>NC_141693.1:1379301414-1380539271 GCF_964263255.1 Lissotriton vulgaris | reverse complement strand
TGAACGCAGATTTTTAACTTCGCATGGGACGAAGATCCAGCATGGACAGTTGGTGAATGAGCTTCTTGAGTCACTGACCTTGCCTTTACAAGTTGCGATTGTGAAGTGCAGTGCACACAAAAAGGTTACTGATGATGTTGGTCGTGGAAACGCATTTGCTGATGAAATCGCAAAAGAAACAGCAAAAGATGTAATGAATCGAATGTATGTAGAAAGGCCCTGCAAGATGGGTTGGTGATGTTGGAATGTGTGAAGATACGATTGAGAGCGTGAAATCCATTCAAGCTGAAGCTACAGAGAAAGAGTTGAATGAATGAAGAGAAAGTAAGGGTATATTGGATTTGAATGGTTGTTGGATTGATTTGTCAGAGCATCAGAGATGGTTTTTTACCTGATGCGTATGTGCTTGCAGTGGTGACAATGGCTCATGGAATGGCACATGTTAGTGTGAAAGGAATTTGTAGGTTGTTGGCTCCGGTTTGGCAGAATGTGGGAATTCCAAAATGTGCAGAGAACTTGGTGAAGAATTGTATGGTGTGTCTGAAATACAACCCTGGTAGGGGAACTCCAACTCCAGCTGGTCATTTTGCACCACAAACGTATCCATTCGAGGTTTTGCAGTTAGATTTCATTCACATGGAAAGGTGCACAATTTTAAATACGCACTCGTTGTTGTTTGCGCCTTTTCGATATGGGTAGAGGCATACCCCCTAAAAGACAATACTGCCCTATCCACAGCTAAAGCTCTTGTCAAGGAATTTTTCCCTAGATTTGGAATGCCGAGAATGGTCAGCAGTGACAATGGAAGTGAATTCGTGGGTCGATTGATGAAGAGAGTGTGTGAGGGGCTAGGCATCCAACAGAAGTTCCACGCTGCAAACCACCCCCAATCAGCTGGTTTAGTAGAGTGCTATAATGACACATTGAAGTTGAAATTATCAAAGATTCAAGCAAGTTCTGGCCTTAAATGGCCTGACACTCTGCCTTTAGCACTCCTATCAGTGAGAATAACTGTTAATTCGCGAGTGGGACTTAGTCCCTACGAGATTGTGTTTGGCCGTCCGGCCAATATATGGGGAGTGCCAAGGCCGAAGAAATATAGTGAACTCGAACATCCTGTACTGCTTGATTATTTGTATGAATTGACGGCTAAATTGTGTGTTTTACACCAACAGGTGCATGATACTCTGCCTCCGGTCTCTGAAGCTCCAGGACATCCTATTGATCCTGTATCTTGGGTACTGATCCGGAAATTCCAGCGGACAAAGAATGATCAGCCACGTTGGACCGGACCTCATCTTGTTCTTCTCTCAACAAGATCAGCTGTTTGAGTAGAAGGCAAAAAGCACTGGATCCACGGCATACACTGTAAGAGGGTCCCACTGCCTCTCCCATACGACCGTAGGATCCAGGAGAGTATCGCTGACTCTGAAACTGAGACTGTGCCTCGTTTTCTACCTTTTAGCGATGCACGTGTAAAAGGAACAATTTCTGAACAAGAAAGCGACAATATCTTGCAAGGAGCTGTACCACCGTCAAGTCGATTGAACATTACAGAGCCTGAACTTTTGTTTCAGAACCAGACAGTACATGGAAAAATCTGTTATAATCTGAGGCCGAGAACTATGGACAAATAAAAATTCATTTTTTTTATTGTTGAATGTGCAGCTCTCTCATCTGAGAAACTTGCTTATTTTTGTTTTTGAACTGCCATCTGGTTAAGCTGCTAGGGTCGCGGATGCTTAAGTCTTTGGAGTGCAGCTGAAGACGTTATGTCGACAGTTCTGGTTGGTCTAAGGGAGTTGCCCTGGACTGACAGAAGCATTCCTTAGCGGAAACACCCTACCGCTGCGGGCAGCTACTTAGAGAGGATGGAGTTTTTCAAGATGGAGAGACCTGCAAAACAGATGAACTTTAAAGCCAGAATGTGTACATTAATGACAAGAAAACGATTTTTGATATTATGCATTTGTATGTTGCTTAGTGTAATGTTGTTTTTAATAGGATATGTCTTAATTTCTTTTCAAGTGACCTTTGCATCCACTACACAGCCCATACCTCCTCCTACTGTTTCCTCACATTTTTTTCACCCTCTGCCTGAGCATGAGTCTACTAGAAGATTAGAGTTTATCAATAACTCTTTCATCCAGCTTTTGCACCAACACCAATTAATAGTAAATACAACAAATTGTTGGGTGTGTGGTCTTATGCCACATACAACAGATAAAGGTATCCCATACTTGGTCTTACCATTTAGCTACAATGGTTCTTTGTGGGCGTTTCAAACGATGTTCATATATGCCATCGAACCATATCCTCCGCGTTCCACGTGAAGTAACTCGAGCAACAAAGCATTGGTAGTAGGAATTGCAAATATGAGCAGAACAATTGACTCGTACAGAACGATTCCTAAAGATGAGTTGCAAGCTTACGTTAGATGGAATGTAACAAAATATGGAGTTGCTTTGAGTGAGAACCAGCGAGGAAAGATCCTCCTCGATTTGGATCGTACCCCATCAGGGTCACCTATGTCTGCAAGGTAATGGCAAGAATCACTGAGCTCAGTTCGGGAGAAGTATCTGTACTGAAACGTATGTTTTTGCCTGCCAGACTTCCCCTCCGTTTTTAGCAGCTGAGGGTACCTATTTCATTTGTCATGATAGAGCCTATACATGGTTGCCCCCTGACTTCTCTGGCACATGTTTTGTTTCGTTTTTGTTGCCTCCTACCTACACGGCTACGGCAGATTACCACAGGACAAGGATAGTTAAAGGTGTCATGAGTGAAGAAGACACTTCGGGTCAAGAATTTGGAGATTTCGTGAAGGGTTTTCTGCCGTTTTGGGGACCTATGGTTAACAGCAGGAACATAAGGCAATTGACAAGGGTGTTTGAATCCACTGTAGTTGAAACTGCCGGTGCCCTTAGTAATTTGACGGCTGAGCTCCAGTCGGATCGCCTTATGACTCTTCAGAATAGGGTCGCGTTAGACGTCATACTTGCAGACCGAGGTGGGGTATTTAAAGTGATCCAATCAGGTTGCTGTATTTTCATCCCCGACAACTCTCCGACAGTTTACCAGGCCATTTCCAAACTGCATAAAATCTCCGAATCTATCCATATGGATAAAGGGGATTGGTCATTGATGGGGTGGTTCTGGGAACTGATATCTGCCTGGGGATGGAAGATTCTGATAGTCATTGGGATGATCTTAGCCATCCTTTTTCTGTTTTGTCTGTGTGTACAGTGTGCTCCTGCAATATGTGGCCTCTGTGCTACTTCGTGTGTAAGGAAACGTGTATCAAGAAATGAGCTAAGTAATAAGATGATGCTACAGCAGCATCTCAATGACTTTATGAATACAGACCTGGACTCAGATTAGCGTGAGTATAGGTTATTGCCTATGTAAGGGCAAAAGGAGGGACTGTGGTACTGAAAATTCTGAACCCGTGTTGTAAACATCATCGTATCGTGACGATTTTGGTATCAACAGACCGGTAATGATTGAGATACTATGCACAAGCATTTCCTTTCATATTCGAGTGACAAAATCACTCGAAATTGGAGTTTCCGTCTTTGAACCCTCGGGTTCCATTTTGTGAGCGGCAGCCATTTTGTGATTGCCCTCACACAGGCTATGACTGAAGCCGAGATCAAGTCAGAAGGACACGTGTACCTTTGCTGACTCCTCTGTGACCTGGGCGAGCTGAGTCCATTGCCTGAAGCCAAACCTGTTCGGCCAGTTCCTTTCCCAGTGGCCGAGTGAGATTAGCATCCAGGTGCACATGCCGTAAACCTTTTCATCACATACAAACTGTGTCTAATCTCACACACACCTGTCTCTGTTTCTTTCTTTATGACTTGCTTTACGATGAGGAGGTGCCCGTTTTTATTAGGGGTTCGTTGATATCTGATGGAAATACTGGGCTTTGCTGGATAGTTGATTGTGGGTTGAACAAATTGAAATATGGGCTTGTCATCATGACTCTGTTTTTTTCTTTGTAGTGGAAATATGTGAATGGTCAACTGTAAAATAAGGAATGTTTGCCTAAAGCATAATATTTTGTATAAAAAGAGAAGGCTGACTTTGTAAGATTGAGCAGTCTCCTGAGAATATACACGTTGTTGTACTTCTAGGATAGCTGTTACTGGCTACAGCCAATAAATACGATCTTTGACTTCACCTAGAAGACTCTGTGTTTCTGTAGTCCGAAACAGGAGAACTCAAAGTCTTCGGGTGTTGTACCATGGCACCGCTGGGTTCTTAAAACCCAGTACTTCAAATTCTTAAAAATTAAATTTGATAAGATTGAAGAAGTTAAACAAATTGGTCGTTGTTCATTTAGTTTTTTGCTTGCTAAAGATTTATATGTCCATAGAAAACAGTTTCCAGTTTCTCTGGCATATGCAGTGACCATTCATAAATCTCAAGGTTTAAGTGTTGACAGTGCTTCGCTGAACATTGGAAATACTGTGTTTAAAAAGGGAATGGCATATGTTGCTTCGTCGCGAGTCAGAACATTATCTGGTTTGTTTTTGATTGATTTTCATGACACAAAGGTTACTGCAGATGCAAACTGTGTCAAAGAGTATAATAGGTTAAGAAGAACATATGCTCCCAATTTAGGTCAATATCCTGTATTTGAAAAGCGTGTGGTTGGTCGAAAAAGAAGGTATGAGTATATCTGTACTAAAGGTGTAGAGAAGGGAAAAAAACAAGATAATGTTGTGATTGCACGCAAAAAGAAAAAGGACACCATTGGAGAGATTGTTGGTTATCAGTTTAAAAATAGTTCAGGTGTCAACTGCTATGCTAATGTAGTGGTCAATGTTGTTCTTTTTCTTGAAGGTTTGCAACAGAAAATTATGGAGAATCGGGAAAAAAGATTTTGTTCCTTGTTGCATTCTGTTTTGAGAACTGATACAAGTAAAATACAAAACGTTTCTGATGTTCGTAATCTTTTGGATGTATGTTCTGGTTCTACACAATTTACGCAAAATATCCAATAAGATGACCAGGAATTTCAAATGTATATGCTTACCGTTTTGGAAAATGAAGGTGTAGATATGGAAAATATTTTTGGCCTTTGTTATAAATGGGAACATTATTGTGAAAATTGTATGTATACATGTAGCACTAATGCAGACACTGAAAGATTTCTATATTTGACATTACCGGACTATAAATCAGTGTCTTTCAGTAATTCAGTTGAAGCTGCAAATCAAACCATGGAGTGTCGCCAATGATGATCAGAAATGTTATCAACATTATTTTTACAAAGATATGGACAATATATAATTTTAAGCCCTCCCCTGATGGTGACGGACCCACTCCGTCATCAGCCGCGGTTGCGCCCTGCTGATGATGGAGCGGTTCCATCACAGCGCGCTCGGCACGCCTGCGCGGCACGGATTCCATGCCTGTGCTGAGCGTTCCATTGAGCGGGAGGGGCCGTGACGGAACCGCTCCGTCATGAGCACAGCGCGACCGCGGCTGGTGATGGAGCGGTTCCGTCACCAGCATGGGCGCGCCACGCGACCCCCCGCCCCCTTAGCACTGCGGCAGAATGGCCTCCGCAGCGAAGGGGTTAATGATGCAATGTTGTACACCTGGCGGAAGAACATTTTACACTTTAATAAAACATTTTGTAGCTACTTAACTATCAATATCAGAAAGGACTTTTGTAGCAGTAGCAATAATTTTCCATGATGGTCCTTCCACAACATCTGTACATTACAATGCCTTTCTAAAATGTGACAAAAGCTGGACACTATGTAATGATGATCAGTTGGTTTTTAAACAACGTTTGTCTAGCAAATTACCAAATTCCTACTTAATATTTTGAAAGCCAAAGTTTTAGGAAGATAATTCAGCCTCTGAGGAATTTATTATTATGATTTATTAGGATTACCATTGGACAATACACATAAACAGGAGTGCGAAAATACCATTTGACCTCAAGGAAAGGTTTATCTTTGAATGATGGACTTTTTCTTGCACATTGACTTGGTGTATATTTTTAACCAACAACTTTTACAGTTTTTATAAATTTAAGTTATAAAATTTTCTTAGCAGTAACCATTTTATATATGTGTGATTTGTATTATCAGGTATTTTACTGAGGATGGATTGTTTTTTTTTTTAAACAATCGAATTGATTATTTTTTTTTTGCCCGCTGCTATGTGATGAGAACAATTGTCTATTACTTGCCTGCATTTCCTTCATTTTTCGCCGCCAGTGAGGAGGTCTTTGGCTGCAGGGGACCATGTTCTTGCCGCATAATCCCTGCCGCCTCGTAGTCTCATCCGAAGTCGCGGACCACACGCTGCCTACCACAACATCCAGAAGGCAGCGTGATCCCCTGAGAGGAGAAGAGGGGTGTAGCCACTGGAGCCATAAGACGGGAGCAGGGCACCCGCGGTGTGGGACGCACGCGGGATTGCCCGGGCCTACTCCCTAACATCGGCCTAAGAACCTGTACATCTTTCATCCCTTTGTTTCACCTGATCAAGTAAGCAACATATTGGTGATATCGGGAGGATAGCATAAGGGCAGCACGATGAGTAAAAGAAAGAAGAGCCAAGCTGATTTAAAGCTACTTTCAGAGACACAAACAGGGGGCCAATCGTCACTGCTATCATAGGGGGCCGTGGGCGCTATTGAAAAACAGATTAACACTGAAGAAGAGACTTTGGTGAAAGGGAAAGGAAATCTGGATTTGGAGCTAAGTGCACCCGCCCAGCCATTGGATGTTCCTATATGTGAGAATCATTTGCGGGAGAATTTACGTAATGAATGCATACAACAGCTAGCAGATGGTATAGAAGTGAGTTTATCAGAAGAGAAGCACAACCACCCACAAAACGTCCTAAGAACCCAGTCAGTACGGAGGGAGAAAATAATTCCATCATAAATTCGAGCATCACTCACATAAGCCCAAATGAGCGTCCAATGGGAAAAAAGACCAAAGGGAAACAACTTTCAACTAAATTACATGCCCGTAAGACCAATAAAAACGTATGTAAAGTGAGTCTCTCCACATAATCTGAGCGCAATATAACAGTCATTGAAAACCTTGCAAAGGGCATAGACACACTCCGTTGCACCCTGGTTGAAGCGTTACAGTCCCTTTCAAACAGAATGACTAATTTAGAGGTTGCATTTAATGGGAAATACCCCATGAGTAGAGAGAGTAGTTATAGGCCTGCCCAGTCAGGCACTCAGGATATAGTAACTATAAGTTCACATACCGCATCTGATATACCAACATTAATGGCAGAGCCTCTACAAGTAGATATTATGCAATCAGGTCCTAGATCAACAGTAACCAGAAACATAACACCAGTGCACCCTGATAAAATGAATCCTCCAATTGAGGTCTGTGGCCCTAATAAGATCAGAAGCCCTGGCGCAATTCCAAAAGGACGAATTAACCTGATTGATCTCCATATAGCGGGCCATCTTGACTTACCTCCTGCCGCTACGCCGTACGTAGTGGTTCTGACCAATGTTCCCGTATTATCGACAGTGAAGCATGAAACTTGAAGGGAACTCAGGAACAAGTCAGGTAACCAAACTGGGTTTAACAATGAACTGTTAAAATGTTTTAAAATGGTAATAAGGGTTGCATGGGTGGGTAGGGAACACATAACATCACCCGGAGACTGCATAGTCCTGACATTCAGTGATCCCAGACTCGTCCATGAAATCCTATTAAGAACTAGACATAATGCAAAAGTTTGTAATGCTATAAGTGTCAATTCACTGGGGGCTTTCTATACCCCGAGCTCATTTAAACATAGGTACCCTATAAATCAATATGAAAGAACCCAGAAGGTGAGACATATATCAAGGTGGAGCATACCTCTGTACAACCAATCTGAATTATTATCATCCATGGATGATCAAGATTGACAGGGAAGGAGCGGGAGGGGGGACCAACCGCTAGAGTCGATTAACTTACCACTGATACAAATAAACAGGAGTCACTACCTGGGAGGGGCTGGGAGCTATCAGTTTGAACAGGGGGATATATATAAATCAGTATTAGATGTCAATAGTGAACAAAAGAATATACAATTAGAAAAATCTAAGGCCCACCAGTATATAGGACATGCCCCAATAATAGCAGGATTGATACCCACTAAGGGAACGAACATCGGAAATAAAGGGTAGGTTCCCGAAAGGGCTTCCTCCACGTGGAAAACACTTAAGCAACTGAAAATTATGAGTTGGAACATCGATGGGTTGTCCGATAAAGAAGGCCTGCCACAATGGTCGGATTTAGTAATATGACACACCATAATATGCTTCCAGGAAACCTGGTCTGTTCAAGAAATCCATTTAAATGGGTATCAAAATTTTAACACACCAGCTAGCATCAGCACACAGGGGAGAAACAAAGGGGGGTTATGTACCTCAGGAGGAGTCGCAAAATTCATCACAACAGAGTATTATCAGATTTTAATACTCACCTGTGGAGGAGTAATACATTTCTATAATAACATCCCTAGACGTTTGCGGGAAAATGCTTTAAAAAATCTTAATAGCAAACTGCTTAGCCTAGAGGAACAGATGACAAGAGATATGGCTCTATTATGGCTGGGCGACTTTAATTGTACCCTGTGCCCACGTAGTCTCTTGGGCACTTGCGGCTTAGGAGACAACAAGTAGGACACCCCCACGCATTTTATACATTCAAAACTAGGGGACTTGCTGAATAGTTCTATTTTTCACTTCGATTTATCCTATGTGAACAAATTATGCTCACCATCGATACCATTTCAGCCCACTTTTAACAGGAGAGGGTGACACTCGATTATCCACTTTTTACTCCTATCATCCATGTATTCAGCAATCGTGTCCTCATGGAAAATAATTGACACCCGGTTGAGCGATCAATACCCAATTTCCTTTGTCCTGAAAACTAAAGGGGTGGAGGAAAACACAAAGGGAGATGTCTTATATAATCTCGCAATTAGCCTTGCGAGTTCAAATGGGTACTCCATTAAGGTGGATAAAATTGAACCCGAGGTCTTCCTCCAAAACCTAGTCAAACAGACCCATAATCATATGGAAATATGCCGCTCACAATCTGAGGAACATCATATCATTTATGACTCTTTCCATTAAATTACAGAGGAAATAAGAAAACTTTTAACAAGGGATCATTGCCATAGCACTAACAAAATTCAGAGATGGTTCGACAAGGATTGTACAAAGGCACATATTAATTTGACACGTGCCCTACATGAAGATCCCAGATCAAATGAGTCAGTGCGGTTTGCTAGAAAATCGTACCGTGCTGCTATGGAAAAAACAACTAAAAAGGGAAGCTTGGCAGATGCTACACGAAGTGTGTGTAAGGAATGATAATATAGCTTCTGGAAAGCAGTTAATGTGCCTTTTCTATCAGACAAGGACACAGATGTAATAGATCTAGCCATCCCTGGAGAAATCTGGGTCAAACACTTCCCGGGCCTTTATGACAAATCTATAAAAGATGGAAGTATAATTGATGACTTAACTAAAACAACTGATGACAATAGCCTACTTAGCACGTTTCCCTTGGATATTGTATTTGAGTGTAATGAGGTCGTTAGAGCCATTAAAGAAAGTGCCCCAGGAAAAGCGCCAGGGCCGGATGGCGTTCCGATTGATGTTTATAAATCTGAAATAGACTTATTGGCTCCTATGCTAACCTACGTGTTGAATTGTTTTAATAGTTTTACATTTATCTCAACTTGGCCAGAAGCCATTGTGATTCCTATTTTTAAAAAGGGAGACAATAATTATCCAACTTGTTATCGCTCCATATCCTTACTAGACCTTAATGAAAGTGGCCGGTAGAATAATTTTAAATAGGTTACAAGAATGGGGCAGAGGAGAATGAAGTTATTTTCAACTTGCAGTACAGATTCCGGACAGGGAGAGGTACGATAGAACAAGGCCTCAATCTTTCACTGTTAAGAGCTAAATACACGCAGGCTAAGAAATCAAACCTTTTTGTGACGTTCGTTGATCTAAGCTCAGCTTTTGATTGTGTGGATCATGAGAAATTATGGAATATACTCAGCGGCACAGGTGTAGACCCTCAGATTCTTTATTTATTAAGGAACTGTATAGGGGGCAAGAGCGAGGGTACGGTATGGTAGGAGGGGAGAGTGTTCAGCTAAATTTGAAATAAGGAGCGGTGTGAGACAGGGGTGCATTTTAGCACCCTTTCTCTTCACCTTCTACATTAATAGCCTAGGACAACACCTTAGAGAATTCTAGCACGTCTACCCAACTGTTATAGGCATCCCAGCCCCAATCCTCTTGTATGCGGATGACGCTGTAATTATGTCACAGACCATGTTTGGTCTTCAGAGGGCGGCAACAAAATTCGCAGCATATATGAAATCCAGAGGGTTAAAAGTTAACGTTTCTAAAACCTACTCAATGACCTGCGGACACAGACAAAGACTGCCTGAACTATCTTTCGGGATAAGAACAAGATTGAAAGTACTAACAGATTCGCCTGTCTAGGAATTCACTTTGACAGGAATGGAACATGGCAGGTGACGGTGACCGCAAGGAAAGTAGCCTTTTCTTGGGCCATAGGAGCTGTGATAAATTTTGCAAAGAAACTGGGTGGGAGACCAGTGCCATAACTCCTGCAGATTTACACATCCAAGTGTATCTCTACTGGTACATATGGGGCAGGAATCTGGGGGATTGAATAGGTGGAACAGATTCAACGATGTGAAAATTATTTCATTCGCTATTTACTAGCAGCCCCCAAATCCACGACCACTTACAGCTGCCATAGTGAAGTGGGTTTACCATATATCACTGATACAATCAAAATCGCCCCCTATTGCTATGGCATAAAATATGGGTTACACCAGAAACAGGTTTAAACAGAGATATAATTATAGACTGCCTTTACTTAGATAGAGTAATCAATATAAAATGGATTAAGTATGTACAAAATATGATGCACCAGATTGGGCACCCAGAATTCTTTGAGACACAAATAAGCATGGAATCAGTGTTTAGAAGTACACTAAAAAAGATGGCCCTGGAACATCTAGACAATGGAAGGTGGCTTTCTGAAAAGGTGAAATGTACAGTTATGGAAAACCAGTTGTTGACCATCTGTGAGGGGATTCAACCTTACCTGTTACTTGAATCAAGTTGTTACACACGGTCTTTATTGACACGTTTTCGTACTGATTCATTTTATAGATTGATAACCTTTCCAGAATGTAATGATTGGTCAAAGGATCTGGCAAGCTGTCCGTGTGATGACATATCTCACCATTGAAATATCCATTGTATCTTGTTCTGTAAATTTTACTTGGTCCCAAGAAAAAGGTTTTTGATCTCTATACTCAAGAGTTGGGGGTTAAAGAGGTGCGGAGTAGCATTTTTAAAAATACAACAATTAGAGACCGAACATGTAACTAAGGCAGTATCCTCTTTTTTAAAGCTAGTTATTAGCTATCGGAATACAATGTGAAGGGCTGTAATTAGTTATTATATTTTTAATATTGATTCTGCAAGCTTGATTACGTTCTCCCCTAATCGGAATACCACTTGAACAAATGCATATAGTGAACATTTATAACCATATCCTTGAAATGAACATGTAAACCTATATATAATGTTCCTCCATCTTTATAGTGGCTCTGACCCAATGAATTGCATAGCTTGATTATTTAATTTTTCAATGAATGTATAAATTGTATTTTAATAATGTCATTTATTAAACTTCATATGGATCCTTTTATATTTTTTTAATCTGTGCTTTTATGATTTTGTAACATAAAATCGAATAAAGCATAAAAAAGAGTACGATGGAAATCACTGTTCGTAGTGAAATTCAATATATTCTGAGAACAGCAAAAAAGGCAAAGAAATTACTTTGTAAAATGTTAAAATTATGCTGTGCTGTTAAAAATGTATTATTACATGTTATAACTATTTTTCTTTTCTTTTTCAGATCCTAATTCTAAAATATGGAATTTACTATATTTTACATTACAAAAAACAACTGAATAAAATGTGTAGCTTTTTTTAGATGTATTATTGCTGATGTAAGTTTAAGTAAGTCTTAAAATGCACAATGGCCTGTGTTTGCACACAGTTGAAAAAAAAGGAAGATGGATGGACTAGATTTGTGCCAGAGAATTCCATTGCAGACAGGTATCAAATAGGAGACAGCTTCAGAGCACCTGTCTGCAAGCTACATGGTAAAATACACAACAGAGACATAGGGTGGTCTTGTAGGTGCAGGTAATTTTAGAATTACAAGAAATAAAACTATTTAACTTAAAGCACATCACTGAGTGTTTTTGCACATGTCACAGTAGGCCCCATCCCTTCTCTGCAGTCATATATAAATATGTGCTATAAGTTTCCTAAAACATAAGTACTTATACATTTATCTTGTTCTCTGTTAGCAGTACAGAAATGTACTCCATTAATAAGAATTTGCCTAGCCATTAACTCTCTTTCTTATTCACAAGGTGAGGAAAAGGTATTCTGCATGCCTTTTGTTTTCCATGTAAATATAATCTCATCATACACACCACTTTGCATTGAACAGGCACTCTATAGGTTTTGCTGTGCGTGTTAGCACAGAACACTCATAGAACAAGACATATGTCCAGTTTTCTCAAAAATCATAAATCTGGTCATGTTTGTGAATGCTGCACCATCCTCCAATTGGTGTAGCAAGCACAACAAGGAAAATTGTTTTCACTTCTCATTTTTTCCCTTTCAATATATGCTACAATGCACAGAATAAATTGAAGTAGAACAATGCCTTTACTGTTTGTTTTTGTGCAGGTAGGTGTACCTTCCTGCACAAAAACAATCTCCGCATGACACGGACATTGTTGCACCATGGTGCAAGGGTGACCGTGTCACCACATGGCTGCAGTTTAAGAAGCTGTGCAGAGGGAAGCACAGACTTGCAACATATTTATGTACATATGTTGCAACCCTGTGCTTCGGAACTACCACAGCATGTTTAGAGTTCTGCACTTATACATTCACCATACACCACATAAGCATTTTTTCAGTCAATTATGCACTGCACACACATTCATCTAAACTTTCACACACTAGCATACAAGTTTAGCTCTTTTTTAACCAGAGTAGGGAGTTCTGAAAACTTTTTTATCGTATTGTAGTTTTTTTTTTTTTTTACATGAAAAAAAACTGAACGGGATGAACAGACCAATGAACTTTAGGGCAAAGAAAAAATCTAACACTGATGGTTCTCCAGAGCCCTGCAAACCAAATTAACTGATTGCTCCCCATAGCAAAGCAACCTATTGCATTTTATGCAATGAATTTTTGCATTAGCCAGTTGGGGCCGGATGTCCAAAGTAGATGTTGAAGTGGCCGCCCCAGAAGTGATTGCAATTTGCGGTGCCGGTGGTCCACTCTTTTGTAGTCTTTTGCATTCCTCTCTTGCCAGATTGACAGGATGCAAACTTTGCAGATGTTTAAACATACTGGCAGTTCCACAAGAATATTTTTTGTTGAGGTCTCCTCTTGATAGAACTACCTTGCAAATTTTGCAAGTAACCTTTGTGGCATTTATTTTCTTCAGTCCTTCTGGGAATGTAAAAATCTCCAAACAATAGATTCATATCTCTTCGGGCGTGGTGGTACAGGAACAAACCCCTCCTCATTTGAGTGCTCTGAATCAGAAAAAGGTTGATTTGAAGTCATTCTTCCAATATCAAAGGGCAAACAGGCCTAGAATCAATAAAAACAACAGTTCCTGCCAGTAGATGTCTTCTCCTCAGGAAGGTCTGAGTGATAGAAATGGGTGAGGTCCTTCAATACTTACAATAGGAAGTGTAATGAACCAATTAAATCTCTTTTTTTCTGGTCACATGGGATCCGCGTAGGGTGCGCACACGCAGCACGAACCCAGCGCGACTTCGCAAAATTCCATTGAAAAGTAATGTAACTTTATTAAAAGTTAAAGAATACTATTTTTATGATTAGCTCAGATAATGTCTTGTCTTAATATATATATTAAATATATATATAATCAAACTGGTACCCCGCTGTCTGCAGCTTTCAAAGTTGAGGGATCGACAGTTCCGGAGTCCGCCACAAATCGCAGACCTGAGGGGAGCAAACGGAGATATTTTATCTCGAGTGGGCGTGGAGTCTCACATTTGACTGGCCCTGCTCTTCATCCTTGCCTGGGAGGACTGGCTGCTGCTGATATAGGTGACCCAGGGCAGACACCGTGAGTTTCTCTGCTCTACGACCACCCGACCCTCCTGCAACGGGCACTGACCTACTGTTTTTTCCAACCCCCCCCATGCCACCTACCTTGCATCGCCAAAGACTGTGCCTGCTGGGAAATGGAGTCCATTATGCTTAACACGGACTGCCATTGGTGTGCTGACTACATTAGGGGGAGGGAACTCAAGTGCCTGCCAGTATTTTACACAGGAGGAATCTATTAGGGAGAGGTTCCTAACAGTGAAGGGCGCTGAAGAAGGCTATCGCCGAAATGCATTCGCCACAGCTGGGACATTTGAAATAAATGGCATGCTTGCTCCTGAATCCCCTTGTGGCCTCTGATTCTTTCTTGGAAGGATGTGGCGTGATATATTCGGCGCTAGCCAGAGGCGCTGAACAGAAGGACCAGCAGCACTAAGTGACCCTGAATCAAACTGGTACCCTGCTGTCCGCAGCTTTCAAAGTCGAGGGATCGACAGTTCCGGAGTCCGCCACAAATCTCAGACCTGAGGGGAGCAGACAGAGATATTTTATCTTGAGTGGGCGTGGAGTCTCACATTTGACTGCCCCTTCTCTTCATCCTTGCCTGGGAGGACTGGCTGCTGCTGATATAGGGGACCCAGGGCAGACACCGTGGGTTTCTCTGCTCTACGACCACCCAACCCTCCTGCAACGGGCACTGACCTACTGTTTTTTCCAACCCCCCCACGCCACCAACCTTGCATCGCCAAAGACTGTGCCTGCTGGGACATGGAGTCCAGAGTGGTGTCGGCGCTCTATTTACAGCTTGGTGCAGTTTTCTACGGCTCGGCCAGTCGTTTAGATATAGCTGTAGTTACCCCTGGGGGCAATGAAAACGCTATCTCTCGCCTCAGTTTAAGTGATAGCGGTTTATTTAGTAACCAGTACCCAACGCGTTTCGCTTCTTACAAAGCTTGCTCACGGGATGTTGAGCCAGTTTCTAAGTCCTCCTTTTAAACACCAGGTCATGTGACTTCCTCTGTTGTTGGTATGTGCATGCTGGTTAATGTAGTCCATTTGCATTATTGTCACCAGTATACACTTATCTGTTGTAGTTCACAGTTTTTAACAACAGGGAAGAAGGGAAGGGGTGAGTACATTGCTTAGTTTGCAGACATTATTTTTTTATATTATATTTTTTTAAACTCCTTGGTGAGTATTTATCATATCCTTTAGGTTTACTCCAATAAGCCTATTGGATTCCAATTTCCGTGGTACTCCTTCTCGCACCCAGTTTAATCAGTTCTGCTCATGCATTCAGATCTGTGTGTGTTGCCCTCTAGTGGGCGTATTTTGTTGTTGTTCGGGGACAGTTATGTATAGTTCTCCACCAATGCGTTAGAGATGAACATAAAGTTCTTCAGTCAAGTTCAGGCCTGTCGGTTCCAAGGTTCTGAAGTTGATTAAGTGCTTGGATTCTTTGCGTCTCAAGCTTTTGAGTCGATCACCTCCTCTCTCCGATTGTTGAACTTGTTCTATTGCACAGAATTTCAAGAGTTCCCAGTTGTTGCTGTGAGATTGCTCCATGTGCTTTGCCACTGCGTAGCTGCGATCCTTATTCGTGGTTGCTCTGGTGTGTTCAATGATTCGCTTCTTGCATTCAAAGGTGGTGCTCCCTATATATTTTTTGTTGCAGGGGCACTCGATTAGATATACCACATAGGTACTCTTACATGTCAGATGTTGTGGTATTATCCATTTCGTACCTTTTCTGATGACAATTTCCTTAGTTGCTTTTGCGATCTTGCACACCTTGCAGTGTCTGCATGGGAAGAAGCCCTTTCGTTGTAACCAATCAATTTTTGGCACTTCTCTGTAGTGGCTATTTACCAGCTGGTCTCCCAAGTTTCTTGTGCGTCTGTACGTTATGTTTGGGTGGTCACCTAAAATTTGTGTTAGAGTTGGATCAGTTTTTAAGATTGGCCAATGTTTTTGAATGATCTTCGCCAGTTTGTTGTTTTCCGCACTGTGGGTGGTGATCAGTCGGATCACTTCCTCTTGTACTGGGGTTTTTTCCGGTTTCTTTAAGATTTCATTGCGATCTTGTGCTTGTGTTCTTTTGAGGCTCTGTTCCACCACTTTCTTGGGGTATCCTCTCTTCGCGAATCTGGTTATCGCGTTGGCACTGTGGCGCTTGAATTCTTCATCCTCTGAGCAGTTGCGTCTGAAATGTAAGAACTCTCCATAAGGGATGCTCCATTTCAGTTTCTTATTGTGGAAGCTCTCCCCATGGAGAATCGCGTTGGTGGCTGTCTTTTTTCGATGCAACGTGGTATGTATTGTGCCATTCTTTATATAGATCTCTGTATCCAGGAATACCACCCTTTCAGTGCTCATTTCTATAGTGAATTTCAAGTTGGTGGCGGTGCTGTTCAATTTGTCAAAGTATTTGAGAAAGTCGTCCTTACTGCCATCCCTAATGATAAGCAGATCATCAATAAATCTGAGCCATAGGATGATCTTCGTGCTCCATTGATAGTTATTTGTATGCCACGCTAAATGCTGTTCAAACCATCCCATGGTTAGGTTTGCGTAATTGGGCGAAAATGAAAAGCCCATGGCACATCCTTTTGTCTGTTTGTATAGCTTTTTGTTAAACAGAAAGATGTTTTGGTTCAGACACAGGTGGATCATTTCATTCAGCATCTTATTGTGGTCCTTGAATTGGATGTTCCTTTTTGCTAGGAAGAACTTGCATGCCTTTGTCCCTATGTGGTGTTCAATACTGGTGTACAATGACACCACGTCCATTGTGATCAGTATGTACTTCTCTGACCAGGTAATTGTTTTGAGTTTTTGTAGCAAGTCCGTCGTGTCTTTAAGGTATGCTGGTAATTGTTTGACCAGGGGTGCCAGAAATTTATCAATGTAGTTGGATATGGGCTCCATCAGAGAGTTTTTGGCTGACACTATCGGTCTTCCTTGGGGTTTCTGTTTGTCTTTATGGACCTTCGGAAGACGGTAGAAGGTAGGTGTCACCGGATGCTTGTTGTCCAGGTATTTGTGTTCATAATCATCGATTAGGCCTTGAGCATGCCATTCTGATAATTTCTTTTGTAAGTTGAGCTGTAGTTCCTTAGTCGGATCTTTCTACAATTCTACATAGCATTCTATTTCTTCCAATTGACGTTGGGCCTCTGCCACATATTCCGTTTTGTCCATGATGACGATGTTGCCGCCCTTATCCGCGGGTTTGATCTCTATTCGTGGGTCCATTTCTAGTTGTTTTAGTTGGATCATCTCATTTTTGGTTAAGTTATTCTTGATCCTGGTGGGCTGTAATTTGTATAGGTCTTCTGCAACTAGTTCTTGGAAAAGGTCAATGTTATTCCCTGGTGGCAACTGTGGATTGAACTTTGATTTATACCTCAGGCCACTCTCACTGGCTCCTTGGATCGGTAACACCTCCTCCAGAGTTATTATTGCTTCTTTTTCTTGTGAGGGGGTAGTTGCTCCCATGGTTACTAATGTGTTTAAGCCCTCAAGGTCTTCCACTAGTAATAGTTCTGTTTGTTTGCCCATTGTATTTTTAGTTTCTCTCATTGATTTTTCAGCATAGATTTTTGCCAATTTGAGTTTTCTTGTATATTTATATATATCAATCCTGACTTCTGTGGTATTGATGTGGGAAGTAGGACAGAAGTTAAGGCCCCTGGTTAGGATGTTATTTTCCATTGGTGTGAGTTCCCTACTCGAGAGGTTGAAGATGTTCAGTGCTTGTGGAGGGTCATCCATTGTCCTCACTTTCGTGGCTGTCTCAGATGGGTTTTCGACCATATATCTTCTTTCGGGGTTGCGTTGGCCCCTCCGGCCTCTTCTTGTTTGTCTCCTCTTCCCCGTCCTCGGGCTCCTCTGCCTCTTCCCCTCTTCGGTGGGTCGCTTCTCTTTTGGCGGTTTTCCATTGCCTCTCTCATCTCGATTGAAAAATTGGGGTTTTTTCCCCCAGTTTCTGTTGGTGCGGTAGTTTCTTCCGTTACATTTTCTACCAGGCTTTGATCGTTCATGTTTGGCACCCATCCTAGGTTCCGGGTGAGGTAACCTTGAACTCTCCCTCAAGCACAGTCAGCTCACTTTCGTTGGCAGAAATATTTGACTCGCCTGCGCAGACCACGGGCCACATTCGGAACCATCATAAAAACAAACAAAAATCCATGTTAATTATAGTAATGAAACCCATTCTGTTTACCTCCCACCATGCTAATGTTTCCCATTAGTCGTTACCTAGCAGTATGCCACACAAATGCGTTTTATACTTACATAATCGACCCTCTCTTTTCACAAAACATACACAAAAGCACATTTAAATAGCACTTTGTTTATATTGAAGCTATGCCTTAATCCACAACACAATAACAATACATATTAGCTATTATGAACGCGACATATGAGCAGAATTAGTATTCCCCGTGTATAAATAAAAAATAATAATGAAATAACGTGTGCATCTTACTCTATGGTTGATTATTTTCACAAAACATGCAATTAGTAAACATTATTGTTATGGGACATTGACTTAATGAAGGGTACACAAAATTTTGTGTTTGGCACCTCGCTCCATCAGAGCTCCGGAGCTTCAGCGGGTCAAACATGAAATTGAGACCAGGTTGCGATTCAATGTCGCCAGCTTGACTTCCGATGATGGGTTGGTCAACTTATGGAGCATTTTACCAAAACATCTCCCAATGATCTCAAACCTCTGGATCTTCTTCCAGAAGGTCCATTTTCAGTTTAAAAGTGTCCAGAGCACCAATCTAAAGTTCCAGAATCTCTGAGATGCTCCTTAGGACGATGGGACTACAATTACCACAAAGCGCCTGGCCAAATCCTTAAAAGTACAGTTGAGCAGTGGACAGCTGGGTTCTTCTTTGTGGAGATGATGCAGATGAAGCTCTTTTAATCTGTTGCTTTCAGGGAATCCACTCATTCAACTTTTAAAGCAAGGCAAAGTCCTTTTTGGGCTGAAGACCAAAGTGTGCAGGAGATGCAGTCCTTATGAGTGCAGTCCCCTCTTTTGCAGTCCAAGGGTCCTGCCGGGCCGATTATCTTCTTCTTGCAGTGTCAGGGCAGGGACCTGAGTTGCTTGGCAGCTGGCCCATATTTATCCAGTGTTCTTAGTTGACAAACATGGGGCACCTCTGACCCATGGGGTACAGGGTGGCACCCAGAAATATGACAGCTTCCTCGAAAGTGTGGAATATTTTAATCCCATTTAACACTGTTTGGCAAAATCCAAAATTGAGAAAGTTTCTCCTGGTAGTTAAGATCTGGCTAAGCCAACCCACTGGCATGGCTAACTTCCCCTAACAATCCTCTTCCATTCCCTTTGCTAATTCATTTTATTTATTTATTTATATTTATAAAGCCCACTTTTCACTAAAACGTTATCATGGCACTGGAAGCCTAAAATACCAGGAGTGGAAAATTCAGCTGCACATCCACCACAAGCGAAGAGTGGGAGATTATTGAGGGAAGAGCCAGGTTTGCAGGGCTTTCTTAAAATGTAGAAAGTCTGTTGACAACCCAAAGGATGCCTGAAGCTGGCTCCAGAGTAAAGCCTCCCTCACTGAGAAAGCCTGTCCTCCTTGTCTGGTTTTCTGAATTTAGGAACACCGATTAGACTAGCCGACGAGTTACTGAGGCTCTTGTCTGGCTGCGTGTGCAGGAAGTGGGGGTGAGCCAGTGTCCTATCCTACCCATCATGCGCTCTTTGAAGATCAGTTTAGCTACTAAACCCCTATCCTGAATTTTGCTCTGCAGCTGCAGATCTCCTCCAACCAGATGTCCTTTGTCTATATGCCGGCCACTTCATGCCTCATCAGAGCAGTTTGGCTCAGCCTGTCAGGAATAACTGCTAGAAGGCTGGAATTTGGCACATCAGAAAAGCAAGTTATATAACGTATTTTCAGTAATAGTTATAATAAATTAAACTGTAGAAAGTTGTCGGGTTTATCATAACGTTTCATTAAGTCCTTGTATTTTTATTTTAGCTCCCTCCTGTCAAGAGTTATACTTTATTAGAGTATTCCCATGTTAGCCTGTGGAGCTAATGCACTACAGTGGGAAAAAGTAATTGGCAGTTTTTCCCACACCAGGGCATATAAAACATATTTTATAATGTTACTACTTATTTTAACATAATGTGTAAATTCATACATAATTCACGTGTTGCCTTCTCTAAGAATATGATCTAGTCCGTTCACATTTGCCTCAGGGTCTGTCTTTTAATTACCTTGAAATGGAAACCAGCATATGCCGTCGTTTCCAGCTAATTGAATTCGGGGGACGGGTGGAAGCTAGGAAAGGAGTGATCGCAGAAAGCTACTATCTCTACTGTTTTGTCGATCTTTTCACCTCATCTCCGCTTCAGGGACATAGCTTCAGGGGGTAGGAGGTAAGGGGGTTGGATACCGCCACCGATAATATCTCAGTCGGCATAGGCATTGCAGTGTCAGTTGGATAGTCTGTCTGCAGGGCAGAAGTGACATCCACTCTGACCCTTATTTTAGAAAGTAGGGGTATCTTATCTAATGCACAATATGGTTTCAGATCCAAGAGAGGAACGTTAGATCAGTGCCTTAATTTAGAATTAATTTTAAATAAGTATGTAATCGGCAGGGAGGGATCTCTATACATGGCCTTTATGGATCTGTCATCGGCTTTTGACCTGGTCAACAGGGCAAAGCTGTGGCGGATCCTTTTGGCCATGGGTCTCGACCCCCCCCTGGTCGAATACCTGGCCGAGCTACACAAGGACCTTATGACCTCGGTCAGAGTTACTCGGGAAGGTAGATGCACTTGTCACTTTAAGTCGGAGAGGGGGGTTAGGCAAGGGTGCATACTTGCTCCCCTCCTCTTCACTTTATATATCAATGACCTAGAGGCAGTAATGATAACAGCCCACAGCGATATTCCGCGTGCAGGGGAGACTAAGATCCCTGTACTCCTGTACGCGGATGACGCTGTCCTTCTGGCACGCTCCGGAGTTGCGCTAAATAAACTTCTTGCATCCTTCGGGACTTTTATGTCATCTTTGGACATGAAAATTAACACAGACAAATCACATGTAATGATCGCTGGACCCGCAGGAAGGAAAAGAAAGTTACTAACTTTTTCCTGCGCAGGAAAGGAGGTTAAGAGAGTTTCCTCCTTCCCATACCTAGGAGTCACCTTCGACGATAGGGGTACTTGGGGCCCTCAGCTTTTGGTCAAAAGCAGCGCTGTCGCTAGAGCGGCCGCAGGGCTGCTGGGTTTTGCCAAAAAGCTGGGTGCCCGCCCCATGGAAAGCATCATTAAAGTTTATAACTCCAAGTGTTTGTCAGTTGCCCAGTATGGCTCGGTAATCTGGGGATATACCAGCCCAGCTAAAATACAGATTGTAGAGAATAAATTTTTGAGATCCTTGCTCTCTGTCCCCCAATCAACTTCGACCTTTGCAATACATACAGAGCTAGGTGTGGGCTATATCTCAGACTTATTAAAACTAGCCCCAGTGATTGGCTGGATAAAAACATGGCTCAATCAGGAGCTTACTTTAAATCATACCATCTTAAAAGATTGTTTAGCCCTGGATAGAGCCCTCTACATTCCCTGGTTGAGATACGTTAAAATGCAGCTTACCCTGGCAGGTCGTCCGGAGCTCTTCTCTTCTCCAGAGGGGATAACTTATGGCGATATAAAATCAGTCAAAAACACCCTGACAAATTTATACGCCATGGAAAGGGAAGAAGTAGAGCTAAAAAAGATTATGGTGAGGAAACATTGCACGCTCTCCTTAGCCCCAGGAATGGAACCTTATCTCCTTTTTACTACAAATTCCTATCATCGCTTTCTCTTAACGAGATTCCGCTTTGATCTAATTCATTTTGTACTGGGTAACTTCAAATCTTGGTCGCGACCCGAGGATGCCGATCCATGCGACTGTGATCACTTCTCGACACAGGACACGATGCACTTTATTATGTTCTGCGGACATTACACTGAGTTTAGGAAAAGTTATCTGCTCCCTATTTTACGCCATCAGGGCTTCATCCAGGTTAAACCAGCCCTGTTGTTCTTGCAGCTCCTCCCCAATGTACATGTAGCTTTCTCAGTGGCTAGTTTTCTGGTTGCAGGTGCACGTCAAAATAAGCACCGCACAAGGCACAGGCACTTTATCCTTGACAAATGAATTTCCTCTCTTCCTCATTTCCTAAATGAATTGTGCTCAATAAACCCTTCTTTTTTAGCTTTTTTAGATATTTATGTATGTTGCATTGCAGCCTATCTGTTTTTATAATATTGATTGAATGTTTTAGATTTGTTAAATTGTTTTGTGCTTCAATGAAATGTATTGTAACCATGTTATGTAAAATGCTTGCTCTTTTATGATTTTAAATAATCGAATAAAGAAAAATTGACTGACTGACTGACATCCACTCGGATCCTTCACCAAAACAAATGCATTTTAGCTTGTTTTGCAAGTAGGAAATCGGTCATAGTGTTGAGTGCGCGAGACCACGTATGGGAGAACCCAATGCCTTCTTTATTACTGAGCTTGTGGTGTTTGGCAGTTTTTCACGTCCTTACTGTGGCCCGGTAGTTCAGGATTCCTTAGGCACATGTTGATTCGCTCTCTGTCTGAAAGAGGCATTGGAGTGAGTTCTATTTGGCCACTCCTGCGCAACTAGCAATTAGAAAGTGTTTTGACTGATGATATCGGCTCGGGTTTTGAGACTGATTGTGACATCACTCACTGGCCCACTCCTTGCTTTGTATATTTTATTGACCAGGTGCACGTACTCAAACCTACTCGGTGTTATCCTTTAATGTGGCCCTGCGTAGATCCCAGTGACAAAGTGACATCACATGAGTTTTAAAAAGACTAGGTCGGACCCCTTCGCATTTCTTTTCAATAATTTTTAATTGATTCAAAACCAGCAGCATTTGTACTAGCAGACACTCGATTTAAAAACTAGCGAGAGTTGAAATTCCTTCTTTTAAACGATGATAATGAGATTGATTGCTATTGACAGCATAGTGGGAAATGTTGCTACTCATAGCATCTCGGGAACGCAGATTTTCGAAATTCAAGGCAACATTATATTTTTAGTTTTTGGGCATTCCCTTCCCCAGTGCAACAACCACACTATTATGTGGTTGTTGCATCTTGTAAATGACTTTTCGATTGCATTGTGAAGCTGTTGCTTGCAATGGCCTTAAGGCAGTCCTAGGCCTGTCACTAGTTTTCCCTAAAAAAAGTCTCTGTTCAGATCTTGCCAGTGGACTCAAATACTGATTTTTACCATAAAAGCCTGGTAAAAGCAGAGTCAACCTTTCCCAGGTTATATGCGATAGCACAAATAAAGATTCAGCAGTTGAAGTAATGAAACAGAGTGGCTCCCAAGCAGAATACTGAGGAGCTCATCAATCAGGATGTTTAACTCGCATGTTTCATCTTCTGCAAACTTTTTTCATTGCCTATTTACTGTGCCTCTTCCAATATCGATTACCACTGCCGGAATAACACCATTTAATTATCCCTGTGCTAGATATGGATGTGAGAAAGATGACTGGCATGCTGCCTTCTCTTTGTGCATGCAATGGAAGATTTGCAAAGATGTGAGGCTTTTTCCTTGCACAAGAAGTGCCAATGAGTGGTTTCTTAAACTGGCTGCAGGAGCGCCTGAATGAGACAAAAACGTACGATGTAGCGCTCTAGTGCTCCGAGGGTCTCAGGTTGAGCCCCGGAAGCACTCCGCACCATGTATCACTTTCTGGCCAGGCGTGGCCAGAAAGCTTTAAATAAAGGGACCGAAGTGGCTCGGCACTTCCGGTCCACACCAGAGCAGCAAGTGTGTGTGTGTCCCTCATTGCGCCAGGCGCCGCGCTGCACATGCGACCAGGCCCCAAGGCCCTCACACTGGCGACGAGGGTGGGATACTCATAAGCCCACCAGCAGAACCCCAGCGCTACATCCACTTGCCTGGATGCCAGCAGGCGTGACCTCCACAACCAAGCGCCGAAGAAGAACGCCCGTAGCAGCGGCCGCCGCCGAGAGCAGGAGCCGCACACACCGACACCGGTAAGCAGCGTGAGCAAAGAGCTGCGTGCGGCACCGGCAGCAGCGACGGCAGGAAGGCCCAGGGCAGGAGACGCGCACCGAGAGGAACGACCCGACGGCAGGCCCAGCAGTGCGCGCATGCGCGGAAGGACCAACGTCACCGCCGGAAAGGAGAGCCGAGAAAGGGCTGCCAATAAAATCGAGCGCGAGGCCCCGCAGGCGCAGGGGAGGCCCAGAAAGAGCTACGACACCACGAGGCACCACCACCAAGGCCAGGCACGCGCGAGCAGCGCCCCCAACAAGCATTGGCCAAGACAACCACCACAATAAGCACAGGCAGAGACAACTAGCCATCCGGTGCACACCGGACCAAGCCAAAAGCAAAGACAACGCACAACTCCACAAACACTGCCTCCCACAAGGGCCAACAAGCACGAGCTAAAACAACCCAAGACACCATAGAGAGCCATGACCACAAACCCGGGAGGAGCCGCTGGGGGAGCCGCCCCGGCTCAACAAGCAGCACCAGCAGTAAACCTCGGCGCACAGCCACCTGCGCCATCACAACACTCGCAAATCCAAGCACTACCACCCTTCAGTGAACTGATGGACCCCGGGACGGCCGCTCCCAGATGGGCCGTGTGGCTCGGCCAACTCAACAACTATTTCACTGCCACCAGAGAAAAGGACAACGCAGTGAAGAGGTCCCTGCTACTACACTTTGGAGGCACCGAGCTGTACAAGCTATTCAAACACCTCCCGGACACAGGAGATGACGATGACTACGACGCCGCAGTCACCGCGCTGAACGCACATTTCGACCCCCAGCTGAACCCGCACTACGAGCGGTTCAAGTTCCGCCAATCCAGACAGAGGGAAGGGGAAACCATGGATGCGTTCCACGCGCGACTGAGAGACCTCATAAGCACGTGTACAGACGAGGACGAAAAGAAAGAAGTGACGGCGCAGCTCATTCAAGGGTGCCGTAACAAACACCTAAGAACACTCATCCTGAGGCAACCGCGAATCACCCTAGAAGAAATATTGATCCTAGCCAGATCCCATGAACTATCGGATGCACGCGCTACCGCGATGGAAGCAGCCCTGAACCCGCGGGCAGAAGCAGGAGCCGTAGTGAAGACAGAAAGGGTGGATGCAGTCCGCAACACCAGTCGAGGAAGCAGAGGAAGATGGCCGACCAGGACGCCACGCCGAGCGTCATGTGGATACTGTGGCCGAGACGAGCACAGCCAAGATGGCTGCCCAGCACGTGGCAAGACATGCTCGAAATGCGGAATACCCAATCACTTCGCAAGCGTGTGCAGAGGTGGCTCCAGAGGAAGAGGAGCATCCGGAAGAAAACCAATAACCGGAGCAGTGAAGCAACTATCGCTAGACGATGCAACATCATCACGATCACACAGATCGCCGAGGCGACCCCAGTTCGACGACTCCCCCTCAGAGGATGAGGACGAATGCTACTACGTGTCATTCGTAAGTGAACTAAAGAAGCGAAGGAGACCACAACCCAAGTGCCAGATACACATCGACGGATCCCCAGCGTGTGGCGTCATTGACACAGGAGCCACCGTGAACGTCATGGGAATCCAGCACTACAAAGCGCTGAAACCAAGACCCAAGCTAGTTCCGTCGAAGGCGCGCATACTAACATACGGCAGCCAGGAACCTCTCCCACTACGAGGGAAAATGACGGTCCAAGTAAGAGCTGAAGATAACGAGGTGACGACAACGTTCCACGTAATAGACAAAGAAGCAGACCTGCTGGTAAGCAGCAACACAGCAGAAGACCTCCGCCTCATTGCGTTTGCAAACGCCGTCAAAGCACTACAGACCGAAGACATCCTGGAAATGTTCCCCACTCTTTTCGAAGGTCTTGGCACGATCAAGCGGCCACCAATCAAACTACACATCGACCCCGCCATCCAACCTATTGCTCTAAGACACCGGCGGATACCGTTCCACTTGCGCCCAGCTGTGGAAAAGGAACTCAACCAACTCGAAGAACAGGGGGTAATTGAGAAAGTCTCAGGGCCGACGCCGTGGGTGTCCCCGATGGTGATAGCCGAGAAACCACGCCAGCCAGGAAAAATCCGCATCTGCATAGACATGAGGATCCCCAACAAGGCCATCCGACGGGAGCGGCACCTTACCCCAACAGTAGATGACATCCTAACCGATCTGAATGGGGCCCAATGGTTTTCCAAGTTGGACCTAAATGCAGGGTATCACCAGCTCAGGCTTGCGGAGGAAAGCCGCTACATTACGACGTTCTCGACACACCTGGGGCTGAGACGGTACAAGCGACTAAATTTCGGCATCTATTCCGCAGCCGAAATTTTCCAAAATACAATAAAAGAAATCCTAACAGGGCTTGAGGGAGTGCTGAACGTCAGCGACGATATCCTGATTCACGCGAAAACCAGCGAAGAACATCACCGAAGGCTGAGAGCCACCCTACAAAGACTCACACAATACGGAGTCACTCTACACAAAGACAAATGTCAGTTCTTCAGAAAATCAATTGAGTTCTTCGGATATGTGTTCGACTCAGATGGAGTGAAGGTAGACCCCCGCAAGTCGCACGCCATCAAGAACGCCCCAGCACCGTCAACCGCCTCCGAAGTAAGGAGCTTCTTAGGGATGGCGCAATACTGTGCCAGGTTCATACCCAATCTGGCCACAATTGCGGAGCCTCTGAGGAACCTGACGAAGAAAGACAGCCCGTGGAAATGGACTGAAACAGAAGACAAGGCATTTCACCGGATCAAAGAGGCCCTCCTAGATAGCACCACAATGGCCTACTTCAACACGGCAAGACCCACCGAAGTACTAGTAGACGCCAGCCCAGTAGGCCTGGGAGCTCTCCTGTCGCAAGAATCTGAACCAGGAGTGTGGGCCCCGCTGGCGTTCGCAAGCAAAGCCCTGACAGCAACCGAGTCACGGTACTCGCAGATCGAGAGGGAGGCCCTAGCAGTAAAGTGGGCGTGCGCCCATTTCCACCTCTACATTTCGGGCCACCCGTTCAGAATGGTGACAGACCACCAGCCGCTAATACCACTATTCCGTGGGACCGCTCCACATCCACCGCCAAGGATCGAGCGCTGGGCAATCCAGGTTCAACAATACCAAATGGACCTAGTATACCGACCGGGGGCAAAGAATCCAGCGGACTTCCTGTCACGCCACCCCCCTGCAGAAAAGTCCAACGACACAGACCCAGAAGGTCAGACCGAGGAATTCATCAACATGCTGGCAACAGGCGCGTGCCCCTGCGCGCTGACCGCCGACACCATCATCTCCCAATATGACAGCGACGCAGTCACCAGAAGGGTGAAAGAAGCCATACAATCCGGAACATGGGCAAACTTCCTAAAAGACACCAATGGATGGGACGAAGCAGACAGAACGCGCCTACAACAGTACTGGAGGGTCCACGACGACCTCAGCTGCGCAGACAACGGCCTCTTGCTAAGAGGGACCCGTGTGGTCATTCCCCAAGCGCTGCAGGAGAGAGCAACCACCCTGGCACACGAAGGACATCAAGGCACCCGCCGAATGAAAGCGAGGATGCGAGAGAAGGTATGGTTCCCCAACATGGAGGAGAACATCGAAGCCTGTGTGCGAGAGTGTCGAGCGTGCCAGATCACAAGCAGCCCCGAGACACCAGCACCGATAATAACAGAGGAACACGCCCCATCACCATGGGCATGGTTAAGCCTGGACTTCGGCAGTTTCCCAGACGGGAGAGTCACCGTAGTACTAGTGGACAACTACACTAAATACCCCATAGTGGAAACAGCAGCATCAACCAGCTTCGCGAACATTCGCCCCATCCTCACCAAAACCTTTGCTTTGTTCGGCATCCCAATGGTCATCAAGACAGACAATGGGCCCCCGTTCCAGGGTCACGAATTCAAGGAGTTCCTGAACAACCTCGGCATCAAACACCACCGAATCACCCCACAATGGCCACAAGCCAACGGTGAGGTAGAACGCTTCATGAGAACAATAAATAAGATACTGAGGATATCGTCAGCGGAAGGGAGTGACCCAGAAGAAACACTACAAGCATTCCTAAGGGAGTACCGCAGCACGCCGCACAGCACCACCATGCAATCACCGTGGGCGTTGATGTTTACAGGCCCTCGGAGAGACCTACTACCAATGGCTGATGATTGGGCTCCCGAACCATACTCACCAGCAAGCACCCAAGAAAGGAGAAGAAGGACGAACGAGAAGGCGAGTTGCAAGAGGAGAGCCCAGACAAAGGCCCTGAATCCAGGAGAGACAGTGCTAATCCGAACAAGGAGGCCCGGAGGAAAATTCAATACCCCATTTGAACCTGAGCCCTGGATCATAAAGGAAACCCACGGAACAGCAGTCACCGTCAGCAGAGACGGAGAAGAAGTCACACGCAACATATCGTGGTTCAAGCCGATACCCGCTCAGAAAAGACTGAACTCAAATGATGACACGCCTGTGACGAGAGAGGAGAGAGAACCTGGAGCCTTACGAGAAAATTCGAGCATGTCCCCGGACACTGCAGAACAACCATATCCACCCTCACCAGGACCTCCTCAAGAACCAATCCCTCCGAGAGGCAAGTGGCAATATAATCTGAGGTCCAACCCACGACCCAACCATAAACTGGCTGATTTTGCATGTTGAACTAGTCTTATAGTTGTGTTAAAAAAAAAAATCCAAGTTGGGAAGGGATGTAGCGCTCTAGTGCTCCGAGGGTCTCAGGTTGAGCCCCGGAAGCACTCCGCACCATGTATCACTTTCTGGCCAGGCGTGGCCAGAAAGCTTTAAATAAAGGGACCGAAGTGGCTCGGCACTTCCGGTCCACACCAGAGCAGCAAGTGTGTGTGTGTCCCTCATTGCGCCAGGCGCCGCGCTGCACATGCGACCAGGCCCCAAGGCCCTCACATACCTGAGGAGGCACAGCCCTTAGTAACGCTGCAATGCCCTGTAACAGCATGATGACACTTAATTTAGATTAAAAAATAAACGCTCCTTTCTTCCCTTTGGCCTGGGCTGTGTTTATTTGCCCAGTTGCTTTATTATTACTGTTGAAAGATTAGCATTATTTTCACATAATTCATAGGGTTGTGGCTGCATTTCCTAGAAGCAAAATAAAGTTATAGACAAAGCAAACATATTAGTGGTGAATTAATGATTTGACATTGCAAGCTTGCTAAACGTCCCAGTCGATGTACATATAGAAAGAGAGAGAATCCTTTTATTAAGTGCAGCAGCTACTCTGCTTTCGTCCCGGCACTAATTGTATCACAGTCCTGCTCAAGTGAATCCCAATTAAGATTACTCAATTGAAGAGCCATGAATTTAATATTTGTGTTGACTTCTGGACGTTTCCTGGCATAGAGTCCTATAATTTAGGAGCGATTAGCGAGGAAGCTGCTCCACCTCCCTTGGAACATCGACTATGTGAAACAACATTACCCTTGCATCAAAAGACCATAGGACATGGACAGGGACATAAAAGTTCAATTTACTTTGCAAAGTAGTGGAAGTTTCTCATGGTAGACTCTGTGATACAAACACAATGTATTAAAATGTTTGTAATCTGGAAGATCGAGTGTAAGAATATAGTAGCACACTAATATCTTGGCCAAAATATTGAGTGCCAAAATATTGAAAGGTAAATGCGTATAGAGAAGTATAGAATTATTACTCTTAAGTCCAGATATATGCACCTTGACGATATATATTTAACCTTGTTTTTTATACTTACCATATATATATGTAGAGCATGTAAGTTTGGTATAAACACGACACATTACTCTATTCCATTTAGTCCAGACCGAATAGCAATACGAGGCACTTTAAACTGTAGGACGGAATTTGCGGTATACATTCTGACGTTCACCTGAAGCTTAAGATATGTGGGCAGCACGAAGCTGCAGGTGCATGTCAGAATTTTACAGCATTTCAAGCAGATGCACAATAATGACCTTAATCGTTTAAGTCATTTTGTAGTGGCGACTATTCTAAAACTGCAGAGAGGGGGAAACAGGGAAGAGCTCTTCGACAGAAGGAGTCAAGAATGATCACAGAGCTCGACAACAAGTTCCCACATGGTCTTAACAATACGGAGGAATTACATCATTTTTTATAGTGAGATACTGAAATTATCTTAGACTTAATACTAGAAGCTGTTTATGTATGTTTGGAAAATAGTTTTTTTAGAATTCCCGCAGGTATTATAGTACGAGGCTTTTGTAAATAGGTACAAGTTTCCTCTCCAGCCGTTCTCTAATTGATTCGAACCTTAAATTAAGTTGTATCTTTTTTTATTCAGGTTTTATTCAGATCAGTTATGGAAAACTCGCATTGTTTATATGCTTTATTCGTGATATGAATTTTTAACGTGGGATTATGATTTGCACTAGCACTTTAATCACGGAATTATAGGCACATAAGGCAGCACTTTAGTACACGGCACTTTATGAAACAACTCGTAAAGTTGATGATGATACCGGTTAGAGGGATTTATCCTAAATCTCTAGAGAAGCTATGACACAACATGGATTTATCCCATTATTACAGCATTGAAGCATGGAGAAACAAGATACGCTGTGTGAGGCTATTGTCTACAGAATACAATGATTTACAGCATGAGTTGTATTGGTGAACACAACTATATAGGGTTGAGTGCAATATTATGATATCAATTTTTGATCATTGTGCTCTAAATATTCCTGTTGTATGGTATTTATATTGATACATTTTAATATGATGTATTTTGCAAGATGATTCTTGGTTTTTATTAACATATATGAAAAGTATTTATCAAGTTGTGGATATACTGAATTACAATAAAAATAACATAAAGGGCTATACCTACCAATAGCCCCAATCCCTTTAACCAAATAATCAGTCAGTTGGCAGTGAAGAAAGTTCAATCATTTATTAAGCAAAATACTCTATAGAGGAGCCTCACCAACCTTCACACATCAGGTCCACGGAGCAGACTTTTGGTTTGTATTCAAAAATGAGGTTATATTCTTTTCGGTCCAACACATATAATCACTGTAAAAGGAAAAACACCAGTTGGCCCTCGAGCTCCAGGGAAGGACCATATATGGCACACATGATTAATTCAAAGCTTAACTATTTATTACTGGGAAGGTCAGGAGGGGTGACTCCCTTTCGTCTGGTGCCCGGGAGTCTAGGCACGGTGCCTCCAGGAATGCGCTTATCGCATCCAAAGCCAGATGCGACCTTGAGTCTCAGGACAGTCGAGTAAACAGCCTACATTCGGCTGCTCCCATTAATTCAGATGGACTGGGGCTTGACAACTGCCTGAGATTAACACGCGATCACAGCCCCTGTTCGAGCATAAGTCAGAAAATGGCGCCTCTATGGTTCTCGGCGTACTCTGTTAGCAGTGGATACGCAAGGAGTGAATAAATGCTGTCCTCCCTGCAAAAGCAACATATATATAAATATATATATATCAAGCAAAGAGGGTACATATAGATGCATCATGCTAATATAATATGGTCCGACACTCCTTATGTATGGGAAATCTATTTTTTATCCCTCAGAAAGGCCCTTTTAGTATGATGTAGTTAACTAAAACAGCTCAATCTTCAAATATTCCTTAATCGATCTGCATTAAATCTTTGAGCTCCTGCTGAACTAACTGAGCCTTTACTGCTGCTGGGGTTGGACCAGCCAAGGAGGAGGTGAGTTTAGTTGCACAATAAGAGCAACATACAGGCCCACATTGTACACAAAGGCAACACGTGAATATAATACCGTCTATACCTGCCAGCACTATCAAAATTTACCATCCCCAAGTAGACAACAGACCCCTGAACCATCCAGAGAGGGACCACATACCAGTCTCTACATGTATTTCGGAAGCCAAACGATGCAGCTTCTGGATAGCCAAATGAACAGAGGGGGCGGAGTCAGGGATATAAACACAGCAAGAACTGCCGATCACACGGCATGCTCCTCCTCGATCTGCCAAGATAACGTGTAAAACTATACAATTTTGAAGCAAAACGAGTCTGGTCGCTTGTAGTTCTGTGGTCAGATTAGTCAATATTCCTGCAGAGGTGTTAATTACCCCTTCAACTACTCTGGACAAACGGCGTACTTCTTTGCTGGTGATTATAGGCCCCAGATGGGAAACACTCCTTTTACAATGTCGGTAAAATGCTGTTCAGGAGTATCTGTCTGATCTATATCTGGAGTATCTATCATTCTTTTATTTCTCTTAACAGGCATACTTTGTTTATCTAAGTGGTGATCCTTGTAATAATTAGAAGGGGCAATATAGACTGGAGGGTACAGGAAGGACAGGTAGCAACGTCCAACCCAACCTCTTGGAAGCCAAGTATAGGCATTTTCTCCACATACAAAATATACGTTAGGAGGGACAATGGAGGGCTACTAAAAGTACACAATTGATAAGTGTAATTACATCGGCTTTCTCCTACTGATATGTACCCTACTTCCTGAACTCAGAACGCAGAGGTACTATTTAGCATAGGCACTGGAATAGCCCTATCTTCAGTAACATTACAGTCTTGAAAATGTCAAAAATACTGAGTAGAATTGAAATCAACAAAATCCAAAATCTCATTTTTCAACGAAGTGGTATTTTCATGCGTTGCATACATATTTATACATGCATTCGGATCTAATGTTCCCTCTCCATTATTCCCATTGGGGTCGAATCCTTGATGAACTCAAAATATGCTAAAATCATTTCATAATCTTTTTCCGAACACCTTTGAGTGTCCACAGTATAATGCAAATACATCATTGAAAGTAATTTAAACCAAGCCTCACTACTCCCCAGATGAGACAAGGGTAGGGATATGAATAAGTTGTGCTTGTGCATAACAGATGGCAAAAGGCCACAAACCCAACAATTTGTAGTATTGGTGCCACTGTGCGTTTGATGAAGCATTTTAACAAATACATTTTTCACATAAGTATGACGATGCCTTTCCTTATGTGGGGCTAAAGTATAAAACACATGTTCCGGAGGTGGGGCAGTTGTTCCTAAAACAGTATGCATAGGGTGACAAAATTCTAAATTGATAAATACTCCCATTAATGTGATTAGCAATATCGCTATAATAACTATAAATGCAATTTTAACACGTTAAGTCCAACTAGAAAAGACAGGCATATATGCAGGGAAATAACGTGGTACAAAAGGTCGTTCCTCTTCAGGAATGAAACGAGCAAAGGGATACATACTAACTAAAAGTCCAAAAATAAACTCGGGCAATGCAGTCCAACCTGCCAGAGGGTGCTTCTTTCCTGTGTCCGTTTAGAGCCTCACAGGAAGGCTCCTATTGTTCATCTCAAATAAGACCAAAGCAAACTTCTCACGTTGGAGATATGTTCTCCCACAACCCTTGAAGAAAACACAACCTGGGGCTCTTTAAACAAGAAATTCAGTCTTTCTTTCTGCACAGAGCAAGCAAATGTTCAAAGCTCTCAGCTCGTTCAGTCCAGTGTCTCGCTCAGTACCCCAGAAGCGCATCTAACAGACATTCGTGGAACAGGTCTGTACCCTATCACTCAAGTCTCTCCCTACCTCCTACCATATTAACCTGGGGTACCGGGTTATCTTTTGGGCTGCAGGTTGTATCGAGCACGGCCAGGCACTTCCTGATCAGAGAACAAAACAGAAGATGATGAATCTGGTGCAACAGGGGTACTGCGAGCCTTTCGTTCGACTCTAGGGGCAACAGAATCTGGGGCAATCACTTGTGCTGATGACAGAGCCCCTTCTGAGCCCGAGACACCTTCTCCTTGCCCTTCTCCAATTACGAGAGTGTCAGAAAAAGGGACAAAATGAGGAACTCTCTCACTTTCTTGGGTCAGAACCCCTTCCTGGATTCGCTGATCATATGGAAGCGGGAGGGGTAATTTTTCAGATGTGACCCATGGATCCAGTGTCGCTTGCCGTTCACCTTTACCGCCGTCCGCGTGGCCAACAAGATTTGAAACGGTTCAGACCAATGGGGAACCAAGCTGGATTTTCGCTGATAATTACGGACCAGAACCCACTGTCCTGGCTCCAAGCGATGTCCGGGAACCTCCAGCAGGGGCTGCAAAACTGTGAGACATGTTGATGAATGGAACGGAGATCTTTAGTCAAAGCATACAGATCTGTCAACATAGGATACTCTATATCACAAAACGTTCTGGGTCTCGGGACGCCCCAAACATCAGCAGGGCGCCCAAAAATGGCCTAATACAGAGATAAGCCAGAACGTGAACCCGTACTGACATTAATACCAGTGGCAGAGCATCTGGCCACTTCAATCCGGTACTTTATTGAATTTTTGCTAATTTGAGATTCAGCATTCCATTATACTTCTCAACCAACCCAGAGGACTGGGGGTGTTGAGCCGCATGGAATTTCTGTTTAATCTGTAGTCCATTAAAAATGTGACTGATGAATTCTGCAATAAAGTGTTCCCCGTTATCACTCCAGTTCACCCGAGGCAATCCATAGCGTGGGAAGTATTCCTTTACTAAACGTCTTTGCCGTTGCCAAAACAGTATTTTCTTTGGTCGGGTAGGCTTCCACCCATTTACTGAAAGCGCACACGACGACCAGGACATACTTCGAATTATTTACACTCTCCAGCTGAATATAATCCATTTGGAGCACCTCAAAAGGCAAAGATGGTGGTGCAAAGTTTCCACTCAGAAGAGGCTCCATGCCCCCAGGATTTTGTCATAAGCAAACCATGCAATATTGCACCAAATGAGCAGGGGTCTTTGGAATATTGAGATTGTACCATACAGGATCGAATACCTTTTGCTCCAATATGAGCTGAACCATGTGCCATTGTTACCACTGCATTCACTAATACATTGGGCAACAATCACCATTGTTTTTCTGTCAAATCAATCCAACAATCATCTGCATCTAATATCCCCACTTTCTCTTTCCAATGAGCCAGCTCAATAGGGGTAGCTTCTTTCTGTATTTCTCGGACACTTTCCATGGTGTTATTAAACATTTCTGTTTCAGCCACTCACCTAGCAGAGCTAGTCATAAACATTGAGGTCAATTTGGACTTCGCAGTTTCCTTAGCTACTTGATCAGCAAAGGCATTACCTTCATCCACTGCATCAACCACTGCCTTGTGTCCACTGCATTTAACTACAGCCACCATTTCTGGTAATGTCAATGCTGTCAGCAATTGCAAAATCAAGGGGCTATGCTGTATTCGCTGACCATGGGAAGTAAGAAAATCTCTTTCGGCCCAAAGTCGGACAAAACTATGAGCCACGCCAAAGGTGTACTGGCTGTCGGTGTTAGTATTTTACTCTCAATCCTTCACATAGCTCACAGGCCCGAAGCAATGCCACTAACACAGCTGCCTGTGCTGATTGATAGGGTACTTGAGAAGCCTCAACTACAGTGTGAAGAGTAGTTATTGCATATGCAGCAGTTGTCGTGCCATCTGGTAATTTGAAACAAGAGCCATCGACATACAACTCCCCTTCAGGGTCAGATAGAGGATTTTCTGTCAGGTCTATCCGTCCCTTCGTCTCTTCCTCCGTCCAACATATACAATCATGAACATCATTGTTCTTTTCATTCGAAGGGAGGGGTAGAAACATAGCAGGCTTCAGAGTGGCACACCCTTTAATTGTAATGTGGGGAGCAAACAAAGTCAATTTGTGACCTGTAAGACGCGCACTCGTAAGAAGCTGGGTCTTCATTTTGTTCAATAATGTATCCGCAGCGTGTGGTACCATCACTGTTCAGAACAAGCCCTTCCAACTGTCAAATAGCCACTGCGACCTCAGCAGTAGCCCTTAAACAGCTAGGGAGTGCTCTGGCGACGTTATCCAACACCGTCGAGAAATAAGCGCAAGGTCTCTGCTTACCACCAAATCCTTGTGTTAACACGGAAAGCGAGTGACCGTCCACCTCGTGTACATAAAGCACAAAAAAATTTTGGTAGTCAGGGGTACCAAGAACAGGTGCAGAGGAAAGCGCAGATTTCAAAAAGTAAAAAGCATCTTGGCAAGCATCAGTCCAGGGTAAAGGTTCATGCACATCTTTAGTGGTTAAATACAGGAGAGGTTTAGCCAGAAGGGAAAAATTATGGATCCATTGGCGACAGTAAGAAGTTATGCCGAGAAATGCATGAACATCATGCTGAGTACGAGGTACAGGCATATTAAAAATGGTATTCACACGCTCAGGGGTTAGTCTCCTACCCTCTTTTGACAGTAGATGACCCAGGTAGGTCACCTCCTGTCGACAATATTGGAATTTAGAAAGAGATACTTTATTGCCATTATCCGCCAAATGAGACAATATTTGTACAATGGCTTCCTTACAACCTTCGTCAGTGTCAGAGGCCACTAACAGATCATCGACATATTGCAAAAGCACATTACCCGGGGGCAGGACCAAATCTTCCAACAATGACTTCAAAGTTTGACTATAAATACTAGGACTCTCTGTGTACCCCTAAGAAGAGCGACAAAACCGGAAGCTGCGACCAGATAATGAGAAGCCGAAAATATGATGGCTATCAGGATGTATCGGAATGCTAAAGAAAGCATTCTTCAAATCGATCACAGATAAATATTTGGCAGTGGGAGGAATCATAGTGAGAACTGAGGTATACGTGGAAGCCGAGCATTTTGCTTCACAGTAATAGAAACTGGTGTAATCCTTAATAATCCTACATCTGTGTCTCCCGTGGCCGACAGAGTCTCTGGGGTAGCAGCAAACTCAGGTGGGAGGTGTTCATTTTTGGTGAAACACTGCAAAGTATGCCTGCCCAGGGGATTGATAGTCAAATAAAAACCTTCAGGTGAACAATGAATTTTTTCATGTAATTTCTTTAACAAATCCAAGCCCAATAAATGTTCACCACAAAGGGATGTCAAGAGAAACAAGGAGTCTACAGTAACTGGACCAATTGTGAATGGAATAGGTTTGGAAATGGGACTTACCACCGGAATTCCCGAGAATCCCACTGAAAAATTATTGTGCCTGGACAGATCAGCCCCGGGGACCAGAGAACGAGAATTATAACTATTCATCACACCTGTATCAACTAAAAACTTTTCAGATGTCCTCATCAAATGCGCTTTTACATAAGGACCTTGCTGATCGACGGGTACTGACACCTGGCCCCCACTCTATCCTTGGCTGTCCTATGTATAGGCATACCCTTCGTTGCATCCATCGCACAGTCCTCATTATAGTGCAACCTACCTCTCGGATTTATCGAAATAATTATTTTCTGATCCGAGGTGCAATGCCTCCTCTCGTTGCATATCACTGAGATCCACACCACCTCGACCTCTTCCTCTTATAGCTCCATTCTGAGCCTGCAACAATGGACACTGAAATCGCCAATGCCCTTCCTCCTTACAGTAAGCGCACTGGTTTGGTCACAAAACAACAGCCGGCCCTCTGCCTTTTCCAGTTCCCGCCCCCCTCAGGACGAACCCTCTACCGCCTCTATCGCTGCCTCGTCCTCAAACGACTTGTTGCAACAACACCAGCGTCTTAAGATCTTTAATTTTCTTTTCCATCTTATCCTTAGTCTCATTTTCTTGATGTTCATAATGTTGGTCTATACTCAATATTACTGAGGGCGTATACGTGGTCCAGGTACTTTGCGGCTTGTAGTGGCCCAGAAACTTCTGGTAACAACATGGTCACAAAACGATCAACAAATAATCGTATACCGCCTTCCAATGATAAATCCTGTCCAATAAAGTCAATGAATACACCTTCAAATCTAGTGAAGAAATCAGAAATGCTTTCGTCTTTCTTCTGCTTACATGCTGTCAATTTATCCCAATCCACCTTACGAGGCGAAATTAAAGAATGCATGTACGTGATAATACGGCCAGGTAACCCCAATAGTTTGGGTTTATCACCAGGCTTACGTTCCTTATCCCAATCTTTTATCTGTTCCCACGTTCCGCCTAACTCCTGAACATGGTCCTGATCATGCCCCTGACGCCATACATCAACAGGACTAGCAATGCAAAAAATAGCTCTATGTCAGCTAGAGCCATAACGGCTGAGGAAGCTGCTTCTGTAAATTCTTTATAATAAGCCGTGCGATTCTTACGGGGGTCAGGTAATTGTGATTTTAGCGAGAGGACTTCACTCCTCTTCCAGGGGGTGTAAACCCATTGTTCCTGCACTTGTGCCTCTACACGAGGTATAGTCACTACACCCTGATCATTTTTTAATTCCGGTATTTCAGGGTGCAAGATAGAATGGACTTCGCGGATAGGGTGCTGAGAGTCCCATGAGGAACATTTTTGGTGAATCCGCCCTCGATAACTTAATAAAACCTCAACATTTTTGTACACTTCCTCCTGTCTAAGTTCAGACTTATGAGCCCTCTCCCAAATATCATACATCACATGGGGGGCCATCCCTGCTGCAAAACACTGTTCAAATAAAGTAATAAGACATGTGGCCATGTGTTTCAGTGCATGTTGCTGCATAACAGGCTCAAAGTCTCGGAGCGTGCTCCATACATCCACTGGGATGACTGATTTTAAACCATCTGTTTCTCATTTAGTCCCAAAGTCGAAAGAGTAAACATCTTTCGTGTTGTCAAATCCCCCGGAGCACGAGCTGGAGTTGAAACAGCTAGGGATGGGGTCGTACTCAAGGACTGGGAAGCCAGCGCAAGGGTAGGGGAAGACGAAACAGCTGTGGACATAACAGAAGACGGCAATGTAACAGACCATAAAGTAGCCGTCTCCGACACAGAGGGAGATAAAACAGAGGAAGTTCCTGGAAAGACAGGGGAGGAGGAAACAACAGGGGCAGAGGCTGAAAGGACCTATAAGTTGTGGAGCATAAGGGGGAGGTGGACGAGTATCCAATAAATCCTCCATCTCTTCCTCCTCTTCCAGCCTTACCACATAGGTCTTATCCACGTGCAATCTGCACAATCAATTCCCTGTTCGGTTATAGCTTTATCATAAGCAATGGCTTTCTGTGTAATTGTCTGACCTCCCTTCATTCTGCATACTTTCTCCTCCTGTATACGTCTACGCTTTACTTCCTTCTACCATAGGTTTAGGAAATCAAACATTGACTGTCGACTACGTTTAGAAAACAATTGATCTTGCAGAAAATGTATCTTTTTCTCATCAAAAGACCCGGTTAGGGCCATTGCAACTCTACATTATCCTTAGTATATTTATGCCATAGTGTATTAAACAGGATAGGTGTAATACCATGCTTTACATACATATCATAACTCGGGCTGCCCTCAGGCGGGGCAGGTTGACTTTCAGCCCAGCGCGTATCATTAGGGCGGTGAAAACATCCAAAACAACTCAATTTGCTAATACACGGCATAGTGATCATTGTCACATATTCCTCATTCAATCATAAAAACGTACTTTCAAACATGGCCATGTTCAAACATTTACAGCATATTCAATCTCACTCTTATTCAAACATACACAGAGCAAAAATATATGTACATACAAAGATATTCAAAATGACATGTCTCTTTTTTTTTCTTTCCAAAGAACAGAGCCCGTCGACTCCTGTTCGTGGAGAATCAATCAATTCAGATTCCAGACCAACAGATACCAAAATCAAGCAGTCCAAAGACTACCAAGAGACCGTCAGACAGTTATAACCACAGACTGTCCTACAGACCATCCTGCAGTCTTGCTGGTTCCCCCTTGGGACTATTCTGACTAAGCCTGCTTCCTTACCACCCCTTCAGATATGTCCCCAAGGCTACCCAGGTTCAACCACAGGGCTTTCCGAGACCAGTCCGGTCGGGTGTGCACCTCAAGAGCCACACCAGGTCGTCCAATCGGCGTCTCTATTGTTCACAAAACAAGTCTGTGTAGCATCTACCCGTGCAGCCACAATGCTGCCCCATCAGACCCCCAAGACTCTCCGTGGTACACCGACCACCAAATCCTACACAGTTAACTGCTTCAAAAGCACTGCTCAACAGCGCGTTCCAAAAGACACCAAATACAATCCACTCACCTGGTGCACGCAGGTACAATTGAGTATGCTCCACTGCCATCTCCTGAAGACCAACACGGTCAGCTCCTGGGTTACGCCCTTAGGACTCCGGCGAAGGGTCACTAGCAGCTGGGGCACTCGGATCGCGAGAGCGGAGTAAGTAAAAATTTTCGGTCCATCGACCCGCTCGACCAGAGCTCCCCTTTCTTTGTCCTTTCTACCGGTTAAGGGGAGGACGACCCTATCACGGAGTTCCACCAGAGTCGCCAACTGAAGTACTATAAAAATAATATAAAGGGCTATACCTACCAATAGCCCCAATCCCGTTTACCAAATAATCAGTCAGTTGGCAGAGAAGAAAGTTCAATCATTTATTAAGCAAAATACTCTATAGAGGAGCCTCTACAAACCTCACCCATCAGGTGTGCAGCGCAAACTGTTGGCTTGTATTCAAACATGAGGTTATATACTTTTCGGTCCAACACATATAATCACTGTAAAAGGAAAAACACCAGTTGGCTCTCGCGCTTCAGGGAAGGACCATATATGGCACACATGATTAGTTCAAAGCTTAACTATTTATTACTGGGAAGGTCAGGAGGGGTGACTCCCTTTCGTCTTGGTGCCCGGGAGTGTAGGGACGGCGCCTCCAGGAATGAGCTTATCGCACCCAAAGCCAGATGCGACCATGAGTCTCAGGACAGTCGAGTAAACAGCCTACATTCAGCTGCTCCCAGTAATTCAGATAAACTGGGGCTTGACAACTGCCGGAGATTAACACGTGATCACAGCCCCTGTTCGAGCATAAGTCCAAAAATGGATTCTGTATGGTTCTCGGCCTACTCTGTTAACAGTGGATACGCAAGGAGTGAATAAATGCTGTCCTCCCTGCAAAAGCAATATATATATATATATATATATATATATATATATATATATATATATATATATATATATATATATATATATATATATTCACAGAAAAAACCATAGGTTATAGACCATATATAGTTAGGAATTTGCATTTACAAAACCTTGAAAATTCACTGAAAAAACCATTGGTTAGAGACCATATATAGTTAGGGATTAGCCTTTTCAAAACCTTATTTTACTCACACAAAACCATTGAAATTTCATATATAGTTAATTGCACTAACTATATATCGCGCACCCGCAATCCACTGCTGATGATGTCACATATTACATCATTCATGACATGGTTAGTGACATCACTGATGACATCACTGATGACATCTCAAATGACATCACTGATGACATCACTTATGACAACATCCAGTGACTGTATGTTTCTGTAAAGTTAAAATATGTCTTACATATTGAAGAATGAGTGGATGTATAAGTGTCTGGAAGAAGGATTTAGTAGGTGCATGACTGACTGTATGAGAGAATGATTAAATGTGTCTTGCTGAGTGCATGGGTTAGTGACTAAACTGTCTTAATTTGTGCATCATTATATCTGTTGTTCTACAAACTGCTGCATGTGTTGATCAGTAGCTATATGAGTAACTTTATGGGTTATTGATTGGTTGTCCAAGTATTTGTATGGGAAACTGAGTGTGTGTGTATGGGTGGCTGGGAGGTGTGTGACTCTGTACATAGATGTGTGAGTAGTTGATTCACTATATGTATGGGTTCAAAAGTGCATGTGGAAACAGCTGTATGGGCGGTTGACTGTGCATGAGTGTATTGGTGAGTGAATGGATATCTCAGTGCTACATGTCAAAGTAAGTACATATGTAAAACACAGTACATGTGAGAGTTGACATATATAAATAACTGTGCATAAGAGCCAGTGAATGTGTGAGTGGCTGTATGGATCATTGTGAACATGTATCAGGGATTGTATAAGAGAGTAAATATGTGTAAGTATATGTTTGAATAAGTAAGGTGTGTATAACTGTATAGTTGAGAAAATGGAGGTGTGATTGATTTTTTGCATAACTGACTAGGTGTATGAGTAACTCCATGGATGAGTGACAGTCTGTGACTGTCTGTTTACACTGATTGTATCTAAGGTTATATTAGAGTCTGAAGAGGTTCATGGTATTATCACATGAATGATATCATCAGTGATGTGATCAGTAATGTCAAATGAGATGTTATCAGTGATTTTATCAGTGATGTCATTTGAGATGTCATCAGTGATGTCATTTGAGATGTCATCAGTGATGTCATCAGTGATGTCACTAAGCATGTCATGAATGATGTAATATGTGACATCATCAGCAGTGGATTGCGGGTGCGTGATATATAGTTAGTGCAACTAACTATATATGAAATTTCAATGGTTTTGTGTGAGTAAAATAAGGTTTTGAAAAGGCTAATCCCTAACTATATATGGTCTCTAACCAATGGTTTTTTCAGTGAATTTTCAAGGTTTTGTAAATGCAAATTCCTAACTATATATGGTCTATAACCTATGTTTTTTTCTGTGAATTTCAATGGTTTTTTAATAGCAAATATCAAAAGCTGTCAAATGTCAAGTATGTGATAGGTAAAAACTTTTTCGTGTTTATGCACGCTGATGTGCTTTGAACGCTGCCCCCCCTCCCCTCTTTTCTCTTAGTAGTACTCTCTCTTTGCAGATAGTGAAGGGTAGTTAACGCAGGCCTTTACCCTCGTTGTAATCCGTCGTGCCTGCTTGTCTCTCCATTTGATTGATTGTTATCCAAGCATTTACTGTTTTACAATTGATTCTCTTTGGTTCATTCTCTATTTACAAACAAGCACAAAGTCGCAATACTCTGTTTAGTCTTTGCAGATAGTGAAAAATCGTGAAAAATCGTGTAAAAAAATAAAAGTAATCGAGCAAAATCAGTAGGCCACTAATTGGATCTCTTTTTGACCTCGCTAAAATAGAAACATTAGGAACAACCCTTCATGAGAAATACGAAAATAGTGAGATGAACTGAGCTCCACACCATGAGGGCTGCAAGACAGCTCGGCTCCGTCACCCACCCCGCCCAAAATAACGACAAACCCTATGCAAATATTAAAAATATATACAACACACCAGCAAAGTAACAGGGTAAAACATTTTATTTACATAACTATTTTATACTTTTTGTTGCCCGATCCGGCTAGCTCAATCGATCGAGCATGAAACTCATGCACTCTGATAGCAAGCGTTGTTGCTGATGCTATGCAGACCAAAACTGGTTCCGTTTGTACATTCTTCTAGTTTTTTTCATCCAAGGTTGGTTGAGTTTGTAGAACGATGGCTTCAGATTTAAAAACATACGGTCTGGTGGCGCGGACTGGGAGGGGGCGCTTGGCTCCTGCCCCCTCCCCAAGTAAGATTTTCATACGTGAAAGTACGTTTATGGTTTTGGTCCCTGAGTTGCTTCGATGTCACTGCCATTCTCAAATGGCATAAGTTCTGGATGTTGGGTGCCATAGTTCAGAGTTCTGAGCAGCGCTTGTAACACTGTCTGAAGCTTATTTGCACGTACTGCAGCTTCACTATTCTCAAAGTAAGTGAGGGCCGTTTGTGGACCTGACTGCATTTGAAAACAATGTGATATGGTACCTCCCTAAACCGCTTGACGGAGGCCCCCGAGGGGCGGTGTGATGGCACGGACTCGGAGAAGACGCTTGGCTCCGACCCCCTCCCCAAGTCTTATAGCACTGGTGTAGCCTGAGATCGCCCCCGACATAGGCGGCCGGCTCCCGGGGTTCGGCGGAACTTTTTGCCTTTTGATGACTCTTCTATTCTGGACCTTGTCCCACAATCCGTTTGACCTGAAGACACGCTGTAGTGGGGCGCCCCTTTACCGTTTTAGTTGCCATTCCGCCCGCTTTTGCTACACTGTGCCTCTTCCGCCATTCAGCTGTTTACCGCCCGCTCTTGCGACTACAGCGTCTCGCTCACCATGTAGTTGAGTTGCTCCCGCTCTTGCGATGCAACGATAAGCGGCTGCCACAGGACTCTCAAAATGGCGGCCGGCTCTTCAGATTTGGGCGTGGTCCACTAAAATGGCCCTGGGACACTTTGGAACTCGGACGCTTGCCTGATAGGGCTTGGGTCCCATTCTCGAAAGTGTCCCCTCAGCCGTGAAGATTCTACAAAAGTCTTGGGGGCCCCCGACTCCCGCAGGCTTCTGGTGGGGAGCGGTTGCCATGATTGCTCGTGGAATGGCCACGACGGAGCTACGAGATGGTGGTGCTCTCATGCTGACGCCAGCTTCAGTCTGAAACATCCAGAAACACTGTAGACTACCACTTCGATCAGTTCCGGTAGCGCCCCAACATGACCCGGTAGAGAAGAACTTGCCCTCCCCTCTTTGACTGATGGTTCTTGTTCCCTGTCCCCTCTGTTGTCATTTAACAGAACTTTTTGGACTGCTGAAAGGGGTTGTGTTCCGAACGCTGGTTGGTGGAGACATTTTGACTATATTCTTGATCTACGTTGTCGCGTAATGCGTTATATGACACGCCGCGTTAGCGCACCCGAAAGTGCTCCGATGCGCGAAGCGGAGCTTCCCGGAAGCGATCCGGGGCGCGGCGCGCAGCGCGTAACGTAAGCATAACAGGTCATGTGACTTGTTAATAAAACTTTTCATTGGTTCATTTTACTTTTGTTATTTTAATGATGAAAAGCTTGGTCATATGACCTAAAAATTACGCTTTTTATTGGTTTCGAACATTATTTTTTTTTAAACATATATGTTATAATGTTCCAGGCTAATGTACTTTCCCGGAAAATTTACAACTGTCCTGCAAGTAAAATATATTCCTTTTTCGAGAAAAAGGGCGTTTCTTCATCCCATGACGGAGCCGTTGAGTAAAAGAGGCTCGGCCTGCTGTCTTAGTCGCCGATACGCCTGATTATCAGATTCTTATCGATCACTTTATGTTGCAGGAGTGGAAAACACAACTGCCCTTGACCATTTATCTTTACTGCGTTCCTACGTATTATACCTTTTATCCGTCATGTAATTGGACTGCTTTATTTCACTTGCCTTTTACTGATTCGAAAACAGTGACTAAAAGTAAAAACTTTACCAATGTAAATACTACTACCATGTTTTGTTTTAAAAACATTCATTGTGAAAATGTCAGTATACAAATACGGGCCTATAACCACGTGGGCCGGCCACGGAGCAAACTGAACTCGTATATGATGAGGAGACATTTACATTGTAGAGGAACGTAACGAGCGGGCCATTAGGTTGCAAGAACTAAGGTGTCTGACAGTTGCGGAATCAGTGGACATACATTTTGTAATTAAAATACGATAGGGCCACTTACAAAAAAATGATCTAGATATACATTTGCGGGCAAGTACCATGGGTGACGTTAATTCGAACTTTCAATAGTACAGTAATCAATAACACATCAGAACTTAATATCAATAGGGATGTCGAAATATTCAATCAATTCTCGTCCCCGCCCGCCATGAGCATCAAAACTGCATTCATATCTCGTGATATCAAGGTTGTTCAACCAGTACACAACAAGGAGTTACGAGTCCCATTTATACCGGCGCCATTTTGGGCGAGGCCGGGCAGGTCCAAGATATAGTCAAAATGTCTCCACCAACCATCGGCCAAACCAGAACCCCTTTCGGCCCTTTATGCTACAAGATGGTGTCTTCCATTCAGAAAATATTGTTGGCAGCATTTTGAAAGGAAAGATAAGCAGCAGTTCTCCTAGTGAGTCTCACATTGTTACATTTAGGAAGAATGTTGAAGAGTAGTATGTTGAAAATCTGAAGCCATTGTTCTACAAACTCTCAATCAGCCTTGGATGGAAAAAAAAATCCTGAAGAATGTACAAACTGAAAACCAATTTTTGTCTGTATAGCATCAACAGCAACGCTTGAGTCAGCTTTGTGTGAAGCCGCCATTTTGATTCAATCAATAACGTCCCCCTGCACACATTCAGGGACCTGGTCGTGTCTTCAGGTCAAACGGATTGTGGGACAAAATGCAGAAAGGAAAAGGAAAAATGTTCCGCCGGACCTCGGGAGCAGGCCGCCTTTGTCATGGGCGATCTTTGGCCACACCAGGACAATAGTGAAGCTGCAGCAGGTGCAAATAAGCTTCAGACAGTGTTACAAACACTGCTCAGAACTCTCAACTATGGCACTCAACATCCAGGACTTGCCATCCGGATCTTGGCACCTTGTGCTGGTTCCGACCTATTCACACATCGGTCCACTACTGACATCACCTCATAAGCCAACGGGGCACCCCACGCCGACTTACGGCGCAGCATTGTAGGATGGCCACACCAGTGCGGCAACTTGCTGGACACAACCTCGGTGCCATCCGGATCTCGGCGCGTTCGAGTCACTGTACCGCAAGAGTGACCAGAACTCAGCTGGACACGCCGTCTTTCGGCGCAGCATTGTAGGATGGCCACACCAGTGCGGCAACTTGCTGGACACAACCTCGGTGCCATCCGGATCTCGGCGCGTTCGAGTCACTGTACCGCAAGAGTGACCGCAACTCAGCTGGACACGCCGTCTTTCGGCGCAGCATTGTAGGATGGCCACACCAGTGCGGCAACTTGCTGGACACCACCTCGGTGCCATCCGGATCTCAGCGCGCTGTGCTGCCTTCGGCCTACTGTAACCGCAAGTGCGGACGCAACTCAGTTGGACGGCGAGTGAAACGCTAAGGGGCGCCCCACTGCAGCCGAGGAACCTCCATCTTGGGGGAGACGCACAGCCCCCACTGACTGACGCGACCTCACAGGCCAACGGGGCGCCCCACGCCGACTTTCGGCGCAGCATTGTAGGATAGCCACACCAGTGCAGCAACTTGCTGGACACCAACTCGGTGCCATCCGGATCTCGGCGCGTCGTGCTGCCTTCGGCCTATTCGCACATCGGACCGCTACTGACGCCGCCTCACGTGCCAACGGATTTTCTACGCTTTTTGTAGCCCTATGCCGCATAACAGGTCATGTGACTTGTTTATAAAACTTTTCATTGGTTCATTTTACTTTTGGTTTCCTAATGATGGAAGGATTGGTCATATGACCTAAAAATAACACTTTTCATTGGTTTAGAACATTTTTTTTTCCCAAACGATGAAAGCCCCACCTTGTTTCTGGATGTTTCAGACTGAAGCTGGCGTCAGCATGAAAGCACCACCATCTCGTGGCTCCGTCGTGGTCATTCCGCGAGCAATCATGGCAGCCGCTCCCCACCGGAAGCCTGCAGGAGTCGAGGGCCCCCAAGACTTTTGTAGAATCTTCACGGCTGAGGGGACGCTTTCGAGAATGGAGCCCAAGCCCTAGCAGGCAAGCGTCCGAGTTCCAAGGTGTCCCAGGGCCATTTTAGTGGACCAGGCCCAAATCCGAAGAGCCGTCCGCCATTTTAAGAGTCCTGTGGCAGCCGCCTATCGCTGCACTGCAAGAGTGGGCGCAACTCGACTACATGGTGAGCGAGACGCTGTAGCCGCAAGAGCGGGCGCAACTCAGCTGGATGGCCGCCACCTGGGGAGGCCGGTTCACGCCGCCTCCCCCACGCCCCCCCCGGGGCGCCCCACGCCGTTTTTCGGAGCAGCATTGTAGGATACCAAAACCAGTGCGGCAGTTTACTGGACATCACCTGGGTGCCATCCACATCTCAGCGCGTTCTGCTGCCTTGGGACTATTCGCACAACAGACCGCTACTGACGAGGCCTCCCCCGCACCCCCCGGGACGCCCCACGCCGTTTTTCAGAGCTGCATTGTAGGATACCAAAAACCAGTGCGGCACCCAGGTAACATCACCTGGGTGGCGTCCAAAACTCAGCACGTTGTGCTGCCTTGGGACTATTCGCACAAAAGACAGCTACTGACCATTGTTGCTTCTTTTTTCAAAAAAAAGGTTTAAATGTATTTACAGTTTTTGTTGCGTTCTATATATTTATAAGTTAATAAAGTTTTATAATCCTACTACTTTGTTGGAGTGCTATATATTTTTAAAAAATCGGGTGAATGGGGCCTTGAATCGGGTTATTGTCATGTGTGGGCTTTGGAAGTGTGCTGCTACAGGATCGGACATTTCAAACTCAAATGCACGTTCTTTTTCTTACCTTTCCGAAGCATGGAGCGCAATAGCAGGCAGAGAAAGGGTGATGCAAGTGTTGAACACTGCCTGGCCTGGCAAGTTGCTGGCAGTGCCCCCCCCCCGCCCGCTCCTGAAAGAGGGCACACACACACCGCCGCCCCGAGTACTTCACAGATCTTTAAAAGACCATGCGCTTGTTAATGAGGCTTAAATGGTTTATCACCCCTTCTAAAGCCCCTGCATCGGCCCTCTGACGTTTCCTGGAAGAATTAGCACGTAACACAATACCAAGCCCTGTCAGCTGAAACCCCCGAGGAATCGGGTTTTTGCTTGCAGGAATCGGGAGGCGGGAGACTAGCACTGAAATCGGTAGTCTCACGCCTGAATCGGGAGGGTTGGCATGTCTGGATTCTCTACAGCTGGGGCCATAAACTACATCCGCAGGGCTAGGTGATAGCCTGGGAACGGCCTGGACAATCGGACACAGAGGAAGAGAAGTGTCAGAGGGTGCGGTAGTGAATAGGGTGAAAGGGAGGTGTCGGGCGGGCACAGGGTGTGATTCTCAGGGAAGAGCAGCGCAGATGGGGGGAAGTTTATGGCCCATGCATGAGAGAGAGAGCGGGGGTGACCAGTGCGTGGGGGAGATGCTTGCGAGGGTGGGGAGCCGTGCTGAGAATCGACGGCGTGCAGAGAGTGGGTCTGGTCAAGGCATCTAAAATGGCTGCCGTGCACGACAAAATGTGGCATTGGAAAAAAGGCAAGATGGCGCAGACAATGTTTATCAATAAGGATTCATTTATAACAAAATATTTTATCGCAGTGACAAATTGGCGGTCAACACTTCCTGATTTCCATCGAATCGAACGTTAACAGACGTCACGCAGCAAAAAAAAAAAACGCTCACGCACTGCCGCTGGAAGACATGTATCAACATATATGAGCCTCCTCAGCCACCCTCAGAAAACATAAGGGATCAGGATACGTCTCCCGCACCCCCTTATACCTAGTAATTTAATTAAAACGAAACACAAAATGGCGAATTCCCGTTTCGCTACCAGTTTGCGGCCCAGTTCACGGCCCGGGAAGCGCTTCTACCGTGAAAAATCCATTTTTTTTATTTTCCCCACGGGACCCTTTAATAACCCCAACATCATTCCTAGGGGGTCAAGAGGGGTCTACCTTGCCCCCTTTCATTAAATTCCCCCTTCGTTTTTCACCTCTTCTTCTCTCTCGATCCTACCGAGAGATAAGATGGCGGCCGCTCCGGACTGTTTAGAATGTTGACAGACACCGGAAAGCCAATCAGCTTCGCATCGCAAAGTTCCGTTTCACGAAAAGTACGCGAACCGGAGCGCAGCCCGGAGCGCTGTTACAGATATATATCTTTTTTTGAACGTTAATTTCTCAAAATCCACTGAAGCACATATATTGAGACCTAGCAAAGGCACATCGGGCTAACAGTCACTACAATTTTGCCAAGTTTCGTGCAAATCCATTCAGCCGTTCGAGCTAAAAGTGAGGGCAACCGCCCTATGGAAATTAACATGGGAAAAACGTGTTTTGGGACCCCCCTTTTTTCTCGGCCCCCCCTTGACGAAACCCCCCCAAATTTTCAAGGGCTGCTCAGAAACAAAATGTGCCATTGTCCTAAAGATTTCAGCCGATTCCGTCCACAAACGCCAAAGTTATTAGACATAGAATTTTCAAAAATCCCATAGGGAAAAAATCCTAACTATATATACCTACTGGCGACAGCCAGTAGGTAATACATATATATATATATATATATATATATATATATATATATATATATATATATATATATATATATATATATATATATATATATATATATATATATATATATATATATATATATATATATATATATATATATATATATATATATATCAAGCAAAGAGGGTACATATAGATGCATCATAGATGCATCATGCTAACATAATACGGTCCGACACTCCTTATGTATGGGAAACCTATTTTTTATCCCTCAGTACCACCTCAATATTAATATTGTTATTTATCAACTCAAACTGTACTTTCCATTTTAGATAATAAGAATTGTATAGCAGTGTACATACCTGTGGCTGAATGGTAGAAATTCACTGTTTTTGCAGTCATGAAAACAGACTCATCAATCTGTTGTATAGCATATGTGTTTTCTATGTCTATCACTGTTTTGGTACTACATGGGGTTGTTTCACTACATTTAAAAACAAGTCGTCAAAAGACTCTCGCTTAGATGGGATCAAGGGCAAATGGTGCCTGAAACACGTAATTTGAGGACAATAAAGGAATAATTGCCTACATTGCCAGTAGTTCGTGACTCTCTGTGTGGCAAAAGCGACTGCATTGGCTGACGGAGCATCTCTAGGGTCTTTATACATATATATATATATATATATATATATATATATATATATATATATATATATATATATATATATATATATATATATATATATATATATATATATATATATATATATATATATATATATATATATATATATATATATATATATATATATATGTCTTCTCCCAGGTTTCCTCCGCGTTCAGTAAGAACAAGAAAACAGCACTCTCAGGGGGTGGAGGGGGGGAGTTTGTGTTAATAGTTCTCTATTAGCAACCCAGCACAGACAAGACGCGTTTCGGCGCTTAGCCTTTGTGAATTGCAAGTTCGAACGCGCCACCATTTCTTTTAAAAGCATTGCTTCGATCACAGTGTGTTTTACATAAACATAGAAAGAAGACTGCAACATTTTAAATTTAAATTGGTCACCATTTTGGAAAGTGCAATTTAAATATGAACGAAGAAAGTATATACATTCTACAATCATGGTATTCTGTTAAAATGTAGTGAAAGCTAAAATCAACTCTCCTACTACCGTACTTACAGTAATCTTATTTTGCCCTGGATGGGCTTTGATGCCATAAGCATTATTATTATCGCCCACAGATGGGCATGCCACTGTTATGTCACACTCTAATCTAAACAATGCATTAATACATGTATCAGTTCATCAAGAATATTCCTCCTTAGAAAGCGGAGAAATCAAATTAATTCATACATTTACATAACTATTTATACTACAGTTAATCAGTTCACAATCAATAAATGAAGTTCATTTATGTAATTAATACCCCAAATGTACTGCTAATTCCTCATGTGTGAAGCCCAAAAGGACTCTTACTCTGTAAGTCTATAATTTAGCTTGATTTTAACCGTCTTAATTTCTGAAGACGGTCTCCTCCTCTTGGGAGAGGTGGTACGCTGTCCAGACAAAAAGAAGCCAATAGATCCCTATTGTGCCCATGTAGTTTGTTAAAATGTCTGGCAACGGGATAGGATTCATCGGTGTTATTCATAGCCCGCATATGCTCTAATATGCGCAATTTTTCAGGATTAATTGTGCTACCGATGTATCTCAACCCGCAAGGACACACCAAGCAATAAATTGCATATGGTGTGATACAAGTCAGAAATTTGGTGATTTTTTTAGGGAATTTAAGGCCAGGTATGGTATAAGTCAGGGTGCTTTTACTGATTTAGCAGGCTTTACAACGGCCACAGGGATAGAATCCATTTAGTGGTATTTTACTCGAGATACTTGGTTTCGTCAAATGATGACTATGCACCAGACCATCTTTTAAGGCCCTAGCTTTGAGAAATGTTACTAATGGATTAGATGGTAAATTATCTTTGATGGTATTGTCCGTAAGTAAGATATTCCAATTTTTCTGAAGTATCTTTCTCACTTGTTCAGAATTCTTTGAAAAAGTAGTAATTAGTCTAAAAGTCCCTTGATCCTTGACCTCTATCTGTTTAGGTTTCAGCAACTCAGATCTGGGCCTTTTGTTAACTCTTTTTAAAGCCTGTTTTAGTACTCCCTCTTTATATCTACGAACTCTAAACCGGTCCATACTGAGTTTCGCAGATTTTTGAAATTCAATTTCTGTGTAATTGTTTCTTTTTAACCTCAAGAGTTCCCCGTAGGGGATACTCTCGATCAGTTTTTTAGAATGGTTGCTGGTCTCGTGCAATGTGCAATTGCCAGCCGTGGCCTACCGATACAAATTGGTTTTTACTTGTCCTCCCTCAATATATACAGTTAGATCCAAATAGTTAACACTTTGTTCACTAATTTCACCACTGAATCTCAAATTAATATTGTTGTTGTTCAGTACATCAACATAAATAGTGGCTTCAGCTATAGACCCCTCGAAAATAATGAAAAGATCATCGATGTATCGATGCCACGCTTTAATCCTCTGATTCCATATGGCATTGGTGTTGGCCCAGGCCATCTGTTCCTCCCACCAGCCAACGCAAAGATTCGCGTAGCTGGGGGAGGAACAGGAACCCATAGCCACACCAGACATTTGCCTATATAACTGTCCATAGAACACAAAAATGTTGTTATTCAAGCTAAAAGTTAAAAACTCAATCAGCATTTTATTGTGTTCAAAGTACCCAATTTCTCTCGTTTGTAAAAAACTATGGACAGCCTTCAACCCATCTGTGTGTGCAATACTGGTGTATAGACTGGTGATATCCATCACCATCATACAATATCCATTTTGCCAAACAAAGTTACCCATCAGATTTAAAAAATGAGTAGTACCCTTGAGATAGGATTTTAAGGCAGTCACAAATGAAAACAAAAAAGAGTCAATGTACATAGAGAGATGTTCAGTCAGTCCTCCTTGTGAGGCCACAATAGGTCATCCTGGAGGATTACAATTGACTTTATGCACCTTGGGCAGGTGATAAAATGTTGGGGTGATCGGGTTCAAGCAACGCAAGAATAGAAATTCATCACTGTAACATATCTTTCTCGTACCATTTCACAATCATATCATGAAAATCCTTGATACTTTGTTGATAGTCAGTGTTCGTGATTTTCAGATAACAGTTGGTGTCACTCAGCTGTCGATAGGCTCCCATTTCATATTGTGTTTTTTGGTCATTAATACGATATTACCTCCCTTGTCCGAGGGTTTGCATACAAGGGATGAATCATCACAAAGTTTATTAAAAGCCATTTGCTGTTGTTTAGAGAAATTTTTAGTTCAATTCTGGTATTGTGTGTCATGTCTTATTCTTCCAAGATCTTTAATCCCAGCTTCCGAAAAGGTATCAATAGCATCAATGATTGTAGGAGGCATAAACCCAGACGCAGGTTTGAAAGAGCTAATGCCACCTTTTTGTTGGATATCCATGGCTGTCACCATTTGTGTGTTAGTTATATTAAGATGTTCACCTTGTGTGATCTCAGTTCTTAGTTCTTCGATGGTTATTACTCCACCTAGATCTTTACAAGATAACACTTCCGAGGTTTCTTTCTGTTCTCTACTGGTTGGTTTCACAGGAGCCGGTCTAAGTTTAAAGAATTTGTGCAACTTTAACTTTCTCACAAATTTGAACAAGTCTATTCGTGTTTGTGAAAATTCAAATTTTCTTTGTGGACAGAAGGAAAGACCTAATTTAAGTATTACTTCTTCTTCCTTAGTTAGTATTTTCGGTGTTAGGTTGATAACAGTTAGATTACCGATCAGCCTTAGTTCCTCTTGTTGTAGGTCTTTTTGCTGCTGGTCATTGGGGGTGAGCCTATTACGTTTTTGGCCCCCACACCCCCTCCTCGTCTTCCTCGTCCGGCTCTTCTTTCTGGTGGTTTCCCTCTGCCGCCCTCCAGTTGTTGCTTTCTCATAAGTTTGAATTCCTCGTAAAAATGTGAAGGAATGGGAGCCCCCCAGCCCTTCCTCATACAAGTCCTCATCTGGTGTTACTACTGATTCTGAAGTTTCAGGCACAGTAGGCGGAGGACCCGTTTGTTTTACAGATATCGATATTTGTGAATTCTGTCATGTGATTGGCTGAGACGTTACGAGCTCGAGCTTGCTGCTTATTGGTTGACAGTGCTGCGAGAGGTTATAACTAGGAAGTGTTGACCGCCATTTTGAGATTCTGTTGAAGCGTGTAAGGGGAAAAAAGGGCAAAAAAAGTAAGAAAGAGGAGGGTAGGAGCGCCATAACCTCTGTGGGGTGTTTAGGGTGTGCTATAGAGGGGGTGCAAAGTGAATTACTCATACCTACCAGTCTGAAAGAGCTGGGCTTTGGAAATTAGGTGAGGCATTGCCTAGAGTCTGATGCTGCGAAGGGGAGCTGCTGCAGGACTCAGGGATTAAAGCGTGAGCCCACACTGTGTGTCTTATGGTGTGAAGTCATGTGCCCTGGCCACTGCAGCACACCTGTGGAAATAGTGTCAGCGTGTGGTTATACGTACGAGGACGAACTACTGACCCTACTGGTCTGAAAATCCAGGGGTACGGAAAATATGTGAGGTATTGTCAAGAGTCTCATGATGCTAAGCGTAGTTGCTGCCTCACTCAGGGATGAAAGTGTGAGTCCAAACTGTGTGTCATATGCTGTGAAGTCATGTGCTCTGGCTGCTGTGCCATATCCGTCCAAGTAGTTCAGCATGCAGTTATACGTACTCGGAGGAACTTTTGTTTCGAACATTGTTACTTGTGTATGGTGCTTATGGGGTGTTAAACAGGGAGTGCGAAGGTAAATTTGTGTGTATCAAATCAATTTGGTATTTGTAAACTGCAAACTACTCACTCCTACGGGTCTGGTGGCGTTGGGGGCTTAAGGTGAGCTGCTGCCGGGCTCAGGGATAAAGTAGCCTAACTACTGATCCCTATTGTGAACTTTTAAGCTTCCTTTGCCATTAAATCTTTGAGAAAATATTGCGAAACAATATTGTTAGCTTAAAAAAATTGATGAACTTTTAACCTGCAGGTGTCATAGAATGTTCCAGAAAGCGTATTGATACTTGTGACCTTTATGTGGCGTGGAATATGAAGAAGCTTTCCATATGGAAAATTCAAAAATAACCAATAGAGATAAGTTTTGGAATGTCGATGAAGGAATTAAGTATTCTGATTTGTTCTTTACATGTGTTTATATGTGGAGCGACAGAGAAATTGTGCAATTACTGGTTCCATTCTTGATGAAAGCGGTGCATTACATGTACTGTGTGACAAAGAAAGAATTGCATGCCTGTGTTACATTTGAAATCTGCATACCAACTACAAAGGTGAGGTAAAAATGAACAAGGTGTGCTATGTGTTCTGTAGTAGTGATTAAGTATTTGAGGTGATATTTTTAAGTTGAATGTATTTTTTTCATTTCAAAATATTATACTGTTAGTAAAGTGTGGTGCTTTCTATTTCTTATAAAATATGCATAAAGTTTGACCGATTGTTAAATAAGTACTTTATATATGTTTAGGAATTTTTCACAAAGAAGAAGTGTAGTTTGTCATCTTTAAAGGACTGTATGGTTTTGAAAATGAGGTACAGAGTTAATTTGGGTTTGCTAATGTATTCAGGCGAGATAAATAAAATGTCTCAAGTTTGCAAAATATACTTTTTGTGGAAATAGTGGGGTAGGGAGGGTAGGAGATGTATGTGTGATTAAGTTATGAGCGATAAACCCAAACACAGAAATGTTATGTGGACAGGTTGTGGTCTCATTTTTGACAGTGAGAGGTAGATTGGAATAAAAGTCGAGGTAGGTTGTTTTACTGTGAGGCCTTCTACAGTGTTTGGAGATTACATTGAGAGGAAATGAAGATATTAAAAGTGATACGTTCCTTTTATATGTACGCATAGTTTGAATCATTTGATCATAGGTTGAGATATAATATGGTAAAAAAGGGCTTTGGTCCCCCTAAGTTCGCACGGTATGCACAGACGTGAGTCCCTTGCTCACTTGGCCACTGGATTCAAGATAGCCTGGCTGATGAGGATTATGAATCCGAAACCGGTCCCAGGATGCTTGTTTCAGGTCCTGGGAAGACATGGCTTGGCAGTTCGGGCTGGACTGTTCCCACGAGGCACAGGGTCAGACTGATTTGCATATGGCCATGTCTGAAATGGGGTGGCTCAGTGAGCTAAAGAATGGTGATGGATTAAACCCAGATCAGTTGACTGGGGGTGAGTGTTTGATTTGCTCAAACGCTCCGTCCATCATCCCCTTTTAGATCGCTGAGATATAATATGAACATGGTTTCTGGTTTGCATTTGGGTAAAGTTAATAGTTTTAGTAGTTTCTGACTAGTGAATAATAAAACGGTAGATATACTAAAATATATGGTAGTAAACATATTAATGATTGTCTGTTCTCATGAAATAGAAGTGATTGGGGAGTGTTTCTTTAAAATAGATGTTTTATAAATATGTGAGAGATAAAAAAGAAATGAAAATGTGTGGTATACTTTCTGTATAACTTTCTTGACATTAATAAACTACATGTGATTATAAGTGATACTATTTGTCTGGCTGTGTCCTGGTGTTTAAGTAGTCCAGGTTTTACCGGTGGTCAGCTTTACTATCCCTTTTGAGACACTCTGCAATTTTTTCATACCGTTTAATGTCCTTAATATAAATACAGTAATGGGACAGTATATCAAAAGTTTGGGAATTACAACTTTGTTTACTCTCTTCATCCCCTGCTAAACACTCTACAGAGTGTTTAAAAGACTTTAGTAACATATAGATGTCTAGCTAGTAAAGGTGGTGTAGTGCCACTGGGCCCATTTATAAACCGTGCTATGGGATGGTTTCTGTTTTACCTGCCAATTTGCATGTTTGAATACTTTTTGCTGATAAGGGTTGTGACAAACACTTGTTAAAATTAACCCTGTGTATGGGTATAGTGGCGCTACTAGGAATGGTGGGGGTTTCTATTTGATTTCGTACGGTTAAGCAATGTCGGGGGTGTGGGTGGGGAGGGTGGGTATGTTGGTGATTAAAACACAGACTTTAGTAATGTGCAGATGTCTAGCTACTAAAGGTGATGTAGTACCACTCGGACCATTTATAAAGCGCCCTATGGCATTGTATATGTTTTACCCGCAAATTTGCATGTTTTAATATGTTTTGCTGATGAGCATTTCGGGAGACATCTATTGAAATTAAGCCTCTGTATGGCTATAGTGGCGCTTCCAAGTTTGCTGGATCTCTTTGTTTTATTGTGTAAAGTTAAGCAAGGGCGGGTGTGGAGGACGTGTAGTGGTACTGCGACTACTTATAAACCCCCTTATGGTAATGTGAATGTTTTAGTTGCCAAATTGTAGGTTTTAATACCTTTTGCTGATGAGCGTTCCGGCAGACACCTGTTGAAATTAAGTCTATGTATGGCTATAGAGGCGCTAATGGGAGTGCTGGGGCTCGTTGTTTGATTTTGTAAGGTTAAGAAAGTGCAGGGGTGGGGTTGGGGGAGGTGGGTATGTTGCTGATTATAACATGGACATTTGTAACATGCACATGTGTAGCTAGGGGGAACAACCTTTATAACACAACTTTTAGCACGCAGTGCTATTACAACGCAGACTTTAAAACGAAAACCATTACAATGCATTACACCCGGGTGCGCTCTAGGATAGGGAATAGTTTTAATTTACTATCCAACACCTTCCCTAGTGTCCACGGGGACTGGTGTTGGAATAGTAAATTAAACTATTCACTATCCAGCACCCCCCAGTGTAATGCGTTGTAATGGAATGCGTTTTAAAACTTGCGTTGTTACAGCATGCGTGGTAAAAGCATGCGTTGTAACAACGTACATCCGTAGCTAGTAAAGGTGATGTAGAGCCACTGGGTCCATTTATAAACCGCTCTATTGCATGGTATATGTTTTATCCGGAAATGTGCATGTTTTAATAACTTTTGTTGCTGAGCGTTCTGGCAGACACTTGTTGAAATTAAGTTCCTGTATTGCAATAGTGGCTCTACCAGGTTTGCTGGGGCTCTTTCTTTGATTTCATATGGTTAAGCAAGGATGGGGAAGAGGGTAGTGTAGTGGCAGTGGGCCCATTTTTGATCCGCTTTATGGTATGGTATATGTTTTACTCTCAAATTTTAATACCTTTTGGTGATGAGTGTTCCAGCAGACAGCTACGCAAATCACACAACATTTCTGTGGATAACAAATCTTTGGGCTGATAGACATACTTGCACTGTGGTAGAAGGCTGCCAGCGTTGATGGCAAATTATGAAACCTGGTGCCATTGTAGATTTAAATGGTAGCTTGGACTATTTCTTTGTTACTATGGGGCAGTTAGGGCTTTAATTGGGAAAAAAAACTGGGGGTGCTCTAAAAGGGGTGGGGCAAACCTCTTAAAGGGGTGTGCGCTATCCCAGTAGGGGCGTGGTTTGAATCAAGATAAGTAGCATTGTGTGTTTAATGAAATCCTTTCCAATTATCCTATATTCGCAAAATACACTCCTTAAAGGATTTTCCTTTCTCCTACAATGTGGCTCACCTACCATGATGTCTCCACTTCTCAGTAGTGAGTAAAATGAGCATGCGTACGTCAATGTACATGCTCTCACTGTAGTCCAATACAAAAAAAGAAAACTGACTATATTTGCGAGGGCCGAAAAAAGAGCCCGATAGAGACCCCTTTCGAGGCTCCCTGAAGATACCTGCCGGTGCTCAGACCCAGCGCACTTAAATCCCTGCATCCATTCCTCCTAAGCACTGTGCCATCCAACCATCTTTCAATTCATCCATACATTCCTGCCTACATACATACATACATCTGTCCCTGCACTTATCTTAAGCATCTATCAGCCAACTCGCCTATGGTAAACACTGTGCCATCCATCCAGCCATACGCCCATATATCCATACATACATCTGTGCCTTAAACAATCCTAAGCATCTGTCAGCCCACCCGTGTATCCTAAGTACTGGTCCATGCATCTGTTCCTCCTTCCATCCATTCATGTATCCATACATCCATCCATCTAGCTATCCATTCATCCACCTGGCCATCCATCCACTCGCCCTTTATTCAGCTATCCGTCCTTCTTTCCATGCACCCTCCGCAGGATCCTAAATATTGCGTGTTCTACTCATCTTCTCAGCCTCTTAAGCGGCTGAAAAGGCTGGCGATAAGCATTGACAGGCAGATGTTTCTGATAAAGAACAAGTAAGCTTTGAGTTGCTCTTTGTGGAGCATAGTTCACCACCTTTCTCTGGTGGTGTTTTAAACAAAGGTTGATCCAGCGAAATAAATGTAAAGTAGCTTTTCAGTGTAAGATGTTAATTTAGAAACATAACGTTTTGTCCACTTCTATATAGGAACCCTGCTTTAAACTGGCCGTGAATGACAGATACTGAATATCTGTAGTTCTTACATTTGAGAGAGTATACCAGGAGCTAATTTGGGCTGGTGAGAACCTGCACTTCTTTATTTCCATGTGAAAAACATTATAGGAATATAAAGGTAATTCCAAATCTACTATCTTCATATTAAAAAGGGTGTGTGAGAATGAAGTGAGCCAGCCACAGTGTGTGTTTTCATAGCACTAAAACAAGACAGAGCAGGGTCGTGCTGGAGTTTGCTGCCTGTGGTCGTCTCGAGAGGCGCAACCAGAGCGACATTTCGTGGAGGCTAATTGTTTCAGCAAAAGGCAGAGTGGGGATGTAGGGCTCTAAAAAAGGGTGAAAAAGAACATAGCCTCATTTATAAGCAAATGGTCTTTTGATGGCCTGTGAAGTACTCGGGTGCGGCTCTCTGTGTGCACTCGGGAAACAGCCTCATGGAGTCCAGGGCAATGGGCATTGCGCGCCTGGTGGTCTCTCTGCTTATCACCCCATGATGATGTTGCTCCTGCGCTGTAAATAAAGAAGGGAAATCCTGAGAGAAAATGGCTCTCTTTAAAGGATTTCTCTTCTCCTACAACGCGACTCACCTGGCATGATGTCTGCACTTCTCAGTAGTAAGCAATGTACATGCTCTCACAGTCTCAATGCAGTGCAATAAAGAAAAAACAACAGACTACCTTTGCGAGGCCCGAAAATAGAGCGCAATAGAGACCCGTTTCGAGGCCCTCAAAAATAAACTGCCAGTGCTCAGACCCCCACAAACCCTCCTACTTAAAGCTTTGGGTGCAGTGTTCTGCTTGGGAAGTTGTAGATACAATTCTTGGACTAACTTTTGTGTGTGCTGTTTGGTTGATAATATCATCCTAAGTACATAGATTACAATTTTTTAAAATACTATCTGTAAAGTTGTCTGCCATGGGTTGCAGAGGGAGTCTTGTGAGTCGTGGGGTGCGGCAGAGAGAAGAAAAGTACGAGGTAGTGCAGTTACAAATAAATTGTAAAGGTGTATGTAAATATTTAAATACATACTTGCTGTATGTTCTATGGCACTACCCTTCATCCTACTGCTCCCCTGCCATGCTCTATTCTGTGTTAGCGGCTGATAAAGACATTCACACAGTTTAGGTTGTCAGTTGGTGTGTAAGTGGTTGCATAGGTTGATTAACAGCTAAAGGAGGATCTATATGAGCTATTGATTGGTTGTCTGAGTATCTGTATTGTTGCAGGGATTCTGCTCCTACACAGAACTGTGCACAGACACCCAGGATCTCAGTGAATTGTGGTGAACCAAAAACCTCACCTCAGTACCTAGAAACCCTAACCAGCTCGCATCGGTGTCACATTAGCTCTTCATCCTATAGCAAATAATTAGACAACCCAGAACATGCAACTTAGGTTATACTCAGGAATGGTGGGAAGCAAGAACACTCTTTCGTTATACTCTCATACCAGTCCAGAACAGGAGTAAAAAGAGACACAGGAATGGTTAAAATATTTATTTTAATGACGTGCTCTAAGAAGCAGTATTTTTGCTAACATAAGCAAACATATGATTAGAAATAATATGATCAGCATTGTTACAATTCCATAAAACACAAAAGGAGAAATCATATTGCAATGATGGTGAAAACAGGTCCTATAGTGCCTAGTAAATCACCCTCCCTAGGTAGGGACTATGTTTTATAAAATATAGAAGGTCTCTTAGGTTTGTGTGTGGGACCCTCTACCTCCAAGATGAGCAGGAAGGGATCACATCAGGATCTGCAAAAGCTCTCTATCTCTCTGGAAAAACGGGATTCTTCCAAGTGCCTGAAATCATGCTTACAGTGCAATGTTAAAGGTGCCAGAATGGCGTTGGCTGCCGCTGCCTGTATGTTATGGCTAAAACGTGAGCCGATCAGCCCAAACAACAGCTACCTTGGTATGATAACCTTGGAGGCTTTGGCACTCAGTGTGCAGACTAGAGTCACGATGTAAGTCTAGGGATGCCGAAAACAAACCATTCTCATGTGAAGCATTTCACGCAGCCTAACTTACAACAACAGTTATATGCAGAGTCGTGTGCAAAAGCAGCAAAAAGGTAAAATGGCATTTAACTTCTAATAAGCATATGCTAACATAACAATGTGCGCAACAAGGCCCAACCCTCACTACAGTATGGGTGCCTGAGTGTCTGTGTTTGCGACTCTGTGCATAGATGTGTGAGTGGATAATTCACTGGGAATATGTGTTGAAATCTGTATCTTTGAAGGGCTGTGTGGCTGGGTAAGTGTGTGTATGGGTGTGTTGGTGAGTGAATGGATGCCTCAGTGGTACATGTGTGAGTAAATGCATTTGTGAAAGGCAGTTTATGCGAGTGTTGGACTATATAAATGACTATATGTGAGAGTGAGTCATTGTGAGAGTGCCTGTATGGATAAGTGTGTGCTGTATTAGGCATTGTGTTAGAGAGTAAGTATGTGTTAGTATATATTTAAATAAGTGAGGTGGTATGTGTATAACTGTACAGGTAAGTAAATGACTGACTAGGTGTGTAAATAACTCTATGAATGAGAGGCGGTGTGTGAGTGTCTGTATAGATATGTGAGTGGATATGATAATGCTGTATTGATGACTGAATGTATGAATGAGTGACTGTATTGGTGAATGAATGGATGTGTGTGTAGACCTAGGAATTAGTGAGTGGATATGTACTAACTGGTACTGGTGTGTTCATGGTTTTGAAAATGATAGTCTGGTGTCATCAAGTGTTATATTAGGGTATGATGAGGTGCATCAGGTTTTCACGTGGATGATGTCTTCAGTGATGTCATCAGTGATGTCATTTGAGATGTCATCAGTGATGTCATCAGTGATGTCACTGACCATGTCATGAATGATGTAATATGTGACGTCATCAGAAGTGCGGGGGCTCGAGTTATAGCTAGCTCAACTAACTATAACAGGGGAATTTCTATGGTTTTCTATGAGGGAAATGTCCAACTAACTATAACGTCCCTGAAACCTATGTTTTTTTCAGGGAATTTCTAAGGTTTTTTAAATGCTAATTTCTAACTATAATGTGCCTGAAACCTATGGTTTTTTCAGTGAATTTCAAAGGTTTTTTAAATGCTAATTTCTAATTATAATGTTCATTAAACCTATCTTTTTTTCTGTGTTTTTTAATTATCATCCCATTCTCAACCTGGTGAAAACTGCAAATCTCACCACTTTTCCATCAATACCTTCCGCTTTTAAAGTCACCACAAACGAGAGCCACAACTAATGCTAAAGAAATGCAAAGTAGGCGTTCCCATGCAAAAAAAAAACACAAAAACACCGCTTCCCCATATTTTCAAGGAACAGCCAAATCTGCAATGCGATCCAAAAAGCTGCCGATAAGCCGAGTTAGCAGTAACCAATTAACATCAATCTTTAACTGGTGTAAGGAGCTCGACTATCTACTGAGTGAATTGGACCCAACTCACAGCCACATCTAAAGACCAACACGTGATAGATCAACTGATCATGCAGCTCTGACACCCAACAAGGCCACAACACCCAGCGCCACCACCAACAGAACCTCCCCCCCGGATCACCCCCCCTAATAGCACCAAGGCAGCGCAAAACAGGACAACGGACCTTCCCAAAACACCATGGCCCCTCAGCCGCACAATAGCTGAATATTGGGAGATGTGGCAACCGACTATGTATGAAGGAGGCAAGTCACCCATCCATAGTAATGCACACATTAGCAAGTGCAACGTTGATGTGCTGCACAGACCTCACTATGCAAAGCACAAGCCTCTCCATGTGGAGATATACTATTGATACTTGTAGTGTAGTGCACAGTGGACGCAATCATGTTACCTCAGGCAGTGGGGAAGATTTCGGTCATGTAGCTGTGTTGTCCCCCCCTGGAAGTGGAAATGTAGTGTGCTGGTCCACCGAATGCCACTCCACCGTATGGGTATGAATAAATAGGCCAGGCCCTGCGCGTGGTTCACTTCTGGGAAGAACAACGAGTCTGCCCTCACCCTGGCACGTGGTGGCCGCCATGATCACGGGCCTCCTCTACACGAGTCCCCTTCGAACCCAGCTGCACAGCACCGCAGACTTATGTCTGTACCGACTACAGGCTTCGATCTACACTGCGGACAGCAGGGCTCACAATTCAGATGCAGTGGCCATTGCAGATGATGCAGTCCAGTATGCAAGACACTTTGCTCCCAGTGCAGCCTGCACAGACCACACATGATTGCTGGCTGCGCACATGCTGTGTGCTTCAGGTGCCACTAACTCACTGCATCATAAGTCATCGCCACAAGGCATTACCAAGGCAGAATTCATTAGACATTTCTCCCAGTGTGGCCAGCCGGGACCACGTATTGTCGCAGGGTATGCACACACTGATGTCTCCAGGTGCCACTAACTGTGCAGCTCAACTCAATGCCACATAGCTGTGCACACATCCCGACCGCTGCCTCCGCCCTACACTGGAGTTAGTGCACAGTTCACAATTCAAGATTAGCAGCGACGCAAATTGTGTAAGAGACTATAATGGGTTAAGAAGACCAAATGCTCCCAATCTGTGCAGCTCAAGTCAACGTCATGTAGCTGTGGGTCTTTGCTGACCACTGCCTCCGGCCTACACTGTGAAAGACTGGTGACACGTGGTGCCAACTAACCCTGTTCAACACAAGCTGAGCCCACATGTGTAACTATGTACAGAGTACTGAATGGCAGCGACCCCAACTTTGTGGCAGCGACCATAGCACCAGACTCCCTTCAATCAGTGAGGAATATTTGCATAAGGAAGGTCGGCGACACGTGGTGCCACTGAACCTGCACTACGCAGGCCAGTGGGGCCACCAACGTATGCACGTGGCTGTGGGCCCTTGCTCACAGCTACCTCTGGCATTCACTGTGGAAGACCGGCGACACATAGTGCCACTAACCGTCTTCAGCACAAGCCAATCACACATGTGGAACTGTGTCCTGAGTCCTGAATGGTAGTGAACCCAACTCCATGAGACAACTACAGCAGCGACACGTGCTGCCACTAACTCTGTTCAACACAAGCCGATCCCACATGTGTAACTGTGTCCTGAATGGCAGTGACCCCAAGTCCATGGCAGCGACCACAGTGCCAGACTCCCTTCGATTAGTGAGGCACATCTCCATATGCATGACCAGCGCCACATGGTGCAACTAACCCTGTTTAACACAAGCCGATCCCACATTTGTAACTGTGTCATGAGTCCTGACTGGCAGTGACCCCAAGTCCGTAGCAGTGAATACAGCACCAGACTCCCTTCGATCAGTGAGACATATTTCTATATGTAAGACCGGTAACACATGATGCCACTAGCCCTGCACAACACAAGCCAATTGCACATGTTTGACTGTGTCCTGAGTCCTGACTGGCAGTGACCCCAAGTCTGTGGCAGCGACCACAGCACCAGACTCCCTTCGATCAGTGAGACATATTTCCGTATGCAAGACTGGCAACAGGTGATGCCACTAATCCTGCACAACACAAGCCAATCCCACATGTGTAACTGTGTCCTGAGGCCTGAATGGCAGTGATCCCAAGTCTGTGACATTGATCACAGCACTAGACTCCCTTCGATTAGTGAGGCATATTTCCATATGCAAGGCCGGAGACACGTATTGCCACTAACTTTGTTCAACACAAGCGATCCCACATGTGTAACTGTGTCCTGAGTCTTGAAATGCAGTGACCCCAAGTCCATGGCACCGACCACAGCACCACGCTCCCTTCAATCAGGGAGGAATAGTTCCATATGCAAAGCCGGCGGCACATAGTCCCACTAACCCTCTTTAGCACAAGCCGATTACACATGTGTAACTCTGTCCTGAGTCTTGAATTGCAGTGACCCGAACTTCATGACAGAGGTCACAGCACCAGACTCCCTTTGATCAGTGAGGGGTATTTGCATATGGAAGGTCAGCGACACGTGGTGCCACTGAACCTGCACTACTTTGGCCGGTGGGGCCACCAACATATACACGTGAATGTGGGCCCTTGCCCAGCGCTACCTCTGGCCTACACTGTGGAAGACCGGCGACACATGGTGCCACTAACCGTCTTCAACACAAGCCGATCCCACATGTGGAACTGTGTCCTGAGTCCTGAATGGCAGTGACCCCAACTCCATGAGACAACTACAGCCGCAGACTCCCTTTGATCAGTAAGGCATATTTCCATATGGAAGGCCGGCGACACATGCTGCCACTAAATCTGTTCAACAAAAGCTGATCCCACATGTGTAACTGTGTCCTGAATGGCAGTGACCCCAAGTCCATGGCAGCGACCACAGCACCAGATTCCCTTCGATCAGTGAGGCATATTTCCATATGCAAGACCAGCAACACATGGTGCAACTAACCCTGTTCAACACAAGCTGATCCCACATGTGTAACTGTGTCCTGAGTCCTGACTGGCAGTGACCCCAAGTCTGTGGCAGCGACCACAGCACCAGACTCCCTTCGATCAGTGAGACACATTTCCATATGCAAGACCGGCAACACATGATGCCACTACCCCTGCACATCACAAGCTGATCCCACATGTGTAACTGTGTCCTGAGTCATGAAATGCAGTGACCGGAACTTCGTGACAGCGATGACAGCACCAAAATCCCTTTGATTAGTGAGGGGTATTTGCATATGGAAGGTGGGCGACACGTGGTGCCACTGAACCTGCCCTATGTAGGCCGGTTTGGCCACCAACATTATACATGTGGCTGTGGGCCCTTTCTCTGGCTTACACTGTGGAAGACAGCAGCACCTGGTGCCACTAATCGTCTTCAACACAAGCTGATCCCACATGTAGAACTGTGTCCTGAGTCCTGAATGGCAGTGACCCTAACTCCATGAGACAACCACAACAGCAGACTCCCTTCAATCAGTGAAGCATACTTCCATATGGAAGGCTGGTGACACGTGCTGTCACTAACTCTCTTCAACCCACATGTGTAACTGTGTCCTGAATGACAGTAACTCCAAGTCTGTGGCAGTGACCACAGCACCAGACTCCCTTTGATCAGTGAGGCATATTTCCATATGCAGGGCCGGCGACACATAGTCCAACTAACCCTCTTTAACACAAGCTGATCCCACATGTGTAACTGTGTCCTGAGTCCTGAATGACAGTGAGCCGAACTTCGTGACAGCAACCACAGCACCAGATTCCCTACGATCAGTCAGGGGAATTTGCATATGGAAGGCCGGCAAAACGTGGTGCCACTGAACATTTACTACGAAGGCCGGTGGGGCCACCAACATATGCACGTGGCTGTAGGCCCTTCCTCTATGGTACTTCTGGCCTACACTATGGTCAGCAGGCCTCACAGTTCAGATAGAGTCCCGATTACACATAACGCAGTCCAATAGGCAAGACACATTGCTCCCAGTGCGACCTATCCACAGCAAGCATCATCACAGGCTCATACAGTTTCAATTTTTCTGGTGCCACTAACCCTATTTAACACAAGCCGATCCCACATGTGTAACTGTTTCCTGAGTTCTGAATAGCAGTCACCCCAAGTTCAAGGCAGCGACCACAGTACCACACTCCTTTCGATCAGTGAGGCATATTTCGATATGTAAGGCTGGCGACACATAGTCCCACTAACCTTCTTTAATACAAGCCGATCCCACATGTGTAACTGTGTCCTGAGTCCTGAAATACAGTGACCTCAAGTCCATGGCACCGACCACAGCACCACACTTCCTTTGATCAGTAAAGAATATTTCCATATGCAAAGCCGGCGACACCTAGTCCCACTAACCCTCTTTAACACAAGCCAATCACCTGAGTCTTCAATTGTAATGATCTGAACTTCGTGATAGCGATCACAGCACCAGACTCCCTTTGATCAGTGAGGGGTATTTGCATATGGAAGGCTGGCAACACGTAGTGCCACTGAACCTGCACTACGCAGGCTGGTGGGGCCACCAACGTATGCATGTGGCTGTGGGCCCTTCCTCACACTACCTCCGGCCTAGACTATGGTCAGCAGGCCTCACAATTCAGATAGAGTCCTGATTCTACATGACGGAGTCCAGTTGGCAACACACATTGCTCCCAGTGAGGCCATCCACACCAAGCACCATCTCATGCTCAAACAGTCTCAATGCTTCTGGTGCCACTATTCCTATTTAAAACAAGCTGATCTCACATGTGTAACTGTGTCCTGAGTCCTGAATGGCAGTGACTCCGACTTTGATGCAGCGACCACAGCACCCGACTCCCTTCAGTCTTATTTGTTGTTCTTTTCTTTAAATACATTTTGTTATATGTAAATCTATACATGACTATGATGCTTCTTCGTCCAACCGCACAGGGACCCTTCCGGGCTTAAGTAGGTTGTTGGGGGCATGTTGGTAATGTGGGAAGAGGGTGCATTACCTGCTGATGTGGGGAGAGGCAGCGTCAAAGGGGTATCTCTCACAGAAAGAACTTCAATATGTTTTCACAAATGCCTCGGACTGATGCCAGCTGACGGACTGAATCACAAAATGATTCTTCAATACTTATGTAGTGTGAGTTATGAACAGTTCACACCCAAGCTCGCAGAGGGACAGCGGCGGCCCGCCCGCTCGACTCACAGACACAGTACTATGAACCATCCGCGTAATTGTGGCTATCCCAGCCCAGTTCTGTCGTACGCCACACCAGGCCACTCCGATTACGTTCCGACGTTGGCCCCACATAGCTACCTGTCGCAGGCATACTCGCTGTTGGTGTGCAGGTCAGTGGTCTAGTTCTCAACATCTCACGGCCACTCACTGAGGGCAGGTTTGGACACACACCACACCCATCCGACACATGCGTCATAGGCCATATGACCACACAAATAGGATGGATCAACAATGCACGTCCTTTATTGTCGATGCCGGCTGGATGGCGGACGCTCCACGAATCTCAATCATAAAGAGACCATGAAAAGTTGCGCAGAAGGTTAGCCACACCCAGCGGTGTATGGCCGTCAGGGGACTACCTTCCCCTTGGCGCGCACTTCAGATGAACATGGTCAGTGCCACCCGAAACTCATGTGGCCATCAGGGGCCTAAAGCCACGTGCCATGGACTTGAGTTCCACAGGCTTAGCGGCACCAAAAGCTGATGTGGTCTCCGCTATTGATGACTCAGGACTCAGAAACATATGTGAGATCTACCGGGCCGCAGAGAACCTGATGTGGCCTCCGCCATTGATGACTCAGGACTCAGCGACATGTGTGAGATCTGCCAGGCCGCAGAGAACCTGATGTGGTCCCCGCCATTGATGACTTGCCGACATGTGTCAGATCTCCCGAGCTGTGGAGAAGATGATGTTGTCTCCGATATTCATGACTCAGGACTCAGCGACAATCTGTGGGATCCGGGGAGAAGCTGATGTGGTCTCTGCCATTCATGACTCAGGACTCAGCGACGTCTCTGGGATGGAGTGCCCACTGCTGCACACTCCGGTGGCACCAGGTAATTACTTGCCCATGGATGCCCAGCAGCGGCAGTGTCTCTCTCTCTCTCTCTCTCTCTCTCTCTCTCTCTCTCTCTCTCTCTCTCTCTCTCTCTCTCACTAACTTCCCTCTCTTCACTCACTTTCTCACTCTCTTCATTCCTTACCTTCTATCTCTCTCTTCTCCCTTTCTCACTCCCTTTCTTTCCTTCCCTCTCTTTTTCTCTCGGACTTTTTTTTTCTTCTCTGTTTCTCTGTGTCTCACTCCTTGATATGCACATTATGCAAGTCCTATTTTGTGCCTGTATTTATTTGCACTGTGGTAGTGGGTGCAATTACAGTGTCCACAGAAAATCAATGAAGAAATATTATTGTGTTTATATTGATTGGGAGTAGTGCATCAGGTGCTGGATCTTGAGGGGATACACTACCCAGTTCGTTTATTGTTCTGCACACGAATAAATCACATCACAACGTTCACATCAACTGCAATGCGAAACAAATTCCGGTGATAAGCCACGTTAGCACCAGGGATTTTACACCTGCTTTCTGCTGTTATTAGGCCGGACAACTACCTGCAGCATGAAAGGGGACACAGCCAAGAGCCACACCGGAACTCCCACAGGTGCCATAGGGTCAATTAGCATCATACAGGGATACCCATGAGGGCCACAAGACTCGTTGCAACAACCCCAGGACAGCCAATGCCCCTCAAACCTGCATCTGAGAAAGTGTATTTGTGTGGTCTTTGTACACTTCATGTATGAATGCAGCTGGAGAAGTTACTGTAGGGATGAAATGTTCTTTGTCTGAGCTATCTTGTGCTACCACATCTGCTGCTCCGAGAAGGAACTTGAAAGTGGCCAGCCCCCCTTGACAGATACGATAATATTTGCATCCGTCTCCCACACTACGCACTCCCTGATTTGAGAACAACGAGTACACATCCCACACTCAAAAGTCCTTTGTCATAGTTAGCGTGCGTGAAATGGCCTCTCAACCAATGCTGCTTGACACTGACGTGTGTTGGTGATGGACTACACTGAGGTGAACATGGACGTTTTCCGACGTTCCTTATTCAGGCAAACTGCTGCATTTGCCTGTATATCGTGGCACTACTCTTGGCTGTACTGACACACACTTTTTTTTATAAAGTTTCCACATTTTTACTTGTCTCCAGTTGTGTTGTGTCTTGATTTGTATGCCAATATGTGTGTCACACACTCTCTGGCTGCCTGCCCTACATGAATTTCTACCCCGTCCGGACTCTGGGTTTGTACCTATGCGTTCTCATGTGCCTCTTTCCTACTGATGCTTTTGGTTGCTTATCCGCCACAGGCGAGTGCATTTGTGTCCTGTGTTCGATTGTGTGAATGTTTGTGTTTGGACGAAATTGTGTTGGATGTTGATGTACTCTGCTTCATATGTGTGTGTGCTGCATTATGTGTGAGATGTCCCTTCATGTGAGTTTTTGTTCACCCTTCTCCCTTTCAGGCAGTGTGGTTTTAACCTCAATGCTCATTCAGTGGTGTGATATTGGCAGATTGTGTGACTTGTGCTCCTTGTTGGTGTGTTTCATTTTGGCCATTGTTTGTCTATACTTGTGCTGTACTAATTGTGCAAGTGTGCAATTGTGCCCATCTCCCCCATCCCTCCACTCCCTGCTTCTTCCTCTTCCTGGTGCTGTTGTGTCTGTAATTTTGTTGCTCCACACATAAATACATGTAATAAACAATTTAGAATAGTTCATTGATTCTTTTAGGTTTCAAAACTTCTCTCTATTGGTTTCTTTTTAATTTTCCATATCAACTTTTTTTTTAATATTCAAGGACACATAGCAGTCAGAAGTGCAACATATTCTATCAGCACACTTTCTAAAACATTCTACAACACTTGCAGGTTAAAATTTCATCAATATTTTTAAACCTAACCTTATTTTTTGCAACAATTGCTTTAAGTATGAACAGTGCCTTCCAAATGCAAGTAGCAGTTTTGGTTGAGTTGAGCAAATTTTATCCTATAATATGTACTCCAAATTGTAACTGCTTTTTCTTAACCAATCACAGAGATGCTTTTCCACAGAAGGAATGTGCACCCTACTTTTAAAAAATAATGCTTTTCATCTCCCAATCAGGTATCGTTTTGTATGGCAAAAAAAGTAGTTCCCCATCTTTAAACATATCTCTTATTCTACGAAGGAACTGCATGAGCTACAGACATCTTTCCATACCTTCCAGCCATACCTTCAAAATGCTAGTATGGATAGTAGGACATAGCTATGCTTCTGGTGCAACAGGTATGCAGAACAGAGACGTATTGACGTAGACCTAGGTTTAGAAAAGGTGGACATTAAATGGTTTGCGCAGAGAGGATTGAAGTGTCACCAATTGCTACCTTTGGTTAAAACCTCTTTGCATCTTCCACACCCTGACCTCATGATTGTGCATTCTGGTGGAAATTACCTAGGCACATTGCCTGGGGTAGGTTTGGAAATGCTTATGAATGACACCTGTGGACAATTGATGTTACTATTGCCTTAAAATGTCTTTGTATATTCCAATATATGCCAAAGACAGAAGTGGAAATGGTAAAACCAATTTTATCCTCAGATTGAAAAATCTAGGATGAATGTCAACAAAGCTGTGTCTGCATACCTCAGAGACCATAGAATGGGGTCAATCTAGAACAACAACATACGTTTTTATATCACTGATATCTACAGAAGTGATGGAGTACACTTCACAGATCAAGGAAACAGAGTTTTTCTGAATAACCTGAAGTTGTGAATCTGCACCTACATGTAGGTCCCACAAGGGCTCTTTTTATAGCCACCCTTTAACTGATAACTTAGGCCTGCTATTTAAGGGCCAGGTAATGGCAACTCCCGGATCCGCGCCAAAATGTATTCTCCACACAGCTGTGGTGCAGCAGCCAGACCATTTGACTTTGCAGCACAGAGCTCTCGCTTTGATCACCAGTTCTAGCGACAGTTCAGGATAGCACCATGTGACTCTGGGAAATAGCTCACTTAATTTCCATGCCGACCCCCAGCGCCTGCAGACCCGTACGAGTGAGTAGTTTGCACTTTACAAATACCGGATTGATTCAAAACGGCAGAATTGAACTTCACACTCCCTCTGTAGCCCCCCCAATCACCCTACAGATGTCACACTGTTTAAAACAAAAGTTCCTTTTAGTACGTATGCACACATGCTGACACTACTTGGACTGGTGTGCCGCAGCGGCCAGAAAACATGATTTCAGAGCACAGAGCTCACGGTTTAATCCCCTGCTCCGGCAGCAGCTCAGCTCAGCACCATGTGACTCAGGGCAATAGCTCACTTAATAGCTCACCTAATTCCATGCCGGCCTCCAGGGCCTTCAGACCCATAGGGGTGAGTAGTTTGCGTTTTACAAATACTGTATTGATTTACCTTCGCACTCCCTGTATAAAACTAATTAAGAACCATATACAAGTTACCCTGTTCCAAACAAAACTTCCTCCTACTACGTATAAAATATTGCTGACACTACTTGGACAGGTGTGGCACAGCGCCCAGAGCACATTACTTCACAGCATAGAACACACAGTTTGGGCTCACAGTTTCATCCCCAAGTCCAGCAGCAGCTCAATTTAGCAGCATGACACTCTAGGCAATACCTCACTTAATTTCCGTGCCTCGCACTTTCAGACCAGTAAGGTTCAGTACTTCAGCGGCTTTATCCCCGAGTCCGGCAGCAGCTCGGCTTACGTCCCCAACCCAATCAAACCCATAGGAGTGAGTAGTTTGCACTTTACAAATACCAAATTGACTTGATACACATGAATATACCTTCCCAATCCCTGAGTAACACCCCCTAAGCACCATACACAAGTTACACTGTTCGAAACAAAAGTTCCTCCGAGTAGGTATAACTACATGCTGACACTACTTTGTCAGATGTGCCACAGCGGCCAGAGCACATGACTTCACAGCATATGACACACAGTTTGGACTCACGCTTTCATCCCCGAGTTCGGAAGTAGCTCAGCTTAGCAGCATGAGATGCTAGACAATACCTCACTTATTTTCCGTACCCCAAGACTTTCAGACCACTAGGGGTCAGTAGTTTTTCCTAGTAGGTATAAACACATGCTGACACTACTTCCACAGGTGTGGTGCAGCGGCCAGGGCGCATGACTTCACAGCATAAGACACACAGTTTGGGCTCACGCTTTAATCCCTTGAGTCCCGCAGCAGCTCACCTTAGCAGCATCAGACTCTAGGCAATACCTCACTTAATTTCCGTATCCCAGCACTTTCAGACTGGTAAGTATGAGTAGTTTGCTCCTCACCCCCTGTATAGCACACCCTAAACACCCCACAGAGGTAACAGTGCTCCTACCCTCCTCTTTCCTACTTTTTTCACCCTTTTTCCCCTTTACTCGCTTCAAAAGAATCACAAAATGGCTGCCAACACTTCCTAGTTGCAACCGCTCGCACCGCTCACAGCCAATACGCAGCACTGTCGTGCTCGTAACGCCTCAGCAGATGGCAGAATTCCCAAATATCAATATCAGTAAATTTCAATATTTCTCCAAAACTACTGAACGGATTTACACCAATAAACAACAAAAGCGTGCTTTCTAGACCAAGATCCTTCTCCCTGCCAAATTTGGGGTAATTCTGTTCACCCGTTCGACCCGTAGCCTTGTCTCCAGTTTCCTATGGAAATTGCATGGAGAAAACACGTTTTGGACCCCATTTTTTTCTCTGCCCCCCCTTGACGAATCACCCCCAAACTTTTAACATGGGAGCTGATACGAACAAATAATGTGTTTGCAGAATTTCATTAAGATTCATCAAACGACGACAAAGTAATAACCGAAACAAAAAATGCTCTTCCTATGGAAACTTGGTCATAACTATAACTACCTACTGGTGACCGCCAGTAGGTAATATATATATATATATATATATATATATATATATATATATATATCAATATTCAAAACGGATTTCCTTCCTCAACCTCCCAGCGGCGATGAAGAAGGCGCAAACTCCACTTGGATTTGGCGTGAACATTTTTATTCTTGCTCACTTACAAAGTCATGTAACATACACACTGTGATCAAGGGCATCCGCCCGAAACGCATCAGTCCGCTGCATGCTTTTTGAACCTGGTGCAATAAAGTCATCTTGCCTTACTTTGGGATGCGCTGGTCTTTGTTCGCCACATGCTGGAGGTTCAAGATCGTTTGTTTGGACTCATATATATAAATATGTGTATATTCATGAAGAAAACCCTCCCAACCCACATCCTACAGAAATGACAATCAACATCTGTTTTACTGTTGTCTTTTCATATTTATTTGAAAATTGTTCATTTGACTCCTTCAATGGAATTCAAAGGTGCCAAAAAGAGTTTTAGATTCATTGTTTATTCCAACGAATGTTTGTGATGTACATAGAAGATATTTATTTATTTACACATCTAAATTGATTAAATGTGAAGCTACAAATTCGGTGAGAACATTAATATATTGTACATGGGTTATATTTTAGGTGGTCAAGTGTGGAGGTGGGTGTAACTCATGTAATTCAGTGTAGCAAAATCACACAGAATTGACTGCAAATTAGGAAAGATTCTGCTTGAAGTACGCAAAAATGCCCCTTGAGTCCAAAATGGATGCAAGGATGTAATTTGCACTAAGAAATAGCGTTAAATGCAACAGAACAGAAATAGTGAGCCTGAGTGGCTGCTCATGCTCTCTAAATGAACTATTGGGGTAGGATTTTCCCCCAACTTACTAATTGCATTTAGTGCTATTTTCTTAAAGCAAAATGCAATTTTGCGTACAAAATGGAAGCGAAGATGCAATTTGCACTAAGAAATGGTGCTAGATGCAGCAGAGCACAAATAGCGAGCTCCTGCTCGTGCTCACTAAATGTGCCCTCGCTGCACTTTTTCCCCCAAAATTACTCCTAATTACTTGAGGAGGAGCAATTGCGTAATTATTGGTAATTCCACATCAAAGAGTTTTACAGAATTACTGAAATTATTCCAATTACAATGGCGTAATTGAATTTCTGCGCATTCCTAGGCTGCTGAAGAGTATGTGCACTGTTAAAAGGGAATTATTTTCAACATCCTTAATAGGTTCCTTCAATAGACGTAGTAAAATTGCTAAACAATGCAAATGATCAATTACAATGTAGTGCTTAATAGTGTCATTCAATCCTGGTATCAATGGGGCACCTCTTCTTGTATGACAATCTGGGAAGACATGTCCATGCCTAATGTTAGACTTAAAATTATGGATATATGCAGACTAGTGCTTTATTGCAGAGCCAAGGTCGCAGTGAAATTTGGCACTCCTTTACAGTTGGGTGATAATATAAAATCCTCAAATGTATGGGAGAAATGCCACATCCAGGCGATCATTTACTCACTGAATTTCCTTCATTATATTTACTGTATAGTGAAAGATATTCTACTGGTGGGTTCTCCTCCAGATTTTTTCTTTCAGAAATGTAAGTATTATTTATGTAACCACCCATCTGTAAATTAAGCCCTTAGTGTGTTTTTAGCAAGAGCTTCTGATCCCGTGACACTGATGCCATTGGTTTTAATGCACACTGTCTACATGTGTACAATGTGATGCTAAAGGTCATGTTCTACAGGAATATATAATCTCTGAGGAAATTGCTGATTCAGTAACTGATGTTCTGCTACCAAACTTTCCTCTAGAAGGTTTGAGGTTGAAACAACAGGGGATGTCAAATTCTGTGAAGACCATTTCTAGCTATATTCAAGCACACAATACAGATATGGCCTATTTATAAAGCATGTTGTAGGCTATTACTGGACTATCTAAGTCCCTTGACACCTGTGGAGACAATGAGCTCTATCTTATTTGGCATTTCTTTCCCTGACTTGAGTATAGATTCCGACTGAACAATGTACTCTCTGTAATTATTGATTTGATATTTCTGACACTTCTATACTGTTACCTTGTGCAGATATTGGAAGCCACTTACCTACAGAAAGGTCAGATTTGGAGTCAGCTCATTCTAGATCTGATTCACTTCCACCAGAGCCATCATATTGAGGACTATTGATTACCGCACCTGTAAAGACACAAACAGCCAGTTTCAACTGTCTCACTACTTCAGCAGAGAACGGCAAACATTACAAGACAATGAAATTGTGACTCCTGTTCTAGAACTCAACATTCTGGCTCATAAACTCACAGGTTGAAATACCGCATTTTCATTTGCCCTTTTACAGCTTTCTACTTCCATCCACAGAACTTTCCAGAAGAACTGCAAAAGCAAACAAATGTTCAACCAACATGTTGCTATTGTAAAACTGTTTTATGTGCCACACCCACATTCATAATTAAGCATGCAATAGAAAATGTGAATCTTGGCTGGTTCCACTAAGCCTTGCATGTGATTGCACAATATAAAGCTATTTATCCATTCTTGAAGTGTCTATTGTCTAGAGTCATGTCAAGATTACTTTAAGTTGTATCAATGACGTTTTAAGCAGCACCAAGAAATACACAAAATGCAGTGTGGCATGTGAAGATAAATGAAATGACAGGCCTAGAGATTAGCACTTTGAAGGCAAGCATGAAGGAAGGACACGTACATGAGCGGGAGCCATCACAGCTTGGGGAATATGTTTGAAGGTATTCATTTTAAAAAGAGGATTGCAGATGTATAACCCGTAATATGGAGCCATTGGTGGATGTCTCGATGTATGAAAGTTACTCATCTGCAAATAAAAAGAGAAAAAAACAGGGAAATGGTAAGAAACAAAATTTCAATAAAACAACCTGTTAGAACAAAAACAAAGTTCTTGACTTAGAACTGCACTAGAGAACTGTACAGCCCAATAAAAACAGATTTACTGTGCAGGATATCATTATCTTATAGGTGCATATGTAGTTGTCATACACCTAAATACCTTCACAGAAGCAAGTTCACACTCAAAAATATTTAAAATGTCTGTGAAAATATTTATCATGCACAATGAGCAGTCTGTGTGAGGTAAATATCAAACAAGGGACCAATCGGGCTGTATCCATGGGAGAATTTGCGATCATCCACACAAGATAAATGTACAAATAATGAACTCCATTTTGTTTCTTTATGCAGTCAATGGTAACCAAATATATCTGAAAAGAATCTAGCCTGTTTGAACATACTTTGGACATAGCAAAATACACACTTAAATATGTCCTTTTTTCAGATGGGCAACACAAGCTTCTGTTTCAAAAAGGCTGGGCCTTTAGCTAGATGGAGTTCTGATGTCCCTATGTAAAACCACATGCAGCAAGCCACCATAGGATATTTCCCCTCATGCAACAAACAGTAACACAACTCGCCAGCTCCGTACTTCAAGTGATAATGGTGAACACTCTGCTGAATTTCGATGGGTGCACTCACCTGAACTGCTGTTTTCACTATAGGTGTTTTGTGGGTTATAAAATTGTACATCATCAGGGAAGATGTCAGACAGCTGCTTCCAATCTGAAAGGAAATGTAACAATAAACACAAATACACATCCCAACTTCCATTACTGCGACATCTGGCTTGCAGACAGGTGCTTAGTAGTGGTATCAAGGAGACAGTAATGCTCGGCAAATGACTTATGGAATATATGCGCACCATACAAAGCGTTCTGTAAGCAAAGATGAGACCCTAACCTTTCTGCAGCTTTGGTAAGAGCTGCTGTGGCTGTCCATAGGCACCACAAAATAAGACGTAGCATTACAGTGGATGTGAAGACTAAACATACATGTATTAGGATTTCGACTATGAAGACCCTCAATTGCAGACTAACCTTATACACATACTACATACACATATACACACATACAAGCCTACAGTGGTGCTAAGCTCCAGGCATCCCATCACAAAGGAGAATAGCCATACATATTCTAGTGCAGCAGATGTCAGCTAACGCGGAAATCTTCAATTGGGGAACAGAAGTCTTGCTCTATTGGTGCCAATGGAAGTTAACATTATGAGCAAGGCGTGTCCACTACACAAGGTAGAACTACGCAAAGTCTATGTTCAAGGGTGGATTACTGATGACAGGTCAATGCCTTTACAAATGTTCCCACCACCCGCTCAGGCCCTTAACTCTAGTTAACAAGCACATATTGCTTGAAATACCCGCTACAGCAGATAGATTTAATATCACCAGATGCCTCCCAGATGCCTTCAGGATTGCTTGAAATAAAATACTCACAGCTATTGAGCTCCCCAAGGTGACTGTATAGCTTTTCCCCAAGACCTCCGAGGAGTGTGAGAAAGTACTCGCAGCTCAGCTGACACAGCAGGTTCCCATCCATGTTGCAGCGGGTGTCAGTCAGTCAAACCCACTTTATTTGATTAGTTAAAATCATAAAAGTATTCTAGACATATATAAGACAATTAAAACATATTAAAATCAATTAATACAGTATTAAACATGACGTAAATTTAAAAAACGGTTTAAAAAAGAGTATTTACACAAAATTCATTTCAGTTTGCGCTCAACAGTACAGTAGACAGGAGTTAATTATCTATCCTCAATTGTGAATCCAATCTTGACCTTAGTCTCTTACTTCTTACAGATGCAGCCAGGAAACTAGCGGTACAATACATAATTACAGGAGAATCCGTCATCTGTAAATATAACAGTGCAGGCTTGTACTGCGTAAAACCCATCTCCTTCAGAATTGGTTTTAGGTATCGAATCCAAGGTTCACAATAAAAAGAGCAAAAAAACAAGAAGTGCGCATTATCCTGGGTGGAAAAACCGTCAGATTTACATGGGGACGACTCCTCAGGCCTACACCAGTCTTTCTCGTCCCACAGGGCCATATAAATTTGATTGAAGCGGAACCTGATCAGTAGCCACCTATGAAAGAAATTTGTGACCACTGCCAGGTAAGGAGCCAGCTCAAGAGATGAAGTTATCATTACATGTGCCCTCACAGAGGGTTTGCATAGCTCAACCGCTTCACGCTCGGCAACACATAGCCTAATGAAGTTAGTCTTCACCCACGTTAGATCAGCTTTACACGGGGATTCTGGGCTATAGAAGATCTCAGGGCATCCCAGCTTCGCAGCCAAGGACTCAACATAGGAGAGCCACTGAATATCCCTCCTGTGATCTAAATTAAGACAGTCTTTAATGATCCTGTGGTTAAGGTTAAGGTTCAGATTTAGAGCTTGATCCACATTAGGAGTGGAGCTAGATTTACTGTGTCTAGAATGTAGCCCAGACCTAGCTCAATGTGTAGGGAATAGGTAGCAGTTCACTGAGGTAGGCTCAGCAAAGATCGAAGGAATTTCTTTTCCTCTATTTGGATACAATTAGAATTAGCATATCCCCAGACTGCAGCCCCGTATCTGGCAATAGAGGCAGTCTTGGCTTTGTAGATGGCCAAGATAGCCTCGATTGGTTTTCCACCTAGTCTCTTTGCGAACCCCAGAACTGCAGAGGATGAGCTTCTCACCGCGTTTGCTTTGGATGTTAACTGCGGTGACCAAGTACCCCTTCGATCAAAAATAACCCCTAAGTAGGTAAAAACTTTCACACTTGTGATAATCTCACCGTCACAGAAGAAGGTTTTTTCTTTAATTTTACTACAACCTGCTGACATAGTGTGGGATTTACTCTTGTTAACCACCAAGTCAAGACTAGACATGAAATTTCCAAATGAATCAAGTAGCTTTTGCAGGGCAATTGGGGTCCTGGCTATTAGCACCGCATCATCGGCATAGAGGAGCACCGGGATTGGTGCGCCCCCCATGCTCGGGATGTCCTGCGTGACTGCCGTTAGGTCATCCTCCAAAGAATTCACGTATAACGTGAATAACATTGGGGCCAGTATACAGCCCTGACGGACCCCTCTAGTTGATCTGAAGCTTGCCGTACATTTCCCATCTGTTGTAATTCTAATGCAGGCTCTCAGATCTTTATGGAGCTCCGCCAGAAAATGTACCAGAGAGCTATCAAGGCCCAACTTCAGGAGCATTGCCCACAGCCTAGATCTATTGACAAGATCAAAGGCTGTGGACAAGTCCATGAAGCCTAGGAATATCATTCCCCCTTTTGCCTTTGTATATTTGGAGATTATAAGGTGGACATTGAGGCATTGGTCCTCTGTACTCCTCCCTGACCTGAATCCATATTGTGCCTTGGACAGAATATTGTTCACTTTGGCCCAGGAAGCTATTCTCGCCAGGACAACCTTCCCTAGAATTTTAACCGAGGAGTCCAGCAGAGATATAGGTCTGTAGCATCTAGGGCCTCTCTCTGCCCTTTTTTAAATATTGGTACTATCGTGGCTAAGGACCAGGTATAAGGGAATCCAACTGCTGCAGAAGCGTTAAAAACTTTCGTTAAGATATTAGCCCAAAACAGCGGATTTGCCTTAAACATATCCGCTGGTACCCCATCAGGACCTGGGGCCTTTCGTCCCGCAGTGTCCTCTATTGCTCTGAGCACTTCAATATGTCAAAACTCACAGGCTCCAGGGGGATATCAGAAATGGGGACTACAAAGGGTTCCAGCTCCATGTTGCTACCATAAATTTTTTCAAAATGGCTAAGCCAATCTGCCTCAGATATATTAAGTTCCAGCACAGAATCTTGGTCACCTGAAAGCAGAGGAGTATTAATAATTGACCAAAACTTTGCACTGTTTTTTAAGGTGGCTTTGTCCATAAGTTCTGCCCAGGCATCGCTCTTTAGTTCATTTTTACGCGTTTTAATTGCCATAGTAAAATCCTTTCTTAGTTGCGCAACTAGAGCTTTGTCCCTTGGGCGGGTATTGAGTGCTTTCTTAAGGCGGTTATGGGCTTTGCTGCAGTTGTTATCGAACCAGCCCTTCACCGGTTTCTGTTTACCTCCCTGACCTTTAGCTGTTAGGTTTATAGCCACAGACCGACAAACACCTTCAAAGGAGGATATAACCTCCTCGCTCCTAGCGAGGGGATTGGCACAAACATTCAAATCTTCAGCAGCCAAAGAGGTTAGGTTTAAGAAAAAATCATCAGGAACTACCTTTTCCCATTTAATTCTTCTCCCCTGGTCCTTAACCTTTAGTGACAATATAGCCTGGGGGGCAACAAACGATTTTAGCAGCAAAGGGCTGTTTGCTAGCTCCATCCCCACAGGATTATGATCACTCATTGGCATAGCGATCGCATTATATGAAGTCACATTCTTAAGGAAACCTAATGAAACAAAGATAAAATCAATTATCGAATCACAGGCCCTTCCCGTGTAAGTAGCAACCCGTGTACTGTTATCATAAAACTCTGCCTCATACAATTCATTTTCCATTAATACATTTTCGAGGACCAAACCCTTCTGAGTATGTTCCAGATGAGGGGGGGAAACACTATCAGGCCCATCTTCATCCGTTAGAGCACAATTTAAACATAAATGTACATTAAAATCGCCCATCAAAATAAAACGACAATAAGTGGTTTGCTTTTCCTTGTAGAGGGTTAAAAAGTCTGCTAACCATGTAAGGTGCACAGTTTCAGGGTATCCGTTCGGTGCATTGTAACAGTTTACAAGAAGCAGTTTACAACCATCATCCAGATTTATCTCTAGGACAAGAAAATTGTGAGTGGCACAGTCAATCATAGTAATTTTGCCCTTGATATTCACCGATACCAACGTCAAAAGACCTCCTCTGTTCCGGCCTGCTGGGGAAGGCAAGGCAGGTACAAAAAAGGAAGTAAAGCCATCCAGCCAATAATCACACTCCGTGTCCCAGGTCTCTTGGATGGCGATAATGTCATAAAGCTTTACAAAGTTCGACCAGTTTGGGTCACCCTTCATTGAACGTAAGCCAGCAATGTTCCAGGATAGCAGCCTAACCATGTCCCCTTTTACAGTACTGATCTCAGTTGAAATGTTACCATCCTCACCGGAAGAAGGTACAGGAGCCATGGGAATAGATTCCACTATAACATCATCCACTGTACCCTCTCCGGCGCCCCGTCAGTCGCAAAGATCGAGTCCTGAAAGAGCATCGAATCTATTGTGAGTTGCAATGGGGGGCCCAAAAATAAAGAGATTATCACTTCCCTGATTCTGGCTTTGACACACCGCCCTGGGCCCAACCGGAGTAAAGGGACTTAGTCCTTGTCTAGGGGTAGAGGCTATAGTGAGATGGTTGTAGAAATACCCCAACGACGCACTTGAATACCGTTGCCGTCATTCATCAATGATGCTGCCCGTAATAGAACTGTGGCCACGTGTTGTGGGTATTTAAAGTTTACTACCACACAATCCCCTCTACATGTTTTTCTCGAGGGACCGATCCAATTTACCCTCCTGGTCGTGATGATTTCTCCCGCAAATTTTGTGGGAAAACCACAGTTTGAACTTAGCCAAGCTACCACTTTGTTTTTAAGAGAATCATGAGATTCCTCGTGGGGCTCGGGTGTAGCCGGGTTATAGGCCGGGACGTTTGCCAACACAACTACATAGGGAGCACAGTCCGGGGGTAGGTTGATAAAATTACTTTGCCTACATGGAATGGCATTTGTGTTTTGTGCGATGCCTGGCTTAGGATGTATAACAGAAGTGTCTACTGGCAAAGCACAAGAAGCTAAAGGGGCAATGGGACTATTATCGGCTCTGCTGACCTGTCGGGTAGTGTGGGATGGTTTAGAGACCTTTACAACATTTTTCCCCACAACCTCGGAGCTCGCTGTACTAGTTGAAGTGAGGGGGGGATTAGCCTTATCTGGGTGGGCCAGCTGTTGCTCTAACAGGCCTCCTAATCTTTTTATCTCAGCATTAGCAGTATCCAGTTTGACCGCTAGGGAATTAAGAGATTCCTCAAGTTTTAGATCAATTTCGGCTTCTATAGTTTTAATTAGCAAGCTAAACTGCTCAGGGCTCAGGGTAATACTTGTCTCTTTTTTGCCCTCCAAGTTCGGGGTCGCCTTTGGAGAGATGTGGCTATCAGGCAAGTAAATGTCTCCCCTTCTCTTGTGGATGATCCTACCCCCCCCTTTTGCTTTGCTGCTTTCTGCAGGTTCTAACAGGTCTCGTGCTTTTATTCTCTACTACCACCTCTTCCTCAGAGTCCGAAGATGATTTATCGAGAGTTACTGTATCGGGGGCCTGATGGATCAGTGCCTCTACTGCACTAGCTACACTGACTACACCTGGCCCGCAATCAGTGCTATTTTCGATCTCTGATGGGGCCTCCATTGGAGTTAGACCTACTAAAGAGAGATCATGGTCTGATGAACCACCTTTACCCAATGAGGCCCTTCTGTCGTTGTTGATTTTATTTACCATTTTTACTAAGAAGTTGTCAATGGGGCCTGCCCCCGTGACAACCTTATCTTTCTTTGAGCCCGACATGAGATTAGTTTATACAATGCTTCTTTGGGCCTAAACGTGGATGTCACAAAGAACTCTGCGCCAATTTTTCAAGGTTTGAACAAGAACACCCTCAGCCTTATCCGTCACTTTTCCATGCAAAAGAAGGGCACAGTAGAGTACTCACAGGGTCTCTGGCCCAGCCCAGCCTCCTCCTGCCTCTGACGGCCTCAGACGGCCCGCCCTCTGCCCGGGCTCTGCCCAGCGACGCCCGCGCGTGTCCCGCGAGGCGCGAGGCGGGAGGGACCTCCGGTTTTTCACCTCCTCCGTTCGTTTCCTGGTGGGCGTGTCACCGCCGAGGCTGCTGGGGACTGTGGTTCTCTGCTGCGTGGTGGAGCAATCAGCGGCCGTAGGCACCGGGAACCAGCCCTGCGTGAGTCCAGGTGATTACAGGTGAGCTTAGCAACAGCCCTGTTGTCTCTCGAGACCCCCGCTCGACCGCAGGGACCTCCGGTTTTTCACCTCCTCCGTAGCATTAGAGCTTGTGCATTACTACGAGTATCACTCCCCTCTCCACTCTCTCAGTACTCCGGGCTGAAGTCAATGGTACTGGCATCCCACTTGCTCTTCTCCACGTGATAACAGATCCATTCCAGCACGTGCTGCCTGGTCCAGAGCATCGGTAGCTCACTCGACCAACTGAACCTGTCTACTGGGGCAACAAAGCTCTGATTAGTGTAATAGTTTTCTTGCATTATTCTTACTTTTTATATTGAATATTTTGAATTGTTCAGGCATAGGGACAAGAAGCAGTAGAACTCTTTACAGAGTTTCTTTTATACTGAAGAGGAAGTGGATGCTGTACTTCAAAACAAGCACTAGGTTGATACCAGATTACAGAAGCAATATATAGGTGCATGCAATTGAGGTAGTGCAGTTGCATTTCATATATTTGCACTAAACACGACTACATCCTGCAATTCGCCACCTACCTATTATTTCAAAGGGTAGATCTGCGATAGACAGTGAGAGGCCAATTAGGGCGCCTGCTCCAGTATGTACAAAGTGGTTGCATAGTTGCTTATGATATGGCTCATCTCACAGGTGGTGGGCATTGAAGTTCCTATCAGAGAGAAAAAGATACACATCAGAATGTGAAGTAAATGACCAAGGCTGCATCTTCATTCCAGATTGTCACTAGCTCTCTAATTATGTAATGAATGAAACGTGCAATGTAGATTGGTTTCTATATCGGCCAACAAAACATGTAATCCCAAAAATCGACTACCACAGTATATTTAAGGTAAATACATTGTCGAGATTCAATATTTTTGCAGGTTGAAAAAAACAGAATGCTGTGACGTTAAACTCGAGCTGTAACAGTGGTTTTAACAGAAGCAACAATGTTTGTTTCTCTCAATCCCTACAGGTATGGATAAAATATCTGAACGCTCCTACAGCTGCCTTCAACACCTCGCAAAAGAGTTCCTCCTCGCAATTTGTTTTTTGCTCGTCGGACATCAGTGTTGTGTGTGTGGCTCTCATCCAGTCCTGCTATTGACATCAGTGCGTTTCTCATTGCTCATGACTGTGATGTCACTCGAGTGAAATATGTAACTAAGGGGCCCAGCAATTGTGTTACAGTGGTCTGCTAGATGCCAGTGGAAGAATGGCAGGTGTTGTCTTGCCATCTCTCCTATCTCCCCCAACCGCCTGGATGCCTACATGTCTACTACCTGATGCTTATAACATCCTAGAAAAGTAGTGGATAGGGTCTGCAGTAGCGTTTCTCATAAACGCCACACAGAGTGAGAGAGAGGGGCAACGTACCTAGGGAGGCGCGGGGGAATCTCGGAGTGCTGTGCATCACTTTCGAAGGTGCAAACAGGCCTGAGGGAGGTAAGAGAGAATGCCAGCACACATTTTTTATTAAATACATAAATGGAACCTTGAGCGATGGACTGGAGAGAGAGTCACAGTAAACAGGTATATTTTTATATATGAAACAGAAAATAGGTTGTTATTTTTGGACTGCATTATATTTTGTAGAGGTATTACTTTACCCCTGATCTCCATGTCACTTGAACCCCATTACTGGGAAACATGACAGTTGCCAAGAGGGGTGGGGTCGCACACTACTCGCACACCGGCGGAAGTTGCCCCTGAGGACTCTGGTCATTGTAGTAGAGTGTTCGCGATGCATCATCTTTCGATCTTGCTATCTTCGCTGTCTTCGCCATCCCTGGACACGTGTTTCGGGTTATCAACCCTCGTCAGCAGGGATAGGCAGTGTTCTGGGGTCGCCGATGGCTGCCAATATCTGCCAGGTATAGTACCACTCCGGCGCGTAGGTGCGGGATCCCAGGCTCGTCAGCCTGCTGCTCAAGGGAGCTTTAAGTTACAAAGAGGGGTGGGGTCGCACACTACTCACACACCGGCGGAAGTTGCCCCTGAGGACTCTGGTCATTGTAGTAGAGTGTTCGCGATGCATCATCTTTCGATCTTGCTATCTTCGCTGTCTTCGCCATCCCTGGACACGTGTTTCGGGTTACCAACCCTCGTCAGCAGGGATAGGCAGTGTTCTGGGGTCGCCGATGGCTGCCAATATCTGCCAGGTATAGTACCACTCCGGCGCGTAGGTGCGGGATCCCAGGCTCGTCAGCCCGCTGCTCAAGGGAGCTTTAAGTTACAAAGAGGGGTGGGGTTGCACACTACTCACACACCGGCGGAAGTTGCCCCTGAGGACTCTGGTCATTGTAGTAGAGTGTTCGCGATGCATCATCTTTCGATCTTGCTACCTTCGCTGTCTTCGCCATCCCTGGACACGTGTTTCGGGTTATCAACCCTCGTCAGCAGGGATAGGCAGTGTTCTGGGGTCGCCGATGGCTGCCAATATCTGCCAGGTATAGTACCACTCCGGCGCGTAGGTGCGGGATCCATTCCATATTCCTTTCTTCAAGTGATGATGGGGTCACATTCACAGTCATTTCCAAGTGCACAGTTTTGTAAATCCAGTTATTCTCGGCTCTGGCACCTCAGCAGTCGGGGTGGTAGGGTTGTAGAAAAAGGGTGACTTTTGAGAATGGGTTGAGAACATGGGGCCCTTTATCATGAAGGCGAGTTCGATCATGAACAAATGTTGATAACCAAATGAACGCTTTTACACCTGCCTGAAATTCACAAATGGATTCCTGGCAGGTGTAAACCCATTAAAGGGGTGGAGCTCTCCATTACAACTGCAGAGATTTCCACAGCCAAAAATCCTAATCAATGGGTGGGAAATAGGAATTTAAAGGAGTGGTTTGCCTTGGAAATTTTGGAATGCCCACAAACAAGCACATTGTTGGTCACTCTCAATCTCCTCTTCCTCCAAATTCCACCCTCAAAATGGTCATAAATGTACTTACAGAGCAAGAAGGAAAATAGGTCAAATGCCCACCAACACCTCTCCCATTTGATGTGAGTGCATGAGAAAGTCTTTCTCTACAGGGAAAAATATTTTGCCTGCTGAGAAAAAAATCACAAAAAGGGTACATTTAAAAAGAGATCTATTCTCCCATCTCGACCGTGGAGAACTTCACACTGCGACAATGGAATCAAGCGTAAAAAAACACTTTACCCTACCAGGTGTACATCTTAAGCCCCGCACTAGGTATAGTTTTCAAGGCATGCTCTTTGGAATGTTGGTGAAAAGCAAAAAGAGGGAAAAGTAAGTACAGACTGAGATCTCCGCCCGCACTTTTCATATATTTCCTGTGAGTATGGCCAAATGGTAAAACACAGAACTCAACAAAGTATCCACCGTGCACATGGAAATACCAGCACACGATCACTATCATTACGTTTTCCAATAATGTCCTAAAGGAAGGGTACTGTGAGATGTGTAGGGAAGTACATTATTCAGTGAGCAGCGTGCTTTGAAATAAATGTTAGAGAATTAGAGCTGGTGTTCTAGTGCCATGATAAGAAGCAAAGAAATCTGCCAGGGCCACATCTGTGAGATTATCAATGCAACATATGCAAACCCAGCATTAAATAACACGATAGAAAGAAAGAGACTCAAAATATGTCAATATTTCCAGCAGCAATGTAGTATGATTAGTTTTCCCTTTGCAATCAAGAAGCACCATAGTTATAACATCAAATACAAAGTGCTATGTAGACTGGGAGACATAATGTAAAGATTCAGATCCTACCAGGTATTATTATATTACCTGTTATAAATGGCGATTTCCGGTTGGCTGAGGCTTGCTCCAAAGCCAGGCAGAAACCACCACTCTAAGTCAGGGCAAGGAAGTCACCCGCCAAGATAACCCCTGCACACCCTCTTGGTAGCTTGGCACGAGCAGTCAGGCTTATCTCAGAGGCGATGTGCAAAGTGTTTGCGCGTGCACCCATCAACAACACCCAAGGCCCACCACAAAGGAAACTCCACACAAGGTTATGTATAAAAATAGCCTTTGTATTATACCAAACACATTAGATAATAAACACACACTTTACAATGTGCCATAGGCATGGGCAGATTTTACAGGGGATTATATACATGGGGCAGGGCCACATGGACCACTGTCAGGAATAAGCATGTGTTAGAACTAGCACTTTGTAGCAATAACACTTAGCACATAGCACATATAATCACTGTAGCACCAAATAACAAATGTAGCACACAACCAATAACCCCTTATAAAAGGTGAGTACCACCTCCACAACCCTAAACACCTTGAGCAATTATCACACAGGGAGCCATGAACTCCCTAGTATCACCTATACTAGGTAAAACAACCTCCGAAGCATAAACAGACATTCAGAGGTGTAGGTAAAAAGGCATTACACATGATGCAGAAATCACATTAGGCAGGTAATCACAATAGCGCAAAAGATCACAGAGGCATAAACATGCACCCCAAGCAAGGGCACAACACATGAACTGTCCCCAGGCCCACTTGGCCTCTCAGGGGCTGAAACGCCCTGTGTCCACAATGTCAGGGCAGGTTGCGCAGGCAGCCAGAGGAGATGCGCAAGAGGCCTAAACGTAGCAGCTACCCACTAAGTGCTGGGCAGCTGGGGACCTCTCTGGGCTCTGAAGAAATACTGGGGCCTCAGGAGCCTCTTGGGCTCTGTACACTGTAGACTCGCTGGGGGGAGTGGCCCGCTGCCAGCCGGGGCCGCTCTACCACCCAAAAATGCCCCTCTCGTGGGATGGAAATAATAACAATGCCCCGGAGCCCCTTAGGCTCTAAAACAAATATGCCCCCATCGTTGGAGTACCGCTTGGGGGACTCAGAATATTAACAATGCCCAGGAGCCCCTCGAGGGCTTCTAGACACAGCACAGGCCCCTGGCTCCACTCACTGGTGTCTTGTGGCGGCGTCCTCTCACGGCTCTGTTGCTCCCTGCACCGGCGGGACTCGGGGGAGCCTCGCTGCTCTGGCTGCCGGTGCTCTCGGCTTCAGGAGGCGGGCTCTCTCCATGCAGCACTTCCTGTCGCCGGGCCCTTCCGCTGCCGTCCGCAAGGCCCTGCCTACAACCAGGTGGGCCGCGGACCTTCTTCTCTCAACGGGGGTAATGCGGCTAAATGAAAGGTCCCTGGCGGGGTGGTCACTCTCTAGGGACATCCAACGGGGCAAATATGTGGCAGGCAGCGCGGGGTGGGCACCCGCGCTGCGGACAGCCACATTCACGAGGAAAACTCCACGCCGGGAGTTCCCCTGTGCAGGTAAGTTCCTGTGAGTAAAAAAAACAACGCAAATGCAGGGTGGGCACCTGCACTCCTGGAAATACAAAAATAGAGGCAATCCTGCAGGGTGGGCACCTGCTCTGACAAGCAATGAAACAGGCGGCAAGACGAGGGGTAGGCTCCCTTCAGGTGTTCCCAAAACCCCCAGCCAAAGTTTTGGTCAGGAACCAACAAAAAGAGTGCCTTCCTGGAAAGCAAAACACAGCGCTTCCTAGGCGCTGTAAGGAGGAATAAAGTGCTCCAAAGCAGTATAGGTCAAAGTCCTTTAGAAAGGTAGGCAGGGGGGCAAAGGCTTGTCCCAAGGTGCAGCTCACAGGGCCCCCCAGGCAGGGAGGCAGTCCCAGTGGCGGTATCCTCCTGGTGCCCAGCAGCAGCAGGCCCCCCTTTCAGGTCAGCAACAAGAGAACCCTTTGCATGGGGACACAGCCCCTTTTTATCCACACAAATTCTTTATCTGTGTCTTCAGGGTGGGGGGAAAACCAGTCGCAGCTGGTTTTGGAGCACTCTGTTATGCTCAGCCCCTCTCACCATTCACTAGTCAGGCTAGGGACATCAGTCGCACCACAGGGGGCGGAGTCAGCATTGTGTGGGGAAAGCCCAGCCCTATTCAGGTCCCAGGTGCACTCCTTCCTCCCTCACATCAATCATGCAAATCTCTCCACTCACCATTGGGGCAGACCCATCCTGACTCCTGGAGCCAGGCTTACCAGCCAGCTCCAGCCAATCACAAGCCAGACAGCCAATTCACATAAATTACACAGACATGCCAACTTCTAGAAGTGGCACTTCCGCACTAGACACATTTATGCCGTACACATCATCGCACAGCATTTAATCACACGAGTCCGCACATACCAACTCGAGCTTGCACTCCCCACGCATCAGGAACTACCAGGGACACATACATTCCCCACGTATTCCATTGGGAGAGCAGGTCAACCTCACTACACGCACGCACTTTACCCTGGGACACAGTGGTAAAGTGCGCAGAAGCCAAAAATCACTAACACCAAGTTATAATTAAAAGCAAAAATTTCAGAGGTGAACCTGCCAGAAGGGCCAAGTCCAACAATTCCCAAGAACAAAATTTGAACTGGCAAAGCCAGGTCTGCTAAGCAATATATAATTACCTGCAGGTGCAGGCATTAACAGTAAGAATGTGCCTGATTCCCAAAGCAAAGGAGGAACGTCTGAAATTAGTTAAGGGAAGTTACCTCCTGCAAGTATCCATTTAAAGTGATCTAGTTGTGCCTTGGAAAAGTCTGTTTGGGGCAGGTGGGTCCACCACAGAGAGAGAGAGAAAGAAACTCAGAAGTTCAAACTCCACAACCAGTCATCTCCTGAGAGTTCTAGTGAGCCTACTAAGACCCAAGTTACCAGGTGGTGCATGTGGTGAGATGTTAGTTAAACAAGCACTACGAGTCAAGGGAAATAGACGGGTATTCCCTGAGGCTGCTGACCAGTAAAAACTACAGTCAGTTATCTTAAACCCAGTCATGTATCGAAATAGTCACTCAGAAGCAAGATGTAGAGGACAGTACCCAAGATGCTGTCCATGAGCACCACAGGTATTAAATTAGGTATGTGTGACATCCAGCTTCCTCATTTTGAACCGAATTTAAACCAAGCAATCAATAATGGGAAAGTTCCAACCAAGAGGCTAACTTGAGAAACCACAAACTAACAGGCTAACATGAGACAGCACAAACCAAGCAGCTACCTTGAGAATGCACAAACCAAGCTGCTCCCTTGAGAACGACTACACTAAGCAACTAAGGTAATGAATTCTGTTCCAAGCAGCTGAAGGGGGTGAAAACCTAAACTGCTTAGTTTAGGTTTTCGCACACTTCAGCTGCTTGGAACAGGCAGTGAAAATGCCTAAGACAAACTGTTTCTGGCTAAAATATGGTCAATAGAACAGAGAAAGAGCTAGTCACTTTACAGGTAGTTGCCAGTGAAAATATTTTGGCATGATCTCCTCCAGGCCTCTCCACTTATGCCTTGGACACACTTTTGGTGCAACATCTGCCCTTACTCAAAGACTTGCTCGCCCCGCACCAGGAGGGCTCAATGAGTCAGAAGCACCTTGGTCTCGAGAAACAAAGTTTGATGGGGGCTTCTCTTTCAAATAAAAAACTAGAGTGCCTGCTGTCTTGGCCCCTCTTCAGACAGATCCATTGCTCTCCTTGGACTCTGGAGGATCCTGTATTTAGAAATGCGTGTGTCTATTTCAAGATCACTCTATGATGGAGAATTCCAAATATCAACAGAAGCCCGCACTCAACCGTGTCTTTGGAACCCTTTTACATGGATTTGTTGTTCATTCAACCACCCGCCACCCCCTGGCATCCCGAGTTAGTCAAACAAAAGCTTCCCTTTGGTACCTAAGTCGCCGGCCTAGCCTTCATTGTAAGTATATTCAGCACAAAAGCTTTATAAAAGAACAGCGACAGAAGCGAAAAAATTGGACATCTTCATTTAGGGCTTGCTACCCTTCATAGCACTTATCATCACACTTGTAACCGTCACTCAGCTCAAGAACTCATGTTATGTACCTCGGAAGGATGAAAAACAGATTTACATTTTGTGACCTTCAGGTACATAAGGTTTCACCAATGAACTTGGCAGTCAACTTTGCTTCGATTAGTGCTTAGCAACTGCTAAAATCATAATTGGCAAATGGATGGTTAGATGCTAAGCCTGTCTTTGCCTCTGATTTACTCAAGTGTGCATTTGCCGATCACATGAGCAAACGGAAATTCCCCCAGTTTTAAGACCAGGTTTTTACTTTTAGAGGCAAAAATGGCTGATCAGCTATCAAGCAAGGCAAAAATAGGAAGCACACATTGTTCTTGTAAACGTGCATGCGATTTGTCAAACATAATCATCCAGGAGACTGTCGGACTCGCTCAGTACACACTCACTCTGCGATTTTGCAGGATGGGTATGAACACATTTGTCAAGGGATCTTTTAGCTCCCGGTCCACCACTGCCCCTGCTGAAACACAGGTGTAAATTTAAGACTGGCAGCATGGTGACCGTGGCAACCTGCTTCCCTGAAGTCTGGCCATTTCATTTTACCCAGAATGACTGTCCTTTTAGTGGGGCTAACTTAGGCAGAGACACCCTTCATTGTGAAAAGTGTCAGTCAGTCAAAATATACTTTTATTTGATTCATTAAAAAAATCATAAAAGGATGGACAACCATCACAAAACGCAGTGCTTTAGAATATACATTTTTAAAAACCTAAAAAGACTTAAGGTCGATGTCACAATAAGGAGATGCTTATTATTTTAAAAATAATGACAAATATAATAATGCATTTGGGAAATATCTGCTAATTAGTTGGCTGCTTGGCAGATTCGCATTTTGCCAGTTCTTTTTAGGTGATTTTCAAATAGTATTATGGTTCTGCAGGACAGGGGAATTGACGACCCTCCGAGACATTTAATGTCCGCTGCTCTACATGTTCTTATTTGGTCCTTCCTTAGAGCCTCCCGGAGGGTGGATTTTCGGACTTCCAATAAAAAAGAGCAAGTACATAGTAAATGTAGTAGTGACTCTTCCCCTTGACAACAGAGACGACACTCCTTAGATGGCCATATTTGTTTCCATTTTGGGGTCAAATCCTTTGAAGGGAAAGACCCAATGTGTATCAGACTCAGATAATGTTTTTTATGATGGGAAAATTGTTCCAACAGGTATTGTTTCAGCTTCAGCCTCTGGTAATCCTTTATCACAGCCCAGGCATGATGTTTTTTTGCAAAGGGACATTTTATGAGTTAATAAAAAGGTCCGTTTGATAGCGTTATTGACTACGATTTTAAATCCCGAGTACGTTGCGAGGGTGAGCCAAGCATCCTCTAACTGTAATGCCAACAGGGATTCCTCCAGGGCTGCTGCGGTTGAGTTGGCTAGGCTCTTTTGGTTTTCAATCTCGACCCAACAATAAAGGGCTAGGATGTTGTCTTCTGCCTCACTCATCCTCCAGTAGTATTTTACTAGGGCGCCTTGTCTGGCCATAATCTGATTTTTTAGACCATATTCTAGGCAGATTTGTGCCTGTGAGGTGTGTAGCGGAAGCGAAAACAGTCTCTTAAATAATATGGATTGTGCTGTATTTAGGACTGTGGCATCTTTAGTATTCAGAATTTCTGAGCCGCATGAAATAGAAGGTAAAAATTTTGCAGCAATCACTTTAAGCAGGTGGGCGGTGGAGCATCCTATACGTTTTTTCCTTAGGGTTTTAAAAGCGAACAACAGTTGTTTGGCTTTCATACAACCTTGGTCCAAGTGTGATTTGAAGTTAAGCTTACAATCCAGCTGGAAGCCTAGGTATTAGCACATAACCCTAGTCAATAGATGCTCACCCAATTTCCAGGAAAAAGTTAGCATTTTCGATGTTTTAATAGATTTCGAGAAACACATAACTTTTGTTTTTTTATGGTTAATCATGAGTTGGTTCCAGGTGGCATAGTCTCCTAATTCTGTAATCAGTTTCTGCAGGCCTATAGGAGTTTGCGCTAGCAGGACGATGTCATCGGCATATTGGACGCAAGGGATCGTTTTTTCCCCCAATTTTGGATTAACCTGAGGCGCTTATCGAGGTCGGAGGAGTAAATGTTAAATAGGCAGGGTGCCAGTACGCAACCCTGTTTTAGCCCATTGGATGTTGGAATTTTGCCAGTTAAACTGGACCCATCTCCTTTCTCGATTTGGACCCACGTATGTGAGTTTAGATTGCTGATGGCCATCAAGAGTCGTGGCGGAACCCCCCAGTCTTGCATTTTTGTCCATAAGTTGGCTCGTGAAACTTTATCAAAAGCTGCTTTTAGGTCGATAAAGCAGGCGTACAAGGGCCTAGATTTTGCAAATGACTGATTTGCTATGAGAGTAACAGCTGAAATATTGGTGAGGGTGCCCATCCCTGCCCGAAATCCAGTTTGCGTGTAAGGTATTAAGTTTGATCTGCTGACCCAAGCCTCTAGCTCAATCAGAAGATTAGATGTGTATAGTTTTGCCCTTATATCTATGAGTGCGATTAATCTGTAATTTGAGGGATCCGAGCGGGAACCCGACTTGTGGATTGGGATAAGGATACTTCCTCTCCAAGACTCAGGGATTAAACCGCATGTTATAGCTTTGGTAAAAAGGGGAGTCAGGAGGCGAGACCAAAATGGAGGGTCATGCCGAAACAGGGCATTTGGTAGTCCATTGAGACCTGGAGCTCCCTCAGGTTTTAAGTTTTTTATTATCTTTAGTACTTTTTCAGCAGAAAAAGACTCTAAGTCTTGAGACGTTTGTTCCATTATTTGGGGGAATTGGAGATCGAGTTTCGTTGTATATGTGTTCGATGTGGGCTCTCCAAGTTGTATCCATTACATCCGAGTTATGATGTCGATTCCTGCTGTATATCGATGACGTGATATTCATATGGGACGACAGTGAGGACAATCTTAAGGAATTCATAGCATGGCTTAATGCCTGTGATAACAATCTTAGATTCACATCTCACATCAGTAACACCAAAATGGAATTCTTGGATCTAACCATCAAGCATGACCAAGGCCAACTTTATGTTGACTTATTTGTCAAACCTACGGCCCGCAACACCCTGCTCCACTACAAAAGCTTTCATCCTGTTTCTCAAAAAAACAATATCCTGTTCAGTCAATTTTTAAGACTTCGACGCAATTGCTCTAAACTTCAAGACTATGATGAACATTCCATTACCATGAAAAAGAAATTCGAAGATCGTGGTTACCCGCACAGGCTTGTCCGGGAATCATTCAAAAGAGCACGATACTTTGATCGTCAATCGATCCTACAAGAAAAGGTCACTAAACAAAATGACCAGTTGGTTTTGGTCACTAGACACTCTTTAATGAATGACAAAATACGACAAATCATTTATTCCAATTGGAATCGCCTTAATGTTAATAAATCCAAAGATAACCACATACCCAAACCGGTTATTGCCTACAAAAGAAACAAAAACATTAAGGATTTAGTCGTAAGATCGAGAATGCCAATGAAAACAAATTTCATTCAAAGAAGTATAACCAGTGCAAACCCAGTCATAGGCAACTATAAATGTGGCAGCTGTAAGACATGCCCACAAGCAATTGAAAGGAAGGACCTCACATTCAACAATATTACAATTGTCTGCAAAACAATGACAAATTGTAAAACCCAAAACGTAGTATATTTAATACTATGTCCTTGTCAGAAAGGATATGTGGGTGAAACCTCCAGAGCTATCAGTAAAAGAATAACGGAACACAAATCTGCAGTCCGCACCAAGAAAATCAATGCCCCTCTGGTTGCATATTTTCTTGAAAATGATCACTCACCTGAAGATTTAAGGTGGTTTATTCTCAAAAATGTGCAACCCAGACCAGGACTATGCCCTGATAAGATTCGAAAAAAGAGAGAGGTTTTTTGGATTTTTTCTCTAAACACAGCAAACATGGGGCTTAACTCTGAAATCCCATGGGAGCAAGCGATTATTAGAATAATAATATCCTGGGTTTTTCTTTACAGCATCCATATGACAACATTGACAGATATATTAGAGTTCTACACTGTCATCAGTTGTCTCTGGATATTTGCCAACATAGTTCCCAAGTAGCGGTAATTTTCCAAAAAAAACACTACGACCTTAATACATGTTCAGTTTATTAGGGTTACCCATGACAATAATTTTTTGCACGCTCTAACCATCTAAACTAAGTACATGTAATTGCCTTATTTGTGTCCGTTCATAATTTCGGCGCAACTCCATAATTGTAGTTCTTTCCTAGAAACTACTAGTTAGCGCCTATTAGCTCTCGGCATGAGATTACACGTCATCAATTTGAGACGTCTACACCATGCGCGCGTCGCGTGAGTCTATCTATGTAGTTTTACTCTCTGCATTACCAGTGCATGCGCGTAGATAGATTAGTTTAATCACCTATGCACTACGTAATCACCCTGCGGGCGCAGGTTCATACTATTCGTGTAGTTCTATTCTTTGAACTACATACGCATGCGTACTGCAACATGCGATCATGGCCCAGCATCACACCCAGGAAATAACTGCCCTCTGCCTATCAGCACGCCCCTTGCTAACCGGACACACCGGTTTCAACTCCACATCAGGTCTTAAGCAGGCTATATAACACCTGATCTTTAGACATACGCTTCCTTCGTTTCGACGTCGTAGGACATCCAGGACCCCGATGAATCACGGCGCCTATCTTTGCCACGGTACGTGATGAGACTAAGCGCTATGCCTTATGCTTCAAGGCTTAACAATAGCCAGGTTCTAATAAGGCTATCATTCTCTCGTAGGTTTACGTCTGCCACAAGCAGTATATACATAAGGAAGGTTACGGTACTAAAATATGTCCAACCGCACTTGAGCATTAATTACTATCTAGGTAGGTATTGTCACTCTATTTAGTGATTACAGTAGTACATCATCACTAGAAATTAGATGTCTTTTTTTAAAATGACTTTTTCACCGTTTAGTGTTAAAACAATCCTCTTTTCATTTCTTCCCCATATATTACCGGTGCACTATTTCAGACAAGCGATCGCCTGTTTCAAAGAATTATCTATACCCTGGATTGCCATTGCGTCCCCATATTCATTTTCATCGAAGATATAGCAACCAGCCCATAAGGTAAACATACTTATATGCAAGTTACCACCTGCAGATACTTCTCCCTCTTTCGATCGATATACACCGTGTATCATTTTTTCTCATTGCAGTGCTGCACACCTAGACACATGATTTCAATACCCCTGCAAGCACTACAAGTACGGCTTTTATAAGGATTATACGGACACTATCAAGGTACAGAGATGACTCTATAAACTGGTTCCGCATAATTTCCTTGCTTGTCCATAGCAAACCGAAACTACTATAGATACCCGTCTGCAACTAAGAAGGATAATTCGACCCAGAAATTAGCATATTTATACATATGCATCAAAGTTGTAGAAGATAGGATGTCAGTCTAACGCCCATTGTACATAAAACTAGCTTAGTACATAAGAAACTTAGATAACCAGGTATGTTATTTTGTAATCTGATAATGCTTTGAAACGGGTAGCAATACGGTAAGGAAGCTTCGCCTTATCTATCTTTGATAACTAGCATATCCTCCTAGCATATCATGTTATATAATAGCTGTTTTTTACATTTAGTGAGAAAAAGAGTTTGGTCCTATCCAGCTGACTGGCCTTCAAGAGATCTATCCAAACTAATAAATTCTTCTTTTTTCCCTATGTAAGTAATTACTTTCAATTATCCATAACCATTGATTTGTTCAAATTTCTAAATAGTTTATTCTTATTCAATATGGGGTTTAATAATGACAACCATAATTACCACCCATATAGACACACAAATGCAGGCAATATTTAGGCTTTTCCTATTTTCATTCTTATACTTTCTCTATTCTTACAAATCTTCCCCCCCCCCTTTTTTCTCTAAGAAATTCTATATACAATTCTCCTTTAGGAACGCTTTTAGCTATTCCTCTATGTTACTAAAATGTGTAAACTTTTGAAGATATTCCAAGAAGGGGAGAAAAGGGAAATAATTCTAGGTTGTATCTGCTTTAAGTTGAAAATATTAATTGTACCCACATAGCAGTAATGTTACGAGATATTAGGAGTGCACACTACGATTATATCTGTTGTAGGTTGAAAATGATATTACAACCATATACCGAAAAAAATCATGTGATGTAAATAATTCAAATGTAATTTTCACTAATATGTAACTGCTCTGTGATATGGCTGTAAATAGACACTAATTGTTTTTGTATTTAAATAATGTCTATAAAGTGTATATATATAAATTAGACTTAGGCCCAAGGTTTACATAAGATGCTTATATTTACAGTATAATATTTTCAATATACAAGGTTGTGTGACATGATCTTTATATGTTTTGCAGTGTTACGTTTTTTTGTCCTAATGCAAATGACGGACTCCTGAAGAAGGCAATAGCGGAAACGCGCGTAGAGTCTCCAGCCACCGCTTTGCTTACTCCACTAGCCCGATTTGTCACCAGAGTCATTTGTTCTGTTTTTTGTCCCCCTTCTCTTTTTTATTTGTGTTTTCGAATATGTATAGATAATATTCTGAAATCTCAATATGTATGTTATTGACTTTTTAATGATTTATGTGTATGTTTTTATAAATGAATTTCTCAACAAAAATGAAGAAAATAATATTCAAATAAATCACAAACTAATCTATAATATATAAAAAACATAGTCTGCTTTCATCAATTTTGTCTACATGTCACCATAATTATCTAATTTGGTTAATTGTTCCCTTGGGTTTTTTGGCTTAATTATTAAGCTCACTACTGTTTGTTCTTCTAAAAAATAGTTTGATTTATTCCCTACGAGTAGTGAAGGCATTATAAGTAGGGGTCCCCTTTCTTTCCAAATTGGATTCCTGCCGTTAGTTAACTGATTGATTTGATCCCAGAAACGCTTGGAGTCCCTTAGTTTACATGCATAGAGAAGTTTTGCCCAGATATGTTAATTGTTGGATTCCCTGATGGTGTTCTTGTCCCCGTGATCGTAATTGTCTGATGTACCTATTTTGTTGTCGTTTTTGTTTCCTCAAGCGTTTTGTGTACCAGGCTGCCCCCTTTAAATTTCCTGCTTGATGGCCATGGACGTGCTTGGAAAATGTGTTATTTATGACGTGTATGAAGGACTCCCATGCCTTTATGGTCAGTGTTTCTAGATTAGATCTTTCCAAGAGTCTGAAGTATGTACATGTGATATCCTCAATGTTTTCCTTTTTCCAGCAGAGGCGTTTTAAATTATAACATTGAGTTAAAAAAGACATCGCCTTTGGTTTCTCTGGAAGTACGAAACTCCCTAATAAAGTGAACGATTGTGGTTGATGATCGCTTTCTGCCCTATGTTTTATTTGAAAGTTCTCAATCTACGGGAAAAGGTCGTAGTCTGTAAACGTATAGTCGATGGTTGAGCATGATTTTTGGGTGACCCTTGAATGCCCTGGGGGCCGATTTGTTGGGCTTTGACCATTGAGCACTTGCATTGAGAGATCATTCAGGCGAGCTGCGCATCACTTGCCAAGGGAGACCTGTCAATTGGAGGCTAATATGGCCTCTGTTGTGTCCTTATTCCTGTGTTGTAAATTCATGTTGAAGTTGCCCGACAGTATGATGTTAGCATCTGGGTAGGCTAGTTTTAGTGTTATTAAAGATGTGATTAGTTGTTCAATTCTTAGGCTCTTTTGCTTGGATGCCGGGTGGATGTAGATGTTGAGTATAAGGAGACTGTGGAGCAACGAGGTGTTAAATATGACACATAACATCCAAGAGCAGTCTAGGTCTATTACAGAAGCGTGCCTTGGAATTTCTGTTGAAATAAAGGTGGAGAGGCCTCCTTTTGCTCTTCCGTATTTAGTGGCTCTTTTAGCCGGATTCTGAAATTCTTTGTAACCAATTATTGGAGAAGGGCTTTTCTGCCAAGATTCTTGAAAAAGAAGAATATTGTACTGTGTTATGAAATCCATGAAGTCTGGATTTTCTAGTTTTGTGTGCAGGCTGTGCATGTTCCAAGAACATTTATTGCAACCTTGGTATGTGTGTGAAGCTGTTGGGGTTATTCATGCCTTTCCAGTGGGGGAAACTGCCATACTCAGGTGCCAGGAACCCGAGGGCTTGCTGGCTTCAGGATGGTCGAAAGTGATGGTGATTTTCCTGACCAAGGACTCTTTCTCCTTTGTAAGGGTGCCTATATCTGGGCCTATTGCCCCTTTTAACAGACACATTGAGTGAGGTGGTTGTTGTAATGGACTGGGATAACGGGAATGGACTATCTTTTTTAGCTCGATGCCCCATTTGGCAAACGTGTCCTTCTGCTGCCAGATCTGTTCGATAGGAGTATTATTGGTGAATGGGGCAATTGTTAATTCTTGACCCGTGGGACTCGAGTTTTGTTTGAACTCAATACTTTCGATATCATTGGAATTGATATTGCTCAAGGGGGGGAGAGCTTTAAATAATTTGAGCAGTACAGTTCTGTTGAGGATATCATAAACTCCCCTTGAGACATATTGGGGGCATTTTAAAAGTGGTATCTCTACTGGCCATACCCATGGAATGTATGATCACCTAGGGGATTGATTCTCAGCCTCGCCTCAGATATTATCCCCTTTGGGAAAGAATTAAAAACCCAACCTCCTATCACTGTTTAATGAGCAATGGCCAAGGCAAGACAACAACACCCCTCTTCGCCACTGTTTTGCATGCCTCATGGGCAGTATACTTATGTGATGGGCACTTCACACTTTCTCACTCCGGTAGCTGCTTATGCCTGTACAGTGCACTGAAGCACAATTAGGCATGTTTACTGTAAACGAATATCGCACTAAACAGATTACTGTTCAGTGTTTGGTGCCTCATGTCAAATTTACAGCTGAGCCCCTTTCTTGAGTAGCACTTTATACACTGCTTCAAAAACACGTAACCAATAACCTGGATCTGGGTGCACATAAACCATGATGGATAGGGAAAACTACACGCTACAATGTTCTAAAAAGTGAGATCACCTCTCTCTCTGCAGACCCTGAACTCCGGGTACTGCCCACCTCACATTACCGTAATACATTGGCATCAGGTGTTCCAAGCCAGGGGCCCACACACAGTGCCAGAAAGGGCCCCGTGCAGGTCTCCCCTCCCCACAGGGCTAGTATAGTCACGCCACTGTCATAAAAGAAACTCAGCTCTTTGCACTGTCCACGAGCAAGCAATCAGCACAAACCCTATGCGATACATGCTATCCCTGTGCAGAACGCCTCGGTTCATTGTGCTGAATATACTTACAATGAAGGCTGGACTGGCAACTTTAAGACAAAAGGAAAGCTTTTGTTTGACTAACTTGGGATGCCAGGTGGTGGCGGTCGGTTGAATGAATGGCAAATCCATGTAAAAGGGCGCCAATGACACAGTTGAGTGCGGGCTTCTGTTGACGTTTGGAATTCTCCATCATAGAATGATCTTGAAATAGACACACACGTTTCTAAATACAGAGTCCAGGGAGAACAATGGATCTGTCTGAAGAGGGGCCAAGACAGCAGGCACTCTAGTTTTTTATTTGAAAGTGCAGCCGCCATCAAACTTTGTTTCTCGAGACCAAGGTACTTTTGACTTGTTGAGCCCTCCTGTTGTTGGGGGCCCAAGCAAGTCTTTGAGTAAGGGCGGATGTTGAACGAAAAGTGTGTCCAAGTCATGTGTGTTGAGGCCTAGCGGAGATCATGGCAAAATATTTTCACTGGCAACTACCCGTAAAGTGACTATCTCTTTCTCTGTTCTATTGACCATATTTTGTCAGAAACAGTTTGTCTTAGGCGTTCTCACTGTCTGGTGCTTGGTTTAGGTTTTCACACCTTTCAGCTGCTTGGAACAGGCTTCATTACCTAAGTTGCTTAGTGTAATCGTTCTTAAGGTAGCAGCTTGGTTTTTGCATTCTCAAGGTAGCTGCTTTTTTTCTGCTGTCTCATGTTAGCCTGTTGGTTTGTAGTTTCTCAAGTTAGCCTCTTGGTTTGGACTTTCCCATTATTGATTGCTTGGTTCGAAAGCTGGATGTCACACATACCTAATTTAATACCTGTGGTGCTCATGGACAGCACCCTGGGTACTACTATCTGCATCTTACTCCTTACTGACTCTTTCGATACATGACTGGGTTTAAGATAACTGAATGTACTTTTTGCTAGCCAGCAGCCATAGGGAATACCTGTCTATTTCCCTAGACTAGTGTTGCTCATTTAACTAACATCTTACCTCATGCACCACCTGTTCACTTGGGTCTTAGTAGGCTCACTGGAACTCTCAGGAGCTGACTGGTTGTGGAGTTTGAACTTCAAAGTCTCTTTCTCAGTGGTGGGCCCATCTGCCACTACCGGACCTTTCTAAGCAACAACTAGTTTGCTTTAAATGGACACTTGCAGGAGGATATTTCCCTTGACCAATTTTAGCTGTTCCTCCTTTGCTGTGGGAATTAAGCAAATTCTTGCTGTTAACGCCTGCACGTGCAGGTGATTATATTTAGTTTAGCAGACCTGGCTTTACCAGTTCAAATTTTGGTCTTGGGTATTATAATAATACCTGGTAGTATCTGAATCTTTACATTATTTAGTTTGTAGTTGACATTATAACTAAGGGGCTTCTTGATTGCAAAGGGAAAACTAATCATACTACATTTCTGCTGGAAATATTGCCATATTTTGAGTCTCTTTCTTTCTATTGTGTTATTTAATGCTGGGTTTGCATATGTTGCATTGATAATCTCACAGATGTGCCCCTGGCAGATTTATTTGCTTCATGTTATGGGACTAGAGCACCAGCTTACATTCTCTAACATTTATTTCAAAGCACGCTCTTCTAATAATGTACTTCTCTACACATCTCACTGTGCCCTTGCTTTAGGACATTATTGGAATACGTTGTGATAGTAATCGTGTGCTGGTGTTCCCATGTGCACGGTTGATACTTTGTTGAGTTCTGTGTCTTACTGTGTGAAAAGACCCTGTAGGCACAGGGTGGTTGGCCTGAGCACACCTGTGGGCTATAATGAGCAATGTAATCCAAAGTTCTGGTTCAAAAAAGTTTTATTCACTTTTTCTCTTTCATAATTATGTTCAAACCATATTTTTCAAGTGTTACACAAATGATGAGCAAATTTTCATTTGTTGGATAAAGTTTGTCCAAAATATTCACATTCGATAAGGTAACATCCTCTCTACATGTCCTCACCCCGATGCATTTCGAGCCCCACGGCTCTTCGTCAGGGGGTATTAGCTGTGAATGAAGTAAAGGGAGGTGGTATCAGTATGGAGCCGGGAATGGGAAAACGCTAGCAATAACGTGGTAGTGAATTTGTGAGTCCACATGCATGCAGTGCTCTATATAAAGGAAGGGTGCGCTGATAAATTGTGCGCGTGCGTTAAAAGAAATGAAAATCAAGTGAATGATAGAGGTCTCAAGAAAATGTAAAGTCCGTAGACGCTGTGATCCCAAACGAGAATCGGATGTGTTGAAAAGTGACCCATGAATCCATCACCCAAAAAAATGATAACATGGGAAAGAAACAGCCCGTGTTGTCGCCCACGATTTATAGCATGCCTGTATATTTAACAATTGTGCCATCGAACTTACCGAGAATTAACATGCAGGGAAGCGGAGGTTCCGCGGGACAACCGATGCTAAAGACGCCCGACAGACGCGAGTGAAACTGGCTGAAAGAGCCGCGATGGCGTTTAAAGAAACCAAACCGGTGAAATGAAAAGCGGACTGAAAGCGGAAGCTTAAACGTGTAAACACCAACAAGGGACTGAACGTAAACACACATATCGAGAGCATATCCAAGATGTACAATGCTAAAAGGAAAAAAGTGTAAAAAGTCAATATAGCAAAAGAACAGAGATGGCAAGCATGTGAAGGAATAGAACACGGAAAGGGGAAAATGGGTAAAAGTGAAAAGGAAGTAAAAAACAATGAAATGAGCGCAATATAGTACATAAATTAAAGTTAAATACATGCACAAAAAAGTTGATCAACCAGCTGGCAATAAAGTTTCAAATAGTACTACATGAATGTCATAGAAAGCTGCTAAATTCCAAACGCTCGTTGAGACCAAGGGGCACAGTCGTTCCCAGTTTGAAAATCCAAAACAGTTCTCTTTGTAATAAATGTTTTTTGGGATCAATGCCCTCCGGTTTATTTACTGTTTCAAGAATCAAGAAGCGGATTTGACTGTTCGTATGATTTTGTTGGGTGAAGTGAGCTGATACGCAAGATTTCAAGTTTTTATTCCTGATGTTGCTTCTGTGTTCGTTTAAGCGTGTTTTTATCTTACGCTCAGTTTTACCTACATAAGGTAATCCGCATGGGCATTTTAGAAGATATACCACATTGGTGGAATCGCAGGTGGCATTAGTTCTCAGAGTAATGATTTTGCCAGAACTAGGATGGTTAATGTTCGTTCCTGGAATGATGTTGTGGCAATTTTGACAATTGTGACATGGGATCGTGCCTTTGAATATTGCTGGTTCATTACTCCGTGGTTTGATCAATGATCGTAGATTTCTAGATCTTTGATAAGCAAATATGGGCATATCCATGAAAATCCCATTAAAATCCGTTTCTACTTGTAGCATTTGCCAATGGGTTTTGATAGTTTTTTTAATCATATGGCTTTTGGTTGAGAATTTAGAAACAAACACGTTTGGTTGAGTTTCTGTGTTTGTTCTCACTTTTGGTTGCAGTAGAGTTGAACGAACAGTAGAAGTTACGCGTTGATATGCGTTGTTAATAATCCTTTGTGGATATCCTCGGCTTGAGAATTTTTTCATGATGGTAGAGCTGTCTTTAGCAAATGACTCTTCAGTGGAAGCAATTCTTTTTGCTCTAAGGAGTTGTGAATATGGTAGATGGATTTTCAGACTGGATTGGTGGAAACTAGAGTAGTGCAAATAATTGTTGCGATCAGTAGACTTGATATGCATAGATGTTTCCAATTTCTGATCTGTCTTTGTTATGTTGACGTCCAAGAAAGTGATGTTGGAACTATTGTACTGGTGGGTGAATTGAATTCTTTGATCAATGTTGTTCAGATTGGTGATGGCAAATATTAACTGATCTTCCGTGCCTTTCCAAATTAGAAAAATATCGTCAATGTAACGATAGTACAGTTGTAGATGGTTTTTCCAATGGGGTACTGAGAGAATGTGTTCATTTTCAAAGTCTTGCATGAACAGGTTGGCATACGCCGGAGCGGCACAGTTGCCCATGGCTACTCCGGATAGTTGACTGTAAAATTTGTTGTTGTACCTGAAATAGCTGTGCATCAAGGTAAATTCAATAAGTTCCATTAGGAAAATTTGCAAACTTTGTGATTTATCCGTTTTCAACAATGCCGCTTCTGCTGCCTGTATTCCTAAGTTGTGAGGAATGGAGGTGTAAAGGGAATTTACATCTATTGTACACAACAAGATGGCTGCATGAGGATCAATGGTCACTTGAATGAGTTTGGCCAGGAAATCTGTGGTGTCTTGTAAAAAACTGGTCATAGCTTTAACAGACGGTTGTAGATGACGGTCAATGTAGGTTCCAACTGGTTCGTGAATTGAGTTTATGGTACTTACAATGGGTCTGAATGGTGGTTTTGTCGGGTGCTTGTGAATTTTAGGAATCATGTATAGGTATGGAACACTGGGGTAATTCTTGATGAGATAGTTACGATCTCTCATGGTGATGGTTCCAGTGGACAAGGTTTTATCAACGATTGTCTGAAGGATAGCAGCATACTCCTTAGTTGGGTCAGATGGGATTTCCATGTAGGTGTTGGTCTCTGTAAGATGTTTTTGTACACTATCGAGGTAAAATTCACTGTCCATGATAACCAAGGATCCGCCCTTGTCCGCAGGGCAGATGGTAATGTTTTCATTAGTAGCTAGTTGTTTCAAAGCCATTTTCTCTTGGTTGTTCAAATTTTGCTTCTGTCTGGTGGGCAATTTACGTATTTTATCAAAATCTTTTTGTACCAGATTCTCAAATAGATCCAAAGTTTTGTGGCTCACGGGGGCCATGAAGTTGCTTTTGGGGCGTAAATCCAAGGTCGTATGTTCTTCTGTGTTGGAAGGAGTCGGGCAGATGTTTGAAAAGAAGTGTCTTAGCCGCAAATTTCGCATAAATTTAAACAGGCTGGTTTGAATTTCAAGGTCGTTCAAGTTGTATGTAGGGACAAATGATATCCCTTTTTGTAGAACTTTGTTTTGGGTGGTGGAGATGGTGGTTTTAGAAATGTTTATGATTATGTTCTGTGGCTCCTCGTTGACTGTGCTATGGGGCGTTGCTGCTCTGTTATACTGCGTTCTCCGGGATCTCCAGTTGCATCTGTGCCTACCCCTAAAAAAGGAACCGGTCCAGTGCTTTGTGTGGTGCTTTGGCTGGTTGATGCTGCGCTCTGCGGTTGAGAACTCGCCGAGGCGCCTCCTTGTTGGTGTGAGGTTGTACGAGGTGGAGGTCTTGGTTGCCGAAAGCGAGTAGAATCATCTGAGGAGGAAGTATCACCTTCTGTAGATTTATTTTGTTGTGTTCTCTGTTGTCGTCTAGCTGCATAGATCTCAGCCCAATTGTATACCTCCCCCAGTTTGTAATCAACGGTATCCCGTTTGAATTTACGTAGTTTACGTTCATTAATTTCTTTTGTGTACTTTTCCAATTGAGTATTGATGTCATCAAGGGTTTGTTTAAGTTCTTCTCCAGTAAGTTTGGAACTGAGTTCCTCCTTTAGCTGTGTTACTTCAGTTGTGAGATCTTCTAACATTTTTGAGAGTTCTTCAACAATCAATAAGATCAGGTCGAGCGAACATTTATTTAAAATCCCATACCATCTTTCAGTGAATTTGTTGTTATTCTTGCATAGCGTAGATTTTAAAGGAATCCGTAGACCTCTTGGTATTCTGGATACTTTGTGATAGCGAATAAGTGTACTAGCATGTAGGCGCTGATTGATTTCCCTTTTTGCTGCATAAAGTAATTGTCGAATATTAGACTGTGTTGATCCCGTGCTAGAGCTAACACATTCCGGTTCCTGAATTAAAGTGTAAATCCGTTCCGTATCTTCTGTGGAAAACTCAAAGGTGTCAGCTTTGTTTGATGTAAGGTTTGCAATGTCTGCGTACGACATGATGTTCAACAGGTGGGTGCAAAAAGCGGATTGGACAGAAGGAAATAACTGTAGTAAATAGGGTTCCGCTGCACTCCTGGGTTAACTGTAGTTCCTCTTATTAGAAATGGGAAAGGAAAGTCTTTTAGGGTGCTCAGGATGATGCTCTTACTGTCCGAAAAGAGCCAATTGAAATACTGTGTGAAAAGACCCTGTAGGCACAGGGTGGTTGGCCTGAGCACACCTGTGGGCTATAATGAGCAATGTAATCCAAAGTTCTGGTTCAAAAAAGTTTTATTCACTTTTTCTCTTTCATAATTATGTTCAAACCATATTTTTCAAGTGTTACACAAATGATGAGCAAATTTTCATTTGTTGGATAGAGTTCTGTGTCTTACCATTTGGCCAGAGTCACAGAAAATATATGAAAAGTGCGGGCGGAGATCTCCGTCTGCACTTACTTTTCCCACTTTATGCTTTTCACCAACATTCCAAAGAGTATGCCTTGAAAACTGTACCTGCTGTGGGGTTTAAGACGTACACCTGGTAGGGTCAAGTTTTTTTTACGCTTGATTCCATTCTCGCAGTGTGAAGTTATACAAGGTCGAGATGGGAGAATAGAATAATAAAAAAAAGTGTGCTGTCATCCTCTCCTACCTCCCTCAGGCCTGCTCGCCCCTTCCTCATAACGAAAGTGATGCACAGCACTCTGAGATTCCCCTGCACCTCCCTAGGTACTTTGCTCCTCTCTCTCACTCTGTGTGGCATTTATTGATTTATTGAAGGCTTTATTTGATAAAAACATATCTTATAGCAATTTACAACACAAATAAAAATAAGTTTTTTCACAATACACTATTAAAACATTAATGCTCAGTAAAAACAGACATAGAAATTCGATTTAAAAACAGCCATTTAAATAGATAACAAAAGCCTTTAAGTTCGGATGGACCATGCAATTTAGATACACCACATAAAAACAGAGTCCGGGTATCCGACATTAGAATGCGTAGGGTCACAATATGGTGCAGAGTGCCTAATTCATGGCAGATTAGTTTCAACCAACAATGTCTTGGCACTTCATATGCCGGGCATTCGAACATCAGGTGGGCAACAGACTCAACTTGTGTCATGCAAACTGGACAATAAGGTGAGGTCTGAGGCGGTGCCTTCCAGCACGCAGTCAATTCACTTACTGGAAGGGTTCCCACTCTAAATTTAAAGTACAGCACCCTTTCAGTAGGATTGGCAATAATGTCAAGGTATGGTTCATAGACGGCCATGTCCTTAATCCTCAGGAACTCAGTAGTGGTTCTACCTAGCATCGAATTAGATTTATTACTACTAGCTATCCAATTCCAATACAATTTCTTAAGAGTGGCCTTTGGGGGAGCAGTTCTAGATTCCCAAGCGTCTCCCAGGCCCAACTCACCAAGTAAAAATGTAACATCTTTTAACCACTTAATTTGTGACCAACCATGCATTGACATTACCTCCAAAAGACCTTCCGCGTAAGAGGCCAATTCAGGGACTCGCCACAGCCGTGCCCAAAGGAGCAATGGGCAAATTTGGGCCTGATCTTTAATCGAGCGACACCCTATATCTAAAAGCAACGGTAAGGAAGGAGTACTCATTGGGAGAACCATAAGATCCCTCAGAAATGTATTCTCGGATCTGGCTAACAGCACCGCATTGCATGTGCCCCAGAGTTCTGCCCCGTACAGGGCAGCACTCACCCCTCTAGCTTTATAGATTTCAACAACCGGGGCGATTGGTTTGGTTGTGGAAGAGCGCTGCTCTTTAAGGAGAGTCCCTACTATTCTCTTGTGGCTGATAAGCATTTTTTGAATGTGCGCGTTCCACTGCATGGAATCAGTGAGGCGAATGCCTAAATAGTCAAATTCTGAAACCCTATCTAGAGGGACAGAGTTTAATGACGGAGGGCGACCTAATCGTTTGGGTGGGTTTAACACCAAAAACTTAGTTTTGTCTGTATTAATTATTTGACCCATTTGAGTACAAAAGGCCTGAAAACTATCGGGGAGACTCTGCAAGCCCACAGGGGATTTGGAAATGAGGAGGGTGTGTTCAGTGAATAGGAGAGTTGGTACATGCTTGCCCGCCAGGGAAGGTGCATCAGATGGGATTTTTAGGAGGTGGTCAACCACTCCATTCACATAGATATAGAATAGAGTGGGAGCAAGCACACATCCCTGGCGGACACCCCTATTCGCTGGAATCCTGTCGGTTTTTTGCCCCTGCGTGCCCCACCGCACCGGGGTATTAGGTCAAAGGCAGTCTTTAAGTCTATGAATGCTAAATAAAGACTGCCTTTGCCCAGCACCACCACCTTCCAATAAGGAAGCATCAATCTAAAGGCCTGCTCAATGGTCCCTGTACCTGAACTAAATCCGGCTCGGTAGTCGGATAAGATGTTGTTTTCATCCACCCACTGAAGCACCCTCCCCAAAACCACTTTCCCTGCGACCTTCGACGAGCAGTCAATAAGACTTATCGGGCAATAGTTGGTGGGGTCGTCCCGACACCCCTTCTTAAAGATAGGGACGACCTCCGCCCCTTTCCATGAATCTGGGACTGTCGCACTATTGTTAACAGCATTAAGTAATGATGCAATTATTCGGCCCCACTCAATCGGGTTTGCGCGTAGCAAGTCACCAGGGAGCCCGTCCGGCCCAGCTGCTTTAAGAGGCACCAAGGATCTTATAACGTTTTCAACTTCCTTTAGCGTAAAAGGGTGCCCTGGTAATTCCCCTGGTCGGTCGATTAAGGTAGAATATGGCAAGGGCTGCACCTGGCTATCTTCCATGGTGATAGTGTATAGGGAAGAAAAGTGGTTAAACCAGCGTTGGCCCGGGATGTTACACGCAATGAGGTGTTATCTGGCCTATCCCTGGTCCTTACTAAATTCCAGAACCCTCTGGAATCTCTCCCTGCACTAGCTACCTTTAAGTCAGACCAAAACCGGTCTTTTTATTCTTTCTTTGCCTCATTGATAGTCTGTTTATAAGTATTCTTACTTCTTTTACTCTCCGCCACAGAAGGTTCCCTAGTTGGGACTACAAACAGATTTCCCAATTTCTTGACAGTCTCACAAAAAAGAGCTGTCACGTCGTTTTTTGTCAAGGGGGGAGATTCCAATCTAGCCTGTGCCGTCTCCAGGAGTGCCGCTATGGCTTGGAGTTTCCCCTCATCTAATGCAACCCTACACCATTTTAGCTGTCTCCCACAATTTGAGGGACGAACTTCCCTAACGGTAACTGTTTTTGTGGGCTAAGTCAAGTCGGACGCCCCTGGCCACAGATGGTATGAGGCCAGGGATAATAGGTTATGGTCACTGTCTACTGAGGGCAAGATTTCCATGTCATGCATGAATCTCCATAGCTTGAGATCGAGTAGGATGTAATCTATCCTAAAGGTGCGATTCACCCTGTTAAAAGTGTGGGCTCCCTTTGTGTCCGAAGTAGTTCTACCATTTGCTGCCCTCAGCCCGAATTCAAGGGACAAAGAATTCAGCTGCATAGCCTGTTGGGACCACCTCCTTATTGGATCGATTACTAAGGGGGGAATTCCTCTTCTAGAGTCCTCATCGGCAATGTCCAGAATGTCGTCCGAGGCAAGGGGTTTATAGGTGCAGTTAAAGTCCCCCGCAACAAGGACATATGAGCTAGTAGGACACTGTACGAGTAAGTCCTCAAGAATTAAAACCGTGGGGGACAAAGATCCCCCTTAGTACCCCTGGCATAGATGTTAAAGATGTCTAAAGTTAGCCGTCTCTGTGGCCCCCTGACAGTGATTTTTAATATGTCAGGGGAATTCGTTGCACTCAGCACAATTTGGCAGCCCGACAATATATCAACCCATATAAAAAGACCACCTGAGGGGCGACCTTTCCCAGAGGCTGAGGAAACTGCTGGTACGTAATACGTACTGTAACCAACCTTGTAACAAGGCTCCCTGCTCCAGGTCTCTTGGAAGATACAGATAGAGTAAGCCTCCACCTGGGTATTCCAGTCGGGTAAGGCCAGATTCCGGGAAATACCTGCAATGTTCCCGCTGAGAATCCTAAGAACTGGATCCGTCATAGCTGGTTACACAACGGACTTGTCCACCAAGGTATCAGCTCGCTGTGGAGACACTTCCAGGATTCCCTCACCTGCAACCATCCCTTTGCCAGTTTGCATGAAGCAAATGGCATGAGGTATCTTCAGCCCAGAACTAGGGGGTGTAGGCTTAAACCCACTACAGGGATTAGGCAAGGGGCCAGAGACTGCACTAACCTCACCCGGCTGACTAGACTTGGGTGCGGGTAATAGGCTCAAGGATGTGCGCATGTCGTGGTTATAGGCACCGCGTCAATAGCTACAGCCCCTCCCAAAGCTTCCAAAGCCTATACTTGAAGGGTAATCCCGATAGGAAACCTAGCTACTGGGAAAAAAAGGTATTCTGTTCTCTACCCCGGGGCTGGTAGGAGACATTCTAATGTCCTGCAAGATTGGCATAGAAGTAACTTAGATTAACTGTAACCATACCTGGCCGACCACCCTCAACCTGCCAGTTGCAGATAAACTGTACAACCCTGACATCTTTAAAATTCACAACAATACAGTGCCCCTGACAGTCCTTGTACCTGTTGCCCACCCACCCCACCCTTCTGACATGGAGAATCTGACCATCCAACCCACTTGGTAGGGGTCTATTCTCCCTTAGCCAGTGCATGGTTTTGTTTTTAAGCTCCTGATGAGATTCTGATTGGTCTCCCTTCAGCCGTGGGACTCCAGTTAGCACCATAACATAAGGCTGACAAGCTGGCGGGAGATCAATCGTTGGAAGTCATAAGGCACCATTAGATTTTGGGAGGGTACGATGGGAATTCGCCACAGGATTGCAGTTATTACTATCCTCAGCGACTCATTTAGGGATGTTGTTCTGCCTTGGTGCCTCTGGTGAGTGGTTTTCTTCGATACACTATGGGAGGGGCTAGCTGGATGTTGCCCTCCCACATTCGACAACTTGGGGCTAACTGCCTGTACGCTGATGGAGGTTCTGGCTAAAACTGCACCTGGCATCCCTGTTTTAGCTGGCAGAGTTGCATCAGGGATTACTGGCACCCGCACCATAGCTATGTCCTGGCCCGTCTCCGGGTTTCTACTCTGCTTGTGTACTGCCTGGGAACTCTTGGCGTGTAATTTAATTAGGGATTTAAGAGAAAAGAAGTTGTTCAGAGTAGCCTGCTCGAATTTATCCAGCCTCTCAGCCACAGCCTTCACCCTTTCCAGCACTGGGAGAATCAGGGATTTTACCAATTTTTCAATCTGAGCTACAAGTGGGCTCGAGGGTGGAAAGCCTGAGACAGGAGTAGGCTCGAGGCTACCAATCCGTTCCTGTGTGGTGCTGGTATGCTCTAATTGAGTCGGGTTCGTGGGCTGGGCACTTCCTGCAATTTGGTTTGGTGTCATTATCATTGCTTTCTTTCTCCCCTCCCTCCGGGAATTCCCTATATCCAGGGTAGCCTTAGGTTTAAACTTTTTGGCTAAATGAGTTCGCCCCCCTATTTTACAGCTTGTGACTCCATTCCTTTTAACTGGAGGACGTCTCAAGCACACTGCTGCCGCTGTCTGCTGATTACCTGGGTGACCCTTAGGTGAGTTTTAATTGCCTGGCTGCACAATGGTTTCAGGGGGGCCACTGGCATATCAGGAGGCGGGGAAAAGGCTGGCCTGGGTGACACAAGCCCATTGAGTCTATCCAAGCTTGCCCTGATGGCACCCGTGTTATTTTGGGTTTGCTTTGGCGATACCCCGACTGCGTGCACCATCACGTTAGGAGGGGAAACTGCTAGAGCTAAGGGCCCTAGGGAGGAACGCTTGTTGTTAGAAAGGTTAAGTGAAAGACGGCGTTCCGTGATACCAATTTTCTTTTCCAGCACAGAAAATGCTCGGTGATGAACTGATCCATCGTTCTGCTAACACAGCCATCTCCCACCCTCCTGCATTTCCCTGACCTCGTTGCCATTGGCATGGGAATAAAGCTGTAGAGAATGGGCCAATGCCCCAAAAAGCAAACGTACAATTTAGGACGTTAATATGGTATAAATATAACCTAGGATTAATAACAAGAGGTTAGGAGGTGGCCCTGCCCGGCCTCCTCCGGCCTGTGACGGCCTTGGACGGTCCCGCCCTTGTCCCGGGCTTCTCCCGGGATGCTCCCGCGCAGCGGAATACCCGGTCCAAGATATAGAGCTCTCGGCGTTCTGTGGGCGGGGCTGGCAGCAAAGGCAGGACCAGGAAGTATGGGTCTAGCAGGGACTCCTGGGATAGTGAGTCCCTGCTCGCGCCTGTCACAGCCCATACGATGGTACAGAGCACCCCTCAGTCCATGGCTCATGCACCCCTAGGTGAGGTGATGCTGCTAAACAAAGCGGCACCCGCGAAGCGGGTACTGCGAATTGTGGGTCTGGTCTGCTGTCCGTAGTTCTCTGGCGATACTCCGCACCCAGCAAACAACAAAGTAGTAGTGTCCCACTGGGAAGACGAGGCAAGGTGGTTTAATCCTCTCGGCGTCCTGTGGGCGGGACTGGCAGCAAAGGCGGGACCAGGAAGTATGGGTCTAGCAGGGACTCCTGGGATAGTGAGTCCCTGCTCGTGCCTGTCACAGCCCACACGATGGTCCAGAGCGCCCCTCAGTGTACGGCTCCTGCACTCCTAGGTGAGGTGACGCTCCCGCTGACGCTGCTAAATGAAGCGGCACCCGCGAAGCGGGTGCTGCGAGTTGTGGGTCTGGTCCGCTGTCCGTAGTTCTCTGGCAATACTCCGCACCCCGCAAACAACAAAGTAGTAGTGTCGCACTGGGAAAAGGAGTCAAGGTGGTTTAATCCTCTCGGCGTCCTGTGGGCGGGGCAGGCAGCAAAGGCAGGACCAGGAAGTATGGGTCTAGCAGGGACTCCTGTGATAGTGAGTTCCTGCTAGCGCCTGTCACAGCCGACACAATGGTACAGAGGGCCCCTCAGTCCACGGCTCCTGCACTCCTAGGTAAGGTGACGCTCCTGCTGCTAAATGAAGCGGCACCCGAGAAGCGGGTGCTGCGAGTTGTGGGTCTGGTCCGCTGTCTGTAGTTCTCTGGTGATACTCCGCACCCGGCAAACAACAAAGTAGTAGTGTCCCACTGGGAAGAGGAGGCAAGGTGGTTTAATCCTCTCGGCGTCCTGTGGGCGGGGCTGGCAGCAAAGGCGATGCCAGAAAGTATGGGTCTAGCAGGGACTTCTGGGATAGTGAGTCCCTGCTCGCACCTGTCACAGCCCACGCGATGGTACAGAGCGCTCCTCAGTCCATGGCTCCTGCACTCCTAGGTGAGGTGACGCTTCCGCTGACGCTGCTAAACGAAGCGAAACCCGCGAAGCGGGTGCTGCGAGTTGTGGGTCTGGTCCACTGTCCGTAGTTCTCTGGTGATACTCCGCACCTGGCAAACAACAAAGTAGTAGCGCTACTGAAGACCCTATCCGCTACTTCTCTAGGATGTTGTACGCATCAGGTAGTAGACATGTAGGCATCCAGGAGATCGGGGGGAGATAGGAGTAATGGCAAGACATCACCTGCCATCCTTTCACTGGCAACTAGCAGAGCACTGTAACACAATGGCGGGGACTCTCAGTTACGTATTTCACTTGTGTGACGTCACAGGCTTGAGCAATCAGAGACACACTGGTGTCAATAGCAGGATTGGATGAGAGCCACACACACAACACTGATGGCAGATGAACGTAAAACAAATTGCGAGGTGGAACTCTGTTGCGAGGCGTTGAAGACAGCTGTAGGAGAGTTCAGATTTAATCCATATCTGTAGGGATTGAGAGAAAAAAACATTGTTGCTTCTGTTAATTCCACTGTTACAGCTCAAGTTTAACATCACAGCACTCAGTTTTTCTCAACCTGTAAAAATATAGAATCTCGCCTATGTATTTAACTTAATGATACAGTGGTAGTCGATTTTTGGGACTACATGTTTTGTTGGTCGACATAGAAACCAATTTACATTGCGCTTTTTGTTCAATACATAATTGGAGTGCTAGTGACAATTCGGAATGAAGATGCAGCATTGGTCATTTACTTCACATACTGATGTGTGTCCTTTTCTCTCTGATCGGAATTTTAGTGTCCACCACCTGTGAGATGAGCCATTTCTTAAGCAACTTTGCAAACACTTTGTACATGCCTGAGCAGGCGTCCTACGAGGCAGAGAACGTCCTCTCACTGTCTATCGCAGATCTACCCTTTGAACTGACAGGTAGGTGCCGGATGGCAGGGTGTAGCTGTGTTTAGTGCACATATATGAAAAGCAATTGCACTACCCCAATTGCATGCACCCATGCATGGCTTATGTAATCTGGTCTCAACCAGTGCTTGTTTTGAAGTTCAGTATCCACTCCCTCTTCAGTAAAAAAAAACCTCTGGAAAAAGTTCTACTGCTTCTTGTCCCTATGCCTGAACTATTCCAAATACTCAGTATAAAACGTTAGAATAATTCAAGAAAACATTTGCCGCAGTAGACAAGTCCAGTTGGTCGCGTGAGTTATTGATGCTCTAGACCAGGCAGCACGTGCTGGAATGGATCGGTTATCACGTGGAGAAGAGCGAGTGAGATACTGGGACACCAGCACCATTGACTTCACCTGCTGCAACATGGATGGAAACCTACTGTGTCAGCTGAGCTGCGAGTACTTTCTCACACTCTTCGGAGGTCTTGGGGATAATCTCTACAGCCACCTCTGGGGGCTCAACAGCTGTGGGTATTTTATTTCAAGCGATCCTGAAGACATCTGGGAGGAAAGTTGGTGATATTAAATCTGTCTGCTGTAGCAGGTGTTTCAAGCAATATGTGCTTGTTAACTAGAGTTAAGGACTTAAGTGGGTGGTGGGAAAATTTGTAAAGGCATTGAACTGTCATCAATAATCCACCCTTGAACATAGACTTTGCGTAGTTCTACCTCGTGTAGTGGTCACGCCTTGCTCATAATGTTAACTTCTATTGGCGCCTATAGAGCAAGGTTTCTGTTCCCCAATTGGAGATTTCTGTGTTAGCCGACATCTGCACTAGAATGTGTATGGCTCCTCCCTTTTGTGATGGGAAGCCTGGAGCTTAGGACCACTGTAGGCTTGTATGTATGTAGTATTTGTATAAGGTTAGTCTGCAATTGAGGGTCTTCATAGTTGAAATCCTACGACGCGTATGATTAGTCTTCGCATCCACTGTAATGCTATGTCTTATTTTGTGGTGCCTATGGACAGCCACAGCAGCTCTTAGCAAAGCTGCAGAAAGGTTAGGGTCTCATCTTTGCTCACAGAACGCTTTGTATGGTGCTCATATATTACATAAGTAATGTGCCCAGCATTACCTGTCTCCTTGATACCATTTCTTAGCACCTTTCCGCAAGCCAGATGTCGCAGTATTGGAAGTTGGGATGTGTAACTATATTTGTATTCATTGTCCGCTTTCCTTTCAGATTGGAAGTAGCTGTCTGACATCTTCCCTGATGATGTACAATTTGATAATCCACAAGACACCTATAGCCAAAACAGCAGTTCTGGTGAGTGCACCGGTCGAAATTCAGCAGAGCATTCACCATTGTCACTTGAAGGGCGGGAGCTGGCGAGTTGTATTGCTGTTTGTTGCATGAGAGGAAATATCCTATGGTCGCTTGCTGCATGTGGTTTTACATAGGGACATCAGAACTCCAACTGGCTAAAGGTCCAACCTTTTTGAATGGGAAGCTGATGTTGCTCATCTGAAGGAAAGACATAATAAAGTGTGTATTTTGCTATGCCCAAATGTAAAAACAGGCTAGATTCTTGTCAGATATTTTTCGGTAACCATTGACTGCATGAAGGAACCAAATGGAGTTCATTGTTTGTACATTTATGTTATGTGGATGATCGCAAATTCTCCCATGGATATTGCACGAATGGTCTCTTAATGGACATTTACCTCACACAGACTGCTCATTGTGCATGTTAAATATTTGCACAGACATTTCAAATATTTTTGAGTGTGAACATGCTCCTGCAAAGGTATTTAAGTGTATCACAGCTAGCTATGTACCTATAAGATAAGGATATCCTGCACAGTAAATCTGTTTTCATTGTGCTGTGCAGTTCTCTAGTGCAGTTCTCAGTCAAGAACTTTGGGGCAGATTTACAAGCCTGCTAAGGGATATTTACAAGCACAGGTAAAGTCACCCTGCGTGACTTTACCTGCGTTTGTCAATATCGCCACTGTTCATGCAACAATTTATGTGTTAGGGTCAGGACAAGGGTGTTGTTGTCGGTGTTCCCACGCAACACCCATGTCCACTGATGCATTTCCAGATTTACGAGCAATCGTAAACGTGGAAATGCATCAGTTTGCTATGCCACCCTCGGGGTGGCGTAGCCAAACGAAACGAGGAGAAATGTTTTAATTTCTCCTCGTTTTTTCCTCTTTCAATGCGTGCTGCATTTCACAGCACGCATTGAAAGAGGAAAATGCCTGCAGTGATTGCTTTTGTTCAGAAAGGGGCCACTTCCTTCACAAAGCAATCTCCCCATGGCGCAGGCATCTTGCACCATGGTGCAAAGGTGCCTGCGCATGGCAGCTGTTTCGGCGCCACCGCAGGAGGAGCACAGGAATGCAGCCAAAGGGCTTGCGGGGCCATGCTGCGGCCCTTTCTTGTAGATCTGCACCTTTGATTTGTTCTACCAGGTTATCTTATTGGAATTTGTTTCTTACGATTTCCATGTTTTTTCTCTTTTTATTTGCAGATAGAGAACTTTTATACATGGAGACATCCACCAATGGCTCCATATTATGGGATATGCACCTGCAATCCACGATTGAAAATGAATAACTTCAGATAGTATTCCCAAAGCTCTGACGGCTCCAGCTCAAGTAAGTGTCCCTTCCTTTATGCTTGCCTTCAAGGTGCTACTCTCTAGGACTTTCATTTCATTTAACTTCACATGCTACACTGTATTTTGTGTAGTTCTTGGTGCTGCTTAAAATGTCATTTAAAGAATCTTGACTTGACTGTAGACAACAGACACTTCAAGAATGAATACATAGCTTTATATTGTGCTATCGCAAGCAAGGCTTAGTGGAACCAGCCAAGATTCACATTTTCTATCATATGCTTAATTAAAAATGTGGGTCTAGCACGTAAAACAGTTTTACATAGCAACATGTTGGTTGAACATCTTGGTTGCTTTCGCAGTTCTTCTGGAAAGTTCTGTTGTTAAAAGCAGAAAGCTGTAAAAGGGCAAATGAAAATGCAATATTTCAACTTGTGAGTTTATGAGACAGAACTGTGAGTTCTAGAGCAGGAGTCGCCATTTCATTGTCTTGTAATGTTTGCTGTCCACTTCTGAAGTAGTCAGAAAGTTGAGACTTTGGCTGTTTGTGTCTTTACAGGTGCGGTAATCAATAGTCCTCAGTCTGATGGCTCCGTTGGAAGTTAATCAGATCTAGAAAGTGCTGACTCCAAATCTGACCTTTCCATAGGTGAGTGGCTTCCAATATCTGCGCAAGGTAACGCCAGGCATCCTCAATATTCCACATAAGTATAGCAGTGTCAGAAATACCAAATCTATAATTGCAGAGAGTACATTGTTCAGTCAGAATCCATACTCAAGTCAGGGAAAGAAATGCCAAATAAGATAGAGCGCATTGTCTCCATATGTGGCCAAGTAATAGCCTACAACATGATGTATAAATAGACCATATCTGTTTTGTGTGTTGGAATATAGCTAGAGATGGTCTTGACAGAATTTTATATCCCCAGTTTTTCCAACCTCAAACCTTCTAATGAAAGTTTGGCCCCAGAACATCAGTTACTGAATCAGCAATTTCCTCAGAGATAATATATTCCTGTAGGACATAACCTTTAGCATCACATCGTACACGTGTAGACAGTGTGCATTCAACTCAATAACATCAGTGTCACCATTAAAACATAACTATTGATTTGCAGACCTTTGGATCCTGAGAAGAAAACATTAGAGTTGTCCAATTATTTGGGTGAGAGATAGTCACGGAATCAGAAGCTCTTGTGTACTAGGGAGCAAACGTGAAGGGCTTAATTTACAGATGGATGGTTACGTAAAAATCCTTAAATCCTTAAATCTCGGAAAGAAAAAATCTGGAGGAGAACCAACCAGTAGAATATCTTTCATCATACAGTTGATATAATGAAGGAAATTCAGTGAGTAAATGATCGCCTGCATGTGGCATTTGTCCCATACATTTGAGGATTTTATATTATCACCCAACTGTAAATGAGTGCCAAATCCAACTGCAGCGTTGGCCCTGCAATAAAGCACTGTTCTGCATATATCCATAATTTTAAGTCTAACATTAAGCATGGACATGTCTTCCCAGATTGTTATACAAGAAGAGGGGCCCCACTGATACCAGGATTGAATGACACTATTAAGCACTACTAGTAACATTGCAATTGATCATTTGAAATGTTTGGCAATTTTACTATGTCTATTGAAGAAACCAATTAAGGATGTCGAAAATAATTCCCTTTTAACAGTGCACATACTCTTGAGCAGCCTCAAGACTAGGCCTGCATGGAAATTCAATTACACAGTTGTAATTGGAGTAATTTCAGTAACTCTTTGATGTGGAATTACCAATATTTACGTAATTCCTCCTCCTCAGGTAATTAAGAGTAATTTTGGGGGAAAAAGTCCAGCGAGGGCACATTTAGCGAGCACGAGCGGGAGCTCGCTATTTTCGCTCTGCTGCACCTACCACCATTTCTTAGTGCAAATTGCATCTTCGCTTCCATTTTGTACGCAAAATTGCATTTTGCTTTAAGAAAATAGCACTAAATGTCATTAGTAAGTTAGGGGAAAATCCTACCCCAAGAGTACAATTAAGAGAGTGTGCGCAGCCACTCAGGCTCACTATTTATGTTCTTTTGCATTTAATGCTATTTCTTAGTGCAAACTGCATCCTTGCATCCATTTTGGACTCAAGGGGCTTTTTTGCGTACTTCAAGCGTAATCTTCCGTAATTTGTAGGTAATTCTGTGTGATTAGGCTAGACTAAATTACATGAGTTACACCCACCTCCACTCATGACCACCTAAAAATAACCCATGTACAATATATTAATGTTATCACTGGATTTTTAGCTTCCCATTTAATCAATTTAGAAGTTTAAATTAAATATATTTCTTCTATGTTCTATACAAACATTAATTGAAATAAACAATCAATCCAAAACACTCTTTGGCACCTTTGAATTCCATTGAAGTAGTCAAATAAAGAATTTGCAAATAAATATGAAAAGACAACAGAAAAACAGAAGTTGATTGTCATTTCTGTAGGAAGTGCGTCAAGAAGGTTTTCTTCATGAACATGCACATATATATATATATATATATATATATATATATATATATATATATATATATATATATATATATATATATATATATATATATATATATTTGAAGCAGGCCCACTGTGGATATTTTCGCGCTGGCCAGAGCGTGTAGGAGGCCCCGTTCTGCAAAAGTGGCTGGAGTTCTTCTGGCACTCGCTGCTGACGCAGCCCACCTTCCTCGAGGTATCGAATGGATTCCAGCTCACCAGAGACTGCACGTCATGTGGGGCTTCTGCTGGCGCAGCTCGTTACTTAACGAAGGGACAGAGGCACGGCCCTATCTGTCTCTAGGCTCGACTGACACACGCTTCACCTGGTTGGGACGTATCAAGGGGACCCGATGGAAATCAGTGAATTTTAAAAGGACTTCTTTATTCAACATCCCACGTCTTTGCCAGTAGGATTGGAACACCGACTGTGCCTTTCCCCAACTCCCAGCAACACTTACCCAGAATTACTGCATTCTGGGAGCTGTAGTTTGTGTTCAGGCTGCAGCGGAGTTGCTATCACGTGACCTCTGTCATGCGGACCTCCGCCAATGGGAGAGCAACTGGACAATGCAAAGGTGGGGTGGGAAGCATTTCCTTGTATCCAGCAGCATCTGATGAAGGCCGGCAGGCCGAAATGCATTATGCAGTGCTGAATTATTAAAGGAATTCCTGAAGTTTCCCCTGAGAGACCTCCGCCTGTTCTTTGAAGCAGGCCCACTGTGGATATATATATATATATAAATATATATATATATATATATATATATATATATATATATATATATATATATATATATATATATATATATATATATATATATATATATATATATATATATATATATATATATATATATATATTTCCTCACAAAGCAGACAAGTTGGTTTGCTCAAAAATTAAGAGGCACACGCAGAGTGAAGATATAAAGCTGGATGATGCTTTATTCAGTGCTTTCAGTCCCTCTCCCCTCCATTTCGACAGACGCGTTTCGCCTCGCGGCTTTTTCAATGTCGACTACCCTTCAGTGTAACAACCATTTTGAACCCACTCCTCGCCTCCATAGCCATGGAGACAAACAACGGACATAATTGACGCCAACCAGACATCAGTTTAGTGGCGGCCATCTTACAGTGGGTAGAAAATGCAATAAATTCATATAAAACTTAGAAAGTGCAAGTGCTCAGAAAAGAAATCAATGGTAAATGTGACCTAATAATCCATTCACATGATAAAAATATATTCATCAGAAAACAGGTTTTTCAATTATTTAACGGCAACCAGTTTTCAGCCATAAACATAACCATATTGTTTACTGTTTCAGCAGACAACAAAATCGATACCATTTAAAGTTAAAAAAATTATAGAACAATATGATACAGTATCAATATGCATTTCAGCCTGCTGAAATGACAAAATTGAGCCCTGAATGGACAATTAATCCTCGAATATACATAAGTATAAATCCAGCAAGAAATATCACTACAATACATTTTTGATTCAACATAAGAATTTCTATAAAGTGATACCAATATATAAGGCTGTTCCGAGAAATAAGAGGATAAATCAGTCAATGCATAAACACATTTTTTTCTTTCATATTGACTGAAGCATCTCTCTCTATATCACATTATCATGTTCGATAGATATCTAAGCAACACAGCCATGCAAATGTAAGTTAGTCCAGATGTGTCCAAAGCTCTTCATCATTATTGAGTCCTGCCGGGCTCATGCTCTGGAGTTCTATTAAATAACAGGACTCTTTGGCTCTAAGTTTTTTCTATCTGTCTCCCCCTCTCTCATGTTTTTCTACCCCATCGATACAGTAGAATTGCAACAGATCCCTATTGCTTTGATGGTATAATTCAAAATGTCTAGCGACAGGGTAGGTGGGGTCCTTATTCGAGATAGCGCGCATATGTTCTAATATGCGCTTTTTGGTAGGATTTTTAGTACTACCAATATATCTCTATTTGCAGGGACAGACGAGGCAATACACAGTATATTCTGAATTGCAGTTATAAAACTTATTGATAGTCCTAGTTGGTCTGGGGTCCCCTGGACTACTTTCAAAGCTTGTGACTTTTTTGCTGAATCTACAGGCCGTACACTTCTTACAGGGGAAGAAGCCATTGATGCCTAGTTTGTTTTTGGTGGTAGCAGATTTAGCAAAATGGCTGTGTATGAGATGGTCGCCTATTGATAAGCATCTCTTATATGTTATGGCGGGACGTTCAGGGATGTGCTTTCTCAGAATATTGTCCGTTTGGAGAATATGCCAGTTCTTTTTAAAGATTTGGACAATTTGTGCCGATTTCTCATTGTATGTAGTTATCATACGTACAGTATTATCTTCGATTTCAGTTGGAACAATTTTATTTTTGTTTTTAGAAGATAATAGGGTTTTTCTATCTATTTGCTGTACTTTGAGTTCGGCAGTTTTTAAATGTCCTTTCTTCTAGCCTCTGTCTTTGAAACGTTTTAGTGCTTGTTTTTTGGCACTATCTTAGCTCTTATCAGTCGAGCAATTGTGTTTAAGGCGCAAGAGCTCGCCATATGGTATACTTTTGATAAGGCTAGTCGGATGGTGGCTATCTGCGTGCAAAATTGCTTTGCCAGCTGTCGGTTTCCTAAAAAGACGAGTGGCCAAAACACTATTCTCAATATAGATCTGAAGGTCCAGATAGTTGACTGTGTTGTCACTAATGGTCCCTGTAAATTCAAGATTTAATTCATTATCATTTAGAGCTGCGATGTATTCCTCAGCAGAGGACCGATCGCCTCTCCAGATGATAAACAGGTCATCAATATACCGTGTCCAAAGCACGATCCTATCCAGCCAACGGTCATTAGTGTCCCCCCAGGCCACGTGCTTCTCCCACCAGCCTACGAAGAGGTTCGCATAGCTGGGGGCGAAGCACGTGCCCATCGCTGTACCCCGTTTTTGGAGGTACAACTGACCATCAAAAATGAGGATGTTGTTGTTTAGACAATAGGATACCATCTGTAAAAGCATGTCATTATGTAATGTGCATTTTAGATGTTTTTGACCTAGGAACCATTTTATAGCATTTAAACCATCAGAATGACAAATACAGATATATAAACTCGTAATATCTAGAGTTATAAGCAACAGGTTTTCTTCCCAACATATCCCCTCCACATGTTTCAAGAAATCCTGTGTGTCCTGTATATAAGATGTTAAGTTCTTGACAAAGGGCGATAAAAAAGAGTCTACATATATTGCTGTATTTTCTAGCAGACTATTATTTGAAGCAACTATAGGTCTTCCAGGTGGGTCACTATAGTGTTTATGTATTTTGGGCAGGTGGTAGAATGTGGGTAATGTTTGTTCTTCACAGAGCAAAAAAAGATATTCATCATGATTTAACATGCCCTCTCCTTTCCATTGTTCCAGTAGTTGGTGATACTGTAAAATACTTGCCACATATATGTTACGTTGGATTTTATTGTAACATTGAATGTCTTCCAATTGCCTCATTGCTTCTTTCTGATAGTGCTCTTTGTTAAAAATTACCATATTACCACCTTTGTCTGAAGGTTTTATCTCTATGGATTTGTCATTTTTTAGGGTTTGTAATGCTTCCCAGTATTTTCTTGGGATATTGTAGTGGTCTACACCTTTCTCACTTTTTTTGGCCAAGTTTTTCAAGTCATTGATGATTGCTTCATTGAAGACATATATCGCGTCAAAAGGCGTCTGAGGATTTTTTCTTGATTTTCTTTTGAAATTACTTTTCCCTCCCACTTGAGTTATCCATGCTTGCTCTAAGTACTCTTGAGTATTGGGGCCATCAATTATCTGGCACCCAAACTCTCCAGTGCTTGTAAGGTTGACATTGCACGGAAGGTGTTTACCGTGGGGGGAGCCTCTTCTGTTTCTTCATCCTCGATAATAGAAGTGGATGGAAGTATTCCTTCTTTGGGATTGATTAAAAAGATTTTTTGAAATTTTAATTTTCGTATAAACTTGAACAAGTCAATACGGACGTTAGTATAGTCAAATCCTGATGTGGGGCTAAAGGTAGGGCCCAATTCTCGAACTTTTTGTTCTTCATATGTTAGTGTTCTATTGATTAACCACAGTGTGGGCAGATTGTTCGTTTAGTTTTTGTTCTTCTTCTTCCGTTGGCTCCTGGTTTCTCTCTGTGTTGGCACTTCTTCTGCCTCTTTTCTTGCCCCGCCTTATTTTCCTTTTGGGTTTTTCGATTTTTGCTGTGCCGGGTTGTGTGTTTGTTGAGTTTTTCTTTGTCGACTCTCTTTGATGATTTTGTATTCCCGAAAAAACGGGGGATCAGTGTCATTTTCCACTTCCAGCATAGGGCCACCTTCGGCAGTTGTTCGCTCATCTTCTGAAAGTTCAAATTCCGATTCTGAGGTTTCTTGACCTTCAGCGGCAGTTGTTCCCACCTTATTTAGCTTTTTTCTTGCATTGTCATATTTTTTAGCGAAGGTCAGTACTCGACCTGTAAGGTAGTCCTGTTCGTCTCCTTCTAATCGTTGATTCATAATCCTTAAGTCTTTTGAGCATAGTGTTCTTCAGATCAGTTGCAGCCGCTATATCTTGCTCTTTACTTATTAGATCCTCCAGTCTTGCTATTTCTTCTAGAGCTTTTTTTCTATCGCTCCAGGCGTAATGAACTAGCATCTTTACCATGCCTTTGGCTGATTCCGCAGTGTATTTGGCCCAATCCTTTAGTATTTGGGGGTCTGGATTTTCGTAGGCCGGGACAGTGTAAATTCTAAGTCCCCTAGGATACGATAACAGTCCACGTATCCTTGCAAAGAAGTGGCCTCCCACCATTTCCTTAATTCTGTTTCGTGGGCTTTTTCAAGGTTTTGAAATAAGATTGCTAGATTACTGGCTGGAGTTGCTGTGGCTGATGTACTTGTACTCTGTTTGGGCCGTGCACCAGGATTAGGTTTAAACATCCCTACAGCCATTTCTTCTCGTTCTTTTACGCTGGACATATTGAATGTATATGAGAATTTTTGGTTGTTTTGTCATTATCAAGGCATGATAGTTTGGCGCCCTCAGCGGCACTTGCCCTGGTTGTGCGGGTTAAGGAGGGGAGAGGATAATGATGCACCTTGTTGTTTACTCTTCGAAATAAAGGCTTGGAGCTTTAACTAATAACACAGTCCATAGGGCGCGCGTAAAAGCAATGACTCACCCCGGTCCACGTCGCAGCCTCCACGTAGGGGTCGTGTCGTTTACCGGCTGGTTCGTCGCTGCCAATTCACGGTTGCTGGTTCTGTTCAGTCCGCGTAGATATTTTCACGGACTCCGCTCCTTAATTCAACGTCTTTTCACGCCGATGTATCTCTTGGCGTTGCTGTACGTTTCAAAGCCTCCGGGCTGACGGCCATATTGATTTATAAAACAGGACCTCACCGCCGCCGCTCCGTATTCTCGGGTGCTCCCTTAAACGATGGTGAATCGTTCCATATTTCCTCACAAATCAGACAAGTTGGTTTGCTCATAAATTAAGAGGCACACGCAGAGTGAAGATATAAAGCTGGAAGATGCTTTATTCGGTGCTTTCAGTCCCTCTCCCCTCCATTTCGACAGACGCGTTTCGCCTCGCGGCTTTTTCAATGTCGACTACCCTTCAGTGTAACAACCATTTTGAACCCATTCCTCGCCTCCATAGCCATGGAGACAAACAACGGACATAATTGCCGCCAACCAGACATCAGTTTAGTGGCGGCCATCTTACAGTGGGTAGAAAATGCATTAAATTCATATAAAATTTAGAAAGTGCAAGTGCTCAGAAAAGAAATCAATGGTAAATGTGACCTAATATTCCATTCACATGATAAAAATATATTCATGAGAAAACAGGTTTTTCAATTATTTAACGGCAACCAGTTTTCGGCCATAAACATAACCTGTTATATTGTTTACTGTTTCAGCAGACAACATAATCGATACCGCCGCGCCTGGCGAACACAACCGCTGTCCCTGTTCGGCTTGGGTGACGAGGAGGCCCTCGACCGGAGAGCCGTCAATGCCGCTACAGATCTCGCGGACGCCGAGAGGTACCGGACGACCATTGCACCTGCCGCTACCATATAGTGGGTGAGGAGTTTTCAATACTGGTACTTGCCACACTCTTCCCATTGTCTGTTGCGCTGCCGGGGGCTAAGTTCAGACACGACCCCCCCAGGATACTGACTGCTATACACTCTGTCGGAGCTCTGGGACTATACGGTTACTGCTCCTGCATATCGGTGACAACTTCTGGGCACCAGCGATACTGCAGATACCACTGCACTGGGGCGAGCACCACGGCCTGCTACTGCGGCAACTTGTAAAGTTAAATGATTGACACACGCGGGCTAAGAAGATTTGCTTTGTGCCAGCTGGGGCCCAACCCTCGGCCAGTGGCTTGCCCCCACGCGCATTATTGCCGATCACGGAACTACCCACCGGCGGTGTGTCCACGGATCACGCCCCCGCTGCAGATCACCAGTGCCCTGCCTCTGCACGTCTCTTTCTCTTTCCTGGCAGAGCGGACAGTGGCTGGGGGCTCATACCCCAACGGTGGTTCCCTGCCGGCGCTGGATAAGTGGACAAGGGGATACCTGCTCTTGACACTACCTACCCTTTTATCATCGTCCCACCCCGCGGCCTAAACCCTGCAGAGGCCGGTGTGTTGATACATGAGGCGACTGGGAAGACACGAGTAGTGGCCAGAATGGTGCGCCCTGAAAATCGCCAAACAAAAATCAGCTTCGATGGCGCCAAGAAGGGTACAAGGTCGGTACCCGCCGAGTCGGGGTCCAGCGGCGCTGCTTCAACGTCCATCGCTTCTCCCACCAGAGACATTGACCTGCACCGCCTGTTCCAGGAGATGAGACAGGGGTTCGCCACAGTGGTGGAAAAGGTGGATGGCATGACGTCTAGGCTGGGTGCCCTGGTCCATAAGGTTGATCGGCACAAAGAACGTATCACGGCCACAGAGCAGCGAGTTTCAGATAATGACGATATCACCTCGTCTCACACCACACAGTTGGCCCGCATGGATAATTTGCTCCGACTCATAGCGGCTAAGAACGAAGACTTGGAAGCCCGTAGCTGACGCAGCAACATACGCGTCACTGGCATTTCGGAGTCCACAGACACGGGCAAAATGGAAATCTATATTGAAAAACTCCTCAAAGGCTCGATAGGGGAGGATGCATTCTCGCCTCAATTTATCATCGAAAGGGCACACCGATCGTTGGCACCCGTCCCCAAGCCCGGAATGCCGCCTAGACCGATCATTGCTAAATTGCTGAACTATCGCGACCGTGATGTCGCGCTGAGAGCTGCCCGGACCCAACAAACTCTGAACTATAATGGTGTGACATTCTCCATATATCCTGACTTCACCCCCTTAGTACAAGAGGAGAGGTGCAAGTTCTTTCCTGTGAAAAAGAAACTACAAGAAGCTCAGCTGGAATATGCCCTCCTCTACCCAGCAAGACTGCGAGTCACCCACCGGGGGAAACATCGTTTATTTACAAACACTCAGAAAGTTGAAGACTTTCAAAAATCGATCAGCAAGGCTCAGAGGAGTGATCGCAACGCTGAGGCAGACCTGGAAGATGAGGACCCATCCTCAGCAGTGGATGAACATTGAACATACGATTACGACGAGACCTGTCTATTTGCTGATCTACACCACTAACTTTGGCCCTTGCTTCGGGAGAGCGGGGGACGTAGACCCCGAACTGCAGAACTGGATTACCTAAACTCTCCGATGGTAATGTATCCCATGGGCCAATCTCCCTGCCCTGACCTCCACTGGGGCGGTACAGATTGGGAGGCCATCAGCGGGAGAAGTGGCTGTGCGCCCTTGTTTCCCTTCCGGGTGTTCCCCATGCAAAATATTGGGAGGTTAAAGTTGCGGGGAAGGGGAGGGAGGGGGAGAAGAGGGTGGAGATAGGCGGCTGCTGGCATGATTTGGATGCAGTAGTGGGAGGAGGGGTGGGCTGGTTCGGGGAGCCACGGATCACACACAGGGTGGACAATCAAGTTACAAAATGCTATGGCCAAATGTCTCGTCTGGATGGAACAATACCCGTTGTTTTATCACTTCTAGGGTGCTGTGAATTGATACGCAGCTACCTATGGCGGTCTTAGGGTCTGATACACAATTAAATTGCATGTCATGGAATGTTAGAGGGCTCAACAATGCTAGAAAATGTTGTAATGTGATTGCTTATCTTAACAGACACAATGATCATATTGCTATGCTACAGGAAACTCATTTGTCGCCATTGGTCTGGGCTACCTTTGCAGGCAAGTGGGCTGGACTCCGTATATTCTCCTCCTACTCCACATACGCTAGAGGAGTAACTATCCTTCTTAAACGCACAGTGCCCTTCCGTAAATACGGAGACTTACTGGAAAGCGAGGGGCTCTATGCATTACTATGGGGGCGAATGGGTCACAACACAAATACATTCATAAATTGCTATGCTCCCAACTCAGACGCGCCCTCCTTCTTTACCACACTCTGGGGCAAAGTATTGAATGTGGGATCCCGCCATGTTATCTGGGGAGGAGACTTTAATCTGGCACTGATACCACATTTGGATAGATCAGACGGAGCACACCATTACAAACCGAGGGCCAGGGAGGCTCTGGAGGGTGTCATCGCCGAGGGCAACCTCGTGGACACATGGCGACACCTACACCCGCTTCGGAGGTAGGGCACACACTTTACATCGCACATGGGCACGTGGGCACGATTGGACTATTTTCTCATCACCAAAGAGGATACTTCGGAGGTCCTGGGGGTTACACACTTGCCAAGGACATATTCTGAACACAGCCCTGTCCTACTACATACGCACATCCCTGGGTGGGACAACCCTAGTCCACGATGGAGATTGCAACCAACGGCACTGCTGGACAGCCTGTTCCGAACTGAGTTGGGAGAAGAAATCGCCGCTTTCTTTCCCAGGATCAAAGGGTCGGTGGACTCAGTCGAGTGCATCTGGGAGGCCTTCAAGGTCACTATAAGGGGGTACTGCAAATCTAAAAGCTTTGGGGTCCTGCGCGACATACAAAACACTATTCGTTCATTACACAGGGACCTCAGAGCGTTAGAACTTCGCATGGTGGAGGATGACAGTCCCGACATTCATGCAGAGTTTAGGGACAAGCTGTCAAAATATGAGGAAGAGGCCAATAGAGAAGCAAACTTCTGGGTGCAGGACATATTGCAAGGGGGACAGACGGGGGAGGGCACTAGCAGTGCTTACGCGAGCCCCACGGGACCACAACATTATCCTGGAACTTACTGACGACAAAGACCAAACAATTAGGGACTCAGATGCACTGCTTGACTCCTTTACATCTCACTACCGTACACTTTACACCACTGACACGACAGCTGATGCACCATACGCTGACTTCCTGGCAGATGTGGCACTATATTTGCTTAGTGATGGAGACAGGGCCTTCCTGGCCGCCCCCTTCGAACTAGATGAGATCCGCGAAGCCATCATGTCATTGCAGAATGGTAAAGCACCTGGCCTGGATGGCATTCCCGCTGAGTTCTATAAAGCTTACATAGACATTATGGCCCCTGTCCTCCGAGAGGTCTATGAGGAGTCGTTGGCTGATGGCATCCTTCCTTGCTCCATGCGAGAGGTAGTCATTACCTCGCTCTTGAAACCTGGCAAAGATCCTGACTCTCGCAGTTCGTACCGCCCGCTTTCCCTATTGAATTGCGACGTTAAGATCCTCGCAAAGGTCCTGGCCACTCGGATATCCCTCCTTATGACCAGCATTGTTTTGCCTGATCAGGCTGGATTTGTTTCGGGTCGGTCTACCTCTCATAACCTACGCACCTTGTTCTCCTTGCTCCGCACTATTCACCCTGACCTACCAGTTGCTGCCGTCTTCCTAGACGCCACCAAGGCATTCTACTCTGTCGAATGGCCCTACCTATTCTCAGTCCTGGCAAATATGGGTTTCCCGAAACTCTTTATTTCCTGGGTCCAATTACTTTATACACAACCCACCGCCAAGGTCCTTATCAACGGCCGCCTTTCACACACCATCGCCATTACCAGGGGTACGCGTCAGGGGTGTCCCCTATCCCCCCTCCTATTTGCAATCTCGGTCGAACCTCTAGCCTGCAGACTACGTCAGCTACATCGAGAAGGCGCGGTACAGTGCCTTCAGCGTCAAATTGATGTGTCTCTATACGCCGATGATATTACCCTCTATGTCATACACCCTGACCTTCACCTTAATCTATTATTAAGAGAATTTGTAGTATTCGGCAGGATGTCGGGGATACACATAAATTGGTCCAAGTCACAATTTTTCCCCCTAACTGATGCAGTGTCTGACTTTCCCCTTGACTATCCGCTTGAGTGGTGTCGGACGGATCTCCGATACCTCGGTATACAAATCTCTCGCGACAAGGATGAAACTCTCCGCTCCAATTATGGTGTGGCAATCACGAAACTCACAGCCACGGTAGATCGCTGGATCACACTGCTGCTCTCCATGGCGGGCAGGGCGTCCCTCATCAAAATGGTGGTTCTGTCCCGGTTCTTATATTTCTCTCTTAACATCCCATACTACCCGGGTGCGTTCTTCTTCAAAATCTTAAAATCGGAACTCTGTCGATTGTTCTGGGGGGAAAAAGCCCCCGGTTGAAATGGTCCACGGTAACCCAGCCTTACGAGATCGGAGGCTTTGATGTCCCTGACTTCGAAGCTTATTATCTATGTGCACTGGCGCATTATGCATATCACTGGCTAGTCCCAACCCCCTTCATGCCTCAGCTGGCGGTAGAGGACTGGATCGTTCATCCCATTCCACTTAATGGCCTGCTTCTCTGCCCGGAGTCACTAATACAGACACCGAACACCTCAGTCTCCTGCACGCTAGATGCATGGCGCCACATAGCCAAGAGGATGTCCTGCTGCCTACCATACTCCCCCAGAATGCCGTTGACGTTTCACCCTGCCCTCGCACTACTACAGGAGCGAGGGTTCCGATTGCTCTGCGAGCGACTGCGGATCACCTCATGGGGCGATCTATTTGCGAACGGAAAATTCAAATCTGCAGAGGCGTTCTTCGCCTCCCGGGGTCGCACCCCGCTGGATGCATTTTACTACTTATGCCTCCGCCAGGGGATGAGGGACATCCTGCCTATGTTCCCTGAGGAACCAAAATCTTTCTCCCACTCCACTTTCTGTTATGCTCACAAGAGGGGGCGCACCTAGTTGCTGGCCTTTATCGCCAGCTCCAATCTGTCGCCACTTTGCCGGAGGCGAGAGCTTGGGCGCGTTGGAGTGCTGATCTGGCCACGGAACTTACCGACGACCAATGGCAATACTGTTGCGCCTTAACGGCTTGAATATCGGCCAGTAGTAGATTTAAGATAATACACTACAAATTCTTGCAACAACTGTATTATACCCCAGTAAAAAAACACAGATTTCGCCTAGCCGATAATGAAGGTGTGAGCGCTGTCACGCTGAACACGCGGGTATTCCTGCACCTGGCATGGGAATGCCCCCCTGTTCATTTATACTGGCAGCAAATAGCGGACGCTCTTACAGCCATGACTAAGGAAACCATTGCTGCGGAGCCGCTTCTCGCGCTACTCGGGTACACGCCTCATATTCCAAAATCCTGCAGGAAATTCGTAGATTTTGCATTGCTCTTGGAAAAACGACGAGTGGCTTGTCGCTGGGGTAGAGGCAGAGCCCCTAAATTCAAGGATTGGTTGGCAGACATTACTTATTGTCAGGAACAACACACCACCTTTACTGAACTGTTACCGATCCCTAGCCGACCCAATGATATATGGAGTCCGTTGGTCGGCTATTTGCTTGCCCAGGCGGATGACGGCGAAATTCCAGAGGAGGGGCCTGTTAGTGACTAGCTAAATTAAGAGCACTTAGTACCACAGACCACTGCCTACTGACGCATACACCACTCCCACTTATTGCTCTGCCATGTTGCCCTGCACGTTGCCCTATCGACCACACACTTGCATGGCACCCCCCCGCATATTATCCACTGACACCACATACGCAGGTGTTGCCGCCGAACCCTTGCCTGTCTTGTACTTCCTGCCGCCCTGACAATTCCATTCACCCCTATCATCAGACTCGTCACTGCACTATGGCACCACACTTCACCCTTATTCTCCAGATGACTATTTACCACGGTAATTACTAATATGTCAAAGCATAGCATTGAAAGACTTTTGATATGTAATGCTACCCTGCTGTCCCAGAACTTCACTCCCAAGTGTGTGCGTGAGACCTCACATTGTTGTTTAAAGTTGGAAACTGATAAAAAAGAAAAAACCTTGTTCTGCTGTAGTAAATTCTCAGACTTATGTCTTTTGCACTGGATATTGGACACTCATTGTGTACTGCTATTTTACCCTACCGGGCCCCCGGGATGCCGGTTCCACAGCTGTGTCATACCTGTTACAACTTCGTCATCATGTTTGCACATCACGCTGCCAGCCTCCGGGCTGTAGGCACACGAAGCAGTGTACTGTCTATTATATACAATAAAGCAGTTTGAACACCAAAAAAATATATACATATTATGCGAGGATTGGTCCATCCTCGACAGTGCACGCTCCTTGGGACAACATTTTGCGGTAATAAATGGTAAAATGTAATGTAGTTTCTTATATAGCGCACGTATCACCACAAAGGGTATCTCGGCGCTTGCTTTGGGAACCCGTCCTGGTTTTTCCCTGTGGGATAGCCCAGCTGGGCACCCCCAAGGTGAAAGCCAGGCATACCGCCGCGGGGGCCGTAGTGGAGATTGAGCAAGCTATTGCCCAGAGTTGCAGAGCGTGAACCCCTGATTCAAGTAGGCACCGAATCGAGAATTATCAGGTCCATGGACATTTGGGCCCCAAACCCTGCCGCGTCGGGAATTGAACCCTGGTCCCGGGCCGACCTCTGCTTCTGGGTCTGCCTCCTCTAACCGGTGAGCCACACTTCTCCACTGACATATATATTACGTTTGGGAAATAATTCCCCTCCAATCCTGAGGGCCATTTTGGGCCAACTCGCCCACCAGGTGCATCCAGTAAGAGCCACTGCGCTGCGTTGCAGAGAGGTGGTCCAGGTCATGCCCCTTTTTACACCTCTCTGCAACGCAGCTCTGTGGCGCCTATTGGAGGTGCCTGGTGGGCTAGTTAGACCCCAGGGACCCTCAGGATTGGAGGGTACTTAATTCCCCAACTTAAAACATGCCACAGGCATGTTTGCATAGAGGTGAAAGAAGGGGGTGGGGCCTGAGGTGACATGTGTGCAAACACGCCCTGTGGCATGTTTTAAGTTGAGGAACTAATTCCCTTCATTCCTGATGGCCCCTTGGGGCCAACTAGCCTACCAGGTACCTCCAGTAAGCGCCACAGACCTGCGTTGCAGAGAGGTGGTCCAGGCCATGCCCCTTTTAACACCGCTCTGCAACGCAGCTCTGTGGCGCTTACTGGAGGTACCTGGTGGGCTAGTTGGACCCCAGAGACCCTCAGGATTCAAGGGGACTCAATCCTTCTACTTGAAACACGTCAGGGGGCACATTTGCAGAGTGGTGGAGAAAGGGGGCATGGCCTTTGTTTACCTCTGACCAATCACACTGCGTGGGGCTTACTTAAGTTGAAAGGTAGGCTAGTTGGCCCCAAAAGGACCGCCAGCAGTGAAGAGGACTTCAATCCCCATCCAGGAGCGTGCCTTGGAGCGCATTTTTGGAGTGGTGGGCAAAAAGGGCGTGGCCTGGTACGAGTAATTACCAATGCTGCTGTGTGGGACTGACTGGAGGTAATAGTTTAGGAAGTTGGCCCCCAAGAATGTCCTTGAGGGTCAACTACCCCTCTTGTTACCTCCAGTAAGTCCCACACAGTGGAATTGCTAAGACGTCTTCGGAGGCCATGGCCCCTTTCTCTACCACTCTGCAAACGTGCCTTGTGGCAGACTACAAGATGGGGGATGAAGTCCAATTTAGTCCTGAGGGAGTTTGGGGGCCAAGCATACCTCCTGGTACCTCCTGTAAGTCCTACACAGTGGAATTCCTGAACGATGGTAGCATATTTCTGCACCTCTGACGTAGAGATATTTTTAATACCCCTGCCCTATTATGTACTGGGACCTTACAGAGGAGGTCATGATAATTACAGGGGTACCCCAACCCACAGTGTTCCCTAGTGTATGTAGGTGTTTCACTGTAATCTGAGTGTCTTTTAGCATAGGACTGGCTCTAGGCCTGGTTAGTCAGAGTCAGTTACCTCCAGTACCTGTCTGAAAAAGTTGTGGCCACAGGATGATTTTGCAACAGGGCCTCTTTCTGCTCCTCTGTTGGTTCTTTCTGCACATCTCTTCTTATTCCTGCACTTTTCTTCGTCTTTTTGGACTTCTGCTGCCTCTTTCTGCATTTGTCACTTCTTTTTGCGCTTTTCTATCTCATTCTTCACATGTCCTACCTTTGTAGGCATAGCTAGAAATTAGCATTTAAAAGCCTTTGAAATTCACTGAAAAAACCATAGGTTTGAGGCATGTTACAGTTAGAAATTAGCATTTAAAAAACCTTAGGAATTCACTGAAAAAAACATAGGTTTCAGGGACGTTATAGTTAGTTGGATATTTCACTCGTATAAAACCATAGAAATTCGTCCGTTATGGTTAGTAGACCTAACTGTAACTTGTGCTTCTGCAATGCACTGCTGATGACTTCACATATTACATCACTCATGACATGCTAAGTGACATCACTGATGACATCACTGATGACATCTCAAATGGCATCACTGTTTACATCACAGTGACATCATCCAGTGAATGTGTGTTTCTATAAAGTATAAAAATATGTTTTATATATATATATGCCAAGGTGTATTAAAGTATGAGTGGTTGTATGAGTCTCTGAATGGCAGGTGTGTGACTGACTGTGAGTGAGTGATTAAACATGTCTTACTGAATGCATGGGTTAGAGACTAAACTCTGTGAATGTCTTTATTAGTCTGTTAGGTAGTGCGTAAGTGGTTGCATCGCTTGGTGAGTAGCTACATGAGTGTCTATTTGGGTTATTTATTGGTTGTCCCATTTCATTGCATATAAAACACTTCTAAGGTAGGCCGTAGGCAACCCATAGTGCAGGGTGCAATGTAATTCAAAAGTTGGACATATATATTTAAGATTTACATGTTTTGGTAGTGAAAAACTCCTATAATCATTTTCACTCCTGGGAGGCATACCTTTCCCATAGGATAACATTGTGGTTGCCTTTTTAAATTTTTAAAATTTTGTTTGGGGTAAGATAGGCATTTCATATGTTGTATCTGTGCAATTGTAATTAAAAGTATTCTTTAATGATAAAGTATGATTGTAAATAAAAATATTGAAAATGGCACTTTTAGAAAGTTGGCATTATCCTCCCCTTAGCCATTTGGTGCTTGCAGTCTCCTCTGAGTCACAAGACTGGGTGTAACTGACAGTTAGACTTTGTGAATAACTTCCAGACAATAGAAGGATTAGGTTTGCCTGAATTGGTCATGTGCTGGCAAGATGGGGGGGAGGTGGAGCTGAGCCCTGCTCTACTTGCAACTGAATAGGCTTCTTTCTTCCTTCACAAACAGGGATTGTCACCTCTACATTGCTCATGCAGCCAGCTTGCTGCCAGGACATGGGAGTCACAAAATTTCAAACACTTCAAAGAGAAACCTCTAGAAACTACTCCCAATGTCGCAGAATGCACTAGGTATAAAAATAGGGCCCCCAAACTCACTCTTAAGTTCACTTCTCTGGACCTGTGGAAGGACTCTCAGAGGACTGCCTGCTGCTGTGACATGCTGTGTGTTGGATCTGGCCATGTTTGAAGGGTTATCCCCAAACATTTTTCTTTCTTCCTCCTATTTTTACTGACCTGTTTTTGTTAGCTTTAGGATTCTGGGCACTTTACCACTTCTAACACGTGCTAAAGTGCACAGGCTCTCTCTCTAAAAAGAATTGGTGATTGGTTTAACCATGATTGGCATATTTAATTTATTAGTAAGTCCCTAGTAGAGTGCATCAGGTGTGCCCCGGTCCTGTAAATCAAATGCTACTAGTGGGCCTGCAGCACTGATTGTGCCACCCGCACTAGTGGCCCGGTAAACATGTCTCAGTCTTGCCACTGCAGTTTCTGTGAGTGCAGTTTTAAAACGCCATTTTGACTGGCAAGCGCACCCACTTGCCAGGTCTAAACCTGCCCTTTTATTACATATAAGTCACCCTTAAGGTAGATCTAAGGCAGCCCCATGGGCAGAGTGCCATGTATTTAAAAGGTAGGGTTTATGCTGGTGTGTTTTACTTGTCCTAAAGGTGAAATACTATTAATTTCATTTTTTACTATTGCAAGGACTACCTCTCCCGTAGGATAACATGGGGATTGCCTAGAAATATATTTTAAGTGTAATTTGCCATTGGGAGCAGATAGAGGTTTGGAGTTTGAGGTCTCTGAACTCCCAATTTAAAAATACATGGTGAAGTTGGGTTTTAAATTGCATGTTTGAAAATGCCACTTTTTGAAAAGGAGCATTTTCTTGCTTAACCATTCTGTGCCTCTGCCTGCCTGTAGAATACATGTCTGGGTTGGCAGACAGTTGGGAGCTTGTCCATTTACTCTAGACAGTCACACAAAGGAACCTGAGGTGTGCTTGCATATCCTGATGGGCAATCGCAAGGCTGATGGTCTTTCCTGAGCTAGAGTGGTGGAAGAGTTATCACTGCCACCTGAAAAGTCTGTTCCTGTCCTAACAAAAAGCTATCTTCACCCCCCTGTAGTGTGCTGGAGCCAGCTCAGGGAAAGGCAGTGTCTTGTGCACTACAAAGACTGTCCTTTGAAGTTTGACTACTTCAAATGCAGATAGGGGAATAAGTATTTGACCTCTGATACTTCAAAATCAGAAAACTTCTGGACTAAGGACATTCTGCCAGGAAGACGCGCTGAATGCTGTAGGAGGGGCTGCTACTCTGCTTGTTGTTTTGTTGTGCTGGCCTACTGCTTGCTGCTTGCTGCTTCTGTCCTGGGAATGAAAGGACTCAACTTTGCTTTCTACACCCTGCTTCCAAGGACTTCTTTGTTTGCTGGAGCCTGCCTTAAATCCTCGGAAGCCAGCCATGCTGTTTGAGCTCTGCATCTTTATCTGAACACCCTGGACTACCAGAGTGAATCAAAGGGCTAGTTAGCTGGCCTCCTGTTCAGAGCCACAGGGACGTAATACGCTCTGAATATTGCAAACTGACACCTGGACCCAGCCTGAGTGAATCTTGAACCCCCAAGCGGTGTTCCACCATTCATGTACCCTTGGCTGGGCTGCTAAATATGCCCAGATAGCTAAAGTCCAAAACTTAGGACTGGGAACATTTTCGGCTAAAAAGTGCTCTAAGAATCAAGGGAAGACCAGGACCAACCTGCTTGTCTCCAAGCCCAAGGTGCATCGATTTGACCTGACTTTGTGGATGCTCTTGCCATGTTCTTCTCTGCAGCAGCAAATCTTGTTCAGTAGTCATTCGCCAAAGGGGTATCTGACCTCCTGGAACTGTCTTCAGCAACAGCCTTCTGCCTGGTCCCACTCAAGATTTTCAACTTCCATAAAAGTGACTAGGTCCAAACATAGAAATCTTCACCACAAGTTAGTCCAGTGGCTTCCAGGTGATGATAATCCCTCCTCTGACACCTCCTGCAGCCTTACCCCACCGAAATTTACTTCCTCAGAACTTTTTCTTCAAACTTTCTTTTAAGTCTGAAGGTAATCGGTGACCGGGCCCTATCCATTTCCTGTATCTGACTTGTGTTCCATCACGGTAGACCATAATTTTCGTCTCTTGGTCTCGCGCTGCTAGATGTCCGCGGTTGGCACTTTGAAGTTTTTTTTAACTAAAGGCTTTAATGTATACCTTTTGCTCTACTGATTGGATTTTTGTTGTTTTGGGGTCAAAATATTTATTAATATGTACTCAATTCTTCTACATTGGTGTGGTATTTTTCTGGAGTTGTATTTTTCTTATTGTGCTACATAAATACTTTACACATTGCCTCTAAGTTAAGCCTAACTGCCACCACATAGAGGGAATTTCAAATAAAATGTTATAAGGGATGTATATCCTGACGAAGGCCAACGACCCTATTGGGCACTAGTTAAGGGCTGAATCATGTTGGTACAGCAGATAGGGTAATGGAGGGGTTGTTTCATCCACATACCCTCTAGCTCTTTTAACTCAGCCAAGTGGGACCTATAATAAAATTTAGAAAGGTTCCTACTTGGACAGTTTTAATCATTCTTCTTTCCTGCAACAGGGATCCTTCTACTCAGATATTTCTTCTTTCATTAAAAATAATTTGCATTCCACCATGTACGTTGTTCTGCGCCAGGGTGTGTCAGCGGCCCTATAATGAATCATGTCACTATTTAGTGGGTGAGGGCAGTTTTTAAAACCTTTTGGGTTTACAAGAAAATGTTTTTTCATGTCTCTCTTTTCCTTTTTTATCTCCTTGGTTAAATATGGCACAAAGATTTGGTACCCGTTATTCTTTCCCCTTGTTTTTAGTCCTTCTCGTGTAGTGATTTCTATAGATTTCCCTGGAGAGCGAGGGAAGGAGGAATCTCTTGTCCCTTCTGTTTGTGTGAATAATTACTGCTTTTTGTGCCAAGCTACTCAAGGTTAAGTGGAGGTTAATTTATTGACCTTTAGTGGATCACCATGCCAGGGACCGTGTCTGTTGCTTGACCGGGTTTCACACCACAGTCAATCAACAACCCAACTTCTCACAAAATCCCATGCAAGACAGTGAACACTGATCTCTGTGTCATGCAAGGCAGCCTTTGAAGCAGGCCAATGGAAACGGATATCCTTCTGCACTCCGCTTTTCACAATGAAGTACAAATAATTAGATTGTTGTTATATGTTGCATTAAACAGAAGTACATTTGCCCTTACATCATATACATCTGTGCATGGCAGATGGTTGTGAGATTTAGACCTGGGTCTGGCCATCACCCAGAAAACTCTACTAATCCTGGGAATTTCTGTGACAAGGGGAGTCAATCGTGGTGTGGATTGCACAGATCCCAACACACTTTCATACTCAGAATGCCCTGTATATGTCGAAGTATTGGTAAAACAAGTCAACTACTTACATTTAGGTGACTGAAATCTTGGGCATTTCAAGCTGATGGCAAATTTCTTACCATCCTGCATACCTACTTGACTTCCAAGAAAAATGGCACATCACATGTGTGTGTGGGTCTTTGACGTGTTTTTCAAATATTTTTCAAGGTATATCCATCGAGTTGAATGTGGATTGTCCTTTCTTTTATCGCAACAAATGTGAAAGTTTAAAAAACGTTTGTGTTCAATCATTACTAAAACAAATTTGAGGTCATGATTATTGGTAAAATGTACCTTATGCATAAGTAAAGATGTGTTTAAATCTCACAACCACCTGATGTTGTTTGGTGTATGCAATTGTCTAAGGCCCATGGTGGTTGTAGGTAAGGGCCAAAACCCCAATTCAAACAGAATTTTCTAAAATTGGAATTTCCAGAATTGCAATTTGAAAACCAATTTCCTCATAAGTTGTGTATTTTAATTGTGATTCCAGAGACACCAGTTCAGACTCAGCCCTATGCAATCAGTCTTGACTCTGAGATTCAATGTTACCCAGTGAATAAATCCTGAATGATAAGTTGGTCATGCCATTGTTGACCACTGCCAAAGCCTTTTCTAGTTAGCCCTATCAATCTTCCATATTCTCTTAGCAGCTTCCTGTTGAGAGATTTTACATAGCTCATGGTAAATTGCATACAAAAAATACTCCTGGCGTGGCTTCTGAGGACCTAATACAAATCCCTAAGATGCATGTAATCAGACAAAACAAAGGTCCTCATCCTAGGATCATCCCCCTCTGCATGGGACGACTCTTGGTGGCCTTCGGCTCTGGGCACAGCACCCATACCCACAGACCACGCACGTAACCTTGGCTTCATCCTCGACTCCTCTCTCTCGATGACCAGACAAGTCAACACCGTCTCATCCTCATGCTTCAACGTACTTCGTATGCTCAAAAAAATCTTCTGTTGGATCCCCTCCGAGACAAGAAAGACTGTCACCCACGCACTGGTCACGAGTCGACTGGACTATGGAAACACCCTCTACGCCGGAATCACAGCCAAATTACAGAAAAAACTCCAACGCATCCAAAACGCATCAGCGAGGTTCATTTTGGACATCCCTCGCCAAGATCACATTACCGATCACCTGAAAGACCTCCACTGGATTCCCGTCAACAAGAGAATAACGTTCCGTCTCCTCACCCACGCACACACGGCCCTCTACAAACTAGGACCCGAATGCCTCAACACTCGACTGTCCTTCTACACACCCACCCGCCAACTAAGATTCTCCAATCAAGCCCTCGCCGCAGTTCCGCGCATCCAAAGATCCACCATGGGAGGAAGATCCTTCTCCTACTTGGCGGCCAAGACCTGGAACTCACTCCCCACTCACCTCCGCCTTACACAGAACCACATCTCCTTCAGAAAAGAACTTAAAACATGGCTATTCGATAAATAATGAACCCCCTCCCCAAGCGCCTTGAGACCCTCTGGGTGAGTAGTGAGCTATATAAATTCCTGAATTTGAACTTGAACTTGTGAGAAGCGATACGTATTGTTACACCTGGGACAGTGTTAAAGTTTTTAGGCACTCTAGGCATAACTTCCCAACACTGTATGATGTGCCCAGCCCCAGGTGTTCTGAGTGTATGTAGCGCTGGTCAGGCCTACCAATACTGAACCCTTTTATGGCACCCCTGAATCAAGAGTGATACCTATTTGTGTTGATAAGCCAAACCTACCATCCCTTCCAAATGGGGTCAGATGAATTATGCAAACCATTATGTAGAATGGCATCTAATGTATCCTCACTGTGTTGTGTGCAATTTTGCCATCCCTCAAAGTGTGTAAACAAGGGAATCCAAGGTATGTTCAAGTCCTTGATCTTGGCTAGTCCAAAACACAAAAGTCTGTTACACTATGTCGCCCAGGAAGATCATCTCAAATGATATGAGGCATGCTCTAAATAAGGCCTCAGTTCACTGAATTTGACAATCTTTAGTTTCCCAGACAGATTTTGTGTCTAAAGTGTCTTTTCAAAAGTTGAAACCATGTACAGACAGCTGGGCAATAAAGGAAGCAGAGTATATCTGTCCTGTGTTATTGAGTATATTTTTCTGTGCAGGTGTAGGTGCAAGCTAATAATAATAAGAGGTCAGGTCAGATATGGTAAACCCTTAAAAATAAGCAAACATCTGTGCAAATGTAGCTGATCTACCTTTCAGCGGTGTTGGCAATGGTGGGAAGTGACCAAGTTCACATGTTGTACTGCAGAGAGGTCTGGGAGATAATGTCAATTCAGAGTAGGAAAAAGACAGTCATTATACCAATCCAAAGGACCAGTTCCAGTAGACCAGTTGCAATCCAGAGCTTTATCCAGGCAGAAACAAAGTAAATCTTTTTCAGCCAAAGGAAGAAATCACAAATTGTTTGTTTTTGGGAAAAAGGCAGTGGCGGCATTTGGGTTCATTTGGATCCAATGAGAAAGTATAAAAATCGATGCAGTAGCCAGATGCAGTCGATCTGTCTTTGGTTGCTCAGCAGGTTTTGTAGAACTGGCTGATGCCTCAGTTTGAGAGATATTCACGTAGATGTCGGTGTTAGGCCGAATTGAGATCTATATTTCATTGATAGTTTGATGTTGTTCAATTTCAACAGGTACACGTTGCATTCCACTGTTGTTAACTCCTTCTTTTCACGAAGAGGAGTCTTCAAAATGTATTAATCTTTCCATATTAACTTCTGTATGGTAACAAGTGGAGATCTGTTGCTACGCGGCCTACTGTTCAAAATTGGTAACATAGTGTGGTTTCATCAGATCAATTGAGACAAATCTCTTTTCTTTCTTGCCGCCAAGTGGTTGAAGAAGTACTTTTCGTGTTCCTTCGCCATCCTGGACAAGCATAGGCACTCTTTAAGATGGCCCAAATTCTATTTGGTCACAATCTTTTCTCTGACCAGCTCCACAATCTTCTGGACCCAGGCAGGTCTTGCCAGAACAGCTTTCACTTATCTAGTGGTGGTGTGTTTCACTTGGAAGTTGCTTTGTAATGCCCAGAATTCATAGAGTTTCTGTAAAATAGTCAAACGATCAGTGCTGCCACAGTCAATGTCAAACATCCACATTCTTATCCCGAACAGGACTTCATATGGAGTACTTGGCATGTTGTTTCAATTGCAAATGTCCCTATGAAGTCTCACAAATCCGTAATAACAGTTTGAGCATCAACAGAGCGCTGAGGCCAAACCCACAGGAATCTAGATCATGAATCTACTGCTCCCAAGATGTATCTTTAAGTCCCGTCAGATTGTAAGGGGCAGCAGGGGTCCAAATAGACACATGCAAGAGGTCTGTTTGATATCAGTAGTAGGGGTGGGCGGAATTTGTGGAATTGCGTTATGCAAATCTCCGCGAAACGGTAAAAAATCTCTGCAAACACACAGAAATTCTGCAAACACACGGAATTGCTTGTTCGCAATGCTTTTTCACTGTTCACAATCGCTGTTTGCGGGCTCGTGGGGAAATATCTCACGAACACGCATTTGAGAACGCAAACAAGCAATAAATGTCGCGAAGTCTCGGAACACAGAATTTTGGGCAATTTCGAGTTCCTTGCGGAACGCGAAATTACCCAAATTCCGCAAATTCTGCAAGCAGAATGGAATTTACCGCCCAGGCCTAATCAGTACGTGGACGTGCTACAGTGGAACCTTTTATCTGCTGACAGATGTCACACTTAAGGACATAACTCTTGGTCTATTTAGTCAGACCTGGCCACCAATAATGCTGCTTCAGAAGTGAAATATTTGAAGCATTACCTGCGTGTGCTGAACCCAGACCCTCGTGTGCAGCTAGAATTAATTCTAATCTGCGATCCATGTTTGGTATTACTCTATCCCCCACTACTGGAATGTGATCATACGGAATGCTTTGTGCATCTAACTTGTAGGAGTACTTGAGTAGAAAACCAAGGCTGATTTGTTGTATCTCGTAACATTTACAGCTGTCATTATCTGACTGTCTATCCTCATGCTGGAATAAGTGATTGCAGCAACGGCAGCAGACCACATTGTCCCTTTGGCGGCTTCATTAGCCAGTGAATTCCCTTCAACGGGCACGCTAACACCTTGATGATTCAAATGTGTCAATTACATGAGCCCGTGGCAAGCATGTTTTCAGCCCTGCCACCTGTTCCCACAGCAACTTTTGCTTTTTAAAGCAACCTTTGGAATCTCTAAACCCATTCTGGCCCAATCTGTATTTAAAAAAAAAACTGCTTGGTACAAGTCTCCATCATGTTGATAGAGCCCGGCACCAAACAGTGAAATGCATTGTCAGGAACCACCATGACAGTGGGTCCTACCAATGCTTTAAAAAAACTGGCAGCTTGGTGGTCATGTATAAATCAGGAGGTTGGGAACTCCGCCATGGCAATGGAGAACTTTACTCCATCGCTGTGGCGGAACAGTGTCCTGACCACAGAAATATAAATCAGGCCCTTTGTGTTAGTTTGCTCTGGGGGATGACCCAAAAATACAACACAGCATCCGTGTCCTTTTCAATAGATAACAAAAGCCTTGTTCACTATCTGTAAGACCATGACCACCCCTTTTTTGTGCAATATAGTTTAATGCATTGAAAAGATATATTACACATGTAGATTTGGGCAGGGCAATACGGATTGGTTGTTAGAAGGATACTGAGGAAAAAGATTCTGATTTCACACCTATTTGAAAATAGGTATGCAGGGAGGAGCTTTACGTAGCTCAGCAAAATATTCTGATATAGTTAAGCAAAAAGTTAGTTATGGTAGGAAAATAGATTATTCTATTTAAATCAGTAATGAAATATAATCGGGTTGTATCTGGCATTCTTTTTGTTTTCCATATTATTTTTTGTGTAATTACTAATAATACAGATTATTCCACTTTGATTGTTTGCAAAATAATTGCACATATTAAATATTAGTTGGGAGTATAATGAGTGTCTGGTGATTTCAGGGTTCAGGGCATGGTTCTGATATTTCACATGCCGACTCTTTGCCAGGTTTGTCTGTCTCCCAACATTATACACAACAAGAGCATAGCTCAGTGGGGAATGTGAAAGAGACATCTGAAAGATTTAACTTTCTCCAAATTTTCGAATTTCCTTTTGGGGCTTAGGAAATCTACCAGGTGTGACATGAATAGTTTCAGGGACAGTTGTATTACTGTTTAACTTTAAAAGAGAAACTTTGGGCAGATGTTTGTGAAATTGGTCTACCTGTGTCAGCGGGTGGCTTCTTTGATGATGTTTCTGAAGCAGAAGGTGTGTTGTGCTGTGTACGAAGCTGGCTCTCTATATGATATATCAAAATGAGATATATCATGTAAGGAGTCTTGGGGTTCCCTTATGAGTAGACAGGAGCTTTGTCTGGCAATTCTAAGGTGCTCTTCTAGGGGCTAGTGTGGGCAAGCTGCCTTAGGCTTATCAGAGAAGAATGCAAGACATCAGCAAATAAACACATTAGTCAATAAGTAATATACACAACTCATTAAGGAGATCCACACCAATTTATAAAAAATATCAGGTATCTTTATATATGTTTAGGCACCAGAATCAATTCGTTCAGGTAAGTATGTTTTTCAATAGAAATACTTTTGAGTTCAAAAAGTCAAAGTCAACACAGTGCAACTTTTAGAAGTTGCAATGTTATCCTATATGGGGAAAAGCAGTTGTGATATTCAGGTACAGTACAGTGACTTACAGGACCAATTTCCAAGAGTTAGGGTGGACAAGGTTGAAGGCAGCATCAGCAGAACACCACCCGCGGCACTAGCGTGGCCCGGTGTAGTGGTGCAAAACAGCAATGGGTGCTCGATCTTACTCTATGGAGATCAGTTTTTCAAAAATAGGCGGCCTACTTTGACTGGGGGGCAGTCGGGTTGAACCAACAGGGGGTTCAGGCCTCATGAAGCTTGGGGATGTAGGGACACCTTTGGTCCTCTCCTACGTGGCCCAGGAGTGACAGGTGTAGAAGTGCCCTTAGGCGTTGGATTTTTATTAATGGGATGAGTCGCAGTAGAGCCTGCGTGCAGAGTATGCAGGTGATGCTGGAGAATTCACTGGGGGTGAAACCATGATAGACTTTGTCTCTGGAGAGCTGGGGGACCGCGATGCCTTGGTTGGCTCACTTCAACTCAGGTTTTGAGGAACTGGTACAGTGATTTCTTCAGGTGCCAGGTTTCGGAGTCCTGAATTCCTCTCAGAAGTCTTTGGTTGCCTGCAGGATGCAGGGAAGCAGGTTTGTGACTTCTCTGGAGGTCTTAGTTCCTGGGTGTAGTGCTGGCAACTCTACCGGGCTTTGGGAACTCAGTAGCTGGAGTACAATTGATCTTTTGGTGAAATTTTCAAAGTCAAGAGGCAGGCCAGGAGGGTTTTCACCAAGTTAGTTGCTGGGCCTTCTGTTCTAGCTGTTGCAACTTCTCATGTCCGTCTTCTTCTTTCAGGTATGAAGGATATGATTTTCTCGTGCCAGGGGCCTACGGAATATCATGGTGTTAGGGAGGTCTTGGGTAGTCTTCAGTCTGCTACTGACCCCTGAGGTCGCTTCACCCCCTATATGACCACTTCCTTAGGGAAATGGGTATAACCCTGTCCTACAATTCCTAAATGTTACCATTGCAAAGATGGCCACTTCTGAAAAATCGTGTCCATCTTCGATTATGCTACTTTATGGATGGAACGCCTACCAGACTAGCTAATATTCCCGCCTGTCCAGGTGGCAAAGGGCTCTGGACAAAGGGGGTTGGCTTCCTCTCAAGCCAGACTTGCATTTCAAAGGCAATAGTTTTTTTAAGCTCTCTTGCCTTGAAATGCTAATCTGCAGGTCATCCTGAGGGAGGGGTTGTGAACACCCTCTTCCCATGCAGGCTTTGTTCCTGACCTCGTGAGAGCATAGGCTATCACCCTTGGGGTCATATACGAATCTCTGGTGGCAGGCTGGCAGAAACCAGTCAGCCAACACTCCGGGAACTGGTAGGTATTAATGGGTTACCTTTAAGTTAAGGTTCCCTCTGGGTGCATATATTAAAAAATCCAACACTGTAACCAGTGTGGGTTTAATATTAAGAGATGTTTGATACCAAACATACCTATTTTCAGTTAAGCCATCATGTAGTCGGGGAACTGGTTTTCACCAGTGTCCACCATGTGTTCTAAAATGACTTCCATGTTCACCGGCACATGCTATAATGGGACTGACCAGCAAAGGGGTATATCTGCTCATGCAGATATGTCCTTACATGTAATATTAGGCAGCCTGCTTTAGGGCATTAGGCCTGCTGTAGGGGTGTCTTACAAATATTACATGCAGAGTCAAGGGACATGGCACACAATATATGGTTTTCCTTCTCCATCAAAGCTTTCTCCTTTATATCAAAGATTTTCCTCTTTCCATCTTTATTTTGCAATCTCCAGCAATCTCTCCTTCCTCCTGTCCTCCAGCTCCTCTGGGGACAGGCCCCTGGATGATGTACTGCTCTCTGCCCATTGGGGAATCATTGCTTCTGGAAAGATATTGCCCCCCTGTCACACAGGCAATCCCAGAGTATCGAGTGAATCCTGGTCCAGCTCCTCATTATCCTCTATTATCTCATTCTCCTCCTCTGGGGTCACAGGTATAGCACCCTGAGCTTCTATCCAGGCCCTAAACGCATTCTGCAGCTCCACCTACCTGGTGAAGCATTTAGTAGAAAGCTCAAGCCCCTTGCAGAAATCCTTGAGGTGGGCTACAGTGTACCCTTCAAATTTTCCAGCTCAGAGTCTATTTTTGCAGGTGCAGATGTAGAAACTCCAGTCAGAAACATGATTTTAGAAAAAGCAAAAATGCCAATCAGTGACATATAAAAAATAAAAAAATGCTAATCATAGAGATGATAGGAAAAAATTCCAATTAATTAAGAATTTACTCGAATTGTTCTTATATGTGGATAGGCAGTGCACAGCAAGGGGTCCATTAGGATGGCTGGCGGGCATCAGTAAACGGGACCACACGCCTTAAGGGCGGGGGTCCCGACAGCAGCATTAGGATGTGCCCTCCACAGTGGTGGGCACATCCTGCATTTATAGCATTGTGGCGGGCGGTGCTCTTAGTACCGCCCGCCACAATGCTAGAAATGACTTTCTGCATTTGCATGAACAAAGCGGCAGGCACCGCGCGGTGCCTGTCGCTTTGTTCATGCAGATGAAGGGGGGTACCACAGGTACCCCTCCATGTGCAATACCCCCCTTCCTTCCCTGTGGGGGCCCACACGGGTCCCCCAGAGTGAAGACACCATGCCTTTCTGTGGCAGCATCGAGACCACGGAAAGGCATCACCCTCAGCCCTTCATAATATGGCTGTCGGTGTCTGCTTGACACCGCCACCATATCAATCATGGCGGGAGGTGTTTTGCTCCGCCGTGGTCTCCCCTGCCATTCTAATATGGCGGGGGGAATACAGGGAAGGATGGCGGGTGGATTGCCCCCACCAGGCTGGCAGTGGCTACTGCCAGCCTGGCGGGGGCAACCCGCCCGCCATCCTAATGGACCCCTAAGTTACTTTGGGGCACTGCACAATTACAAGTCCTATCCTCAACGATGATCATCAATGTTAGAAATTAGCTCTCTAGTTGGTTGAGGCATGCATCCTGTCCAAGTAAGGAACCACAATCCTGGTCAGGGTGAGTCAGATATACACCCTAAATTAACCAGTGCTCACCCTCTGGTAGCTTGACACCAAGTAGTCAGGCTTAACGTTAGAGGGAATGTGTAAAGTATGTAACACTTAAAACAGTAAAACTGTGAAAAACACCTCAAAAAATATATCACACCTGGATAGAAAAATAGATCTTAATTTATTAAACCAAACAAGATCAAAACGACTAATATCTAGGTAGAACCGGAGTTACAATTTTTTTAAGGAAAATCTGCAAATACAGTGCTTAAAAACATAAAGCGACAACCGGGGCTGGGTCGCAGATCCCTTATAGGTAAGAGTAAAGGGAAGATTGAACATGTAGGTGGTGAACAATATCAGGGGGATGGCTAAACTGCATATCGTTTCTGTGAATTTCTGTGGATTGAACTATATAGTTAAAAGGAGAAGGATTCAAGATGACCTAAACAACTTTAAAGCAGCAATTTACTGTCTTCAAGAAACCCATATGGTCTGGAGGGATAACTTCATGTTGGAAATACTGGGATTGACAGTTCTCTTTTGTACACATCAGGAGGCGAGAAGCAACAGGATGTCAGTCTCAGGTGTGTCAGTCTCAGTGAAAGGTAATATCATCATCAGCAAATGTAATGCAGTGGATAAGTATGGGAGATTGGTGATGGTGGAGTGTAAGTAGGGTTTGGGGTCTTTTAGTCTTTGTTCATGTTACGCACCTATTTTAGATGACCCCGCACTGTTTAACTTCTTAGCAACAGAGCTACCTACCTGGCCAGCCCGGCATATCTTATCTGGGGACTTTTATCTTAACGAGCCAAAGGAAGGGTTAGTTGGAAATACAGGGAAGTATTCAGGCCACACGCCACAGGCCTTTAGATCCTTCCAATATCTTTTAACTGAAATTGGATTAACTGATATTTGGGGTAATGTGAAACCATCTGTTGATGGGTTCATGTATTATTCTGCTCCTTATGGAACATTTACAAGACTGGACTACTTTTTAAAATCACCCTCATTGGTGGGTGCATGGATAGAGCGCCATCCTAGACTAATGTCGGACCATAACCCTCTTGCTTTAGAGCTGCCCCTTGAGGGACTGGGGAGGCCAATTAGAAAATGGTCATTTAAGAAGAGTTTTCTGCATGACTCAGAGTATATAAAGCACATGAAGGGCTGGATTCCAGAACTTTTTTTAAGTCAATAAGGGCAGCTCTCTTCTCGGCGTTGTACGGGACGCATTCAAAGCCAGTTTAAGAGGGGAAGAATACGTTTCAGGATTATGAAACTGAAGCACACTCAACTCCAGATCAGAGAGCTGTAGTAAAAGAGGCAGACCTGGCAGAGACTGTGTCTTCTGGCCAAGAAGTGTCCCCTGCTTTGAATCACAGAGCTATAATTTGGTCACGACTGAATGAATTTATGGCTAATAAGACGGCCGGGAAATATGTAGCTAGAAAGCAAGAATGTTACGAATATAATGAAGGGTGGGGCAGGTGCTTGTGATTAGATCAAGGCAAAATCATGCAGCAGGTTAAATTAGTGATATCAGGGAGGAGCATGTCAGAATTGTGAAATATTGTATGAAGATTAGAGTCGCCAAATTATATAAAGCCTCAAATAAGCTTTGTCCTGCTTATTTAAATCAGTATCTGTCATCAATTATGCACAATAAAGCAATACAGGAAGAGCACTCCGTGTTGAGGGCTGATTTTCCCTAGAGGAAATCCACCTAGCTTTTCAGGACCTGCCAGCTGGAAAAGTGGTGGGAACTGACTCTATTCCCTAGATTCTTATAACAAATCATCTTCTGAGCTTTTGGTGGAGTTAAATGAGCTATTTAAGCAGGTACGGTACGGAGCGCTACCTCCAGGTTCATGGGCTACTGCCAATATTATTGTTTTTATTAAAAAGGGCAAGTTGGCTACAGATTTAGGTTCCTATTGGCCAATTATGATGTTAAACAGTGACATAACACTTTATGCTAAAATCTTAGCAAATATATTAAGCCAGATTATTCATTGATTAATATGGGTTTATTCCGGGGAAGGGGACCTCAGATCGTGTGCAGTGCGTAATTGCATTGTTTGACACCACAAAGTATTTAGATGAACCGATTGGTGTTGTTATGTTGGATGCCGAGAAGGCATTCAACAGGATGTCATGGGAGTATCTGTGGAAAGTCGTGAAAGCCTTTGGAATATGGCGGTCTTTTATATAAGCAGTTTGAGTGATGTATTCTAATCCAGTAGCTCAACTTCAGATCTTGGGGCACGAATCTCAGACTTTCTATATTGAAAGAGGCACAAGTCAGGGCTGTCCTGCCCCTCCCTTGCTTTTTGCCTTATATATAGAACCCCTATTGAAGAACTTGGAAGGTAAGGTTCAATTGATATGATACCGATATTTCCACACGGGTGGGAAACTAAGGTGCAAGTCTATGCAGACACTGTTGCAATTGTCACATGAGACCCTGATAAAGCTCTTTATGCAATTGAAAAGATACACAAAGAATTTGGAGCCTACTTCGGGTATGCATTAAATAAGGATAAGAAGTAAAAGGTGGTGGTGAATAGATTCACAGATACCAGCGATAGTCGGGTTGTAGATCAGGCTGTGTATCTGGGGGTCACTGTTTCAGCCAAATTGGTAAAGGTTGAACCTCTCCCCAGTTACTGAAAAATAAAAAAAGGACTTCAGAAGATGGAACGATTTACATCTTTCTATTATGGGAAAGTGTAATCTAGTGAAAATGACCTTTCTTCCCAAATTACTGTATATGTTTCTTTGGTCCTTCTTGTATTTCAAAATGCCTGCTTTAAAAGTATAGACACACTTGTGGCTAGATTTATCTGCTCCTTTCGGAAAATTAGGAGCTTCAACAGGTAATTGTGCCCCCCCAGGGAAAGGGGGTTGGGCGCTGCTGAATTTCAAATTATACTTTTTTGTGTCAGCCTTGTAAATATCTTTACCACCTTTTTGATAACAGGGTAGGTGTGGAGTTGGAAAGGGGTATGTTCCATCAACATTTGAATTAGAAATGGGGACTGCTATTAAAGGTTATCTGCTGTATTTTATTTAACCAAGCTATTATAAAAGAACCTGATTTAAGATTATGATGGCAGCATTTAGGAGTTGGACGTGGATCAGGAAGATGCTTGGAGTAGGGAGGTATAGTCGGTATACCCTGTTTTTCGGAATAGCCAATTGCCTGGAATATTTCATCATGGATGCATTTCGAAATGGGAAAAAGCTAGTATAGGTAGCCTAGGAGATTTGCTTCTGGGTGGCTATTTGGCATCCTTTGCAGAGATTCAAACTAGATTTAACATTTGGGCATGATTTATTAGAAACATTTACAATTCAGGGACTTTCTGTTGAGAAAAGTGGGGGGCATAGTGGATCTTGCTAAAGTACCCCTATTGGAAATCCTGACGAAGGGGACTGGGTATTCAATTTTGATAATATATGGTTGTCTCATCATAGAGATTCAGGATGACTTAGAAAAGCATGAGAGCAAGTGGCGGGTGACAGTGGAGGTGGAAAGCTCATGCTTTCTGGAATCTTTAGACATGGGGAGGGCAATTTTGTGCTCTACTAATTTGCAAATCCACATTATAAAATGATCTTTGATCTATACTTTAGCCCTGCTAAGATAGCTAGTTGGGGGGATGGCTGGTAAGGGATGTCTGGGGTGCCAAGAGCCAAGTGCAGATTTGGTTTATATGTTTTGCACGTGCCCACTCCTTAATGTATTTAGGGCTGAAATTGCACTATTTTTCAATGAAATCCTTAAAATGAATATCACTTTGTCACCCCAAGTTATGATGTTTTGTCATTGGAAGGGGAGCTTTTTATCTGTTTTTAAACTAGAAAAGGCACTTTACCAGCATAACGGGAAGACAGTAATACTGAAGGGGGGTGGGTATGGGGGCACCTACTGGATTGGGAGTCATCTTATCAGTAGAAGAAGGATTTCTAAACAGAAAAGATTGCGGTTTTGAGATAGCCTAAGAAGGTGCATAGGCTCGACCCAGGGAGTTAATCTTACATTTTGTACTGCATAGTGGGATAATTTTCTGCACTCTTTTTTCTCTGATGAAATTGATTTCTGTGTTGAACTGTTATCTTTATAACTCAATTTTTACTAATCTGCTGGATATGATTCTATTTATGACTCTTCTGTGTAATACTTGCTGTAGTAGATTTGATATACTTAGAGGTTATAAATAAAACATTGAATTAAGACAAAACAATCCAATGAATTAGGAATTAGCTCAAATTTGTCTTAGATGTGGATTGGTAGTGTAAGCTTAATTACTGTAAGGCACTGGGCAAACACAAGTCCTATCCTAACTGCTGATTATCAATATTAGAAATTAGCTTGTTAGTTGGCTGAGGTATGCACCCTGTCCAAGAAAGGAACCACAATCCTGGTCAGGGTAAATCAGATACACACCCTAAATTAACCAGTGCTCACCCTCTTGTAGCTTGACACCAAGCAGGCAGGCTTAACTTAAAAGGCAAGGTGTAAAGTATGTAACACTTAAAACAGTAAAACAGTGAAAAACACCACACATTTTTATCACACCTGGATAGAAAAATAGAGCTTAATTTATTGAAAAAACAAGACCAAAACGATAAAAATCCAGGTAGAACTGGAATTATGAATTTGCAAAGAATATCTGCAAATATAGTGCTTAAAAGCATAGAGCTCGACCCGGTGCTATCTGGTCGCTCTTGACCTGGGTAAATCTGGAAGTTCAGGCCAACTGCAACAGAGAGCGGGTCTGATACAGAGACCAATCTTGTCCCACTAAGAAAGTACCTTGGTTGGATGATGCTTTGAGTGAGAGCTGCAAGGAGCAGGGAGGCGATGTGTCAGTTACGATCCTTAGAATTAGTAGACAATGTGACATCGAAAAGTGCGCACTTGAAAATGCGTCGGCATCGAGCACCACTAGATGTAGGTGATGCTTTGGTATCAAGCCACGTAGCAGGCGATGTTATGTATTGGAAGCTGGCAATGCATTGGTGCTGAAGGAGATGCATTGGTTAGTCCGGCGCAAAAACAGCCATTTGTGGATTTTTAAGGAAACCACACTTGCAAAGGCCAATTACTGGATTGGCACCAATTGGAAGGGTAGGGCTCATAGATGGCTTTTGAATTGTTGCTGGAAGTCTTTGATGTCCCTGATACTTCAAAACAGGAGGCAAGTAGACAGCCCTTAAATTCACTCTGGGTTCACGAGGTGTAGGTTCAATCCTTCTCACCCAGGTGAAGTACTACAAAAATAAATATACCATAGAGCTATACTTACCAATAGCCCACATACCTTATTTACCATACATAAATCAGTCGGCAACGGAAAAGGTTTAATCGTTTATTTTGCAAAGCGCCCTGTATAGAGGAGCCTCCCTCTCGCCACAGCTCTCAAAGGTGTGCAGAGGAGACTGCTGGATCACATTCATAAACAGTGCATACATACTTTCGGCATACCTCATTGTAACCCCGTACATGGAAAAGTACCAGTAACCAAGAAACAAACAGGAAGACCCATATAAGGCACAATAGATAGGTTCGAAACTTAGCTCAAGCTATTCCGGGGGTAGGTCAGTAAAGGTGCCTCCCTTTGGTTCTGGTGCATGGCAGTACAGGCATGGCGCCTGCAAGAATGTGCTCATCCTGGAAGAAAGACAGATGTGACCTTGGGTTTCCTAAGATAGAATCAATCCTCTGTTCATAGCCCGGGCCAACCCTTCAGACTCTCTGCTCAGCAGTATGTCATGTGTTTTCCTTGCTAACGAAAGAGGCCCAGGGAAATGAAATCAGTTTGCCGTTTGTTCGGTTCAGGCCTAAGTTTCTTGGTTTTACATGGGTTGTGTGTATTTACAAGAGGTTTCTATTGAAGAGCAAATATATATCGGGTACATTAAGTGAACATTATATAGTATACATTTTTATATTTCTTCACAGGCACAAAGGGCAGCAGGTAGCAGGCAGGTCAGCACATCAGAAAAGCAGTTCTTCTAGAGCAGCAGTCCGGCAGAGTGGCAGTCCTTCAGCAGCATAGCAGCCCATCTTACTGGCAGAGTATCTACAGGCAAGTAAAAAGATTCCCTTGAAGCAAAACTAAGCACAGGTTTACCTAACCAAACCTTACAATGTCACAAGTACATACAACAAAAACATTTTGAAAGTTAAAAAATTCATTTTATTTTGAAAACCTTTAAAAAAGCAATTCTAGGGCTGACTAATCTAGATCCCTAATCTTAAAACATCAAATAAAACAATACTGTCAATTGCAGCCTGCACAATTGAAAACATAAAATTGTTGAGAACAATTTGTATATTTTGGCTCCGTTGTGATTACACCGGTATTGTATCGCTACGACATCAGCATATCAACTTTGGTGTTGGAGACTTGAATTATACCAGCCGTTGCGTCGACTCGTTTTGGTGGGTTCTCCTTATATTAAACACCTTTATCAAGACTTATAATTTTATCTGTCACCACCAGGGGGTATATCAAATCGCCCTGCAATAAATTATATACAAACAGTTAAATTCAAACTAATACGTTACACCTTTTACTAGTCAGTAAATCCCGCCATGGGCACAATCCATTAATAATTCGGGACACTCATATTTTAGAAATACGATCCGATAGTAAGAGGAGCATGACTAACCATTCCTAAAGTTTTTCTTTACTGCACATCCTAGAGAAATTGGACAGAAAAATATGTCTGACAGTACCTTGATACTTTCATGTTTCACATCTAAAAAATGTCAGTCTATTTGCTACCACAAGACGTGAATCTGTTACATATATTTCTTTCAGTTTCCACATAGCATGGTAAATATACAGGAATGTTGGATACATACATTTTTTAGAAGGACCTTGTACATAGATATACTCACAAGTTCACTTTACACTTGTCAAAGATATCTGCATTATTGGCCCAAATTACCTAAATTCTATGAGTTCATGGTAAAAGCTCCTCTACACGGTTCATGTGATGCAATCATATTTACATACTTACTTAAGGTGGTGAGTACAGATCACTCTATCTGTTCCAACTGGGACCAGGTTGGGCATTTGTTGAACAACGTCGGGCTGAAGGAGGATCCCTGTGGGACGCCGCAGATGATCTCGGTGGTCTTGGAGCGAAAGTGTGGGAGGCAGACGCTCTGGGTTCTGCCGGTGAGGAAGGACGTGGTCCAGGCCAGGGCCTTCTCTTGGATTCCGGCGTCATGGAGGCAAGCTGTTAGGGTGTGGTGGCAGACCGTGTCGAAGGCTGCTGATAGGTCTAGAAGGATGAGGGCGGCTGTTTCTTCTTTGTCCATCAGGATCCTGATGTCGTCGGTGGCTACAATGAGGGCTGTCTCAGTGCTGTGGTTGCTGCGGAAGCCTGACTGAGATGGGTCCAGGATGTTGCTGTCTTCGAGATAGCTGGACAGTTGTCTGTTGACAATCTTCTCCGTGACTTTCACCCGGTAAGGGGAGCAGGGAGATGGGCCGGAAGCTCTTGAGGTCGTTGGGGTCCGCCTTCAGTTTTTTCAGTAGGGCGTTAATCTCGGCATGCTTCCAGCTCTCCGGGAAGGTTGCTGTCTCGATGGAGGAGTTGATTGTTTTCCGGAGATGATTGCGCTGGCTTTGTTGAAGACGTGGTGAGGGCATGGGTCAGATGGGGATCCGGAGTGTATGGAGTTCATGGTCTTGATGGTGTCTTCATCGCTGACATTGGTCCAAGTGGTCAGGGACTGGTGCGGGTGGAGGTCGCAGGACTGGTTGTCTCGGCTGTGGATGTGGGGCTGTGGGAGTTGAAGCTGTCAGGGATGTCAGCGATCTTGCGGTGAAAGAAGGTGGCCAGTGAGTCGCACAGGTCCTGAGAGGGTGGGATGTCATTGGTGTTGGAGCTAGGGTTGGAGAGTTCTTTCACAATGCTGAAGATCTGCTTGGAGTTGTGTGCATTGTTGTCTAGGCGATCTTTGAAGGCGGTCCTCTTGGCGGATCTGATGAGTTGGTGGTGTTTGCGGGTGGCGTTCTTGTGGGCTGTGTAGCTGTCTGGTGCACGGTCACGGAGCCATTTCTTCTCCAGCTTCCGACAGGTGTGCTTGGAGGTCCGGAGGTCTTCGGTGAACCACGCGGCTTTTTTGTTGGTGTGATTGGTTGCGGGGGTCTTGGCTGGGACGAGGGTGTCGGCGCAGTTTTTGATCCAATTTTTCAGGTTGGTGGCGGCGGTGGCGGGGTCAGTGGGTTTAGCCGGTGGTCTCAGGGCGAGGGTGGTGGTCAGTTGGTCCTTGATGACTTTGCCCCATCAGCAGTGTGGCAACTGTTGGCCGTGGTGGTGCGTGGTGGGTTTCCTGAAGGTGAAGTGGAAGCATCTGTGGTCGGTCCAGTGGGGTTCGGTGGTGTGGTTGAAGGAGACGTGGGGACTTGGGGAGAAGATGGGGTCCAGTGTGTGTCCGGCGGCATGGGTGGGTGTCGTCACAAGCTGTTTGAGTCCGAGGTTGGCAAAGTTGTTGATTAGGGCTGTGGAGTTGACGTTGTTGTTCTCGAGGAGGAAGTTCAGGTCCCCGAGGAGGATGTAGTCCGTGGAGGCGAGGGCATGGGTGCTGATGAGGTCGGCGATGGTGTCCCTGAACTGTGTTGGGGGTCCGGGTGGCCTGTAGACGAGTGCTCCTCTGAGGGTCGTGTTGGGGTCGGTGTGTATCTGGAAGTGCATGTGTTCGGCGGTGGTGAGGGTGTCTTCGGTTTTGGTCGAGACTCTGAGGGTGTCTTTGTGGATGATGGTGATTCCTCCTTCCGCTACGTTGGTGCAGTCCCTGCGGGAGATCTTGTAACCCTCTGGGATGGCTATGGCGATGTCTTGTGCTGAGGTGGCGTTCAGCCAGTACCATTGAGTTGGGTAACTGGGGTGAATGTGTGCTTTACAAATGCACATGTTATGTTATGTTATGCCTTAGGGTGGCTTAAATGTAAGAAAAGGGAAGTTTAAGGCTTGGCAAGAGGTTTTAAATGCCAGGTCGACTGGGTAGTAAACCTGCACATACAGGCTCTGAAGTGGTAGGGCTGAGACATGTTAAATGGGTGACTTAAAGTGGGTATCACAATCAATGCTGCAGGCCCACCAGTAGCATTTGATTTTCAGGCCCTTGGGACATATAGTGCACTTTACTATGGACTTGTAAGTAAGTGGAATATTCCAATTGTAGATAAGCTAATGTTACCACACTTTAGGGAGCGAGCACATGTACTTTAGCATTGGTTAGCAGTGTAAATTGCCCAGAGTCCTAAAGCCCAAAAAAGTGAGGTCAGAAAAAGGGGAGGAGGAATGCTAAAAGTGAGGGCTTCACCCTGCAGAAATTTCCATTTCTAACAGACCTGGACTGGACTTTGCTGTTGGCATCTCGCTGACATCCTGATAGACTCTAAGTGCCCTCCTCTGAGATCTTGGGGACCTTAGATATGTACTCCTGCGGTAGTTAGGACAGCAAAAGAAAGGTAATAAACTTCACAAAACATTTCCTGCAGAGCTCTAGAGCATCAGGAAGACCTGTGGAAAAAATGTCAATTCCATGGCATCAGACTCATTGTCAGCTTTGTTGCAGTTAAAGCTTCCCGCACTCCCTCAAAAGCAACCAAGTTCCACTCTGCTTTGGGACTTGAAAATATTTGTGAGAAATCTCGAAAGCTCCAGGGCTCCAATGGGACCAGCCTGCCTCAAGTATCCAGCCTTTGTTTCCATGGTGGTGGCTACAATGTAAGTGGTGGCCCACTCAGAGCCACCACTTTGCCTCAAAATGAATACTGTCCCTTTCTGTATTAGGGGCATGACATTTCTTCAAACTTCATGACTTCCACATATTTATTAGGTTTATCCACTTGTATTCAACCAGGGCCCGTCACGGTCTGCCTTAAATCAGGCCTAGATCCTGGTTTACTGCTTTATTAGACCATAAAGGACACTGTGTGCTTCAGGGCAATATTTTCATTTAAATATTTCAAACTTCATAACTCCCCATATTGGATTTTTTTTTATTATGGTCCTATTTTACTCCAATGATTTTTCTCTTTATCTTGAAATCAGTTGTAACAATTTATTGGATTTTGTGTGACCTTTAGTACTGTGTATGCACTGCTTAAATACACTCATTGCCTTATCCTCTGAGATGGACACTTGTCCACCCAATCTGTTAGATTTCAAATTCCCTTTCCCATAATGCCGTTGTCGTGCTGTTTTCAGTTAGCAGTGTGTGGCTTAAATACATGCATTTTTATTCCCGTTATGCAACCCACTGAGTTATCCTCGCAACATGTAAGCTTTAATTAGCCAGTGTGCATCCATTTTAAATTTCGCAATCCATATATGACTGTGCCTGGGTTAGGCCTCAGTGCTCATTTTGCTTGCCTCAGCAGAACACTGTGTTTTGTTAATATTTCTCTTTGCTGTCCAAGGCTGTTTCCTTGACTTGCTAATGCCATCACATGACTAGCTGATTGTGTAGCTTCTGCCCCCACCTTAGGAGATGCTGAAATCCAGCACTGTGGCCTTGTAGTACTGATAACATGTTCCCATCTGGCATGTGTTAGCTCATCTCTCTGTTCAGTTCCGGATCAAGCCAGTACTTTTCCACGGTGGGCGGGGTTGCAGATGGCTGGAAAGCCCTTTTATCTACTGTAACCTGCTAGGTAGTCAGTCCCCTCAGCGTCCTTCTTAGGGTGCAGGTCTGACCGGGGCTGTCTCTGCAGAGAACTACTAATAAAGGAAGTTTTTATTCTCTACTGACTGACCGACTCTTCATTTGAAAAGGCATAGCAGGTGGTTTGGGAAATAACCTGCATTGCCCTTAGAGGGTCACGTCCTTCATATACAATAATTAACTTTCCTATGCTATGATTATAACCGTGCTTGATTAGAAGTATGATATTTCACTTAAAGATATACATGACTATTACACTGATGACTGCTTATTCTAAGTACAATACTGGTCCCAATTACAATGCAAACATGAGTTTGCTCCTTGAGTCACAGTTAAAACTGAGTAATAACCCATATCCAGTCTCTTCCTCATCACGAGACAGAGGAGAAGAGCCACCTTCAAGACCTTCAAGTGGACCTTTCTGAATAATTTCTTTGCCCCAAATTTATACAAGAATCCTTTAGAGCCACACCATTTTACCATCTCTCCCTTCACTGCCCCCCATGTTGAGGCTACGGGTTTAGCCAGAAGTATCCTGCAGTTTTTTTAAAGAAAGGCTATCCAATAAAGCTTCAAATCTGAGAGGGCCAAGTTCCCTTTCACTAACCTATGGCATAGCTTTTTCCATGCAAGCCCGGCCCCCTATATGCCCATATTAAGCCTCCTAGTCTCGCCTGGATCCTATCCAATAACAAGACTGGGAATTTAAAGGAATATAATTAAACAGATATGTCAGTTTGGGTAATATCACCATTTTAACTAAATAAACTCACCCATATATTGTGAGCTGGTGGTTCATCCATCTAGATAATAAACTGCCCATTTCCTTTGCCACCTTCTCCAAGTTGAATTTGGGACAGCCTCCAAGGGGTTTGAGATCATGATACCCAGATACCTAATCTCGGCTTGCGCTTTCCCTTTCAAGCCTGGTGTATTCCAACACATCATCTCCAACTTAGCATCATTCACTAAATAGCCTGAAAAGGCCAGAACTCCTTTACCAGAAACTCCACCCTGAGGATAGTGCTTACAGGGTCTGAGGTGTAAATTATTAGGTAATCTGCATATAGTGCAATTTTATTAATGAACTCCGATGCCGTGAAGGGAATGACTTGACAATCGGTGCACAGGAGCTGTGCTGGTGGTTCACTGGAGATATTAAACAATAATGGGGAAAGGGGAAAGCCCTGCTGAATATCCCTTGATATAAAATAATTCTCGGGGAGTGAGCTACTAAAAATGGTCCTAGTATTTGTCTTCTTATAAATAACATAGAAACAAAATGTGGACTATAACCCAGTGTTAGACCTAGATTTCTCTAGACTACATAGGGTAGCCTGGCACAGAGCGGGTAGAGCTCAACCCCCCAAGGCTTGTGTGTAATGCTTACAAACTCACCCGCAGTAACCCAGCGACGAACCCCCAAAAATAAGGACACCACACCAAAATAGAAAAATACTGTTTCCTTTTATAAAATTCTTTAGCTTAGGTTTCTTTTCTTATAACAGTACAGTACATTCAGCTCAGTACATTTCATCACCTTCAATGATTAGTACACTTTAAATTCCAAATGACAGTTCTTATACTTCTGTCCCCCATATGCAGAGATCACATTAAAAAACCCCTACAACTTACATGTGCGGAACCCCACACTTTATCACAGTTGCTTTGGTGCACAATCAGGTTTCTTTACTGAAAATTAAGTGGTTACATTACTTTTGTTTTGATGCAGCTTCCTCTCGCAGTTTCAATACCTTCCCACGGTCTCTTGTGCGTCTAGATGAGCACTGAAGGAGACAAGTAAATAATCACTAACTTGCCAATCAATTCTAGTACATGCCACAACCCTAGTAAACTGAAGGACCAGGTTAGAGTGTTCCCTTGCCCTGTTTTATCTTACTTTTCCAGCTATTTTTCACCAGGGTCTATTCGTGATACCACCGATTCTCCACTACCTCCTGCAACTCAGGCTTCAACTGTGACCTTAGCCCTCAACTCGCTCCCCCACCTCTGGGTGTTCGAAATGCCACATTAGTGCTACAGAACCTTTTCCTCCCAGAGCGGTTTGGCACCCGATGTCACAGATTACCCCCCAGTGCGAACTGTCTCACGAGGGTTCTTTCCCTCAGAAAATATCAGTCAGGATGAGTTCGGAACTTGAACAGTCCCTGTGCCGTTTGATCCGACGAGGGTCGGGGCAGGTCTTCACTCTCTCCTCCCCTTCCGAGTACTCTCCCGGCTTACTTGGGTTTAGGAGACCTCCGAAAGTTCACTCGGCTGATCTCCCGACTGGCCTGGCTCCGCGGGCTTCCTCGGAAGCGTCAGCCTTCACAGGTTCGGTGAGGGTGTTCGTCTCGGCGGCGGCGGGCTCCTCCCACGTCCGGCCTTCAACCTCAGTTACCCCGCCTCTTCCGACGTCAGCTCCCACGCTACCCGGCCTGAAGTCACCGATCAGCTGGGCCCTGCTCCCTCCGCTCCCCAGTCCGGACTCGCACACGGCGTCGAGCGCTCCTCTCTTGACAGGATGACAGGTGGTACTGCCGCTTCCACATACGGTGAGTAAATAACTCGCTCACTCTCCGCCGACACAGGAGCTTGTTCCTAAGTCCCCTGCTCTTCCTTCAACAGCGGAACAACGAGTCAGGAACCAGCCTCAATACTGATGCTTTTGCATATTATTTTTATCGGTTCACTTGGTGATCTCGCACTAGTGACTCCAGCTACTGCGGGCCTCACTACAGAGTCTTAAGGCACTTGTCTGGAAATCGGTGCCAGTGGGGTTTGGTCAGCTCAGGTGGGGTCACTTCCATGCAGGGATATAGCCGGCCCAAGGGTCGATCGTACCCCCTCACTAGTGTGAAATCCTCCTCCTTGAGTTTCCTCCCTCCTCACTGGTCACTTCTTGACTGTACACAATGGCTGACTGGTCACTGGCCTTTTATAGCCTGGCCTCAGACCACTAGAACCTACTAGAGGGTTCCAGAACCTTCCTTATGCTGTCCTATGGGTCTGCCTCACTGGGGTGACCGTTATGGCAGTTGCTGGCCACCATTTTATGTTCCTTGATTCTCTCTCAAGTTTCAGGTAGAAGACTAGGCCTCAATAAGGAGGTGAAATGGTGGTGTCAGGGAACAACTAACCCCATGACAGCTCCCAAAAAATTCCTGATGGACACAAAAGAGAATAAAACATATGGAGGCCAAAAGGGACAAAAATAAATAATGATGGGAGAGGAACACCAAAGGGGCAGACAGGTCTATCACCCAGTATCTACATAACACCCCATAACAAACCCGGTTGAAAGGCTTGGCTGCATCCAAAGCAAAAACAGCCAAACTCAGTGACCGGGTGTGGGAAGATATATAATCAGCTGCTCAGTAAGCTCATGGGTATGCTTCCTCGGGACAAACCTCTTCTGATTTGTGTGTATAAGATGAGGCGCAAGCTTAGCCAATCTCCAGCCAAGATACTTTTAAAAACCTTATAATCTGCACTCTGGAGTGATATTGGTTGATATGAATCGGCCTTCCTGGAATCCTTTGCTGGTTTTAAGATCAATACAATTGTGGCTTCCTTCCATGAGTGAGGGCTCCATACCTCACCATGATAGATCGAAATGAACAATATCTCACAGACCGAGACAATTTCGTCCCTTAAGAGCTTATGCACCTCCACCGGGATGGCACCTGGGCCTGCCACTTTCCCATTCTTGGTACATGACAGAAATCCTCCAGAGTAATTTGCGCCTCCACACGCTCTTTCCCTTCCTCTTAGAGCACAGGGAAGCTCACACCTCCCAGCCATTCCCTGAATTTATTACGGTCCGGAAAAGTATCTTCCGTATACAAAGAAGAAAAGAGGGAGACCAAATGTCTCTGCGTATCCTCGAGTCTGTTTGAAACCTCCCACCGGGAGCTTAAGACCAACTCTTTGATCATAGTTCGAGATCTCTCCACTTTCACCTTCCAAGCTAGCAAGAACCCAGCTCATTCCCCATACTTAAAGTGCTTCATGGATGCAGCCTGCCACCTTTCCCTACATTACTTTAGTAGTGAACCCCTATCAGTTACTTCCTTCTGCATCTGTAAAGTAGTCTCCAGTGACCCAAACTCCTGCTCCAATTTAGACAATTTCACCCTCTCTTCCCTAAGCTTTAAGTGACCCTGGCTAATTAATACCCCCTGGGATGAAAGCTTTAAATGTGTCCCACACAACTCCAAGGGGGGCTGGATCTTTGTTGTTGGCAAAAAAAATCAGCTGTAGCTTTTTTTAATATAAGTGCCAGATGACTATCCAAGAGGATAGCTCACTTCAAGGTCCACCTTAGATTCAGCCTATACCCAAGAGGTTGCAGTAATAGGATAATAGCTGAATGATTTGAAATATGCCCTGGGAGATGGTTGACATACCTGATATGTAGCGCTAAACCCCTATTGATAAGAAAATAGTCTAACCTGGAAAAGTGCCCTTTATATTTTGCTATAGAAGGTGGCATAAACTATGCACCTCGTTGCGCGCTATTTACAACATGGCCCATCTAGGGAGATCCGTCACGTTTTAAAGCCCTGCGTCACATGAAACCTGCATCCGGTTTCATGTGGGCATTCTGGTGCAGAGGGGGGCGTTCCTGCACCGCAAAGCTTCGGTAAAGTGCCTGAGTTAAATCTACAAGATTCCACTCAGTCACATTTCCGACACCGCTGCTTCAAAACCTTGTGCTTGCTTCAAGCAGGCGTAAGGCATGACGCACCACGTTATGTATGGGCAGACCACGAGCATTGCTGGAGTTGCATCGCACTTGCAACATGACTCCAGCAATGCACCACCCTTCCCATGGGAGATACGTCACACATTTGTTTATCCTTGCGCCACGATGCACGCATAGTAAATGCGGCGCATCTGTGGTGGCGCCAGGGTAAATTTGTGTGATGCATCTTACCTGGTGCATTCCTGCTGATTTGCAGGGATGAGCCAGTCGTCATAAATCTGCCCCTTAGTTTCTCTCAGAGATACAGAGAATAAACAGTCTGGATGGTTCAATAAGAATTTATTGAACAGTTGGTATTCTAGTGTAGAATAGATGAGCTGTAACAACCATTAGACAGTAGCACAGATATATGATTAGCAGTACTTCAAAAGTAAAGGGATGGTACAGTTCTACCATTTTGCAGTAATCATGAATAAATACAAGTACATAAAATACATGATAAAACGTGTGTACTCCTACTATGCCTCCCTAACTAGATGTACCTAAATCTACCTAGCATTTCTCTAGGATCTAGTCAACCCCATTACCTGAGAATGAGAGAATATGGGACCCGTCCTGGTTTCGAATTGGACACCCCACAAGGATGTTAGACCAAGGCGAGCTGGAGTGTCTGCATGCAGGAACCTCAACCTCTCTGGTCAGTGTGTCAGCCGGGAAGTCTTGGTCTCCTCCTCTATCTTTCTAAAGCAAGACATGATGTATATATACCCACAGATCTCCCCAGGGGTCCTACCTTGCTGTGTTACTGTGCCGGCCTAAAGGATGCCGTCGGGCCTGAAATTTATTCAGAGATATTATACAGGAGATGTTGGTCCTGCTGTCAGTCCTGCCATGCTTCCAAGAAGCCTCATGCATAATGTATGAATTTCGAACTAGGGAAAAACCCACGTTCTGAATGCAGTGCCACATCTAGGTAAAAGGTCAGTCCCTATGAACAGTAATGTATGTTATGTAGGGAAGGACATAGGTGAAAGGTTGCAGTGTTTCCTGTGCCTATATAGGGTACCTATATGGAATATAACAAAAGTAGTCAGGGGGGCAGCTCCTTTCCCTTTAATGGAATCTATCAATGCATCCACATCATCCACAGTGTGATAATTGTACAGTTGATTATTCCACATGATGCAAAATGTACATTTACCCCCAACCCCCGAAGGTCCTTCATTGTCTTTTCCAACTCCCACTGCCTCTGCTCTATTGCCTTGCATATGTCTGATCTTATTATAAGAGAATAGCCATTGACAGTGTAAGGGCCCTCCCTTAGCACCCATTCAAAATTGCCTCCTTAGCTGCGTACAAAAGGAAGTTTACCAAGATCTTCCTTGGCTTGGACCATTGGAGATTCCTCCTGAACGGATCCTGGTGTGCCCTCTGAATCTCATGAACTAGGTTGATCCCTGGCTTATCCTTCAGAGCTGTGTCTTCCAGAAGCTTGATTATAAAGGACTTCATATCTGTACCCTCCTTCGCTGCCGGGACATTTAAGAATCTTAGGTTGTTTCTCCTGGAGTGGTTTTCAACCCTCTCAATTTCATCTCTTAGCGTTTTATTTTGTTTGGATTGCATTGAGATCTCGGAAGTGTTTTTCTCAACAACCCGTGTCTAGTTTATGCGCTAACTCTGAACATGAGGCTTCGATGCTCCTATGACTAGCCTATGAGACCATGAACCTATCGTTCATTTCTTCTTTTTACCCTAAAAGAATACCTGCCAATGAGTCTACCGCCTTTTCCCTGGGGAATTCTACCCCTGCATTACTTGCTTGGTTTTTGAGTGGCACATCCTCTGGCAGCTCCGGACCCAGTTCTCCAATTGATGCCAGGGCTTCAAACCTATTACTAGTGGGGACAGGGGAACCCCTTAAATCAGAGGCTCTTGAAGTCCTTACATCCCCTGATGGCCGAGATAAAGCCCATGGTTCCACTGTGTCCGGGCCCCTTCTAGGCAAAGCTACTTCATGCAACTCCATCTCAGTAGAGTACAGAGAGGTACCCCTGTTTCCCCCTTTATATGTTGAACATTAGGTAGATCTCTAAAGAAAGATTTGAGGGAGAGGGTAATTTTAATCTGCTGAACTGAAGATCTCCTGCCCCTGCCCCCTAGATTTGCTTACCCCCTGTTTCAGAGACTTCCTCTGAGCCCTCTCCTTTAGTTTGAGCCTCCTGAATTCCCTGATATCCCACAGAGATTGTGAACATGAATGTCTCTCTGAAGCATCTGTAATGTAACAGCTTGTTCAGGCAGAGGCGAGTCCCAGCCAGGAGCCTGACTTGTCTGCCCACCACATGCGCACCAGCAGATTTGCAGCATTGGAGCCTTCTTGCTGCCCCCTTCCACCGAATATCGTGGCACGACCTTCTTGCAGTTTGAGGGCTGACTAGTTTATCCGAACCCCCAAGAGGCCTCATTAAGCTGGGGAACCCAGTTCGACGCCCAGGTAAGTGCTGAGAGCGGAGTCAAGACCGAGCTGCAGGATCAGCCAGCGGAGCGCCCGTAGCTGCTCAGCATGCAGCTGGCATGTTTCCCTTCATCATGCGCTGATGCTTTGCCCCCTGTTATTATTCATATTTCTCACCAATCTGGAACTCTCCAGAATGTCTGAAGAATGGGCTGAGCACTCCCCTGCGGTGGACAGGGATTAAGGTTTGAGGGGAGCTAGTACCAACACAGGGAATTCTCCCTTAGGAAGTTTTAACAGCTAAGACCCAGAACTCCCCTTACAGATTTAAATATATTCAGCTGTCATCTTAGAATGCGGCAAATTCAGAGGAGATATTGTGGGAGTTTGAATCATAATAGCAGGATAGAGCTCCAAAGGCTAAAGAGGTGACTCATTGGTATTGGAGACTGCAGGACACCGAGGATAGAAAATTGAAGGTTCCATTCTCAGTGTGTGAAGAAGGTATGTATGGGACTGAGACATCCAACGTTTGGGAAAGACCTTCACAATTACTTTATTCAGAGGTTAAGCCTGCCAACCTGAAATGTAATAATTTATTTACTATTAATAGACTTTATTGGACTCTTAAAAAGATAATGAAGTTTGTACAGGACCTACCCCCATCATGAAACGTTGCTCCCCATTCCTCCCAGCATGTTTGTAAAAGTGTAGCAGCAAGGCTTTTTTTGCTGAGGTATGTCCGAAATTCAGAATTGAATGGTTTTTTTTGCATACTAAATATTGCATGACAGCACAAACTTTGACACACAGAGGCTTTCATGGCACAGTGGCAAGCACATCTACTGCACTCACTCACTCACCTGGAGTGTGACGCAATAGTTTTAGGTAACATGCAACTTCTCCTGGAGGCCCATAACTCTGCTGCCTGGGCAATTGCAGAAGGCCAAATGGCTGAATCCTGAGGAAACTAAATTAGGCATTAGTATATTTCCCTTTACATTCTAACATTTCTGTATTTGTTATTAAATGTAGGGATTATCCGCATGAATTATATTAAAAAAATAAATACCATTACAAAATATTTATTAAACTGATTACAGAATAATGTTTTGAGATATCGTAGGATATGTATATATTTTTTCTCTAGTATCCTATTTTTTTCTTTTACTTTTCTTGACCAATGCTTTACAGACAAACATTGGTAAAGCCAGCAGCTCGGCCCTTGCAGTATGAAGACAAGACCTATTGGAAATGCCATTTTTCTTGTGTGCGTTAGTGCAAACGAGTGTCACCCTGCCAGGGACCAAAGTAAAACTGCGTGACACAAAGGCATCTGGCCTAAGGTTTCTCATTCATTCTGCTGCTCGTGTCCAATACAGTGAGATGAATTTGTTCATAATAGAGCGCTGGGCAAGCAGAGTACAGCGAGATTCATAGGAAGGAAATAATCATTACACTAGACGGATTACGACCCATGGGAGAAACAGAAGAACAGTAGAAAGACTTAATATGAATGAATTGATTTCTTGAGCACGCACAGTGAAGACAGAGAAGGAAGTCACTAATAGGAAGCTTCTGGTAACCTCGGTGCATGGGGAGAGAAAAATTAAGAAGTATGTGGGGAGGTTAAAGTTGCTAGTAGCGAAACGAAGAGCACATTTACTGGAAACAGTAGAGCAGGACGTCTTCAACAAGGGAGCATGAACGGTGCTCCAAGTGAGAAGAGTGCTTGCCCTCAAGCATCATCCTGCAAGAAGTAATACCATAAATGCAACTGAAATAACTGGGCAAAGAAACCACTTGACTAATGAAAATTAATGTGATTTTTGTTTAACATCTTCCATATCAGAATGAACCGGGAGCAAACAAAAAACATATGCTGATATCCCAGAAGGGCATATTCACAAGGACTGAACTTCAATGTATCAACACCCTAACACAAAAAATGTGGAGATAGAATTAACACCCAATTCACAAGCTAGTGAAAACTGCAGACATCGCCTGTATTCCCGCAACAACTGCCCCAAAATGTATCTCCACGGTGGACACCACCAACTAACCCTAATGAGATGCAGAGTAGGCGCTCCGTGCAAAAACACACGAAAAAACCACAACACCACTTTCACAACGAACTGCCAAATCTGCAAAGCTAAGCAAAAGTATGCGATGAGCCGCGGTAGCAACAGGGAATTAAACCCTGCCTACTGCTGGTGTTAAGCAGGACGACTCCCTGCAGCATGAAAGGGAGCCCAGCCAAGAGCCACACCTGAAGGCCCACAGATGCCATGGAGACAATGTTAATGCAACCCGGATAGCCACATCAAGGTGCTAGGTGGGAGAGAAAAGCTGCTCTGGGTCAGACAAAAAGCTAGGTCTTGAGCTCTTCCCTGAAAGTGTGCAATGTATGGCATGTGTCTTTATGGCAGTGTGGGTCTCCTTTGTGGGGTGTCGGTGGTCCCTGAAGGATAATAGACACCAACGTATGTGATCTAGTTTGCCTTCCATGGGATCAGACCCCACCCACATCTGTTCAGCCACCTCCTTTTGGCATGCTGACACCTGGCATTGGGGTGCCATGTGTGGGTGGGTGAGGTGTTGTGAGCCAGCTGTGCTTGCAGGTGCTTCCTGCTGTGTGGTCTGTTGCAGGGTCTGTGTTCTCCTCTAAGTAGCTTGGCAGGCTGGGTCCTGGTGGTGGGTTGCTTTGAATGTCCATGGGCTGTTGAAGGGCATCAGTGTCGAAGGTGTGGTGGTCCTCTCTGGCATCACAGATGTGTTGTCTTCTGAGCTCTGCTGGAGGTGTTGTGTGTTCCTCTGCAATGTGAAGGGGAGATGCATGTTGACATTCTGTTGACATGTATGTCGGCACATTGTTCTTGTTTATATGCAGACTGTATTACTAAGTACATTGTGACTTTTTGGGAGGTGCTGAATATTGCTGCGGGACCGTGTACATTTGGACCTCATGAGGGATGTGAGGTTGTACTTGTACATTTCAATGTCACAGTTTCCAGCTCAGTCAGACGTACTAGGCATGTTTCTGTGTGTGTGAAGAGCCAGTTGTGTCCTCTGTTCTGCAGTGTTGGCTTCGCGCATTGTACCACGTTGTCGTCAATGTGGGTGTGCTGTTCTTGCTATGTGAGTGTGCTGCAGTGTGCAACAGGGATTAGGGACATGATCCAGGGTAATTGTGGGTGTGCAGTGTGCTACACCTCATTGTGCATGTGTGCCAAAGTGCCCATCTACCCCCCATCCCCCAGTCCCTAGTTGTTACTCACCCTGTTGATGTTGTGTCAGGTCCTCTTGAGCTGTGTCCATACTCCCTACTCCTTGCACCATCTCCACACTGATAACAGTGTCCTCTGTTCCTCCAGCTACTCCTGTGGCAAAGGACTCTCACCTCCTGCCGCCAATGCAGCCTTCCTGTTGGCAGCAGTTTTGTGCCTGGTTTAGGTTGTCACATCATGCCAGCGCCTCTTGGCCTCCTCGATTGGCCTCCTCTGCACCCCGACTGCATTCCAGGTGGTCTACTTGTGGGTCAGTTGATGGTAGTGTTCTGTCACCTACATGATGCTGATCTGGTTTTGCTGCGGACTGCACCCCATCTTCCTTTCCCTCTTCTCCTTGGCTGTCCCTGTCCCCGTTGTTCTTTGCTGGTGGTCTGTGGACGTTGTGGGGTTTACGTTGGCCTCTGCGCTCAGTCAGGGTGCATCCATGTTGCTACGTGCTTTGGATTGTTTTTGGCTTGTTGTTTCTGTCGTTTTTATGGTGCATTTTCACGCCACGCACGTGGGATTTGCAGGCCTGTCGCTGGTTTTCGCTGCTTTTTGTACCGTGATTGGCCTCATCTCAAGATTTTTTGCATTCGCGTTTTGCATTTTTGAGGCATGGCGTTTATTTTAACGCGGACATTGGGCGCGTTATCTGGAGACTATCGCATGGTACTGACTTGTTGAGAATGCTTGGTTAACACAGCGTAATTTTCCCATGATAGACTGCGATGTTGGAAGTTGTGTTACGTTACTTTTGCTATGGTTATCACACATTCTTGAGAATATGCCCCAGAGACTCATTCTCAGCTTTCCATTCAGGTACGGAATATTTCTAATAACTTGGGATAACGTTGCAACTAAATAATTAATACATATGTTAAAATGTTTCTGGCTTGAGTACATATGCCTCATCCGTTATTTATTTCAAATCCTGTTTGTTAACCTTTTACGCAAATTTTAGCTTGGGCAGAATTCACCGAGAAAAAAATGCAAGCGTCACTAAATATCTGTTAATTTCTTGCTGTATCAAATCAGCCTTCAAAATATGCCCTATATTTTGAGAACAAGGGTACCCCATAAAGCGAACCTGGGGTGAAAACGTATTTTGGAAAAACAATGGTTCAGGGGTGGCCTAATAAGGTCCTTAAAGGAGTGTAGCATATAATTAATTCACGCTGGGGAGCTAAAGATGTAGGTAAACATAAAATCTTTAATTTATTTTCTGTTTTAACATATATCATAACGTTTCAGGTGCTCATATGAGTGACAGAGTGCATAACGTGACAAAAGTGAACATAGTGAAAAACGAAACAAAATGTCACACAACAACAAGGTATAAACCACAGAGACACAATGGAGTGGGGGTATTTCCTTGAGTGGGTCGACGACGTTTCGATCTATAATGATTTTAGATCATCTTCAGGACTGATGAGCCTCCTGAAACTGCAGAGAGGTAAGTAGGATTAACAAGGGAACCTACATAATCAATTCCTTAGCGTAGTGATTCTTGTGCTCCCAGTGGCATGTTTCGTTTTCATGCACATTTAGCTTATAGTAGGTGAGGGGGCACTTAGCATTCAAACCCAATGGTGTGCTGCGCTTATTATTACTCATGAGGGGAAGGGGCATTTAGTTGCATGCGATGACATAAACATTTTAAGAGTAACTTACTCTATAGTTGGGACAGTCCATCTGGACAGAGAATTTGAAACTTGAACCGGTGTGACCGGGATATCGGGTGAAATGACCGAAAAGATTTCTGAAGGGGACAGAAGGAAATCGGTATCATATCGTAATGCCTGGGGCGCCGTGTATACGATCAAGCTGCAAGGCATGTAGACTTACTTATGAGCAAATTATAATAACACTCCAGTGGTCATAGTGATAGCTATTCTACATTAGCAGAGGGATATGCTGCTGTGAACCAGTGAAATCATGACAGGGTATAATTGTTACAACGCCCGAGGCGGCAATAACTAAACTTGGTTAGCCAGGGCAAAGTAAAATTGTTACATTATTAATCAAAATATAATAAAATAAAGGTAATAATTATGCTAATGCAGAAGGCCTAAGGTCGGGGAGAAACCCGCTTAAAGTGTGTTTGAATTACTAGATCCAAGTAAATACAGATTTCTACGACTCTGGGCAGCTGAACAAAGTAGCTTGAAAGTGGGTCCTTCAGGAGCTAGAGGGGCAACATTTTAAGCATGCACATTAGAATCTAGGAACTTTCTGGACCTCGACAATATGGAATAAAGGTCGGAAGGACTTACTGAGTTCTATTTAAAACCGTAGTCTGTATTTGGGGGTCCGATTAGCGGCTAACTCGCTATGGAAGAAGGTAACTGGTCATGTTTAAATCGGGTCGCCTGGAGCTAGGGAGCAAGAATGCAGTAATTTAGACACAGCTACAGTGATGTGCTCGATGTCAGGGCAGTACCCTCAAGGGACTTACTTAATCTCGGCGATATGGCGGCTGGAGAGGGGCGTCCGAGTGCCTCACTGCTTAGCTGCTCTCACAGTGATTCTCGAACGGTGAGCTCGATATTAATGCTTCCTGGTTGCGCGCGCACACGCAGAAACAACCTGTACAAGCGCATGCGCGTGAGGGAATTGAAACTCATACGTGGAGCGCGAGTATAGTGTTTTGCAGCGAGCACGGGCAGAGATTGGTTCTTTATGCAGAGTGAAGGCATTATTATATTGAATGGATTCCTTAGTAATCGTAACACCCGATGATGGAGGAGTTACTGGAAATAATTTAAATTATTGCGAGTATGGTATGGTCAATGTCATAGGTGAATTACAGATTAAGTATTCAATTATTCTATGGACAAGTGGTTATCTTAAAAAGGCCTTAAAATTTACAATATAACAACGTTAAACAGCACATTTACATAATGGGTAGCATGATGACATTTAGTGGATTGTAATCAGATACACATGTTCCATTCATCAAGGGAATTGAGTCCTTTCTCAATAGTTTTGCAATAGTAAATCCATTTGCATTCCAAAGGGTTCAGGATAGTCTGTTGATTTCCACCCCTTGCATTTGGTGCAAGTTTATCAATAACCTGCCACTTAAGGTCGTTTTCAGAGTGTCCAAATTCAAGAAAATGTTCAACAAGAGGTGCCGTTGTTACATTGCACCGGTTCCTGCTCCTATGTTGGGATATCCGTGTCTTAACTTGCTGGGTCGTTTGGCCAATATAGAACAGTTTGCAAGGACATTCAATGCAATAAATGACATTTTTTGAGTACAATTAGTGAAAAATTTGAGATTGTGCTTACAACTTTCATACTCAAATACTTTTGTGTTCTTTGTGAATTTGCATGCCATGCAATTATTACATTTAAAATGTCTTAAAACAGGTGGTAGGTTAAAGCTTGTTTCAATTGTATTGTTCTTGTTCGGACCAGTTGCTGCTCTCACAAGATGATCTTTAAGGTTTCGACCTCTTTTGAAGGAGAAAAGGGGTAGACCTGTATTTAGATCTAGGGGGTCCAGTACAGTCCAATGTTTTTTAATTAGCTTAGATAACTTATTGCTGACTGTGTTGAATGTAGTAACACAGGTGATTTTAGAAAGTGCTTTTTTGGGGTGTGGTTCAAGCAGGTGTTCTCTATGTGTATACCACGCTCTTTTCATTGCCCTTCTTACAAGTTTTCTAGGGTAGCCCCTGGATGATAATTTCTTGCATAGGATTTCGGCCTCTGTGAAGAAATCATTTTTATATTTACAATTTCTTCTGATCCTCAGGAACTGGCCGTAAGGGAGACCGTCCCTCAGTGCCCTTGGGTGTGCGCTACGGTATTCTAGGAGGGTATTACGCTCTGTGGGCTTACGGAACAAGGTGCTATACAATTGTTCATCCTCACATTTAATAGTTACATCTAGGTAATCAACTTGTTGTCTATCATGCGAGTAGGTAAATCTAAGATCAGGTTGATTCGTGTTTAGCCATGCACAGAAGCTGTGTAATGTCTCCTCATCGCCACCCCAGATCATAAGGACATCATCGATGTACCTGCGCCATAATTTAATTTGGTCATAGAAGGGGTTGTTTTTGGTTAGGATGATGTTTGACTCCAGGGCTTCCACAAAAAGAATGGCAAAATTGGGGGCAAAAATCGCCCCCATGGAAGTTCCCTTACACTGTCTGTAGTACGTGTCTTTGAATAAAAAGTAATTTTTGGTTAAGGCTATTTCAAGAAGACTGATTATAAACTCGGTGGGCACTTGGTGGGGTGCCGGACGGTTGTCTAGGTGTTTTTTGATCACAGCTATCCCTTTTTGTTGCGGGATGTTTGTGTAAAGTGACTCTATGTCAAGAGTTACAAGAATTTCACTGTTGAGATGGAATGGTTGTGACTCAATAAGGTTAATGAGATGCATAGTGTCCTTAATGTAGGTGGCGGTGTCATAAACGAAGTCTCTAATGAAAAAATCAATGTATTTCCCCAGGGGTTCCACAATTGACCCACAATCTGAAAGAATTGGTCTACCGGGTTACTCTTAAAATGTTTATGTCATCGCATGCAACTAAATGCCCCTTCCTCTCATGAGTAATAATAAGCACAGCGCACATTGGGTTTGAATGCTAAGCGCCCCCTCACCTACTGTAAGCTAAATGTGCATGAAAATGAAACATGCCACTGGGAGCACAAGAATCACTACGCTAAGAAATTGATTATGTAGGTTCCCTTGTTAATCCTACTTACCTCTCTGCAGTTTCAGGAGGCTCATCAGTCCTGAAGATGATCTGAAATCATTATAGATCGAAACGTTGTCGACCCACTCAAGGAAATACCCCCACTCCATTGTATATATCTCTGTGTTTTATACCTTGTTGTTGTGTGACATTTTGTTTCGTTTTTCACTATGTTCACTTGTGTCACGTTATGCACTCTGTCACTCATATGAGCACCTGAAACGTTATGATATATGTTAAAACAGAAAATAAATTAAAGATTTTATGTTTACCTACATCTTTAGCTCCCCAGCGTTAATTAATCATACGCTAAACTCCTTTAAGGACCTTATTAGGCCACCCCTGAACCATTGTTTTTCTAAAATAAATTCAAAATATGCCCGTCAATATTGTCAAATAAGATTTCCAGGTCCACAAAGGCCATAAACAACCTACCAATTGTCAAAATAATATAATCCATTTTCACTAAAGACAAATTTATATATTTTCCTATCAAGATTGACCCCCTCCCTCGAGGTCATTATGAGCAATGCTCTGAGTCATGGACTTTCGATTGATAGCCTAATGCTTTCTGTGTGCTGTAGTCGTGCTGCCTTTTAAGTAATGAAATTAACACACTCGAAATCAATGAATTGTAGGTTAAAACATCACGACTGGAGGCAGGGCCCATAGTCGCCTGAGAGGTGTGAGGTGGGCACCCTCGCTCTATTGTTCCGATCGAGGGTTTATGTTTGCTCTGGCAATACTCTAATTCGATATTTCTAGTACAAGTATATTAACTTAATTTAAGGTAATTACACAGTTACAGTTGTTGCATGCAAGAGCGGGGTGTGCAGGGTTGAGCGCTGCCCATGTTCCATGCTCGAGTATGGAGAGTTGAGTTTGTGTAGTTGTTCCATGTAGATACAAGCGTGAGGTCCTTGAGCTCATGTCTGTTTTTGTATAATGCCTGTAGGGGTTGCTTTTGATCTGTGGGTTGGGAAGGCATCTTTTGAAATATGGAAAGTGAATGTATAGCGGATCTGATTAGCGGTTAGGCATTTGTTGCTTGGATGCTGTACTGCACAGATGTAAATTAAACCTTACATATTATTACCTTATGGCGTGTTCCCGGCTACACTTTATTGGCTGTATCAAAGGCTGAATATTTTTCCACAACTATGATTTCCTAAAGAGCTTACTCAGAACCCTTTGTGGAATCCAATGGTTAATTCTCTTAGTAAATAAAGCCACCGAGTACCCAAGATCAACTGTGGTCCAACATCACCAGCTCACATTACTCGAGCAAAGCATGTGCGGTTTCACCACTAGATTCTAGTGGACGATAGTCTAACACTAAGGTTGGTGATGCCTAAGGCAAATTGGACATGTGAAACTAATGTTTCAGGGCATAAAGTGTCTTCAGCAATCCTTAATTTACAATCAAGGTTCTCTTTTAAAAGAACAGGTACCACTGCTGCCCTAATGAGTTCTACGCGGTTTTTGGCGCATTTCTGCACAGCACAGGGTAGGTACTAACCTGCAACAAGGCTTCTGTTAAAATAGTAGGTCCTGTTTTGGAAATGGAAGCAGCATTACAGTCATGATAAACGAGGGAGTGAGACTCAATGCATAGCTAGGGAACCATTTTCTTGGTCCTGTAGGTTTCATGTGCATCTCTAATAGGCAAGTGTTTGTCTTCACAGCGATTGTTTACAATGGTATGTTAGTATGAAGATACTACACCTCATCTGCAACGGCACGAAAATTCGTTTTGACTATTTTTTTATATCTTGACTTTGAGTATATGGGGGCAGATTTATGATGCCCTTGCGCCGCAATTGCGTCACTTTATTTGACGCAACTGCGGCGCAAACAATGCGCCCTATTTACAACGTGACGCATCTAGGAAATGCGTCACGTTGAAAAGCCCTGCGCAATAAGGAGGTGTTCCTGCGCAGGGGGGGGGGGGCGTTCCTGCGCAGGAACGCCTCCTGAAAGTGGATGAGTGAAATCTATAAGATTTCACTCAGTCACTTTCTGGCTAATGCTGCGTTAAAACCCTGCGCCTGCTTGAAGCAGGCGTAGGTCTTGATGCAGCATTGTGTAGAGGGGGCACCCCCGAGCCTTGCTGGAGCTGCGTCGCGCTTGCCACGCAACACCAGCAATGCGCCACATTTCGCATCTGTGCCGTTTTTGCACCATGGTGCGCCGCATTATAAATGCGGCGCACCATGGGTGGCGTAGCTGTGGCGCACTGTGGCGCATGTTAATGCGCCAGTTCACATAAATCTGCCCCATGGTTTGGTGCTAGTCTCATTCTTCATAGATGTACAAACAGGTTTATCATTGGACATCAAAGCCAAACTGCTTGGTTAACCATGAAAGAAGGCATGGTAGAATCAACTAACCAGCAGAAAACCTGTGGACAACAAATTGTGAAAACATTTCTTCAGGTGATAAATTAAATGCAAATGCATATTTTTTCAGCATGATACATTACGGTTAATCTGTTTTTAGGTGCTCTTCGAAGCAGAAAAGGCAACTGGGGCACAGGGTACTAAAGTGATTTGGCCAGTATGAAACAACGGTATCCAACTAAAGAACCCAGATTTGAAAATCGAGTTTTGAAGAACCCCAATTGGACATTTTGCCACTAGGCTACATTTCTCGTTGGGACATTTAATTCACTTTCTGGGGTGTGTAGAGAAGGGGGTATTATTCACCTTCTTAGTAGCAGATGCAAAATCTGCAAATAAAATTGTGCAAGGCGAGAGCCAACAAGGTGGCCCCGTGATTTAAGCGTGCCATGGCCTATTGTAGGGATCCGAAGGTCATGCGTGTTTGCCTAGCCAGGCAAACGCAGCATTCCATTGTTCAAAGGTCTGTAAATTGAGTACCATATTTTGTGTTATAGATACATCTCATATTTGCTGTGCTTAGAAGTGTGCTACGAGGAGCTATATGAAAACGTAGTATTATTATTATTATAGTAGTATTGATATTATACTCACAGTTAATGCTCACCTCATGGACCTGCTGCATCTACGACGGCGATTTAATTGATATTCGCCTGTTTTGCTACTTCTTAGAAGCAGGTGTCTATTTTGTTTCATTTAAACCTCCTCGATAAATGAGCCAAGAAAGCTATTTTGAGGCCTGTCCTTTCCCACTGGCCACTGTCAGTGCCTTGGAAGGTGGATACAAAGTCCAGCAGTGGCGAGCTGGGCGCCAACGCAGACTCTCCCCAATATCCACAGTCGATTTTAGGTCAGAATAGCACTTTATATATAGTTTCAGAAACAGCAACGTCAAAGCCACATTTTTTCATTAGATATATATTTTCCGGGGATAGTAGGGGTAGTTTTTGATTTCTAAAAAATGATTCTTAATATGAAATAAGAATCAGAATCTACACCTAAAGCCAAGCTCGGGTGCATAGTGAACGTTTCAGTTGTACTTAGTGGAGGGTGCAGCTGCCTTCTGCTTCATATCTAAGCATCACTTTACTGTGGGCTGTTTGCCACCAGTAAATTACTGCCCTCTGGCCTGGATGCTTTCCTGTCAAAGATGTGCCTTCTAACTATTTTGAACAGCTTTCCCCAAAACTAATTCCACCAGGAGAATGCTGCTCGCATTTTCCAGAAAATTCCATTAATATCTTATTGATTGAAAATGTGCTGACTTAAACAAGGGCAACATCATTTACTGGGAGGTAAACTTCCCTGACCTCCTGCTTATTGAGGGAGGTCAAGGGCTGTGGTCAAAATGTTAAAGATGGATGCCTCTTTAGCGGGGACGTGGGTCTCTTCCAGAATTCTCTTGAAGGATGTTTGACTGGTTCTGTGAACATGAGGTAAAACAACTGAGGAAACGAGCTTAAGGCCTGGAACATGCGAGCAACTGGTAGCAAGAAACTAGAACGCAGTAAGTTTGAAAACAATGAAAATATTTCCACAAGCGGCGAGTGATGCATTGCACAATTCAAGTAGACAATCTATGCCATTTATTTCCTTTATCCAAACGGTTGGTGCCTGCTTACACAGGCTACCACAAACGTCATAAAATGTAATACACATTATTGCCTCTTATTGGGTGCCTCAGGATCAACACCTGACAAACTTGGCTTCTTCTTACCACTAATTCACGAAAAGCTCGGAAAGTCCGCACACAATGTGGAGCTATAAGTGTTCTAATGTGTCTCCCTCCATCAAGGAAGTACTGTCACATCAAAAGCTTCACCAAAAAGCACATACCTTTCTTTTCAAAAATGTAAAAGCCCTTAAACAGCAACCCCTGAGCGTATACGCATCCTCCTTAGGGTCTATTAAAACTCCAAATTAGAAAAAAAATTAGGTAAACATGTGTCCCAATACCTGCAGTTTTCTCTTGTAATGGTGACGTGAAATACATTAAATAGTGGCTTTTAAGTGACACGTCCTAGGCTGCAGAAAATGCAGAAATAAAGTAATGAATGTGGGCCCAATTTATGGAATTACGTATAAAACTATGGAATTCGTATATTGGGTTTACTTGTGGACATATTTTACAGCTGTTGGTGTTTTCTTGTTCCTTCCCGTATTATGTTTGCAGTAAAATTCAAGCTTAACTAATCAAAATTCACAAGTATTGGTGCTTATGCATGTTTTCCTATATGATTTAATTGTATTAAACGGAAGTCTAAGAGGTATATTCTCAAGGACTTACAGCCGGGTGCGTTACTGTTACAACGCAACTTTTACGTCGTAATGCTGTTACAACGCAGCTTTTACAACGCAGGTTCCATTACAACGGATGTCATTACAACGCAGGATATTACATAGCAGATGGTATTACAACGCATACCATTACATCGTAAGTATTGGTAAGTATTTAATTTATTTTTTATTTTATTTAATTTTATTTAATTAATTTAATTAATATTAATTATTAATAAATATATTTATTTATGTTTTTTAATATTATAAATTAAATATATTTATTTAAGTAATTTTTAAAATAAGTATGAGTATAGGAGTATATGTTTTGGGGTACTGAGGTATATGTTTTGGGGTGTTTGGATAATTTTAGGTTTTAGGGCAGGGTTTGGGTTTTGGGGTACAGGAGTGTTTTTAGGTTTCAGGGCAGGGTTTGGGTTTTGGGGTACAGGGGTGTTTTTAGGTTTCAGGGCAGGGGTTGGGTTTTGGGGTACAGGGGTGTTTTTAGGTTTCAGGGCAGGGTTTGGGTTTTGGGGTACAGGGGTGTTTTTAGGTTTTAGGGCAGGGTTTGGGTTTTGGGGTACAGGGGTGTTTTTAGGTTTTAGGGCAGGGTTTGGGTTATGGGGTACAGGGGTGTTTTTAGGTTTCAGGGCAGGGTTTGGGTTTTGGGGTACAGGGGTGTTTTTAGGTTTCAGGGCAGGGTTTGGGTTTTGGGGTACAGGGGTGTTTTTAGGTTTTAGGGCAGGGTTTGGGTTTTGGGGTACAGGGGTGTTTTTAGGTTTTAGGGCAGGGTTTGGGTTTTGGGGTACAGGGGTGTTTTTAGGTTTTAGGGCAGGGTTTGGGTTTTGGGGTACAGGGGTGTTTTTAGGTTTCAGGGCAGGGTTTGGGTTTTGGGGTACAGGGGTGTTTTTAGGTTTCAGGGCAGGGTTTGGGTTTTGGGGTACAGGGGTGTTTTTAGGTTTTAGGGCAGGGTTTGGGTTTTGGGGTACAGGGGTGTTTTTAGGTTTCAGGGCAGGGTTTGGGTTTTGGGGTACAGGGGTGTTTTTAGGTTTTAGGGCAGGGTTTGGGTTTTGGGGTACAGGGGTGTTTTTAGGTTTTAGGGCAGGGTTTGGGTTTTGGGGTTCAGGGGTATTTTTAGGTTTTTTTTTTAAAGTACGACTTTAATTAAATTAAAATAATTAATTCAATTAAAATTAATTAAATTTATTAAATGAAATTAATTACAATTTTAAGATGAATACAATTATATTTATTAAATTAAATTAATTAAATGTAAATAATTACTATTATTAAATTTATTAAATTAAATTAATAAAATTATATTATTTTATTTAAATTACATTAATTCCTATTTAAAATTAAATTAAACTTATTTAAATAAAGATAAGATTAATACAATTATATTAATTTAATTTAATTAATTATATTTAATTAATTACTTTTATTATATTTATTAAATTAAATTAATAAAATTATATTAATTTAATTAAATTACATTAATTCCTATTTAAAATTAAATTAAACTTATTTAAATAAATTATATTAATTACATTTTTTACATTATTTTAATTATATTAGTAAAATAAAATTAATAAAATTAACTTAATTTCATTTTTTTAAATAAATTATACTTACCTATACTTACGATGTAATGGTATGCGTTGTAATACCATCTGCTATGTAATATCCTGCGTTGTAATGACATCCGTTGTAATGGAACCTGCGTTGTAAAAGTTGCGATGTTACAGCATGCGTTGTAAAATAACGCGTTGTAACATCATAGATCCTACAGCCGATATCACCAGTTATCCTGCGAAAAAAGCAACAAAAATCATCACCAAACATAACACCGGCAACTAACGCTAACGATATGCAGAGTAGGCGTTCCAGTGCAAAAAAGCTGCAACAACACCACTTCGCAACATTCTCAACGACTAGCCAGCACGGTGATAAGATTAGAAAACATGCAATAAGGCGCGTTAGCAGCAGGGATTTAACATCTGTTCTTACCTGGTGTTAAGTCGGACGACAACCTGCACCATGAAAGGGAGCCCAGCCCAGAGCCATACCTGAAGAACAACAGATGCCATGGAGCTACTGATCATGCAGGTCAGACACCAAAGAGGGCCACAACACCCACTGCCACCACCCCCAATCAATCAATCAATTAATCAATCAAGTATTTGTAGAGCGTGCTACTCACCCGTAAGGGTCTCAAGGCGCTGTGGGGGAGGGGGGGGGTGGTGCTGCTACTGCTCGAACAAGCAGGTCTTGAGTAGCTTCCTGAAGGTAAGAAGATCTTGGGTCTGCCGTAGGAGGATGGGGAGGGCGTTCAAGGACTTGGTGGTGAGGTAGGAGAATAATCTGCTGCCGGTGGTCGTTCTTTGGATGCGGGGGACGGTGGCGGGGGCGAGGTCGGTGGAGCAGAGCTGGCGGTTTGGGGTGTAGAAGGTGAGTCATCTGTTGAATTTTGTTGGTCCGGTGTTTTGGAGTGCCTTGTGTGCCTGGGTGAGGAGCTTGAAGGTGATCCTCTTGTTGACGGGAAGCCAATGCAGGTATCTCAGGTTAGGTGTGATGTGACTGTGGCGAGGGATGTCGAGAATCAGGCATGCAGAGGCGTTCTGTATGTGTTGCAGTCGTTTCAGTAGTTTAGCCGGGGCTCCCGCATAGAGGGCGTTTCCGTAGGCCAGCATGCTGCTGACGAGGGCCAAGGTGACCCTTCTTCTTGTGTCAGTGAGGATCCACCTGTAGATCATTCGGAGCATGCAGAGGATGTTAAAACAGGAGGATGAGATGACGTTGACTTGCTTGGTCATGGAGAGTGTTGAGTCGAGGATGAATCCCAGGTTGCGTGCGTGGTCGGTGGGTGTCTGAGCTGTACACAGGGCAGTCGGCCACCGGGAGTCGTCCCAGGCTGAGGGGATGGAGCCGAGGATGAGGACCTCCATCTTGTCCAAGTTCAGTTTCCGACGGTTGTTCTTCATCCATTCGGCGACAGCTTTCATGACTTCGTGGAAATTGGTTTTGGCGGTGCGAGGGTCTTTGGTGAGGAAGAGGATCAGCTGTGTGTCGTCCGCGTAGGAGATGATGTTGAGGTCGTGCAGTCTGGCGACGTGGGCGAGTGGGTCCATGTAGATGTTAAACAGGGTCAGGCTGAAGGATGATCCTTGGGGTACGCCGCAGATGATCTTGGAGGCTTTGTATCTGAAGGGGGGGGGGGGACGGATGCTCTGTGTTCTGTCGGAGTGGAAGGTGGAGGTCCAGTCCAGTGCTTTGTTGTGAATTCCTGCATCGTTAATGCGAGTGCATAGGGTGAGGTGGCAGATCGTGCCGAAAGAGGCTGAGAGGTCTAGGAGGTTGAGGGCTGCGGTTTCGCCGTTGTCCAGCGGGGTAGTGATGTCAACAGTGGCGGCGATGAGGGCCGTTTTGGTGTTGTAGATGCTGTGGACCCGGACTGGGACGGGTCCAGGATGTTGTTCTCCTCGAGGTAGTGGGTCAACTGTTTGATGATGGTCTTCTCGATGATCTTCGCTGGGAATGGGAGCAGAGAGATGGGCCAGAAGTTTTTTAGATCCCTCTGGTCTGCCTTGCGTTTTTTGAGCAAGGCGTTGATTTCAGCTTGCTTCCAACTCTCCGGGAACATTGTGGTCTCGAAGGAGATGTTGATGGCCTTCCGGAGGTGGGGTGTGATGGTCACGCTGGCTTTGTTGAAAATGTGGTGAGAGCATGGGTCTGACGGGGAGCCGGAGTGGATGGTGCTTATGATTTTGATGGTGTCGTCATCGTTGATGTTGGTCCATGTGAGCAGGGGGTCGCTGTGGGTGGTGGCCATCGCGTCTGAGGTGTCGTTGGCTGCTGTGGTGGTCTGGTTGTCGAAGCTGTTGTGGATGTCTGTGATTTTGCAGTGGAAGAAGGAGGCAAGGGAGGTGCACAGGTCCTGCGATGGTAGGATGTCTTTGGTGTAGAAGCTGGTGTTGGAGAGTTCCTTCACAATGTTGAAGAGCTCTTTGCTGTTGTGTGCATTGTTGTTGAGACGGTCCTTGAAGGAGGTCTTTTTGGCGGATCTGATGAGGTGATGATGTTGGCGCATGGCGTTCTTGTGGGCTGCTTGGTTCTCCGGTGTCTGTTTGTGGCGCCATTTCTTTTCCAGCTTTTGGCAGTTTTGTTTGGAGGTCTCGAGGTATGCGGTGAACCAGCTGGCATTCCTGTTGGTGCATCTGTTGGAGGGATTCTTGACCGGGGCGAGGGTGTTGGCGCAGTCATCGATCCAGCATCTGAGGTTGCTGGAGGCGGTGTCAGGGTTGGTGGGGTTGGAGGGTGGTCTCCGGGTGAGGGTGGTGGTTAGCTGGTCTTCGGTAACTTTGCTCCAGCAGCGGCAGGGGATCTGTTGGGTGCGGTGGTGAGTGGTGGGTTTCCGGAAGGAGAAGTAGATGCAGCGGTGGCCGGTAAAGTGGAGTTCAGAGCTGTGGTTGAAGGGGATGTGGGAGATTGCGGAGAAGATGGGATCCAGCATGTGGCCGGTAGAGTGGGTGGGCATTGTCACAAGCTATCTGAGTCTGAGGTTGGCGAGGTTGTCGACCAGGGTGGTGGAGTTGGTGTTGTTGTTGTTTTCAAGGTGGAAGTTCTGGACTCCTAGAAGGATGTAGTCTGTGAAGGTGAGGACGAGGGTGCTGACAAAGTCAGTGATGGAGTCGCTGAACTGTGGTCTGTAGATCAGACTTCCTTTGAGGGTGGTGTTGGGGTCGGTGTGGATCTGGAAGTGCAGGTGTTCGGTGGTGTTGAGGGTGTCATCGGAGTTGGTAGAGACCTTGAGGGTGGACTTGTGGAGGATGGTGATTCCTCCTCCAACTCCATTGGTGCGGTCTCTGCGGGTGATCTTGTAGCTGTCCGGAATGGCTAGGGTGATGTCGGGAGCCGAGGAGTTGTTCAACCAGGTCTCTGTCAGGAAGGCGACGTCCGGGAAGGATGTGTAGAGCAGGTCCCAAAGTTCTATGGCGTGTTTTTGTGTGGAGCGGGTGTTCAGGATTATGAACCGGAGGTGGTTGAGTCTTGTCCTGGTGGGCAGATTGGCGGCTCTGGTGATGGTGAAGCTGCAGTTCTGGCAGGAGAAGGGACCTTGGGTGCGCTTTGGGGTGGCCTGGAAGCAGGTGTGTTCTCGTCCGGTGTTGAGTGCATGCAGGGTGCAGGCATCGTAGCGGAGTCGGGTGTCGTGGCCTTCGCAGGGGCCATGGGTTCCCGCGCTGGGCGCAGTCCAGGCGCAGACGGGCGCAGACAGGCTTGTCTTAGGCATGCCAATGGCGCGGCCGCACAGCGCCCACCATATGATGGAAGGTGCGCAGGAGGAGCAGCAGGGAGCAAGGAGCGGGGAGGCGGTTGGGCGACGAGGGGGGAGGGCCACGGGAGACGCAGCGGTGGGAAAAATACAAAGGGAAGCTAGCAGAGATTACAGAAGGCAAAAAGGGCACACAGAGGGGAAACAGTCACCATAAATGAAATACAGTTAAATGCAAACAGTCATGGGGAGAAAAGTGAAATACTCAAGCAGTGCAAGGGGGAGGCGAGGTGGTGACAAGAGGGGCGGGCCGCAGGGGACGCAGCGGCGGGAGAAATTACAAAGGGAAGCGAGCAGGGATTACAGAAGGGAAAAGGGCACGAAAGAAGGGAAAGCAGTCACAATAAATGGAATACAAATAAATGCAGACAGTCACAGGGAGAAAAGTGAAGCACTCAAGCAGCACAAAGGAGTAAGCAGCACAGTCACGGCAGAGCTGACACGAGACACGAACCAACAGTGAGCGGCAGCAGTGGGCTCAGGGACAGTGGCACACTGGTGGTGCTGTGCGGCATTGGGCTGACCTGCCTGAAGCAGGGTCAAGGGTCACCCCAGGACACCGCCCTCCCTGGGGCCCTACCCCAGGCACTCCCCCCTGGACAAAGATATTTTACATCAACTTTACGAAATCATGAACAAAACAATTCGCCTGATGTCGCACAATTCATGTGTGATCGGAAAAAGGAGAATCATTGATTCATCATTGAATTTCCAAACAAAAAACTACATTCAAATTTAAATCAAAACAACTATATGGAAGAGTCATGTAGGCTGTGACTTACAGATTGTCCAGGGATTTCCCTGGACAATCTTTAAGTGACAGCCTGCTAGGCAAAACTCAAGATAAGAAGGCGTGTGATGCGCTCATCAAATGACAGAGAGAGAGAGAAAGAGAGAGAGAGAGAGAAAGAGAGAGAGAGAAAGAGGGGGAGGGAGAGACAGGGAGAAAGAAAGTGAGAGAAAGAGAGGAGAGGGAGAGAGAGGGAGAGAGAGGTAGAGAGAGAAAGAGAGAGGGAGAGAGGGAGAGAGAGAAAGGGAGAGAAGGAGAGACGGGTAGAGAGAGGGAGAGAGAAAGAGAGAGATAGTACAAGGAGCACGAGGCCAATCGGGCTCTTGGCTCATGCATACCAACGTTTGTGTGTATAGCTATTGGTGCACCATATGCCTAAGTCCTGGCCTCAATTGTAGCGCGAAAGCCACATCACATTTCCATAATGCAAGCAGTAGTCAGAGAGGAACTGAAGAGGAATAACATGAAGATTGACCAGAGGAACATTGGCAGATCATCGTCAATGAGCCGGGGGACAGTGCTTTCGGTAACAGCAAGGTGCCCAACGTAATCCCAGTCTGCACACCCATTTGCTCCATCTTCATTAGTCAGCCCCAGGGGTGGGAGCCTGACTGCATCACTGGCACTGCCCACTGTGAGAATATAGGCAACAGTGGATCATCATGTCAGGCATTTAAAGAACTCTGCCCGCTAGCAGAACTCCACAGAATTTTGCTGAGTTTTTTGCCAACTACGCAGAATTCCACGTAGTACAACTCATCGTGCTCCGCCCAGCCCTAGAAATATAGCACATTACCCAATTAATTTACATATTACTAAAAGTACCATAGAGTAAGCAGTAAACAGCACTTAATTAGATTGATTCAGCCAACACTTATCTTCGACCAGTAGAGAATATAGAACAGTACAAAATTGGAAAAAGAATTCTCCCTAAAACTCATTGGATAATCAGCTGCCTATTATCCTCCATGAATTAAAACATTTAAAAATGTACAAATTAACCACAAGTCTCACCAACCAGAAAATATTATGAAGTGCAGTATGTAGAGCTACATTTTTGCAATCACAAGGGTCAAATTCAATGTAACCACGTTAATAAAACCAGATTTCCCATCACAAGGCTGGTGTCTTAATAAAGACACCCTCTTAATATAGTCAACATCAAATTACCAGCTCAAAACATCACTATCGACCTGAGAGAGTTAATAGCAGGTGTCTGAGCTACTAAAAGGGAGAAGACCTGGCGTGATATTAAAGAAAAGTATGTCCCTATTGTGAATAGCTATGAACAGCTGTTTTTTATTTAAAGGTAATTCATATTTTTCTATAATTTCTGTTATCAAACGTTTATTTTCACAATTTCAGGTTAATCCCAGACAGTTCATTCTAAGTTTTATTTCTGAAATTTTCAAAGATCTAGCTTACTGGTGAATGTCATTTTTTGGAACTATATTGAAAAGGTATCTTTATAAAACCCTGATGGCTCCTGCAGTAATTCAGTTCTTCTGAGCTATCCACCTGACACTGGTTAAGCAATGCTGAGCTGTTAAAAGCTTTTCAGCCAGTGAAAAAACAATAGGACACCTTTTGAAAACTGGAAGAATGGGGGCTTATTTAGGAATTTGGCTGCTGGGAATGCTCGGGAACAGAGGCAGAAACAAGTGGCCATAGCTGAGCATTTGTATGATAAAAGAACTGTTGGTTGTATAGGTTAGTAAGGACAGAGCTGTCTGCTAACCCCTTGTAGATATGACTGGAGTGCCCAATTATACCACCTGGCATACTGAATGCATTTCATTTTTGGAATTAAAACATATCTCTGATTCCCTTAGCCTTATTTTAACCATTTGTATGTCATTTTGCTTATTATACTTTGTTTGATTTTCTTAAAGTGGTTTAGGATTTTTTCTGTATCTTTTTATATTGGCTTTAATTTTGTTGTACTGTTTGAACCTATCATACATTTCTCTGTGATAATGCTTGCTGCTTGAGCCAAGGCTACCAGAGGTTGAGCAGATGTTTCTCAATGAACTCTGTTGTATCCTAGCAGCATCTTATTAGGATAGCGAGGCAGTCCGCTACCAAATTAATAACATACTTTCTCACAATCAGGATTAATGAATTCAACATATACTATTTTTATGTTTGAATGCCATTATAGAGGAAATCCAATGAACGCTATTACAGACAGAGACAATATGAACAACAATTTGTTTACCAACAATTGTCCATTTTGGACACCGCCAGAGCAGGCAGCGTTGTCATAAGCATGCAGTGTACCATACAGTGAACACTACATATTGTATGGCTTTTCATGATAAAGTCTCGGCATGCATGTTCTATGGTGGGTAGACCAGGCACTCCAAGCTCAGCCGAAGGCACAATCAAAGACCCTTTCATAACTGGAAAAGCATTTGCTAAATTAATAGTTTCTTTAGGAAAGACATTTGCTAAAGTGGGTACAGTTGTGAAATCAGAAGGGAGGGAAGCTAAGATTCTCACTCCACAGCCCAAAATTGAACATATGTGGTATTCTGCGACATCCAGTAAAATAAAAGAAAGATTGCAAGCCCCAATCATTAGGTAATAAGAAACAAAATGTGACAGAAGCAATCTGTATTGAATAATAGGCTTGGAAGGGGGGGCGGAGCTTGCCGGCGTCCATGGAAGACGTGTGAGCGCTGAGCTCCTCGCCTAAGCCCCTTTAATATTCGACAAAGATATCCTTTTTGGCGCCTCACTGGCCCTTGCAGGGGCAGATATCGCTTCAACGATCCCCAGAGCTAGTGGGGGCACCTTCCCCGATCGAAATCGGTGGTGGCACCGATCTGTGGGCCGGCGGAGTTTGGCGTGGCGGACCAGGCCGCAATCCACGGACTATCCTTGGGGCTGCCCGCCCTGCGTAACACTACGTGCGGCATGAAGTGCCTGTGAGGTCTCGGGCTGCCGGACTGCCTCCTATCCTGTGATTCTTCCAGTGCAGCTCGCCCCGGCGCTTTGGTCAGTGGACGCTGTAGCACGGCTACTGGTGGTGTGTGATCGGTGCACTAGTTGAGGTGGCCTGGGGCGCTCCGGAGAGGCCCGGGAGCCCTGCGGCGGGAACCTGCATCCTACGGACACCGGTTGGCGGAGGACATTTCCACCTTGAACTGCTTGGGCACTGGCGGCGTACAGGGGCCGGGAAGTGTGCTGTAGTGTGTTGGTACTTTTCACCGGTCAGCGGTGGGACCTACGCTGTGGTGTGTGCCTTGCGGCTGAGATCGCCCCCCTGGACCCACCCGTACCTAGCTGCCTGTGGCCGCCATTTTGACCTCCATTCTCTGCTACGCAACGAACTGCACAACGGAGTTTGCTTCCCCGGCGCCCCCCCCCGCACCGTGCCTCATCAAAGTCCTATAAACATCGCTATGGGGAAAGGCGACAGAAACCAGCCGAAGCTTTCGTTCGAACAGCGGAAGCCGAGGGGCGCGGAAGGGGCGCCTCTGGAGACCTCGACGCAAGTTGCTGATAGCTCGCTTTGCGCGGACATTCGTGAAATGCTCTGTACTATGGAGAAGGGCTTGCAGGAAAGTATGTCCGCGATTGGCACGAAAATTGATGCCCTGTCCTTCAGAATGGACCGGATGTCTGAGAGAGTGGACAAACATGCTGAGAGGCTCGATATGGCGGAGCGAAGGCTGACGGAGGCGGAAGAGGCCCAGACGGAGTGGGATAAGGACCGTAAGCAGTTCGGTCGCCTACTCCAGGTCATACAGGACAAGACAGAGGACTTGGAGGCTCGCTCACGGCGCTCCAACGTCCGCATCACAGGTGTGGCAGAATCCACCAACACTGGCAAGATGGAGCTGTTTGTGGAGAAATTACTTCACACGCTGCTGGGGGAGGACGTCTTCTCCCCCATGTTTATCGTTGAGAGGGCCCATCGTACTCTGGGACCGAAACCGCAGCCTGGCCTTCCACCGCGACCAATCATTGCTAAGCTTTTGAATTACAGGGACCGTGACTTGGCACTACGGCTGGCGAGGGAGAAAGGGGATTTACAGTTTGAGGGCATGAACATCTCCCTCTACCCTGACTTCACGGCGAGAGTACAGGAGGAACGGAAACGCTTCGCCCCTTACAAGAAGCAGATGAGGGACATGGGCCTGGCTTACGCCATGTTGTACCCAGCGAGACTCAGGATCAACAAACAGGGGCACTCACATTTTTTCACGGACCCAGCGGACCTGAAAAAATCTCTTAAGGAATGGGCCAAGGAACAGCGTAACAGTCCGAGGGGTCAGCGTGCAGACGAGGAGGAGGCTGCCTCTCTGGATGCCCAGGGGTGAACCGCCCTTCGTCCCTGTGCCCGGCTTGGCTAAGTCATCGTGGGCGGTTGTGCTGCACTTTCAGGTCCGATGAACCTCTTATTTGCTTTATGGGAGCTGATTACTGGGACCTGTGTCAGGCTGCTGGGTCGTGCTCTTTCTGAGGTCTGCTGCTTGATTTTTCATTATGGGGGGGTGCTGCTCGAAGACAGTGGGACTTGTTATCCGACACTCTGCTTTTCTTTTCTTGCTTGGGCTGAGGTGGGGTGCCGAAGACACTGAGGGGTGGGACGGGGAGCTACTGTGGTACCTTGTTCCTGTTCGATTGTATTGCTGTCTGGCTGGGAACCTCTGCACCTGTGCTTTCGGCTTTTGACTCTCTAGAGGGTCTTTGGGTTTGTAGTGGGTTGTGTCGGGGTGGGTACGGGGTGGGTAGTGACATGCTCTGTCTGACCGGGTTGGGGTTGGTCGGCTGTGGGTGGGCGATTGGTTGTCCTGTTCTTCTATTGTTGCTCACGTGTTATGAGGGGGTTGGGGACTGTTGGGTTGGGGGTCTGTTTAAGCCAACTACTGAAAGGTGTCTGATGTACCGTCTGCTCTGCTCTGATGTTATCTTTAACTTGCTATGTCGACTGTTGAGACTCTAGGACCGGAGAGCGACCCAGGCTCTCTACGATTGCTATCGTGGAATGTGAGAGGGCTTAACGACTTCCGTAAGCTTAGGAAGGTCCTGGCGTACTTGCAGCGCCACAGGATTGACCTTGCTTTGCTGCAGGAAACACATCTGCCTCTGTCCAGTCCTATGTTGCAGACGAGGGGTCTCGGGACCGCGTGTGTTGCTGCGGGGTTCACCACACATGCTAGGGGGGTAATCACCTGGGCCAACCCCAAGTCCCAACTGTCACTACGGCAGGTGGCGGTGGACCCGGAGGGTCGGTATGTAATTGCACGTTGTGTTGGGAAAAGTCATGACTTGTTGCTGGTGAATGTGTATGGCCCCAACTACGACTCCCCTGATTTCTATACCTCACTAGCGGACAGCTGTAGGCAGTTTGTGGGCTCTAGGATGCTGTGGGGGGGGATTTCAATTTAGTGTTGGACCCGGAATTGGACAGGTCAGCGGGCCCCCCCAGGTCCCCGGCTGCATCGGCGTTGCTTCTGTTGACGGAATGTATGAAACTTGACCTGCTAGATGTGTGGCGACATAGGCACTCGGGGCGGGGTGGGTTCACCCATTACTCGGCCTACTATAACCTGCATACGCGGATAGATTACTGGTTTGTTTCCCGCTCCCTACTTGATACGGTGAAGGGGTGTACGGTGTTGCCTCGCACACTGTCTGACCACTCCCCACTACTCTTGCTTCTGGCTGCCCCTGCTAGGAGGATTCCCCCGTTTACCTGGAGGTTCCCTCCGTATTCCCTACTTGATGAAGCCTTCAGAGGGGAACTGGCAGAGGACATAGAGACTTACTTTTCGACTAATGTGGGGTCGGTAGATAGTGTTCAGGTGCTTTGGGATGCGTTTAAGGTATACATCAGAGGGATGACGATGGCAAGGCACTCAGGAGTACTCAAGGCTATCAGGCGCCGGGTGCAGCTGCTTGAAACACAACTATCTGATTTGGAACGGCAAGCGGGAGACTCGGGTACTCCTACGGTCGCAGACAAGCTTAAGCCCCTCCTAGAGGAATTTCAAGAAGAGGCGGACAGGGAAATTAAACATATGGGTAAATACGCCACAGCGCGCGCGTATGGTGAACGGGAGCGTCCAGGTGCTCTCCTAGCCAAACTGATGCGCAACAGCAGGCCCCCACTAGTAATTGAAGAGATTGTAACGGCTGCTGGGGACGCGGTGACGGAGGAGCAGGATATCCTGGCGGAATTTCACTCTTATTATACCGCTCTGTACTCATCGAGGTCTAGCCACCTTGAGGAGGAAATTGACGACTACTTAGGTTACATACAAATGCCCTTCTTGGCCGACTGGCAGAGAGTGTTTCTTATGGCCCCAATTCAGAGAGAGGAGATAACGGAAGCGCTGGAAGGTATGAAGTCTGGTAGCGCCCCTGGTGCGGATGGCCTCACGGTGGCTTTTTACAAAGCCTTTCAAGATAAGCTTGTCCCGTACCTGATGCTCCTGTTTGATGATATCTGCCAACAGGGCAGCATGACGAAATCTATGAGGGAGGCGCTGCTTATTACCATCCCGAAGCCAGGTAAACCCCCTAATCAATGTAGCTCTTACCGGCCACTGTCGTTGATAAACGTGGACGCGAAACTGTATGCGAAGGTACTGGCGACACGTTTGGCGCTTCTGGTTCCGGAACTAGTTGCTCCGGAGCAGGCTGGATTTGTCCCGTCACGCAATCTCACTTACAATATCCGCACGGTGTTGGGCACGATACAGCATGTCATGCAAGAAAATAAGGCGGTAGCCATTTTACTCGACATGGAAAAGGCCTTCGACTCCGTTGAGTGGCCGTTCATGCTCAGAGTCCTCCGTAAGTATGGACTCGGTGAACCGTTTCTGCAAATGTTGGGAGCTCTGTATTACAAGCCTACCGCGCGGCTGAAAATAGGGAACTTGGTTACTGCCCCGATCGAGATTGGAAGGGGCACCCGTCAGGGCTGTCCCCTCTCTCCGCTGCTGTACGCCATGGTGGCGGAGCCCCTCGCTTGCGCTATACGAGAATATCATAGGTTCGAGGGGATAAACTTTCTGACGTACCAGATTGGTATCTCGACATACGCGGATGATACTCTGCTATATGTCCGTGACCCGGAGGCAAACCTCTTGTCGGTGCTGCGGGAAGTGGTGAGATTCGGGGCCCTGTCGGGCCTTCGAGTCAACTGGGATAAATCGGTAGCATTACCCTTGACTCCGGTGACGCTCCCATTCGACTCGGAGTACCCATTGCAGTGGACTGCGGACTCCATACGTTATCTGGGGATTCGTGTTCACACTGACCCGGAGGTCCTGATACGAGAGAACTATGGGGTTGCCTATTCCAAACTGGTGGACGATGTCGAAGTGTGGTGCAGGCTCCCGCTTTCTCTTATGGGCAGGATAGCGCTTATGAAAATGGTAGTGCTCCCCAGGTTTCTTTTTCTATTTACGAACATACCTGTGGTCCTCTCCAAGGCTTTCTTCCGGAAACTTACCCAGACACTTATTCGCCTTGCGTGGGGGGGCAAACAGCCGAGGGTGCAATGGCAAACACTCGTTCTTCCGTATGAGCAAGGGGGGCTTGGGGCTCCAGACCTAGAACGGTACTATAGGATCGCTCAGGGAGCGCATCTTCACACATGGATTCATGGGGATCCTGGCATCCCTCATGTGAAGCTGGAACGCCTCTTTGCGGACCCTGTCCCTCTCCCGGCCATGGTATGCTATCCAGCCGATCGTAGAGTCGGCAACTTGGACTCTATCGCCGCTACGAACCATGCTTGGCATGCATTGGTAAGCTCCTGAGAGAGTGTGTTGCTGTACTCACCCCTGCTACGTGTGGAATGGGCAGTCTGGCTGGCTCCACTGGCGGAGAGAGGGGTCCTGAAAGCGTTACGTGAATTGGGCATTGTCACGGTGGGGGATCTCTTCGTAAATGGCACTCTGAAGACGTCGCAGCAGGCCCTCCAGTCCTGCCCTGGGGCTACGCTATTACATAGCTTCCAGTACCATAGGGTTCGTAAGGCGGCGTTAGTCGCACTGGGCCCGGAATTGGCGGAACCGCAGGAGGTACCGGAGCTTTCGTATGTAATCAAGACCCCCTCTTCTCGTAAACTGATCACGGCCCTTAGGACACTGGGTGATAGGCATCGGCAGTGCCCCCCGTCCAAGGCCCGGTTGGCCTGGCAAGCTGACCTCCAAACTCCTATCTCGGACGAGATGTGGCGTTATTGTTCCGCTAACACTAGAAAGATTTCACTCAACAGTAGGCACCGCCTGATTCACTTTAAATACCTGCAGCGAGTCTACTACACACCTGAAAGGCTGCACAGGTATGGGCTGAGAGAGTCAGCAGAGTGTGAGCGCTGCCACTTTCCCACGGCTGATTTTCTTCATATGGCCTGGACTTGTCCTCACATCCATAAGTTTTGGACAGAGGTCTTTGCGGATCTTAGCTCTATATTAGATGAGGAGATTTTGCCCTGCCCGGCGCTTGCATTGATTGGTTTCTCCAAGCCGCTACCGGTGGCAATGCGGCGGCTTGCGGACATGGCGTTGCTGGTGGCCAAACGCCTTGTTGCCTTGTGCTGGATGCGGGGGCCAGTTCCTACGAAGAAGCGATGGGAGGCGGACTTACTTTACTGTTGCATGCAATCGGAGGTGTATAGTGAACTACTTCCACCGAAGAGTCGCCCCAAGAATTTCTGGGGGTTGTTTAAGGCATTCCGGAGCGCGCAAGGGGACAGTGAATCAGACCTTGAGGGGGAGGAGTTGGATGTACTGCTGGAGAATGGGGTGGCGGTGGTTGATTCGGGGGAGAATGGTGGCTGAATATTCCTGTGTCGTCGATGAGGGAGGGATTGTGCCTGGGTTTTTAACTGTCTGTGTACTGAGTGAGTGATTGAGGAGACTATCCTGGGTGGCGGTTGACGTTGTCCCCCTTGAACTTTGCTCTGCCCTCGTGGGCCCTTGAGTCGGCAGCCTTAGCCCACTAGTGGGGTTGTGGTTGTGGTGTGTGGTGGGAGCGGGCGAGTGGACACGGTTTTAGGTAGTCTGGCTAGTTTCTGGGGTGGGTGGGTTTATGTTAGAGTAGGGTTTGGTTCTTTTCTACACTTTTTTCCTTTCTTCCCTGTCGTCTGCCTTCATCCTTGGGTCTTCATGCAGTTGCTATTACATGTTTATACTGGTCGTGCTATCTCGGCACACTGAACTACGCTTGGAAGTGTCATCGCCAGCGCCGCCGGTTGGACCTTACTTTGACAAACTGAGGTCACTCATAATCTGCTTCCATGGACTGTTCTTATTGCACATTCTTTTCTACCTACTGTTACGCCGCCAGGCCTCCGGGCTGTTGGTATCGTGGCTGTGTGTATCAACTGTACTCAGGGATTTGGGTGTGACCTGTTGCTGCCGCCGGCCTCCGGGTTGTAGGCGCTGACGGCTGTGTGAATGACTTGAAGGAGTAATAAAGTACAAATTTAATAAAATAAAAAAAAATAATAGGCTTGGAATTTATATTTTTCAGGTATTACTGGTATTGTGCTTTTCACGTCTTTTTGGATGAATTCATCCTACTCCCCATATGTGTGGCAGAGCCTGGTCTGATGACATGAATACGAATGTAAGTGCCGATCCACAGATCCTTCAGGATGCACATAAGCAACTGCTTTCTATTGGTTTTTAATTTCTAGTGAAGTGTTACCATCAGTTCCAAGGTCTTGCAAACAATACCAGTGGGCAATGTCAATATTCTTCAATTTCAGATTGTCACAGACAAAAGCGTAAAGACCAGTATCAGCCCAATATGCGTCCTGGATAAAAATTCACAAATAATATGCACGTAGTATAAAAAAAATATATATTCCCAATATGCAAATGTAATAGAAACCAATAGGATGTGGACAGAGAAGGATTTTACAGTTAGGGAAGCCCTAGGAAGAAATATATGCCTAGGCTGTTTAAGTTTCGTAGCCATGGTAAGCGTGTGAACATATCTACTCCAGAGGATTTCAAGACTTCCCTGCAAACTCTTTCATCCTTCTGAAAGATTAATGATGGATCAGGTTGGTGGACACTGATTTGACGTTATCTGTATGAGGTGTAGAGTGAACCCAGCTACTTTTACCATTTGCCTCAGTAGGATTTATGAACAGTGTACAGAACCATGAATTTGATCTTGGCTATTGGAAGCTATTTGAGAGCTTTCAGGGCATGGTAGGTGAAGTTACATTTTCAAAGGTTTTGGCATAATCTAGATGCCTACTTTTGTAGATTATGTAGCCTAGCATTGAATTTCTTGTACAGACAGGTATATATGACGTGTTAGCAGTCCCAGTGTGGCAGTGACTGCTGCTCTTTTTAGCTCTACCATATGGTTAGTTCTAAGTCATGGAAGAATTTTGCAAAATTAGGGGAGGTATATCTCATATGACTACTTTGCTGGGCTCAAATGGCAGACCTGAGTCGAAGGTTATGCCCAAGTTCCTGGCTTTTTGGATACTTGAGGGAGAGGTCCAAGACCTTCAGACTAATCAACGGGTGGTGGGTGGGATCAGTTTGCTAAATAATTAAGATCTCAGTTTTTCCTCTGTTCATCCAAAGGGAACTTTTGGTCATTCAATGCAGCACTTGGTCCAGGCACATGAGCATGTTAGTGGAATTGCTTTGGTAATTGAATAGGCAGAAGTGAATGTGTGTATCAGTGTCTATATTTGGAAATTCAGCTGGTACTCCTTGTTTAACCAAAGCAAGTTAAGAATGTTGGGGAGCACCACCGAGTACTTTAGATGCAACCAACTCAACTAACCTAATCCCAATAGTTTACCTGCAGCTGGAAATAAATTAAACGATCCATGGCACAATAGGGCCTGTTATGCATTTGCAATATTTCCACTCTGACAGCAGTATTATGATGTGACGTGATGTGATGTGTGGTAATACTTTTCTTTACTAAAGTGTGCCCCCTCTCAGAAAGATCAAGGAATGCTTAACAACTGAGTTTAAGCTTTGACTTTCATATCTCTTATTGTAGCGAAGGCAGTGATGACTGTGAGGTTCTGGCTATTGGCACTGTACAGCCACTGTCAGGCTTACCATGTCGGTAGCTCAACGCAATCACAGCTTATGTATATGATGGATTGCACAATACCAACGAGTGGCACCCTTGCCCTATTCTACAGCATAACCACTGGCTGATAGGACGCCAACAGAGACTGTGCCAGGATTGGCAGAAATAGGATACATTTTGCACGTTATAATACTTTTACAATGGTTAATATCCCTCAGATGGGCAGTAGGACACAAAGGGGTAGATTTACAAGCTCCTTGCGTCACTTTTGCGTCATTTTCCCCATGTTAAAAATGACGCAAAAATGGTGCAGGGGGCTTGTAAATCTGCTCCAAGATGTCTCTGTCTATCACGCAAACAAAGTGATCTTGAAGCATGTAAAGTGCAGACGTTTTATGACAGTGTGCACTGCACTGTTGTCTCACGTGCCACCTGTACAGTCTCTGAACTGGATGGCACAGAGCATGGTGCTGATGACACCCTCCTTATCTAGCCCTTTTTTTTACCCACCCGGCCCACATCCCAAAACCTGATGCAGTCTGTTTGTTTTAATATTTGCCACAGCAGAGAACAGTAAAAAAAGAGTACATGGTTTAGCCTCGAGACTTTCATTGGCCCGTGCAACTGTGCAATGTGAAATATATTGGGGAAGCGGTCTGCTCGGAGAAAAAAAAGAATCGGCAATCATTTTTGCTTTTAGTGTTATCCTTGACTTTGCCACTTACGATTCTGGAACATACTCACACACATCATTATACATAATGATCCTGGCTGCATTATGGGCTGATATCCCGCAATTATGCAGAAAGATTTCATGCTGCTTTGCATGAGGAAGGGCCGGTCACAGCATGGTAATGGCTTTCTTGCACCGCCTTGGAGTGTATTCTTAAGTTCTCTGCTTGAATTGAAAGCAAAGTTATTAGCTCAAGTGCATTTGATAATTACGTTTGTCCTGACTAGTCTTCTATTCATTAAATACTTACAGCTGATAAGATTCCATTTCCTAGACAGGACACAACTATGCTTCTAACTAATGTGTGATCTTATTGGATGTGACATGGCTCTCCATCACTGTGTAATCACCCCGGCTCTAATGTGCCACGTGCACTATTACTAATTCTGGTATTAAATACTTGATTACAGGAGCTCCAGGGGCTTGAGCACACAGTTTAAATAACTTCTCCGAAATGGTAATGGGCTGGAAGAAGACAAAAGGATATTCAAAGCTTGTAATGTCATATTGCAGAACGCATAGCCTTTAAACCTATGTCAAGTTGCTGTAATACAGGAAGCATGCTTGGAGTGGAGTGGTGTGGGCTGATGGGGTGTGCCTGATTGTGATGATCATTGGTACATTATTCACTGAAAAAGAAAATCTAAAAATAAAGGAATAAGTTGTCAAACTGCTCCAAATAAAGAGGCAGATCTACAAGAAACTAACGCAGCGCAGTGCCGCAGTCATTTTGCTGCGCCATGCTGCATTAGTTTCAAAGCACAGGGATGCGACATATTTACAACAATGTGTCGCATCTCTGTTCTTCCCTCTGTGCTGGCACAAAAACTGCTGCCATGAGCCGGCACCATTGCACCATGGCACAAGGATGGTTGTGTCATTGGGAGATTGCGTCATGGGGAGATTGTTTTGGGCAGGAAGGGGCACCTGAGGTGATTTCTTCTTCCAATGTGTGCTGTAGAAAGCCCACGCATTGAAAGAGGAAAAAACGAATAGAAATGGAAACATTTCTCCTCGTTGCACCTTGCTATGACACCCGTAGGGTGGCATAGCTTTCTGACGCATTTCCCGATTTACGATTTCTCGTAAGTCTGGAAATGCATCAGTGGACATGGGTGTTGCTTGGGAACACCCACTACAACACCCATGTCACATCCTAACACGCAAAGTGTGCGTGAACAGGGGCAATATTTACAAGCACAGGTAAAGTCACGCAGGGTTGGCTTTACCAGTTCCTGTAAATATCAGTTAGCAGACTGCGCCAACGGTGCGTCACTCAACGTAATCCACCGGCGGTGCAAGGGGCTTGTAAATCTGCCCCAAAGAGAGAAAGTCAAATGTAGAGGAGATTTGAATAAAAAGCATTGCATTGCTGGTTCTTTGCTACATATCTGGTTTTATGAATGTTCAAGTAAAAAAAAACATATGTTTAAAATGTATTTGTTTTATTTTCTACTAACTGGATCGCATCGGGTTCCCGTTAATACTTCAACAGTCAAGAAAGCATTCACTTCACTCAACAAACACATAGCTTTTATGGTGAATCGGTGGTGCGGTTACAGTTTTTGGTTGAATGGGTTTGTAAAAACGTGCTTTTCATGCGATTTCGATTTTCACGTGTGTTAACCGAGGTGTAGTGATGTGAAGCTGAGTGTAGTCCACAGTCTTTGTTGGACTTAGACAATCGAATGAGCATATATCCCTTAGATTTAGCATCCCATTTGGATTGGTGAACATTGTTTGTTTGTCACCTCATGCCATGTATGCTCAATGTTATATTAGCAATTACATAGCACTAAAGTCAGTGTCTGGCCAGGCGTTATTTTTTATCATAGTACATTGTCATGTGCGTATCAAAAATCATTCTCACAGCCACCACAGTTCTAAACATTAGTTCACAGCTGTTATGTATGACTTACTCATTTCTTCTCTGCATCTATCTGACAGCTGACAACTCCTCACTACTTGACTGAAGGTAATGTGTGAGCGGCATTCAATTGTAGCCTCAATCTACAAATGAAATATACAGCTGGAGTCCAGACTCGGTAACAGAAGAATCATGTAATTCACTCACCTATCTGGCACCTGTCCAATATTTTAGCCAAACCACAAGGTATAAAGTGTGATTTCTGCACTGCCTAGATTTATAGCATTTTGACACATACGCACAGATAAAGTCACCACTCAAAACTGAGGAGCCACAAGTCAACATCCTGCTCTCCTTTTCGGTCTCACCGTTGCCACACCCTTCTGCCATATATATATATGTGACCTTATGTTCAAAGCTATTTTGAGGTCGCAATGGCTCAGATTCACAAAATCAAAGACTTTGTGACTGTTAAATAGTTTCGGGGTATGTTCAAAACCCACATCGTGATACAGTAACTACCAAATCACAAAACAGGTTTGCAACTGCATACCGAATAGCAAACTGAAAGGGGCGTTTTTAGGAGAATCCTTCCAATTTGTGATTTCGAATGATGTGTACCAATGATTTGCAACCACAATTGCCCTTTGTCAATGTTGTAAAAGCATTTTTTTACAACCAGGCAGTGGTCACTGGGACCACTGCATAGGGATATAAAAAGGTAATTGAAACTTTTCTGTTTTTTTTTAAATGCATGCCAATTTCCTATGAGAAAAACAGACTGCATTTTAAAAAAGTATCTATTGTTTAAAAGCAATCATAGGCATTGTGGTCAGCTGATCCAGCAGGCCACCATCCCTGTGACCGAAGTAACATGTATTGGGTAGCAAGTTAGACCAGGTAGGTCAAATTGTGGCCCTCCAGCGAATCAGTATTTTGGGAACCAACATGTTTGCACATATGTTGGTTAATAAAAACACATGCATTCTGCAAAAGTCACTGTACAAATTGCTAACACTTTTACCGAATGCTTTGTATGAACATAAGGCCTGTAAGGTTCACTTCGACTGAATGCATAGGGTCTTATGTTCTTACAAAGCAATTGGTAAAACTCAACTGCATTTTTTTTTCACCAAGGCTATAGGAGGCACTGCAATGGCTGCACTACACTCCTAAGGCAGGAAGAAGCCTCACTGTCATCCAGAAGGTCTTCTGGGATTCTGGTTGGTAGAGGTGTGCACCCTTTCAAAGCAGGAACCAAAATCCTAGTCAGGGTAAGTCAGATACACACCATAAAATAACCTGTGCTTACCCTCTGGTAGTTTGGCACAAAAAAAGCAGGCTTAACTAACGAGGAAATGTGTTAAGTACTTGTGCAACACTTCAAACAATAACATTGTAAAAATCCACAAAAAGGCTCCTCACCCATTTAGAAATTAGATTATGATTTTATAAATAGAACAAGACCAAAAAACAATAAATAGAAGTCTAGATATGAATTTTTAAAGATTGTGGGGTTATCTGGTTGCGCTCGATCGGGGAAAAATCAAGGGTTCAGGCTGACCATGATGGAGCATAGGCCAGATACGGGAGCCACACAAGGCCAGCTTGACCTTGATCCTGGTCACAACAGTGTGCAGTTGAGCAATGTGTTGTTGTCAAGCTTGCAATCAAGGTTACCCTTCGATTTTTTTGCTCCAGGCAACAATGGTAATGCATTGGTTCCAAAGACGAATCGCCGGTTCCAACATGTGTTGGTTCTGAGTGGAATGCGCTGGGTTTCTCTGCGTAGTTGAGGGGATTGGTCGGTCGTCTTTCACTGCAGTGGTGTCGATGCAGTGATTCTAACAAGTCAGGTCCTTTGGCTATGAGCTTGTTCCAAGTGTGATCCACCTGTTTTGTTCTCACAACAATGGTGATGCATTGATTCTGCTTTGTGCAGCAGAGGATGCATTGGCTCCAGTGGAGCAAGCATTTTAATCAACTCACATTGGACTAAGCACATGTGCAAGGTGTCAGACTTTGATACCCCTGAGTCTTAACACAGGATACAGGCCAGCATGCCCTCACAGATTATTCTGGGTTCAAGTCAAAGAGTTTAGTTCTTCCTTAGTAGGATCAATAGGCAGCAGGGGCGCAGAGCAGAAAAGCAGTTCATCCAGAGCAGCATTCCAGCAGAGTGCCAGTCCTTGTAGCAGCACAGCAGTCCATTCTCCTTACATAGTTTCTTCATAGGGCCCGTAGTGTCTGATTTAGTCGGGTCAGAGACCCAATACTTAATCTGAGTTGTGCCTTTGAAGTGGAGATGACTTGAAATAGAGGATTTCCAGTGCACATAGGTCTTATCTTCCAGCTCTGGCTCCAGACTCACTACGGGAGGGTGTAGGCAGCCCTTTGTGTGGGCACAGGACACCACCTATTCAGATGAAAGTGTCAAGCCCTCCCTCCCATCCACCCTAGGATCACCGATCAGAATATGTATGGCCCATCAGTCATACCTAAGATCCCTTTGTGTGTGGCTGTCTTGAGGGAATGCACAAAGTCCAGCTGTCACCCACCCAAGACATGTATTGGAGACACGCTGCAGGCAAGCCGGGCTAGAAATGTATAATTATTTATCAGAGCATTTATCATTACCATTCCAATGCTAAGAAACATGATAGAGCTATTCCTTCTCAATCAGGAATTACAGCTTATAAGGGTAATACATAATTCTCCATGTTTACCTATGGGAAGGGTAGGCCTCAAAGTAGAGAAAAACAGATTTGGGTGTTTTTGACTACCAGAATGTGCACAACTTAATTGTACATGGCCTACCATTTAATTACACAGCACCCTGCTCTATGGGCTAACTAGCGCCTACATTAGAGGTTATGTATATGTAATAAAAGGGGAGTTTCAGGCTTTACATACAAGTCAGCATGGTAGTGTAGAATGCATGCACAGGCTTTCCAATGGCAGGCCTGAGACAGGATTAAAGGGCTACTTGTGTGGGTCCAGTGCTTAATTTGTAAAATATGAAGTGCAGGTGCTCAAATGTTTGTCGGAGGCCACACCTACTTTTCGCTTGCTCCACCCACTCCCTGCACTGGCTCCACCCACATCGTCAACTGCCACTGCTAAAAGTCAGAGGTAATATACCTTGCTGATCCGAATTTCAGCAAGGGAGCTTTCCTCATAGTAAGGTTTAGGTTCCCCTGCCCTGTAAACATTTTGAAAAAGATTAACTCAAAAGTGCATTTCCATGCACATACCCCTCTACTGCAGAGATGCCCCGCCTGTGCTGTGCTATTCCCTAAAGCTCCCCCCTCCTCCTCACGCCGTGGCTACCTGACCCTCCGGTGTTGTGCAGTTGCAGCAGTGCAGTATTACTTGGACAGACTGCACACACAGTGCACTTTAAATGTTATTTACATGACGCCACCGGAATCTGCATTGCTCTTGTGAACATACTGAGTGTGTGTGAGAGTGCAGTCATCCATCACATCCCGATCGTCGCTACTAGTTTCATCAGCGGATTGCCGATGTGTAAAAAAAGAAATGCACCAAAAAACATATTGCCACACTGAAAAGAATCTAAGCATGTTACGTAACAGAATCTGTCACAAACCGACTGGGGGCGGCGGACACAGCTTTATTAACCTACCCTGAAATTCCAAACGAACATTTTGGGCTCTGTTTCATCACATAATACATTAATAAAAAATTGGGGGTGCATGCCAGTATTGCAAACTTCGATCAGGAATGGCAGCATTTACACAACATAACATTTTTACTTTGAAAAAACTGAGAGAGTTTATATATTTGTAAAATGTAAATGGTCATGAAATTGCACTTAATCCCGCTGTAGGAGGGATTCATTTTAGCAGACAAGGGAACTGTCCTGAAGACGTAAAATAAAATGTTTCTCCGACCTAGATCACACACTGTGGTCAAGTTGAGAAGCTGAGACTCAACCTGGAGGCTATTTGTTTCTCTGTTGGCAACTTGGCAACTTAGCCACACTCGCCCACGTATATTGTAGAATTACAACTGACTTGCTGTAAAATAATGTAGTCTCATAGACAAGACAACCTTTCGTCCAAAGACATCATCACCGCCATAATGCACTTCCCCTTGCATCTCCTGAAGAACATCCGGCCAAATCTCTTGCCGCAACCGCAACGGAACACTTCTGGCAACATGAATGATCCATCTGATCAAACACACAAACCTCCTCATGAACAGAGTGACCAGGCATGACCAACGCAGGAGTAAACCAGTTGGCGTGGCGTAGCGTAGGCCTCACCTGCGCAGCAGCTTTTTTATTTATTTGGCCGCAAGCCTACGCTGCCTACACCAGGCCAGTCCTGCACCACCAGGCCCTCTTGATCGATTATAACCAGTCAGAGTCACCAATTAATCGTCATCAGTAGTCCTGCGCCTGCGGCCTGCCCCCCCTGCTGCGCAGCTTTATTTATTTAAAACCCTAATCATCTTGATTTGGTGCCAGGCGGCGCTGGCCATCATGACCAGAGTGACCAATCCACATAATGACCGGTAGCAGCCATCACCATCACGGCAGCGCCGCGCCTGCTGCCTGAGTGCTAGGGCCCCCTGCTGCTCCCTCGCCCTCACCTGGTGAGCAGAACTGTAAGTCGGAAGTCGTCCAAGCAGCAGGGGAGGTCTGTCCTGACTACTCCTGCTCCCGCTACTTCGAAAGGCGGCACGCCGGGCGTACAACACCTCCACTGACAGGGGTGAGGTGCGGGCGGGCGGGCTTGCGGGTATGCTGGGGCGGGCGTGCGCAACAGCGAATGGTCAATGCGCGCGCATTGAAATCTGCGCCTGCGTCGCTGCCTCTGCCGCGCACAGCCCCAACCCCCGCAGAAAAAGACCGCCTTGCCCAGTCCAACTCAACAACAACTACACCCCGCCCCCACCACTGATCCGTGGCTGCGGGCCGGGCCGGAAGGCAGTCTTGAAGACGAGGAAGTGAGGAGGAGGGGAGAAATGGAGAATCGATCATCGGAGAGTCTGCTCTGGAGTCAGTTTACACAGTTTCAGTTTTAGTCAGGGTTTTAAACATCAGTCAAACATGAACCACGGGCTCCAGAGCTTAAAAATAAAGTGACAACACACGCTCTCTCGTTAGAAATGCATCAATTACTGACGCAGGTGCACTCAATGCTGCCGTGACTGTAGACCCGGCCCTAACAGTTAGGTGCCGGTGCCAAGCACCGGCAAGCTCCGGCTCAAATTAAGCACTGTGTGGGTCACACAATCAGTTTTGCTGTCCCACTAGTAGCATATAATTTGCCAGCCCTGGGCACAGGTAGTGCACTCTAATAGGGATTTATAGATAAATTAATTATGCCAATTGTGGATAAGTCAACCAAACCATCTTTCTGGGAAGGAACTATGGCCAACAAAAATTCAGCAAAATTGAAGGCAAGCAGCAAAATGTTTGTGGGAAGACCACCCTAATGCTGTCAGATCTAACACGTCCCATCCGCAATTTCCCACACTCCCTCCATGAGCAACAAACTCCAGTTAAAGTACCCGTGCTTTGTCACAGGAGAGTCTAGGATCTATTCTAACAGCTTCTCAAACATGAGTTTTGTCTCCACCAACTGTGCACACTGTTCTAGGAAGAACTGCCTGGAGGGAAGGAGGAATGGGAGAAACAAGATTCTGACCAGATTAGGTCACATAAGTTCTGGTCTCTGCTTTGGTATTGAGTGACTGCTTCTCTGATATAGTAATAAAGAAAAAAGTGTGCGTAGGAAAGGCTCATTATCTCTTTAACTACAGGTTCAACCAGGTATCCCTAGGTATTTCATTTCCTTATCTGCTGCCCATTAGAAACTGGCTTCTCTGGTACCTGGCAACTTCTAGCAGCTGTCTCGACTGAGACAGAACTACAGGAGGAGCTGCAGGACAAGGTCATCCCAAGAGAGAAAGAGGAAGCATTATGCTCCATGCCCCATACTTTACAAGGCTCTGTGTTCCTTAATCAGCATCTATTTACAGATCACTAAGAGACTTCCATCTTCGTTATTAGTACATATCACTGGATGTGGCCAGATGACATGCTATCTCTTGTTCCGGAATTCATATTTTCATATTATTTAATTATTTGTTGATACTTAGAAAGACACATCCTAAAGGTCCAAAAGTGCCCGCACTCAAAGGGATATGTACAAGGAGTTAGTTAACGCTGCATTAGCGGCACTTTACCGAAGGTTTTGCGGCGAGATTTTTATTGCCTTATGTACATGGTGCCAGTAACCTCTGTTAGCAGCAGTTTTTGGCGAAAATGTCCATTATAAAGATCACCACTTCTGTTAGCGATAATGACGTGCAAGGGAGACGTTCACGTGCAAAAACGGCTGCTAACCCCACTTTGCAATACTTTCAAGGGGATTCTTTAAGTTTAGAGGTCTCAAAAAACTGCCTCTAACTGCAGTTAAAGGCAGTTTTTTAAGACCTGAAAATAGCTGGTGTTAAAAATGTAGATAACCCTTGGGGGCCTCATTGCAGCAGATTTTGTTGCTGGACAGCTCTGCAAGCAATGTTGCTGTGCTGCCCTGCAACAAAACAACAGGGCAGGACTGCGTACCATCAATAAGATAGTGCGCATTCCCGGGCCTCACTCATGAATATTGTTGCAGCGCATCAACAAGGCAGCGTTGCAACACTTTTCACTACGCCATCTTACGGCATCACGGATGCGCTGTGTTCCCTGGACAAAGCTCCATGGCGCAAGTAATGACAGATATGTCTGGAATCCTGATGTATCTGTCTGCGCTAAAGTCACACATTGCTGCATATGTGTCACAACCATGATGCAACTCCAGCAATGCATGGTGCCAGCCTATCCCTGTGGCACTGCGTCACCTTTACGCCTGCCATCATGCAGGCATAAGGTATTGATGCAGTGCTCGACTGTGTGTCCTGCTATGTGGCTTGCTGCTGTGACTAGCTGCTTGAGTCTGATGTTGGGGAGCCTTTACATTGCATTCCATTACAACGCATTGTGAGCTCAGTAACAGGGTATTTAAAATTTTTAGGGTGGGTATCGGTTTCGGGTGTCGGAGATGAAATGTGGGGTGTATTAAGGGGTACAATTTGACATTTTGGGTGTGTTTTAGGGTCAATCATGAAAATGGGGGTATATGTGAAGGAGCGGGTGAAATTTAAAGCGCTATGTACAGCCCACAAAATTCTGCATGGCAAAGGTCCTCCCATCCTTGCCAACATGGCCCGCCCTTACAAACCCCACGTCTGCTGCGCTCGGACCAAAAACATCTTTTGCAGTCAGCGAGAGTAAGGAGAGCTCGTTCTGGGGGCAGGCGTTTCTCTGTGCAGGTGGTGTCTCTTTGGAACTCTTTGCCCCTCAAGATTCGCTCAGAGCCCAAGATCCTACCATTTAGGAAACTTCTTAAGACCTACTTGTTTCCACAGTAGTTTTTAGCTGTGTCTCTCCTTTCTGGTCTGTTGCGCCGGGATGCCCCCGGGTAAGCTGAGTGCATTATAAATTTCATATTATTATTATTATTATTATTATGTTTGGATCAAATCTGATTTTAGGGAGTGGTTTGGGGGCTCAAAGATGAATTTTAGGATTCAGGGTTTGCTTTGGGGTGCAGGGGTTAGTTTTAGTGGGAATAGTAATGTTTACATCTCCACAATCCAACACCTTCCCTGCTGTTGCACTATGTCTTAGTATTAGTAGGTATTGTAAGGAATGCAATACAATGGAATGCATCGTAACTCCATATATACCTTTGGCACACCAGTGGTACGCCCGCTGCGCATGGCCGCACAGCGGTCGCCTTTGAGAGGTGCTGCAGGGGGGGGCCTGGACAGCTGGGATTGTGTGTGAGTGAGTGTTATAAATATTTAAATTAGAGAAATCCTACCTCCAGGCCAGGTCCCGTGTCTTCATTGCTTCTGCTCTCCTGAGTCTGCTTCCAGGAACAGGAAGCAGGCAGCCAGGATCCTGCCCCTAAGCCAATCACAACGCTGCAACGCGGCATTGGGATCGGTCATTGGCGCCGGGATGAGGTGTTCAGCCAGGAGCTGGAGGTGTGGCTATGTTCTCCATGCTTGCTGTAATTGCGAAACAGGACAGAGCGCATGACTGCTTTGTGCGGTCTGAGCGGACCGACCAAACAGTCACAGCGCACATGAGTGGGCATACCCTGCTCTGTGAGTGGAGCAACCCTACTCACCCTCCCGCCCACACAGAAAATGTGGCAGGATTACATCAGGAAGTTATCATCATGTGATGATTGTTCCCCTTCTTGCACTGCTTGAAAGCAGTGAGTCGGCGCTCTTCCACCATTGTGGATGAGCCAACACTGGGGGTGGGTCATCTACAGGTGCTAGGGCTGGGTGACTCGACTCCCGGGCCTCCTACTCTACCTGGATATTGACACCATGGCACAATCTGCTAAATTCTCTCCAAATCTATGACTCAGCCAGGTAGGATTGCACAAGCAGTTGATGCAACAGGGCCCCCTTAGGTGTGAACTTGCAGCGCTCCCGCAACACAAAATTTTGTTGCAGCCCAGGAGCCTCGCCCTCTACAGCGTCCAGCCAGCGCAACCTCATCTGGCCTGTGATGCAGAGAGGTGCCGCCTACCATTGGTAAACCCCTCCGTGCACCCCAGTGGAGTTGTGGATTGTAGTATGCGATGCAGACCTGCCTGCGTTGGTGCGCAGAGGCGCATCTACCATTCACAGCACCAAGGGGCGCAAGGCGGACTTCTCACACAGGCCAGCAAGGTGTCTCCATGCGACTGGCCAGGCTTCACCACCCGGTATATGAGAACGCCGCGTCTCAATGTCCACCGCCAAGGCTCATCGACCACTCAGCTCCTCCGCATCTCACTCCAGGCTCCAGACACAGGTCCAGTGAGGCATCCAGGCTCCAGAGGCAGGTCCAGCTAGGCATCTAGGCTCCAGACACATGTCCAGTGATACATCCAGGCTCCAGACTCAAGTCCAGTGAGGCATCTAGGCTCCAGACGCAGGTCTAGTCAGGCATCCAGGTTCCAGACGCAGGTCCAGTGAGGCATCCAGGTTTCAGACGCAGGTCCAGCAACGTATCCAGACTCCAGACTTAGGTCCTGTGAGGCATCCAGGCTCTCATCCTGGTCATCCTGGATGTTGGGTGGCTTGAGGGGGTTGTTGATGCGTGCTGCACTTGGCCCTGGATACTCCATTCTGCATTTCATTGTTTTTTTGCCTATTTTCTATTGGAGGTCGACTGATAGGCTATTTTTTCCAATAGAGGCAAAAAAAACCTCACTTTGGGCTGACTAACGTGCCTTTTTTGCTGCTAATGGGCCTTTCATTGGTTTTTGCCCGGTAACGCCGGAATTCCTATTACCATCACGCTAATGTTAGCTGCAATTTTCACCACTGATCCCTGAAGCTATCGCCATGTAGCAAAGTCTTGTACATACGTTGCTAACAAGCCAATAGTTTGTAGTGTTAGCGTTAGTTTTCACCAGTCCTTGTACATATGGCCCTAAGTTTTGGCCACATGCATAGCCAAAGAAGCCTGAGAAAGGTTTTATCTCTCGCCTCATGGCTTTTAGGCCGATTTAATAAAGCCATGAGGTAATATTGTTTTCAATTTTGGTTTTCCGGGAGTCTAAAAACTGATACCTGCTCTTTGAAGTGTGAGTGGCATTTATGGAACGTGGCTTCATGCTGTTTAATGTATGTTATATCTTGTTGGCTACCAGTAATATGAGTAAACCTTGTTATATAAATGTTTCAGAACACTTTTTTACAGCTCCACATATCTACTTACCTCTCGTAGCATTTATCCCATCCCCCATTATAATCATACCTCTACGCAGTGGCTATTGAAAGGATATGCAACTTATTTTTAATTTATTTTCTTTTTTTAAATTGAATTTGTCTCTGAGTCCATAGTGAAATGACGATTTCTAGTAATATGGTGTTGCCAGCGGCAGCTGCTCTGAACTCATACATATTTGCAAAGCAGGCGAACATCTCTAAATCTGACATGTGGTTCTCCATTACGGGAGCCTCCTCCGACATGACAGGCATCCAGAAGCCATCCACTGAACAGGAGGGTTCATTTCAGGATGCCGAATAACCCACGAGTCCACCAGGTGAACACAGCCTGTGGCCTATGCTGCTCTAATGGAGGATTGCTGAGCCAATTTAGAGATCCCTACCTGTGTGTTTGAGATGTTGCAGCGCTTTACAACATGCAAGTTTCTGGTGCAAATTCAGGTTTAACCTACACTCTGGGGACCTTTAGTTCCGGACCGAGGCTATCACAATCAATACAATTAAATAATGTGAAACACATTTAGCAAAAAATCAGATAGAAGATGTCAGCACGGAATTCCTCTGTTAGGCAGGGCATATCAATCAAATGCAGCTTTGTCAAGCTAGTGGGGAAGGCATCTGTCCATGAATCAAATTAACCTCCTTCCAACAGGGAGAAAAACACCAGCTCGAAGCTGGGAAAACAACTCTCTCTAAAGAAAGCAAAAAGAGAATCTACTAAATAAATCTGGAAGATCACCTCTCCTAAAGGAATCTAAGAAGGAATCTCCATCCAAAACACTGTGAACACTTTCTTAAAATGACAGACTTATAACATTATCAGTAACACTCAAACTTGCAGCCAACCAGTCAAGGGAATTCCAGTCTCATTAAAATATACAACCTTCTCACAAGCAGGCTCCAACTGTCAGCTTCAGCCAGCAGATAAAACATACAGGCCCCTCGCTCTCACTGGTGAAGCTGAAAAGCCTCCAATCAATTAAGAAATTCAAGCACAATCTCAAGGAACAAAACATTATTTTATGCATGAAAAACGAAAAGTAATAGTACACGTTTTCAAAGTTGTTTCAGCTTAACAAATAAAAATTGTTCACGTTTTACAAGCAAGTAATCAACAAACATGAGCACTTTTAAAATGCAGGCCTCCATTTATTATGATCAGTTTAAACGTGAGAAATGTGCAGAAAATACATTTGTGTGTGGCATATTACTGTTAGGATATGTGCACACACTTTTAATAATGGATTATTTTCCTCGAGGGTCTCTTAAGCCTTAAGGGCAGCAGCCGGTGCAACTCTATTTATGCAGTGATGAGTGGATGAAAACTTTTGTTTGATCTTCTCTTCAAAGTTTTATTTTGCTTTTAGTTAAAACAACTCTCAAAATGTGTCTTTTATTAAAAACAAAAAAACAATGGGCATAAGCTGCAGAGGTTTTCTCACTGCATGTTGGGGCCATTAATAGATTTCCCCTTTGGGGACTGCCAGGCCTAGAAGGGAAATCTGGCAATTGCTGCCTTGTCTGCAATAGGGCAAGACAACTATCACTATTACCTATGGCCGATGAGTTGCTAAGTGAAGGGCTTTCATCAGCTCTTCACATCAGCAGAGCCAGTTGAGATTCCGCCCATTGAAATCTAGTGCTACACTGTAAGAAATGGGTATTGGTAGAAGGGAGTAAGTGCCCACCACGAATACCAATCACAATTCTTCTCAGGGTGAACCTTTAAAGTCACTAAATTAACTTGAGTTCAACCCCCTGGTACTAGGTCACAGAGCATGCAGGCTTAATCAATCAATCAATAAATCAATCATGGTATTTATAAAGCGAACTACATACCCGTGAGGGTCTCAAGGCGCTGGAGTGGGGGGGGGACGCTGCTACTGTTTGAAGAGCCAGGTCTTGAGAAGTCTCCTGAAGGTTAGGAGGTCTTCAGTCTGCCGCAGGCGGATGGGGAGGGTGTTCCATGTCTTGGCAGCGAGGTGGGAGAATGATCTGCCAACGGTGGTCACTCTTCGGATGTGGGAGATGATGGCGAGGGGGAGGACAGCAGAGCGGAGCTGGCGGGTAGGGGTGTAGAGACTGAGTCGGCTGTTGAGGTATGCTGGTCCGGTGTTGTGGAGTGTCTTGTGTGCGTGGGTGAGGAGTTTGAAGGTTAACCTCTTGTTGATGGGGAGCCAGTGCAGGTCTCTCAGGTGGGGTGTGATGTGGCTGAGGCGAGGGATGTCGAGGATCAGGCGGGTGGATGCGTTCTGGATGCGTTTGAGCCTTTTCAGGAGTTTGGCCAGTGTTCCTGCATAGAGTACGTTGTCATAGTCCAGTCTACTGCTAATGAGGGCCTGAGTGACCGTCCTTCTCGTGTCAGTGGGGATCCACTTGAAGATCCTGCGCAGCATGCGGAGGGTGTTGAAGAAGGAGGAGGAGACGGCGTTGACCTGATTCGTCATGGAGAGGGTGGAGTTGAGGATGACCCCTAGGTTGCGTGCATGGTCGGTGGGTGTAGGAGGTGCTCCTAGTGCAGTCGGCCACTAGGAGTCGTCCCAGGCCGAGGGGGTGGGTCCAAGGATGAGGACCTCTGTCTTCTCCGAGTTCAGCTTCAGTCGGCTGTCTCTCATCCAGTCAGTGATGGCCTACATTCCTTTGTGGAGGTTGGTTTTGGCGGTGTGGGGGTCTTTGGTGAGAGAGAGGATCATCTGGGTGTCATCGGCGTAGGAGATGATGTTGAGGTCGTGTTGTCGTGCTACGAGGGTGAGCGGTGCCATGTAGATGTTGAACAGCGTTGGGCTGAGGGATGAGCCTTGCGGGACGCCGCAGATGATCTTGGTGGCTTCCAAGCGGAAGAGGGGGAGGCGGATGCTCTGAGTTCTGCCGGAGAGGAAGGATGTGGTTCAGTCCAAGGCCTTCTCTTGGATTCCGGCGTCGTGGAGGCGTGTTCTTAGTGTGTGGTGACAGACCGTGTCGAAGGCGGCTGACAGATCCAGGAGGATGAGGGCTGCGGTTTCTCAGTTGTCAAGCATGAGGCGATGAGGGCAGTTTCGGTGCTGTGGTTGCCTGCGGAACCCAGACTGGGACGGGTCCAGGATGTTGTTTTCTTCGAGGAAGCTGGTCAGCTGTTTGTTGCTGGACTTTTCGTTGACCTTCGCCAGGAACGGGAGCAGGGAGATGGGTCAGAAGTTCTTGAGGTCCTTGGGGTCCCTGGGGTCGGCCTTGGGTTTCTTGAGTAAGGCGTTGATCTCTGCACGCTTCCAGCTCTCTGGGAAAGTCACTGTCTCGAAGGAGATGCTGATGGTATTCCGGAGGTTGGGTGCGATGGTGTGATGGTGCTGCTGGCTTTGTTGAAGATGTGGTGTGGGCAGGGGTCATCCGGGGATTCGTAATGGATGGTGTTCATGAACTTGATGGTGTCGTCGTCGTTGATGTTGGTCCAGGCCAGCAGGCGGTTGGTGGTCGTGAGAGCAGGGGTCTCAGCGGTTGCTGGGGTGGGGACAGCGTTGAAGCTGTCGTGGGTGGCTGCGATTTTGTGATGGAAGAAGGTGGCCAGCGAGTGGAACAGGTCTTGAGACGGTGGGATCTTGTTGGTGTTGGAGCTGGGGTTGGAGAGTTCCTTCACGATGCTGAAGAGCTCTTTGCTGTTGTGTGCTTTGTTGTCTAGGCGGTCTTTGAAGGAGGCCCTTTTGGCGGATCTGATGAGGTGGTGGTGTCTGCGGGTGGCGTTCTTGTGAGCTGTGCAGCTTTCCGGTGTTTGTTTGCGGGTCCAGTTCTTTTTTAGTTTTCGGCAGGTTCGCTTGGAGGTCTGGAGGTCTTCCGTGAACCAGCTGGCTCTCTTGCTGGTGTGGTTGGTGGAAGGTTTCTTGAGTGGAGTGAGGGTGTTGACGCAGTCGGCGATCAACTCTCTGAGGCTGTGGAGTCGGTCGGTCGGGTCTGCGGGTGGGCCCTGGGCGAGGGCGGAGTTAAGCTGGTCCTTGGTGACCTTGCTCCAGTTGCGGCGAGGCATCTGTTGGGCTTGGTGGTGTGTGGTGGCTTTCTGGAAGGTGAAGTGGATGCAGCGGTGGTCGGTTCAGTGGAGATCGGTGGTGTGGTTGAAGGAGACGTGGGTGCTTGCTGAGAAGATGGGGTCAAGTGTGTGGCCAGCAGAGTGGGTGGGTGTTGTCTGAGTCCAAGGTTGGCAAGGTTGTCGATCAGGGTGGAGGAGTTGGAGTCACTGTTGTTCTCGAGGTGAAAGTTCAGGTCCCCGAGGAGGATATAGTCCGTTTAGGCGAGGGCATGTGTGCTGATGAAGTCAGCGATGGAGTCGCTGAACTGCAGTCGGGGACCGGGGGGTGTGTAGGCGAGGATTCCTCTGAGGGTGGTGTTGGGGTCGGTGTGGATCTGGAAGTGAAGGGGTTTGGCTGTGCTGAGGGTGTTGTCGGTGTTGGTTGAGACTTTCAGAGTGTTCTTGTGGATGATGGCAATTCCTCCTCCTACTCCGTTGGTGCGGTCCTTGCTGGTGATCTTATAGCCTTCCAGGATGGCTATGGCAATGTTGGGTGCCGAGGAGGGGTTCAGCCAGATCTCTGTCAGGAAAGGGACATCTGGGGCGTTGGTGTCAAGTGGTCCCAGAGTTCGACGGCGTGTTTGCGGGCGGAGCGGGTGTTGAGCAGGATGCATCTGAGGAAGTTGGGTTCTTCGGTGGGCGGATTGGAGGCCCAAATGCTGTTGAAGATGCAGTTCCGGCAGCATTGCAGTAAAATATTTATGGAGAACTAAAGTTGAGATGCAAAACTATAACATTTCCACAATGAATTGGAAACATAGAGTGACATGTAATAAACAAAAAACACCAAAACAACAAAAATCCAATAAGGAAAACTGAAGATATGACATTTTAAGTAGGAATAGCCTAAAGAAGCAACAAATAGCAACAATGGACAATTGCCACGGTAGAACAGGCCCGGGTGCAAGTTTACACTGACCGTAATGGTTCATGGGTTGGATACACTAAACAGGTTTATCCAGGTCAAGAATTTAACCTTCTGACTTCAGTCCTTAAGTCCCAGTCCTCCACTGGAGTACACTTCCACAGACTCCAGGAATTCGAGGGAGGCACTAAAAGACTCACAGGGTGGCAGGTAGAGGTCAACAGGACAATCCAGTCCAGGTCCAGTTGCCACTGGTCAGTTGTAAGAAAAGGCCTCTTGTGCCATGTGTTGTTCCTGTAGCTTTAACAGAAGGTGAGCCTTATGACTCTTGGAATCCGCTCCTTTCCACTGTCCACAAGAGCGAGAGCAGGTCCAGTCCTTCAGGGCTCTTCTAAGATTGGAGACAGCAAGTTCACTCCTATTCTAATCTTCAGCAGGTCCAGCAGTGTATGAAGTGGGTTTCTGAAGGTGTCACATTTATGCTGCTACAAACTAATAGGTGGTAATGACCCTTGGTGATGCCCTAACCAATATGGGGAACTTTCCTGGGGCAAACACTACCCACTTTGGACATTTTAAAGATGGCCAAAACCCTCGGCCATACCAAAGGTGGGCAGTGAGGGCTGGGGGTATGTGAGGGAAGTATACCGTGGTAATCCTGGTGTCCCCCCACATCCACCAATAAAATCCAGTATTAGGCTCTCGTACACCCAACAAACGTAGGCTCATGGTCAAATCAAATCATAGTTTTCAGCAACTAGAAAATGAATACATACAAAATTCTAAGGCATTCTGTTTTCTTCTTTTGAAGTGCACCCTAAATATTATATGGGGTCATAGTCACATTTGGCTTGAGGACTGGGCCATTACTGGGGATTCCATGTCCCAACTGTTTCAGCATATATTACAGTGACACCTCCAAGCTGCATGTGACATCATCATATTTGGTACAAAAGGGGGTGGTGATGGACGGAGCATCAAAACAAATCAAACACTCACGCCCAGTCAACAGATCTGGGTTTGATCCATCACCGTTCTTTAGCCCACTCTGCCACTCCAGTTCAGACATGGCCATATGCAAATCAGTCTGACCCTGTGCCTCATGGGAACAGTCCAGAACTGCCAAGCCATGCCTTCAGTTGAATGGGGGTGAGTGTTTGATTTGCTCAAACGCTCCGTTCATCATCCCCTTTTGTATCACATCACCATATTTGGCCAGAGGACTGGGCCGTATCTGGGGACTCCATCTCCCAAAAGACCTACCACCAGGAGGTGCCGATACTCCTCACCCTCCTCCCATTTCAGCTCTTATTAGCATAACAGTTCTCCACTGTGTGGGACATTGCCTCCCTTTTTAGCACTTTGCTAATATTGATGAATACTTATAATAACAAACTTGCATCTCCGTTGTTGAATTCACCGGATATGACCTCCCCTTCAGCCCAAGTCAGAAATACATGGTCAGGCAGGTCCCGCAACCTAGGCCCGAAGCAACTGATTGACAGATCACAGGTGGGGGGACAAGTAACCCTTAGATAAATGAACAAACAGATAAACCCAAATCGACCCCACAGATAGGCAGGGACACCATTATGGTCTCAAGAGGTTGGCCCCCAACAAAACACATTTGGCTGGAGGGGTGCATGTTTCCAAACACCATAATTTCAGATGCCACAATAAGTTAAGAACAAAACCTATCAGAACACAGCATGCACACTACATGCAATGATCATGCTCTCCTCATGTCGGACATACCAACTAGCTCCACATTGTGTCCGTGCAGGGTCAAGACCCACCTGCGTTTCTTATCAAGTGACCAGATTTATGACTCCATTACTAGGCCCAGAGTCCTGGTCTAAATTGAATGCACAGCTTTATAATGCTATGCAAAATATATAAAAGGACTCACAAAAGCAATGCACTTCGAGACAGTTTTTTAGACCGGGACTCTGTTGCCTTCTCTCCCGGCCACTACATTTAATAAAACCAACTGTTCCTGTTTTGCCAAACACCTCTTGTCTTTTTTTTTTTCAATGTAATTTCATATTTATGCAACAGCTTATTATTAGGCATACACTTACCCACTGCAAGTGACATTGCCACATTTGGTCTGTGGAATAAGCCATTTCTGGTGACTCTATCCCCAAGCAGACCTAGCACCAGGAGGCACCAACACTCCTCACCTGCCCCCCTTTCAGCGCTTATTAGCCCAACCCTTTCCTGCTGTGTGGGACATCGGCACATTTAGCTGGAAGACTGGGCCTTTTCTGGGGACATAATCCCCCAACAGACCCTCGCTGACCCAATTCAGGAAGGATCTCAAACCCTGGCTCTTCGACTGAACCTCCATGCACTGATGGATCAGCAGCCTTTCCCCTTCCTCCAAGCACCTTGAGACCCTTACGGGTGAGTAGCCACACTATATAAATTCCTGTTTGATTGATTGATTGATTGACTGGCCTAGCACGCACCACTCCTTTGTCATAGGTAACTAGCAATCATGACATCCATCCCAGCATGTCCGCAAAGATAGTTAAACTTGTGGAGGTGATTGAGGGGCTGAGGGCTCAAGTCCTGATCATAAAACTCTTATAAGGGAAACTGATAGGGGTTTGGTGCCCAAGGGTGCTACTAAGCACACCCCTATTGTTGAGGCTCACAGGGAGACTACCACCACAACTCCACATCCTCCTCTTCTAGTACAGGTAGACTCAACAACGATTCCCCATGTTCCTTACCCATTCCAGGTCCCTGTAGCCCAAATAGCTCCCCCCATACTAACATTAGAAGTCCATTAGAGACAACACACATGCAGATGCTAGGTCCAGGAGGGAGGAAGAATTGTTAGATGGATAACTGCGACTCAGACTGGGGAAACCTAAGGGATTCAGACTTGATTGCTGGGTGCCAATGGGGACAAGTTGCAATCAAGGCAAGCACACTCCTTTTCCCCACCATCAAACAGGAGAGTTGGCATTTAATGGATTACAGTCATCCAGATCACCACCCTTGAATGAGGGCCAGATTTTCCTGTCCCATGTACCCAATGTTACCCAGTGGTTTCAAGGTGATCCGGAGTAACTAACCAATAAAGTCATAGAATCATAATGCAAAGAGGTGCTGCTCAGGTTTAAGGATTAATATTATCAGATCTGAGGAGATTGACACCCCTGTCATTCCCTGTGATCTGGTGAGAGTGGCTTAGAAGGACCAGGGCTTGGTTGTAGGACTTTTGTCCCTGGATGCTCGCAGAATATGCGGTGCAAACACACAATCCTGGTTAAACATAGAGATGAACTGGAACCCCAGGGTGATCTAAGATTTACAGCCCAGGGATTGCAATGGTGCAGCAGGCTAGGAGATGCTAACTGACTGAGTATAATCATTTTTCATTTCATTTCATAAGGCTTTATTCGAAACAAGAAACAGATCCATAAAAGCACAACATACAAAAATGCAGTTAAAAAAAAGCGGTGGCCATATCAGCGCAAACTATACAGATAAGTTAATACTGGTTAAAACTGCATACTTTTCCTAGCATTCATTTGATTTTAAAAGGAAGGTAGCTGTGTAAAAACACACATCAGGGTATTGAAGGTTAAAAAGCAGTCTCATGGAGTCCTTTACAGTCCTTACTCCAAACTTTACAAACACAGGTTTAAGATAAGCAATCCGCAAGTATTTATACAGTTTTCAAAACAAAAGGAAGTGCATAGTGCTTTGTAAACAGATATTATCACATGGGCATGGGCCAACAGGGGGTGAACGCTGTTGTGGGAAGGCCAATAGATTGTGGACTATCCCAGTTCTCAATCTAGACAGCACATACCTGTGGGACTTCCAGGTCACCTGTGATAAATACGGTTGAAAGCCCGAAAAATCATTTAAATCATGATATAGAATGCAAGTGGAAAGTTCAACATTGTCTTGTTGCCGTCTGTTAGCTTGGTGATTTAAAAAAGAGTTCTTAATTTCATGTTTAGCTAGATCAGAGGCACCACGATGGTTAGTAAAAACATCCAGGCCAAAAATCTCCTGGAAACTATCCACATTATATTTTAGCCATGGTATCCTTCGATGGTTGTCCAGGGACAAACAGTCAGAAATAATTGATCTACACAAGGACGTCTCTTCTTTCATCCATATCGAGCGCCAGAGCATAAGTGGTCTCAGGAGAACTAAATCGTAGAGATGGAAAATACCCAATTCTTTGTGCACTAAAATATTGGAAACTGAGCTGGGTAGACACAAAAGTCTCTTTAAAAAGATGTTCTCCTCTACCTGGAGCGATCCCGCCGGGGCATGGCCCCAGACACCTGCCCCATACAGGGCCGTAGAGAGACATCAGGACTGAAATATTTTAAGCATATCATAGACACGCCTGTCACCCAACTTCGTAGCCAACGTAAATATACCGTTTGAACTCCTGGCCATCTTAGACCTTACAATATTGTGCTCACTAGACCATTTGTTATATTTATTGTTTGAAAAGGTTACCCCTAGATAGGAAAATTTGTCAACAAGTTGAACCTTGTGCCCATCGATGAATATGAAAAGGGCTTCTTTCCGTTCCTCCTCTCACATTCCATTACAAAGGTTTTGGATTTATTGATCACTAGCTTTCTTCCTTTGGTAAATAGGGAAAAACCATCCATCAACCGTTGGAGGCCAATGGGGTATTATCAACACGTTGAAGGAGTCTGCAGCTTGCTAATATAGCAAACATGGAGGTACAATAGATGAGGCTTGGGTCAGAGGGACTTCTCTGATGACTGAAGAAGGGCTCAATGCAAGCAGATCAAAATGACCAATCACATGGTGGGGGTGGGGGGGCAAGATCCTTTCTGACCTTTGCTCTATTGGCTAGGCGTAGATTTCTGGAGGGGGCTCTTATTCCAGACACTTAGGCAGTACCCCTGGATTGCCCCAAGAAACCAATCAAAATTCTGTCCTGGAATGTGGCTGGGATTGGGTCCAAGCTAGGAGGTGTGGAATGGGGACAGTTTATAGATAAGCATCATATCTGTCTCCTTTAGGAGACTTGGAGCACCACCCCAGTCTTTGGAAATGGGTACTCCTCATACTGCGTACACGTAATTAAGTCTCCTAGGGGATAACCCTCATGGGGCTGGCATTATGGGTAAGGTTAGAGTTGCAATGCCTAATAAGAATCCTACCACTTGCATCCCTGGCCGTATTGTCAGTTAGGTTGGACTTGCGTAGCGTCTCTTCCCTGGTGCTATTTAATGTGTACAACCAGGTCGGCAGCTGGAATGAATATGCTAATCCATAAGCATCATAGAGGATTTCCTCACATAATTTAATGTTCAAGGGGAAATTATAGTTGCTAGCAATATAAACTCCCCCTTTGAACCTCTTGAATCCCCTGACTTAAAATTTAACACCGAGCAGGATGCAAAATGGAGAGTTCTCCCTTTGGACCTCCCTATAGTGAATTGGTCACCAAGGGCATCTCAGCTGCTCACTCTAATGTTTAAATTTTACCTTAGACTGGTGAATGGAAGAACTATGTTTGCATGAACACATTTTCCCGTAGACACAGAATGGGCGAAACCCATTGATGCATCTGGCCTAATATGAATGGCAGAGGGCAGGTATATATTCAACAAACCTGGTTTTACTGGTTGAATTGACAATTTTCAATTAGTCTTAAGGGATGGTCATTTGTGCATGATATGATGATAATTAAAAGGGCCGACAGCAACCATAATGCCCTCAGCCTGTTGCTGCTGGGTACCCAAGTAGCCCACTGTTTCTATGCATATCCCCCAGGTCCCTAAAGATTTAATAATTTGGGCTCAGATATAGTAATTAGAACAACCTTTTGTTTATTTTACTTGCATTGTTTTGTGTATAGTAGACCAAGGGTTCACAAACACACCCAATAAAGCTAACCTGATCTATAGTACTTTGGTGGAGGGCATGTTATGCCTCAATGTATATCGTTCTGCAGGTTTCAAGTGATACAAGTGTAGGCACTTTAAAACTACACAGGACTTGTATTCTGTGTAGGGGGAATATGGGAATTTCCACAATGCAATCTATGAATTATTGCAGATCCAAGAGTACAATATTTGCAATTTTAAGATTTTTTATTTGTATGGCATATATGGATATTGATTGGATGGCATTTAAGGAGCTTTTTTTGTTTGTGTGCGTTTATGATCCTTATTGATCAAATAAAGCTTTTGATTATGAGTTTATAAACCCAGCAGACCTGTCAAACAGGGTGTGACACTGCAATACCAAAGAGAGTCCCACAGTAATTGGGAAATAACTGACTGACAGGAAACAATAAGGGCCCTGCCCAAGTGTAAGCTAACCTTTCCCTGTGGCAAGGGAAGCCCCTTTGATGTGCCCCCCCCAAGTGTCATAGAAAACATTGGCAAACCTGACTAGCAGAGTTTGAGATTCAAGCAGAACATGACACTTTAATGTAAAAGAGATTCTGCAAGCCTCCACTTCATATTCTATCAGGTTTAGCTGAGTCATCTCTGCCTATTCAAGTCAGCCTATTGTTTGCTCTTGAGCAGATCCCACCAAATCGCACGGGAGCCATTAGCTGCCAGGTGAAAGGTGCCATTAGCCGCCAAGTGACATTTGAAAGGAATTGAAAGGCCTCAGAAGTTCCAAGTGGACAAAAGGTAGCCTTTCGAAAATACCTTTTCTGTAATAGTTAAACAAAAATTTCCTATAGCATTATCACATTTTGTTTAACTATTAATATTGATATTTTTCTCTAGCTGTTTCCTACGTGGAGATAACATTCATTAAACACAATACTGTATCCAAATGTTCTCCTATGGAACAGCTGTCACAGTGAAAACAACCTTTTGGGCCTTTTCAGTTAACCCCTTGGGCGCGGGCGCGATTTTCGCGCTGTGTGGGCGTTTTTAACAGTGGGCGGGTTCATGACGGCCCCAGCCGTCATCAGCACATGCCCACCACGGTGCATGATGGATGGGGGCCGTCATCAGCACCAAAGGGGTTAAATACCATGTTTCACATTAAACCTTTACGTGCCCTTCTCTTAACCCCTTCCATGCTCATGACGGAACGGTTCCGTCATGAGCGTCGCTTGCCCTGTGCTTATGACGGAACCGTTCTGTCATGGTTCTATTGGTTCTTTAGAACCTTCAGCACCGCAGCGGAATTTGCGCAGTGCTGAAGGGGTAAATACCATGCATTCTGCCTTAATGGGCAGTAGTCCTACTTATAAGTGACTTATTTATATTTAAAGGGAGGGCTTAGCCAGTGTCAGGGAGGGATGGGCCCACAATGCCTAAGATTCCCAGATGCCTTATTTTCGGGTGTAACAGCATTTGGATGCCAAAGAGTTCAAACTTCAACCTCTCCTGCACAGGCTGCTGACATACACACCCCAAGGAAGAACCAATCAGCTGTTCAGGCCGGCCCTGAAAAGGAGGGTCTGCAGGAAGCAGGGGTGTGGAAGGAGGAAGACGCTGTGAGAGTATGACCGGACCCAGAAGAGATCTTGCAAGACTGAGCCACATTCCAGCCTCCCGAATCCGAGGCGAAGACACAGAGGAAGAAGTGCTCGAGCCCAGCATCCCACTAGTGGACTTCGTAGATGGCGACCTCGACTTCTGGTCCAAAGAGTTGTGGATGCCCCAGGAGAGCCCGAAGTCACGCTGTAACTCAGGGGAGAGTTTCAGCTACTGCGGTGAGTGTTAAGGGGGGGAGAGGAGGAGGGAAGGGGGAAGTACACCAAAGACCACTGCACCTCTCCCGAATCTCCCACCACCATCACCCAGGGCCATTATTTCAGACACCAATTTTGTTTATTCTGGTTTCTTTTGTTTTGAGGTATTATTTGCATTATTTTATTGTTCCTCTTTCCGGCAAGCATGAAATTATTAGTAAGGTGGTGCCCAACCACACAGAAGAGGGCAAACCATACATACTACTCTACCCCACTAGACGGTACTTGCCTGAAGACTAAGGGATGGGAGGTAAGGTAACAATACAGACTACTGGTTGTTGCACTTTAGGTGCACTCACTCTGAGGAGACACATGCAAGTTCCTAGGTAAGTCTAGGAGAAGAAAATAAGAGAAGGAAAGTTCTGAAAAACCAGTTAATAGATTTTCTTGGATGTGGTGAAGGCTTTCCTATCCTTAATAAACATGTTGGGAAAGACTCTTATACTCACTGCTTCTTCAATTTTCTCTCGAGCCACCTGGGACGTCCATATTCAGTGACCTGCCCTGTGAAGAGAAAAGAAATAAGACATGGATCACCAACGCGGATGAACATCATAATCAAACAAAGGACAGTACATCATCACAACCAAACTAAAGTTTGGTTGTGAAGCAATTGGAACCGGCCTTTTCAAGAGTATTATAGTATAAATCCATTTCTGTTCTACAATAGCAAGATACATTGGATACATTTAGAATCTTATTAGGCCTCCTAGATTTAGTTTCCGCCCATCCCTCCGACAGCCAGTCAACAGGAATTATTTTGACAGGTTGAATTTTTAATTCTGAAACCCTCAAATCCTGCCATCAAGTTTGGATTGTCACTACAGAGGGTGGCATAATGAGTTTGACATTTAACTTACAGGCCCAAAATACCCTGTGGGTACTATGTACTAGGGCCTTATAGATGAGTTTATTATGTCAATCAGGGGAATGCCAGTTTCATCATGTTGAAAGGAGGACCATACCACTGGTTAACAAGGATAAAGCGTACAGACTTTTATAGCCATCAAATAAATGGGGTTCAGCAAAAAAAAGGCTACAACTTAGTGTGACTCTGCAGAAAGGGCACATTACCAGCATTAGCCCACCTCTGAATGAGCAAGATGTACCTTGAAATTGGTGGGGTGGGAGCCCAGCCAACTCATGGTAGGGATCTTGCTCCATTCAACTCTAAATTTTGCCCTTTATGTATTAAGCTGAATGTGCAAATCTGTCTCTACTGAGTTTGTACTTTTGCTGACATGCTGTATTCACTTATTTCTGCATGTTATGCCTTTCAGAGGATTGGACTGGCTTGTTTCTATATTGTGATTCATTCTGTCAATTTGCCTTTGACCTGAAGTTTTCACCTTGTACATGCAGGGCTTTACTTTGCTCTGCCTATTTCTTTCACTTGCTTGCTTGCTAGTATTTGGAAGGCATTGCTCTTGCTCTTGTTTGTTAGTGGTTGGCATCGTGGACAGTCATTGCTGGAGCTTTACATTGACAGTCAGCCTGGGTTGTCGGTGCTGAAGTGCGATGTGCAAATCTCGCTGGTAAATCTTGGCATGAATGGGCCCATTTACAATCATGAAAAGCCCAAAACAGCAGGGTTTCTGGAGATTGTTGAGTCTCTGTAGTTCAGAACAGGAGGTCAGTTAGCTGACACTTCAGCCTGGGATGAAGCGTGCAGGCGCAGTCTTCCTTCTTATACAGCAGAACAGGCCTCAGGGAGTCAAGTAGTCCTCTGGCAGCAGGGCTTCTTCTTTAGCATCCAAAGGTCCAGGAGTGTACTGAATAGTGGGGCTGAGGTGCCCACTTTGAAGTGGAAAAGGGTTCTGCCGTCTTACTCCTACATAGGTGTCTTGAATTTCCTGCCTCCCTGTCCTGGTCCCAGTCTGTCTTCAAGCACTATTGGCTAGTGTGAAATTCTTTGTGGGTGAGCTGAGGCAGTGTCTCTGAAGTAGAAGTGTGACAGGTGAGAGCTCTGCCCCTCTCATCAAGTCAGGGTGCCTCATCCTGCAAACACTCAGACCCTCTAGTGTGTGGCTGTCTGGGAGGAATACACTAATGCCAACTACACCTAGTCATGCAGCAGGCACCAAATGGTTATGGCTAGAAAATGCCAACTTTCTAGTAGCATTTTCAGAATTGTAACCTAAAAAAACAACTTTATCATTAAAGAGGGTTTTAAATTGCAATTCCTCAGACACCAAGCATGATATTAGTACCCGATTCCTTTTAAAAAATATATATTTATTATTAATTTTGCTCTTAATACTAATAATCCCCCTCCCCACCACCCCCAAGCAGAAACTTTCCCCATTTGTGAGGACCCATTTCATCAATCAAGTTACAAAACCAAATTTGGATAAAGAGTTCAAGAAAATAAAAAAAGAAAAATATATACATTATATACATAGATATGCATATAGGTTCAGCTATATTAAGAATAAACAAAAACACTGGTAAAAGGAGATCCGGGTAAAAAGAGGTATGGGGGCTACAGAAACATAGAATAAAAACCTAAACCAAGCATCTGATCATCAGGTTGAGAGTTCTAAGCTACCTCAAATCATCAGAAAGGTTCCAGGTTACATAGAGAAAGCCATACTCTTGACATATTTGTCCTTGTCTTCTTACTTTTCCATGAATAGATAGTACTTTCCAGATGATAAGTTTACAGTAAATGGGCATACCATTGCTGGAAAACTGGAGGAGAGGGATCAAGTCAGGCTGCTGTCAACCCAATCCGATAGACAGCCATAGCAATAAACATAAAAGGTTGAACATTTGCTAAGGTTATCTCATCGTCCATCCCTAGCAAAATACATTGTGAGGTTAAAACAATATGAATCCCCAATGTTTCTACCAGGAATTTATTAATTTCAGCTTTCAGGTTCTCTAACATAGGGCAGCTAGCCAGCATATGGACGAGGTCTACCACAAAGTCTTGCCATATTGACCCCTCCCCACTTGGCAATCTTTCCTGGAGTAATATAAAGATTAAGAGAAGTTTTGAAGTGTTGAGTCTGTAAGTTAGCTGGAATAAAAAAAAGCCTATGGGCATTCTCTAAGGACCTTAATAAATCATCTGGTTGGGCGTTAATCTTATACTCCCAGCCCTTTGAGTGTTTTAGCAGATCATCTTGCATTGTATTATTTAGGGCTTTAACAAAAGCCCCTATCCGGGTATTATCTATCATGATCAGCTCCATAATTTCTATCTTTTAAAATCTCCTCATCCCACCACCCTACTTCATTAGGAAGTCTCTAATTTGTAAAAATTGTAAGAAATTTTTATGGTCGATTAATTTAAAAAAAAAATGTTTTCAAAAGACTTAAATGAATCATTGTTCAAAAAGATCCCCTAATGTTCGGACTCCATGTGTTATCACCATACACATAGCTGAATTTTGGAAGATTTCCGGGAATAGCGGTTTATTCCATATCCAGGTTTGAGAATTATACCTCACACGGCCTATTCTTTTGTGCACTTTCCGCAAGATATGGTAAGCCTCTATTAAAACCTTAAATCATACTCTTTTATAGTATCCAAATTCGATTTGGCACAGAAGGCAGACCCTACCTGTTTCCCCTAGTATAAAATCTTATATAGATGGGGTTCCCCCCTGATCTGTTTCATCCCCCATAAGAAAGGCCAGTTGCTCTAGAGCAGTAGCCTAAAAAAACAGCTAAAAATTAGGCACTGCCATTCCTTTCTGTTCCCTTGGGAGAGTCAAAAATCTTAGCACTCTCCAGGAGTTGGCATATGACCATAGAAATTGAGTCACTATCTGATCGACTAACTTAAACCAATTATTACCTATTTCCAACAGAATAGCCTGGAAAAGATATAAAATCTTAGGTAAAATTATAATTTTTATCAGGTAGTGTTGGAATATAAAATCATATAAACATGACTGTCCCACTATGTACCATATAACCGCATATACGTATTCATGATCGTGAATAAAGCAATATTGTATGATAGCCTAATAAGAGGTTATAAAGGTTCGTTTTGTCCTATTAATGTAGTTAGGACTACTTTGTTTTATCTCCTTTCCTTCATCCATAACATCTCAAGACGTTACTTGGTATAACGTAGTATACGAAAACAGGTGAAGTTGTAGCAGGGTTTCCGTTCTCCCACAGAACTGTGCATAGAGATCTAGAACCTCAGTGAGTTAGGATGATCCAAAACTCATCTCAGTGTCAGAAATCTCCTTACCTAGCTAGCTACAGTGTCTCATGGATCATTATGGAATGAACCATGTCTTAGACAAACCAGAACATGATCTTTAGAATACCTCAGGAATCGTGGAACACATGAACACTCTTTCGTTATATAATCATTTCAAACCAAAACTGGGAGTCAAAGAACACAAGTGCAAGTTTGAAATATTTATTATTCAATGCAAAGTTCTCAAACGCAGTATCTTGTATAATACCAAAATGCAGATTATAAAAATCAGAGTCAGCAGCATAGTCACTAATCCATAGTAAGCAAAAGGTGCTAGCATGTTATAATGCAAAACCTATAGAAATCGATATCACCTATATTTCGCGCACCCCATCTAGCATATTATTTTATATCTAAGAAGGTCTCATTCGGGCTTTAGCAGGGCGGCCCCATACCTCTCAATGTCAGTAGGAGCAGTTCACATCAACAGCTACCAGCTCTCTCCATGCGCAGCACCAAGTGTCTACGTTCATTCCGTGTTAAACCCGCGTAGAGCCCAAAATGTTGGCATCAACATTATTTGTGTTATGTCTAATGTGGTGCGAGGATCAGGCCTCTCAGCAACCTTGTGTTAGGTTAATCTTAGAGTGTGCAGCTCTCAGTGTGCAGACAGTTGTACCAAGTGTACCAGGCAAAGCTGATAGCATAGAAATAACATATTATTCTCAAATAAACCACCTCACCGCTTCTAGGGTGAAAGCTACAACAACAAGTATGTGTCGTGTGCAAAACTGAAGCCGAAGGCAAACCGGCTGTTTAAACATGTAATACACTCATGCTAACTTAACGCAATATGTGTAATGAAGTATCCATATGACACCCCCCCATTGGTCTGAGCACCGTCAAACATAAGGGAAAAGGCAATACTAAATCAGACACAACAATTGAAAGCAAAGTTCAATAATCTTGAGCTAAAATAAGCTAAAAATATGTATGAATGAATATGTATGAATGCCTACAGTGGCCTCAAATCTAAAAATAAAAACAAAACTTTTGAACCAAAAGTCATCCACCAGGTCTCAAAAATATGAAACGTAGGACCAGGTTTCATCAATTCAAATGTTTGGAAGAGAAAAAACAAGGCACGTATCCGATTTCCAAAGTCATGTGCCACATTGACGTTATCCCCAGCGACATCACATGATTGTACTCTCCATCAGCTGAACATAGTCCATCCCTCCAATCCAGCGAGGGGGAAACTCATATTTCACAACAAAGCATTCCTCCCGGGCATCTCACGATTGGAAAGTATATGCAAAGAAAGTTGCCACAGCCTCCAGCATGAAATCACTGCCATCATCCGAAAATAGTTCAGCAATCCAATTTAGCAATGGGAAAGAACATACGTGCTCCTCCAGCATCGGATCCTCCTGTAACGTCAGAGGACAACTCGGTGGGTTCACCAGATCGCTGTGTGTCAGAAAGGCATCCGCCGCTGCAGAAATCTCCCATTGGCCCAGAACTCCATTTATCGCTGCCAAGGCCATAACTCTCTCGCCAGAACAGATCAGCTCGTGAGCCACCACGGGACGCATTAGCTGATCAAAATCGACGTCAGGAGCAGTTCTCAAGCATAGGCACAAATCAATGGCCCAATCGAACTCGCAGCTCAGGCAGTGAAACACAGGTTGGACACACGTGAAGTCGGTGAATCGAAATGACAATCTATAGGCCGTGCTTAATGCTGCAAGCGGCAATGTTCCATAGTAATTGAGCATCCGATTACGGCACAGTGTCAGGAGGCGTTGAACGGCGTCTTGCGCAGGATGGGCATCCATGTTTTATGAAGAAAAACACCAACAGAATGCCTGCGGCTACAGCCAGTAACACAGGTAGTCCACCAAACAAACTCGAAAAAATAGTGTGGAAAAACGTGGGAATGATACCAAAAACCTTTTCAAACTTAGTCACGAGGCCACTGCTGACTAACTTGAAAAAATGTGCCAGCCCAGTCGTTGAAGAAGCATTAAATATCTGGTGTACCAGCTCGCAGAAATGAAACGGCAAATCAGTATTTAAAAGCGCCTGCACCTCTGTGCGGGTGTTGGCTATGTGAAGGACATAAGTTTCCCGGGCCGAACTCAGGGTCACTTGTTTTTGAGACAAAAGGGCCCTTATTCTGCTTAAACCATTGAATTTTGCTTCCAAGGTTGGAATCCGTGGCCAGATGGAGACATCTGAAGAACCATGCGTGGGTGGGTATAGAACATTCTTGCAGCACACTACACGCTCTGATACAGTTACCACATATGCCACACCAATTAATAAACCACAACATAATTCGTTGTTTAAAAGCAAATAACTACCATTAGCTAATAATGTAAATGTGGGAACCACTGCTGGAACTGGCGTGCCTTTTAAAACACATGCTAAATTTGGACGGTCCTGATTACAAGAACCGTGTAACTGAATGTGTCTGCATATTAATGAATGGTCAGGTGACTGTGTGCATTCCTCACCATTAAGATTCACTTCTTTCCCATCCTTCAGACATCTGTATGTGTATGGTAATGACCATGCCTCATGTAGGAATGCATTGCCTAGTGGTTCATATCGTCCTATAGCAATATACCGCATACAGTTAGTAAATTTATATAAAGGAAATGGTAATGTAATTAAACCATGAATAAGCCACGTGGCAGTAGTGGTTTCAGCAACAGAAAAAGGCAAGGATTCTAGCTTCTCAATATGTAACATAGAAAATGATGCATCACGCATTGAAAGCATGCGCTGTTTTTCAGTAAGATTAAAAGGGGCGAAAAGGGATGAAACGTTCAATGAGGTCCAGGGAACTCGACCAGCCTTAATCGTCTGTAGAGTCCAGGCAAACTGCATTACAGAACGCAATTGATTTTGACCATGGTATAACGTGGACACTTCATCATGTACAATATCAACAACAGAAGAAACAATATTATCCAATGTGTAAATTCTGGAAGAAAGCATGTTAATACTGTTATCGACCACTGCAAGCACCTTTTCCAAATTTGCTTGATCAATAGCTCTCAGGCGTTTAGCTGCCTCAACTTGTGAAAATTTCCAAATCTCATTGTATATAGCATAAAGAAAGCGTTTAGATCTACCCCTAGCTGGGCCTTTTATAAAATCATTTAGGTCAATATTTTCATTCAACTGGGACAGATGCAGCTTAACTGCAACCAAAGTGGAATGTTGTAACCAGTTCTGACACAATTTGCCTACTGAATAAGTAGTAACAGTGTGATCCGTTTCAAACCTGGGATCCGGCCTGATGTGTGTAAAACCTTCAGACAAACCCAAAAACCTACGTTGGCAAGCATCAGTGCTTCTTTGCCACAAAAGCCACCCCTCCGGATCAAAATGGGAAATATTAAAGGAGGAATTCTGCAAAAGTGCTTGTATCCCATTGATGGATATTGTAGTGAAATTACTCCAACCTGAATATTCTTCTAAGTCAGGGATAGTAGGGGTATTTAATTTTTTAGATGTAGCCAATCCAAAACACGTTGTTTGAGAAACAGTAGAATTTAAAAACAACATGTGATTCGGGATGAGACATGCACGATGCAAAGCCTCAGTGCCTTGTACCTGCCAATCTTTGGTACCCCAAACCGATTTAAGGTCAATAGCATCCTTCCATAACTCATAGCCATCCACAGATAACCTATCTAAAAAGGACTTTGAATACAGCAATTTTGTATCTGTAAGTCTAACTTTGGGTATGAATTTCTGGTTCACTTTAAAATAAAACGATTCAGGATTTGATTGATTAAAATCTGTAAAATAAGAGTATTTTCCCAGAAATGTACTTGAGCTCCCCTGTAAGGGAGTAGGGCAATGTTCCCACTGAGTGTAATTCACAGGAACCCTCCTGGAACTTGTCTTGTGTAAGAAATGATTCCCATAATGTTGATAACAAAACAAATCACCATAATTGACAGAATCTAAGTACAAATCCTCAGCATCAAAGGCCGCATAATATTTCAAATCAGAGAACAATGCTTCTACAGCCTGAAGATCCCAGTCATCAGAACGAACATTTTGCTTAATCACATCTCCCATGTTTACTCTAAGCACATTAGGAACATTAATAACTTCTGTGGGGCCATGTATCTGAAACCTAACCGCATCCCACACAATTCCATCAAGGACTGGCCAAGCAGTAATCTGTACTGAATGTAAGTCTCTCTTTAGTCTGTGTACTGAATGTGAGGAGGACAGAGGGGCCAATGTTCCATTAAGGTACCGAATTCCTGTTCTTTCTATCACATAATGGCCATCGATCAAGCGGAAAAAATAAAACACAAAACCAATTGACATAAAAAGATAAAATGAAAATAGTATCAGCCAAACGTATGTCCAAGGCGGAATTAGAAAATGTTTTTTAAACAACGTGGCATATTTTGCAATAGTCGATGGTTTCTTTGAAAGTTCCGAATCAGAGTCAAAAGAGAATCTGGACTGGTTAGCCAAACGGGCATGTAGGTCGGACATAGATAAATCAGCAGGATCTGCATAGGTCAGCTCATCAATGTTAGCAAGAGGAATAGTATTTAATAAAGGACTGGATAAAGCAGGCATCTCGAGGGACACCTCCTGATCTGTACCAGATGTAATAGCCAGCACAGAGTTCCTCACCATGGAAGGACAGGATGCAGCCGGTGTCATGCTATGAAGAATCGGCCACCCTGTGTGTCTTGACATTGTCAATAGAAATAAATCTGTTTTCTTTACGACCTGGAAGTGGTGGTAAAATGACTGTTCTTGTGCCCTTCACTCCAAGGACTCGAACCGGCGGTCGATATGAGGGACCAAACTCTTTCTTGTTATCGATCTTCTCTCGAACCAGTTCTCCAACTTGGGGTAGCCAGCCAACTACCGGGATCTGCAACGCATCATCCGATGTGGAGGGCAAGTGTTCCTTTGCAAGACTGTCTCTGGCCTTTTGTAGATCCTGTAAAACATTGCAATGTTCATCTACGTCAAAGGCCGCGGCCTGGGCCTGGCAGTCTGCACCATCAAGGTCAGGGACGTACATCTTGATACCAAAGAGCATTTCGTATGGGGTCCGCCCACCCAGAGACCTTCTAGGGAGATTATTAAGCGCACGCTGCACGCCATAGAGGTGGGTCAGCCAGTTTCTACCAGTGCCTATAACACGGGCTGTCAAAGATTGCTTTAAGTCGCGGTTCATTCTTTCTACTACAGAATTGCCCTCAGGCCTGTAGGGGCTTGAAAACTTCACCTGTACTCCCAACGAAACCATAGCATCCTTATACGCCTTAGAGGCGAAAGCCGGACCCTGGTCCGAATGGAAAGTACCACAAGCAAAGATTCCCACAAAGACACGCAAATCCTTAATGACAGTTCGCGAATCAGCGCTTCGATGCGGCCATACCCATACAAAGCGTGTGCATGAGTCAACTGCTACTAAGATGTATTTATACGCAGTATCAGAAGAAAAAGGACCGCAGTGATCCAAATAAACACATCCAAGTGGTTTATTAGAGATGTACAACTGTGTCTGAGGCGGACGCGCAGCAGTAGAAGGCTTGATCTGCTGACAAATGTCACACATAAGGACATAATCGCGCGTCTGTTTGTACAGTCCCCGCCACCAGAACCTCTGTTGTAGCTGAGATACAGTGGCTGAGACGCCCGCATGCGCAGACGCCACACCTTCATGAGCCGCTGTAATCAGAGAAGCTCTGCGATCCGAGTTGGGAACTAAACGCTCTCCAACTTCAGGAATTTTCACATAAGGAACCTTATCGGGACTTAAGTGGTATGTGTACTTCGAAGGGAACCCCGCAGGATATTTACCTCCCTTCGCCGTGGCAGCAACAGCCGCCAAGATGTCATCATCTATTTTGCTTTTGGACCTCGTGACTGCTGCAACTAAGTATTTTGATACCGCTGACTTCGCTGCTTCATCAGCAAGCGAGTTGCCAACAGCATGGACTCCCACGCGCTGGTGGCCGAGAGTATGAATCACAAACACGAGCGGCAGTTTCTCTTTAAGTTCCGCCACTCGGACCCAGATCATTTTATGTTTTATTGTGCTACCCTTGGAATCACGAAAATCATTCTGAATCCAAAAGAACAAGTTCTCATTGTAAGACTGGACACAGTAGTAAGAATCACTTACGATTAAAGTCGTCACACAAGGATCAGCGTACTCCAATGCAAGCATAAGAGCACGAAGCTCTGCCAACTGTGCGGTGCAGTCCCCTAGCGTTTGCGTGTGCACAACACTGGACTTGAACTCATCGTTCACCATGGCACCGACCACAATGGCGCAAGCGGAAACGTAGGCGTGTTTAGAGCCATGCGCAACCTGCGCCGAACCATCCGTGTAAATGATACAATGGAAATCCTCCAACGGCCGCATTGCTAAAGGAGCAGGATGAACAAATTCATACTGTAAATACTCCTGCGACCGTAAAGCGGCGTCAAAAATAAACGTGACATCCTGAGATGTCAAGGATGTAGCCCACTGAATCCACCGAGGGTGCAAAGCTTTAGAATTAGGTACACTGGCTTTCGTGACCGCCTCCAAGGCTGGACACGGGGTGACAACCAACATGCGCTTTCCCTGCGACAGGGCACGTTCCTTAAGAATTGTCATCTGCACAGCCGTTAAAACTTTCTCCACAGTGGAAAAACGCAGTTCAGCCGAAGTGTACAAGTGTGACTTGTAAGCAATAGGTACAGTATCCCCTTCATTAAAAGTCAGGTACGTGAAACCCACCGTCCCAGGGATAATTCTTATCACCAGGTTGGTCCGGTTATCACGAGTCTGTAAGTAGTCAGAAGCTAGCATATCAGCCTGCAAGGACTGCAGAATGGCTGAATGCTCTGGCAGCCAGCATGATTTGGAAAAAGATGGTTGTACCAAGGCATATAAAGGCTTGATACGCTGGGCATATTCCGGAATGTATGTCCTCCCGAAATTTAAAAAACCCAGCAAAGACTGTAATTTTTTCAGCGTTGTCGGAGAGCGCAACTGCGCGCACTTCTCCAGGAACTGAGGAGCCAATCCCTTTCCTTCATGGTTAAGTTCATAACCTAGAAACAACACTGTGTACTCCGCAATGTGCGATTTTGCAAAGTTAAACTTGTAACCCATGTCTGCAAAGTTACAAATTATGCTGTTTACTCGACACAGATGCACCCAAAGCTCGTCGTCTGTGAGATAAATATCATCCACATATGAACATGCAACTGGATCGAAACTCTCTAAAAGAGAGACTATGCGGGCGGAAAACACTCCAGGACTATTTTTATATCCCATTGGGAGTCGATTAAACTTTTTTTGTACGCCGCCGCACGTAAAACTGGTCCATTGGGAACTTAGACCATCTAATCTATGTGCATAAAAACCATTGGAAATGTCAAGCGTGGTTTTGAACCGTTTACGCTCAAGACTATTCACTAGGGCAGAGCCGTGAGTATTCTGTACTGCACAGTTACGGCAATGCGAGTTCAAATGCCGGTAATCCAAAACCAGACGATATGATCCGTCCGGCTTGTTAACAGTAAAAAGGGGATTATTCATCGGTGACACACACGTTTCAATTACACCTTGATATTCCAATTGTTCAAGGATAGCCGCGACCGAAGCTTTAGCTTCACGCCGTATGGGATACTGGGGTTGTGGCTGCGGCTGTGACCGTAACGGAATCTCATGGCTAGGGGACAATTTATCCCAGCCACACTGATTCCGGTACACAGCCGGCGCAAGCGCCAGAGCCCACTCTTCTGCAAAATGCAGCGCTTCCACTCTCGGCACAGTGTGCGCGAAACTGGGGAGGATTACCTCCTCCCCTCGCGGAGCTGCGAGAATAAAAGGTGGGGGCCAGTCAGCCTCCGAAAGCAAAATGTCATACGTATCCGAAAGATTCTCCCAAAATACCCCTTTTACAGTTCGCTGCATGTCACCTTCAATTAACAGGACAATTTCAAAAAGTCTTTCAGGGGGAGCAACATGTGTATCAGCTGTTTCAATCACAATAAAAGTCTCAGTCGCTGTCACCTTCAACAGTGGACGGAGGGCCTCTCTCACTATGGTAATCTCCGCCGCGCTGTCCAGCAAGGTCAGAGCCCACGTCAGATTCCGAAGCCCCGTTCTCACTATCTGGGGCATATCGATGCGCCGTTAAGGCAGCGACTTTCTTCTTGGCAAACTGCGGTCTCTTTGGCGTAGAGTCGTCCCGCTGATCCCCTTCACTTCGTGTGCGGGGCTGGCCACGTCCTTGCTGGCCACCCCTGCCCCTGCCGCCCCCTCCACCACCGGTTGACGGAGCCGATGAGTCCTGAAAGGAACGAGGAGAGCGTTGGTCAGATGCCTGATATCTCTCAGGCGATTTAATCGTAGCGCGATCGCGCAATTCATAAACTCGCTCTGACTGCGCAGGTTGTGAAGGCGCCGGACTCGAAACCTGTGTCTGTTGTTGTTGTTGTTTACCCTGATTCTGCTTTTTAGGCCAATTTTGTTTTTTGGACCTGGGCTGTCCACCTGTTTCCGAAGACTGTCCCTGGGGCTGCTTCTTTTCTTTTTCAAGAAAAACCTTTGCACCCTTAGAATTGCGGCCAACCGTTTTATAAGCCGCCACAATAATTTTTGCCAGCTGACGGGGTTTCTCGGCATCGGGAATTAACGCCAGACCATTGGCTACCTGAAAGTTCACAGCATCCCCTTTTACATTGGCAAGGATAATACCGCAAACTGTCTCAAATGAACCGTTCAGGCGCATACCCAACTCAACCGCCGACTCAGGTCCGTGATCATCTTGAACACGCTTGAGGATCGCAGACAGGTTCGACACTGTCGGTGTGCCAAAGCACCTCGAGTAAACCGCTGCAAAAGTCTTACCCCATGTTTCACAGTCAGCAAGTTCAGGGGCTAAATCCTTCGGTAAACTAAGCGTAAGAATCCGGTGTTTTTCACCCGGAGTCGTATTAGGAAACACAGCCTCCAGCTGGTCGAATTTCTCGGCAAGCCAGTAAGGAAAATCATCCTTATTATCTGGCTTTCTGCCCATTACGGAATTCACCAAGACAGGACTGATTTTCAAACCAGCCTGTTCCGCTCGAAGCTGCGCACCTGCGGGGGCTGCGCCATGTATATTACGACCAATGTAATGAACAAGCGCTCTAATCACGTCAACCGCGACATCATGCAGACGCCGCAGATCACCCACATTACAAGTGGCGCGATTAGGATGAGGAGTAAATCCGCCCAAGGCGGGCCAGGCTGTGCCCGGAATGGACAACGGACCTAACCTCGGAGCCGTTAAAGAGTGGGGTAGGACGCCACCAAACCAAACTCCGTGCTGCCAAGCATCGATAGGTACTTCCAGTGCCCTGTACGGAGCATAAGCCGCCGGTACAGCCGAGGCAGTGTATGAATGATAGACACCCGAATTAGCGTTTACTTCCGGAAACGTCACCCAGGAATAAAACAATTCGTACGGGTACGCGTGTTCCGCACTCACCACTAGAACCACAGCCAAACCTTCCGCCGGGACATTATATGCCCGCAAGTGGTCGCGAACCGCGACGCGGCTATGCTGCGCTATGTCCACGGCCATGGTAGCACCGGAAGTGAAAAAAAAAAAAAAGACAAAGAACACTTTGTAGCACAACTGGGTAGTAATTCAAAGAAACCGTTTAAAGTAGAATTCAAGCTTGAAAAGACCTATTTCAAAAATAGGTAGGTTTTTCCGACACCACCGTTTACCGGAAACGGGAATGAAGGTGTTAAGGTTTGAATGATATACTACTCGAGTGTCATGAAATACGGCCAACCAATCCGTTGGGCGCCATGTAGCAGGGTTTCCGTTCTCCCACAGAACTGTGCATAGAGATCTAGAACCTCAGTGATTTAGGATGATCCAAAACTCATCTCAGTGTCAGAAATCTCCTTACCTAGCTAGCTACAGTGTCTCATGGATCATTATGGAATGAACCATGTCTTAGACAAACCAGAACATGATCTTTAGAATACCTCAGGAATCGTGGAACACATGAACACTCTTTCGTTATATAATCATTTCAAACCAAAACTGGGAGTCAAAGAACACAAGTGCAAGTTTGAAATATTTATTATTCAATGCAAAGTTCTCAAACGCAGTATCTTGTATAATACCAAAATGCAGATTATAAAAATCAGAGTCAGCAGCATAGTCACTAATCCATAGTAAGCAAAAGGTGCTAGCATGTTATAATGCAAAACCTATAGAAATCGATATCACCTATATTTCGCGCACCCTATCTAGCATATTATTTTATATCTAAGAAGGTCTCATTCGGGCTTTAGCAGGGCGGCCCCATACCTCTCAATGTCAGTAGGAGCAGTTCACATCAACAGCTACCAGCTCTCTCCATGCGCAGCACCAAGTGTCTACGTTCATTCCGTGTTAAACCCGCGTAGAGCCCAAAATGTTGGCATCAACATTATTTGTGTTATGTCTAATGTGGTGCGAGGATCAGGCCTCTCAGCAACCTTGTGTTAGGTTAATCTTAGAGTGTGCAGCTCTCAGTGTGCAGACAGTTGTACCAAGTGTACCAGGCAAAGCTGATAGCATAGAAATAACATATTATTCTCAAATAAACCACCTCACCGCTTCTAGGGTGAAAGCTACAACAACAAGTATGTGTCGTGTGCAAAACTGAAGCCGAAGGCAAACCGGCTGTTTAAACATGTAATACACTCATGCTAACTTAACGCAATATATGTAATGAAGTATCCATATGACAAAGTTGCTTAGTCTGCTTCTCTTCCCATTCGAAAATGGCTCAGGGAAACCCAAGGTCACACTTGCTCTTCTCGTAGGATGCATACATTATAGCAAGGTCCGTTTCTGTACTCCACGATTCCAAGATAGACAAGAAGGGCACCTCACTGCCCTACCCTCGGAATAGCTTTTAGCTTAGCCATTGACAAATGTGTAAGAACCATAAATGGGTATTCCTGTAGACTAAAGGACGACTTGTGTACTTCCTATTTGGGTGTTAACCAGAATGGGTAAAACGTATATATACTTTGTGTTATGTGTATTTCGTTAGTCTCCTCTGCGCACCTCCATGGGTCGTGTAGACCGAGGCTCCCCTGTCACGGCTTGTATTTTGATTCAATAAACGATTCGACCTTCTCCATTGCCGACTGCCTTGTTATTCCTTGATCATAGATATTGATATATATATATCCTTGGACTATTGGTAAGTATAGTCCGGCCTTAAGAAATTTAGATCCTTCAGTTGGCGACTCCGCTGGAACTCCGTGTTAGGGTCGTCCGCTCCTGTAATCAGGAGCAGAAGGGACAGGGAGGAGTTCTGGCCGAGTGGGTGGACAAGAAGTATTTATTTAAAGACCCTGTTAGTGGAGAGACCGCCCTCTAACCCAGTATCCCTCCCGGCTGCCGGAGACCCTACGCCGGAGTCCTACGGGCTTAACCCGAGAGAAACACAGACTGTGTCGGTCTGTCTAGAAATCGGCAGTGGAGAAGTCGGGATCGACCTGAGTGCACCAGGTGAGTGAATCTTCTGATTGGAATCGGACACTTGAAGGAAGTGTCATTTGGAAATTGTAAACTGTTTGTTTGTCGGTGGCCGGGAAGCCAGACCACGAGGGAATCAGGAAAAGGGTCTGGCGTTGCGGTGCAGGGGCTGCACGGGCAGACACCTTCTGGGATTTGTATTGACTTTGTGAAATTACACTTGGTACCTTGCAAAGTACGGGGTGTTCGCTTGGCCAAACTCACTCGGGGGAAGCCCTGGGAGCAGCTGGGTAAGCTGGGGTTCTGAAGCCTTGTGCCCCGACACACCAGCCCAACCAGAATACGACCAGGGGATATCTAAGAAGTCAGTTTGTGGTCTTCCTACCAAGAGGTTTAATTGTGGTTGTTGGAAATCTTTGGAATTTGAGTCCCTGAACAGGAGTCGACGTGTTAAAAGACATGTCATTTGTGTTTGATTTTGTATAAGAGCTCATTTCTGAAACCTTGAAGCAGTCTTTGCGGCATCTTGTGTGAGAACAAAAGAGGAAGAGTAAAAGAGAGTGAATGGTGAAGAGGGCGCCCCCGTATGAAAGAAGTGATTGACAAATTTGTAACATTTGTAATATTATCGTTAGTATGCCTTCTTTTAGTAAACTATGTTTTGGGTGCTGCTGTCGGAGAGGTACTCGGCTGGAAGAAGGACAGCCTGCCCCTCCCGAAGGAAGCCCCAGCTTTGATATGTATGTTAAACATGGTCTTACTCCAATTGTATTTAATTCATTATGGAACAAGTATACAAGAGATAATGCAGAAATGCAATGGCCCCTTACAGGGTCATTTGATGAAAATAAAATAACATATTTGCAAAATTAAATGTTTATGAAGAAAAGTCGCCAGTCTATGTTTGACTCTTTGAACCTATGGTTGAAGGAGGCTAAACGACGGCGAATAAGGGAAGAGAAATTGGGAAGGATTAAAGCTGAACAAACTATAACTCAAAAGGCAGTGGCTTATGATAAGGAAAAACTGGAGGAAAATATTGCTCAAATGGATAGACAGTTCCGTTAAGATACAGATAAAAGTTATGTGATTCGACCCGATACGGGAGATGAATTAGAAGGATTATTAGAAGCTCGTCCACCTCCTCCCTATGCCCCACAGGGTCTATACCCAGCAGTGCTATTGGTGCACCAAGCGCCTGCGCCGGCGCCCCCACTACCACCAGCACTGCCCATACGAATTCTTGTAGGAGGAATGGCTACGGCCCCATTAGACAGGTCTGTGCGGGATGCATTGCTTCCCCCTCCTTCGCTCCGACCTTCTACTTCACCCCTGGTTACATTACAACCGGATTCGGTTGTACCGTCTATATCAAGTCCAATATTTATCTCCCCTCCGGCTCGAAGCCTTATAGATCCTCGAGCTTTGGCTACCCTAGACACGACCCCTAAACGTTTGAGATCGGATCTGAGTGACCCACGGGTTTATACCAGATCTGCGCTGGGAATGGAAGAACGACAAACTATAGTAAATCAGGCGTCCCAAAGGATGTAGACTGCTATTTATACACTAGAGGATATTTGGAGTACCATGAAGGATTATGAGCCTGTTGCCCAACAATTAGCTTTAGAAAATATGGTGATTTGTTTGATTTTGCTGTGGGAACAGTGTTTTGAGGAAGGGTATGCCCCACAAATTATAAAAGATATAATAGACAGAGCCCACAAATTCCACCTACAGGACGATGAAGTATATCAGAACGTGGCATTTCTCTTACAGTATCGTGAGCGAATGCATCGGAGATGTACTTATTGGGGAACACAGAATCCTATGAGAGAAGTACATCCTCTTTTTGTCCCAGAATTACCTGAACTTAAGGACGCCGGGGGAAATGTAACTAGAGCTAGGGAGGACACAAGGCTTCAGGAACAATGGGTTTATATCCCTTGGAAATGAAGCGAGGTCCTTACATTAAAAGCGCAGCTCCCTGACCCTCGTAAGAATCCCACTGCTTATTACAAAGAATTGGGCTAAGCTGCTAACTCTGCGATCATGACTATAGCTGACATTGAGTTGCTCTTTGGCCTCTTGATCCCGGTTGATATCTGGAGGCAGATACATGATACGGATCATGTTCCCGAGTTAGGAGCAATGAGGGTTCAATTAAAAGATTGGGATAAAGAATGGAAGCCTAGGGAAAAGCCCCGAGATGAGATATTAGCAGTACCAGATAAAATAATTACATACATGCAAACACTCCTGCCTTCTAAAAAGATAGATTGGGATAAGTTAGCTGCTTGTAAACAGAAAAAGGATGAGAGTGTCGCGGTATTCTTCACCAGATTTGAGAAAACATTTATAGATTTTAGTGGGCAGGATTTATCCACGGATGGGGGAATATGATTGTTTGTGAATAGATTTGTGACGAATTTGTTACCAGAGATTATGGCACGCCTTCAGGCGGCCGAAAGTACATGGACTACGGCCACCCCATCTGTGATCCTTAGTATGGCTCAGTATTACGAGCACCGAGAGAATTAAAATAAGGAAAAGACGGAGAAGAAAACAAAAGATTTGAAGACTAGAGTCTTGATGCAACAAGTTAGTAGAAGATAGAATTCAGGACGAAGTGGGCGCGGTTCCTTCCAAAGAAGGGCCGGCAGAGGACGAGGAGGTCCCCCGAATGTTGGCTTGAATCAATGCTCGTATTGTAAACAAGAGGGGCATTGTAGAGTGGACTGCCCATTGTTACTGGCCAGAAATTTTCCCAGTAGGGGACGAAGCCGGGGCCGGGGAAATATTGATCTAAATAGCATGAGAAGGGTAGATGGTGATTCCCGGAAAAATGATTTCGATAATCCACAGAACAGGCAGTACTATTATGAGAATTTCGTAGATGATGACTACGATGAACAAGATTATGCATGAGACAGCCAAGGACAGAGAGGGGGGCCACATTACAGTACCAGTTGACCAAGAGTGACCTTATGTACAGGGGGAACTGTTGGGTGCATCAGGAAAATTCCTAGTGGATACTGGAGCAATGAATAGTTCAGAGGCGGCTCTGTCTGGCCACAAAAATGTATCAGTAGGGTTATCTGGAATACCAGTGGTGAGCCCCATTTCTAAGCCTCTGCCCTTCACTATAGGACCTATTTCTATACAGTCGCCCTTTTTGTTAACATCTAACTGTGGTGAGAACCTTTTGGGTTTAGATATCTTAAAAAAGTTGCATGCTCGGATTTACTGTTCACCGGATGGTGTATATTTGACAATGCAGAAACCTTCTTTGAAAGATTCACAATATTTTGCAAGGAACGAGCACTTACCCCCTGAATTTTCTACCATTCCTCAGACTTTGTGGGCGACAGGGGACACTGATGTAGGTCTGTTAAAGATAGCCCTGTGTCCATTACTCTGAAACCTAATGCGCAGCTGCCTCGCATTCCACAATATAAGATTTCACCTGAAGGTGAACGGGCTATGTTAGAAATAATTTGGGACCTTATTCAAAAGGGGGTGGTAGTGGAAACATCTACTAATATTTGTAATAGCCCGATTTTGCCGATTCTCAAGAAGACACCAGTTGATGGTGCTCCGGATTATAAGAATACTTACCGTTTTGTGATTGATCTTCGTGCAGTTAATAAAATAGTGGTTCCACAGTATCCAGTGGTACCTGATATAACAGCTGTTTTAACAATGATTCCTCCCACAGCCAATATTTTTCGGTAATTGATCTGAAGAATGCCTTCTTCAGCATCCCCATTCATCCAGATAGTAGGCATATCTTCGGATTCTCATTGGCTTGCCGAAGCTTCAGATTTACACGCGCTCCTCAAGGCTATACTGAAAGTCCTAGTATTTATAGTCAGGCTTTAAAAGCAGCCCTAGATGAATTAATTCTGCCTGCCGGAAATTCTATTATTCAGTATGTGGATGATATACTAGTGGCTTCCGATACTAAGGAGGGATGCAAGGAGGCCACAGTAAAATTGTTACAACATTTGGCCAAGAAAGGAAATAAAGTGTCCCTTTCCAAATTTCAATATTGTTGACAGGAAGTGACCTACTTAGGCCATTTCTGTCGAAAGCGGGGAGACGATTGACTCCAGAGCGAATATCTGTAATACCTAACATGTCTGTCCCTCGTACACAACGTGATGTTCGTGCTTTTCTTGGCATAACCTCTTACTGTCGCCAGTGGATTCCTAACTATTCACTACTCTCTAAACCCTCGTTGCAATTGACAACCAAAGATGTGCATGAACCCCTGCCCTGGACGGATGAATGTCAAGAAGCCTTTGTATCTTTAAAGTCTGCTCTTTGTTCTGGACCTGTGTTGGGAACCCCAGATTACCAGAAGCCTTTTTCACTTTATGTGCAGGAGGTGGACCGTTGTTCATTATCGGTGTTAACACAGACTTTTGGGGAGAAACAGAGACCTTGTGCATATTTCTCTTCGATTTTGGATATTGTAGCATGAGCCCTCCCAAGCTGTCTGAGGGCCACTGCTGCAGTAGCATTGGCCATTCGACAGTCGGAAGGAATAGTCCTTAACACTGATCTCACAGTCATGGTACCGCATGCTGTGGATATTCTTTTAAACAGGACCAAAACGCAACACCTCACGAGTCCTAGATTGACAGGATATGAATTGACATTGTTTGCCCCCCATATTACGATTACGAAATGCACTACTTTGAATCCTGCTATGTTATTACCTCTCCCTGACAAAGATGAAAGAGTTGTTGTCCACGATTGCGTGTTTAGAACAGAAGAAGAAACAAAAGGACGTGTAGATTTAACTGACACTCCTTTACTTGAACCAGATGGAGAATTATATGTTGATGGCTCTTGTTTCAAGTTGCCAGATGGCACTACGACAGCTGCATATGCCATCACTACTCTGAAGACCATAGTGGAAACCGCAAGGATTCCACATCATTCAGCTCAAGCAGCTGAGCTAATAGCCTTGTTAAGAGCCTGTGAAATGTGTGAAGGTCTAGAAGTAAATATTTTCACAGACAGCCAGTACGCCTTTGGCATCGCCCATAGTTTTGGGAGACTGTGGAGGGAGCGGGGTTTCTTTACTACTCATTGCCAGAAAATACAGCATGGTCCCTTGATTGATCGATTGTTATTTGCCTTAACACTACCAAAGAAGTTAGCCATCATTAAGTGTAGTGCACATAAGAAGGTTGTAGACTCTATTGGAAAAGGGAATGCTTTTGCCGATTCAGTAGCAAAAGAGACTGCTCAGAGTAAAGGAAGTCCTAAGTTTTCTAGTGCATCTACCCGATGGCCCATTGAAACATCTCTATTCGATAATACCCTTGAAAGTGTAAAACAATTACAGAAAGAAGCAACTCCAGAAGAAATACAGAAGTGGGAACAGGACATTGGGAAATTAGATGAGAATGGGTGCTGGATAGATCGATCTGAAAAACAGCGATGGTTGCTTCCAAATGCAATGGTATATGCAGTAGTTATGATGGCACATGGCCAGGCCCACATTAGTGCGAAAGGAATTAGCACAGTACTAGATCCGGTGTGGTATAACACTAATATTGCAAAAACAGCAGCCCACATTGTGAAATATTGTCCGGTGTGTTTACGACATAATCCTGGAGGTAGGGAATCTGTTTTGAGTGGCAACTTTGCTCCGCCATCCTTACCCTTTGAAGTTTTACAGATAGATTTCATACAAATGGAGCGTGTAAACACTTTAAAGTATGTCTTGGTGGTGGTATGTGCTTTTACTCACAACACAAGGAGGGAGGTACCCTGGCAACCAATAAGGGACCGGGTTAACAAGTATAAGAAAACAAAAAAGTCCCTAGACGTTGGGGGTATACCCTATGTCGTACGGTAGCTCACCAAGATATCTTGGGGGCTATCTACGACTTACCAGACAAACGTATCTTTTAAATTTAACATGCATACAATATCTAAATCGAGGCTAACAGTCAGTGTAGGAACTCTGTGTACAATTATTCACAACATTTTTTTCAAAGACTCTAATCATCCACATTATTTAAAATCAGCAATTTATTGTTTAAAATTTATATCATAATACAGTTTCACAATGCATAAAAAAAGTTTGACAATCAAATACAAATTTAAAAAACCAAAAGTCGACGCAGCGTTTCGGTGTCTTGTGTCGATGGTAACACCTTCTTCAGGACGGGTTTTTTTTTAAAAAAATCTCTCAAACTTTTTGAGGGACTCTGACCATCTAGGATGTCTTGAGGGTGCAGTTTTTTACTCATTAATGTGCCTCTCATTAGTGTTTCTTCTTAGGATGGAATTTAGGGATACTTATTCCACCTGGTTATAAAATTCATGTATATGGTAAATGCTGTATCAGGGGTGACCACCGTATGTCTTTTCAACTTGAAAACATGTTTCTTTTGTATATAGTGTGGAATGATTTCCAGCTTTTCTTTTTGTAGATAGAGGCTTTTGTGTGTATTTGCTTCCTTCTACTGGTTTATGGCTTATTCCTCCGTTAATTTGGGAATACTACTGTCTCCTGTTAGGACAGCGGCCTCCCTGTCACCTGGTCCTGATACAGCTTCCCCATATTGGTTGCCAGGGTACCTCCCTCCTTATGTGCTTATGGTATGTGCTTTTAGTAAGTGGGTTGAAGCCTACCCCACCAAGGATGCAACTGCCATTACCACTGCAAAAGTACTGATCACAGAATTCTTTCCTCGGTATTGCTTGCCTCGAATTATCTGGCCAGACAATGGACCCCATTTTAATGCTACCCTTGTACAATGTGTTTGTGATGGCTTGCAGATCAAGCAAAAGTTTCATGCCGATAGGCACCCGCAATCTGCGGGACTGGTTGAAAAATATAACAACATACTGAAACTCAAAATGGCCAAAGTCTGTGCAGACACTAGACTAAAGTGGCCTGATGCCCTCAAAATAGCTTTGCTATCTCTTAGAACAACTCCTCATTCAAGGACGGGGTTGTCCCCTTATGAGATCACATTTGGCCGTCCTGCAAACGTATAGGGAGTCCCTAGACCTAGATCCTTTAGAGATATTGATTATCCGTTGATGACAGATTATCTTTATGAGTTGACTAAAGATCTGCGTTCTATTCATCAACAGGTATCAGACACATTGCAGCCACTGCCGGAGGGTCCTGGACATTGATTGGAGCCTGGCCAGTGGATACTGGTGAAGAACTATCAGCGAACATGGAGCTTAGAGCCCAAGTGGTGTGGTCCTTACCAGGTATTACCGGTAACGAGGACGGCAGTGAAAGTGCATGGCCGCAAGCACTGGATTCACACCAGTCACGTCAAGAGTCTTCCGTTACCACTGCCCTCTGATCAACAGAACAAAGATGGAGTACCACGTCAGGAAGGAGAACTGATTCGGAGTTTTGTGCCTTTTTCGGATGCTCGAGAGAAAGAGAGATCAAGTGCTGTGTTGCCTGAAGGGGAAGGTGAAATAGCTGAGTCAAAAGCAACTACTAATCCCGAGGCAGCATGAGAGGTGACCAGGCCTGTTACCCATGCTACTGAATTGTTTTCTGACCAGGAGCAACCTGGCCGTTGTCGATACGATCTGCGGCCCCGAAAGCAGCGCGTTACCCCACTCGCTGATGAAGGAAAATAGAACGAGACATTGTTATCTAAAATATCAAGCAGAGTGATTGGGGTGCTGAGCGAGACACTGGACTGAACTCGTAGAGAGCTGGGTACTTTGTGTAAAAGCTCTGTTCAGAAAGAAGGACTGAGAAAAGGGCTGCGATTGTGCTTTTGGAATTTGAAAGTTTGCTTTTCCTTTGGATAAATGGATGAGAGTCTGCCTGTGAGGCTCTAAGGGAAGACAAACGGACACAGGGAGAAGATCCCTCACAGGGAAGAAGAAACCCTCTGGTGGTTGGCGTGCTTTGTGGATACAAAGATCAGTTTTGGACTTTTAGCAAGGGACCGAGATAGATTTGGACTTTTAGAGAGGATGTTTCACTTTGGTCGAATTATGATGGAGGATGAAAGACCACTGGCCCCTCGGCGCCAGATTCGTGATATGCAATTGTTTTCTGGATGGCCTACCAGAGTGAAGGTGGCATCCGTTGTTTTAATTGCTTTGATTATCGTAATTATGATGTGTGTGTTTGTATATTTAGAATTTCAATATCCAGTTCGTAAATTATTGAAAACTACTCCTGCTCCCGAGGAACATCAATTTTATTCTCTACCCCCGCATAAGGCTAGACATAGGGAGACTTATTCGAAAAATGTATTCATAGAGATGTTACACCAGACTCACAGTACCACGAACAAAACGAATTGCTGGGTTTCTGGGTTATTGCCATCAGTTATGCATCAACATGAATTATTTATATCTCTCCCTCTACGTATTTAGCTAGTTGTGAGGCATGGTGGCAACTGTTATCATTGATGTATACCCATTATGTTGTGAATCCCAAAATATATTCTGAAAGAGACTATGAAGCTATTCTAAAATATATAGAGAGACACCAAGGATTTGATGCAGAAGGAGATAAAGGTTGGGGTTGTTTAGATCCAAATGCTTGCATGAATGTATGTACAGATTCCAAAAACGATACCTTGTTACAAGATGAGATGCAAGACTTTAAACTTTTTAATTCCACGTTGTATTTTCAACATTTTAAGGAACGCAATGTTACAAATGATAGAGCACTGCCAGTCCCCATTATAAATTCCACTTCTTTGTTTTGTATTAGGGGGCGAGGTCACATTAAGGTAGGGAGTAGTACCTGTAATTACACCTACACGTTGCAAACTGATAGTACTCCTCTGATGATCACCCCCCTAATGTGTATTTCGTTTGTGGGGAAAATGCTTATACTTGGCTTCCCCGGGGATGGGCAGGACGGTGTTATCTGTCTTTCCTTTACCCTCCTGTTTATGTTGCCCCTTCCAATTACCATAAGACTCATCAGCTGATGAAAAGAGATTTAGAAACCAATAGGACTATAGGAAGCTATAATACTGATAAGACTGACCAGACAGATACTTCACTACAAAAGTTTGAAGATATTTCAAAGGGCCTGGTTCCATTTTGGGGTCCAATTTTCAACAATCGTAACATAAGGCGACTGTCTAGAATTGTGGACAATGTGGTCCAAACAACGACTGAAATATTAGCTAATATCACTGTAGAGCTTCAGGCTACGAGACTTGTTTCTCTTCAAAATCGGATGATGTTAGACGTCATCCTGGCAGATAGGGGTGGAGCTTGTCGTGTGATTGGCAGCTCTTGTTGTGTTTACATACCTGATTCGTCCCCAACTATACATCTCGCTATTAAAAAATTGAATCTATTAGCTAATGAACTACATGAAGAGAATGGTACCTGGTCCCTCAGTGGGTGGTTTTGGAGTCTTTACGCTACATGGGGAAAAGGTATTTATGATTTTAGTAGGAATATTTGGATTAATTTTCACTTTCTGCTTATGCCTTCATTGTGGCCCAGCATGTTGTACCTTTTGTGCTACCAAAATAACGTGTTCTTTGACCCAGGCCCGACAAAAGAAGGTAGAAAAACAGATGATCCAGAAGGAAGTAGCAGATCTTATGCAGATAGATGAAGGGGTATTCGTAGAGTAGAATAGTATAGTTATATTGGCCATAGTGGGCCAAAAGGGCCGTCTGTTGGAATATAAAATTATATAAACATGATTGTCCCACTATGTACCATATAACCGCATATACGTATTCATGATCGTGAATAAAGCAATATTGTATGATAGCCTAATGATAGGTTATAAAGGTTTGTTTTGTCCTATTAATGTAGTTAGGACTACTTTGTTTTATCTCCTTTCCTTCATTCATAAAATCTCAAGACGTTACATGGTATAACGTAGGATACGAAAACAGGTGAAGTTGCTTAGTCTGCTTCTCTTCCCATTCGAACATGGCTCAGGGAAACCCAAGGTCACACTTGCTCTTCTCGTAGGATGCATACATTATAGCAAGGTCCGTTTCTGTACTCCACGAGTCCAAGATAGACAAGAAGGGCACCTCACTGACCTACCCTCGGAATAGCTTTTAGTTTAGCCATTGACAAATGTGTAAGAACTATAAATGGGTATTCCTGTAGACTAAAGGACGACTTGTGTACTTTCTTTTTGGGTGTTAACCAGAATGTGTAAAACGTATATATACTTTGTGTTATGTGTATTTCGTTAGTCTCCTCTGCGCACCCCCATGGGTCGTGTAGACCGAGGCTCCCCTGTCAGGGCTTGTATTTTGATTCAATAAACGATTCGACCTTCTCCATTGCCAACTGCCTTGTTATTCCTTGATCATAGATATTAATATATATATATATCCTTGGACTATTGGTAAGTATAGTCCGGCCTTAAGAAATTTAGATCCTTCAGTGGGTCCGCTTGATCACTAACAACTTCAGATTATTCCATCTCTAAAAATCTTGTTTCGCTTTAGAGATTAAGGGTGCCAGGTTAGCATCCATAATCTTTTCCACCTCCATTTTAATAACCACCCCAAGATATACAGTTTCCTCAGTCTCCCGCCCATCAACCAGTAGTTCATCATTATTAATGATAACCTGTTTTTTTCACTATTTAAAAGGTAGCCAGATAACTGGCCGAATCTCTTGGCTTCCTTTTCAATTTACACTATTTCACTAAAGGGAACAGGAGTAACAATAGCAAGATCATTAGCATACACCAATATCTTTGCCTCCCCCCGGTGACTTACTCGGCAGAATCGCCCGGTTCTGTTGAATTTATCTGATCAGGGGGTCAACGTAGATGGCAAAAAAGAGTGGGGAACAGGGACATCCTCGCCTAGTGCCTCGATCTATAATTACTTCATCATATAGATCTCCCATTACAGAGATCCTAGTCCTGGGATTATAATAAAGCGCTTTTACTGATCCAATAAATCCCTGTCTGATCCCCTTATGAGCCATCACCTCCCACAGCCGGAGACCTGATCTAACGCGTTTTCGGTGTCTAGCAAAATTAACACCATAGTATCTTTAGTAACTCCAGCCCCATCAAAAATGGTGATGACTCGTCGGATATGATCGGTCGTCCCCTTGCCTGAAATAAAACCATATTGCACAATAGCTGTAATACAGGCTGATAACCGTAGCAAGACACATTGCTAATATTTTTGCTTGGATTGTTGAGTCACTATTAATAAGCATAATAGGACGATATGAGCCTAGCTCTTTAGCTGCTTTACCTGTTTTAGAAAGATTACAATCCTAGCCGCTGACCAGCTATTCAGGGGGTATTCCATTTCTGCACTTCCAGCATCCGTTCGCTAAATGGCCTTTAAGTGCCCCAGCAAAAATGTTATTGAATTTTCCTAGGATGAAAGCCATACAATCGCTTTCCCAGATTTTAAGCTTTTAAAAGCTACTATTATCTCTTCTAATGAAATAGGCTGATTCATTCTCTGTCTATCGGATTCTTCATGGATCTCCTCACATGAGGCCGAGAGACATTCCCCCATGGTATTGGGGGCTTCACTTGCCTTGGACTATCATTGCTGGTAAAACCGCTGAAATGCCACCCTAATCACAGCCAGTTCAGATTTCTCTCCAAGCACCTGATCTTTTATTTCCCTTTTTTGTCTGCCCAAAGTTGTTACTCTTGCCCTAAAAGCGAGATTTTGACCTACATTTTGAATGTATTTGTACGCTTTCTCCCAACATACCAAATACCTATCTTCAGCCTTTTTTAACAGAAATATCTAGTATCCTAGCTCTGTTGTTTGCCAGCTCGATAAGGGCCATGTCAGACTCATCCCCAGAAGAAATTGTATTAGTCAGATTTAATTTGGCATTAGTTAAGTCTGAATACAATCCCTGCAATGATGTTTTTTTCCTGTTTTTGACGTTCAAAGCTAAATCTTAATGTCTCCCTCCTAATACAGGCCTTAAACATATCCCATACAACACTGACGTGAGGACTACCCTATTTGTTTAAAAAAACAAACAGGGAATCCAGGCCTGGATATGGGTCACATATTGTTTGTCTAACAGAAGTGGTCTTTCAAAAGACCACCATTGCTCCATTTTTAGGGGCTGGGTCATGTGGAGCTCCAAGACAAAAGGATTGTGATCTGACATGACCCTAAGGAATTCAGATGTATGAGCATGCCTAATCAAACTTTTAGAGATAAAAAATGTGTCAAGTCTGGCATGTACCCTATATGGAGCCAAGAAGTATGTATAACCTGGATCGTCCTTCATTGTCTCCTTCATACGTCTACCAACCCATTACTATTTTGTAAATCAGCCAACACATGGAATACTTTTTTTTTCCTACCAGCATAACTCCTGGACCTGTATCCGATTGCGAATGTAAATGTAAATGTAAATGTGTTCGATTGCGAATCACGATAAATTAATATGAAAGTCCCCAAAAATTATAAGAGGTAAAGGCCAGGAGGCCAGCTTGCTATTAAACCATCTTAACAATGCTGGATCAACTAAAAGAGGGCCATAGATGGAGCATAGTGTAAATGAGTCTAAGCCAAAGTGACATTCTGTAATGGCCGATCGACCCAAAGTATCTGAATGAGACAGAGGAAAGTCGTACATGCCCCTTTTAGAGAGAATTGCAACCCCCTTAGTGTGGGTTCCCTGCTTTGTGCTACATACCAGCTGGAAACTACAACCATTAAGTAGATTCCTATGAAATGTTTCAATGTGTGTCCCTTGGAGACATACTATATGGGGTTTTAGCATCTTTAAATCAAAAGCGATCCTTTACCTCTTCCGGCTATCATTGAGCCCACAAATATTAACAGGGACAATGCAAAGCTTATTCATTTCAGCCAGAAAAAAAGAAAAAACAGCAACAGGCATTGGCCTTAATTTATCACTAGGCTGATACACAGAGAAAAAATGAAAAAAATCTCTTCATCTTCAATCAATCATTTGATTGAACCTTGTCTGCTTGCCCCCCTCCCTTAAACCTCCACCCTCCAACCCTACCAAATCCCAAGGCCCAGCACCCCCCTCCCCCAACCCCAACCCCAACCCCTATATGGGGCGGCTGGTCAAACCGGACCATGGTGATTGCTTCTAGTAAGATACCCAATCCCACTCCAGCTCTGGTGAAAAAGGAAGAAACTGCAAAAAGAAGGACCACAGAAAGTATCACGGACACGCAAGAGAGCATAAAAATCAGGAAAAAAGATAAGGAACAAGAAAGAGAGAAGAAAAGGAGAGCCTCAAAGAAAAAGAGAGAGCATATCTTCTGACAGTATATCCCTGTGAAAGGCCCATGCCCCAGTCCAGAGTTTGTGTGGCCTTCAAGGAGATCAGATTAGTTACATGTCTTTAGCCATTGTTTCCTTCTTTAGAGCTCTTTCGGCCCTTTCTCACTCAAAAATTCTTGGACTTTTATTCCCGGCGTGAAAGATCAAGTTCTGCCTTTAAAGATGACCTTTAGTCTTGCTGGGTTGAGCAGAAAGACCTGAAATCCTTCTTCTTGCATCGGTGAGAACATCTGTCATAAATGCCACCTTCAATCCACTGTGGTGTGATGATGATGATGATAACAATTTATAATGCGCAAAACAATAACCCGCAGGTATCAAGGCGCCTAACAATAAAATCAGAAAGTAGAACCATTCATCCATTACACATAGGCTTGCCGGAAGAGGCAGGTTTTAAGAGCACTACGAAATGTCTGTAGCGAGGGTGAGGACCTGAGATCCAGAGGGAGATCATTCCACCATTTGGGAGCTAGGGTGGAGAAAGCCCTGCCACCCCATTTAGCTCTTCGTATGCGAGGGGCTGATAGAAGCAATTTCCCGGAGGAACGCAAGTTCCTTCCGGGAGTGTATTGGGAAATGATGGAGCCCACTCCCGAGTCACTGTTTTTTGAGATGGCTCTGTATGTCATGCACAGGACCTTAAACCTTACTCGGTATTCTACCGGAAGCCAATGCAATGTTTTCCGGGCCAATGTGGCGGAGGTGCGTCTGGGGATATCCAGAACAAATCTTGCTGTGGCATTCTGAACCACTTGTAAGCGCTGCAGGAGGCTCCTATTTAGCCCCGCGTACAGCGCATTAAAGTAATCTAGGCGTGAGCCAATGAGTGCAACAGCTATCTGTTTTCTGGACTGTAGCGAAAGGTACTTTCTGATCCTTCGCAGGGTATGTATTAATCCCCAACAGGTGGAGATGGTTCTACTCACCTGTTTGCCCATATCCAGGGCAGGGTCTATCATCACCCCAAGATTTTTAGCAGAAGTTGTGGGGGAAGGGCACACTCCAAGCGAGTCAGGCCACCAGCTGGCTGACCAGATGTTTTCGGTCCCTCCAAACACCATCACCTCAGTCTTCTCCCCATTCAGTTTAAGGGAGTTCTGAATCATCCAGTGACCAACCGCCTCCATGCAAGATCTAAACTTGGAGGCGGTCTGCACATCTGAATGAGGGAGAGAGACGAGTATTTGGGTGTCGTCAGCATAGGAAACTACCTCCATCCCGAATGTTCTTACTAGTCTGGCCAGTGGGGTCACGTAGATGTTGAATAGGGTCGGACTAAGAGCCGACCCTTGGGGGACCCCACATAGCACAGGTCGGGATGGAGATAGAAACTCACCCAATTTGACTCTTTGTTCCCTCCCAGCAAGAAAAGAGGTCAAGAGATCTAGAGCTGCACCCCTTACCCCCACGTCCCTCAGACGAGATGTAAGTACTGAGGGGGAGAGGGTATCGAAGGCTGCAGTTAGATCTAATAGGACCAGGAGGGTGGTCTGGCCCCCATCCACCGTCGTGCGGATGTTGTCAAGCACGATGGTGAGGGCCGACTCGGTGCTATGTTCCCTCCTAAATCCGTGCTGGGAGGAATCCAAGCAGCCCGAGCACTCCACAAAGTCCGCAAGATACTTGTTCAGATGTGCCTCAAGCATCTTCGCCGGGGTGGGAATCAGCGAGATTGGACGAAAGTTTTTTAGGACCTCCGGGTCGAGGGAGGCCTTCTTTAGCAGAGGCTTAACTACTGCCTTCTTCCACTCCGAAGGGAAGACACCGTTTCTTATAGCTAGATTCATTATTTCTAGCAGCGGTGGTAAGAGGGTCTCCCTACACTGCTTGATGATTTTCAGAGGGCAAGTATCCAGGGGGGAGCCGGATTTGATCTTATTAGTCAAGATTTCAAGATCTTGCAAGGTCAGGGGTGGAAAAGAGTCCAAGGTGTCCAATGGGGAGAGGTCGATGGTAGGCAGATTCGCCTCAGCCAAGACAGTAGGCACACTAATACAGGCTCTTTGTTTTTCAAGAGCTAGGTGGATATCCTGTATTTTCGTGTGGAAAAAGGAGGCAATCCTATCACATAAATCCTGTGAAGGTACGACAGGGTCAGGGACTTGTAAATTGACTAAAGAGTCAACAATTTTGAAAAGCTCCTTCGGTGAAGAGAGCGAGGTTGTCAGGGTTACAAAGTAATCATGTTTAGCCTGCACAATCTCAGCCTTATATTTCCTAATAAGGAGTTTGTGAGCTTCTTTGTTCTTAAGGTCCCAACTAGAGTGTGACAGAAGTCAGATCTCACAGAAAAATGTTTGGCCATCAAAAGAGCACCTAGCATCATGTCTCACTTTTTCCCTGCCCGGCTTTCCCTAGAAACAAGGGAAATCTGTGTGCCTGTTTTACTTCTGCATCCAAATTCCAATTAGATAACTCCGGACAGGCACATCTGTTCAGGCTGATAATAAAGGCCCTGGCATCATTGCCTTCAACATTCTCTGCTATCCCCAAAAACTGCAAGTTATTCTGCCGCTGGCAGTTTTCAAAATCCTCAAGCTTCCACTGGACATCTGTAAGCTGAGCATCATGGCTATCCACTCCTGTTTGTAAAGTGCAGGTAGACTCTTCAATAGTTACAGTCCGGGCTTCAATTTTCGATATCCTATCGGCCATGTCCATACATCCTCTTTTGACTTTGCGGATTGCTCCCTGGATTTTCCTAGCAGCCTGATGAGCCTTTCAAGCCTCCGCTCTAGCTTCTCCTTACTTCAGAATATTGTATATTAAATCCATTGTAGGGGTCTCCAGGGCCCCACTGGCTTTTTCAGCACTTTGTCCCCTCTTGTCACAGACCTGTTGAGTTGCTGAATATTCCCAGGCTAGCTGAGATGATGGCATCAAGGCTACGGGCCTATTACTGCAAAATTAGATATCTTTAGTAGCAGGGCTATTTTTACATTTCCTACTTTTGACACAGTGGTTTTGTGTACTAGGAGGTCTATGTTTTTCAGAAGTAGTGCCATCAGAGCCCCCAGAATCTCGATCTCCTTCATCAGAAAGATCATCCATTAAATTGGAGCCGTCTGAATTATCCATTATGGTAAATCATTTATCTCCGTGGTCAGGTGAGTTTAAGCTTCTTGCCTCGGTGCTATCAAATTATATATTGGGATCTATATCAGATATATTTGGATTATTGGAAGGAATTGACTGGTTGACAGAGATTTCTGGGGATATGGAGGAGGTAATGCCCCAAATGCCGCCCTCTGACTCTTCTACTAACCCCTCTTGTCCACATACCAGCATCCCTGAAGCAACTCCCTCCTCAGCCCCTACCTTAGCTGCTTTGTTGCTACTTACAGTAAGATGTGCTGCAGGCGGCCATGATCCTCCTTTCTCCCCCTTGTCCAGTTCGGGCGGGTCAATTCGCAGGATAAGGCCACTGAAGATTGAGGGGATAACAGGCTGTTTAGACTCTACCTGTGCATGTGTCCTGCTTGTAGCCCGAAAGTCCTTAGTCGATCTTGTATTTCCTGGAACATTGTCTGTGGTGGTTCCTGCTTTTGCTTTCGGGTTTACATCAGCATTCCCCCCGTACTTGCCCTTTCTCAGCTCTGTAGTTCTATGAGCTGGGGGAACTGCGGGCTGAAGCTCTCTCCGCTCCTTCTCCTCTCCTTCTCCTTTATGGCTTGCTGCTTATTGACCCAGGGAGGCATCGTGGGGTTTGTATTGCCGTTCCGTGGCATATGCCTGTAGCTGCCTTCGGTCAGCCTTGTCAAGATCCTTAAAATCGCTCGTGCATTACTCCTGGCGTGAGCGAGAAACTCCAAGAGTGTGTATAACATGTGGAAGGCGAGACATCTCATGGCTAGCAATTACCCAGAAACACAACAATAAGTCCAAATACAATGGGCCCTTCTTTGCGACCATCCAGAGACATCATTCACTGGAGCTGGGTGAAGTGACTAGTGCGGCATTCTAGGCAGCCGCCATCTTGCTCCCTCATACCCGCTTCCCAGCAAAAATTATCATTTATTAAATGTCATATGGTAACCCAGTGTTATCGAATGGGAAAGCTAGACGTGGCAATAGTGAAAAGAGAATTTAAGACCTTTTTCCCAACTAGGACATGCAAAACTTAAAGATACATGTCCAACTTTTTAAATACAATACATCCTACCCTATGGACTGTTTAGGGACTACTCTAGGGGTGGCATATTTGTTAAAAACGGAAGGTAATCACTTCTTTGTGCATCCATTAGACCACCGTTAAAGTGTTATGATGCTTGAACATCCCTGTTGGTTTATCCACAATGAAAATTAAAGACACTTTCTCATACCTCCTCAACCACCGTCACCCACATCAAGGTAGGTAACACTCTCAACCTAATCTTCTTGGTCAATAAAATAATCAATTGAGTTGTGTTAGAACTGGCTATTTCTGGTAGGCTAAGGCTGACGCCAGAGCCAGGCAGAAACCACCATTCTAGTCTGGGCAAGGAAGTCACACACCAAGATAACCTCTGCTCACCCCCTTGGTAGCTTGGCTCAAGCAGTAAGGCTAAACTCGGAGGCAATGTGTAAAGCATTTGCGCCAGCGCACAACAGCAACAACATACTAGGCACACCACAAAAGAGACTCCACACAAGGTTATTATAAAAATAACTTTTGTATTGTAAAAACACATCAGATAAAATCACACATATACATTGTGCCAACTGGCACGGGCAATATTCACAGGGATTATGTACACAAGACAGGGCCACATGGGCGCCTGTCTGAATCAGATATAGTACTTCTAGATAAAATGTAGACTATAAAATCACTTCTAGAATAAAGAATAAATGTAACATAAAATAATAATCAGAGATAACAACCAGTAACCACTGGTAACAGGAACCAGGACCTTACTAGGACCACCTGCACTAAGAAAGAAGAACCACCTAAGTATCACACAACATTTAGGGGTCTAAGAAAGAATACATTACTCATGAGGCAATAAACCTACATTCAGAGGAGTAGAAAAGACAACCACCTAAGTATCACTCAGCATTTAGGGGTCTAAGAAAGAATACATTACTCATGATGCAATAAACCTACATTCAGAGGAGTAATAAGGGAAAGAAAACACACATGATGGAATAACACATTCAGAGGTGCATAATAAATCAATAGCGCAAAAACTCACATTAGTAATAACTATTAAAAAGCATAGAAATCACATTGCGCCAACCCTACATAAGCCACTACCTGTGGCAGTCCCTAGGCCAACTGGCCTTGTGGGGCAAAGATGCCCTGAGTCCAAAGTCAGGGTGCGCTGCCATGCAGCGCCCGTTTCAAAAGTACCAAAAGCCTAAACATGGCAGCTGCCCACAAAGTGCTGGACAGCTGGGATACAACAAAACTGCGCCAAGGCCCTCACTGGCCCTTAGGCGCCAACTGCGCCACTGCTGGAGCCACACAGGCTCTGGTACTGTAGATAGCCAAACGTTGGAGCTCTCAGGCTCTAAAAACAAGGGTGCCCCCATGAGCCTCACCGGACTCTAACCCTCACACTCTGAGGTAGGAGGGGGCGGGCACCGACAATATGCCCCGACGCCCCCTCTATATAATGTGGCCCTTTCTGGAGCCAAACAGGCTCTCAAACAAATTAGGGGCCCTCTGAGCCTTTCTCGGCTCATACATGTTGGGGCGACCCACTGCCAGCTGGGCCGCCCTTGAAGCTCTTGTGGCCCCCCCACAAACAAGGAGCGCGAGCTTGCGCTTCTGGAGGGGTGGAAACCGACAACGTGTCCCGGCGCCCCTCCTCTCTTCTGCCTCACTTCACAAAATGCCCCCAGATGCTGGAGCAGCCCGCTGCCAAGTGGGGCTGCTCTTCGCCGTCACTGTGCCTTCAGCAGGCACTCACAGTGGCCCACACGGAGCCCCCCAGCCCTTCGACTCACCGGGCTCTCATGTGCGGGGCTTCTCCGGGCGGCGGCTTCTTCTTCTGTGCAGCGCGGGTCTCCTCTTCCACCACGGAGCCCCGCCTGCAAGCTCAGCTGCTCTCTGCCTTCGCGTCGGGCTCTCCTCTTCTCCGGTCTCCCTCTCAATCATGGGAGACCGGCAACATCATCCAGTTCACCAGCAGGGCTCTCCCCAAGACACGGGAGTCCTGCTTACACCGGCGCCGCCATGCTCCTTCATCGCCTCACTTCCGCCCCATGGCAGGCCCCGCCTTCGTCACGGCCGGGCCTGCCTGACTTCCGGTTTCGAGGGCCGCCAATGACAGCGCGGCCCTCAGTGGGGAGGCGGGCGCAGCGCCTCGGATCGCCGGGCCGGCGGCGGTGATTTCACGAAGGTAGTGCCGGGTGGGCTCCGGCTTCAAATAGAAACAGGCAAATAAGCGGCAAGTCCGCGGAAGCACTCTTAAGCGCTATAATCCAAATACAGTGCGTTCCAAGCGTTACAGCAATATGAAGGACTCATAAGCGCTAGAGACAACATCCAGCACTCCCCCAGCGCTACAACGGTCAAGAAGGGTTTAAAAATAAAACGCTCCCAGGCGCACTCAGCATCAAAGTCCTCCAGGCACTTCCAGGCTAGAATAAGCCTTGGCAAAAGCAAGCCAAAAGTCCCCAGTAGTCTGCAGCAGGGGACCACAGGCAAAGGGTCCCCCAGGGAAAATCCATCAGGTGTCCAGGAGCTGGGCAGGGCCCAGGGATTCCCCTGAGCTCCAGCAGCAGCATGCCCCTGGCAGATTCAAGTTGAAAACAAGAACAAGTTGGAAGGAGACACAGCCCCTTCTTATACATAGAAAAGTCTTTGAAGTCTTTTGAAGTCCTTTGAAGCAGGCAGTGTGAGAACCAGCTAGACTGGTTTGGAGGGAAGTCCTGTCAGTATCAGGGACAGAGGTGACAGTCACCCAGCGGGAGGTGGAGCTAGCTTTGTAGTCACACAGGAACAGCCCTTCACTATCAGGTGCTAATCTCCTCCCACTTCCTTGGCAGCAGATGCTGCCTTTCATCCACGGGCTGACTCAGACAACCATCTGGGCTCTCCAGCCCCTGTCATCCTCAAACCAGACAGTCAATCCACAAGCAGGCCCAGGCACTCTGGGCCAGGCTCACCAGCCAATCACACGCCAGCAACAACTTACACAAATATGCCAACTTCCAAAAGTAGTACTTCTAGACTAGACACAGTCATGCCGCATACATCATTTTGCAGCATTCATTCTCACGAGTTCGCTCATACCAAACTCGCCCCTGCACTCCCCACGCATCAGGAACTACCATGGGCATACATATTCCCCATTCATTCCTATGTGAGGGCAGGTCACTCACCATTCATTCACAGAGAGCTCAAGCACTTTACACTGTACCACAGTGAAAAAGTGCGCAGAGGCCTAAAATCACCAACACCAGGTTCCATAAATAGGCTAGGAAAACGCAAAAAGTCTGGGGGTGAACCTGCCCAACGGGCCGGGTCCAACACAACCCCCTTCCAGCCAAAACGCAGGGTAGACCAATCACTCCACTGATGGGCTTCCTTGCTTTGGGCGACAAAAACACGGACACGGACCCGCACAGCAGGGACACCTTCCGGTTTTACGCCACTCTGAACCCACCTGGTTACCTCCAAACAATAACTCTCTGAAAAAAAAAACTAGGACACCCCACTGGTACACACTAGTCATCCACAGCCAAGACCATCCAAATATCACAGGTCCTAACTAATCCACAGAGTGGGGGGTAGTAACCCCTGGCACACAATAGCCATTCTCCACTCTCTCCCTGTGTAGCTACAACTACCACTGATCCAACAACCTAGGGACCACACCCTCAGGCTGACCAGAGGTCACGGGCAAGAATGCCCCACCCTACCTCTACTTCTGGGTTTCCGCACCCTCACAGAAAAGAACTTCACCAGAACACAATTCTCCTACCAGATCAGGACCTCACTCCATCACTGGTCTACCACCTGGAAACTATTCTACTTCTGAGGTACAAAGCACACAGCACAGTCCCTCTTCAAGCAGGTGGGGGGACACAGCACACAGCAAAGCCCCCTTTCCTCTACCTTGGTGGAAACAACAAACTGCAGGTGAGCCCCAGAACACACAGCAAGGGCAGCCCCCTCAGTCTCTTCAGCTGATCCACTTTGGTAGAGATTCCTCTTGACCTAGAAGTTTCCTAATCTCCCAACCTAAGATCTAAACCCTCAGGTTGCACCGGGGTCAGAAGTAAGGACACCGTCCCTCTGCACCCCCTTCCAGTTCCAATATGTCTCAGGCTAGACAGAGCACACGCCAGCGGCATATCAGCGACACACTCTCCTCCAGTACTCCTTCCAAGTCAGGCCACACCCCAACCTGGCTTCCCCCCCTCCTCGGGGAACGACCTCCAGAGGCCCCACAAATGGTCAAGCACACTAGACGGTCAAATGCTCAGCGAGCCAGGACTTCTGCACCCTCCACTTAGGAGCGGTACTGCCCAACACTAGGGCCGCCGGAGTTCTGGTTACAGACACACCCCGTCCTCTAGACACAGGAAGACACTCCTCAAATGACCTATGTACAGCTTAGGCCCCTGACCTGGCGCTCCCTTAGGGAACCCTCCGGGCCCTGAGATGGGGTTTCAGGCCAACGTGGGACACACCATCCCACACTCACTCCGCCTCCACTGAGACAGGGCGTGAGCCCCTACACCCCTACCATACTACTGGGACCTAGCTGGGTTACACAGTAACCTCTTCCCCTTCACAGGATCATCAGATACACAAGCCACTCCTTTTGGAAACACTCCCTAATGCTTCTGCAAGACATCTAGCACACCGCCAGGCATCCACCTTCTTGTCCAGTTCCTCTGCAGAACCTCCTGCACACCACCAGAGGTACACCTCTCATGCAAGCTCTTTAACAAAAAGAAAACTCACACCAACTCCTCCAGTTCAGCACATCACTCATTCGCACACTCCCCCCCCTCGGACTGGTAAGGCAGTTACTACCACCCCTGATCACTCAACCTAACCACACGTGACACAGGTACCAAACTCTGGGAGCGGGGAATGGGAATTAACACACTGGACACATTAAAGCTGCCACCACTGGATCCTACCACACTGGGGAATCCAGACACACCCACTACACTCAGGGAACAACCACCCTCCTGAGCTAGTCATTTCTCCTCACACTCCCTCTCTTCCATCTACCCACACAGGGACAGGATTTTGGGATTGGACGCTGGACCAGGCAAGGGATTCCTAATCTATGGGAACCTCCCCCTCTACTGGCGTCCCGCCCTGTCACTTTCTCTCATCTGCCACTAAACATAAAGCGCAGAAACACATTTGAAAATGACACTCTTTGAGGAAAAAAAAAATCAAAAACAATAATCCCAAACATGTGACTATCTGAAAAAAAACAATTGCAGAGTTTTGTAATGTAGGCAGTTGTCGCTATGGCACTGCGCAAACACAAGTCCAAAATCCGCACCGCTGACCAACAATGTTAGAACTGGCTATTTCTGGTAGGCTAAGGCTGACGCCAAAGCGAGGCAGAAACCACCATTCTAGTCAGGGCAAGGAAGTCACACGCCAAGATAACCTCTGCTCACCCCCTTTGGAGCTTGGCTCAAGCAGTAAGGCTAAACTCGGAGGCAATGTGTAAAGCATTTGCGCCAGCGCACAACAGCAACAACATACTAGGCACACCACAAAAGAGACTCCACACAAGGTTATTATAAAAATAACTTTTGTATTGTAAAAACACATCAGATAAAATCACACATATACATTGTGCCAACTGGCACGGGCAATATTCACAGGGATTATGTACACAAGACAGGGCCACATGGGCGCCTGTCTGAATCAGATATAGTACTTCTAGATAAAATGTAGAATATAAAATCACTTCTAGAATAAAGAATAAATGTAACATAAAATATTAATCAGAAATAACAACCAGTAACCACTGGTAACAGGAACCAGGACCTTACTAGAACCACCTGTACTAAGAAAGAAGAACCACCTAAGTATCACACAGCATTTAGGGGTCTAAGAAAGAATACATTACTCATGATGCAATAAACCTACATTCAGAGGAGTAGAAAAGACAACCACCTAAGTATCACTGAGCATTTAGGGGTCTAAGAAAGAATACATTACTCATGATGCAATAAACCTACATTCAGAGGAGTAATAAGGGAACGAAAACACACATGATGCAATAACACATTCAGAGGTGCATAATAAATCAATAGCGCAAAAACTCACATTAGTAATAACTCTTAAAAAGCATAGAAATCACATTGCGCCAACCCTACATAAGCCACTACCTGTGGCAGTCCCTAGGCCAACTGGCCTTGTGGGGCAAAGATGTCCTGAGTCCAAAGTCAGGGTGCGCTGCCATGCAGCGCCAGTTTCAAAAGTACCAAAAGCCTAAACGTGGCAGCTGCCCATAAAGTGCTGGACAGCTGGGATACAACAAAACTGCGCCAAGGCCCTCACTGGCCCTTAGGCGCCAACTGCGCCACTGCTGGAGCCACACAGGCTCTGGTACTGTAGATAGCCAAACGTTGGAGCTCTCAGGCTCTAAAAACAAGGGTGCCCCCATGAGCCTCACCGGACTCTAACTCTCACACTCTGAAGTAGGAGGGGGCGTGCACCGGCAATATGCCCCAACGCCCCCTCTATATAATGTGGCCCTTTCTGGAGCCAAACAGGCTCTCAAACAAATTAGGGCCCCTCTGAGCCTTTCTGGGCTCATACATGTTGGGGCAACCCACTGCCAGCTGGGGCCGCCCTTGAAGCTCTCGTGGCCCCCCCACGAACAAGGAGCGCGAGCTTGCACTTCTGGAGGGGCGGATACCGACAACGTGTCCCGGCGCCCCTCCTCTCTTCTGCCCCACTTCACAAAATGCCCCCAGATTCTGGAGCGGCCCGCTGCCAAGTGGGGCTGCTCTTCGCCGTCACTGTGCCTTCAGCAGGCACTCACAGTGGCCCACACGGAGCCCCCCAGCCCTTCGACTCACCGGGCTCTCCTGTGCGGGGCTCCTCCGGGCGGCGGCTTCTTCTTCTGTGCAGCGCGGGGCTCCTCTTCCACCACGGAGCCCCGCCTGCAAGCTCAGCTGCTCTCTGCCTTCGCGTCGGGGCTCTCCTCTTCTCCGGTCTCCCTCTCAATCATGGGGGACCGGCAACATCATCCAGTTCACCAGCAGGGCTCTCCCCAAGACACGGGAGTCCTGCTTACACCGGCGCCGCCATGCTCCTTCATCGCCTCACTTCCGCCCCATGGCAGGCCCCGCCTTCGTCACGGCCGGGCCTGCCTGACTTCCGGTTTCGAGGGCCGCCAATGACAGCGCGGCCCTCAGTGGGGAGGCGGGCGCAGCGCCTCGGATCGCCGGCCGGCGGCGGTGATTCCACGAAGGTAATGCCGGGTGGGCTCCGGCTTCAAATAGAAACGGGCAAATAAGCGGCAAGTCCGCGGAAGCGCTCTTAAGCGCTATAATCCAAATACAGCGCGTTCCAAGCGCTACAGCAATATGAAGCGCTCATAAGCGCTAGAGACAACATCCAGCACTCCCCCAGCGCTACAAGGGCCAAGAAGGGTTTAAAAATAAAGCGCTCCCAGGCGCACTCAGCAGCAAAGTCCTCCAGGCACTTCCAGGCTAGAATAAGCCTTGGCAAAAGCAAGCCAAAAGTCCCCAGTAGTCTGCAGCAGGGGACCACAGGCAAAGGATCCCCCAGGGAAAGTCCATCAGGTGTCCAGGAGCTGGGCAGGGCCCAGGGATTCCCCTGAGCCCCAGCAGCAGCATGCCCCTGCCAGATTCAAGTTGAAAACAAGAACAAGTTGGAAGGAGACACAGCCCCTTCTTATACATAGAAAAGCCTTTGAAGTCTTTTGAAGTCCTTTGAAGCAGGCAGTGTGAGAACCAGCTAGACTGGTTTAGAGGGAAGTCCTGTCAGTATCAGGGACAGAGGTGACAGTCACCCAGCGGGAGGTGGAGCCAGCTTTGTAGTCACACAGGAACAGCCCTTCACTATCAGGTGCTAATCTCTCCCACTTCCTTGGCAGCAGATGCTGCCTTTCATCCACGGGCTGACTCAGACAACCATCTGGACTCTCCAGCCCCTGTCATCCTCAAACCAGACAGTCAATCCACAAGCAGGCCCAGGCACTCTGGGCCAGGCTCACCAGCCAATCACACGCCAGCAACAACTTACACAAATATGCCAACTTCCAAAAGTAGTACTTCTAGACTAGACACAGTTATGCCGCATACATCATTTTGCAGCATTCATTCTCACGAGTTTGCTCATACCAAACTCGCCCCTGCACTCCCCACGCATCAGGAACTACCATGGGCATACATATTCCCCATTCATTCCTATGGGAGGGCAGGTCACTCACCATTCATTCACAGAGAGCTCAAGCACTTTACACTGTACCACAGTGAAAAAGTGCGCAGAGGCCTAAAATCACCAACACCAGGTTCCATAAATAGGCTAGGAAAACGCAAAAAGTCTAGGGGTGAACCTGCCCAACGGGCCGGGTCCAACAAGTTGCTTGATATCTTTGGACTGGGAGTGTCACTTCACTGTCTACTATGCAAGAATGCACTGTCAACGTTCTGGTATTCATAGAAACTCAATATTGGAACATTATTGACTGCGAGAAGTTCAATAGATAAATTACCTTCCCAAAGACGACCTAAAAGAATTCAATATTCCCCTTTCCAAAAAAATAATCTCATCCCATTGGTTAAATAATGATCATTTTACAGATCAGCAAGAATGGAAGTATCTAAATGTGAAGACTGCTTTAAATGCTTCAAAGCCGGCAAACATTGAGTCATTCCTGTCCCTGTCCCTGATCCACCATACCTCGCCCCACTAACAAAAGCATTCCAATTTAGCAGGAAAATGGCCACTATCTAATTGACATCAAAACTATGAAATAACCCACCCCCATCAATGCAATACCATCAAGTGATACACTTTAATTCCACCATGGGGTTCACCATAAGTTTCATTGTGCGGATGGATGGATGGATGGATGAATAACGAACAAAAAGTATGATATGATGATTGGGCTTGGAAAGTGAAAGATGCAAGTGGGTGGAGTAGATCTTCTTGCTTGGTGGTTACTATTTCCTCCCAATCCCTAGCTAGCAGTAGCAAGATCGACTTCCTCTTCTCTTCCCAGTAAGAAACTCACCTATTCCACCAAATTATTTAAATTATAGAAAAAAAAATAAATGGAAAGCTACAGGCAGTGATTTATAACTGTGTCTGAGCATGCTTCTCCAATAACCTTCCTCTTCCGGATAGAAGATACTCCATCACCATAATAGAGTATCTCTTCAACCATTTCAAGGTGGAAAGGACAATGACAGGAGTTTAGACATACATGTTTGTGGGTATTCCAAGCTTTGAAAGCAAACCACGACAATGAAACGCCCAGTTCCTACCCTTGAGTAGAATGTACAAGTGTGGATTTCTCTGTAGTCATAGCAGTGAAAATCACACTTGTAAATGAATTTGAACCTGCCAGGAATAATTTAGTAAATTATTGTCAGGCATAAAATGGTAGATTTGATTGTAAAAGTATGTTTATGACCAAAAGCACCATTGTAAATCGGCCTATGTATCATTTTCGTTTTCTTGACTGTAAACACACACACTGCTTTGATGAAGTTTGGGTGCCTACTATAAACAAACCAAAGCAGAGATTGACTTGTAAACACCAACACGAAGCGCGCGAAAACTAAGGCCTAGACATGCCACTCCTCTAAATCAGACTCTAACCATGGATGTGCAAGTTCATGCAGCATTGACTATGCCGATTTGAATTGTGGACACAATGGCCACATTTACCATCTTTGTAAGTGGAATCTGTTTGTTAAATTCTTCTGGTTGAACTTTATGTTGAATTTCTTTTCATTTTAGCTCACAAGAACATCAGGTTTCGGAGTCACAGACCTCCCCACCTAATTATTTTGTTCCAGGCGCCCAGTGTGACCGGAAGCTTGAACTCCCAGCCTGTGCGTTTTAAATCAACAAACGCAATAACAGCAGTTCCGAGATGACAAACGTGCCTTCTGGTCAATGCAATGAATTGCCAGTGTCAAATTAGATTTTCCATTTAAAGGGTGATTTCTTTTTTCAGGTCAAAGAGCTGCAATTGTTTTATTCAGTTATGTTTCCGTGGGGCTCTAAGTTCCAATTTGAGCAGGGTTTGTTTGCTTCGGAATCAGGAAATCCAATTCAGTAAATTATACATCTCATGGAAAATTGGTTCGCAATGTTATTAGAAATTGATGTGTTTCAATTATGTTTCTATATTAAATGATACTAGTATATAATACATGTAAAGCCACGGAGGAATAATTAACCCCCATGTTTTCGATCTGTTCAATGTGTAAAGAATGGCAACTCCAGATGAGGAATGTCGCGCCCCCTTTAGATAAACTACCAAGAACATTTTCATGCTCATTCTAGAAGTCCTTCGGACAAGGAACCTACCACTGAATAAAAATGGAGCAGATGCAGTTGAGTGCAACTGCCCCTTTATCAAGTCTAAGAAACGTTTAGGTGATAAAGGCTCCACCCCAAATCCACTTTGAATGCAACAATTGCACCTGCCAGGTGCTCAAATTGGGCATAACAAAAAATTATTGTGATTGCACCTCAAAAGCAACTTCAGGATTAATTGTTAGCTGCAGGGCGCCTACTCGCTGTGCTTTTGTTGAAATTAAAGCGGGTAATCTACATGGATGCTACACGATTTTCATGAATTGGACTTTATCGTTGAAGAAAATAAAGAGAAGCTAATCAGAAAGGATTACAGGGAATTATCTTTAAATGAATTAAGGGGTCCCTCTTTTACCTGCTGGTCCTGTTTCCTCTTCACGCCGGAGTTCAGCCAGTCCATGGGACTGCAACGCCACGCTGCATTGCTTCATTTGTGGTCCGCGCCATTCTCGGGGGGATGAACTAAACATCCCAGCATGCCTCGTGTGTCACCAGGCCACCGCGTCATTAGGTAAGCGCCAAGAGGCACTTAAAAACGACCAAGGGCTCCCGCAGCGCGGGTCCCTCTTTTACCTGCTGGTCCTGTTTCCTCTCCACGCCAGAGTCCAGACAGTCCAGGGGACTGCAACGCCACACCGTATTGCTTCATTTGTGGTCTGCGCCATTCTCGGGGGGAATGAACTAAACATCCCAGCATCCCTCTTGTGTCGCCAGGCCACCGCGTCATTAGGTAAGCGCCGAGAGGCACTTAAAAACGACCAAGGGCTCCCGAGGCGCTGGTCCCTCTTTTACCTCCTGGTCCTGTTTCTTCTCCACGCCGGGGTCCAGACAGTCCAGCGGACTGCAACGCCACACCGCACTGCTTCATTTGTGGTCTGCGCCATTCTGGGGGGTAATGAACTAAACATCCCAGCATCCCTCGTGTTCCGCCAGGCCTCCGCTTCATTAGGTAAGCGCCAGGAGGCGCTTAAAAACCACCAAGGGCACCCTCTTTTAACTGCTGGTCCTGTTTCCTCTTCATGCCAGAGTCCAGACAGTCCAGGGGACTGCAACGCCACGCTCATTGCTTCATTTGTGATCCGTGCCATTCTCGGGGGAATGAACTAAAAGTCCCAGCCTCCCTTGTGTGTGGCTAGGCCACCGCGTCATTAGGTAAGCGCCAGGGGGTGCTTAAAAACTACCAAGGGCTCCAGCAGACTGGCGAAGCCTAGGCCAAGGCGGGCCCGTCCTGTGCCCGTCAAAGCCAGGAGGAGGCAGGGCAGGGCCACCTCCCTTCCATCTGCAATCCAGAGTTGATATGGACTTAGTTACTGAGTCTCTTAACAGTTATATTGGACTCTGCTAGATTATAGTAATATTTGTGTTTATTTGATTGATTTATTCAAACTTATTCTATTATGAGTAAGGGTAATTGCTAGTGGACAGGGGTTCCTGGGGTTGTGGGCACACTAGATGCATTTCTCCTGCGGGCAGAGTCTGTTCTTAATCATGAAATACAGGTCACCCAAAGGAGACTCTCAATGGAACCCCGCATTGCTTTATTTGAAAACTCCCCAGCTGGTCCCCAGCCACCCATTGATCCAACCACAGTCTGTTCATCGCAAGTCCCCCCCAGGTCTCCACAAACACAAGCTGACTTTGCATTGTCTGTAGTTACTGTCCCCAACACTCCTATTCTCACCCCTTCCCCTCCAAGACAGATTCGTACACGTAAGCAACTTTCAGTGCAGGAGAAGTAAAGGGACGGAGTCACTGTAGCCAAAAAAAGGAAAGCAGGCACTTTGCCTCTAGCCACACACCAAGCAAACAAAATGGCAAAAACAAGAGGGGTGGCCCGTGGCAAAAAAGTAGCTTCCCAGTGTCAACAACAGTAAGCTCTTTTAGTTTACTAGGCAATTGTCCACAGGCCCCTTCAAGTCAGGCTGTGAGTGAACCGGAAGACCGTATGCTTGCAAAATTGAGGAAATAATTGGGGCAATGCTTGAGCCTATATTAACAAAGCTGGCAGATATCACATGCATGTAATGAGATTGCTAGTGTTCCTAAGGAGCTTAGGCCTGTAATAGCGCAGGCAAAACCGGCAACCTTCTCTGATACCGTAGCCTGCACTAGCAAACCAGTGTGTGCCCCTTCATTAAATCCCGCTAACATGCAAGCTAAAATAGCTTGGCAGGGGATTCCGCTGGAGTTGACTGAGGGTAGTGACCCAGGCATGCCTAGGGGTGGTTTGTCCTACCCCAGGGACACCTTAAAATTACCACCAGAATCTACGCCGTTCCGCCACACCACCCAGGCTCCGATGAACACTGGTCAGCTCTCCAAAATAAGGCCCTTTATTTATTAAACACCAGAACAGGGCTGGGCAGTCATCTCTTTCAGGAGTTTAAAATGAGCAGTAGAACTCCCTGGGTTGGAACTTCCCCAAAAGTATGTAGTGGTGATTGTGTGGTGTTGAATTTTGGGTCACCGCATCTTGTAAAAACGATTTTAGAAATGGCAGGTGCGAGAAACTTGAGTAGGGATGCTATTTGTATATTGCCATTCAGGTTCTTCTATCGCAATACCATTTCGCACACCTCCAGAAGTGGTTGTTGCTGGGACGGGTCTCAGGCGCAGAGTCGCTATGATTACAATGTAGCTGTTCACAATAGATTTGAGCTTTTGGCGAGTCTGGAGGATATAGATTGACTGAGTTGTACATCATCCCGTTACATGATCCCTCCTGTATTGGCAGATTTGGGAAGGGGTGTACCAGTACAAGGCTCAAACCCAAGTATTGACTCTCACTTGTACGCTCCTAGAAGGCCAACTTTGGGTACATATTTACCCTTCTCCGGATCCACAGAGGTATTTTCCTGTTGTTTAGACCCCTAGAGATTGGACCCAGTAATAAGATTGATCATTCTGCACCTGGGTGTGGCCAACGTCCCCAGATAAGTAATAGTGATTCCTACAACAATATCACTGGCCCTAAATTAGTCTCCTGGAATATAGCTGGACTTGTTAGTAAAACAGTTTCCACCGAATAGTCTGCATTCATTGAAGTCCAAGATATAGTTTTCTTTCAGGAGACATGGGCCGTGGAAAGGTTTTTCCGTTCAGGATACCTACATTTTTCAAAAGCTGCTGAACAGGGATTGTGCGGCAGACCCAAAGGGGCTTGATTACATGTGTGAGGCCGAGCCATCGATATAAGCTCGAGGAGATTTTATTGACTGCAGGGACATCCTTATTATCAGGCTACACCAGGGAAGTCTTCCGGGAATGTTACTTATCAATGTCTATTTCAGGGGCAGGCAAGGTGGTAAGGCTTTTGAAATGGTTGCAATTGTAGATTCTTTTTTATCTAATTATCAGGAGCTAGATAAGATTCTAGTAGCTGGCGATTTTAACTGCACTTTTGAACCTCTGGATCTTCATGACACGTATTTCAGTGCATAAGAGGATGAACCTTGATCTATCCCCACACTTGATGTCCCTGTTATTAAGAAGTGGTCTAGTTAAGCATTACAATTGAATGTTTTCTGCCTGGAACATGGGGTGAGAGCAGTAAATGGGCGTACCAATTTAGATAAAGATGGGATGCCAACCTTTTTTAGTGGGCAACGGGCTAGTCGCATAGACTTTTTTATACTTAGTAAAGAGCTATGGCCGAGCTTAGTGGACATGGAGGTCGATGTCTGTCCTGAAAGTGAACACAATCCTCTGATACTCTCTCTACGTTATTCTAGTTTTACTTATCTAGAGGCCCAAATGACCAACGACACACGCCGCCCTCAATGGTCAAAGGTGGCACGAACACCTGAGTGTGTGAAATATATGAATGGGCTGATATCTAGTGCCATAGTTGTATTACAGGCAGAGGCAGCGCAGGAAGAAATCAGTAATCGACCAGTTGACATTCATGAGCACCTTTTTAGTGAACTTAAAATGTTTTTTATTACTAAATGTAATGAACCAATTAAACCGGTCCGCCTGAAAGCTGCAGAATGGTATAACTCTGATTGTCGGACAGCATATAGATCCCTTGCAGCTGCCATTAGGAATAAAGATAGGGTTCTAATAAGTAAAAGCAGGTCAGCTTACAAGGTTGCCTAGTTAGTGGCCAAAAGAGAATGGGATGAAGGGCAAGCTGATGATGAGCATTGGCTTGCCCTTCTGGAGGCTTATTCTAGGAGAGACATGACCGCGTTTTGGCACATGGTGAAATGGGGGAATGGTTCCCCAGCCAATGTATCTATAAACCATGTGGAGCCCCAGCAATGGGTTTCCCACTTAAAAGAACAATTTACTTGTGATATCATAGCAAGTACTTCCTTTGAGATGCCGTCAGTAACTCCAACCTTATATATAACCACGCTAGAAGTGGTAAATCCCCTACTCCGGGTTCCTAAGGGTAGGGCCCCGGGGCTCGACTGCATTCCGCCGATCTGTTCCTCCAAGATACAGAATTGTGGGCTGTATATATCCAGCTCCTAGCTAATGCCATTGCTAAGGTAGCTCGCATACCCTGTACTTGGGCAGGAGCAGTCATCCTTCCATATTTAAAAAAGGTGATCGGTCGATACCGGCCAACTATAGGCCCATTAGCCTAATAGACTGCATTCAAAAAGTTATTGCAAGGGCGGTGCTAGGCAGAATTCAGGCCTGGTTAGATGAATATGATATCCTCTCAAACCTCCAGGCAGGGTTCCGGCAAAATACTAGTACTGTGGACCAGGTTATGATGTTCATTTTTATTTATTGGCACATTGTAACTATAGGGAGGGGTACCATCTTTGCAGCGTTCGTGGATCTCATGTCAGCGTTTGACATGGTCCCGCGCAATAAGCTGTGGTGTACACTGAAAAGGCTAGGTATGCCGTCAGACCTGTTGGCATTTGTTGTGAAACTACATACTGATAACTATGCCAAGGTAAGATGGGATGCAAGGGGCAGCACCACACAAAAATGTCTGGTTGAGAATGGGGTGAGACAAGGGTGCGTCCTGGCTCCCACCCTCTTCTCAATATACATTAACAGGGTTGTGCAATAATACCAGAATTTTCCTACTGATGCTCCAACTTTAGCGGGGATTAGGATCCTGCTACTGATGTTTGCGGACGACATCCTTATCCTCTCAAAAACCAGACAGGACCTTCAGCGCGCCCTGACTAGATTTGAGGAGTTTTGGCTGGGCGTCTTAATAGGTAGAAGGTTAAGCTGGAAGCCGCAGATAGACTGCCATGCTGTCAGGAATGCCCAACTTACAGGGGTTTTGCTGAAGGAGTATAGTCAGACTTACACTAAACCCCTAGCACCTGCGCTCCTGACCTGCACCCTGACCTGGTCAGACACGGTCGCTCCACCCGCTCCTGGCCACCCTTGTAGCGCTTCCACACTCTGTGCCTGACTGTGCCCCCGATCTCGCCTGTGGTATCGTATTTGCTGCTGATCGTATTTGCTGCTAAAATTAATCTGTGTGCCAGCCTGTACATCGCGTATTTGCTGCTGATCGCATTTGCTGCTAAAATGAATTTGTGTGCCAGCCTGTGCATCGCGTATTTGCTGCTAAAATGAATCTGTGTGCCAGACTGTGCTTCACCTTTCGGCTGCTAATCGTATTTGCTGCCTGAATTAGTTTCTGTGCCCCGATCTCGCCCTGCATCACCTTGTTGTTGTTTGGTGCCATTTTGTTGTCCCAGCCCGTCTCTCCTCCCGCTCGCAGCCGCTGCTCCCCTCCGGACCCACCCCCGCTCCCTCCAGCACCTACAATCGATCCCCTCCCCACTCGCCACCCCGCTCCTGCCTCCCATCTGCTCCTCCCTCGCTCCGCCCCCTTCCTCTCTCCACTTATGACAGATGCACGCCAAAGGTAAGCCCGTCTTCGCCCGTCTGCGCCTGGCCCGCGCCCAGTGCCAGGTCCCCTGGCCCTCGCAAAACCTACTCCACCCGGCTAACGTATGATGCCGCATCCCTCATTGCACTCAACAACGGCCAAATCTCCGACTGCCACCAAGCCACCCCTGGCCCCACCCACAGACCCTTCACCTGCCAATCCTGCAAATTCTGCTGCTTCAGAACCCACACTACATCCACAAACGCCAAACAAAACTCTAACAACAACCACCTGAAGTGCATCCTTCTCAACACCCGCTCGGTCCACAGACACGCCATTGAACTATGGAACCTACTCGACACCACAACACCGGACGTCGCCTTTCTCACGGAAACATGGATGAATGCCTCATCAGCGCCAGACATCGCCATAGCCATCCCGGACGGATACAAGATCATCCGAAAAGACCGCATCAACAGAACAGGAGGCGGTATCGCCATCGTTCACAAGAACACCATCCGCATCACGACCACCACCGACGACACCTTCTCAGCCACTGAACACCTCCACTTCCAGATACACACCAACCCCAAGACCACACTTAGAGGCACCCTCATCTACAGACCCCCAGGACTCCGCACACAATTTGCCGGAAAGACATCGCTGACTTCATCAGCCCGCACGCCCTCCCCTCCGATGACTATATCCTCCTAGGAGACCTCAACTTCCATCTGGAGAATAACAACAACAGCAACACCACCACCCTGCTGGACAACCTCACCAATCTCGGACTCAAACAACTGGTGAACACCCCCACCCACTATGCCGGACACACACTCGACCCAATCTTCACCTCCAGCAAGCACATATCCTTCAATAATGCCAAGGGACTACACTGGACAGACCACAGCTGCGTCCACTTCAGCTTCAGAAAGACGACGACCCACCACCACCTGCAACAAGTTCCCTGAAGAAACTGGAACAAAATTACCACCGACCAGCTCACCACATCTATAAACCAAAACCCTCCCGCTAGACCAACGGACCCAAACCAAGCAGCCATCAAGCTCGCACAATGGATCACTGCGCTGACGAACTAGCACCCTTGAAAAACCCTCCCAACAAGCCAGGAAGCAAAAAAGCCTCTTGGTTCAACAACGACCTCAAGAACTCCAAAAAGAACTGCCGCACCCTCGAGAAAGCATGGCGAAGAAACCCAACCACAAACAACACGACCGTCCTCAAGAACGCCATCCGCAAACACCACCAGCTTATCCGCACCACCAAAAAATCAGCAATCAAGGAACGTCTAAACAACAAGGCCCACAACAGCAAAGAACTCTTCAGCATTGTTAAAGAGCTCACCAACCCCAATGCCGGCAACAACGACATCACTCCCTCTCAAGATCTCTGCGATTCTCTTGCCTCATTCTTCCACAGCAAGATCGCTGACATATATAACAACTTCTGCGACCTGACCACTCCCCCAACCACAGAACAAAAGCCCCCCACCACCACCCGCCGCGCCTGGACCCTGATCAGCACCGAAGACACCATCCGCACGATGAACTCCATCCACTTCGGATCGCCAACCGACCCATGCCCCCATCACATCTTCAACAAGGCCAACTCCATCATCGCCCCCCAACTCCGGGACATCATCAATTGCTCCTTCAACACCGCCACCTTCCTGGAAAGCTGGAAACATGCCAAACTTACTGCCCTCCTGAAGAAACCTACAGCGAACCCCACCGAGCTTAAGAACTACCGTCCCATCTCGCTCCTCCCATTCCCCGAAAAAAGTCATAGAGAAGACTGTCAACAGTCAGCTCGATGCCTTCCTTGAAGCTAACAATGCCCTAGACCCCTCACAATCCGGTTTACGAGCTAACCACAGTACCAAGACTGCCCTCATTGCAGCCACAGACGACATCCGGACGCTGCTCGACAACGGGGAAACAGTGGCCCTCATCCTCCTGGACCTCTCCGCAGCGTTCGACACAGTCTGCCACCGCACCCTTGTACAACGCCTCAGGGACGCCGGGATACAAGACAAGGCCTTGGATTGGATCATCTCATTCCTAGCCGGAAGAACCCAAAGAGTCTGCCTCCCCCTTTTAGATCAGACACCACCGAAGTCATATGCGGAGTACCACAAGGATCCTCACTCAGCCCCACCCTCTTCAACGTCTACATGAGCCCCCTCGCATCCATCGCACGCCAACACAACCTCAACATCATCTCCTATGCAGACGACAACCAGCTGATCCTCTCCCTCTCCAACGACCCAACCACCGCCAAAACCAACCTACAAGAAGGGATGAAAGACGTAGCCGAGTAGATGAGAAACAGCCGTCTAAAACTGAATTCAGACAAGACGAAAGTGCTTATCCTAGGTTCATCCCCCTCTGCCTGGGATGACTCTTGGTGGCCCTCGGCCCTAGGCAGCGCACCCAAACCAACGGACCATGCTCGCAACTTGGGATTCATCCTAGACTCCTCCCTCTCGATGACCAAACAAGTCAATGCTGTCTCATCATCATGTTTTAACATCCTACGCATGCTCCGAAAGATCTTCCGCTGGATCCCAACCGAAACAAGGAAAACGGCCACCCAAGCACTGGTCACAAACCGTCTGGACTATGGAAACACCCTCTACGCCGGAAACACAGCCAAACTACAGAATAGACTTCAACGCATTCAGAACGCTTCCGCTAGACTCCTCCTAGACATACCTCACCACAACCACGTATCTGGTCACCTGAGAGACCTGCATTGGCTCCCCGTCAACAAGAGAATCACGTTCCGTCTCCTCACCCACGCACACAAGGCCCTCCACGACCAAGGACCCAAATACCTCAATACTCGACTGACCTTTTACACCCCCACCTGCCAACTACGGTTGTCCAACCAAGCCCTCGCCACGATTCCACGCATATGAAGAGCCACCATGAGAGGAAGATCCTTCTCCTACTTAGCGGCCAAAACCTGGAACTCCCTCCCCACCCACCTCCGCCTTACACAGAACCATCTCTCCTTCAGAAAACAACTCAAGACCTGGCTGTTTGATCAGTAGTGAACCCCTCTCCCTTAAGCGCCTTGAGACCCTCTGGGTGAGTAGCGCGCTATACAAATTTATGACTTGACTTGACTTGACAACTCTAAAATCAGTGCCTCATTAATTCGACTTATGACCCTTCAGAACAGGGTTGCCCTAGATGTCATACTTGCAGACCGTGGTGGTGTATGTAGAGTGATCCAATCTAGTTGCTGCATTTTCATCCCTGACAATGCTCCGAAAGTGTACCAGGCCATCTCCAAATTACACAAAATCTCTGATTCCCTTCACGTGGAGAAAGGGGATTGGTCCTTGCTAGGGTGGCTGTGGGAACTGATCTCTGCCTGGGGATGGAAAACTCTGATCTTCATTGGGATGATCCTGGCCGTTCTGTTTATGTTCTGTCTGTTTTTACAGTGCGCTCCTGCAATATGTGGCCTCTGTGCTACTTCATGTGTAAGTAAGCCTGTATCAAGGGACGAATTGAGCAACAGAATGATGCTACAGCAGCATCTCCATGAATTCATCAAAACAGATTTGGACTCAGATTAGCATGAGTTATTGCATAATATGAGGGCAAAAGGAGGGTCTGTGGTACTGAAATTCCGGACCCTGCTTTTTCCACGGGTATCGAGGTCCAAACACTTGCATCACAAAATATCATCGTACCATGACAAATTTGGTATTGACAGACCGGTAATGATTAGGACATTATCCCTATGCATTTGCGTCATGATTGAATGATGCTAACACCCTTAAATCGTGGTTTCCGTTCCGAACCCTCAGACTCCATTTTGTAAACGACATCCATCTTATGACTTGCCCTCATATAGTCAATTGATTAAGGCCGAGTTTGATCTGAAAGGACATTCGGATAGGTTGGAATGATGTGGATGTGCATTCTTTCTTTTCATGAAGAAAATCATGGGTGATCTTCTGTCTCATCTGCTGATATATTTCTTTGTGTTCAACATTTAGTTGTTCTTCCAAGTTTCCTAAGTCCATAATATCTTCTTGAGCTTGATGCATTGCTGTTTCCACTTCATTCATGGCGAATGCCACTTCATTTTCAAGAATCAGTTGTCCTAGTGGATGTTTACTCAATAGAGCAGAATTTTGAGTATCTTGAGAACTGTCTCTAACAATATCAGCGGCAATAGTAGCTTTTTGATCAATTTCTTCATTAAACATTTTTAGATAATTTGCAAAAACTTCAAATGCATTGAAAGAATCTTCATAGCACTGAAAATCTCCAAGTAATTCCAATTCTGTACGCCAAGGCTTGAAGAGTTGTAAAAGTGCTAAATATTAAAATTATCTTCTATCAGGAGTATCACAACTCAGTTCTGTGATTAATCATTTTCCTTTTCTTTGTTTCACCAAACATCCTTCTGAACCAATCACTGCATATTTTCCTTCATTTATGTTTTCTGTAGTATTTCCCTTAAAACTGTAATACTGCAGCACTTCATAGAGACATATGTTTTCAAGATGACGACTTCTATTTGGATAGTATGTATCCAAAATGTTTGTTTTGACAATATTTGTACTTTCCAGTTCATTGACTGCTAAATATTCAATTTCTTGTATAGATTTAAGTACTCGATTTCGCGTTGCAGCAAGACTTAGACTCACCAAATGATTCTTCTAGATTTTGAGTATAAATTTGCAGATGATAACCGATCCGAGCATTCATATGCTCCAATCTCTCAATGGGATAACATCTTAAAACTAAAACTGTACAATTTCTTACTAAGACTCTTCTCGTGGGAAATTTCTTCACACATTTCTTTCAACTCCGTCTTTTCCGATTTTGTTATGTAAGATGTCACATACCGGGCAACAGCAATGGAATTATCTGCAACATACTGGATATGCATATTAGCATTCCACATTGAGAGAAAAACTGGATTATAATCATTGATATACTTTCATTCCTCACTTCTCAAATTGTACGTATTTTTAGGATATTGTCTGGTGCTGGTATGTCTCACAGCTGACATGAAACTGTTTACTCTTCCTTTGGCTATTATTTGACTTGGAAATCCAAAACAACATTTGGTATAAAACTTTTCCTAGGACTAGTACTTTCATCGACAGTATTTGCTTTTTGGTGTATGACATGTAACATAATCTTCAATAAAAGATAAAACACATTCCTCCAAATCAGTTCCAAATTTGGGTGCATCTTGATCCATAACAGCATATGTATATGAGGATCACCTCTAGCTTTATACTCCTTTCTCCAAAAGAAAACAATAACTTCTCCAAGACGAGGAATATTTTTATTGCAGATAAAAGACATCATAGCTTCAAACGTATGATTGAAATATCTGCATACATTTACAGGATCCAAAGAACACAATTCTCCAGGTGTCTCGTATTCAATTTTTTTATGTGTGAAATTGCTTCTCGAAGAAATTCAAGTAAATCATCCCAAGCGTAAACAGCACAGCTTAGAGTAACGAACCACGTAGGAGTTCCTAAAATCCTTAGCATGCATTTAAGTTCTCCATGACGACGATACCAGTACTCACCACACTGACATGCCATCAAATTAATCAGTTGATATTCTAAATGATCGCCTCTCTGATGTACTTTATCCATAAATTCCTTTGCAGAAACAGTTTGAAAATGTACTCTTGTTTTTAATATGTGGTTGACTGCATATGAAAGTCCAGACAAATGACTCTCAAACAAAAGATGAAATATATATGGGATACATTGTCGAGATCTTGGACCTTCTGCATTCAATCTTGTTGTTTGACATTCTGATGCAGGAATCTGTCATATCGTCCACCTTTCCAGTTGGGAACAGCTGCGGAAAACAACGAGCTTCCAAACTTTTTTCCGATACACTCATGGGAGTCCCCTTCGCTTTCTTCATTTGGAATAATTCAATAGTATTCCCCATCACTTCTTTTGAATGAAGTGGATGTACACTTTAATGTTCATACATTTCTTCACTTTTGGGCATGGCCACTATTTTAATTTGACCAGTTGATATTTCACTATTATCTCCTAAAAGTATTTCTTCTTCTTTATATAGTATTTATTGTTTTTGATCAGATATAATGTTGCCTTTTGCACTTTTCTGAGATCCACTAATTCCTGCCAGATTTTCTGACTCTTAGTAAGAACACCATTAACAAAAATACCTTGTGGTTCACTTTCTACATTCTGTACACCAATAGTTTCAATATTTTTCTTTAAATCTAGGGGTAAATATACAACTCTTCCATTTAATCCTCTCTGTAAATCTAAAGGAGGCAATTTACCCGTTTTAGGCTCCGTATGAACAATGGCCTGAAATGGGCGCACACATTGAATCAGAATAGACTGATACATGTTTAAATCTATCAGTTCTGGAGGAATAGTTACCAACTCTGGATTATTATCGACAACTCTAGCAGGCATTTTAATATCGTTTAATTTGTTATACCAATATTTTCAAATACGCTGATCAGAATCCAAATCAAAGCAATACTCAACCAACACATAAGTTGAAAATTCCTTCCACTTATCAATATTTTCTCTTTCACTTTCTAAATATAGATGAACAGTCCTAGTCTGATTTCTATAGTGAGTTCATCAGCAACAAATACAAGAATAATTTGGCCTTTCACATGAAATCACCTTAAACTTTGTTCTTCAAACTGTTATGTAGTAGTATGTTCCACATTTTCTTTCACATCAACTTCTATTAATGTCTCACTTTCTCCACTCTCTTTTTGTCGGAGCAAAGTAACAACACTCTATTTCATCACAAACCTTTTTTTTACATCTGATACTGACCCATGCAAAAGAGCACTGTTTAACTCATTTTAAATTATTGCTGGACTTTTTGCATAATACAATCTTCTGACTAACTTCCGCATTTGAGAATGATGTACTGCTAACATTCTAAAATGATGAAAAACACTTTGACATATTTTCTAGAAAGACAAGCCAGAGAATGACCTTTCAAACCAGTATTTTTTCTCTCTCTGCAAGGATATACACCTTGTAACATCTTAATTTTTTAACACTTTTTTTTACTATACTCTTTTAAATAATTGCGAAAAATATCTATAGATTCCTGTTAGATACTACAAATACTACTAAAATCCCAAGTATACACTGGAACTTTAGGACATCTCCCTAGAACTTCATCAGCTATAACTTATTTCTGGGAACCATCTTCTCTTTCTCAATTGAACAACCATTTCTAACCTCATAAGCTCGCCCACTGGTATCAACTACAAGCAATAATTAATTTATTTGAAAATATCTCTTCATCAAAGAAAGGCTCTCAACTTGAATTGTGTTTCCATTCACCCAAAAAAAATCACAATAGTTACTTCTGTTAATTTGTCTCTTCTTCTTACTTTTGGCATTCATAAAATGTATTGGCTTACCTAGTGATCAAATTCTATTTAAAACTAAAATGAATAATGTCCTTTTTAATTCAAAAGCCTTCCCAACAATAGTTTCAATTTGTTTCTTCTTTTCATAAAATGCTGATCTTCTTTTGTATTTATTCACGTCTTTCAACAAATTAAAGAAAACTCTGTTGTAAAACATTTTCTTTCTAATATCTTCATACTGATTCTTCTTCCTTTTACCATACATTGTGTCTTTAGAATGTGATTTCCCATTATTTACGTTTCTTTTCTTCTTATTCTTTTTTGTTGTTCCACAATGTGCACACTGTTTCTTTTGTTCTCTTACCGCAAAACCTTTTCTTTTTCCCCACATGTTGTTGTTCATCTAAATCATGCTGTTAAGTTTTCTTCACATAATAGTCTTTTTACTATGATTTCCTCTTTTCTGTTTTTCTAGTCATGATAAGTTTATTTTAATGATGATGAACAATATCTGTAAAAAAATTAATATATGTAATAGTATTTAAATACATCTATAAAATATACTATTCTATTTTTAAACACACATTCTTCATACAAAAAAGATTTAAGCACTTTGTTTTGAAATTACAATTAATTTACTGAAGTACACAGGTACTAATTGAATAATTGTTGGAATAAATAAGTGTTATACAAATGCATAGACAGGGAATGAGTACCTAGAGTACTAGTACTCAACGGTGGGGTGACTCTATAAGTGCTTATATTTCAGCAGAGTGATTAGATAAGGACATGCTTCTGTCAGGATGATTGTAGGAGTGGACACAGACTCAGAGTGTGATTCCTGACTTGCATGACTATTACCTGGAGGAGTGAATCAGTAGTCTGCAGGGAATTAGGGAACCGCATACATTGTGCACATTTGACTGTACCACTACTTGTGTAAATGCCTGAGTCATTGTGCAAGTGCATAGACAGTGACTGGGTACCTTGAGTGCGAGTAGTTGACAGCGGAGTGAGTTTATAAGCACTTATGTTTTAGCAGAGTGCGTAGGCAAGGACATGCTTCTCGTCAGGGTGAGTGTAGGAGTGGACACAGACTCACAGTGTGATTCCAGACAAGCATGAGTATGACCTGGATTTTTGCAGGACTGAATCAGAAGTCTGCAGGGACTTAGGGGACCACATACATTGTGCACATTTGATTGTACCACTGCATGTCTCAATGCCCGAGTATTTGTGCAAGTGCATGGACAGTGACTGGATACCTAGAGTGCTAGTAGTTGACAGCAAGGTGAGTTTATAAGTACTTATGTTTTAGAAGAGTTATTAGACAAGGACATGCTTCTTTGATGATGATGGTTGGAGTGGACACAGCCTCACATTGTGATTCCAGACAAGCTTGAGTTTTACCTGGATTTTTGCAGGACTGAATCAGTAGTCTGCAGGGACTTAGGGGACCGCATTCATTGTGCACTTTTGATTGTACCACTGCTTGCCTCAATGCCCGAGTCATCGTGCAAGTGCATAGACAGTGACTGGGTACCTAGAGTGCTAGTAGTTGACAGCAAGGTGAGTTTATAAGTACTTATGTTTTAGCAGAGTGATCAGATAAGGACATGCTTCTGACAGGATGATTGTAGGAGTGGACAGACACAGTATAATTCCGGACAAGCATAACTATTACCTGAATTTTTGCAGGACTGAATCGGTAGTCTGCAGGGGGTTAAGGGACCGCATACATTGTACACTTTTAACTGTACAAGTGATTTTGTCAATGCCTGATTCAATGTGCAAGTGCATAGACAGTGACTGAGTACCTGGAGTGCTAGTAGTTGACAGCAAGGTAAGTTTATAAGTACTTATGTTTTAGCAGAGTGATTAGATAAGGACATGCTTCTGTCAGGATGATTTTAGGAGTGGACAGACACACAGTGTTATTCCAGACAAGCATTACTATTACCTGGATTTTTGCAGTACTGAATCAGTAGTCTTCAGGGGGTTAGGGGACCGCATTGATTGTGCAAATTTGACTGTACCACTGCTTATCTCAAGGCCCGAGTCATTGTGCAAGTGTATGGACAGTGACTGGGTACCTAGAGTGCTAGTAGTTGACAGCCGGGTGAGTTTATAACTGCTTATGTTTCAGCAGAGTGAAAAGATAAGGACATGGTACTGTCAGGATGATTGTAGGAGTGGACATAGACTCACAGTGTGATTCCTGACTTACATGACTATTACCTGGATTTTTGCAGGCATGAATCAGTCTGCAGGGAATTAGGGGACTGCATACATTGGACACATTTGACTGTACCACTGCTAGTGTGAATGCCTGAGTCATTGTGCAAGTGTGTAGCCAGTGCTTGGGTACCTAGAGTGCTAGTAGTTGACAGCAATGTGAGTTTATAAGTACTTATGTTTTAGCAGAGTGATTAGAAAAGGACATTCTTCTGTCAAGATGATTTTTGCTGGACTGAATCAGTAGTCTGCAGGGGGTTAGAGAACCACATACATTGTGCACATTTGACTGTACTACTGCTTGTCTCGATGCCTGAATCATTGTGCAAGTGCATAGACAGTGACTTTGTACCTAGAGTGGTAGTAGTTGACTGCAAGGTGAGTTTATAAGTACTTATGTATTATCTGAGTGATTATACAAGGACATGCTTCTGTCAGGATGATTGTAGGAGTGGACACAGACTCACAGTGTGATTCGAGACAAGCATGACTATTACCTACATTTTTCCAGGACTGAATCAGTCTTCTGCAGGGGGTTAAGGGACCGCATACATTGTGCACATTTGAATTTACCACTGCTTCTGTCAATGCCTGAGTAATTGTGCAGGTGCATAAACAGTGACTTGGTACCTAGAGTGCTAGTAGTTGACAGCAATGTGATTTTTTAAGTACTTATGTTTTAGCAGAGTGATTAGATAAGGACATGCTTCTGTCAGGATGATTGTAGGAGTGGACAGACACACAGTGTAATTCCAGACAAGAATAACTATTACCTGGATTTCTGCAGGACTGAATCAGTAGTCTGCAGGGGGTTAGGGGACCGTATAGATTATGCACATTTGACTGTACCGCTGCTTGTCTCAATGCCTGAGTCATTGTGCAAGTGTATGGACAGTGACTGGGTTCCTAGCGTGCTAGTAATTGACAGCAGTATGAGTTTATAAGTGCTTATGTTTCAGCAGAGTGATTAGATAGGAACATGCTGCTTCTGTCAGTATGATTGTAGGAGTGAACAGAGTCTTACAGTGTGATTCCAGAAAAGCATGACTATTACCTGGATTTTTGATGGACTGAATCAGTAGTCTGCAAGGGGTTAGAGAACCACACACATTGTGCACATTTGACTGTACCACTGCTTGTCTCAATGCCTGAGTCATTGTGCAAGTGCATAGACAGTGACTGGTTACCTAGAATGCTAGTAGTTGACAGCAAGGTGAGTTTATAATTACTTATGTTTCAGCAGAGTGATTACATAAGGACATGCTTCTGTCAGGATGATTTTAGGAGTGGACAGACACACAGTGTTATTCAGCATTCATCATTCAGCATTACTATTACCTGGATGTTTGCAGGACTGAATCAATAGTCTGCATGAGTACTAACTGGGTATTTAAAAGAGTATATCAATAGTATGTACCTGGTTAGACATTTGCATGCATTGCATAGTGCACAGAATAACATACCTGTAGTATTCAATTCAATAATCTTTATTTCGTTGCAATTGCATCATAAAAGATATACAAAATACATAATATACATGACCACATTATTATCGACAGATGTACAAAAAATATACAGTCAAGAAAAGTGCTGGTGCATGACCAAATGATTACCATAACCCTTCGCAGATAAATCATGAGTTGGGGCTTGAAACACACATCAATAAATATAGTTACAAAGATTGTTAAAATATTTACAAAGTTAAAAAAGCATTAAATTGGATTATAACTGCCAGTTAACAATTCTCGCTACATACGCTTAAAATAGCAGAGACAATTTTTGTCTAATGAACTTTACAGCCAAGAGAAATCTACTGATGCCAAACACAATTACTTGACTAGTGTCCGTAATTAATATTCTACCAGCTTCCTTATGCGAAGTTGATCCGATATTACGGCACAATGGCACTATCTATTTCCTTCTTGTTTCTACATAGCTTGAACAGAAAAATAGAATGTGAAAAATGTCTTCTCTTACATTATTTGTGCATAAAGTGCATTTGTCGTTGCTAATTTTCCCCCATTTTGTCTCGGTTTCCCGAGTTCTTAGTATGCCATACCTATATTTTAGATACAAGGTTTTCGCCAATGGTGGCTGAATCTCATCAAGAAACATTTCAAACTGGGCCACATTTTTTACCATTAAAATTTTTTCAGTTATGGGGCCATGCGCTCCAACATATACTGCGTCATGGCTCACAAGGGCCCAAAAAGAAAGTTTGACTATTTTCTTTGAGGACACGGTCAAAGATTCTGGCTGGCTCCAAAAATGGGATAAACCCAATTTTGTTAACCATGTTTTGACATGTTTAAACCAAGAAATCTTGTTGCCAGTATCTAGTTTCAAAACTTCGACGAGTCCATTTTTATATTCAGTTACCTCAGGGGTAATTCACAACCTGACCCATAACAATAACGGTCTTAATATTGCATGTAGATCGGTGCGTCGTATGTTCATATCGAGGAGTAGGGGTAGTAATGGAGTGTTATTAGGAACCTTTAGTAATCCCCTTATGAACTTGTTCTCCAAAATTTCAAAGGTCTTTCTACACACTGGTCCCCAGAGTTCTGCCCCATACAAAACTGCTGACTAGACCTTGCATCTAAAGAGCTCTAATGCTGGGGTAACTGCCTTGTTTGAACATTTATTATGTCTTTTCAATATCGGAAGACAATTTTGTTTGAACACAATTTTTGAATTTTCTAATTGGGGTCTCCAATTTAAAGATGAATCCAATAGTACCCCCAAATAAGTAAAACTTTGTTCATAATCAAGCTTTTCTCCATTCAGCGTTAGGTTTTTTTTAAAGCTTTTATGAGGATTAAGAGCCATATATTTAGTCTTTTTTACATTAATTTCTAACCCTTTTGTAATACAATACTGCTGGAACCTATCTAATAGAATCTGTAGGCCCCGTGGGGTTTGTGAAAAGAGAATCGTGTCATCCGCGAAGAGGAGGGACGGAGCTCGTTCCCCCCCCAGTCGAGGTGAGTCGTTGTCACAATTCTCCATATAAACTGCAATATCATTGACAAAAAGGGAGAAAAGTGTAGGCGCCAGCACGCACCCTTGGCGCACTCCTCTCTCGATAGGGATTGCATCTGTGAGTTCACCGTTTGGGACCCATCTTACCCTAGCATAGTTATTCTGGTGTAACCCAATCACTAGTTTCAATAGTTCACCTGGGAACCCCTGCTTTTTCAGTGATTTCCACAGTAAGTCACGAGGAATAAGGTCAAATGCTGCTCGTAGATCTACAAAGGTAACATATAAATTACCTCTGCGGATGATGACATATTTCCAATACAGGCAGCATAGCCTTAATACCTGGTCGATGGTCCCTGTCTTTTCCCTGAACCCTGCCTGATACTTAGATAAAACCGAGTTTTCCTCCAACCACGTATTTACGCGGTTTAGAATGTGCCTGGCATAAATTTTCTGTGTTATATCTAAAAGACTGATGGGGCGATAGTTCACTGGCTCATCTCTATCCCCCTTTTTAAAAATAGTGATAATTTCTGCCCCGTCCCATGTATCAGGGATTTGGTCACCGGCTGCGATGACATTAAACAAATGATTTAAGGAAGGTATCCAGATCTCAGTATTATGCTTATAAAGATCACCAGGGATCTTATCCAGACCAGGGGCCTTCCCTTGCTTACCAGAAGCAATTGCTGTTTCAGTCTCTTGTATATCAAAGATTACCAATGTACCTGTAGTACTATTACTAGCGAAGGCATTCTATAAGTCCACAAGCAGTTACTGGAATAATTACAGTGCACCATACACAGTGCATAGAGAATTTATAAGTACTTGAATGAATACGTGTATGGTAAATGATGGGTGATTGGAGGAGTGTCTCAATACTAATAGTTCTCTACTATAAGTCCCACCATATCACTGAAAATCATAAATGTGTATCTCTCTACAGAACACTATATACACCACATAAATTCACAAAACAAACTTCTATTTAAAAGTAAACATCAACATTGATGTTGCATATTTTAACTATACCTCTTCAATCAGTCATAATCAGCAATCTCTATTCCAAAACACACATAATACAAGGTAAAGTGTACACTAAACAGCATTTAAACACATTACAAAAAACTGCAATAAATATTTTTTCATTACAAAATATTTGACTAACTTCAAATTTTATGAATTATATTGTAGGTTTAAAAACAAATGCACCACATAGTATACCTCACAAATTCATAGCTCACCTTTCAAATTGATTTGTAGATTATAAAGTATCTGAATCACACACCATATTTTCTTATGCACACAATGAATCTGGTGCACTGCTCTTAGCAAAACCCAAAAATGACAAAGTTGCCCTCTGATTCTGCACACATCTACATGTAAATATCAAATCACATTGCTTCCCATATTAATTCAAATTTTAACACACATTTCTATTGGTTACACATATCAACCCTTACCAACTAACCTCTAACTGAACAAAAATTGCTTCTGGAATTTTCTGGAGTCATACCTGGTCTGTGCACCATAAGCGATGGAATTGCGGATCCAGACAAGACTTCAAAAATATCTTACAAATAATGTTGCAATTTGTTTTTCATAACACACTACTTCTAACCAAACCAGTGACTTGGGAAATCTCACTGCAATTACATAATACTGTAATATTTATAAGAAATACACATTCAAATGCAACACATAACTACCAACCCTACCCCCATTCTGCTTAATGCATGTTTCCATAGTAACAGTTCATGAAACACTCAACTGAACACACAGGTCACAAGTTCAGCACACATTGTTGCACATTCAAACAGTAAGTGTGATTGCCTTTCCAAAATATCAGCTTACCCTATCTAATGTGCCTTTTAAACAGTTTTTACTAACCAACAAGAAACATCCTTTTTAAACACCAAAATATGCACCCTATTTTTCACTCTTTAATGTTCTCATACAGCCAATCATTTCTCTTCTTTATTCAAAACTGCATCTTGTCGACCATTTTAGAGACCTCTTATTTTATGAACTGCCTACTTCACCTACAGACATCTTTTGAGTGCATACAGACTTTCCTTCAAGATGCTTAGAGTGTGGATTGTGGGCCACAGCTATATTTTCTGGTGCAAAAGGTATGCTGAAAGCAGTGGTATTGACAAAGACCTAGCTTTGCAAAATGTAGACATTAAATGGAGTGGACAGAGAGGATTAAAGTGGCACCAATTGATGCCATTGGTTAAATCCTTTTTGCATCTCCAACACCCTGACCTCATAAGTATGCACTGTGGTGGCAATGATCTAGGCACTTTGACTGGGGTATATCTGGAAATGCTAATGAAGGACACATTTGCAGAATTGATGTTACTTTTCCCAAAAACTGCCTTTGGCTACTCTAAAATATGCCAAAGTTAGAAATTGAACTGGTCCAATCAATGCTGTCCAGAGATTGAGAAAGTTAGGAAAAATTTAAATAAAGCTGTTTCTGTTTATCTCAGAGATTATAGTATAGGTCCATATAATACAACAATCTGCGTTTTAATATGGATGGCATCTACAGGAGAGATAGTGGTCATTTCACAGATGAGGGAAACAGAGTCTTTCTCAACAACTTTAGAGTCTGCATAGGCACTTTAATTTAGGTTCCAAAAGTTCCCAATAAACACAGGGGCTCATTTTAGAGCCACCCAAGAACCAAGCATATAACCTAGATTCATAATAAAAAAAAACTTATTTTTTTTTGCTGGGAGTCACCCACCCCTTGCGTTCACACCAGGGGGCCATGCTGTGAGTCACACCCCTCGCATTCACACCAGGGGGCCGCGCTGGGAGTTGTGAACCCCTTGTGTTCTAACCAGGGAGACGTGATGGGAATTGTGCACCCCACGTGTTCACACCAGGGGGCCGCACTTAGAGCCGCGCTAGGGTTGCGACAACAATTTTTTTTTTTTTTTAAACTGCCTCCTTCCAATAATTTATATTTGCCTTGGGAACCCTATCCCCCGGGGCCTATGCACTTAGATTGACAACGTTGGGGGAGCCCCAATGCCCCCACGGTCCTGCAGGGTCCCCGCATCCTCCGGAAGCCAGCATTGCTTTTCCACATGGGGAGCTGCTAACATGCAGCTCCCGTTTGGAAAAGCAATTCTGCTTTGGATTTTGGAATAGAGAGCAGGTTTCCCTGCAAAATGCAAACCAGAGTTTGCTACGGTAGGGCGGGAGATGTGCTCCTGCCCTACTGTAGCAAACAGCAGGGTCCCGGGGTGGGCACCATGGGACACTGCAGGAGCCGACCCTTGGGGGTGGTGGTTTCCAGGGCCATCAAAGGCTCCAGGTGGCGGGACCCACGGCCCCCTCACAACTTTTGAAAAGCCCCAGTGAGGTGGTAGTCTCCAGGGCTCAGTGGTCCAAAAAGGACCCCCAAATTTGAACAGTTAGTGCTCCGGGAAGGTGGTGCTCCCCGGGGCCTGTGGGGAAGCTTGTGCCCCCCACAAAGACATTATTAAAGTAAAAAAATAGAGCCCCGGGGAGGTGGCAATCGCCATGGCTGCAGGGACCCCCGCTTTTAATTTTCAAATCCCCCCAGAACCTGGCCTACCCCTGGTGTTAAAGATAACAAAGCGAGCAAGTACTAGCTTCATGTTTTTAAAATGTTTCATTTGGATCCACGCACCCAGCGTGCATTCCGCTGTTTTAAAAAACTATATATTTTTTGGGCCCTGGGGGTACTTGTGGGACCACTGATAAGGCCAAGGGGGTCAGGGTGTTTCTACCCTGACCCATTTTCTTTCTTTTCACCTTAGTTTCCCTGTTTTCCTCTGAATCACTTCTACAGAGGCACAAGATGGCTGCTAACACTTTCTTGGTTTGGAGTGTTGACAGCCAATTAGAATAAAACTTATGGTCAAGAGGGTGTGCGGATCCTCCACGCCTCAGTATATCGAAACATTTTTTTTTTCTTAGCAACTACTGAACGGATTTACACCATTTAAGAAGAAGAGTTCTTTCTCAGGCAAGGGCTACCTTTAGCCGTGTCGAACGTTTCCTATGGGAAATGCATTTTTTTTACCTCATTTTTTTTTATTTCTTAGGAACTACTGTACGGATTTATAACATTTAACAAAAAGGACTCTTTCTGAAACAAGGGCTACCTTTTTGCCAAATTTGGTGTAATTCCTTTCAGCAGTTCGGACTGTAGCTATGTCTAAAGTTTTCTACAGGAATTACCATGGAGAAAACAAGTTTGGTGACCCCCCTTTTTGCTCGGCCACCCCTTAACAAAACACCCCGAACCTTTCAAGATAGGAGCGAATAGAATAGAATAGAATCGAAACATGGTCCTAACTATAACCACCAGTAGGTTACACATATATATATATATATATATATATTACTTACTGGCGGTCGCCAGTAGGTAGTTATAGTTAGGATTTTTTTCAATGTTAAATCTCAAAATTCTATTTGGAATAACTTTGGCGCCGGTTGACGAATCTGCCTGAAAATTTCCTGAAAATGGCCTCGCGGCGTTCCGGTCCTTCCCTGAAAGTTTGGGGGGGATACGTCAAGCGGGGGGCGAGATAAAAGGGGGGTCCCAAAACGCGTTTTCCCCATGTTAATTTCCATAGGGCGGTCGATTTCACTTTTAGCCCGAACGGCTGAATGGATTTCCACCAAACTTGGCAAAATTGTAGGGACTGGTAGCCCGATGTGCCTTTGCTATGTCTCAAGATATGTGCTTCAGTGGATTTTGAGAAATTAACGTTCAAAAAAATATATATATCTGTAGCCGCTCTCCGGTGCGCGCACCGGAGAGCGCTCCAGGCGCGACACGCAACTTGCGCGCAGGAAGCTGATTGGCTCTCAGTTGTCTGTAAACATTCTAAACAGTCCGGAGCGGCCGCCATCTTGTCTATCGGTAAAATCTAGTCATAAGAGGTGGCAAAAACAAAGGGGGGAATTGACCATAAGGGGGTAGGGTAGACCCCCCCCTGACACCCTAGGTTTGATATGGGGGCCATTAAAGGGCCCCGCGGGGCCTTCAAAAAATTTTTTTTTTTTGCGTTTTTCGCGGGGGAAGCACCTGGTACGCGCACCGGGGAGCGCACCGGGGAGCGCTCCAAGGAGGGTACTTTGGAAAAATAATCACTTTAAAAAATTGTATGTTTATTAATTGTTTTTTTTATTTTTTGTAAGTACCTACATGTAGGTACCAATGCAGAGACTTTAATTTAATGTACACCATCTCCTCTGTAGATATCTTGCATGTTGTTATTGTATTTCTTGTGGTATATGGAAGTTATAACATAGTCTGTCTGGAAAGCAGAAACAGATCTTTTAAGCACTCCCTGAGAATTTCTAGGGGATCATGAGTAGTCTATCCTGCTCCCTTATGAAAAAGAGGTGTAAAATATACATAGGAGATAATATAGTGTGAGAAAGGTAGTAACTATGAGTAAACTTACTATGTAACAGAAAAATAGTTGAACAGTATACTATAAGTCTCACTTTATATTTTAAACATTTTTGGTAATACTTTATGAATTACATATAAAAATGAATATTGTCTCAAACAATTTGAAATTATTAAATATAAATTTATTCCTCTGATTCTTTTTCATAATTTAATAACATTTCTAACATAATATTGTCCGGAATTTCCTCATAATTATTAGTACATGATTCCATTTGTTCCAAACATTCTATAAACTGTTCATCCAAAGAGTCATCCATGAAATCAACTTCTTTTTTTTGATCTTCTGGTTTTTCCACCTTTACTTTGATAGAAGTATCATTTGGCTGATTTTCTCCTTCCGTTTTCTTTCTGCAAATTGCATACAAATTAACTATATTAGTAGAGTTAGGGTACTGTATACCAGAGAAGCCTAACTCAATCCATAACTATTACAGAGAAGTCTATCTCTATCTCTAACTATTAAAGAGGGATAGCATATAACTAACAGAATATTTTTTCAGAAATTAACTTAAAGTGTACAATATACTTCCATAATTAGAACTTACCTTAGAGAAATCAGTTGAAGTTGTCAGTGATATTTGTTTTCAAATGTACTTCTGGAAGCAGTAGTCAAAATGGCTGTGTTTCCCTCTCTTCTTTTATATATATTCTTGTACTTAACCAATCAAACGTCAGGAAATAATCGTAGAAAATGAAAGATACTTTTTAATTGGTTGTAAATTCTAACATTACAAGTGTGTTTTTGTCATGTAATTTACCTCAGGATATTTAGACAGGCCTGTAGCCTAAATGTCTCAATGGAATTTCACCAAATTTGGGCAAATGGTAGGGACTGCTATGTAGTAGGGCCTATTCTATATTTGATGAAAGTGTCTCCAGTGGTTTTTTTGTAAATTGCTTTCCCACCTTTTTTTATCGAGCGCTTACTGGTGTGCGCTCCTTTACGCGCACAGGCAGCGTTACGGGAGTCCTCCATTTTGTGTTTCGGTACAATCGAGACACAAGATGGAGGGTAAACAATGTTCGGTATGGGTAGAAGGGGGCACGGTAGAGACTTCTTGACCCTCTAGGTTTTCTGAGGGGGGCTTAGGAGGCTCATAAACGTAAAAAAAAAAAACATTCTTTAATTTTCCACGGGGGGAGCGCCTGGTGCGCGCACCGTTAAGCGTACCCGAAAGCGTACTTTGGTGAAAAATAGTGAAAAAAGTTAGAAAAAATTAAACGCTTTGAATGATCAGAGGTAGGGTAGCTCTGAAAAGAGCTTTTGGGTTCTGTGGTTGATTTAGGTACCTACAAGTAGGTTCCAATACACATTCTTAAATTCAGGAGGAATATTCTGTTCCCCTCATCTGAGAAGTGCACTCCATCTCCTCTGTAGATGTCTTGCATGTTGTAACGCAAGTTATTATTGTATATTGAACCCATTCCATAGTCTCTCATGTAAGCAGAAACAGATTTATTCACATGTTTCCGTGCTTTCTCAAATTGTGGACAACATTGGTTGGACCAGTTCCATTTCTGTCTTTGGCATATATTGGAATATACCAAGGCAGTGTGGGGAAAAAGTATCATCAATTGATGAAAGGTGTCCTTTAAAAGCATTTCCAGACCTACCCCAGTCAATGTGCCTAGATCGTTTCCACCACAGTGCACAATTATAAGGTCAGGTTCTGGCAGATGCAAAAAGGTTTTCACCAATGGTATCAATTGGTGACATTTTAATCCTCTGTGGCCAATCCACTTGATTTCCACATTTGATAAATCAAGGTTATGAAAATTTCTGCTAGCTGCATACCTTTGAGCCCAGTGGATGTAGCTATGTCCAATAATCCAAACAGAGTACATGATGTGAGAAGGTTCTGGTCCAGTCAGATGAAGTGTGGGAATGAAATGGCAGTTGGAACAGTAGGAGTTTACAAAAAAATAATTGTGGAGTTTCTCTGCTCTTGAATCTCAAGCAATGATTGGTGGATTCAGATAGTTGAAAACTGAAAGTTAGGGTGCATGGTTATGTTGTGTGAAAGAAGCAATTTGAATGGTTTAAAAAAAGTCACCAAAAGCAAAAATACCCTGTATAGGCTGCTGTATTGGGAGGTCAAACATCCTTGCTGAGTTAATTTGCAACATTGTAAGATAAACTTTTGAACCTTAGAGTTCAGTTAGGAGGGAGTTGCTATGGTAAGAGATAGAAAGTTCTGAGAGGGGGATGGGTGTTGGTTTGAAAATAGTGAGGGAAGACTTTTGATTGGTTGAATTAAGGCATATGTGTACAAAGATAGAGATTTTCTATGCCAGTCTTGGTTTCAGTGTATTGAGAGCACACCTTTTGCTCTGCTAAAGAAAAATTGGTGCGTGTGTCTGACACTGTTCCCAATCTCCAAAAGCATTTGTAAAGGTAAGTAATGATTTATTTAATTTAGATAGAGACTTATTTGCTCTATGGAGAATATTTGGAAGCAGATAGTTATGTTTTAGAAGTGAAATTGTATGTTAGTATATAAGTCCTGCGCAGTGTTTCTTACATGTTATTCAAAAATCGATTTTGGGTGCAATTGATTGGTATTTGCATTTGGCCCTTTTTTATGATTGACTTGTGCAGCTAGTGCATCACTTTAAACATGGGTAATAAGTGACGCACTGGTGGCGCAAGGCCTTTATAAATCAGGCCCTGACTTTGTTTGATGATATTGAGTGGTTGTACATAGGTTCTGCGCAGTGTTTCTTACATGTTATTCAAAAATCGATTTTTGGGTGCAATTGATTGGTATATGTATTTGGCCCTTATTTATGATTGCCATGTGCAGCTGATGCATGACTTTAAACATGGGTAATAAGTGACGCACTGGTGGCGCAAGGCTTTCATAAATAAGGCCCTGACTTTGTTTGATGATATTGAGTGGTTGTACATAGGTTCTGCGCAGTGTTTCTTACATGTTATTCAAAAATCGATTTTTGGGTGCAATTGATTGGTATTTGCATTTGGCCCTTATTTATGAATGCCATGTGCAGCTGATGCATCACTTTAAACATGGGTAATAAGTGATGCACTGGTGGCGCAAGGCCTTTATAAGTCAGACCCTGACTTTGTTTGATGATATTGAGTAGTTGTACTTAGGTTCTGCGCAGTGTTTCTTACATGTTATTCAAAAATCGATTTTTGGGTGCAATTGATTGGTATTTGCATTTGGCCCTTTTTTATGATTGACTTGTGCAGCTAGTGCATCACTTTAAACATGGGTAATAAGTGACGCACTGGTGGCGCAAGGCCTTTATAAATCAGGCCCTGACTTTGTTTGATGATATTGAGTGGTTGTACATAGGTTCTGCGCAGTGTTTCTTACATGTTATTCAAAAATCGATTTTTGGGTGCAATTGATTGGTATATGTATTTGGCCCTTATTTATGATTGCCATGTGCAGCTGATGCATGACTTTAAACATGGGTAATAAGTGACGCACTGGTGGCGCAAGGCTTTCATAAATAAGGCCCTGACTTTGTTTGATGATATTGAGTGGTTGTACATAGGTTCTGCGCAGTGTTTCTTACATGTTATTCAAAAATCGATTTTTGGGTGCAATTGATTGGTATTTGCATTTGGCCCTTATTTATGAATGCCATGTGCAGCTGATGCATCACTTTAAACATGGGTAATAAGTGATGCACTGGTAGCGCAAGGCCTTTATAAATGAGACCCTGACTTTGTTTGATGATATTGAGTGGTTGTACATAGGTTCTGCGCAGTGTTTCTTACATGTTATTCAAAAATCGATTTTTGGGTGCAATTGATTGGTATATGTATTTGGCCCTTATTTATGATTGCCATGTGCAGCTGATGCATGACTTTAAACATGGGTAATAAGTGACGCACTGGTGGCGCAAGGCTTTCATAAATAAGGCCCTGACTTTGTTTGATGATATTGAGTGGTTGTACATAGGTTCTGCGCAGTGTTTCTTACATGTTATTCAAAAATCGATTTTTGGGTGCAATTGATTGGTATTTGGAAAGGGGCGACCGAATCGGTCCCCCCGAACTTATGGCCGAGTGCCTCGATCCCCCCGGGAAGCCATTTTGGGCGGGAGGCGCGTCTCAGCTGGTATGCCCGAAGCGGCGTAGCTGGGGCGCGCTCGTTCCCGCCCTAGAGTGGGCTGGCCTAGACACCGACGCAGCCAGCCACGCCCTCAGGGGCAGGCAGGGCCGGGTATACGCCCGCCCTGAAGACGGATAAAAAGGGACGCAAGACCAGAAGACATCCTCTTGTTCTTGTGCTCTGAAGCTGCACCTCCTCGCTGCACGTGAGCTCGGGACAGAACGAAGAGCCAATTTTGAGCGTTTTAATCTCTCTCTTTGTCTTTTAGATACTTCGTCGGAAGGATGCCCAAGAAAGGAGCAAAGAGAATGTCGACTGACCAGTTGGTTCGGGCACTCATGAAGGACATGTCCGAAATTAAGAAGCGGTTGGCGGAGCGAGACGGCGAGGAGGGATCGGGGCGTCCACCGGCCGGAGGGAAGCCAAAGAGGCCGAGAAGGGGGCCGGTCGGGGGAGACGTCCCGGTTCCCTGTTCCCCGCTCGAGGCGCCAGCCCCGGTACCGGCCCCGGTACCGGATGAGGGGAATCCGATTCCCGTGATAGTTACCCCGATGTCTGCCGGAGATATGCCTCCCGAGTTGGCGGCACAGTTAGCAGCATGGTTGGGGGACAGTAATGGGGGCGCCATGGCTACCGAAGCGCAAGCTCTCATAAAGCAGTTGCGCGAGAAACGTGATACAGCCAAGGTGCCCGCGCCGGATGCGGCGATAGACAAGCCACGAGGGACGGAAGCAGCGTCCGGTGCAGGTAAGCGGCCATTGCCGATTGCAAGGGATGAGTCAACACCCTCTCGTAGAGAAAGATTGGGGCAACATGTTCCTTTGCCAATAAAGGAAAAGATTTGGGCGGGGGAATACGTTAACATTTTCTCCCTGCTCGTTGATCACTATGAGGTCGAAACTGTTAAGGGTCAAAAGGATCTGATGCATCCGAGTGTTTGGCGCGCAAAAATGGCCGCCTTTAAAGTGAATGAAAATATTGGTAACTGGGGTAATGCTTGGGGAATTTTCACGGCAATTTTGGGGGAACGGAGGCCTGATTTGCTCCCTGAATTTCCAGTATATCAGTCACGAATTATGGGGTACTCGACATCACACCAAGGTAACCAATGGTTCTGTTATGACAACCTTTTCAGGAAAGCGATGGAGCATAACAAAAGTTTAACCTGGGACTGTTACGATTCTTTAACATGGAATAAGATGAAAGAGTCGGGAATGTTGAAAGTGCCATTGGTAGGGAGTGCTGTTAGTGAGTCCTCCCGCCAAAATGGGGGGACGCCCTTTCGGTCGGGTACGGGTACAGACGATTACCCGAGACCCGCCGGCAATTCAGGGAAGAGGGGGTTCTGTTTCAATTTCAACAGAAGCAAATGTACTAGGCCCCCGGGGTCTTGTAAGTTCAAACACGAATGTAGTGGTTGTGGGGCACCCCATCCTGAGTCCTCGTGCAGAGCCAAATCGGGTGAAAATGGGGGTAGAGGAGGCGCTAAACAGGTCTAATATAGTCCGAGGGGCGCCTTTACCAACCCCGATTGATACCCTGGCGATGATTCCCTGGCTCAGCGAATACCCAGATCGTACTTCTGCTGGGGTGCTACGAAACGGTTTTTCATATGGTTTCCGCATCCCGGTGGGTAGCTTTCAGGGTGTCGGGTCGTGCAAAAATCAACTTTCCGTCTTGCAGCATACTACTGTAGTACAGGATAAGATCCGGAAAGAGGTTACCCGAGGCCGGGTTGCCGGCCCGTTTCCTGTCCCCCCGGTACCGAACTTTGTTTGTTCTCCTTTAGGGGTGGTCCCCAAGAAGGACCTGGGTGAGTTTCGATTGATTCACAATTTATCAGCCCCTCATGGCCTTTCTGTAAACGATGCAATTAATCCAGAAATGTGTTCGGTGCGGTACGCATCATTCGATGAGGCCGTAGCCATTTTGAATCGCCTGGGGCCCGGGACGCTGATGGCGAAATCAGATATCGAGTCAGCGTTCCGTTTGCTCCCGGTATACCCGGATGATCAACGTTTGTTGGGATTCACGTTCCAAGGTTTGTATTACATGGACAGGTGTATGCCAATGGGGTGCTCGATATCTTGTGCTTATTTCGAGAAATTCAGTAGTTTTCTGCAATGGGTTTACACGAAGAAAACAGGTTTTCGGAATGTGATGCATTACCTCGATGATTTTCTGTTCCTTGGGGCCGCGGGGGATGATGAATGTGCCCGGGCCTTGACTGAATTTTGTGTTTTAATGAATCAATTTGGCGTGCCGTTGGCACCAGGTAAAACTGTGGGTCCCACGACTTGCCTCGAGTTCCTCGGGATCGAGTTGGACTCTAGTGAGGGTTGTTTTCGTTTACCAGCTTCCAAAGTATCGAAATTCAAGACAGCCCTGCAAATGTGTATCACTGCATCTAAAGTTACGCTGCATCAATTGCAGCAATTGGTGGGGAAGTTGAATTTTGCCTTAAGGGTGATCCCGATGGCACGCCCCTTCTCCCGTTCGATTGCACAGGCGATGGTCGGCCTAAAAGAGGGTCACCATCGCACGAGGTTATCGGCCGAGGTCCGCCAAGACATGCGTATTTGGTTAGCATTCCTGGCGGATTTCAATGGTCGAGTCGTCTGGAACAAACCGGCCTTGTCCTCTGAAGAGCTGGGTCTATGGACGGATTCAGCGGGAAGCATGGGTTTCGGCGCCATCTTCGGCACAAAATGGTCGTATGTTTGCCATTAAAGATATTCAGTTAGTGTCGAATTTTGATGTATGCTCTTTCAGTCATAGTGGCCAATGTATTCTTAGGTTAATTTGCACTGTCGTATTTATTTGGTAGGCGGTAAGGTCATGATCGGTGAGCACTAATTAGTAGATCCCTATGAGTGGGCGTCACCCAACACGGATGGGAGCGCTCGGGAGAGGTGGCCATTGGCCCCTCAATGGGGAGGCGGTCCCTTCTAAGGATGGGTCGCCGGAAGTAAAGGAAAGGCGGTCAAGGCCCCTTCCTTTGTAGGAGGGGTTACAGCCCCCTCCTGGGGAATTTCCCGGGGCCAGTGACATCTGCGACGGCAGATGCGGTAAGTTGTGTGGGGTTGGGATAAGGGCCACGATACCTTCTAGATACCTCACACGAGTATTCGAACGACCTTTAACTGGCGTCGAGTTTTAGGTGCCCCCGTCAAGTCAAGGGAAATTGGTAGTAGTTGCACTTGAGGTACGCCTCCGTGCTGTCGCCCATCCCAAGTGGGAGGGGTAAGTCCGGTTAGGGATCTTGACACCGGTTATGACCTTGCCGTTGGCCCTTAAACGTTAGGTTGTACAATTTTAATATGTCAAGAAATGTTTTGTAGGTTGCTAGTTCGGCTAGGAGAACCTCTGTATTAGAGAATCTGTTAAGGTTAGCCAAACATCGCAATATGGTAATGAAATTGTACATAACATGAAACGTTTAATGTTTTAATTTTGTTTTAATAAATACGGCCGGGATGGTCACTCCATCCCACTTCCAAAAACTTCAAGAACTGTTTCCGGTTTCACTCCTTTTGGGGATTGTGTTGAGAGGGGGTGGCGGGTATCTCGGCTATATGCATTTGGCCCTTATTTATGAATGCCATGTGCAGCTGATGCATCACTTTAAACATGGGTAATAAGTGACGCACTGGTGGCGCAAGGCCTTTATAAATGAGACCCTGACTTTGTTTGATGATATTGAGTGGTTGTACATAGGTTCTGCGCAGTGTTTCTTACATGTTATTCAAAAATCGATTTTTGGGTGCAATTGATTGGTATATGTATTTGGCCCTTATTTATGATTGCCATGTGCAGCTGATGCATGACTTTAAACATGGGTAATAAGTGACGCACTGGTGGCGCAAGGCTTTCATAAATAAGGCCCTGACTTTGTTTGATGATATTGAGTGGTTGTACATAGGTTCTGCGCAGTGTTTCTTACATGTTATTCAAACATCGATTTTTGGGTGCAATTGATTGGTATTTGCATTTGGCCCTTATTTATGAATGCCATGTGCAGCTGATGCATCACTTTAAACATGGGTAATAAGTGACGCACTGGTGGCGCAAGGTCTTTATAAATCAGGCCCTGACTTTGTTTGATGATATTGAGTGGTTGTACTTAGGTTCTGCGCAATGTTTCTTACATGTTATTCAAAAATCGATTTTTGGGTGCAATTGATTGGTATTTGCATTTGGCCCTTATTTATGATTGCCATGTGCAGCTGATGCATCACTTTAAACATGGGTAATAAGTGATGCACTGGTGGTGCAAGGCCTTTATAAATCAGGCCCTGACTTTGTTTGATGATATTGAGTGGTTGTACTTAGGTTCTGCGCAGTGTTTCTTACATGTTATTCAAAAATCGATTTTTGGGTGCAATCGATTGGTATTTGCATTTGGCCCTTTTTTATGATTGCCTTGTGCAGCTACTGCATCATTTTAAACATGGGTAATAAGTGACGCACTGGTGGCGCAAGGCCTTCATAAATAAGGCCCTGAGTTTGTTTGATGATATTGAGTGGTTGTACATATGTTCTGCGCAGTGTTTCTTACATGTTATTCAAAAATCGATTTTTGGGTGCAATTGATTGGTATTTGCATTTGGCCCTTATTTATGATTGCCATGTGCAGCTGGTGCATTACTTTAAACATGGGTAATAAGTGACGCACTGGTGGCGCAAGGCCTTTATAAATAAAGCCATGAGTTGCTATTGTATAAACTTAAATATGTTGCAATTTATTGTATATATTGTTTGCTTTTTAACATTACTTTGTTGTTTGCTAATAGTGGTCTTTCATGTGTTTTTTTAACAGAACAACAGATTCAAATCAACTTCTGAAAAGGAAGCAAAAATGCCTTCAAAGCAAAGAAATATCAAAAATAACATACGGAAAAGGAGAACATCAACAACAGAGTTTATGGAATCCTCTTCAACAAGTACTTCAAAAAACACCAGAAAAGCTTCTGGTAAGCCAATTAAGTCTTTTCTTCTCAACATATGTCGTAGAAAAAAAAATGATATTGCTAATGTGAATATACAGAAAAAGTCAACAAATCTAAAAAGGAAAGAGAAGCCCACAAAAAATGTTTCCATTGGAGCAGGAGAGAAGAGAATGGATAGCAATAGAAGGGTAAATGTTTTTAGGGACATTCGTAGGCGAATGTTTCGCAATAGGGTAGTTTTAAATTTGCTAAAAAATGATAAGAAAAGTAAACTAAAAGCTGCTTTTTACAAGAAAAAGAAAAGTGTAGAAAAGATTGTTGATCAGGCTTTTGAAGTTAAGAAAAAATTATTTATTTTAATAATCAATAGAATTAGAATACTTAATAAGGCAATTGATGTTTTCAAATCGAACAGTAGATGGAAAAGAATTATTAATCGGAGTAATTTTTGTGAAGTATTTTCTGGTGAATGGATGCATAGTTCAAGTTCTGAGCCTTTTTTCAATGAGGAGAGTTACTTTCAGGAAAATGATTTGGTGCATGCAGTTGACACCAGTGGTCGTGCATATGAGGTGAAAGATAGTTGTGTGATGGAAAAAGAGAAACTTGTATCTAGAGATGCAGAAGAGGTGTTAGCTGATGAAGTTTTAGGGAGACGTACTAAGGGTCCAGTGTACACATGGAAATGCAGTAGTATTTGTAGTGTGCGACAGGAATCAATCGATTTGCTTCGAAATTTCTTACGTACATATAGTAAAAAAAGTCTCAAACTAAAAATGAAGATCCTGCAAGAGTTAGATCCTTGCAGAGTGAGAGAAAGCACAGGTTTGCAAGGGCATTCACTAGCTTGTCTTTCTAGAAAAGTTTGTCGGAGTGTTTTTCATCATTTTAGGATGTTAGCAGTGCATCATAATAACGTAAGGAAATTAGTGAGAAAGTTGTATTATGCAAAAAGTCCTGCACTTAAGCTTAAACAGTTAAATAGTGCTCTTTTGCATGGATCTGAAGTGGATGTGAAGACTATTTGTGAAGAAATTGAGTTTTGTTATTTTGGGAACAAAGAGGACAGTGTAGAAATAGATATAGTAATGGATGGTAATGCAGAAGATAATGGACAAATTTCAAGTATTTAAAAGTTTGATGAGGAAATTATCAAGTTTAAGGTGAAATCAAGTGAGAGGCCTAATTTAACTTGTGTGTGTTGTCGACGGACTCATTATAAAATTCTAGGTTAGTTGATTTATATGCAAAAAGTGAATTGGAAAATAATAGTGAATGGGAGGATTTTGTAAGTTATTTGTTGGTGGAGAATTCTTTTGATTTGAGTTTGGATCAGCGTATTTGTAATTATTGTTTGAAAAAATTAAATGAAAATAGAATGCCTGCTAGAGCAGTTTATAATAATCTTCAGTTGATAGATATTCCTTCTGAATTGATGGATCTAAATACTTATGAATCTATTTTGATTCAATGTGTCCATCCTTTTCAGGCTATTGTACGCATGGAGCCTAAGACAGGGAAATTGCCTCCATCAGATTTACTGAGAGGATTAAAGGGAAGAGTTGTTTATTTGCCTCTAGATGTAAAGAAAAATATTAATACAATTGGTGTAGAAAGAGTAGAAGAAGATCCTTTAGTTATTCTAGTTAATGGGGTTCCAACAAAGAGTAAGAAAATTTGGCAAGATTTAGTGGATGTTAAAAAAGTCAAGAAGGCAACGTTGTATTTGGTCAAAAACAATGAGTACTACAAAGATGTAAGTGTTGGAGCAGAGGAAACAGCTATAGAAGAAGATAGTGATTCTTCAGTTGGTCAAATTGAAAAAGTTGATGTGTCTAGAACTGAAGAAATATATGAATATTATACTGTTCATCCTTTGCATTCCAAAGAAGTAATGGGAAATGCAATTGACTTGTTTCAAATGAAAGCAGCAAAAGGAAGTCCCATTAGTGTATGGGAAGAAAGTTTGGAAGCTCGTTGTTTTCCACAATTATTTCCAACAGGTTGTGGTGGACGATATGATGATCGACCAGTTCAAATTCCTGCAGCTGAATACCGGACTCTAAGATTATATGCAGAAGATCCAAGGTTTCGTCAATGCATTCCATATTTATTTCATCTACTGTTTGAAAGTGATTTGTCTGGGCTTTCTTATGCAGTTAATCATATATTAAAAAGTGGACCTCATTTGCAGAATGTTTGTGCAAGGGACTTTATGGAGAAAGTTAATCTGCAAGACAGTATTTTGGAATCTCAGCTAATCAATCTCATGGCATGTCAACGTGGAACCAACGAGTATTGGTTTCGTCGTCATGGAGAATTGAAATGTATGCTAAGAAACTTAGGAACTCCTACATGGTTCCTCACTCTTAGCTGTGCTGAGTATGCATGGGACGATTTACTTCAATTTCTACGAGAGGCAAATGAAAACATACCAAATATAGAATTGAAAACACCAGGAGAACTGTGTTCTTTAGATCCAGTGAATGTTTGCAGATATTTTAATCATAGATTTGAAGCTATGATGTCTTTTATTACCAACAAAAAAAATCCTCCCCTTGGAGAGGTTTTGGATTTCTTTTGGAGGAAGGAATATCAAGCGAGAGGTGCTCCTCATATACATATGTTGTTGTGGATTAAAGATGCACCCAAATTTGGATCAGATTCAGATGAAACAGTGATGAGTTTCATTGAAGAGTATTCAACATGTGCTGTTCCAAAATCTACTGAAGAAAACAATTTAAGGCAACAAGTTTTACGTTTTCAATCTCATCGTTGTGGAAAGTACTGTCGTCGAAAATTTAAAAACAAGGAAAAGTACTACACGAAATGTCGTTTTGCATTTCCTCGACCAGTGATTTCTAAGGGAAGAGTAAATAATTTGATGTCATCTCTACGACATACTGTGACGAGGAAATCTCCCAAAAATACATATAATTTGAAAAGAAATGAAGAATCTAAGTACATCAACGATTACAACCCAGTGATTTTGTCCATGTGGAATGCTAACATGGATATTCAGTTCGTTGCTGACAACTCTATTGCTGTGGCTCGATATGTGACATCTTACATCACGAAAAAAGAAAAGACAGAATTGAAGGAAATGTGGGAGGACATTTCACATGAAAAGAGTCTAAGCAAGAAATTATACAGTTTCAGTCTGAAGATGTTGTCGCATCGAGAAATTGGAGCATATGAATGTTCTGATCGGTTATCATCAGCAAGTCTCTATGCCAAATCAAGAACAATCATTTGGGTGAGTCTTGGTCTTGCTGCAACACGAAACCGAGTTTTGAAATCTGTACAAGAAATTGAATATTTGGCGGAAAAAGAACCAAACAGTACAGATATTTTGAAGACAAATATGTTGGATACATACTATCCAAATAGAAGTACTCACCTTGAGAACACATGTTTGTATGTAGTTCTTCAAAACTACAGTTATAAGAGGAACATCACAGAAGATATCAATAATGGAAAATATGCACTCATTGGCTATGAAGGATGTCTAGTGAAGCAGAAAAAAGGCCATTTGATTAATCATCGAAAATTGAGTTGTGAAGTTCCAGACAAAAGAGAATTTTACTATTTAGCTCTTTTGCAACTCTTTAAGCCATGGCGTACAGAAGAGGAACTACTTGGAGATTTTCTCTGTTATGAAGACTCTTTTAATGCAACTAAGGATACCATAGAATGTCCTATTTTTCTAAATTATCTGCAAATGTTGAATGAAGAAATGGAGCAAGAAACTACAATTGCTGAAGAGATAGCTAGAAACAGTTCTCAAGATAGTCAGAGTTCTACTTCATTGAGCCAGGATCCACTAGGAGGACCAATTATCCAAAATGAAGCTGCCACTGCCATGGATGAGGTGGAAAGAGCTATGGAACAAGCTCAAGAGGATGGAGTTAACTTAGAAGATTTGGTAAAGCAACTAAACATTGAGCAGAAAAAGATATATGATGAAGTCACAGAGCAGATTGGAAAGGGGCGACCAACTCGGTCCCCCCGAACGTATGGCCGAGTGCCTCGATCCCCCCGGGAAGCCATTTTTGGGCGGGAGGCGCGCCTCAGCTGGTATGCCCGAAGCGGCGTAGCTGGGGCGCGCTCGTTCCCGCCCTAGAGTGGGCTGGCCTAGACACCGACGCAGCCAGCCACGCCCTCGGGGCAGGCAGGGGCGGGTATACGCCCGCCCTGAAGACGGATAAAAAGGGACGCAAGACCATAAGACATCCTCTTGTTCTTGTGCTCTGAAGCTGCACCTCCTCGCTGCACGTGAGCTCGGGACAGAACAAAGAGCCAATTTTGAGCGTTTTAATCTTTCTTTTGTCTTCTAGATATTTCGTCTGAGAGATGCCCAAGAAAGGCGCCAAGAGAATGTCGACTGACCAGATGGTTCGGGCCCTCATGAAGGAGATGTCCGAAATAAAGAAACAGTTGGCGGGGCGAGACGGCGAGGAGGGATCGGGACGTCCACCGGCCGGAGGGAGGCCTAAGAGGCCGAGAAGGGGGCCGGTCGGGGGAGACGTCCCGGTTCCCTGTTCCCCGCTCGAGCCGCCAGCCCCGGTACCGGCCCCGGTACCACAGGAAGGGAACCCGATCCCGGTCGTAGTCACCCCGACATCTGCTGAGGGTATGCCTCCCGAGTTGGCGGCACAGCTAGCAGCGTGGTTGGGGGACAGTACAGAGGGCGCCACGGCTGCCGAAGCGCAAGCAATCATGAAACAGTTGCGCGAGAAACGTGATGCAGCCAAGGTGCCCGCGCCGGATGCGGTGATAGACAAGCCACGAGGGGCGGAAGTAGCGTCCGGTGCAGGTAAGCGGCCATTGCCGATCGCAAGGGATGAGTCAACACCCTCTCGTAGAGAAAAATTGGGGCAACATGTTCCTTTGCCTATAAAGGAAAAGATTTGGGCGGGGGAATACGTAAACATTTTCTCCCTGCTCGTTGATCACTATGAGGTCGAAACTGTTAAGGGTCAAAAGGATCTGATGCATCCGAGTGTTTGGCGCGCCAAAATGGCCGCCTTTAAAGTGAATGAGAATATTGGTAACTGGGGTAATGCTTGGGGAATTTTTACGTCAATTTTGGGGGAACGTAGGCCTGAATTGCTCCCTGAATTTCCAGTATATCAGTCACGAATTATGGGGTACTCGACATCGCACCAAGGTAACCAATGGTTCTGTTATGACAACCTTTTCAGGAAAGCGATGGAGCATAACAAAAGTTTAACCTGGGACTGTTACGATTCTTTGACATGGAATAAAATGAAAGAGTCGGGGATGTTGAAAGTGCCGTTGGTGGGGAGTACTGTTGGTGAGTCCTCCCGCCAAAATGGGGGGTCGCCCTTTCGGTCGGGTACGGGTACAGACGATTACCCGAGACCCGCCGGCAATACAGGGAAGAGGGGTTTCTGTTTCAATTTCAACAGAAATAAATGTACTAGGCCCCCGGGATCTTGTAAATTCAAACACGAATGTAGTGGTTGTGGGGCACCCCATCCTGAGTCCTCGTGCAGAGCCAAATTGGGTGAAAATGGGGGTAGAGGAGGCGCCAAACAGGTCTAATATAGTCCGAGGGGCGCCTGTACCAACCCCGATTGATACCCTGGCGATGATTACCTGGCTCACCGAATACCCAGATCGTACTTCTGCTGGGGTGCTACGAAACGGTTTTTCATATGGTTTCCGCATCCCGGTGGGGAACTTTCAGGGTGTCGGGACGTGCAAAAATCAACTTTCAGTCTTGCAGCATACGACTGTAGTACAGGATAAGATCCGGAAAGAGGTTACCCGAGGTCGGGTTGCCGGCCCGTTTCGTGTTCCCCCGGTACCGAATTTTGTTTGTTCTCCTTTAGGGGTGGTCCCCAAGAAGGACCCGGGTGAGTTTCGATTGATTCACAATTTATCAGCTCCTCATGGCCTTTCTGTAAACGATGCAATTGATCCAGAAATGTGTTCGGTGCGGTACGCATCATTCGATGAGGCCGTAGCCATTTTGAATCGCCTGGGGCCCGGGACGCTGATGGCGAAATCAGATATCGAGTCAGCGTTCCGTTTGCTCCCGGTATACCCGGAAGACCAACGTCTTTTGGGATTCATGTTTCAAGGTTTGTATTACATGGATAGGTGTATGCCGATGGGGTGCTCTATATCTTGTGCATATTTCGAGAAATTCAGTAGTTTTTTACAATGGGTTTACACGAAGAAAACGGGTTTTCAGAATGTGATGCATTACCTCGATGACTTTCTGTTCCTTGGGGCCGCTGGGGAGGATGAATGTGCCCGGGCCTTGACTGAATTTTGTGTTTTAATGAATCAATTTGGCGTGCCATTGGCACCAGGTAAAACTGTGGGTCCCACGACTTGCCTCGAGTTTCTCGGGATCGAGTTGGACTCTAGTGAGGGTTGTTTTCGTTTACCAGCTCCCAAAGTGTCGAAATTCAGGACAGCCCTGCAAATGTGTATTACTGCATCTAAAGTTACGCTGCATCAATTGCAGCAATTGGTGGGGAAGTTGAATTTTGCCTTAAGGGTGATCCCGATGGCCCGCCCCTTCTCCCGTTCGATTGCACAGGCGATGGTCGGCCTAAAAGAGGGTCATCATCGCACGAGGTTATCGGCCGAGGTCCGCCAAGACATGCGTATTTGGTTAGCATTTTTAGCGGATTTCAATGGTCGAGTCGTCTGGAACAAACCGGCCTTGTCCTCTGAAGAGCTTGGTCTATGGACGGATTCAGCGGGAAGCATGGGTTTCGGCGCCATCTTCGGCACAAAATGGTCGGCACAAAAGTGGCCAACATGGTGGCACGAAGAGGGGCTGACGAGTAATATTGCTTTCCTTGAGCTGTTTCCCATTTTGGTGGCCCTCAGAACCTGGCCCGATGGATTCAAAAATCACTCTGTCATATTTTGGTCTGACAATATGACCGTTGTAGAATGCATTAATAGTCAGGCAGCACGTTGTAAAATGATTTTAAGGCTGCTTAAAGAAATTGTCTTACTGTGTATGCACCTGAACGTGGTATTCAGAGCAAAACATGTCCCAGGGGTGATGAATCAGGCTGCTGATGCACTGTCTCGTTTTCAAATGCAGGCTTTCTCGGGTTTCCTTCCCTCAGCGGACCCAGAGCCAGCACCCTTTCCCGAAGCTCTCTGGTCTCTCGGTGCCCCGAACTTCGTTACCTCATGGGAGAGAGTCTAGCACCAAGGACGAGGAAGGCATACGAAGGGGCGTTTCGGGCTTATTTAGCCTTTTTGGGGACTGAGAGAGGGGGACTTTGGGGGCATGAGGATTGGGTGGTACATTTTCTGATGTCCTTGCGTAAGGCTGGGAAGTCGGTGGCTACAGCCCAGAGGCATCGTGCTGCCATCTCCTTTGTTGCCAGGGCTCATAATAACCAGGACCCGACAGCGTCTTTTGTGGTACAGAAAGCGCTGCGTGGGTGGCAACGCCTTGAGGGTCGCAGAGTGGATGAGAGGCGCCCGATAGGTCTGGATAGGTTGTCCCAGTTGCTGGCCACACTCCCCGCCATATGCTCATCTCAGTTCGAGGCCTGTTTGTTCCGAGCTGCTTTTACGCTTGCATTTCACGGGGCTATGAGGATAAGTGAGCTGGTAGCAAGGAGCAAGCGGGATGTGGCGGGGGGTTTGTGCCGGGAACACGTTCAGATCAGGGGTGAGACTATGACTGTATCCTTTGTCAAGTCAAAAACCGATCAAAGTGGGGTGGGAGACTGCATAGTCATTCGCAGGATTCCAGGGTCTTCCATGTGTCCGGTGAAGTGTTTAGAAGATTACCTAGCACGAAGGGTGGCATCATGGGGGGGGACATTGTTGAGACACGCGGACGCCACCCCACTGACGAAGTTTCAGTTTCAGTGGGTGCTCGCGATGTCAATTACCGCAGCGGGCTTGGACCCGGGTGAGTTTGGGACCCATTCCTTTCGGATAGGGGCTGCCACTGAAGCTACAGCCAGGGGTCTTAATGTGGAACAAGTAAAACGAGTGGGGCGTTGGTCCTCCAATTGTTATAAGAGGTATGTGCGGTTGCACATGTTGTGAAGCTGTAATAATGTACTCACGCTTCTTGTCTTTTGTTTGGTTTTCAGTTACGCAAGCCTTCGAGGCGGGGCGGACTATGCAGTCGACCCAACACCGGGCCAGCGGTCAGACATCACCGGCTGTGAGAAAGGAGGTGTGGGTCGTGGGCCACTCATACGTGAGGCGTGCCGCAGACGTATTCGAAGCAGGTGACATGATTCACGTAGCTGGGGAATACGGGTACAGAATGTCCTTCTACGGAAGGGGCGGTCTCTGTATTGACCAGTTTCAGGCATTCTTTGAGCGTTTGTTAGGGCGGACGAGGTCACCGCCGTCTATAGTCATAGTACATTTAGGGGGCAATGATTTGGTCACCACCGGTAGACGACTTCTCCTGGAGGCAATGCTTTCCACTGTAAGTTGGTTGGCGAGGAAAGTTCCGGGGTGCATAATTGCGTGGTCTCATATGATCCCACGAAAAATGTGGCGGGGGGCTATTTCGATCCCTGCTTTGAACCATTCTGTTAGAAAACTTAATAACAAAATGAGTAGGTTGTTTCGTTCCAGGACATTGCATTCTATCTCGCACGGTTGTATTAATGATGACAGTATGTATCTGGGGGATGGTGTGCATTTGTCTCGGGTGGGAAATGAGTTACTCATAGGAGACTTCTTAGCATGGTTAAAAACGTTGGAACATGACCTTTAGCTAGGAGTTTTGTGGGGGGCCCGGATAGCCGGTCAACTATCCGGGCCTGTGGCGGTAAGGTCATGATCGGTGAGCACTAATCAGTAGATCCCTATGAGTGGGCGTCACCCAACACGGATGGGAGCGCTCGGGAGAGGTGGCCATTGGCCCCTCAATGGGGAGGCGGTCCCTTCTAAGGATGGGTCGCCGGAAGTAAAGGAAAGGCGGTCAAGGCCCCTTCCTTTGTAGGAGGGGTTACAGCCCCCTCCTGGGGAATTTCCCGGGGCCAGTGACATCTGCGACGGCAGATGCGGTAAGTTGTGTGGGGTTGGGATAAGGTCTACGGTACCTTCTAGATACCTCACACGAGTATTCGAACGACCTTTAACTGGCGTCGAGTCTTTAGGTGCCCCCGTCAAGTAAAGGGAAATTGGTAATAGTTGCACTTGAGGTACGCCTCCGTGCTGTCGCCCAGCCCAAGTGGGAGGGGTAAGTCTGGTTAGGGATCTTGACACCGGTTATGACCTTGCCGTTGGCCCTTAAACGTTAGGTTGTACAATTTCAATATGTCAAGAAATGTTTTGTAAGATGCTAGTTCGGCTAGGAGAACCTCTGTATTAGAGAATCTGTTAAGGTTAGCCAAACATCGCAATATGGTAATGAAATTGTACATAACATGAAACGTTTAATGTTTTAATTTTGTTTTAATAAATACGGCCGGGATGGTCACTCCATCCCACTTCCAAAAACTTCAAGAACTGTTTCCGGTTTCCCTCCTTTCGGGGATTGTGTTGAGAGGGGGTGGCGGGTATCTCGGCCATATGGAAAGGGGCGACCAACTCGGTCCCCCCGAACGTATGGCCGAGTGCCTCGATCCCCCCGGGAAGCCATTTTTGGGCGGGAGGCGCGCCTCAGCTGGTATGCCCGAAGCGGCGTAGCTGGGGCGCGCTCGTTCCCGCCCTAGAGTGGGCTGGCCTAGACACCGACGCAGCCAGCCACGCCCTCGGGGCAGGCAGGGGCGGGTATACGCCCGCCCTGAAGACGGATAAAAAGGGACGCAAGACCATAAGACATCCTCTTGTTCTTGTGCTCTGAAGCTGCACCTCCTCGCTGCACGTGAGCTCGGGACAGAACAAAGAGCCAATTTTGACCCACCCACCAGCCCCTGAAGACAGCCAGTTGTGTTTAATAAAGTTGATTAATTTTGCTTCGGTTTTCGTATACAGGTTGTAGTACCATGTGAATGTTGAGTTAATAAAGAATGGTCGTTTTTGAGTATGTTTGCCATTAAAGATATTCAGTTTAGTGTTGAATTTTTAATGCATGCTCTTTCGGTCATAGTGGCCAATGTATTCGTAGATTAGTTTGCACTGTCGTATTTATTTTGGTAGGCGGTAAGGTCATGATCGGTGAGCACTAATTAGTAGATCCCTATGAGTGGGCGTCACCCAACACGGATGGGAGCGCTCGGGAGAGGTGGCCATTGGCCCCTCAATGGGGAGGCGGTCCCTTCTAAGGATGGGTCGCCGGAAGTAAAGGAAAGGCGGTCAAGGCCCCTTCCTTTGTAGGAGGGGTTACAGCCCCTCCTGGGGAATTTCCCGGGGCCAGTGACATCTGCGACGGCAGATGCGGTAAGTTGTGTGGGGTTGGGATAAGGTCTACGGTACCTTCTAGATACCTCACACGAGTATTCGAACGACCTTTAACTGGCGTCGAGTCTTTAGGTGCCCCCGTCAAGTCAAGGGAAATTGGTAATAGTTGCACTTGAGGTACGCCTTCGTGCTGTCGCCCAGCCCAAGTGGGAGGGGTAAGTCTGGTTAGGGATCTTGACACCGGTTATGACCTTGCCGTTGGCCCTTAAACGTTAGGTTGTACAATTTCAATATGTCAAGAAATGTTTTGTAAGATGCTAGTTCGGCTAGGAGAACCTCTGTATTAGAGAATCTGTTAAGGTTAGCCAAACATCGCAATATGGTAATGAAATTGTACATAACATGAAACGTTTAATGTTTTAATTTTGTTTTAATAAATACGGCCGGGATGGTCACTCCATCCCACTTCCAAAAACTTCAAGAACTGTTTCCGGTTTCCCTCCTTTCGGGGATTGTGTTGAGAGGGGGTGGCGGGTATCTCGGCCATATGAACATGGATGCAGACATGAGAAAAAAGAGTGCTCATGTATATTATTTGACCCTGTCCGATTGTACGTAAGTGGAGAAGCGGGGACAGGAAAAAGTTTTCTAATTAAAGCCGTTGCAAGTTATCTGCAGAAAAAGACTGATTCACCACTGTCTTGTGTTGTAACTGCTCCAACTGGTCTGGCAGCACATAACATTAAAGGGATTACTCTACATCGTTTATTGATGCTGCCAGTTGAACATGATAATAAATTGCATTACAACAAGCTATCTGGAGATGCGTGTTCTGAAGTTTCAAGAGTCTTGAAGAAAATGAAACTTCTTATCATAGATGAAGTAAGCATGGTCTCAAATCTAATGCTTGCTTTTGTGCATTTGAGAATGCAAGAAATTCTTAAAACAGACTATGATGTGTTATTTGGAGGAAAACACATTATTGTTTTTGGAGATCTATTGCAGTTGACTCCAGTAAAAGGACAACCAGTATTTAAAATGCTCACGCATGAAGATACCAGGAAGTCCCTTGGAAGCATTGGAAATGTTAATATATGGCTAAATTTTAAATATGCTGAACTGCTTCAAAATATGCGACAGGCCAAGGATGAAGATTATAAAAATATTCTACAAGATGTAAGAATTGGAAAAGTGACTGAGAAAGGGAAAAAAGCTTTGCATAGTCGATTAATTTCAAATTTGTATCCAAATGAAAACATTCTTCCAGAGAATATTTTTAAAAAAATGACTGAGAAGAAATCTGGGATATGTTTGATGCCAACTCTGCAAGAATGTTCCATCTTCAACCAAAAAATGTTAGACTTAGAAAATGAAGAGATTGTGAAACTGGAAGCAATAGATAAAATTGAGCATATGGGTGCAACAATTGTTTTGTCAGAAAATTTGAAAACTAAATTGGATTCATTGGAGAAAAGTATTTCAAAAACAGCTGGTTTTGAAAAGACTCTGAATGTGTGTTTAAATTGTCGTATCATTTTGAGAAGGAATTTAAATGTTGAAAGCGGTCTGGTAAATGGAGCAATGGGTTATGTTGTTGATTTTGTGAATTACAGAAATAGAGATGGAATTGAATTTTTAAAAATAAAATTTGATGGCATTGAACAAGTACAACAAATAAGTCGTTGTTCTGCTAGATTTTTACTTGTAAAAGACTTATATGTTCGCCGAAAACAGTTTCCTGTTTGTTTGGCGTATGCGGTGACAATTCATAAATCTCAAGGTTTAAGTGTAGATAGTGCTTTGGTGAACATTGGAAGATCTGTGTTTAAAGAGGGTATGGCATATGTGGCATTATCTCGAGTCAGAACTTTATCAGGATTGTACTTGATTGCGTGTGATGAGACAAAGATTTCTGCAGATCTAGATTGTGTTAAAGAATACAATAGGTTAAGAAGAGAGTATGCTCCACATTTGCCTCAATATCCTCTGTTTGAAAAACGTGTGGTAGGCCGAAAAAGAAGAAATGAGGATAATTGTAGTGAGGTAGTTGCAAAAAGACAAAAAGTAGAGAAAACTGTAATTGAAAACAGGAAGAAAAAGAATTGTGGAGAAAATGTTGTTGGATTTCAGTTTGAAAATAGTTCTGGTGTCAACTGCTATGCTAATGTAGTGGTTAATGTTGTTTTTTTTCTTAAAAGTTTACAAGAACAGATTGTTGAAAATCGGGATCAAAGATTGTGTGGTTTATTGAATTCTGTGTTTCAGAAATGTAGCAGTGGTACAGCACAAATAGAAAGTGTAACAGAAATTCGAAATATTTTAGATTTGTGTTCTGGTCAAGATACATTTTCACAGAACATTCAGCAGGATTGTCAGGAATTTTTAATGTATATGTTTGGTGTTTTGGAAGATGAAGGTGTAGATGTAGATAATCTTTTCAGTCTTTCTTATCAATGGCAGCATGACTGCCACAATTGTAGTTTATCAAGTACTACTAGAATAGACACTGAAAGATTTATATATTTGACTTTACCAGACTGTAAATCAGTGTCTTTTAAAAATCTAGTTAAAGCAGCAGATCATAATATGGTGTGTACCCAATGTAACTGTACAATGCTGTCCACATTATTTATACAAAGGTATGGGCAGTATATCATTTTAGTTTTCCAACGATGTAGACCTGATGGAACTAAATTGACAACTTCTATCAAAAATTTTGTGGCTTCTCAGTTATCAATTTCTGGAAGGACCTTTACAACTGAAGCTATTATTTATCATGATGGATCTTCGACCACCTCAGGACATTATACATGCTACTTAAAATCTGAAAATGGATGGAGTTACTGCAATGATTCTCATTTAACTTATAAACAACGTTTGCCTTATGACTCTACAAATTCTTATCTAGTGTTTTTAAAACCAAAGTTTTAGTAAAGGGAATTGGCCTTTGAAGACGGGAATAGTTAATAAAAGTTAGTTAGTTAGTTAGTTAATCTAATATTTTAAATTATTTATCTCATGTAGATACTTTAAGTGGATCTCAAAGTAAAAAATACTGATATATCAGACACAAATTGGCCGTGAGGATTGTGTATGGTATGATGTTTTTAGATCTTTTTTCATAGGAAGTTGATGAAATGGAACTTATAAGGCACAGCAGACTTTTTTCCACCAAAAGGACCTTCACTATCTTCTATTTGGCCTCATGGAAAAGTAAGTGAATCAAAGATTAGTGTACATATATGAGATGTATGTTTGAATGGGTTTTTTTAAACACAATCTTTTAGATTGTGTTTTTTTTTTCCCGCTGTTATATGATGAAGACTTTGAACTCACTAATTTAAGTGGAATTCAATATATTCTGAGAACAGCAAAAATAAATAATGTAACATATTGTAGAAGTTATTGTGTAGTTTGCATTGTGTAATTTATATTGTGTTCACATTGTTATACACTCATTTTCTTTTTCACCCTTATTTACCTCTCTTTACTAATTTACACTCTTTTTTCATTGCTGTTTCTTTACTGCACTTCATTCACAACTTCTTAATCTAATAGGAACTATCTGCATTTCCTCTGTTCCTTCCACCACTTTTTATCTTTTTCATATTCTCTTAGTACCACTGCTTTAGTTTCCTAACCCTCTTTCTCTTTCTCCATTTTTTTTTCTTTCACACTCATTGTACTATAGTTCAGTTAGTTCTTCATTTTGTCTTTCTTTGTACTTACTCTCTCACTCCTGTTTTATCTATCGTTCTATATTAACTTCATTTCTTTCATCCCTTCACTCTGTGACTTCACTTCACTCACTCTCAATCATCTTCTATTCCTCTATTTTATTTATAGTTTATCAATCTGACTTCTCTCCTTTTCACTCATTTTTCTTTTACTGTCTTATCTTTACTCATTTTGTTTTGATATTTTACATTCTTTTAGTATCTTATTTACCTTTAGGAATTTGTTCTCTAACTATTTCTTTTTCCTTTTTTTTTTCTTTCTACATTACTTTCTTTCTGTTTTTGTATCCTTCACTATTGCTTCATTTCTTAGTAAACTTTTGTAGATTTTTAAACCTCATGAACTGTTTCTTCTATTTTATTATACATTTTTATGTAATTATAACATGTTTTTTCCTTTATCTTTCACAGATACAAATTTGCATAGATTATATGGTAAGTGTGTTTGTAAAATGTTTTTTGTTATCACCTTTTGTTTTATTTTCACTATTTTTCTGTCACCCTACCGCACACTTATTTCCTTACTTTGCTTCCCTCACTTATTCTTTTCTTCCATGTTTACTTCCTACCACATTCAATTTCTTTCAGTACTTCTGCCTATGCACACTCCTTCACTTACCTTTTTTACTGGTTCACTTAGTCCCTTTGTGACAGTCCTTCTTTTACTCTCTCTCTTCTTTCTCTCTATTACTCCCCATGTGTTACCCTTATTCACTTACATGTACCCTCTTTCACCCCTCTTTACTTATATTCACTGCTATTTACTTTCCCTCCATCACTGCTATTCTTTTCCTCTGATTCCGTCACTACCTGTCATTCCCATACTTAACTGTCCTTCTTTTTACTTTCAACATCCATTTACATTCTCCCTTAACCTCTGCTTTATATGGCCAAGATACCCGCCACCCCCTCTCAACACAATCCCCAAAGGAGGGAAACCGGAAACAGTTCTTGAGTTTTTTGGAAGTGGGATGGAGTGACCATCCCGGCCGTATTTATTAAAACAAAATTAAAACATTAAACGTTTCATGTTATGTACAATTTCATTACCATATTGCGATGTTTGGCTAACCTTAACAGATTCTCTAATACAGAGGTTCTCCTAGCCGAACTAGCATCCTACAAAACATTTCTTGACATATTGAAATTGTACAACCTAACGTTTAAGGGCCAACGGCAAGGTCATAACCGGTGTCAAGATCCCTAACGAGACTTACCCCTCCCACTTGGGCTGGGCGACAGCACGGAGGCGTACCTCAAGTGCAACTATTACCAATTTCCCTTGACTTGACGGGGGCACCTAAAGACTCGACGCCAGTTAAAGGTCGTTCGAATACTCGTGTGAGGTATCTAGAAGGTACCGTAGACCTTATCCCAACCCCACACAACTTACCGCATCTGCCGTCGCAGATGTCACTGGCCCCGGGAAATTCCCCAGGAGGGGGCTGTAACCCCTCCTACAAAGGAAGGGGCCTTGACCGCCTTTCCTTTACTTCCGGCGACCCATCCTTAGAAGGGACCGCCTCCCCATTGAGGGGCCAATGGCCACCTCTCCCGAGCGCTCCCATCCGTGTTGGGTGACGCCCACTCATAGGGATCTACTAATTAGTGCTCACCGATCATGACCTTACCGCCTACCAAATAAATACGACAGTGCTAACTAAACCTCAGAATACCTTGGCCACTATGACCGAAAGAGCATGCATAAACTTCACACTAAATCTGAATCTCTTTAATGGCAAAACGTACTCAAACAGACCATTCTTTATTAATTCAATATCAACATGATACTCCAACCTGCAAACGAGAACACAAGCAAAATTAATCAACTTCATTACAAACAACTGGCTATCTTCAGGGGCTGGTGGGTGGGTCAAAATTGGCTCTTCGTTCTGTCCCGAGCTCACGTGCAGCGAGGAGGTGCAGCTTCAGAGCACAAGAACAAGAGGATGTCTTCTGGTCTTGCGTCCCTTTTTATCCGTCTTCAGGGCGGGCGTATACCCGCCCCTGCCTGCCCCGAGGGCGTGGCTGGCTGCGTCAGTGTCTAGGCCAGCCCACTCTAGGGCGGGAACAGGCGCGCCCCAGCTACGCCGCTTCGGGCATACCAGCCGAGACGCGCCTCCCGCCCAAAAATGGCTTCCCGGGGGGATCGAGGCACTCAGCCATACGTTCTGGGGGACCAAGTTGGTCGCCCCTTTCCATATGGCCGAGATACCCGCCACCCCCTCTCAACACAATCCCCAAAGGAGGGAAACCGGAAACAGTTCTTGAGTTTTTTGGAAGTGGGATGGAGTGACCATCCCGGCTGTATTTATTAAAACAAAATTAAAACATTAAACGTTTCATGTTATGTACAATTTCATTACCATATTGCGATGTTTGGCTAACCTTAACAGATTCTCTAATACAGAGGTTCTCCTAGCCGAACTAGCATCCTACAAAACATTTCTTGACATATTGAAATTGTACAACCTAACGTTTAAGGGCCAACGGCAAGGTCATAACCGGTGTCAAGATCCCTAACCAGACTTACCCCTCCCACTTGGGCTGGGCGACAGCACGGAGGCGTACCTCAAGTGCAACTATTACCAATTTCCCTTGACTTGACGGGGGCACCTAAAGACTCGACGCCAGTTAAAGGTCGTTCGAATACTCGTGTGAGGTATCTAGAAGGTACCGTAGACCTTATCCCAACCCCACACAACTTACCGCATCTGCCGTCGCAGATGTCACTGGCCCCGGGAAATTCCCCAGGAGGGGGCTGTAACCCCTCCTACAAAGGAAGGGGCCTTGACCGCCTTTCCTTTACTTCCGGCGACCCATCCTTAGAAGGGACCGCCTCCCCATTGAGGGGCCAATGGCCACCTCTCCCGAGCGCTCCCATCCGTGTTGGGTGACGCCCACTCATAGGGATCTACTAATTAGTGCTCACCGATCATGACCTTACCGCCACAGGCCCGGATAGTTGACCGGCTATCCGGGCCCCCCACAAAACTCCTAGCTAAAGGTCATGTTTCAACGTCTTTAACCATGCTAAGAAGTCTCCTATGAGTAACTCATTTCCCACCCGAGACAAATGCACACCATCCCCTAGATACATACTGTCATCATTAATACAACCGTGCGAGATAGAATGCAATGTCCTGGAACGAAACAACCTACTCACTTTGTTATTAAGTTTTCTAACAGAATGGTTCAAAGCAGGAATCGAAACAGCCCCCCGCCACACTTTTCGTGGGATCATATGAGACCACGCAATTATGCACCCCGGAACTTTCCTCGCCAACCAACTTACAGTGGAAAGCATTGCCTCCAGGAGAAGTCGTCTACCGGTGGTGACCAAATCATTGCCCCCTAAATGTACTATGACTATAGACGGCGGTGACCTCGTCCGCCCTAACAAACCCTCAAAGAATGCCTGAAACTGGTCAATACAGAGACCGCCCCTTCCGTAGAAGGACATTCTGTACCCGTATTCCCCAGCTACGTGAATCATGTCACCTGCTTCGAATACGTCCGCGGCACGCCTCACGTATGAGTGGCCCACGACCCACACCTCTTTACTCACAGCCGGTGATGTCTGACCGCTGGCCTGGTGTTGGGTCGACTGCATAGTCCGCCCCGCCTCGAAGGCTTGCGTAACTGAAAACCAAACAAAAGACAAGAAGCGTGAGCACATTATTACAGCTTCACAACATGTGCAACCGCACATACCTCTTATAACAATTGGAGGACCAACGCCCCACTCGCTTTACTTGTTCAACATTAAGACCCCTGGCTGTAGCTTCCGTGGCAGCCCCTATCCGAAAGGAATGGGTCCCAAACTCACCCGGGTCCAAGCCCGCTGCGGTAATTGACATCGCGAGCACCCGCTGAAACTGAAACTTCGTCAGTGGGGTGGCGTCCGCGTGTCTCAACAATGTCCCTCCCCATGATGCCACCCTTCGTGCTAGGTAATCTTCTAAACACTTCACCGGACACATGGAGGACCCTGGAATCCTGCAAATGACTATGCAGTCTCCCACCCCACCTTGATCGGTTTTTGACTTGACAAAGGATACAGTCATCGTCTCACCCCTGATCTGAACGTGTTCCCGGCACAAACCCCCCGCCACATCCTGTTTGTTCCTTGCCACCAGCTCACTTATCCTCATCGCCCCGTGAAATGCAAGCGTAAAAGCAGCTCGGAACAAACAGGCCTCGAACTGAGACGAGCATGTGGCGTGGAGTGTGGCCAGCAACTGGGCCAACCTATCCAGACCTATCGGGCGCCTCTCATCTACTCTGCGACCCTCAAGGCGTTGCCACCCACGCAGCGCTTTCTGTACCACGAAAGACGCTGTCGGGTCCTGGATATTATGGGCCCTGGCAACAAAGGAAATGGCAGCACGATGCCTCTGGGCTGTAGCCACCGACTTCCCAGCCCTACGCAAGGACATCAGAAAATGTACTACCCAATCCTCGTGCCCCCAAAGCCCCCCTCTCTCGGTCCCCAAAAAGGCTAAATAGGCCCGGAACGCCCCTTCGTATGCCTTCCTCGTTCTTGGTGCTAGACTCTCTCCCACGAGGTAACGAAGTTCGGGGCACCGAGAGACCAGAGAGCTTCGGGAAAGGGTGCCGGCTCTGGGTCCGCCGAGGGAAGGAAACCCGAGAAAGCCTGTATTTGAAAACGAGACAGTGCATCAGCCGCCTGATTCATCACCCCTGGGACATGTTTCGCTCTGAATACCACGTTCAGTTGCATACATAGTAAGACAATTTCTTTAAGCAGCCTTAAAATCATTTTACAACGTGCTGCCTGACTATTGATGCATTCTACAATGGTCATATTGTCAGACCAAAATATGACAGAGTGATTTTTGAATCCATCGGGCCAGGTTCTGAGGGCCACCAAAATGGGAAACAGTTCAAGGAAAGCAATATTACTCGTCAGCCCCTCTTCATGCCACCATGTTGGCCACCTTTGTGCCGACCATTTTGTGCCGAAGATGGCGCCAAAACCCATGCTTCCCGCTGAATCCGTCCATAGACCAAGCTCTTCAGAGGACAAGGCTGGTTTGTTCCAGACGATTCGACCATTGAAATCCGCCAAAAATGCTAACCAAATACGCATATCTTGGCGGACCTCAGCCGATAGTCTTGTGCGATGATGACCCTCCTTTAGGCCGACCATCGCCTGGGAAATCGAACGGGAAAAGGGGCGGGCCATTGGGATCACCCTTAGGGCAAAATTCAACTTCCCCACCAATTGCTGCAATTGATGCAGCGTAACTTTAGATGCAGTAATACACATTTGCAGGGCTGCCCTGAATTTCGACACTTTGGCAGCTGGTAAACGAAAACAACCCTCACTAGAGTCCAACTCGATCCCGAGAAACTCGAGGCAAGTCGTGGGACCCACAGTTTTACCTGGTGCCAATGGCACGCCAAATTGATTCATTAAAACACAAAATTCAGTCAAGGCCCGGGCACATTCATCATCCCCAGCGGCCCCAAGGAACAGAAAGTTATCGAGGTAATGCATCACATTTCGAAAACCCGTTTTCTTCGTGTAAACCCATTGTAGAAAACTACTGAATTTCTCGAAATATGCACAAGATATAGAGCACCCCATCGGCATACACCTATCCATGTAATACGAACCTTGAAACATGAATCCCAAAAGACGTTGGTCTTCCGGGTATACCGGGAGCAAACGGAACGCTGACTCAATATCTGATTTCGCCATCAGCGTCCCGGGCCCCAGGCGATTCAAAATGGCTACGGCCTCATCGAATGATGCGTACCGCACCGAACATATCTCTGGCTCAATTGCGTCGTTTACAGAAAGGCCATGAGGAGCTGATAAATTGTGAATCAATCGAAACTCACCTGGGTCCTTCTTGGGGACCACCCCTAAAGGAGAACAAACAAATTTCTGTACCGGGGGAACACTAAACGGGCCGGCCACCCGACCTCGTGTAACCTCTTTCGGATCTTATCCTGTACTACAGTCGTATGCTGCAAGACGGAAAGTTGGTTTTTGCACGTCCCGACACCCTGAAAGTCCCCCACCGGGATGCGGAAACCATATGAAAAACCGTTTCGTAGCACCCCAGCAGAAGTACGATCTGGGTATTCGCTGAGCCAGGGAATCATCGCCAGGGTATCAATCGGGGTTGGTAAAGGCGCCCCTCGGACTATATTAGACCTGTTTGGCGCTTCCTCTACCCCCATTTTCACCCGATTTGGCTCTGCACGAGGACTCAGGATGGGGTGCCCCACAACCACTACATTCGTGTTTGAATTTACAAGATCCTGGGGGCCTAGTACATTTACTTTTGTTGAAATTGAAACAGAAACCCCTCTTCCCTGTACTGCCGGCGGGTCTCGGATAATCGTCGGTACCCGTACCCGACCGAAAGGGCGTCCCCCCATTTTGGCGGGAGGACTCACCAACAGTACTCCCCACCAACGGCACTTTCAACATCCCCGACTCTTTCATTTTATTCCATGTCAAAGAATCGTAACAGTCCCAGGTTAAACTTTTGTTATGCTCCATCGCTTTCCTGAAAAGGTTGTCATAACAGAACCATTGGTTACCTTGGTGCGATGTCGAGTACCCCATAATTCGTGACTGATATACTGGAAATTCAGGGAGCAATTCAGGCCTACGTTCCCCCAAAATTGACGTAAAAATTCCCCAAGCATTACCCCAGTTGCCAATATTCTCATTCACTTTAAAGGCGGCCATTTTGGCGCGCCAAACACTCGGATGCATCAGATCCTTTTGACCCTTAACAGTTTCGACCTCATAATGATCAACGAGCAGGGAGAAAATGTTTACGTATTCCCCCGCCCAAATCTTTTCCTTTATTGCCAAAGGAACATGTTGCCCCAATTTTTCTCTACGAGAGGGTGTTGACTCATCCCTTGCGATCGGCAATGGCCGCTTACCTGCACCGGACGCTACTTCCGCCCCTCGTGGCTTGTCTATCACTGCATCCGGCGCGGGCACCTTGGCTGTATCACGTTTCTCGCGCAACTGTTTCATGAGTGCTTGCGCTTCGGCAGCCGTGGCGCCCTCGCTACTGTCCCCCAACCACGCTGCTAACTGTGCCGCCAACTCGGGAGGCATATCCTCAGCGGATGTCGGGGTGACTACGACAGGAATCGGATTCCCTTCCTGCGGTACCGGGGCCGGTACCGGAGCTGGCGGCTCGAGCGGGGAACAGGGAACCGGGACGTCTCCCCCGACCGGCCCCCTTCTCGGCCTCTTAGGCCTCCCTCCGGCCGGTGGACGCCCCGATCCCTCCTCACCGTCTCGCCCCGCCAACTGCTTCTTTATCTCGGACATTTCTTTCATGAGAACCCGAACCATCTGGTCAGTCGACATTCTCTTCGCGCCTTTCTTGGGCATCTTTCAAACGAAGTAACTAGAAGACAAAAAGAAAGATTAAAACGCTCAAAATTGGCTCTTCGTTCTGTCCCGAGCTCACGTGCAGCGAGGAGGTGCAGCTTCAGAGCACAAGAACAAGAGGATGTCTTCTGGTCTTGCGTCCCTTTTTATCCGTCTTCAGGGCGGGCGTATACCCGCCCCTGCCTGCCCCGAGGGCGTGGCTGGCTGCGTCAGTGTCTAGGCCAGCCCACTCTAGGGCGGGAACAGGCGCGCCCCAGCTACGCCGCTTCGGGCATACCAGCCGAGACGGGCCTCCCGCCCAAAAATGGCTTCCCGGGGGGATCGAGGCACTCAGCCATACGTTCGGGGGGACCAAGTTGGTCGCCCCTTTCCAGTCTTCTTCCTATTTCTTCTTTCTTTTGCTCCCTTATTCATTTTTCTTTTTCTCAGTTACTTCCTCTTACATTTTTTCTCTGTCTTACTATCTATTACTCAGTCTCTCTGTGTTCCTCCCTTTAGCTCTCTTTCTCTTAACACCACTCTTTCTGTTACCATTCCTTATGGTTACTCCTTCATTATTTTTTTTCTTTTTTTTTGTTAGTGCGCTGACGGTACGCGCACCGGTGCGCGTACCGTAAGCGCACCAGGGTGAAATATAAAAAAAAAACTATTTTAAATTAAAAATATTATCTCAATATACATTATAGTGTTCATTTTTAGAAAAACATACTTTAGCAATTCACTAAAAAACACATAGGTATGAGTCTGTATAAAAAGTTAGGAATTAGCATTAAAAAAACCTATGAAATTCACTGAAAAAACCAAAGGTTTCACACCAGTTATAGTTAGGAATTAGCATTTAAAAAACCTATGAAATTCACTGAAAAAACCATAGGTTTCACACCAGTTATAGTTAGGAATTAGCATTTAAAAAACCTATGAAATTCACTGAAAAAACCATAGGTTTCACACCGGTTATAGTTAGGAATTAGCATTTAAAAAACCTATTAAATTCACTGAAAAAACCATAGGTTTCACACCAGTTATAGTTAGCTGGAAATTTTACTGATATAAAACCATTGAAATTCCCACGTTATAGTTAGTCGGACTCACTATAACTTGCGCGTACAATGCACTGCTGATGACGTCACATATTACATCACTCATGACATGGTCAGTGACATCACTCATGACATCACTGATGACACCATCCAGTGAATGTGTGTCTTTCTGAAAAATAAATTTGTTTTATATATGTATTTGTAAAGGTCGATGGAAGAATACATGTTTAAATAAGTGTGTAAATGGATGTTTTAAAAAAAAGAAATTGGTTGGTTAACTGGCTTATTAAGTGTATCCTAGTGAATACATATATTAGCGAGTATTGTTTAAATATTTAAATGTTTGTATCAGTGTTTCTCTTTGCATACTGGGATTGGTAGTCCTTGAAAAAACGAGCTGCACTTCATTTTGCATATTTTTAACATTATTTGCCTGAGCCGTGGGGAGGGGCACCATCCCTGCTACTGGAAAGGGAGGCTGTCATCAGAAACTGTTTTTGGTGAACAAACAGCGCAGTGAGCCATCAGTAATGAACTTGCACCAGGCTTCCACACCTTACTCAAAGGATTTAAAATGAAAATAATGTTAAAAATATGCAAAATGAAGTGCAGCTCGTTTTTTCAAGGACTACCAATCCCAGTATGCAAAGTGGCTCAAGCACATGAGCAAGGCCAATCAGAAGGCTTAATACTGAAATAAAGGAACTGAAACACATGGAAAACGAATTTGCATCTCATTTCATTTAACTGCCCAGGAAGAAGGGTCTTTGGGACTCGAAACGCGTTGGCAAATGAAAATCACATTGGGAGAATGGCTGCAAGGTGATTTAATAGTCCGGATGGAAGGTGAGCTGTGTGTGACCTCCTAAAGCTTCAGGCTTTTGTATGACATATATATATATATATCAATATATATATATATATATATATATATATATATATATATATATATATATATATATATATATATATATAACATACTGACTGTCGCCAGTAGGTAGTTATAGTTAGGACCTAGTTTCCATAGGAAATCCGCAACATTCTATTAGGAATAACTTTTGCACCGATTGACAAATCTTCACAAATTTCTTAAAGATGATGGCCTGCTCCGCTCCGCTCCTTCCCTGAAAGTTTTGGGGGGATCCCCAAAACGTGTTTTCCCCATTTTATTTTCCATAGGACGATTAGACATGGCTACAGCCAGAACAGCTGAATGGAATTACAAGAAATTTGGCAAAATGGTAGAGTCTGATTCGCAGATCACCCTTTTGCCTAAATGGTGTAAATCCTCCCAATAGTTCCTGAGAAAATTAGAAGAAAAAAAAAATATATATCCATAAGCGCAAATCAGGTATGCGCGAGCTGAATTCTGATTTGCTGATTTGTTGTTAGACGTCTGTCAACATTCTAATTGGTGGAAACAAGAAAGTGTTGGCCGCCTTTTTGTGTCCGATGCATTAGAGAGCCAAAAACAAAAATGGAAAACGTGAAAAGGGGGCAGGGTAGAGACTTCCTGACCCTCTAGGCCTTCTCAGGGGTCCCTAAAGGACCGCGAAGGCCAAAAAATTATTATTATTTTTTGTTAAATCAAGAGGTGCGCGCAGGGTGCACGCAACCTCGAGGCAGAAGAGAGCTCAAAATAAAAGTGGAGAACGTGAAAAGGGGGCAGGGTAGAGACTCCCTGACCCCTTAGGCCTTCTCAGGGGGTCCCTGAAGGACCGTGAAAGGCAAAAAATATATATATATTTTTTTAAATCGCGAGGTGCACGCATGGTGCATGCACCCTCGAGGCAGAAGTGAGTTAAAAGTCAAAAACAATAGTGGAGAACAAGAAAAGGGGGCAGAGTAGAGACTCCCTGACCCCCTAAGCCTTCTCAGGGGGTCTTTGAAGGACCTCGAAGGGCAAAACATTATTTTTATTTTAAATCGAGAGGTGCGCACACGTTGCGCACACGTTGGAAAAAAAATAAATAATTGACAAATTTGACTGTTTATATTTTGATGTACACTATACTGTTCAACTTTATCCAAATCATAAAAACTTGCTGTGCCGTTGCATATTACAGGATACAATCAATGTATTACAATATACAAAGGCAGTTTTTGGAAAAATAAATATATAAAAAAATATAAAAATTGATACAGAAATTAGCATTTTAAAAACCTTGGAAATTTACTGAAAAAACCATAGGTTTCGCACATGTCATAGTTAAAAATTAACATTTAAAAAACCAAGGAAATTCACTTTAAAAACCATAGGTTTCACGCACATCATAGTTAGAAATTAGCATTTGAAAAACCTTTGAACTTCACTGAAAAAACTATAGATTTAACACACGTTATAGTTAGGAATTAGCTTTGCAAAAAACTTATGAAATTCACTGAAAAAACCATTGTTTTGACATACGTTATAGTTAGGAATTTGCTTTGAAAAAACCATTGAAATTCACTGAAAAACCATAGGTTTCACACACGTTATAGTTAGGAATTAGCATTTAAAAAACTAAAGAAATTCACTGAAAAAACCATAGGTTTCACACATGTAATAGTTAGCTGGACATTTTACTAATGCAAAACCATTGAAGTTCCCCCATTATAGTTAGTTGTACTCACAATAACTTGCGCGCCCGCAATCCACTGCTGATGATGTCACATATTACATCATTCATGACATGGTCAGTGACATCACCGATGACATCACTGATGACATCTCAAATGACATCACTGATGACATCACTGCTGACATCATCCATGTGACAATCAAATACACCTCTTCACACACTAGTATAATCTTTTATCACTCACTGTAAAATAGAAAGTGCCATATTTGAAACCATTGACAACCAATAGAAATTTCTAAACACCCACTCAGTTATGCATAGAACTATACACACATCTAATCACTTACCTATAGATTCAGTGTTATATGCCGTGAATAATCAACAGAACACTATCAAATATACGTATATGCCTATTTCAACATTACACACCAGCACATATTGTATTCACTTATAAAGACATCCTTCTGACTTATGCAAACAATTGATTATACTTACATTTACTCACCTACACACTTATACAAACACCACTTTATCTATTTATATAGATAGTAACTCACACTTAGTGTGTTATAAAATCACTATTACAAGTATACAGTTATCCATATAGTGACTCATACAATCACTAAGTCTTAAGCACACTTAATTAGATATAACTCACACACACTGCCAAGTTTAATATAGATGTACCATTGAGAGAAATATTTAATCACCACCACACCCATAAACATATACACTCACTGAAGCAACTGTTATAACATGTAGTCTTAGCCTCTTATACCTACTGAATGAACTATTCACATGTTTTTTGGCAATCACACCCCCCACCAAACCACTTAGAGATTCATTTATCCATACAAATACTCAGTTAAGAAACCAACAACAAATATAGTCTTTAACATAGCAATTAAGACAAAGCAATAAAGACTTTCACACAGTTTAGAAACTACACATTATATATAGTGAGATTCTACAAATTAGTCAAGGAAACAATCATTGACACTGTTACTAAATCCACCATCCACACATTTATATTTATATATCCACTCATTCTTCAATGCAAAGTAGTGTATTTATAATACATATTTAAATATCAAAGCAAACCACATTCACTGGATGATGTCATCAGTGATGTCATTTGAGATGTCATCAGTGATGTCATCAGTGATGTCACTGACCATGTCATGAATGATGTAATATGTGACATCATCAGCAGTGGATTGCGGGTGCGCGAGTTATAGTGAGTGCAACTAACTATAACGGGGGAATTTCAATGTGATTGTATGAGTGAAATGTCCAGCTAACTATAACATGTGTGAAACCTATGGTTTTTTCAGTGAATATATATATATATATATATATATATATATATATATCTCCAACAAACCACTCCACTCCTGAGCAATTCGGAGGACACAGCAGGGAATGTCAAGGAGCTCTTTAATCACAGGCTTGAGGCATAATGCATTTCGGCGTACAACGCCTTCCTCAGAGGCCGCTTGCATGGGGTTCCACTTTTGCCCTCCTGAAAAACAATCACAGGCTCTCCCATTGGTGGAAGTTCAGGCGGGCCCCACCTGATTGATAACAGCTAACATCCTGGTGTTAGACACTACTGGTACCAGCATGAACTCTTACGGTAAGTAACTTCGGGGGGGCAAAATATGCTCATGGTGAGCGCCGTTGTTCCTGAAGCAGAAGGGGGCACAATGTTTGCTGAGTGGCCCCGTAATTTCAGTGTCATGAACTCCTCAAGTCCCTAGACGCCCCAACCCCCGTTGCAGCGCAGACATGGCCACAAAAAAGCAATGAAGTCTTCCTGCTTTCCTGTGTAGTTCACGGACTGCCAAAGTGCAGAGACCGCTTGTCCGCAATGATCTTGGGGTGTGCCTGTGAAACCCAATCCCTTGGAAACGACTTGCCACATATATATATATATATATATATATATATATATATATATATATATATATATATATATATATATATATATATATTAACTGAAACATAGGTTTCACACAAGTTATATTTATGAATTAGCATTTAAAAAACCTTAGAAATTCCCTGAAAAAACCATAGATTTTAGGGCTGTTACTGACCATGTCATGAATGATGTAAAATGTGACATCATCAGAAGTAGATTGCGGGCGCGCGCAAGTTATAGTTAGTAGAACTAACTATAACGGAGGAATTTCAATGGTTTTGTATGAGTGAAATGTCCAGCTAACTATAACAGCCCCGAAACCTTTTGTTTTTTCAGTGAATTTTGAAGGTTTTTTAAATACTAATTCCTATTCATAACATGTCTGAAACCTAGGGTTTTTTCAGTTAATTTCAAAGGTTTTTTGAATGACAATTTTTAAATGTAATAATAGTTATATTTATTTTTTTATACTTATTTTCTACATTTTTTTAACTATTTATTTTTACATATTTTATTTTTTAAATGACATATATTTTTAATATAAATGGAGAAAAAAAATTAATATTGAAAGTCACATATTGCTTTTGTTTTTGTTATATATTTTTATTTTAATATATTTATATTATTTTCTTTATTGTTTTCTTTTAAAAAAAAATTGGGGTGTCGCCCACCCTTAGTGTACCTTTCTTGATCGCTGCGCAGAACCTAGCCGCCATTTTAGGAATGTTGAGAAGGATCCACGTAGGGTTTGCGACGGGTGCGTATTTTTGTGCACGATCGTTATGCGACCGGTATGCGATACATGCGCATTACTTTACGCGACACTCGTGCGCTTCCGCGTGACGTCATATACGCGTTCAATGCGGTGGGTACGTGACTCCCTCGAAATTTTGTAATGCCTAAAATGATATTTATCTATTTAATATACATATTAGGGCAAGACATTTTCTAAGCTAATAATAAAATAATATATTTTTACTCTTAATAAACTTATATTACTTTTAAATGCAATTTTGCGAATTCGCATTGGGTGCGTGCTGCCTGTGTGCAGGGTGCGCGGACCCCATGTAACCCGAAAAAAAAAAATTGATTGGTTCATAACATTTCCTTTTGTAACACATCTCTCAGCTGAGAAGAACTTTTTTGGATCATTTTTTTTTGTGCTATTTTCCAAATTCAGCAGACAATGGCTTCAGGACAGCAGCCACCACAAGATTCTGACCATACTATAGAGGAAGAATTTGTTGATGAACCTACACGTCCTCAGAGACCTTCATCGGTGGTGCGGACGTTTTGTACGTTCCCAGAAGGCCAAAAAAAGGTGAATGCCACCAAAGTCACCTGTAAAATATGTGAGAGGGTTCTATCCAGAGGCAGTGCGGAGAAGAAATTTTCCTGCAGGACTGCCAGTATGTACAAACATCTCTAGACTCTTCACTCAGGAAATCTGGCTCGGGAGGAGTGCCGAAGATTACAAGACAACCCTCCACCTGTAGTACCTAATACCTCTGGCACTTCCACCTCACCAGCACGACCGGACATACGTCCAGAATTTGCTCAACTGAAGATGCACTGCATCAAGTGCAACCAGCTTCAGTGCTATGGAGAGCAGTCTGTGGACCTAGGGTGTACAGCGTAATGAAATCATTGTTGTTAGACTTTTGTTTTTTTGTTTGTCCTGGGAATGGCTGTTAATTCCTGTAGTTGCCTGTTTTTTTCATTCTTTTTTCTTTAAAAAAAAACAAAAAAAATAACAAAATTGTTTAAAAAAAGACAAAAATATATAAAACAAAAAAACAACAACATCTGGTAAAAGAAAGAGCTATATTTGTATGATAGTGTGTGAAAGTTTGGTTGAATGTATGCGTAGTGCATAATTGACTGAAAGAATGCATTAGTAGTGTATGGTGAATGTATACTTGCAGCATGACCTTGTAAACTCTTTAGCTGCAGTGTGCTGTGGTACTTCCGAAAAAAGAACGTGCAACATATTTTCATAAATATGTTGCAAGTCTATGCTTCCCTCTGCACTGCTGCTTAAACTGCCGCCATGCGGTGACACAGGCACCCTTACACCATGGTGCAAGGATATCTGTGTTGTACAGAGTTTGTTTTTGTGCAGGAAGACACACCTTCCTGCACAAAAACAATCAGTGAAGGCATTTTTCTCCTTCAATGCATTCTGTGCAATGCAGCATATATTGAAAGAGAAAAAAATAGGAGAAATGAAAACAATTGGAGGGTGGTGCAGCATTAACACACATGTCCAGATTCATGATTTCTGATTAATCTGGAGATGTGTCTTGTTCTATGAGTGTTGTGTGCCAACACCCACAGCAACACCTATAGAATGCCCCTTCAACGCAAAGTGGTGTGTTTGATGAGGTCGTATTTACTTGGAGAAGAAAAGCTACACAGAGTGCCTTTTCCTCTCCTTGTAAATATGAAAGAGTGTCTTGCGCCATCACTATGCTACAAAAAGTGACATATTGTTGGCACTGGATGCTTCTAAATCTGCCCCATAAGGTCTTAGGTATTGGCAGACTGTTACAATAAGAACACATTGCTAGTTGATTCATTGGAAAGTGAGTGTGACAGGAAGTCAGCACAGTTATCTCTCCAAAGATGCTCAAAGAAGAATGATTGAAATGGTCCTTCAATAGGTGCATTGGGAAATGTTATGAACCAATCACATCTTTTTTTTTCAGGTCAAATGGGATCCTATGACAGAGAGATTCCAAAACTACATAGATGTCCCGGGGTATTTTGGAGAGTGTATTAATACTTTGTAGATTCTTGCAGGTCTGAATGCATAGTATATACGGAAATTGACTTGTACTAGGGTTAGTGGCTAGGCCAATCCTCAAGTATATGACTAATAACTAGAGTAATTTCAGTACTGCAAAGAGAGTGTAAGATACATTTATAAGTACTTAGGTTTTGGCAAAGTGATAGGACATGTTTATAGAGTGATGAATGGAGAGGATGAGGCCTGATGTGACATGTGCAAAGACACTGTGACATGTTTTAAGTTGAGGAATTTAGTCTCTTTTAATCCTGAAAGTCCCTGGGTCCTACTAGCCCACCATGTATCTCTATTAAACACCATACAGCTGCGTTGCAGAGAGGTGGTCTGAAGCCATGGCCCATTTTACACCTCTCTGAAATGCTACTCTCTGGCACTTTCTGCACATATCTGGTGGGTTCGTTGGCCCCAGGGAACCTCCGGATTCAAGGCAACTTAATCCCGTAACTGAAAATGCCCACAGAGCATGTTTCCATGCATATCTCCTCCGTCTATCCCCCTTTCTTCACCAGTGTGCAAACACAGCCCATTGTGCATTTTAATACTCAGTTGATCTTACCTTCACAGTAATAGATATAAAAAATGCTAAAAAAATTTCAGTTGTTTTTATAATTTAAATATATATAAATTTCGTATTTTAGAATTAGAATCTGTGAAAGAGAAGAAAAAATACAGTTATAATATGAAATATCATATTTTTACAACACAACAGCATTTTAACTTTATATAAATTATTTTCTTTGCCTTTTTTGCTGTTCTCAGAATATATTGAATTTCACTACAAACAGTGATTTCAATGTTACACATCACCTAACCGTGGGCAAAAAAAAGACAATCAATAAGATTGTTTAAAAAAAAAAGTGTGTCTAAAATATTTTAATATACTCAACTATTTCTGAACATTCTAAAAAACTACATCCTCAATACCATACAATATAATATAAATGACACATATATAAAATACTTCATTCTAAGAGAATTTTCTTACTTGAATATGAAAGAACTCAAATAATAATTCAATGAACAATTATTTTAAATTTTTATTTGCTGTAAGTGATGTTCTTTAAAAATATATGCTGTGAGAATGTGCAAGAAAAAGTCCTAAATTGAAATGTATACCTGTCCTCCAGGTAAACTAGTATTCCTGAAATCCTTTATACAGATATTGTCCACTAGTAATTAATATACTTTTTACCATATTCCTCATAAGTTGAATTATCTTCTTAAAACTTTGGCTTTAAAAATATTAGATACGAATTTGGTAAATCGCTAGGCAAACATTGTTTAAAAACCATCATTACAATATGTCCATCCTTTACTGCATCTTAAAGAGATAGTGATAGGGGAACTTTCCTGGATCTTGCCTGCATTTTGCCCGCATCTGCCGCCATGGACCCCTGGTGGGACGAGGGTCCCAGGGCTTGCTGCTCCTCTTTTGCCGCTGTGCTGCTGCCACCTGTACACTCTGGGGTGGAATCCATCCCCCAGAGTGCAGCGCAGGACCACACAGCTGCCGCGAGTGAAGGAGAGGGGGGGGGCGATGTGCTCATAGCGCAGCCTCTCCCCCGCACATGGGCGCGTGCCGTGTCAAGGGCGGGCCTGTTTGAGCCCGTCCGAGACCGCAAGAGGCTGGGCTGGGCCCCCTCTCTTATCGGACTATATTGGAAAAGGTTAGCACTGTTTAAATTGTTAAATTTTCCTTGAGTTGACATCTAGCCCCTATATTTGCAGTACCAGGCTTTGTTCTCTATTTGAACCTAAGGACCTGTCCAGATGTCCGCTAATGGAGGAAGGGGGAGGAACTCTGCGTTTGGAGGCTCAGTGGCAGACACTTTGGATCAATTTTTGGTAAGAGCCACATCGGTATTGGCCCATGAAATCGCCTTGACTGATCGGCGCTTATCGCTAGATCCTCTGGCTACAAAACGATCATTCCTGGGTGACTTAAGGTATGCAAGGTCACCTGAGCAGCAAACTGCCAGGAGTGATAACTTGACTGCAGAGCAGGGGGGAAACCATCTCCCCCCACTGAGCCGAAAGAACCCTGTTAACCTACCTACAGTAATGGAGCATGTTATGGCTACAGAGCCTGCTGTTGTGCCTCCTAGAGTTTTTACGTGTGACTCACCGTCTCGCCCCTTGACTAGATCTGCATGTAATTCCTTCCAGCAAATTGCGGCCCACCCAAGCAATCAGATACTATCCACTACCAGGGGGATAGCAGAGTCAGGTCCCCTTGAGAACCCGGGCAACTACCCAACCGGGAGGGAGACTGTAATGCATTTCCAGCCCAAGTATCTTCCACTGAGGAGGATCGTTTAGCGCGGGTCTCTAGGAGGAAAGATAAATTGGTCATTCTGCAGAGACCTGTGCTATTTTCCAATCTCCCTTCCATAAATTTGCCACTGGAATCAATGCTGTATGTTGTTGTCTTAACAGGCGTCCCTGGGCTGGCCCCTGGCAAGGAGGAATCATACACTGACCTTAAAAACAAATGTACCCACTGGTTTAACCTTAATAGACCACTTCCATCGCAGGTACAGAGTGAAATCTTGTTTGCCCGAAGGGTTAGCTGGGTGAACCATCGCAAGAAGGAGATTGAGGGTGATTGTATTCTAATTAATTTCAGGGACTGCCAGGTGGTTAAATTCATATGCAATTGTCAGTCAATAAGGGCTGTCTCACGGATAAGGTCCCTTTCCCTAACCTATTTCTACCCCCCTCTCCCACCTTATCCTTGTTCAGATAGTTGGGGCCAACGAGGACTAAGTAGGGATTGTTTATCACAGGTGGGAAGACAAAACACCAGTCATGCCAATTATGAGGCTCCATCTTCTTTTGTCCTCCCCTAAACAATAGGTTCGGTACCTAAACCATGTTGACTGACTGACTCGGTGCAGTCACGTCCCACGATCAGATGAGGGAGACACGCAAAAAGCCCAGTTAGTGCCATTGAAGAGGGCGCAATCAGTTGAGCTCAATTATAGGGAAGTTAATGATGATAGTAAGTGGGCTACAACCCACAATCCAACTGGAATGGCAGGGAATTTGCAAATGATTACCGCTAGCCAGGGAGAAGCTACCCACCCTTCGTATTCCATAGGAACTAACATGGGCTTAGAAGAGGTGGTGTATGAAAATCCCTTGTTGAGAAGTATTGATTGGGTTCATTTAGAGGATGTTGAAGGGGAAATAGCGACTCAGTATGACTCTAGACCTGAAGTTATGGAATCATAGAGAACTAGTGCAGCTTCCGCACCAGGGTTGAGGATACTATCATGGAATATAGCAGGCCTCAAAGCAAAAATGGACATACCTGAGTGGAGGGAATTTATTGACTCATATGAGATCTCTCTATTCCAAGAGGCAGGCCTTACGGAGGATTGGGTATCTGGGTCGCCACACATCTTGGATGCTCAGTTAAGCTGTTAGACACCCACCCCACACCCCGACATTCTATTTGTAGTACTCTCCCTTAATAATTCCCCCAAGCTGGCAATTATTAACGTATATTCATGTCCCGTTAAACACGGGCAGACTGCGCAGATGTTGGACTGCCTGACTGCCTTCCTCACTATGATATCTGATCAAACCTTTCTTATATTTGGAGGGGAGTTTAACTCACATTTTGAGCCTTTAAATGGGCTATCTAGTCCCATAACGAGTGACGAGGACTCTTGGTGGGGAATTTCAGCATGTAATCATTATCCTCTGAGAGCCTGGTCCCCTTTAGCTCTGCAAATGACCACACTAACTATGACCCACTCGCTGAGAGTGTGTAATGCCAGATTGTTTGAGGATAACCCAGGGAAACATATATTTGAAAGGAATGGTAAGGTGTCCGCAATAGATTATATTCTGGTGAAGGTGGAAATTTGGCACAGGATAGTGAATTGTAAAGTTCAGTGTCGCCTTGAAAGCGATCATAACCCCTTAATCATTACTCTTGATTGGGGCAACTTGGCAGCTGGGAATGTTGACTTTCCCCAGCGAACGCCGAACTTAACTACTGCTGAGGGTGGGAGAAGAATACGTTGGGCGGCCTTTGCACAATTACTTGAGGCAAAGGCTTTGCTATACAAATCGATCCTTCCCTTCTTGGAAAAGGCTAGCCTTATTGGTGATAGATGCAATGATATAAAGTGTTTAGAGGAGCTAGAGGCAAATCACCAGGACTTGGCTGGAATACTGGCTGACTTTTTTTATACTTCCTCTACTAAGAAAAGGAAGGAAGACAGTAGCAACAATCCTTGGTATAACCGGGCATTTAAAGAAGCAAGGACTGATTTGTTCATTAAACTACGTGAGGGGGACGTCCCATCTAATAGGGAGGCTAGGGCTTCTTTTAAAAATATTATTTTAAACGCAAAATCTGAATGGGAGATAGAGAGATGGCAGTCTATTAAGAGAGCCCTCGATGATAGGGATACAAGAGGGTTCTGGAATTTGGTTAGAACAGGCAACCCAGATGGTAAGAATGCAATTGGGCCAAATCTTGGGGAGGAGGTTTGGCGTTCCCACTTTGAAAAATGATACTCAAAGTCTCAAGAGGGGTCTGCCGCAGTGGGGCCACTCGCGATCGGTCTCACTTATGTTTCATCCGCTGACATTCCCCCTTGTTCCCTGGGTGAGGTATCAATGGCCTTAACTAAAGTCCTTTCAAATAAGGCTCCGGGACTGGATAGGGTCCCAGGTGACCTATACAAATCTGAGCAGGTAGTATGGGTCCCCTATCTGAGGTCTCTTTTCAATGCAATCCTCCAGGGTCTGATACCCCCCCAAACGTGGATAGAGGCTGAGATCATTCCAATATTTAAAAAAGGTTGTCCTCTAGAACCGGCTAATTATAGACCTATTAGCCTGATTGACGTATCGCAAAAAATTTTTGCACGCGTCCTCTTGGAAAGACTCAAGACCTGGATTGACGACCATAATATATTGACCCCCTCCAAGCGGGATTTAGATCAAAAACCTCAACCATAGACCAATTGTTTCATCTTCAACTGATCTATTGGAAAACTATCACCTTGGAGAGAGGATCACTTTACTTAAAATTTGTTGACCTCAAGTTGGCATTCGATCTGGTTGATCGAGATCAGCTGTGGGCCCTCCTTCTGGAAATGGGGGCTCTGGTCTACTTGTGCCATCAGTTACGAAACCTCCATGTAGACACCTTTGCCAAAATTTGGTATGGGAATAGAGGGGAACTCTCGGCTCCGGTCCGCGTAGAGAAGGGCGTAAGACAAGGTTGCGTCCTCGCTCCTACACTTTTTTCCCTTTTCCTAAATGGGTCAATTGCTAATCTCTTGGAGGTTAAGGATATAGATTCTCCTAAACTTGCAAATCGCAAAATGCCAGCACTTATGTTTGTGGACGACACGCTGCTCCTATCAAAAACACCAATGGGGATGCAGCGTGTCTCTTTTTGCAAGAAAATGAATCTTGAGGTGAACTTAAAGAAAATCAAATATATGGTTTCCATGCAGACACTACTAATTGCCCAAATCCCAAATTAGATTTAACTGCCCTTGAGAGAGTACCTGTGTTTGATTATTTGGGGCTTGCCCTAAATGATACCATGGACTGGGGCATACAGACCTCGAAGGTGAATTTAAAACTCACTCAGGTCAGTGGGGGCATTTGAAAAATACACCGGACTTGTGCAGCAAAGGTTATTGTCCCCCCTGTAGAAATTATATAAACTACAAGCAATGGGTACCTCCCTGTATGGTGCGGAGCGTTGGGGCCATTCTCATTCCCTTACTAAAGTATTAGGCACAACTGAGAATAACTTTTTAAGACAACTGTTGGCTCTCCCTAATAGTACCCCCCTAATTCCTCTACGGATGGACCTAGGTATTCCCCCTATCGCTGAAGTGATTGCCTCTCACCCACTACTTTATTGGCAACGGCTATGGAGCACCCCATAGCTGGACAATTACAGAGAGGAATTAAAATCAGTTATGTGTATTTTAGGGGCAGGGAAAATCCCTTGGCTATCCTACATTCGGAATACCTTCCACCAAATCGGAAGGAGCGATATGTAGGCTTCACCTGAAGAGTCATGTTCTGCCACCTCCAAACAGTCGCTACACTCTGATATAAAAGAATTTCATCTTATGTCCATTCATAGGGTGATACAGTCTTCGAATTTAACCTTGAGGTTCCTTGATGCAAAATCACTCTATAAAATGAAGACGGCCTTAGATCTTATACAACCATCCCTAGCAAAGCAACTCTTCCTCCAATTTCGACACAGGACAATCCCACTCTATGCATTCTCTAACAACTGGCATGGAGCTAATAGACTATTATGTCCTGGGTTTAATGAGTCAGAAGAATCAAAGGCCAACATGATCTTTGTTTGCCCTGCCTATAAGGTTGCAAGATCAAAGTGGGTTCTTCAACTCTGTGGGAATTTTAGATTCAGGAACTATAGAGATGTTCTTAGGCTATTTAAGTATGACACACACCCAGTCTTTGTTGTTGCTATAACAAAGTTTCTTTTGGCAATGTGGTGTAAGCGCAGATGTTTGGTGAAAAGTCAAGGCTGTGTATGATAATGACTCTCCCGGTTTCCATGTTCCCAGATATTAACTGTTACAAATTAATGTTTGTTTTTAACCATGCTATTAACTGTGCCATTTGGCTTATCTATTTATATTCTTAATTAAATGGCCCATGTGATGAATTCCCCCTGTAGATGCGACTAGCTCCCCAACATCAATATCTGTCTTTTTGCCCATTGTACCCTACGACTCTAATGAAACATCATTCCACTCAATTTTAACTGTCATTGTTTTTTAACTGCAAAGTATATTTTATTGTGTGTTTAACATTGAAATTGAGCTTTTATGGCAGCAATTGCCGAAATAACGTTTTTTTTAATTGAATTGAGATAGTGTAATGTCCAGATGTTGTTGAAGGACTATCATGAAAAAAAATTGCTACTGCTACGAAAGTTTTTCCTGATATTGATACTTGACTTGCTATAAAATGTTTAATAAAAGTTTCCAATTTTCTTCCATCAGCTGTACAACGTTGTATAATTAAAATTACATATTGTCCATATCTTCGTATAAATAATGTTGATAACATTTCTGATTTGCATTGGCTACACTCCATGTTTTGAATTGCTGCTTTAACTAGTTTGTTGAAAGACACTGTTTTACAGTCTGGTAATGTCAAATATATAAATCTTTCAGTATCTATGTTACTGCAATATGTAAACATACAATTTTCACATTGATGTCCCCATTTATAACGAAGGCCAAAAAGATTTTCAATTTCTATTCCTTCATTTTCCAATATGGCAAGCATATACATTAGAAACTCCTGAGCATCTTGTTGGTTATTCTGCGTAAATTTTGTAGAACTAGAACATATATCCAAAAGACTACGAATATCAGAAACGCTTTGCATTTCACTTTTATCAGTTCTTATTTTTTCATAAATACAATGCAACAAGGAACAAAATCTTTTTTCACAATCCTCCATAATTAGCTGGTGCAAACTTTCTAGAAATAAAACAACATTGACCACTACATTAGCATAGCAGTTGATACCTGAACTATTTTCAAACTGATAACCAACAATCTCTTCAATAGTAGGGGTGGGTGGAATTTGCGTAATCGCATTACGCAAATCCCTGCAAAATGGTAAAAAATCTCTGCAAACACGCAGAAATTCCGCAAACATGCGCAATTGCTTGTTCGCGATGCTTTTTTACTGTTCGCAATTGCTGTTTGCGTGCTCGGGGGAAGCTCGCAAACAAGCATTTGAGAACGCGAACAAGCAAAAAATTTTGTGAAGTAGCAGATCGCGGGATTTTGGCCAATTTTGCGTTCTCCGTGGAACGTGAAATTACCCAAATTTCGCAAATTCCGCGATGGAATGGAATTTACCGCCCAGGCCTATTCAATAGTGTTGTTTTTCTTATTGCTTGCAATCTCAACATTATCTTGATTTTTTTCCTTCTCTATAGCTTCACTACAGATATTCCTATATGTTCTTTTTCGACCTACCACACACTTTTGAAATACAGGATATTGGGAGCATATGCTCTTCTTAACCTATTATACTCTTTACACAGTTTGCATCTGCAGTAATCTTTGTCTCATCAAAATCAATCAAAAACAAACCAGACAAAGTTTTGACTCTGGACAAAAGAACATATGCCATACCCTCTTTAAACACAGTACTTCCAGTACTTCCAATGTTTACCAAAGCACTGTCTACACTTAATCCTTGAGATTTATGAATAGTCACTGCATATGCCAGGGAAAGTGTAAACTGTTTCTATGGATATATACATCTTTAACAAGCAAAAAACAAACTGAACAACAACCGGTTTGTTTTACTTCTTCAATTCGATCAAATTCAATTTTTAAAAATTCAATTTCATCTCTATTTTGATAATTAACAAAATATACAACTTTACTCATTGCTCCATTTACTAAACCTTTTTCTACATCCAAATGAAGCCTTAAAATTACATGACAGTTTACAAATCCAATAGATTATTTTCTAAACCAGCAGTTTTAGATATCAATGTTTCTAAAGAATCTAATTTTGTTTTCAATTTTACCATCAAAATATTAGTGATTCCTTCATGCTCTATTTTTTCAATGGCTTTTATTTTTAGTATTTCTTCCATTTCTAGGTTCAAAAGTTGTTCATTGAATATAGAACACTCTTGCAGTGTTGGCATTAGGCAGAATATAGATTTCTTTTCTGCAATTTTCATCTATATTTTCTCAGGAGCTATATTTTCATTTGGAAACAAATTTGAAAGTAGTCAACTTTGCAAAGCTTGTTTGCCATGTTCTGTCAGTTCTCCAATTCTTATATCTTGAAGAATAGTTCCATAATCAACATAATTAGCCTGTCACATATTTGAAATCAGTTCTTTGTATTCAAATAGGACCAAATAATAATGGTTCCAACACTTCCCAAAGACTTTCTGGTTTCTTCATGCACAAGTGTTTTAAATACTGGCTGTCCTTTTACAGGAGTAAGTTGCAATAGATCTCCAAAAACTATAATGTTTTCCTTCAAATAAGACATCGTACTCTGTTTTAAGAATTTGCTGCATTCTTAAATGCACAAAAGCAAGCATTAAGTTTGAGACCATGCTTACCTCATCAATAATCAGAAATTTCATTTTCTTTAGCACTCTTGAAACTTCATAACAAGCTGCTCCAGATAGCTTGTGATATTCCAATTTGTTTTCATGCTCTACAGGTAGCATAAATAAACGATGCAATGTAATTTGTTTAATGTTGTGTGCTGCCAATCCGGTTGGAGCAGTTACAAGACAAGTGTGAGTCAGTTGTTTTTTTTAGATTACTGGTCAATACTTTAATTAAGAAACGTTTTCCTGTTCCTGCTTGACCACTAACATACAGTCGGATAGGTTGAAATGATGTGCATGTGCATTCTTTCTTTTCATGAAGAAATCCATGTGCAATCTGTTGTTTCACTTGCTGATATATTTCTTTCTGTTCAACATTTAGGTATTCCTTCCGAATTTTCTAAGTCGATAATATCATCTTGAGCTTGATGCATTGCTGTTTCCACTTCATTCACGGTTTGAACAGTTGCAAAAGTGCTAAATAGTAAAATTCCCTTTAATCAGGAGTGTCAAACTCAGTTTTCTGTGATTAATCAAGGTTCCTTTTCTTTGTTTCACCAAACATCCTTTGGGAAACCTATCACTGCATATTTTCCATCATTGATGTTTTCTGTAGTATTCCGTTTAAAAGTGTAGTTTTGCAGCACTTCATAGAGACATATGTTCTCAAGAGGATGATGTTGATTTGGATAATCTGTGTCCAACATGTTTGTTTTAATAATATCTGTACTTTCCAGATCTTTTTCTGCTAAATATTCAATTTCTTGTACAGATTTAAGTACTCAATTTTGCATTGCAGCAAGACCTAGACTCACCCAAATGATTCTTCTAGATTTTGAGTATAAAATTGCAGATGATAACTAATCTGAGCATTCATACGCTCCAATTTCTCGATGGGATAACATCTTCAAACTGAAACTGTGTAATTTCTTACTAAGACTCTTCTCGTGAGAAATTTCTTTCCACATTTCTTTCAATTCCTTCTTTTTTGATTTTGTAACTGATATAAAACTGTTTACTCTTCCTTTGGATATTGCAGGATGTGGAAATCCAAAACGAAATTTGGTATAAAACTTTTCCTTAGACTTGTACTTTCGTTGAAAATATTTTCCACACAGATGAGTTTGGAATCGTAAGACTTGTTGTCTTAAGTTGTTTTCTTCTGTTCTTTTTGGTATAGCGCATGTGGCATATTCTTAAATAAAAGACAAAACAGTATCATCCAAATCAGTTCCGAATTTGGGTGCATCATTGATCCATATCGGCATATGTATATGAGGAGCATCTCTAGCTTGATACTCCTTTTTCCAAAAGAAATCCACAACTTCTACAAGAGGAGGATTCTTTTTATTGCAGATAAAAAACATCATAGCTTCAAATCTATGATTTAAATAGCTGCATACATTAACAGGATTCAAAGACCACAATTCTCCAGGTGTCCTGTATTAAAAAATTTTTATATTCGAATTTGTCTCCCGAAGAAATTCAAGTAAATCATTCCAAGCGTATTCAGCACAGAATAGGTTACAGAACCACGTAGGAGTTCCTAAGTTCCTTAGCATACATTTAAGTACTCCATGACGACGGTACCAATACTCATTAGTGCCGCGCTGACATGCCATCAAATTAATCAGCAGAGATTCTAAAAGATCATCTCTCTGATGTACTTTATCCATAAATTCCTTTGCTGAAACATTTTGAAGATGTACTCCTGTTTTCAATTTGTGGTTGACTGCATATGAAAGTCTAGACAAGTCACTCTCAAACAAATGATGAAATATATATGGGATACATTGTCGAAATCTTGGATCTTCTGCATACAATCTTGTTGTCCGGTATTCAGGTGCTAGAATCTGCACTGATTGTTCATCATATCGTCCATCTTTTCCTATATGGAACAACTGCGGAAAACAATGAGCTTCCAATCTTTTTCCCCTTACACTCATAGGACTTCCCTTTGCTTTTTTCATTTGAAATAATTTAATAGTATTCCCCAACACTTCTTTCGAATGAAGTGGATGTACACTATAATGTTCATAGATTTCTTCACTTTTGGACATGTCCACTTTTTCAATTTGACCATTTTACGTTTCAGTATCATCTCCTAAAAGTATTTCTTCTTCTTCCATGTACGCATGTTTATAGTACTCATTGTTTTTACATATATGTGTTTTTACTTTTGATTTTCTCAGCAACTACTGAACAGATTTCCACCATTTAACAAAAGGGCATGAGTCTGAACGTAGGGCTACCTCTTTGCCAAATTTGAAATAATTCCGTTCCGCAGTTCAGGCTGCAGCGCTGCAAAATTTTCCTATGGAAAATTGCATTGCGAAAACATGTTTTGGGACCCCCCTTTTTTCTCAGCCCCCACTTGACGAATCACCCCAAAACATTTAAGATAGGAGCGGACCGGAGCGGGCCATAAGTTTTGAAAATGTCCCAAAGATTCGTCTAACGACGCCAAAGTTATTGGAAATAGAATGTTTTGATTTTCTTATGGATAATAGGTCCTAACTATAACTACCTACTGATATGTAGACATATAGATATACAGATATATATATAAATAGATAGATAGATAGATAGATAGATAGATAGATAGATAGATAGATAGATAGATAGATAGATAGATAGATAGATAGATAGATAGATAGACAGATAGATATAAAGATATAGATATAGATATATAGATATAGATATCCAACACAAGATCACTCCTTTGAAGGACCAGATCAGAGCCCACTTCAGATTCACAGGACTTCACTTTATTTTAAAACCAGCATTACACGTTTCAGCTTGAATGCTTCAAATACTGATGACACTGGTGTACGTGCTCAACTTCTTTAAATAGGTGTTACCTCACTCCCATTGGAGGATACACTGGCTCTGTTTTGATTGCCAAAATAGTCTTGTTTTTAATAAAATGTAACCCCTCAAAATCTTGCACCCGGCTGCATGCTTGCCTTTGAAGTTAATGTACCTGAATATGCAGCGTTAAGTAGCCTTCACCCTTCTGTGTAGTCACGGTCTGACTTCTGTCGGCAGGTTTACATTTACCCCAGGATGGGGCAGTTCAGCGGTTTCAGCGGTTTTCAATACCTTAGATTATCCTTTTGTAGATGCCAATGTTTCCTCTGTACAACTCTGTACAGGACTTAATTTTATTTTAAAACCAGCATGACACGTCTCAGGTCGAATGCCTTTTTCAAATGCTAATGACACTGGTGTACATGCTCAATGTCTTTAAATAGGTGTTGCCTCACTCCAATTGGAGGATACACTGGCTCTGGAAAACATCCTTAACAACGAAGTTTAAATTACGACTTACCTGAACAACGAAGTCAGAACAACGACAAATGTTAACAACGAATTTCCCAAACCACAACTTTACTTAACAACGAAGCTTATTTTGTTTTCTGTGATCAAGTTACATGGAGAAAAAAATGACCACTAGATGGCAGGCTTACATTCTGCATGAACTATAAGCTCTGGATAAGTAGTCAAGCACCAAGGGCTTACTCAAGAATCACAGAATGGTGCCGGGCCTCAAACTTGGTTTTTAAGTTCCAAAGAGGGCGGCTTTGGTTGTAAGTTAATATACCATCCCCACTTTTCCAATTTCTTTAAAGTTGCAAACATGAAGCAAAACACGCAGGGATGTGTTGTTCTGAACTGATAAAACTGCAACAGAGTGAGTAAACAAGTTAAGCATCCATCACAGTATTAGAGATGTGACAACTCTAATTTTCACATGTACTGTCAAGTTCAGCAATAACAAACAAAAAATGGATACTGTTTGAGGAAAAAAAAGTGGAGGGGCATTCAGCATATTCACTCAGAGGTACGTTGTTTCATAAATAATATGGTTGAACAGAAGCCCCGCACACTTCTAGAAAGTGCTAAGTGCTCCGCTCCACTAAGTAATACATAAATGAAAAAAAAGCAAATTACTTGCTAAGCGTGGCACCCGGACCAGGAGGCAATGTGTTAACAACTATACAGACAACAGGAAGTAGGAGAGGTGATGATGTGCTAGGTTGACCTAGTGACAAGCGATGCACTAGACCACACCGGCAATGAGGCATCACATGTCACGATTACAGTAGGTGCAATCATAGCTTGTGTGTGGGTGATCGTGTATATTTTTAGAGTAGGGGGAATTAGTATTTATGGGGTGGGGGGATCGGGATACTGATTGGAAAGCATTTTTTTAACATGCATTCATTCACAGCAAAAATTTGTGGTAAAGGAATGCGTGGGAAAAAAAATTGTGGTTTAGACGAGGTCGTGGTTAAGACCTCGTTAGGGAAGTCGTGGTTGGGGAATTTCTTGTTTAAACATATAACCACTGGCTCTGTTTTGATTGCCAACAGAGTCTTGTTTTTAATAAAATGTATCCCTGCGAAATCTTGCATCTGGCCGCATGAATTTAACACACCTGAACATGCAGCGTTAAGTTACTGGCATCCTTCTATGTAGTTACTGTCCGACTCCTGGCAGCAGGTTTACATTTTCCCCAGGCTGCAGCAGTTAAGCAGCGTCTAATACTTTCAAGCCTCCTTTTTGCCGATGCCACTGTTGCAGCTAAACAACTTCAGGATGGGTGCTCTGCCATGCCTATGACTGCACATATATATGCAACACATGATCACTCCTTTGAAGAACGAGATCAGAGCCCACTTTAGATTCACAGGACTTCACTTCATTTTAAAACCAGCGTGACGCGTTTCAGCTCGAAAGCCTTTTTTAAATGCTGATGACACCGGTGTACATGCTCAACATTTTTAAATAGGTGTTGCCTCACTCACATTAGATGATACACTGGCCATGTTTTGATTGCCAATAGTGTCTTGTTTTCACTAAAATGTATCCCTGTGAAACCTTGCGTCCAGCTGCATGCTCACCTTTGAAGTTAACACGCCTAAACATGCAGCGTTAAGTAACTTGCACCCTTCCATGTAGTCATGGGCTGACTCCTGTTGGCAGGTTTACATTTCCACCAGGCTGCTGTGGTACAGTGGCTTCCAATACCTTGAAGTATACTTTTGCCAATGCCACTGTTGCCGCAGAACAACTTTAGGATGGGTGCTCTGCCGTGCCTGTGGCTGCAAGTATATATCCAATGCAAGATCACACCTTTGAAGAACCAGATCAGAGCCAACTTTAGATTCACAGGACTTCACTTTATTTTAAAACCAGCATTACACGTTTCAGCTTGAATGCATTTTTCAAATACTGATGACACTGGTGTACGTGGTCAAACTTCTTTAAATAGGTGTTACCTCACTCCCATTGGAGGATACACTGGCTCTGTTTTGATTGCCAAAATAGTCTTGTTTTTAATAAAATGTAACCCCTCAAAATCTTGCACTCAAAACCATCATGACGCCTTTCTGCTCAAATTCCTTTTTCAAATGGTGATGACACTGGTGTACGTGCTCAAGATCTTTAAATAGTTCTTGCCTCACTCTCATTAGAGGACACACTGGCTTGGTTTTGATTGCCAACAGTGTCTTGTTTTTTTTTTTGAAAATCTTTATTAACATGAAGATATCATTGACATATACAATATCGCAGAAGGATGCAATCGGTTCCTACTTCCCAGTAAACTGGTATTACAATATGGTGATGCGTGTTCGAACATGTAGTGAATATAGTTCCAACAGATACATGGAGTCATAGCAGCAATTGGTCTCAGTACAGTATTTGGAACAATACTAATCTGCCTCAGTTCTAACTAAGGTATCCCCTTCTATACTTAACTTCATGTTCAGCCATGTGTGTAAGTCTTTTTAAAAGTATAAACAAGAAAAAAGCAAAAGGAAAGAAAATCAACGTATTTGTCATCGTGTAACGTGTGTCTCCTGTACACCCCCACATTCAGCAGCCATTTAGGTTATTCACAATTCGGTACCTGAACAAGCATAATCGTGCAACAGCCCGGTGCATGAAGAACTAAACACCCACCCTCCTAATCATCCTCCTCCTCAGAATCTAAATCCTCGTCCTCTGGCAAAGGTTCACAAATTTCTCCACTATAAATGTTCCAGGGAGCCCAGATCTTGTTCCATTTCCGGGGGCACGCCCTGAGCACATACACCGCCCTTTCCGTCACCATCAACATGTCCATATTCTTGGCCCATCGAGTTGCTGTAGGTAGTTCTGGAACATCCCATTTTTGTGCTATGTCTCTCTTGGCTACTGTAATGGCTAGCGTGACCCACAACAGTCCATACCTGTCCAAATCATTGGGGTCCCAAATGTTCAACAAACATTTTCGAGGTTCAGGCAGGACAGACACCTTAACTGCTTCAGAGACAGTACGCATAATTTGTTTCCAATACTCCTGTATCAGCGGGCCTTCCCACAGGGTGTGGTACAGGTTCCCTTCCTCCCCGCACCCCCTGAGGCAAAATGGGTGTGGTGTTCGTTGTATCCTGTGCAGTAACATTCTCGTGTAGTAGACTCGGTGCAGAATTTTGAGTTGTACTAATCTGAATTTCGCAGATATGCCCACTTCCCTCGGTGAGGCAAGCGCCTCATTCCATTCTGTTTCATCAACCTCCCCTATGTCCCTTACCCATTTCTCCTGAAGGTGTAATGTGGGGTCCGCCAGATTATCGACTAACTTTTTATATGTAAGAAAAGTAGCACTCTGAGGCATATAATCCGTCAGTAGTCTGTCTTCCAATGGCGACGACTCTGGTAGATCAGTGCCTGTTGGAATTGCCTGGAGTAGTGCGTGGCGTATCTGTACGTATCTAAATGTTTCGTTGGGGCCTAAACCATACTGCTGTTGAAGTTGTGGTAATGCAATCACTGTGCCTTTCTCCCACAGGTCCCCTACCGTGGAGATTCCTATGCGGTCCCACTGTGCAAAACCTTTACATGATCTAAGGTTTCCCAATGATTTTGTATCCCACAGTGGTGTCAGTCTGGTAAGTTTGCCTGCCCAGCCCAATCGTGCTTGTGCTTTGTGCCATAATGCAGCTGTGTGTTGCGTCGGGCCAATCAGTTTTCTAACCTGGGATTTGTTGTATAAGACTGAAAGCATGCCGTCTGTTCCAAGTTGAGACCAGTCCACTTTATACGCCGGGTCTTCACATGGGGTATGGACCCATTGATTAATTATCTTAAGTTGGGTCGCCCAGTAATATAGTTGTACATTGGGCAGTGCAATCCCTCCCTCGTACCAACTCTTCACCAGTTTATCATGGGCGATACGTGCCGGGCCATTGTTCCAGAGTAAGCTGGAGACCAGCGCCGCAATCTGTTTAAAATAGTGCGGTGCAACCATATGAGGGGTATTTTCCAAGACATATAAAAACCTGGGGAGCGCCATCATTTTGTATAAAGCCGCCCTACCCAGCAGGGTCAGGGGCAAAGTTGCCCAGTGTTTAACGTCAGCACGCAGACGTTCTAGAGGTGGTTTTAAATTTGCATCAAAGAAGTCAGCGGCGCTTCTTGTAATGAAAATACCCAAATATTTAAAGGAGGTCGTCGTTAAGGCCAAGGGGCAGTCCTCCCGTAACAATGGCTCCGGGCCCTTGAGTACATATACTACAGATTTCGACCAGTTTAAGGTATAACCCGATGACTCCCCGTGTGTGTTACAGAGGTGTAGTAGGGCAGGGATTCAGTTGTCGGGGTCAACCATGTAGATGAGCATATCGTCTGCATACAGGGAGATCTTATCCTCCCACCCCTCCTCCCACTTGATACCTCGACACAGTGGCGTAGTTCTAATCAGGATTGCCAACGGTTCAAGCACCAGGGCGAAGAGCAAAGGAGACAACGGGCATCCCTGTCTAGTCCTCCGCCTCAGTGGGAACGACGCTGAAATATGTCCATTTGCTACCACCTGCGCCACCGGTAACGTGTACAGCAGGCGTACCCATGCCCTAAATTTAGGTCCAAAGCCCATATGAGTAAGCACTGCGAATAGGTATTCCCATTCCACTAGGTCGAAAGCCATTGTGGCATCGAGGGAAAGGATCACCGCTTGCTCAGTAAGAAGGTGCGCACGCGCCATCACCCCATGGACCCTCCTTAGATTCATTGCCGTGCTCCTGTGGGGCATGAAGCCCGATTGGTCAGGGTGTATCAGTGTGTGAAGATGTTGTGTAAGACGGCTGGCCAGGATCTTAGCTAGGATTTTAGCCTCCACATTAAGCAATGAAATGGGGCGGTAGGAGGTGCACGCAGTCGGTGGCTTACCCGGTTTAGGTATAGCCACTATGGTGGCAGTACGCTGGTCAAGCGGCAGAGTCGCCCTATCAAGGCTGTCAGTGTACATATTCAGCAACGGTTTACTGAGCATAGGGGCCACTGCTTTATACCATTCCACAGGCAGGCCATTGGGGCCCAACGCCTTACCAGACTGCAAATTTTGGATCGCCAATTGAATTTCTTCTTCCGAAAGATCAGTATCTAATTCTTGCTGTGCCTCTTGTGTGAGTTCAGGGTTGACGATATTCTCTAAGGAAATCATCGCCGTCTGTGCAGTGACGCCACGGTCTGGGGTGTATATGTCCCGGAAGTGACTTGCCAGAGTATGTACGATTTGTTCAGGGTGTGTCTGTAGTTGACCATCGTGTGTGTAAAGTCTCTGTATGCCTCTGTTACTACCCCCTCTATTGTCCAGCCACGCCAGCATTTTCCCGGCCTTGTCTCCTACATCATATACCCTATGTAACTGATGACTATGGACGGTTGTTTTAAGATGATCTCGGTATTGTTGTTGGCGGAGCTGTAATAAGTGTGTCGTTTCCGGTGTGGGATTCGACATGTGAGCAACATTCGCGTTGTGAAGTGCGAGTTCCAGTTCCGTGAGTTCCCGTCTAGAATCCCATTTGTGACCCGTTATCGCTGCTATCGCCACCCCCCTGAGGACTGTTTTATAGGCCTCTCAAAGGACAGAGGGCGAAGAAACGGTCCCTTCATTTTCATTGAAGTATTGCACGGTCGCCCGTTTAAGTTTTTTTCTTATCTTAGGGATTTTCAAATAATTGGGATATATTGGGTATGTTCTCGCACACTTCTTTTCTTTGGTGGTAAGTGATAGAGATATCGGAGAGTGGTCCGATATACCCCTTGGCAGGATATCCATTTTGTCTATCGATCCTAAACCCACCCCCAAGAATAAAACATAGTCTATTCGTGAAAGGCTATTATGAACAGCAGAATAGTATGTGTAGTGGGTGGTCGCTGGGTTCAATTGTCACCACACATCGGTAAGGCCCATCGCCTCTATAAAGCCAGGAAGCGCGGCAGAACCACCCGGGCGAGTTCGCACAGGTAAGGTGTCCAGTGCAGGGTCCATTATGGCGTTACAGTCTCCCCCAAGTATTGTATCCCCCTCCGGGAGGTCTAGGAGAAATTTACCAAGAGCTGGCAGTGCTGCTGAGTGAAGTGTCGGGGGGATATACACAGAGACCACATTTAGAGGCCGTCCTTCCCACTGTCCATGCAATGCCGCGAAGCGACCTTGGTCATCCATTTTGTGGCACTCGACAAGAAAGGGTGACAATTTTTTTATGAGTATCCCAGTGCCCCTGGATCCCGTTGTGAATTCTGAATGTACTGCCATAACATACCCACGTCTGTTGAGTGCTTTACATGTGGATCCTGCAAGGTGTGTTTCTTAGAGCAGCACTAGATCAGGTCCCTGATGTTTAATCGCTTGCAAGACTAGAACTCTTTTAATTTTATCCCCCAGGCCCCGAACATTCCAGGTCAACATACGTAGGGGAGGCACATCAGCCATCGCAGGCGCGCCCTCAACTGACGCTGCGTTTAACTGTTGGGCCATCGGGTCGCATAATCATCGTAGCAGGCGATCGGTAGCCGACATCAACCCAGATGCGGCACCCTGTGACAGTGTACCATAATTGTGTGGCTTGTGGCAGTGTGGTGTACCATAGAGTAGAAGTGATGACAAAAAACAATAACATTAACATTCGAACTCCCCCTCCAACCCCCCTCCCTGCTCCCCTGCTCCACGGACCGTTCCCCGCCCGCTTCCCCAACTTGGCAGAGTGCTTTTCCCCATTCCCTACTATCTTACTTGCTCGTGGGGTTGGTGAGTCCCCTACAGGCACCGGCTAATGCTCACCCTACTCAGCTTAACCAACTCCAGGTCCCTATAGTTCGCATGAAGTGTCACCTGTAAAGTTGACCTCTAGATCGAAGCCGGCTGTCCAGAGTCAAGAGGGTCCTGCTCCAAATCAGAGTCTAGTCCGGCAGCCTCAGCGTGCTGTGAAGGACGAGTGTTCTGGTCGTCCATCTGCTTATCGTTGTGATGATTTGGCCGGTCTCTGTGCGGACGCTGTTGCTGCCCCGCCTGTCTCCATCCATCAAGCCAGTCACGCACAACTTCTGGTGTATCAAAGAACCACGCTTTTCCATTGGCCACAATTCTCAATTTGGCGGGGAACAACATTGAATATTGCAGGCCCTTGTCTCGTAGTGCTTTCTTTACCTCCGTGAATGACTTCCGGCGCCTGGCAACCTCTGCCGTGTAATCTGGAAAGAAGGCCAGAGTAGAGTTTTGGATCTTGATCGGTGGAGAAACTCTCGCCGCCTGCAAGATGGCGTCCCTGTCTCTGAAATTAAACAATCTAGCCAGTACAGGCCTCTGCGTCGCACCCGGCTTGGGCGTCCCACCCGGGACCCGGTGCGCCCTCTCAATGGAGAAAAAATGGGACAGACCTTTAGGCTGCAGTTAATTTTTAATGAGGTCCTCGACATAGAGGTCCATGGCTCCCTTTCCTTCTGTTTCCGGTAGGAATGCGTACGTTGTTCCTGCGGGAACGCCCTTCCTGGTCATCCAGCTTTTCCCGTAGCATCTTGGTGACTTTTACCATGCGTTCCATTGCAACTTGTAGTTCAGAAGTGTCCTGAATAAGTGATTTGGTAACCACTTCAACTTGAGAAACTCTCTCGGTCATCTTCTGAAAGTCCACCCGCAGCAGAGTAACCTCAGAGGAAATGGAGCCCAATGTTGTTTGCACCTCTGAGAGGGTCCTCATAATGTCCTCCAGCGTCACTTTTTTGGTGCCATCCACGTCCGGTGCAGCACCCGAGGAGTGTCGACCACCAACTTGCGAGTGGCCTTGCTGGCTATAAGCAAACTTGTCCAATTTCGCCTGCGTCGACGAGCTCCTGGTCCCTTTGCCTGCCATGATACGAGGCAGTGCAGTCTCGAGTTGTCGCTGTCCCGGGAGCCCAGGCGTCAACTAGGCGGCAGCTATGTCCGTTACAAATCTCTTTCGCACACTGTCGCCGCAGCAATGCAGTTTCAGGATCTCGATCGGTATCCGACAGTTGCGAGGGTTCTGTAAGCCTTCGACCGCATCAAAGGCAGCCTCGACGAAGGTCCAGCTCTGCAGCCCCACATCCAGTAGGCGTCCGCTCCTCCGGTGCGCTCACTCCTGTCCCAGGGCATCCGAGGCGGGCAGGCTTCGACTCCAAAATGGCGCCCGACAGGGTCTCGAGGGGCCGCCCTCCTTGTGGAAACTTTCACAGTCCAGCCACCGCCGTGGTTTCTCTGCGGCTCGAGCAGTCGCTCCCATCCACAGGCCTCAACGGCCCCTTAAAGTCTTTCACCAGCAATTGTTCAATACGGTCCGTTCCACGGGGGGCCGGCCGTTGCCACTGAGTTCAGCCCGGGAAGGTCGCACTTTCACCGGGGTAGACGAATACTCCAGGCCGATGTCTCCTTTTTGCTGTAGGCCTCACTACGCACGAGTTGAGAAGTGCAGTTCTCGATATTCGATTTTCACCGGGGTTGGATCAGGAGGTGCAGATTCGGTTCCTGAGCAGGTACCGCCACTTCGAGCAGGCGTTGTGACGGATTAAGTTATCGGATTTTACAAAAGGCCGTTATGCCGTGAGGAGCTCCCACTTCACGCTGCCGCCATGCTCGGCCGCTAGCCACGCCCCCAACAGTGTGTGTTTTTAATAAAATGTATCCCCGTAAAATGTTGCATCTGGCCACATGCTTGCCTTTGAAGTTATATATATTCACGAAAAAACCCAGAGAATATGGAGACATTATAGTTATCATATAGAATTTTAAACAAACCTTAGGGATTTAAGAGGGTACTTAGCCCCCAAGGACTATCTACATCCAAGGGGACTTCATCCTCCAAAGGGTAGTGTACCACATGGTACCTCTATCTTGACGCCTTTATTCACTTTGCTCAGAAATTATCAGCCCCAGGTACTGTTTCTCAAGATATTAAATGTCAGACACAACATTTCTATCAAGGTGCAGCCAGCCAATCAGCACCCCGCTTTGGCACCAGGAGCCACAGAGTCACCACAGGTACATCAACAAAGTATCAACATCCCTAGATATACATATTTGGCTTTTGGTTAATATCTCAAAAACTACTGAATGAATTTATACCAAATAAAGGTAAGCATGCTCAATGGAACAAGATCTAGCTGTCTGCCAAATTTGGTGTAATTCCGTTTAGCGGTTTGGGCTGCAGTCACGTTCAAAAACTCCCTAAGGGAATTAACATGAGGAAAATACATATTGGGACACCCTCTTTTTCTTGGCTCCTGCTTGACGGATCACCTCAAACCTTTCAAGACAGTTAGTGTTGAATTTATTTGGAAAATTTGTGAAGATTCATCAACTACCAACAAAGATATAGGCAAGTCAAAAATCACTTTTTCTATGGAAACATGGTCCTTCCTAAAACTACCTTCGGGAATGTGATGTGTTACAGAAGTACTGATGTTTCCATTTTGCCTGGCCTTACATGGTTAATGGGGGTTGAGATAAAAGTATGATCTTAGTCTGCTGCCAGGGATAGGAGTTGTCACCTGAATTTTCCCCACATCTTCTGTCATCCTGCCATTTTTATATCTCTCACTGTCCATACTTCCACATCAAATACATTCACCCTATCCTTGGTGTCATGCCATATTGACGCCTTCTATGAGCTACTGAAAATATTTGATGGTAGACCATGTAGTTACTTCAACTACATACTTCTCCACAATGCAAGAGGGCTTGTCAGTGGTGCTTCTCTTCCGCTTTAGTGGGATGGTATGCATTTTACTGGATTTGGTAGGACTTAACATCCACAAATATCACAACTGTCATACGGAAAAAAGGGCCAAGACCTTGGTGTGGGATGCATTAATTTTGATTGGTGCCTGCATCGGTGATTGCGGTTAGGTGTAACCTATTTACTTTTTACGCCCATTCAGATGCATATGCATCATATCTATTCACTGTGTATATATAAACCCGTGTGAGAATCGGTGGAAATACAGTTGTAATGTTTCTAGTTGTAATTTCTATACACAATTTCAGGGAAACAACTCTCCTCACCTTCATTTTTCCTACCACAAGGAGGTGAAGAGGTATACATTTCCATCTGAGAAGTGTTCCCACACTTTTTGAAACACTGCATTTGTTCATAAATCTACGCATGTTAGTAGATATACTAATATATGCATTTGTTTAGGTTCTGATGCTACCCTTTGTGACTGGAGCTCAACATATCTAGGTGTACGTATTCCCAGAGTCAGTTGGCTGACCTCCGGTGTGTGCTACAGGGACACAGCAACCTTCCAGAGGGTGCCCTGCAACAGCAGCTGACCAGCACCAACTGGACATGCCTGGACCTGCCAGAAGGACTGCCCTGTCATTGGAAGGACTATTTTTCTGTCTGAAGAAGGGCAATTGGATCTGCTTCTCTTTATCCCCGGCTATCCAGAGTGACTCCAAGGGAGAGTTAGGTGGACTCCTGTGTGAGCCTCTCTGCAACTGCAGCTGGTCAGCACCAACTTGAAATACGTATACTTACCTGAGTGCAGATGTTTGCCTCTGCTGGAGGGAGTCCTGGTCCCAGGTGGTGCCCTCCATGCCCTGGACACTTGGTTCGAGTCAGTAAGAGCTCCTCCTAAAGCAAAAGGTAAAAATCATGACGTTTGGGCTGAACGCAAAAGTGAATGGGTTTGTTTGCACCAAGACTCCACCGCCCAAGATGACTGCCAATGTGCAGTACCTGCACGGCCTGCTCTGCATGCCAACAGTGACCATTCATGATGATCCACCAATGCAAAGGTCCAGCGACAACCAGCTATTCGCACTACAGCAACAACTGCCTGCTCTTTGTGCTGAAAGCTTGCTCCTCAAATCCCTCCCCAACGCTAATGAAACTCTCCCCAGCAGACTTCAGAAGGGAAGTCTTCAGTGGGACTAACTTGGCAGTTCACCATCACGGTCACCCTAAGCTTTTGACTTTCCCGCAATCCAGTGCAACCAGATAACCATGAGTAGTGCTTGCTGCTTCTTAACACTATTTTCACTTAATAGCGTTAAATTCATTATCTCTGGTTCTGCTGATAGGTTTGTGTTCATATTGGTGTCATTTTATTTATTAAAACGTTTTCCTTATTTGTAAATTGGTTATTGATTTTTCTTGTGAAGTATTTTCACTTCATTACTGTTTGTGTGTTGCAGAAATACTTTACACATTGCCTAGAAAGTAAGCCTGATTGCGTTCGTGCTTAGCTACTAGAGGGTTAAGCATAAGTTAATTTTGTGTTTTTTGTAGTTCACACTGAGAAGTTCTGTGGTTGTTGCTTGAGTGGGGCTTTCACCCCCCTCAACCAATAACCACATTACTTATAGGGGTCACTGGCTTTTTTTACTTAAGTTTGAAAATAGAAAGAAACGCAAGGCAAACAAAATTAGCCTAAGGTGGGAGCTACCATACCAGGGGGAGCTAGGTAGGGTTGGTGAAAGTTGCATCACAGTGAAAACAGTTAACTCCATTTTAGTTACAACTGATTTAACATAGACAGTAATATTGTTTTTCAGTGGTGTTGATTGTAAATATAACATATAAAACCTGATACAGTTTTGTGGCAATAGAAAATCCCATAGTATCTGAAAGAGGTGCTAAGTATAGAGAATAATCCACTTCTGGAATGTCCTCCTCCACAGAGAGAGTATCTTGGAGCAAGTGACATGAGTGGATTTGTTTCTGGGTTTATCACTTTGCCAGATAAATTAGAGGATTGTCTAGTACCACACAGTATTCGGCCACGTGCTTAATAGTTTAAAAAATCACTGAGCATATTTAATGTCAGTTGTTTGCTATTAGAGGGATTATTACAATATGGGGTCAATCCAAATTGGCTCTACAATGGGGGAGGAGCTATAGGGCTGGAGTTACATTCCCACAATATATCTCTTATTCAGTTACTATCCATAAAAAGATATTCCACCTACAACAGTGAATAACATGATGGCCCTGGAGTTTTCAGATGTAATATGCATGCTTGTAACAGTAGGAAAATGCACATAGAAACACATTTGTTTTTGACCGGAGCATTTCTACATGTAGTGACACTTTGAATGCCACTCTGTACAACTCGGAATGGGGAGTACATCTAGTTTGTGAGTTCAGACTTCTTAGGGCCTGATTACAAATTGAGGCATTATTTACAGGTTACTTTATTTAGCGGGTGCAATAAATAGCCCCTATTATGAGCATATGGAGAATAACACAGATTTTGGTGTTTAACGCACAAAACTCCATCTGATAGAGTAAATATCAGGGGTCTGATTACAAGTTCAAGCACTATTTATTGCCTCTGATAAATAAACATAGCATGGGGTACATTATTTATCGGCTGTGATAAAAAAACACCTATTATGAGTATATGGGGAATAACAAGGATGTTGGTGCTTCACGCACCACAATCTGCATTATACAGCAAATACTGTTTTCCCGTATTACATTTTATTAGGTTTATCCTGCTGAAAATTAACAAATGTTAGGTTGTAGTGTAGTTCCTATATTCCCAATAGGCTCTGCGAAATTGGAATAATATATCCTATAGATGTGATGTAGGACTTATATCTACTAGGTCTCTATCAAATATATTAGACTTAATTGTGAGTGCCAGCAAGCTCAGAGGTCACTAGAAACTTTCTCGAATTCACAAGAAGGGATTTAGTTTCTGTCAACCTCATAAACATGACAACTTTGTTTTCCCAAGATAAAACTGATCTTCAGAGTTGTGGAAACAATAGATAGATATTTCACTCAGTCAATCATGCATGCTTTGTTTCCCTAGAGGTGCAGAGAAATAGAGAGATGGGCGTTTTCAATAAAAGGATTTATTGAACAGTCTTCTTTCTCAAGCATAAGAAATGAACTGCTACAATTGTAAACTGGTTGCAAAATATAATACATACAGTAAAAAGAGTATAATAAAATAATACTGTAAGAGCATTGTATGGTTCCTAAACCATAGATAAATACATACATAAATATTAGAGGCTCAACTGGTGCTTCTAAAATACTCCTACCCCGATGTGCCTAACCTAAGCTTAGTACGAGGGAAGAAGTAAGTGAGGTGTAGCATAAATGTAGTATTCTTTGCCAAGAATCTGTCCAAGATTTCTCTTAGGGTCTAATCAGCTCTGTACCTTGATTTGGAATGAAGAAGGTCAGGCTCAGGACTCGAATTCCCAACAAACCGCAAGGGTAGCTTGGAAACACTGGAGCTGGATTTCTCGGCAGGCAAAAAGACAGCATCTCTCTCAGTCCGTCTGCTGCAGGATTGGCTTCCTTCGGCCCTTGCAGTAGCAGGGCGCGTCGGGCAAGTAGATAGTCAAACTGCTTCAAACCACTGTGTGTTTGCTATGGCAAGTGTGGGCATATTTATACCTTGAAGGTACCGAGTTTGACGTAAAGGTGGACATAATAACTTCAGCAAAGAGTCTCAGTTTGTTGAAAACTCCATGAGTTCTTTGGAATAGTCAGTTTTCGAGCAAGGGGAAGACCCTAGCTGCTGAAGCTAAGTTTTATAAGAAATTGTTGTAAATTTTCGGAAATAGTGGAGGTAGCCCCGCCGTATTCGGACTGCAGGAGCTAGGTCTAAATATGGTTAGGATTCTTATGCCTATATAAGGATAGGGTGATTTATACCTATATCAGGGCTTCAATCGGGAAAATTACAATAGGGTCCTAAAATGTTATACAACAAGGTTATGTTTCCAATAATTATCAGATGGCTCAAATATAACCAAACTCGTATTCTGTCTTGAGGGTAAACATGGAATTTAACCACAATTCACAATGCGACCCTTTGCGTGTCAGTCACTAAGAGCAAAACCCATCTTGCTCTTACTGTCTGCTGTGAAATTGCACAGTCACACAAACAACACTCAAAACCTACTCAAAGCATATTCATCTATTGTTTATTGAAGTAAACAAGCCTCAGCAAGGCCTACCAGTGAAAGGGGTTCGCCCTTCTCTGCAAAAAGTCCTCAGACCATAGGAAGAAGTTGGCACAGAAACTGGAAAATACAAAAGCATAGTTTATTAAACCTTTAAAAGGTGGTACTACAGTCCATACAACACCCTTCAGTATTGTATGGAGTAGCACACCAGACAAAGAAAGCATGGTCTTTTTCTACCCACGCAGGGGATAAAAAGAAGGCGGTAGAAAATACAAGAGCAAGTTTTATGTACATATAAGGGCATATTGGAAGGCACAATCGGTGAGTGGGCGGAGTTAACAGTTTTCAGAAACTAGTAAACACATTCCTATCTGGAACTAATTTGTAACAGCTGGAGACCCTACTGGGCATGCCTGGGCATGCTGAAAGTGGGGGATGATATAGCATGTTGCTGGGCAGATTTCAGGCGCAGTTAACAAGGAGGTAGGACAAAGCCCATGATGAGCACATGGCAACATGTGGCAGACAAAATGGCTGCCACAAATAAAAAATGGAGTCTGTTCAATTGCTACGACAATGGTTAAATACAGCATGTCTTCTTCTAATGCTTAACCTAATCGCCGTTGATTTGCAACATACGACCCTTTCAGCATTAGCTGAAGACATTCGACTTCCTAGGATAAGCTAGATATTCATCCCTTATATCAATGACCATTATCTCAGCTATCTCCTTGTTCAAATTATTCAGCATTTTGACTTCTGCAACATTTCTTTTGGTCGGTATGCAAGCAGTAATGCACATAGAACATATCATCGGACTACACTGGATACACACACAACATGTGAAGACTATTGCAATTATTATACATAGAGCAGTCAGTACTTTCCAGCCCCAGGCAGAAATTAGAGTCCAAAACCATCCTGCAAGAGTCCACGTACCATTCTCTGTGTGGAGGTCTGCAGCGATCTTATGGAGTTTATTGATCGCTTTATACACTGATGGTGTGATCTGGGATGAACACACAGCAACTACTACCTATAATTGGACATGCACCACCCCTATCTGCTAACATAACATCCAGAACCATTTGGTTCTGTAAAACAACAATTCTAGCAATTTGCAATTCTTCAGTGAGGTTTCCTAGGGCTACAGCTGCTTGATCTGTAACAGCTTCTCCAACTCTAGTTAATAGTCGCACTTTTCTACTATTTAATGCAGCACCCACAAAGAAGAACAATCCTAAATTGAAATCTACATATTGTTGCAGGCTAGTATCTGTTTGATCTACATCACCAGTATTCAAGTCCTCTCATAACGATTTACAGTAATATTGTTGAATAGTTTAAGATTTCCATGATAAAATGGAGGTGCCAGAAACACAGGAGGCAACAAAAATGGCACATAACATAGACCTGTCCACCCAGCTGGCAATCAATAATATCCACGATTTCCACACACAAAGTAGGTGTTATGTGAAGCTAAAAAGGTACTATTATTCAATCCATCTATATTCAAAACAGTAATACAGTCACTAATTCCAACAGGAATATGTTCAATGCTCTGTACACATAATTCTGCTTGTGCCTGAGTGACAGAGATAACAAAATGTTCACTTTCAATAGAGTCTCTTGTGTTGGTGAAGATATATGGCATTGAAATATTGTCCTGTCGATATTCCTCCCACTCCCATTTAGTTCCATTCGCTTGGGGATACCCATCTTTGTCTTGATGACATTCTTTATTCAACCGGAAAAGCCGTCTGCCCACGGTAGGCTTCCTAGTTGCAAAAAGTAGGGTATACCAGGCTCGACAGGATCCATTATGCAAAAAAGGGAGAGGTATAAACTGTGTACCTCCCTTATTTTGATGTGCAGTCATCATCGTACAAATCCAACAGTTCGTGGCATTTGTAGCAATGTGGGTATGGTGTAGCATCTGAATAAAAGTGTTATTAAGGTAGGATTGTTGGTGCTTCAATTCTTGTTATGGGAGCGTGAAGAAATAATGCTCCTCAGGTGTTGGTGTAGTAACAACAAACAACTCACGAGCAGGAGTTGTCTCCTCAACAGACCATGTTATTGTTGCCACAATCACCAAGACAACAATAAGCCCTACCGCACAAAAAAATCTTCTTCTTTTCCATTTTTGACAAAAGCACAAAATAATTCTTCCTGAAACTAAAGTAGTTGTCAGAGCTCTTACCCCTGGACAGCCGTTGATTTCTTCACCACGGGCCAAGACGGGTGTCACTACTCTAATGCAGGGCTGATCCCACCCTTGCCACATCGGCTCTCCGTTTCACAAACCCAGGGAATGCTCAGACAACTTTCACAAGCACTGCAGACTCCTTTCTCTGTCTCAAATTATATCTCGTTGCACCAGGGATTGTCTGGTCCGGGAAGAACTCCTCAGATCCGTCAGGTGTCACAGCATGGCGTTTCTCCACAGTCAGAACCTCTTGATGGTCGGTCAACACAGAAGGCTCCACCAAGGTACAATGGGTACTGTGGATCCAATTTTTCTGGTTCGTGACTCGAACTGCTGTCCTCGTGGCAAGTAGCACTTGCTCTGGTCCACGCCACCTTGGCTCCAAACTGCTCGACCTCTCGAAGACCTTGATCATCACATGGTCACCAGGTCAGAGTTCATGGCCTTCACCTGTAGATCTAACAGGAAGTGCTTCTCGAACCTGTTGATGAATAGAAACCAACAAATCAGTTAATTGTGCCAAATAGTCGTTCATTATGACACAGGGTACATCATACACAGAACTTGGTTTAGGAATTCCCCAGATATTCATGGGCCTACCAAACAGGATCTCATAAGGGGTGAGACCAGTCCGAGAATGAGGCACTAATCTAATAGACAACAATGCCAATGGCAACGCATCTGGCCAAGTCAGAGAAGTAGAGGCCTGTATCTTGGCTAATTTCAGCTTCAGAGTAGCATTGTATCTTTCCACCAATCCTGCTGATTGCGGGTGGAACACTGCATGAAACTTCTGTTTGATCCCTAATCCTTTCAGGACATACTTGATAACATTCCCTATAAAATAAGGTCCGTTATCACTCCACAAAAGTCTACAAACACCATAGCGAGGAAGAAATTCCTTCAAGAGCACCTTTGCCGTAGTAATTGCAGTATTATCCTTTGTAGGGTACGCCGCAATCCATTTACTGAAGGCGCATACCACCACCAAGACATACTTCAGATTATTGCAGCGTTCAAGCTGAATATAATCCATCTGCAAAACGTCAAAAGGTGCAGTTAGTGTAGCAAACCCTCCTGCTGGAGTTTGTGTCCCTTTTCCAGGATTATATTGCAGGCAAATTATACAGGACTGTACTACTCTCTTAGCTGTGCTAGCAATTTCTGGATGCTCCCAAACCTGAGTGAGCAATTTCGTTATCGCTGAAGCTCCAACATGTGCTAACCCATGTGCCATCTGAACCATAGGTTGTACAAAAGCTATAGGCAACTTCCATTTGTCCATCTGTTTGTTTCACCAACAACCTTCATCAACCAACTCATCATCTTTCGACCATTGCTCCCGTTCTTTGTCAGCAGCAGCTTTCTGTATCTCTAAAACTTCTTGTCTAGCATCGTGCCACTGCTCAGCTTGTGAATTCACTACATACATAGAAGTAGTGTTAGGTTGCATCGCAGTCTAACATGCCACTCGATCTGCAAAAGCATTTCCTTGTCCCACCTCATCAGTCACTTTCTTGTGTGCACTACATTTCACTATAGATATTTTCTTTGGATATGTTAGTGCAGTCAAAAGATTATGCAATAGGTCTCCGTGAACTATCTGCATCCCGTGTGATGTCAGAAAACCTCTTTCCTTCCAGAGCAGGCCAAAATCATGCACCACTCCAAAAGCATAGCGGCTATCTGTATAAATGCGCAAATCTGTACTAAGCTCACATGCTTGTGTCAAAGCTATTAATTCTGCTGCTTGAGCTGACTTCTGTGGTATGCGGGCTGTCTCCACTATCGTGTGAAGCATAGTAATTGCCTATGCGGCTGAAGTTGTACCATCCGGCAACTTCAGACAAGACCCATCAACCCACAATTCTCCATCTACATCTGGAAGGGGCGTATCTTGCAAATCAATACAACCCTTTGTCTGTTCCTCAGTCAGGAAAATACAATCATGTTTTTCTTGCGCTTCAGGCTGAGTCGCCGGAAATGGCTGGGTTTAGTGTTGCACATCTCCTTAATGTAATATGAGGGGCTAACAGCGTCAGCTCATATCCTGTCAGATGAGCACTAGTTAAATGCTGCATCTTTGTTTGATTGAAAAGGGCATCAACAGCATGGGGTACCAGCACCAACAGTTTATGTGATAAGACCATCCCTTCACTCTGCAGTATTGACACAGCTGTTGCTACAAGCGAGTGAAAACACCCAGGCAACGCTCGAGCAACAGGATCGAGTACTGCTGAAAAATATGCACAAGGACATTGCTTATCACCATGTGTTTGCACTAAAGCTGACAATGCACATCCATCTCGCTTCATGTATATACAATATAAAGGGCTTCATGTAATCTGGAGTACCTAACACTGGTGCTGAACAAAGGGCTTGTCGTAACTGTCGAAAAGCATTCTCACATTCATCTGTCCATGGAAGGGTTATTGGAGTGTCTTTTGTCAAAAGTGCTAACAAAGGCCCAGTATGAAAATTCCAATATCCATTGCCTACAAAAGGAAGTAAGACCTAAGAATGCCCGAACTTCTTTCTGTGTAGAAGTTACAGGTGTGCCTAGAATTGCCTGAATGCGATCTGATGGGAGTGCACGCCCCTCCTTAGACAAAAGGTGACCTAAGTAGGTTACCTTTGGTCTACAATACTGCAATTTCTTTTTTGATACTTTGTGATGATGTGAAGCAAGGAAAGAAAGCAAGGACAAAGTGCATTTTTCACATTGTTCAGGGGTATTGGTTGCCAACAAGATATCATCGACATATTGTATGAGCGACACACCTGTGGGCAGAGCAAAAGAATCAAGGTGTCTCTTTAATGCTTGGCTGTAAATACTAGGACTCAGTATAGCCTTGAGGAACTCTACAAAATCTATACGATCAATTATTCAAAGTGAAGCCGAACAGATATCAGCTATCAGGATGAATAGGTATCGAAAAGAAGGCGTTCTTCAAGTCTATAACAGAGAACGTGGTTGCAGTAGGTGAAACTAAAGAAGTGTTGTAATATCTGAAACCACTGGGTATTGTGGCACCACTATCTTATTCACCTCTCGTAAATTAAGTATGAAGCGATAGATCCTAGTGTCAGTGTCTTTCTTCAAAATCGGACTGTTAAAAGGAACTTCTTCAACAACCCCCACTTCAATGAGATCTTGTGCAATTCGTGTAAGTGCGTCCTCACCCTCCTGTGAAATTCTATATTGGGGCAGTCGTGGCAACACAGCTCCCTTCCTCCTAATATGCAATATCTTCTTTAACAAGACAAGCTCATTCCATTACAGGGTAGTTGTCATTCAAAATCACACGTACACCCCTTGTCGCGCCGCCCTTCGTGTAACCCCCCTTGTCGCGCCGCCCTTCGTGTAACTCTGTGATTGTTTATTGTTTTGTTTTGTTTTGTCGTTCCTTTGTGCCTGTTTATTATTTGCGCTTTCCTTCCTGTTTGCCCCTTGTCACGCCGCCCTTCGTACTCCCTCCCCGCTTCCCGCCACCGCCGCTTACCCCGCCCCTTTTTCCCATTCTGTACCCTCCCCGCTCCCGCCTCCCAGCTGCTCCGCCCCCCGCGCACTTCGCCATATATGGCGACCGTGCGAACGTGCAGCGGTCACGCGCAGCGGGTGCGCCGTAGGCGCGCCAAAGGTAAGCCCGTCTACGCCCGTCCGCGACCGGACCGCGCCCAGCACCAGGACCCCTGGCCCTCGAGGACCCCGACCGACCCGCCTGACGTACACCGCCGCCACCCTCATCGCACTCAACACCGGCCGAGTCCCGGGTTGCTACCGAGCCACCCCACGACGCGTCCACGGACCCTTCAGCTGCAACACCTGCAAGTTCACCTGCATCCGGACCTGCCCGACACCAGCACCTGCCAAGCCGACCACCAGCAGCAACCACCTCAAGTGCATCCTGCTCAACACCCGCTCCGTCCACAGACACGCCATCGAACTCTGGAACCTCCTAGACGCCACAGCCCCGGACGTTGCCTTCATCACGGAGACCTGGATGAACGCCTCCTCAGCGCCCGACATCGCCATCGCCATCCCAGAAGGCTACAAGATCACCCGGAGGGACCGCAACGCCAACCAGGTGGGAGGAGGCATCGCCATCATCCACAGGAACACCATCCGCATCACGACCAGCACCGACGACACCCCACCCTCCGCTGAACACCTACATTTCCAGATCCACACCGACCCGAAGACCACCCTCAGAGGCACCCTGATCTACCGACCTCCGGGACCACGCACCCAATTCAGCGAGGACATCGCCGACTTCGTCAGCCCGCACGCCCTCCCCTCCGCTGACTACATCCTCCTGGGAGACTTCAACTTCCACCTGGAGAACAACAACGACTGCAACACCAGCACCCTGCTCGACAACCTCGCCAACCTTGGACTCAAGCAGCTGGTGTCCACCCCCACCCACCTCGCCGGACACACACTCGACGCCATCTTCTCATCCAGCAAAGACATCGCCTTCAGCCACGCCACAGAACTCCACTGGACGGACCACAGATGCATCCACTTCACCTTCAGAAGAACGACGATCCACCACCACCAGCAACAGGTTGCCCGAAGAAGCTGGAACAAGATCACAGCCGACCAGCTCGCCGCTTCCCTGAGCCAGCACCCTCCGGCCAGCTCAGCGAACTCCAGCCAGGCCGCCGACAACCTCTCGAAGTGGATCAGCAAATGCGCAGACGAACTCGCCCCTCTGAGGATCCCACCCAGCAGACCCGGCAGTAAGAGAGCCCCATGGTTCACCGACGAACTCAAGAGCTCCAAGAAGAACTGCCGAGCCCTCGAGAAAGCCTGGAGAAAGGAACCCACGCCGGACAACCAGACCACCCTCAAGCTCGCCACCCGGAAACACCACCAACTGATCCGCACCGCCAAGAAAACGGCTTTCAAGAACCGACTGGACAACAACGCACACAACTGCAAGGAACTCTTCAACATCGTGAAAGAGCTCTCCAACCCCAACGCTGGAAACAACGACATCACCCCATCGCAAGACCTCTGCAACTCCCTCGCCTCCTACTTCCACAACAAGATCGCGGACATACACAACAGCTTCAGCACTCAACCGACGCACGCCACGACCGCAGCAAAGCCGCCCACCACCACCCTCCGCGCCTGGACCCCGGTCAACACCGAAGACACCGTCTGCATGATGAACTCCGTCCACTCCGGATCTCCGACCGACCCTTGCCCTCACCACGTCTTCAACAAAGCCGACGCTGTCATCGCACCCCACCTGCGGGACATTATCAACATCTCATTCGACACCGCCACCTTCCCCGAGAGCTGGAAGCACGCCGAACTTAGCGCTCTACTCAAGAAACCTACAGCAGACCCCACCGAACTCAAGAATTACCGCCCCATCTCTCTACTTCCGTTTCCAGCCAAAGTTATCGAGAAGACCGTCAACAAACAGCTGGCCGCCTTCCTCGAGACGAATGGATCCCTCGACCCATCGCAGTCCGGATTCCGTGCCAACCACAGCACCGAGACCGCCCTCATCGCCGCCACCGACGACATCCGAGCCCTGATGGACAACGGAGAAACAGCGGCCCTCATCCTCCTAGACCTCTCCGCGGCTTTCGACACGGTCTGCCACCGCACCCTAGTACAGCGCCTCAGCAACGTCGGAATCCAGGAGAAGGCACTGGAATGGATCGTCTCCTTCCTCGACGGAAGAACACAGAGAGTCCGCCTACCACCGTACAAGTCAGAGGCCACCGAAGTCATCTGCGGCGTCCCTCAAGGATCCTCGCTGAGCCCTACACTCTTCAACGTCTACATGAGCCCCCTCGCGGCCATCGCACGCCAACGCAACCTCAACATTATCTCCTACGCCGACGACACCCAGCTGATCCTCTCCCTGACCAACGACCCCGCCACCGCCAGAGCCAACCTGCACGAAGGGATGAAAGAGGTAGCCGAGTGGATGACGACGAGCCGCCTGAAACTGAACTCAGACAAGACGGAGGTCCTCATCCTGGGCTCCTCGCCCTCCGCCTGGGACGACTCCTGGTGGCCCCCCGCCCTGGGCACCGCACCCAAACCGACGAACCACGCACGCAACCTGGGCTTCATCCTGGACTCCTCCCTCTCCATGTCCAGGCAAGTCAACGCCGTCTCCTCGTCGTGCTTCAACATCCTGCGCATGCTTCGGAAGATCTTCTGGTGGATCCCCATGGAGACCAGGAAGACCGTCACCCAGGCCCTCGTCACCAGCAGACTGGACTACGGCAACGCACTCTACGCCGGAACCACCGCCAAGATCCAGAAGAGACTCCAGCGCATCCAGAACGCCTCAGCCAGACTCATCCTCGACATCCCACGACACAGCCACATCTCCGGACACCTAAGAGACCTGCACTGGCTCCCGGTCAACAAGAGAATCACCTTCCGTCTCCTTACCCACGCACACAAAGCTCTCCACGATCAAGGCCCGAGCTACCTCAACAACCGCATCAACTTCTACGCTCCCAAACGCCACCTCCGATCTGCCAGCCACGCCCTCGCCGCCGTCCCACGCATCCGTAGAGCCACCACAGGAGGAAGGTCCTTCTCCTACCTGGCCGCCAAGACCTGGAACTCCCTCCCGGCCGACCTGCGCCTGACCCACGACCACCTCTCCTTCAGGAAGAAGCTCAAGACCTGGCTGTTCGAGCAGTAGCGGCACCCCCTCCCCCCAAGCGCCTTGAGACCCTACGGGTAGCTAGTGCGCTCTATAAATGTCTTTGATTGATTGATTGATTGATTGATTGATTGATTGATTGATTGGTACTCCTTCAGGGGAACATCTTATTGTGGCTCTAAAATTCTTGAGCATATCAAGGCCCACAATATTATCCGGTGTATTTGGGGAGAGCAAAAATGGGCATGGAGCAACACATTTATCAACATGAAATGCAAGTGGTTGTGACAATGGGCTAAGGGAAGGTGTTCCATCGAACCCTATTGATGTGATCGTTAAGCCAGACAGGGGAGCCCTCGGAACCAATTGTTTAGACAAAGCACTACGAGTAGCTCCTGTATAAAACAGAAACTGATCAGTAGAACCCAAAACATGTGCTGTAAGATAAGGACCCCTCTGATCTACTGGAACTTCAACTGATTCCTTACCCCATCCTATGCAATCCTATGCATAAGCAGAATCATGTAAATCAGGTTTTGCATAATCAGACATTTGGTATTGGTTACGCCTGTCAAAAGTATTGAACCCATTCTGCACCCGTGCATTAGAATCAAACCTAGCGCGATCGTTCGTATTGCCTCTGGGTCCTGAATATCCAGCGCGATTCCTCATTGGTCCCCGACCACGGGCATAGCGTCGTGAGCGCAACAATGGACACTCATCTGCCCAATGGCCAAATTTCCTACAATACACGCATTGATCAACAGCCAAATTTGAACGAGTGTAAGAAGAGCCATAAAATCCTCATTTGCCTCTAATATAGCTCTAGGAGGTGGACAATAAACCTGAGATAGAATAACCTTTGTTTTTAGTTCCTTAGACTTCTTATCCTCACTACCCTTCGCTTCTAATTCCTGATGCTCATAATATTAAGCCATCGTCAGGAGAGATGCCGGAGAAGAGGTAATCCAAGAGCTTTCAGTAGCTTTTTAAATGGCTAGCCACTCCTGGTAATAGATTCGTAACATATTTATCTACAAACAAATGGCGGCCCGTATCGTCTGTTAGAGACTGACCACTAAAATCATGATAGGCTTCCTCAAAACGTGTAAAGAAATCTGAAACCGATTCATCTGCTTTTTGCTTACATGATGCGAAAATAATCCAATCAATCTTTTTAGGGGGAATAATCATTTTTGACTTAGTTAGTATTGCAACAGGAAGATCTAAAATTAACTGACATGGCTTTTTTGTTGGTTCCCTATCCTCGTCTTCCGTCTCTATCTCCTTCCATAATGCAGGCAGTATTATTAGCCGAAAAAATAAATCGATATCAGCTAATGTCATGGTACAAGAATTTATGGCTCCCTCATAGAAAGCGGCTGGATTTTTCCGCGGGTCAGGCAATGCAGCTTTAAGTGCCATTACATCTGCCCTATTCCAGGGAGTGTACACCCAATTAGAAATAAAATAACCTTTAGCATCTACAGAGGACTTATCCTCACTTGTACCCGCTCCCTTAGGAGGAACATATAAAGGCGCTGCCTCTCGCATAGGCTTTGCATGCACTATTGCGGTCTTATCTGTTTCAAAGATAGATGATTGTTTCCCGCCGAGCGAATCCGTCTGTGCATCTGCATCTGTTTTCCGTTTCTCCTCTCGCATACGAAGCGCCTCAGTTTATAGTTTGAACAAAAGTTTTATCATATCAGCCACCTGGGGGAGAGTAAAAAGCCCATTACGTATTTGCTTACAATCGGCTGCTACATCATCAGGTTCTAAAACACCAGAGACTTTCCGAAACATGTCAACAACTTCTTCAGCAAAATGCTTGGTGAAATATAATCACTCTCTGTCCTGCCACCCCTGTAAACTATCTAAGATGTTAGAAACAGTAACAGAATCACGAAGTGCTTGACGAGCAGTTTTTCTAAGTTATACCGCACGTTCGACCGACAGCATAGAGCGAGTATCTGGTTTTGTTTGATCTGCCCTGAAATCGTCATCTTCGTCTGATGGAGCGGACGGAAAGGCATACGGAGGCGGAGGATGATCTAGCAATGAGAAATCACCTTGTGATTTATTAAGAACAGGATAAAGAGGTTGCCAAACAGCATATTGGCCAGATATCTGTAATCTGCGCTCCTTCTCCTGTCTCTCTTCCAATTCTTTCACTTCTTTCTTCCTTAATTCTTGCGCTTTTTCATACACATTCTTCTGTTGCTCTTTTTCAATCAGCTCTTTATCACGTTTCTCACGCTCACGTACTTCTTTCACCCACATTCGCACACATTCAAACATGTATTTTCTGGATTTCCGGTCGAACATACACTGTTCCACATACTCAATCTTTCGCATACCAAATGACCCATACATTGGCCAACGTAACTCAGGATCCTTTCGCGTGTATTTCCCCCATAATGTGCTGTACAATATAGAAGAAAGACCATATTTTATGTACATATCTCTATTAGGTGTCCCCTCTGGGGGAGTCGGCTGCGATTCCTCAAGTCTTAACCGGTTATTTCCACAAAAGCAGCACATCCTACGAAGTGCGCTAAAAGCAGGCATGCCAAAAATAGTGCAAAATATGCAGTATTATAATCAAAGTAGCACTTAAAGTATCTGTAATACATTGTGCTGTTCAAATCACAATCACAATTTTAGAGAAAAATCTCCTCATTACCTGCCTATATGTGTCGCAACGCATATATTTCACTTACGAATTGAAAAAGCTTTATTCGAGTTGTAGACTCATAAAAGCACAAACATACATTTTAAAATTCATACATTTTAAAATACGTTGCAATTAAAATTCATATTTCATACACATAAAATACATTTTAAGCAGTTGTGCAAGCTTTAACAAAAAGAATATTTAAAATTACTATAAAATTTTAGTTCATATTGGGAGGTAAAGCCCTCCGCCTAATGGACCATGCCCACCCCAAGTACTTTGCTGTTCCCAGCACAATAGGCATTTCGGTGGAGGTACAAATAATTCTCAACCCCTCAACACCCTGGATACCCCACGGTTTCTACAAACTGGAGCCAACCATACTCTCCTTGGGTTTGCATTGGCCTCACACAGAAATAAGAAGTGAGCAATGCTTTCGTTGGGGGCACCACATACCGGGAAACATGAGATGTTAGTACTCCTCCACCTACCCGTCAATGACCTCAAGGGGAGAGAACCTGTCCTTAACTGGAAAAATAACTTTCTGTCTATCGGGACAGCTATACTGTCCCAATACTGTTCCAGTACAGGTCTCGTTTTAATTTCCATGAATCTACCCCCCATTGTTTCTGTTTGTGTACTCCTCCAGAGCTTGTCTTCTACATCATCGCAATAAATGGCCTTGATGGTGTTTTTACTTGGGAATACTTCCCCAGACGGATTTTCCCAAATGTTAGAGAGACCGAGCTCAGCAAGAACAACCCTGAGCGTCTTCAACCATGATATTTTGTGAAATGTGTCTGATTTAACTAGGGCTTAAAACCCATCAGCATAGTGTCGGATCTCTGGGGTCGTCCAAAGCCGTCTCCAATAAAGGATAGGCCTTAATCGAGCACGGTCACTAACCGATCTCCTCCCTAAGTCAAGGCCAAGCGGTATTAATGGCGCACTCTGGGGGAGACCCGTAATTCCCCTCAGAAACCTATTCTCTGATATTTGTAGAGTAGGGAGCCTCTCAAAACCCCATACTTCTGCCCCATACAGGGCTGCCCCTAGGGCTTTAGCATCATAAACCATGAGGACCGGTTTTATAGGCCTAGTTTTTGATTTTACTTGCTCTACCCGGAGCGCCCCTGAAATATGCTGGTGTCTCAATACCGCCTTTTCTATGTGTCGTGACCAACCTGGCTTACTTGATATCTCTACCCCTAGATAAGTAAAAACATTTACTACCTCAAGCTCGATGTTTTTCAGAGATACCCTTGGTTGAGGTTGGCGCTTTTGAGAGAAAACCATCAGCTTTATTTTGCTAACATTGACTTCGAGGCCATGCTCCCTACAAAACATGTCAAATATATTTAGGGCACGCTGAAGTCCTGACGGGGTTTTGGACACAATTAGGGTGTTGTCAGCGAACATCAGGATCGGGACCCTGATGCCCGCTAGCGAAGGTGCATCTACACTTGCATCCAACATCCTATCCACAATACCATTGATGAACAGGGAGAAGAGCAGGGGTGCCATTGCACATCCCTGCCATACACCCCGCTCGACAGGAAAATTAACAGTAGATTCCCCGTTCCTCCCCCATTGGACTTTGGCAAACCCTTTAAGCACAGTGATCTATGATTGTAGATAGTCACTGCCAGTAATTGTTGTATTATAGTGCTTGGTCTTTCCCTTTGTAAATATCCAAAACAAAAAACTGTACAGATCACTTACCGTTGTTTGTTCTGTTTTTGTTCACAAAATCACTGGGGACTCACTGCTCCTTGTTGTATATATTTGTTGTATATATGTCGCTGTTATATATATGAACATCTTCATAAGTTGAAATATAAGAAGTTTTTTCTTATAAATTAGCATATGTGTGCTTTCTTTCCTTGCCAGACCCTTATCTGTTTCAAATTAATATTGCTAATTTAAGCTGTTGATTATCATATATTGTATACATTGTTATGCCACAGGAACCATTGTTCTTTGGATATACACTTTGCCCTGGTTCCGTTGTGAGTAGGGTCCCCTTGTCTCCCCTTTTTGCATGGTAGGGGGAAAGGGCATTATTCTCATCTACCCAGTCCATAAGTTTATTGACCACCATCTTCCCCACCACTTTTTGGATAGTGGCAATCAAACTTATCGGCCTATAATTGGCTGGGAGTGACCGATCACCTTTCCTATAGATCGGTATAATTATTGCCCCCTTCCATATTTCTGGGATTTTAGTCCCTTTAGCTAGAGCATTTCCCAGTAAGGTCACATACCTAGCCCATCGTACCTTGTCGTTCTTAAATATATCAGAGGGAATCCCATCCAAGCCCGGTGCCTTTCCCCCTTGTAGGGTTGAAATTACCAATTCTACTTCTTTATTTGAGACCAGGTTTCCCTTACAAAATACCACTGGAATAGGTTCTATGGCCACAATATCCCTGTTCTCTGCATACTGGGGTTTAAAATACTCGACCCATGATGCCTCATTGACATTATTATCTGGATTGTTAGGGGTGCCACCTCGGCCCCACTTTACAATTTTCCAGAAAAGTCTGGAATCCCTTGACCCAGAAGCTTCCAGCAATTCATCCCAGTATTCCTCATCCCACCTTTTCTTGGCCTTGCGAATACTAACATTGTAGTGTTTCCTAGCTATACTAATCAAAACCTTATCTCTACTTCTGATTGCTCTACCCAGTTCCAATCTGGTTAACCTACACTGTTTATTAAACCACCTAGCCATTTTAAGTGGGGCTTTTCTATTTACTTTATTTAATCTAATAAAATGTGGTTTTAAAAGGGAAAAGAACGTATCGTGTATGGCTGTCGTTGAAGAGGAACCAGGTGTTACAGGGTTTACTATCTCCATGGCGGCAATTGCTTTATCCACCTCCGAGTTTATGTAGTCCATGGATGCCACATTTGCCAACACATTTGGCCATTTAACTCTTCGCATATCATTGGCCATAACAGGTACTACTTCACTACGCGACTCTAGATTATCAGGCGTGACCCTCCACCAGGAGTGGGTGACACAAAGGGGATTATGATCACTTTCTAATCTACCCTTGATTTCCATGTCGCCTATCCCACACCATAAATTGAGGCTACAAATGACATAGTCTATTCTACTTTTACTGTGACCATTGTCAAATGTACAGTTGCCTCCCTGGTCACTTTTTGTCCTTCCATTAAGGGCCCTCAAGCCATATTCCAAACATAGCGCATTTATTAGCAATATATCTTTTGTCCACCGTTTGACTGGTACAAGATTTAGGTTTGGGACACCCCATTGGACGTCTTCCTCCTGCCCTATCGGATTTTCCCTATTTTCCAATGGTTCGAAGGTCCTATTGAGGTCGCCAGCCACAACCACTCTATTTCCCAGGGACTGTGATTCTAGGAAGGTGGATAGAGCCTCTAGGGTGGGGGAATTCCCAGCATTGGCACCCCTCGCATAAATATTGTATATGTCTATCACACCCCCCTTGTCTGATGATATTCTTAGCAATTGTATATCCTTGAAACCCAGATCAAGCACTTTTATTTTAACTTGTAAACTTTGCTTGATCCAAACTGTTAAACCTCCCATGGGTCTACCCCTTGGGCCTCTACTCACTGGGATACAAAAGTTTAAATAGCCTGGGAGGAAAATTTGGTCGCAAGCCCATGTCTCCTGGAATAAACACATTTCAAACCCGTTGACAAAGTCTATCCAATTTTGTGACAACAATCTAGTACCCAGCCCCGCGATATTCCACGAAAAGAGCCTCCCCGTGGTATTGCCATTACAAGTCCCCACATCAATGACTGGCATAGACGGAAGGTTAGTCAAACTCTCACAGTTACCTTCCTCTTCTATGACAGTGTCCACACAGTTAACATCTTTTCCCTCAGTAACACCTGTATTTGATAAAGATCTTAATTCGCCCCCCAAAATTTCCATACACACCATACTGTCCCCCCTCCCATTTTCATTCTTCCCATTGATAATCACTCCATTCGGACTTGATGTTACATCCCTAGTTGTTGCCAGTGGTTTCTCAGATATGTTCTCCCTAACCATGTTACCCCCAATATCAATGAGATCAGCCGATTTCCGTCAGCATCCCCACCTCAAATTTCCCAGCCCATCATGAGGGTTATATGCTTGATCATAGCAGTCATTTGGTCGTGGGAAAGGAACGTTAAAAGGGTTGATCTCTGCCTGAGGAAAGAAACTGAATCTTCCTAGCTCGTTCTTCCCACCAAGATGAACGTCCACTGGTCTTGGATAGAAAAAAGTGAGATCCACAATACCAATCCCACCACTGCTAGTGCTCCAGCCTGGTCTCGTGATCAATCCTACCACCCTTGGATCTTGGAAGTTAATTATAATACATTCGCCCCCCAATTTTTTCGGGGTACATCCTATCCAGTTAACCCTTCTTACCCCGATAATCTAACCATCCACTTCCCCGGGCAGAGGTCTATTGACCCTTAACCAGTGCATAACCTTGTTTTTTAACATCTGGTAGGTTTCTCTTTGCCCTACCAATAGGGGTGGAACATTGGTAAGAATAGCCACATAGGGATAGGAATCAGGGGTAAGTTGTATTGGGGGTATCCTAGTCAGAGGTTTTATCACACAGGGTGTTGGTCGGCTTTGTTCTGGAACAACAGGGCATGGTGGGGGAACAACAGAGCATGGCGGGGGAACATTCTTTGGTACCATGAAAGCCTTATTTTTCTCAGATATATTGTTTCTATCACTTGCAGGACCACCCCTATTTTGCACTTGTGGAGCTTGGGACTTATTTATTCCAACACTGTTTTTACAGGAATTTCTATCATTGCTAGCCAAAGGACCCTGACAAGTTATCGAAGTACTTGGTAGGGGTTGAATATTATTACTAACAGGGATGGCATTCTTTGAGCATTCCTTGCTACCTTTGGCTACAGTACTATGGGGCTTGGTTTTCCCACAATTGCTATTAGTTAGGATAGTTGGTGGGTCGTTAGTAGTCTTACTACTTTGTCCTTTTCCCCGATGGCAAGTTGCAATACTCACAGCAGAAGGATGTGAATCAACCAACGGGGCACCTACATCTCGCTCAGCTATTTGTTGAATGTTCCTATTTTCGCCTGTTTTGAGACAAGACTTGATTAGAGATTTTGTAGAAAAAAAATTATCTAGACTAGTCTGCTCTAGGTGGTCCAATTGGTCAGCTAGCTTTTTGAGTCTATCTTCAAAGGGGTTCAGGAGGGACCGTATTAATTTTTCCAACTCCAGGAGGAGTTGCGGCTTAGATGTTGGTGTCCCAGGGGATGCTATAACGATGGGATCTGGACCTGATGGTAGTGGTGTCCTAGGGGATGCTATTATTACGGGATCCAAGCCTGATGGAACAACTTCTCCCTCGCCCACTGGTAACCCAGTAGGGTTATCCCCAGTAATATGACGAGGTCCTGTATTTGTCCCTAATTTCCTGTATTTTTTTGGAGGTTTTGGGACCTGACATTTCTTTGCAGTTACACTCCTTTTCCTTTTGGGACATGGTTTGGGTTTTGTAGCATGTGCTAAAACACTGGGTTGAGATGTAGAATGTTGCCCAGTGGGTGGGTTAGTAAGAACACTAGGGGAGGTTGCAGGCAGAGTAGCGGTTACTATTTCCAAAGGAAAAGTAAACAATGGCTCAATTATTGGGGGAGAAAGATGTGGGATGTCATGTACAACATGCAGCGTAATAGATGATAAAGGGGTGACCAATGTGGGAAAACTTTGGCTTTTACGTTTGTCAACAGGGGTTTTCAAAAGCTCAATGGACAACCTGCGCCCGCACGTCTTTCTGCCAAGGCAATTTCCCTAGCAATATCCTGAGGCAGCCGTTTAAAATAGGTATCTAGGGGGCCCATAACAGCAGCTTCCACCTCACTCAGGGAGGGCAGCAAGGTGGAAGTGTTTGTAGAACAAGCCATATGAGCAACCCTTTTACCACCTCAATATAGTAGAACAGGTTGAATCACTAACACTACACAAATAACTCTATTAAAATACCAGTTCAGAAAATATCAGTGGGATGGCCCAGCCCGGCCTCCTTCGGCCCCGGACGGCCACAGACGGTCCCGCCCTTGTCCCGGGCTTCTCCCGGCACCCTCCCGCGCTTTCCCGCGCCACGGGGCTCTCCAGTTATTAAAATACTATCTCGAAAGGAAGGGGAGGAGCCTGCAGGGAGAGCGTCCCAGCTGGTAACGATTGGGAGTTGTGGGCGCTCCTGGGACTTGTAGTCCTGCGCCCACAACACGCTCGCAGCCCTGCAGGTCCCGGCAACCAGAGTCAGAGTTCCAACAATACCTGTGTGAAGAGAAAGCCTCAGGCGAAGCGGGACCCGTGCAGCGGGTACCGCGAGCAGTATCCTGGATGCAGAGTAGTTTTAGAAGCACAGCAAACCCAGCGTGGAGGCAGCAGCAAAAGATAAGGTAATCCGCCGATGAAAGGAAGGAGGCGGCTTTTCACCGCGACAGGGAACCAGGGAGGAGCCTGCAGGGAGTGCGTCCCAGCTGGTAACGATTGGGAGTTGTGGGCGCTCCTGGGACTTGTAGTCCTGCGCCCACAACATGCTCGCAGCCCTGCAGGTCCCGGCACCCAGAGTCAGAGTTCCAACAAGACCGGTGTGAAGAGAAAGCCTCAGGCGAAGCGGGACCCGCGCAGCGGGTACCGCGAGCAGTATCCCGGATGCAGAGTAGTTTTAGAAGCACAGCAAACCCAGCGTGGAGGCAGCAGCAAAAGATAAAGTAATCCGCCTATGAAAGGAAGGAGGCAGCTTTTCACCGCGACAGGGAACCAGGGAGGAGCCTGCAGGGAGAGCGTTCCAGCTGGTAACGATTGGGAGTTGTGGGCGCTCCTGGGACTTGTAGTCCTGCGCCCACAACACGCTCGCAGCCCTGCAGGTCCCGGCACCCAGAGTCAGAGTTCCAACAATACCGGTGTGAAGAGAAAGCCTCAGGCGAAGCGGGACCCGCGCAGAGGGTACCGCGAGCAGTAACCTTGATGCAGAGTAGTTTTAGAAGCACAGCAAACCCAGCGTGGAGGCAGCAGCAAAAGATAAGGTAATCCGCCGATGAAAGGAAGGAGGAGGCTTTTCACCACGACAGGGAACCAGGGAGGAGCCTGCAGGGAGAGCGTCCCAGCTGGTAACGATTTGGAGTTGTGGGCGCTCCTGGGACTTGTAGTCCTGCGCCCACAACACGCTTGCAGCCCTGCAGGTCCCGGCACCCAGAGTCAGAGTTCCAACAATACCGGTGTGAAGAGAAAGCCTCAGGCGAAGCGGGACCCGCGCAGCGGGTACAGCGAGCAGTATCCTGGATGCAGAGTTATTTCACTTACACATACACATCATGACTAGTCATACCAAACCAAAATTGCCACAGCAAGCGTATCCTAAAACTGCCTTGCCAATCCCAGGCTTCAAAAACCCACAGCAAGTACCGTACAACGGTTTTTACCAATCACGGGGCGTCCAGATTCCAACTGCCAAGTTCTAAATTCGACCAAACGGCCACTGCACGGCAAGCCAACAGAAGAGATCTCAGTCGAGGACCAGCACCACCTAGAAGGTCAGATCGGAAAAAAGGGAACAATGCCTTGGATGCCAAGAGTCAGGTCTCCTCCGGCAGGGATCACGTCCGCGGCGAGAATCCAATCCTTTGTCAGGACCACTCCTTCGGGCATCCGAGTCGCCGATGAGCCCAACGTTGGGCGCCAATTGAAGTAAGCAAGCCTCTGCAAGTCCTACCAGTGCAAGGGGTTCGCCCTTCTCTGCACAAAGTCCTCAGACCATAGGAAGAAGTTGGCACAGAAACTGGAAAATACAAAATCATAGTTTATTAAACCTTTAAAGGTGGTACTACAGTCCACACAACACCCTTCAGTATTTCATGGAGTAGCACACCAGACAAAGAAAGAATGGTCTTTTTATACCCACGCAGGGGATCAAAAGAAGGTGGTACAAAATACAAGAGCAAGTTTTATGTACATATAAGGGCATATTGGAAGGCACAATCGATGAGTGGGCGGAGTTAGCAGTTTTCAGAAATTAGTAAATACATTCCTCTCTGGAACTAATTTGTAACAGCTGCAGACACTACTGGGAATGCCTGGGCATGCTGAAAGTGGGGGATGCTAAATATGGCATGTTGCTGGGCAGATTTCAGGCGCAGTTAACAAGGAGGTAGGACAAAGCACATGATGAGCCCATGGCAACATGTGGCAGACAAACTGGCTGCCACAAATACAAAACGGAGTTGGTTCAATTGCTACGACAATGGTCAAATACAGCATGTCTTCTGCTAATGCTTAACCTAATCGCCGTTGATTTACAACATCATGACACACAGCAAGATTAATTATAATAATATAAAAACGACATATATATTTACAGCCTCTGTTCTCTCTACTTTCATTTTACAACAATTCCTCCGTCAAATCAAATAATTTCCATGTATTTTGTGCCTGGGCTACTTGGAATTTTCCGACCATGTTCAGCTATTATTTATGCAATATTAAAAAGAAACCTCGTTCATTGTATACCATAACACAATGTTGAGGGCATTACATGCTGTAAATCAATAGTCTATTAATGAACGAGGCAAAGATCAATACCAATGCCGAGTGCTGCTTCATAAGAGCATCCGCGTATGATTCTTAGAAATAAATACTGAAAACTGAAATTTTCAACAAATCAGCCAAAAGCATAAATAACTGTAATTTTTTTGCAGTACATGCTTTGAAGTTCCGTGGCAGGCTTGTGATACACACAGCAAATAGAAAATCATATTTACATATGTAAATAGTTCTATATACAGCTGCTGGGAGTCTTTTCTTTTAAAACAATCATACCTGGTTTGCATTGATCAGTATGCCAGAGCACTGCAGAACTCCCGAAGTCTGATGTTTCGCAATGAAGTCTTTGAATGAGCCTGAGAAGTGTAAAAAAAAGAAAAAACCTTTTATCTCCTTAAAATCATGGTCTAAGAACATCTCGAAAGGCAATCCCACTGCCAGCTGAAATGATAAGTATGTTAGCTTCGAACTCTAAAATGTGTTGCCCATGAGATGATTTTGTTGCCAGCGGTAAATAGGCAATTCTTAAATGCAGCTGAAGAACTCTGAATAGATCATTGCTGTCTAATAAATAAATACCCTGTGAGTTCTAGAGTAAAATGTTTTTCCAATAATATGGTATGCGGTAGCACGGACATTTTCGAGCTCCCAATGCATTATTTATTTTTCTGCCTATGTTGTCAGACACGGATCATATCTCCTCTTTTCTTCTCTTACAACCTCATAGTTGCATTCTGTCATTCGCAGCATGAAGATTCGAGCACAGATTTCCAGAACTTTTTCTAATGACATGTTAAAATGACTTCCAGTCCATTGTTCATTTAGCAAGTGGCCACCATCAACTACAGTGGTGAATGTTCGTGCCTTGAATTTAAATTCAAGGGTTATTCAAAGAAAAATAAAGAGGAGAAAGATAATTGAACGATTTTGCATGCAGAAGAAAATGTTTTGCTAGTTAATATTTGAATAACAATTCGTACAATAGAGGCACACATTCCATATAATGGAAAACGTGTCCTCAAAGGTACAGCTCTTTTCTAAGGAGTTGTTGCATTTTGTGGCAAATACAAAAACCTCTTGTAATGGGCACATTGATTAAATTAGATTTCAAATAAGTCCAGATGCATCAAAAATTGAAATATGAACCTGGAATCTGCCATTGCCATATTAGTGGGATTTGCTCTTACCCTTTTCTCGGATAACACTTCAGCGTTTTTAGCAGACTTCAGGCCCCATTCTCAAAATAGTAAATCTGCACTAGCAGATTTACACCACCTGTGTGCGAGAGCGAGTGCATCTTTAGTACTTTCAGGAATTCACCAACATTTATTTGTGCACAAATGCATGGAAAGTTGGGTCACGTGTAGGATTCACCTGCATATTACCCTCAGGTCCCTCCTGTCCTCATCCCATTCATCAACAAGTGAGAGAATCCTGTCTCACTAACATAATAAGGCAGGGGGATTGAAACTACCTATCAGACCCTAGTATATAATAGCAAAAAAAACAATGGATGGAAGGAATGCTGGACAATGCAAACATTCACCCCAGTCACAAGCAACTGGGTTAAATCCATAATTCTTTTGCTCACCACACCACCCCAGTTTGGACCCAGCCATATGCAAATCACTCTTGACCCTGTTCCTTGTGGGAACAGTCCAGCCCAAACTACCAAGCCAGATCCTCCCTGGACCGGAAGCAAGCATCTTTAGACCAGTTTCAGGGCATCACCATTCACCAGCCAGGCTAGCTTGAATCCAGTTGTGTGGTGAGCACGGGACGCACGTCTGGGCATACCCTTCCCACTTAGGGTGACATATGGAAAAGAAACAATTGATGGAACTGGGGTGAATGTATGACATTGTTCTGCATTCTGTCCATCAAGTGTTCTTTTTCACTAGTATAAAATAGGGCATGGCAGTTTAGAGGCCAGCAGGTCTTTCTGCACTTGCATGTGTGCACTGCGAAGCCTGAGGTCAGTTTAAAAGTGGCTCTAGGTTGCAGGACTGCTTTTAAAAAGTAAATTGTGCCCAAACTCGACTATTGTTTTTGGGGCACTTAAAAATGGTTACCTACAAGGTTTGGGCAGATTAGGCACCCCCAGGGTCTCTCCTAGGGGTCCCAGGGTGGGGGATGAGATAATTATAAGGAAGACCCTTATAAATGAGTGCTGCCCAAAATCGACTTTGGTGGTAGGAGCACTGTGGAGGGAGGATCTGCAATATTTTTACATATTCGGAACCCCTAAGGTCTCCACTAGGTGTTCCTGGGTTGGAGGTGCTGTAGATATATGTAGAATACTTATACAATATGTTTTTCTAAGCTCTGATGCTAGACATATGGCCTAAGTAAATTTTCCCATTGCAAATCCCAATCTGCATAGGTTAACATGGCAAGAAGGTATTAACTAATACCTCTTGATAGGAGAAAACTAAAATTACCGTTCACGTACTTCCCAGAATAGTATTAATAAACTCAACAAATTGATATTGTTGAATTTCTCCTAAAATGTACATTCCAGGTATTATAAGACTTTCTTGTTTGTAAGCCCAGATTCAATCCTCCAGTGGTCTGTCCTGATTGGTCAGCGTTAAGTGGATTTGCCAGGCTTCTTTGAAGAGGTGATAAAGACCCCTTGGGGTTAACCAGCTCTGCTGGTAGGGCAGTGTTCTGTTACACAGGAATGCCAGAGGAAGGGGAGGAATCGTAAACCATGGACTGTAAGGGAAGGGGAAGATACATGTGTCATTACCCCCAGGTCCCTTATGTCCTCGGCCCATTCATTACTTATGGAGATAACCATCTCCCGACAGAAATAAAAACAAGAGGAATGCTGGGATATCCCTACTGCCCCTCCCGCCGCGAGTATAAAGGTAGGACCTACCCAGCAGCCCTCCTGTTCTTTTTTTCTGTCTTCGACAGAATTGGATGTTGGATGCTGTTGGTGTTGCTGCACTCGCTGCACTCCCTCCTGCTGGGCTGGGGGCGTGCTGGTTCTTCTCTGCTACCCCTGCCCGTCTGCCTGGCTTCGCGGGCAGGGGTGACGTTTCCTGATGTGTCTGCCCCTCAGCCTGCCTGGCTTGCTGGGGGGGTCCGACTTCTTCCCGGCAAGTTTTCCGGATTACCGGCCCTTTGCGGCTGGTGCGCCGCCTCCTGGGTTGCTTCCGGGTCGGAGTGCGCGTCTCTCTGTGCTTGGCCGGTTGGGAGACGCGCTGTGTGGCTGCTCGGATTCCGGTGCCGGCTGATGCAGTGGGGACCTTGTTGGTGCGGCCCCCGCTCTGGGTGAGTCCCGCTTTGCGGTGTTGTCACCTTTTTGGGGTGGGTGTGGCTCGACTGCTGGAGCGCCCTTCCTTGTGGCTGGCGCTCCCTGTTTGTTTATTGCTCCCTTTTACACTGTGCACTGGCAGTGGGGGTCTTGTTGTGTGTTGACCCCCGCTGCCGCTGGGGGCTGCTTTTGTACCTTTCTCGCGCTTCTGGCCTCACGGACAGCGCTAGCGCAATGAATCCGGGTGGTGCTTCGCCTGCGGCGCTCCCTCGCTGCATAACTTGGCAGTGGGTGTTTATGCCTCGTTGACTCCTGGTTGTGTTGGGGGATGTGCCCGCCTGCATGATGCTGATGCTTTCCCTGGCCCTATGCGCTGTGTCTTGATGTGGGGGTGTCGGCTAGGTGCCTTGTCGCCTTTGGGGGTGTGCTGTTCATGTCTGTCCCTCCGGTCTCCTCGTGCCCTCGTAGTTGCTTTGACCTGGGGGGGTACATGCACGCGGCCGCTTCCGCTCTTTGGTTATTGAGCTTCCTGCTCTCTTAGAGCTTGGTGCCTAGTCATCCTTTCTGTTCTACTGGATGTGGCCTCCTCTGTCCTCGTAGCACCCTGTTTGGTCGGGGGCTGTTTCCGGGGATTCATCCTTGCGCAGTTGGTTTGGTGGGGTGCTCGTGTCGCCTTGGCCGCGGGTTCGATCCCTGTGTTACCCATGTTTGTGTGTTTGGGTTCATTTTGCGCATTGCTTTCTTGCTGGCGTCTGGCCTGTTGGGAATGGTGTGTTGTAGCCTCGGCTGCTCCTGGTGTTGTTGGGGGCTGTTGCTGGGGCTTCGTTTGTGCGTGGGGTGGTTGCTTGCTGCCGCTTGGCTTCCTTTCCCCTTGTGCTTGTTTTTGCGATGGCTCTCGCTTCCTGTGTTTCTGGGTGCCTCGCTTCTTCTCCCTGTGTCGTCCACTCATGTTTCTGTGGTGTGTTGTGTCGCGCTCTGGTGCTCGCTCGCTTTGTTTTCCCTTGGCCCCTTCTTCGTCTGTGTGTGGGCTGGCCTGTTCTCCCCCCCTTTGCCTGGTGGGGCGTGGGGGCATGTGCGGGGCGCGGGTTCTGGCTCCTGTGGGATCCTTGCTGCGTCTGGGACGCTCCATGTGTGCCATGCCTGGTGCTCCTGTGCTGCGCACTGTTCCCTCTGTTGGCGGGCTGGGCTTCTGTGTTTGGGCCTGGTTGCGCTGCGGGGACTCTTCCCCTCCTCTGCACTCTGTTGTGCTGTCGCCTTTTGGGAGGGGGGGGGGCTGCTTCGCTGCCTCTGGTTTGGTCCTGTGCGGTTTTTGTGTGTTGTTGTTCCTCGCTCCTTTTGGGTGTTTGTTTCGTCCTCTTGGGGCTGGCTGGGCTGCGTCAGGGGGGCCCTGTTTTTCTCCCTTTGCACCTTGTTGAGTTGGGTTGTCTTTGCCGTGCTGTGTTTCACCTGAGCCTTTGGTGTTGGATTGTCTGTTGCTACAGTCTCAGGGTTCCACGCGGCTTGTTTTCAGGCCTTCGGACGGCACCGGTTGTTGCTGTTCTCCGGTGGTGGGCGTTCCATGGGTCTGTACGCTTTGGCTCGGGTTGGCGTGGGTTCCGGTCGCCTCTGTGGGGCTGGTTCTTTTTCGCTGTTCCTGCCTTTGCTTACTCGTGGGTTTCCCTGTGTTGTTGGGGTTTTCCTGCCTGCTTGCTTGCGACTTGCCCTCTGATGCTCTGGTCGCTTCTTTCTTCTGCTGCGGCGGCCTGTTGGTTTGCCTTCTGTTCTGCCCCGCCTGGTTGTGGGTCGGTGTTCCAGAGTTTCTTGGATGGATGGGCACTTCTTTGCGGGTGCCCTGTCTCCATGTGGGGGGGCTGGTCCCTGTGTCGTTGGGTTCCAGTTCCTTGTGGGTGTGGTGTGTTCCGGTCTGCTTCTTGTTTCTGGCCGTCACGCTGTCGCCTTCTTGTTTCCCCGGTTTGCTTCTTCTTGGGTTCGTTGGGGCGTTGGCGGGGCTGTTGGCTCTCCGGCCTGTGCTCTGTTGGGGTCTTTCCTTCTTTGTCCTTCCCTTGTTCTGGGGTTGGTTCTGCGGGTTGCTTTTGGCTTCGGCTTTGGCTTCCTGTCTGTATCCTCGGTTGCGGTTTTGCGCCGTGCGGGGTTCAACCCCTGGGCGTGCCCTGCCTTGAGTCTTGCGGGACTGTGGGGTGTGGTTTGCTTTTGCTTTCCTCCCTGCTTGCGGTTGCTTCTGTGTGGTCCTCTGGGGTTGTTTTGCCTTGGTCTCTCTGGCCTCTGGGTTTCTGCCCCGGTCCTTTGCTAGGGCTGTTTGGGGTCTTTCTGCCTGGCCTGTCTCTGGTTTGGCTTGGCTTTGGTTGATGTTGGTTTCCTTCGTGGTTCCCTTGCTGTGGTCTTGGGTCCTCCGGGTCCTTGGCCTGTCCGGTTGCGCTCCTGCTTTGGTGTCCCGGTTAGCCTTCTTAAGGCTGTTGCTTCCTGCTCCCATTCCTCCGCTTTGGCTGGAGTTCTGTTTTGGGGTTCCGGGGGTTCCTTCGGTTCCCTTTTCCTCTTTTTCCGGGTCTCTTTGTCCTGGTTGGTTACCCTTTTTGGTTCTTCCTGCTCGGGTTTCCTGGAGGTGCTGGTTCCCTTTGCCTTGTGTCCGCGTCTTGCGGGTCCTGGTGGCTTGGCTTCCTGGGGTTTGCTCTTCGTTCCCTGGTGCCTTGGTTTTCTCTCTTTCCCTGTCCATGGGCTCGGTCTTGCCTATCGGGTTGGGTGCTGGGGGGCTTCCGGTGTTCTTCCCGGGGTTGGTTTTGTTGGACCTTTGGTTCCTCTGGTTCGCTTCTCTCCTGCCTGTTCTTGCCTGGGTTGTCTTCTGCTGCCCGTTTTTGGCTTGCTGGCCTGGTGGCTCTTGGCTTTTCTCTTTGTTTGGCCTCTCGTCTGCTGTTGGCCTCTTGCCTTTGGTGGCTTGGGTGTCTGTGCTCTCCCTGTCGCTGGTTCGCTGTGGGGTGTTCCTGCGGTGGGCTGATTGACCTCTGTGGTGGCCGGTCTGGTCGTCTGGCTCTGCTCCCTTGGTTTTGTTGGGTGTCTGCTGGGCTGGTTGGGGTCCTCTGTTGTCGGGGGCTCTGCCTGTATTTTACCCGGTTCTTCCTCTTTCTTCCTGCGATTGCTGCCTTGTGTGGTTTCCGGGTTGGCTTCTGTTTGGTTTGGGAAGGCCGGCTTTTTCTGCTTTGGTATTTCTCCATAAGTAATGAATGGGCCGAGGACATAAGGGACCTGGGGGTAATGCTCTATTACTTACCGGTAATCTTCATTACTCCTGGTCCCGTTGTCCTCGGCCCATTCATATGCCCCTCCCTCCCTCCCAGTCGGCCGGCCTTCCTGTCTGGGCTTGTTAGTACAGGAGGGCTGCTGGGTAGGTCCTACCTTTATACTTCCGGGGGGAGGGGCAGTAGGGATATCCCAGCATTCCTCTTGTTTTTATTTCTGTCGGGAGATGGTTATCTCCATAAGTAATGAATGGGCCGAGGACAACGGGACCAGGAGTAATGAAGATTACTGGTAAGTAATAGAGCATTTACAACTCTACTCTTTTAACCCTAAGCCAGATGCTAGGATTAAGGAAGAAATGAGCAGATGCAAGGGGACAAGACTATGGAGATTAGCCATTAGGGGTGTGTTTAGCCAGCTCTTCTCTCCCTGCTGGAAAATCAGCCATTATGAATTTGGAAGAATTGGTATACTCTGGGACAAATAAGTGCCACTCCCTGCAGGAAGTGGTCAGTCCTTTGGGTGGTACCCTGCAGCCCATTGGGCAGGAGTGACCTCCTGCTTGACCCAGAGAAATTGGAATAAGTATCTGAGCAGGGCAGAGCCCCTCAGATCTGCTGCTTGAAACTTAAAAAAGCAATATGGGCCATGTGAAGTTTGATGTGCATTTCACAAGGCCTGCACTCTGAAGATTGCACCTTCTGCACGTTTAAAACTACAGCTCTGTGGATTACATTGCTGTGAAAGCAATTGAAGAGTGGACTCCCTACAACCTACAGGTTAACAGAGTATTACCACCAAGAATCCTCAACTTGGAGTACTACCAGTGGATTTGTAATGGTTTTGACCAAATTTATTGTGGGAATTGAAGTCTCACACTTTCAAGCACCCTCGTGGAGATTCCAGAACCTTGGGTTGCGTGTTGGATACTTTGGAACCTGCGAGTGGAACTTCAGGAAGGAGTACTAAAAAGATCCAGCCTGTTGGAGGTGGCTGAACAAGACTGGTGAGAGATCCTGCAGAAAAATTGCTAAATGTAAATGTGTCTCTGTCAGAGGCAATGAAATGACCAAAAGGGGCACTGTTGGTTTCTAAGCACTAGAAAGGGACTAATCTTTAAAAATGCATATCTCTGGTTCCCTACACTGGATTCTTTACGTTTTGGTGTCCTTTAAAAGATAAACATATTTCCTATTTTTATAAATTGGTGTGGGATTTTTATTTTATGTGGAGTCTTAATTATTTATTGAACTGGTGTTTTTAAATGCTTTACATACCTGTGTTTAAAATTAAGCCTGCCTGCTTGCAGCCAAGCTACCTGGGATTGAGCATTGGAATGATTTTCTAAGACCTATTCTTAGCCCTATACTGTGTTAGTGGCCTTATTGCAAGTGTCAGACATACATTTACCCCTACTAATAATCCACTTTCAAACAGCGGGCAAGGTGGGTAGCCCTAGCTCCCCATAGTTTCACATCTCTTGGTGTATGCCAATAGTCTATTCTCTGCCAATTGTTGTAGTAAGAGGAAAACCAAGTACCCCCCGCTGTTCCCCATGAGATCATCTCCATATGTCAAGTAGTTGATTATCTTATATGAAAGTATTAAGAACTGATGCTGCGCCAGTGTGTGAAGATGCCACAAACCAGATCAGTCACATCTGTCATTCAGTATCCAGTTCAAGTCTCCTCCCCAGATTATCTTACCATTATTTTCTCTACCTTTAAGATGCTCTCTAGGTTGATTTTGCAGTTAAGTTGATGACCATCTGGAAAGTGTAGAACATACACTTCCCATATCGTCACCACATAGTGTGATGCAACATGACTTAATACAAAATGGCAGTTATAGAGGAAGTACAAAAAGTAATGCTCCAAAACGGCCAAATGTTATGTTCTATACTTTTAAGATAGCCCCCACATTGCATCTAGTTGCAACATGATGGCCATCTGAAAATATACCAAATGCACGTCCAATATTGCCACCTACCAATACTCACTTTTCCAATGCTTGTGCAATTTTATTAGAATAGGCAAAGCCGCTAGCAGTGACCTGACACCATCTGCAAAGCAAGAGTGATTGGCTTTGTCAATTATAGTTATCCATTTGACACTACAATTAGTGCTATTGCTATAAAATTCAAAGCCACATACCAAAAAGTAACTTTGACAACCATGTGCACATTATTTTTGTAGGCGCTTTCTTTCAATATGGTCCTTGAAAAATGAGCCTTTACTACGGTCCAAGGAGTAGGCATCACCCCTTACAAAAGAATTCCAATTTAATAAATTACAAATGATGATAACCTAAAGATGATTTTGTAATAAGTGAAATAATGTACCGCTTAAAAAAAATAGTTTTCTTCAAATAACGCAATATTGCTCGGCAATGTTTATCAAATCAGTAGTTGTTCTTTTAGAAAGATTCAAACCAGGTCCCACTGTGGGGGCTTACATTGGAAACATTGGTTGTCCAACCCTTCTTTTTAACCTGACCTCCTTAAAGAAATGTCATCAAATTTACCAGACATACAGAGTCAATGTGAGTGAATTGATTGTGAGGACATGCTCACTCTTGGCAAAATAAGCAGACAGAGCCAAGGAAATATTTTCAATGAATGAAGCAATTTCTATGAATGTAATGTTTTACTCTTAATGCAGGATTGTTTCACGGGGGTATACATGGCAAGCAGGCAATCAGGCAACACTGTCACCTTTTCGCCACATTTTATTCAACCAAATATACGCATTTTACAGAAATTCAGATTTAATGCATAACCATACTTAAAGAAGAAAGTCTTTGACTGCCCTCCTATGGCCCTTCTTCCTCTCTTCCCCATCTGGGTGTTTATATATTCTACTTCAATAAAGGGGTGGAAAGGGACGGGAGTGCTGAAAAAGATGCAATCCTTTTTCACAATGCTGAGCACAGAATTCATGAAATTCAAATGAGCGGGTGATGTGCCTGACATTATTCTCAGCAGAACATCCTCAACAGCATTCCCGGAATAGTAAGGAGAGCACGGCTTTCCCATTTAGCATTCTGAATGCATAGCTACAATAAGACCCAAGCTGGCTCATTTTCCCAACCACCAACAATGCAGGCATTCTTACGGGTAAAATAGCCTGCAATACACCTGATTTTCCCGATAGCAAATGCACGCAACAATGTCAAAATTTAATTTGAGTAATAATGCGTCTGTGGCAGAAACTCAGTTATGGCATGTTTTCATGTTAAAATGCAATATTAGATTTTTAAAATTCCGAGGGTGGGGGGGGAGAGAGATAAACCTTGCTGAAAATAGATTTTCAAAGTCCTTGTTCATCAGACTCATCTGCCTGAAACTAATTTCTAGAACACATATCACTTTTTGTGAACGGTTCCACTTTAATTTATTCCAATGTTCAGTTCGGAGAGCTTGACAAAATGATCACTTCCTGAGCAGCAGAGAAAGACTGGGATCTGAACAGATCACTTGCTCGTGTTTAAGATTCAGTTAGGAGGATGGTCCAGTTTAATTAATTCAATGGTATAAAAAACGTTCATAGATACTGAATGGTGCAAGTCAGACATCTTTCCAAAGTCCTGCGGTGTAACCTTGTAAAGGGTATGCATAGGAGTTACTATCCCCCACATGCATCAAGCATTTTTGGAGTCGCAAACGGTGCGATTCCTTAAAATCGGCCGTTTGCGATTCCAAAAATGCTTTTTGGAATGCATCAAGCATTTTTTGAAATCGCAACATTTTTGCGATTTCCAAAAATGCAATTGCTTTTAGGAAATCTCAAATTTGCGATTTCCTAAAAGCAATGCATGAATACTTTTGAAATTGCGAATTCGCAATTAGAGGGACAAATTTACCGAGTAGTTGAACTACTCGGTAAATTTGCAAAAAGTGTAATTAACACAGAAAACGCATTTTAAAAGCATTCATGTTACAGACACACATGTCCTTAGGACATGTGTGTGTGCAACATGATGCGAAAAATAAATTTCAGGGGTGCAGGGGGGGTTCATTTGAACCCCCCTCACCACCCTTGAAATGCAATCAGGATTTGCGATTTTGAAATTGCGAATTCGCAATTCCTATTCATTCCTATGGGCCTTTTGGCCCATAGGAATGAATGGGAATTGCGAATTCGCAATTTCAAAATCGCATTTTTTATGCGATTCGGTAGAAATAGCGATTTCTACCGAATTGCATAAATATTTAAAAAATAATCATGCATAGGCTTTTGCGATTTCTAAATTGCAAATCGCTTTTTATCGCAATTTAGAAGTCGCAAAAGCCGAGATTGATGCATGTGGGCCAAATGATTGTTTTCTGTTTGAATCTTAGGTAGAACCTCTGTCATACACTAGGTGCTACTAGCACCGTACTAAAAGACAATCTTGTTAGTTTACAGCACAGTTCTCTGTGAAACTCTGTTCAACACCCAGTAGCTGTAGCACCAGCAGCAGGATATTTCCCTAAACAATCCTTAATATGTTCAAGCAGTACCAAACAACAGGAAGTCTAGAACACAACAAACACAAACCGCCTGATTCATCAAGCTAAATTGCACTCGCAAAGGGCAAGATTCTCAGAATCTTGCCTTTTGCGAGTGCAATTTTTGCATTTGGGATTCATCATCCCAAATGCAAATTTCGCTATTTAAGAATTCGCACATTTGCGAAGAATTGAATTTAAGGAATCTCTATTTGAGATTCCTTAAATGCAATTCATGAAGCATTTTAAAACTGCGAAATGGCAATTTTGGGCCGCTATTTACCGAGAGGTCAGACCTCGGTAAATAGCAAAAACTTAGAAAAATGCATTTAAATGCATTTTTCTAAGTTGCATGTTACACACACACATGTCCTTTGGACATGTGAGTGCGCAACACCAATGTAGATTACATTTCAGGGGCGCTACAGGGTGTCCTTTGGACACCCCTGCACCCTTGAAATCGCATCCTTATTTGCGATTAGCTAATTGCTAATCGCAAATAAGGAATAACTCCCCATGCATTCCTATGGGCCTGTAGGCCCATAGGAATGCATGGGGAGTTATTCCTTATTAGCGATTAGCAATTAGCTAATCGCAAATAAGGAACATGTAGGAATCGCAATAAATATTGCAATTCCTACATGAATCCCGTTTTGCAAGTCCTTAATAGCGATTCGTTATGATTCGCTATTAGGGGCTCGCAAAACGGGAGAATGATGAATCAGGCTGAAAAACTATTTTAAAAAAATGCTCCTGCGGTGCCGGCCTCTCTTCCCCAGATAGTGGCCCTGCTCGAACAGTGCAGTTCATTTCAAACTATGCAGGGTGTTCTCCCACATTGGATAGAGTGCTTCCTTAGGCTTTAATACAACTGAGCTAGTGATAGAGCTCCAGCGAGTTGACCCTTGGAGAGAAGTTGCAGTTCCTCTGTTCGAAATGAGAGCAGAAAAGTCACCTTGTATTGCTTTGCGTTATTTCATTTTATTAAGCATGCTGTCATTTAAACCTGTGCATATAAAAAATTTGTAAACTCTCATTATAATGCCACCAGTGCAAAGGAAAGGCGAAAAGGCTTCAAATGTGTTTCAAGCCAAAGGTTTAGTGCTACTGAATATAAGAGGTGCAGGAAAGTGAAAAATATACACATTTTCCAAAAGATTGATCCTTCACCTCAACATTAGAAATTTTCATCCCTGTTACTGTACTGCCCTATAGAATAATTCAGTTATTTTTTTTTAATTAGTCCATTGCCTTTCTTTCTGCATGAGAGATTGGCTCTAGTGCAAGGGGTGAGGGAGCGGTCAAGACAGAGAGTGATATCTTACATTAGAGGAGGCATTTTCTTTTTTTAGCATTGCCTTGTTTTTGAGAGTTCTGCTACATTGCATTTTGTGACCTTCCATTCCTTTTTTAAAAAGATTACTGACAGGGATGAGTTTTCCAATTCTACTACTGTTCCAACTCTGAGGAAAGCAGCAACTTTGCATATAATCTGTGAGAACTGGTCCCCCAGAATATGAGATAAAGTTCCAGGTTGATCATCATCAGGGGATACGCTCAGAAGTTCTTTTGGGTATATCTTTCTTCTCAGTGAGTACTTTGAGAGATTGGGTTTCTAGTTGAGGGAGTGGAACCCTACTCAAGCAACAACTTCAATCCTTGTCAGGGTGAGGCAGAAGTAAATCCCAAAAGGAACTTGTATTCAACCCTCTGGTAATTTGGCACAAAACAGTCAGGCTTAACTTAGAAGCAATGTGTAAAGTATTTATGCATAACTTCAATCAGTAATATAGTGACAACCAAGCACAAGAAAAATCTAACATCAAACATGGAGAAAACTAAAATAAAATTAAATTCTAATCAGTAGAACCAGAGATATGCAATGTTTTTAAGATTTAAGGGAAAATAGTGCTAAAACCTCAAAGCGCCACTTGCGATTGCTAGACTCTGAGAAAGTCACAAGTTCAGGCTGGCATTGTCCCTGTAGTGTCAAAATACTGTTACAAGATTCAAGTTTATTGACAGTGCAAACATCTTCATTCTTCATCAAACAATTAAAAACAAATGCACAAAAAAGACTAACCAAGAATCAATTTAAAAAACTTACAATCATACAATTATTACAGACTAGAATTTTGTTGTTAACAGACAAGTAGAACATCAAATAAAATCAATATATTAACAGAAAATAAAAAGGCACTGCACTCTCCCATTAAAGTACAATTAAAAGTGATGTAGTAAACTCACTTCAATTGAAAAATAAACGTGGATATACCCTCAAATGGAGGTAGGTCTTGTTGGTCAAGCAGTTGCTTTATTTGTAATACACCATGCAGAAAAAAGAAATTTAGATACTGCAGTCACTACCACACGAATAGAACCACTTTTGGAGTTTCTAAGAGCATTTGTGCGGTGTGACAACCCCAGAAGGGGGCATACAGGCACTATCCACCTGGCTTTTAGTCAAGAATAATTTGGGAGAAGAAAAACAGATGTTCCTCAGTCTCATTGGAAAGTACACATGACTGGCACAAGGTGGATCTATCTTTTGCTGGGGAGAAACCTATATTAGAACTTTGGAATTTTGGGAGCTTCATTGAAAACAATGGAGTGCTCTGGGCTTATAATGGCTGATGTAAGCCTGGACCTCCAACATTCCAATGTTTCTTTGTTCACAGCTCTGGCTGTGAACAAAGGCTCAGGGAACCTGAGGGGATTTCAATCCCCTTGCGCTCCCTGAAGGCTTTGTTTTATTTGTTAGAACATTCTGCCCTTTAGTGGCAGAATGTTCTAATAGCCTTTTGGCTCTTCGTAGCAGGGCTATACTAGCAATTAAAGTCCCTCTGCTTTGATAAAGTCCCTTGCCTTTAGCTCGGGCCTTTTACACTGTAGCATGCCTTTAATAGCCTTATAGCCCGCCGTAGCGGGCTATACTGGCTATTAAAGGCCAGCTGAATCGTTAAAGGCCCGAGCCGAAGGCGAGGGACTTTAACGAAACAGCAGGACTTTAATAGCTGTATAGCCCTGCTACGAAGGGCTATAAGGATATTAGAACATTCTGCCACTGGAGGGCAGAATGTTCTAACAAATTAAACAAAGGGTTCTCGAAGCTCGAGGGGATATTAATCCCCTCGAACTTTCTGAAGCCTTTGTAGAACATTGGAATGTTGATCTGCGGGCCTTTACCGGCCTGTAGAAGCAGGGAGCACTCCATTGTCTGCAATGGAGCTCCCAACATTCCAATTTTCTAAGAAAATAAATATGAATGTTTGAAAAATACCTTCCCTAAACTGATTGTAGAGTGGGCATGTACATGCTGCGGAGATTTAAAAATTCCTCAGCCTTAGGCATGCTCTTGTGTAGTATTAAAAGCCTTGTGCGATTACCTGTGATAAGATAATTCAATCTGGACTGTATCTCTCTCCCAATGTCTAGCTTTAACATCAGTAACTGCAAGTAGACGTGATGGAGGAAGGCTCCTCCTTGAGATTACCTAAATCCAGCTCAATTAATGTTTATTTAGGTATGCTAACCACTTGATCTTGTTGGAGCTATGTAGTTTAACAATTTCAACAAGACCCTCTCTGTAAAATTGAAATTCCTCAACAGCACATATGTGAACTCAATAAAGAAGAAGCCTTAATGAAGCCAACGCATAGACAGGTTTAAGGTAGAGGTCCAATCTAAGTGGAACCAAGTGGGTGCCTCTCCTCTTACCAGTAAATGCTCTAATACAATTGTTCTCACTGGTCTCCAGAGAATGCATCGGGCAATGGCCCTTTTACTCTATACCACATATGCTCTGCCCCTTGTGTGAGTCTTTTCAATTTCCATAGCTGGAAAAAAATGAGTACCAAAAAGACATTTTGGTAAATCTAAGGATAGTCACCACTCTATGGGTTAGCAAAAGAGAAGTCCTAGGGATCTGTGATGCCTATGATCCAAAGTAAGAGAAACAAACCCCCAATTTAAAATCCTTGACCCTTTCCAACACTACCTACCGCAGGCTAAGGGTTCCCCTCTCCCTCTTGGAATGAGTAATCAGTTTGGTAGTTGATGCATTACTTTCGATGCCAAGTAACAGGCAACACATACTAAATCTGAAAACAAGAGTTTGCAAACCAGCCTTACTCATAGTAAGCGAAAGAGTATTATCAGCAACGAAGAGGGTGGGAATGTTCTAACCAGCTAGCATGAGAAAGTCATTAGTACAGTTTGTCAATAACTTAACACAGTTGTTGGTTTATAGACGGAAGAGAGTCGGAGCCAAGACACAGCTCATGCAAATACCCTAATCAATGGCAATTTCCTGAGTTAGTTTATCGTTCACACCACAGGGATCCCTAGCAAAACTCCCCTCAAGCAAGCTCACAATAATGTTTAGCAGATTATGGGGAATCCTCAGTCCATGAAGAACCTCCCAAAGTTTTTTCCTGGGAATCAGATCTGAAGCAGCAAGGAGATCAATTAATCCAACAAAAGGGCTTCTTCAACAACATCCACAGTCTTCCACCAAGTCATGAAAAACCGTAAGATCTGGTAAATTAGGCTGATTTCAGACCTAAGTGCTGCTTGTACATGTGAAAGGATGTGCGTGTCATCAATCCATTTCAATAGTCTTTCCAGCACCTGTTTTGGAAAAACTTTTAGAGTGTTGTCCAAGAGACTGATTGGGCGTTATTTGTACAAGATGTTTGAACTTCCATTTTTTAGAAACAGTAACAATCTCTTCCCCTTTCCACAAGTCAGGTATCGCTGCACCAACCCAGATTGCACTAGAAATAGCAATAATGTAAGGGACCCAAATACTTTGGTCGGTTTCTGGGAGGCCCACTGATATCTTATCCAATCCAGGTGCCTTGTCTTATGTTCTAGGAGGAGATCGCTGCTGCTGTCTTGGCTAAAGTAAAAACTACAGGTGCAATAAGGAACTTCAAGGAGCAAACAGAATCGCCCTCACTACTGATATGGATCGAGTCCATTCATTGTGAATGGGAATATAGATTCCCAAAATGGGCAACCCACTCATATGACAAATAGAAGTCTCTGCTGACTTAAATGTGTTCCCACTACTCTGACTCACGAACCACCAGAATTTCCTTGAGTCAATATTGGTCGACGATGTTAGGCGATCAACCCATGTATTACTTTCCCTCTTTGTCTTAGCTTGCCTTATTACGGTTCAATATAATACTCTGTTCAGTCTCTGATCTCCTGTCATGCTCCTTTATTAATTGTTGCTGGAAGGTTACTCTTTGTCACTCAGCACTGTTGGGGAAACCACCCAAAAGTACTGGGTTCTCGGGGACATTCCTAAAATTCCTATGAAAAGAAACTTTTAACCCCAGAAAATAACTTAATGTGCTCAGTGACAATAAAGTTTTCCCCAGGTGTTAGATATCACTGCCATAGGAGAAGCAATAGTGGCGTCCATGCTGGCAAGTGCCTCTGGGGAAGAACACACATCTTCCCACTACACATTCCTGCGGTTGTTTGTAACCTCCAAGTGTTGACCCTGGGGCTCAGAAAATGATCACAAAGTACAAGAAATTAAGCCCTTTGTAGTTAATACCAAATAATTTTGGTCGCTCTCTTCCCTCTCTAACACTTTCATATCTATCATCAATCGCCATAGCATAACATCTAAAGTGATGTAATCTATGTAGCTAGATTAAGCCCCTGGCAAAAAAAATAAGATGATGGACAGAGTGCTGAAGCGTTTCAACCACACACCCCCAGTCAAGACATCTGGGTAGAATCCATTGTTCTTTTGCTCACTATGCCACCACAGTTTGGCCCCAGTCATATGAAAATCAGTCTTAACCCTGCTCCTCATGGGAACAGTCAAGCCCAAACTGCCAGGTCAGGTCCTCCCTGGATCAGAAATAAGCATCCTGGGACCAGTTTCGAGGTTCGAGGTTTCGAGGTTCCACAGACTAATTTAGATATGGCTGGGTCCAAACTGGGGTGGCATGATGAGAAACAAATGTATGGCTTTAACCCAGATCTGTTACTGCAGGTGAATTTTTTTAATTGTTCAGCTTCCTTTCCATCATGTTTTAGTATTGCCATAGTCACCTTTAGTGAGACAGGTATGTCCAGACGTAGGTCCCGTGCTTGCTATGCCACTGGAATCAAGCTAGCCTGATAGATGAGGGGTAATACTCCAAAACCAGTCCATGGATGCTTGTTGTCCAGTTAAGGGAGGACCTAGCCTGGTAGTTTGGTCTGGACTGTTCCTATGGGGCGCAGGGTCAAGACTGATTTGCATATGGCTGGGTCCAAATTGGGGTGTCATTGTGAGCTCAAAAACCATGGGTTTAACCCAGATTTGGTAATGGGGGTGAATGTTTGACAATGTTAAGTGTTCCATCCTTCAGTTTTTTGTGTTGCTATTGTAGCCCTTAGTGAGAAAGTTATGCCCAAAGGCGGGTCCCATGCTTGCCATGGCACAGAAATGAAGCTGGCCTGGCTGATAAGCGGTGATACCTTGAAACCAGTTCCAGGATTGTTGTTTACCAGTCTAGGGAGGACCTAGCCTATCAGTTCAGGTTGGGCTGTTCCCAAGGGGAGCAGGGTCAAGACTGATTTGCATATGGCTGGGTCCTAACTGAACTGGCAGGGTGAGCAAACAAACAATGGATTTAACCCCGATTTGTTATTTGGGGTGAATGTTTGACAATGTTCAGGGTTCTGACTATCATCTTTTTTGTGTTGGCATTGTCACCCTTAGTGGGAAAGGTATGCCTAGACATGGGTCCGATGCTTGCCTTTCCAGTGGAATGTAGCTAGCCTGGCTGAAATGGTGTGATACCCCAAAACCTGTCCCTGCATGCTTGTTTTCAAGTCCATGGAGGACCTGGCCTGGCAGTTCAGGCTGGACTGTTACCATGCGAGCAGGGTCAAGAATGATTTGCTTATGGCTGGGTCCAAAATGGGGTGGCATGTAGAGCAACAAAACAATGGATTTAACCCAGATCTGTGACTGATAGTGAATGTTTCACATGACGATGTTCAGCTTTCTGTCCATCATCTTTTGGTTTTGCTATAACTGCCCTTAGTGGAAAGGGTATAACAGACATGGGTCCTGTGCTCACTATGCCATTGGAATGAAGCTAGCCTGACTGATAAGGTGTGATACCCTGAAACTGGATCATAGATGCTTGTTTTGCGGTCCAAGGAGGACCCTGCCTGGCAATTCAGACTAGACTGCTCCCATGCAGAGCAGGGTCAAGATTTAATTGCAATTGGTTGAGTAAAAACTGGAGTGGCAATGTGAGCAACAAAAGGATGGCTTTAATCCAGATCTGTGACTGGGAAATAATAGTTGATATGACAATGTTTAGTGTTCCATCCACCATCTTTTTGTGTTGCTATGGTTGCCCTTAGTGGGAAGGGTAGAGCCAGACGTGAATCCTGTGCTTGTCATGCCACTGAAACAAAGGTAACCCGGCTGATAAGGGGTGATACTCCGCATGCAGTCCCAGGATGCTTCTTTTCAGGTCCAGGGAGGACCTGACCTGGCAGTTCAAGCTGGACTGTTCTCATGAGGAGGAGGGTTCAACCGATTTGCATATGGCTTGGTCCAAACTGGGTTGGCATGATAAGGGAAAAAATTATGGATTCAACCCATATCTGTGACTGGGGGTGAATTTTTGACAATGTTCAACGTTTCCCTCATCATCTTTTAGTGTTGCTATAGTCACCTTTAGGGGGTAGGGTATGCCCAGACAAGGGCCATGTGCTCTAGAATAGAACCCTGCCCAGTGCTCTCATTCTAATTAGCCAAACATTTGGAGGGAGGAGTTGCACATGCATAGAGGGGGTGGGAGGAGAATAATTAAAGAAGATTCTGTTCTCCTCGTGAACAATTGGGCCAGAGGTTTGCTGTGGTGCTTCCTATGAGCGATTGATGCTGTGGAACTTTGAGTTAGGGGGCAGCATGAGCCGCAAGGTTTTATTGCCAACTGACCTGTTCACGGCCACGAAGACCTCAAAACTTCAATTCAGCTCTACTGATGCGACACCTACGGTCCAGGACTTGAGGGTTACTACTTTGTTACTTGCTTGGGAGCCTGTTATGTCTGTGTGACACTGAACAGAAGGCCAGCAGACAGACCCTTGGAGTCATTCTTGAAGGCATATGAGAGGCATCACACACTGAGCAGCCTTCACAGGGCCACAAGCCATATACTAAGTGAGATTTACTATTTGCAGGGCAGCCCTAGTGAAGTGATGCTTCAATGAAGATTTTAATGCAGGAATATACCATTCTAGGCCTTCATTGTGGTACAGGTCCTGGATAATACCTTGTGGTTCATAAGTTAAGTTCAGGTCACCTGCCACGTTAACACAATGTGACTTAGAGTACAATGCTAGGGTCTCATCCAATAGAAAAAGAGTTGGAGATTCCTGCTGATCACTAAAGCTTCAATTGTGTATGTTGAGCAGTAGGTAAGGGGTTACCTTACTGAAAGTAAAGATTAAACCTTGCATATTAAATGATTCGATAGGTAACTCCACTACAGAACATGCTCATTAAAATATGCAACCCACTCCAAGGGCATCCTGCAGGGGACCTAAATGCCAAAACACAATAGTTCTTAAAGTCACTTCTGTAGATCCTCCCAAGTTCCCAGGTTTCCTGGACAAAGCTAATCCCAAGATGATCGATAAGTTGACTCCAGCTTGTCTTCAAATTTCAAATGTATGTCATCGATATTCCAGCTAATAACAGCCATAATATTTAATCCAGAGGTAGAAGAAGGAAATGAATTAAAAGGAATAGCTGGGTACCTCCGTGTAGGTGACAAAGTATGAGCCTGAACTAATTTATGTAAGTGTGAAATGACAGTTGATAGTTGCCGAACATCAACATAAGTGTTAGTAGGCCACTCTGGAGTCAGCCCCAGGAGTGATAATAGCTGAACTCTAACAAAATGTACATGCTCTGGGGCATATTTACGAGCCCCTAACACCACAGGAGAGTCACATTTCTGACTCTCTGGCGGTATTGCTCTCTACACCCATATTTACGAGGTGGCGTTCAGCCCAGGCCTGGGCATAGTTCACAGAGTTCGGCTACGCGGAACACCATGAAGTGACAAAAAAACTCAGCATAGTTCCAAAAGTGGTAGAGTGCAGCGCGAACAGCAGTTCACGCTGATCTTACAGCTGCTCGAGTAGAAATTCTCCCCGAGCGCCAGCTCACGCTCACCAATTTACCATTGCAGAGCAAGGAAAAAACTCTGCTCCACTACACGGAGTGAAGTTTCCTGCACTTTACGAGCTCTGTGAAGCACAGAGAGCAGAAAACCCCACAATCTCCGTGATCGGAGCAGAGTTAACTGCCCAGGCCTGGTTAAGCCGATTAATGTGGTTTAGCGCCACCTTGTAAATATGCCCCTTAATGCAGCAGTTTGTTGTGGCATAGGGGAGGGTAATGGATGCTGAAGTGGGGGTTCCACCGCAACACCCATTGCTTTTGATGCTACCCCATATTTACAAGGATGGGGCAGTGCAAAATACTAAGACCAGGTAAAACCTGGTCTTAGGATGGCGATATGAGAAGAAATTATTAATTTGTTCTCGTATTTTGCTGTTTCTATGTGCGCTGCAGTATCCCAGTGGAGTCAGATCATCCATTAGGGGATTTTGGCAGATCACCCACCCTCGGCAACTAGGTTAGGGAGCACATAGTAGGAGTACACTATACACAATACCTATATGCCTAGATATAAATACTGCTTTAGCACAATAGTGGAATTGTTTATCCTTTCCAGTGTTCTTGTGATGCTAATAACTCTCATTTGTTTCTGTCTATTAATCATTGCAGCACATACATTTTATACCTGAATTGTGATGCTTCAAAAATATTGACATGCCTTGTTGTGTACCTCTTGTATAGCTTCTTTGGGTTTGCAAAAGTGACTGAGCAAAAGTGTTCTAGATCTGTTACCAGTAGTCCTTGAGGAATCAGGGTTGTCTTGTTCTAAGGTTGCACAATCCATTTTTTATCTTTCTAAGTCCAGGGGCACTTATGGATGCACTGTGAGTTAGCAGGACTATAGGCTAAAATATCCTGAGGGTGTGCCTAGAATAAGTCAGGCAACATCCCAAAGTTTATTTTGTCCAACAAACGCTTAGTTCCTACTGAGAAAATTGAAGCCCTACGACATCATCAGCAAAAGGGTGATAGTGGATTGGGGCCCTAAGAGAGACTAATAATTAATCAGCCATTGCTAGGCAATGGAAGGATGTTTGAAGTTAACAATCACACAATTGCCTGTCAGGCTCTTGTCCGAAGTGCCCACCCACCCACTCTACAGACCATCAAATTGTCAGATGTTGCTAAATATGGAAGGTTAACTGTAGTATGAAACCAATGAAGTACCGTTTTTTTTAGTTGAACAAAGGATTCTACACTATGCAGTTCCAAGAGGGGAATATTTTCTAATACTGCTACTTAAGGGCTGGTTTCATGAGGAAGATTAACTTTGGGGGGATGTTAATTCTGAGGCAATGGACATACAATTCCTCCAACTGCCCTTTTCCCTCTCTCCCTATCACAGGAGCTATCCCGCCACAGTTAAAAACTAAGTTCTTTGTCCTGGACCCCGTCACAGCAGGAGAGTAGTTTAAAGCGTTTAAAGCCTGCCCATGTTCTCATCATCATTATCCAAACAATTGGCGGGAGAAATTGCACCTAAAGCTGTGGAGTGGGAGGGGAATGATGAAGGAAGATCCTGTTGGTGTCACAAATGGTCAGGCCAGTGCTTCGCTGTGGCGATGCTGTAGTCCAAAGGGTCCGGTTGGCAGAAATTCTCTTTGGTGGACACCACGAGGGACAAGGTTTTGGTGCCAACAGGCCCCTTCACAAAGAGCCAAACAACTTCAATTCAGCTCCACTGAGGCCACACAAAGGTTCCTGGACATTGGGGGTACCAGTTAGGGGTCAGGGGCTTTCTCCAGGTGGATCTGAGTGCTGGTTCAGATGGTGATGAGCCTGTTATGTCACTGGGGCTCGGAACAAGAGGCCAGCAGAATAGCCGTTGAAGTCACTCTGGAAGTCCTGGGTTCAGGTGCAGATCTAATTCCTCTGTTTCAGGCATGAGGGCAGCACAGCAACACCTCAAAGAGACAGCAGTCCAACAAGGCAGTAGTCCAGCAGAGTGTGAGCCCTTTCAACAGCACAGCATTTCTTCCTTATGGCAGAGCCTCCAGGGGTCCAGAAGTGCAATGAAGAGTTGGTGTCTGAGGTCCATTATTTATACAAGGTGGGCCTTTAAAGTGGGAGAGATTCTAGAGGTTTCCCTTTATAATGCACAGGTTTCCTGCCTCCCCTGTCCTGGCTCTAGACAAACTACATGGAGCATGTAGCTATCTATGTGGTGGCAGGATACAGCCTATTCAAGTGTATGTAGGGCTGTGCCCAACTCCACCTTCCCATCCTGCCAGTGATGGTCCATCCAGGCAGACTTAAGGTCTATAGTGTGTGTGGCTGTCTAGGGTGAATACAAAAACCTCAACTCTCAGATACACCCAATCATATGAGCCAAAGACAAGCTGCAGTCACTAGATAGCTAAGACAGGAAAATGCCTGCGTTTTAAAAGTGTCATTTTCAAAATTGTAATTTAAATTCCACATTTACCATAAGAGAGGACTTTTCATTGAAATTCCAAAGACACCAAGCATGAAATGGTTACTTGTTCCCATTTTGAAGTTATAGCTTTTTAAATGTAATAAGGCTACTCAAATGTTACACTGTTTGAGAAGTAGATCTTGCAATAGCGAGAATTAATGTAAGAGTTTTTCACTATCATCACATGCAAAACTTAAAAGTAAATGTTCTACTTTTAAAATGCAGGGCACCCTGTCATTTGGGCTTGTTTTGCCAGGTTGCAATGGCAGTTTAAAATTGCCCACACAGGCTTCAATGGCAGGCCTGAGATAGGTTTATAAAAGTTACTTAAGTGGGTGACACACCAACTGCTACAGGCCCACTGGTAACATTTACTTTAAAGTAAATTAGATATGCCAATTGGGTGAAAGCCAATGTTTAGTGGCTAGAGCACAAGCACTTTAGCACAGGTTAGCAGTGGGAAAGTGCACATACTCCTAAGGTCAACAAAAAAGGAATTCAGCAAATAAGTGGAGGGTTGAGGCAAATATTTGGGGGGTGACCCTGCAGACAGGATCATGTCCGACAAGTACCAATCACAATTGTTACACGTGTAAATAAGTCATCATTCTATCTCTGCCTTTGTTTGTTTAAGGTGTCCAACAGAATAGATATTGTTATGGCATAGTTTATACAATCTTCTATTCCTTGCAATAATACGGAAATGTGCATGCTGTTCGGGCTGCAACTCATACACATTGATGCAGGGCTTGCTTTTGATAGATTTTCCAAATGAGGATACTTTTTCCTGCTCTAAATTCTATAACTGTTCCAAAATCAACAGATTGTTCTGTCCTCTATTAATACAGTTGTCTTGCAATTAACATTTATTCATATTTATTAATATTTGGCAGTTTCCAATGAAAGACCAGTGCCCTGGCATGATATCAGGGCTTACCAACAGTAATATGGGCTCAACCAGGAAGACAACGTTATACCTATTGAACAAAGCATTTAGACATGGGGCTTGTTTAGTTATCCGTAGCCCACAGCAATGTTTGTATATTTGCCATTTGTAAACTCTAGCATGAGAGCCATGTAGCACTAAACAGGGGCCATAGCCCCTCGGTAAAATCCAGTTATTCGGAGTAGGTCAGGAGTAGACTTTCAGCTCAGGAATAGTACACCTTGAAGAATTATGCCTTCAGCTTTTTTCTGAATTATAGGAGAGTTGGTAATGATGTGGTGTCTATAGAGAAACTGTTTCAGACCCTGGGAGCATGTACACAAAAGGCTTGCCTTCTGGTTTTTTCATTCTGTCAGTGTTTTCTCTCCAGTTTGGTCATATGCCGTATCTGGGTTAACATTGTCCCCCACAGGGGGCTAGTTTGTTTGCCAGGTAGGCCAGATTCTAGTTATTTAGGGCTTTAAAAGTGATGCAGCTTGTCTTGAAGATGAACCAGGCTGAAACGAGAATCCAGTGTAGGCCTTTTGTTGTGAGGGGTGATGTGTTCTAATATATCTGAGCCCTTAAAGAAGAGCCATGCTGCCACATACAGGATACCTTTCAGACATGCTAAGGTAGTATATGGGAGATTGCTTAATAGGGCCTTGACTCTGTCCAGATTGGACAAGACTAAGGCTTGTGCAATTGTTTGTAAGTCATTTTTTGGTAGACACAGTATCCCTTTCTTCGTGAGAGAGAGTCGTTCTAGTCTTCTTTGCAATGTGTTGCTTAAATGAGAGTTCTGTGACGATAGTTAATCCCAGAGATTCTTTATTTGTCAGAAGGGTGGTAAAAATCAAAGAGTTCCGAATCAGGAAAATGTAACGACAGAAGAAATTCTTCAAAGTGGAAAATAGACATTCATAAAATAATAATCTTATAATGCAAATATGCTATTCCATCTTTAGTTCGCAAAAAAACACTTATTCATTGAAGGCAACATGTCAGTGCTACTGAAATCGCAAATAAAATAACATAGTTTAACGTAGCAAAATAAAACACATCAACATATCATAATTAATTTCATTTTATTTTGATTTTGCAATATAACTTGCATGCCACCTTTGGCCTCTGCATTGTATTAGGTCTGTTTGGAGGTGGCAGTGTAATCGCTTCTTGAAGCAGATGGTTAACACAACATAAAACACCGTTTCATAAAATAACAGAACTCTGTGTTGCTATACACACAGGGGTTTTGTGAGTTAAAACTTTGACAATCCTAGCTCACATATACCTGATTTTGTGTCAATCCTAGAAATCAAGATTTCAATTAATGTTTTTCTTTTGCCAACAGCAAATCGGCTGATCGAATATCCATGAACTTCACCCTGCAAACTCAAGAAACCAAGGGCTATATTCATTTTTTTCTCCAGATTTATAATTCCCTTATTTGGCCAAGGACATGTGTTTCCTTGTTCCTGTTTACGGCATCGGGCGTCCTCCTGAGCTCTAAAGAGCACCTAAAATGTTGATGTATCTTCCTAGCGAGCTGGTCACGTTAGCATGTTCATAGCATCCCGAACCTTCGGAAACACCTTCAGGAAGATCCCCTCCTCCTGAAGATGGTTCCGAAGATTCGTGGGAAGGCACACAACAAATCTGATGGCCAGGAAACTGATAGGGCATCGACTGCCCTTGCTTGTGGACACCACTCCTCCTAACAAAATACTGGTAACAGTGCATTCTGAGGAGAGTGAAACATGTCTCACCAGGGATTCCAAAATACACTGCAGTTTCAATTGAATTTCCGAATAGTCAGGTGGTAGAAACCGATGATTGGCGTTTGAGACTGATACTGTTGGCCTTCACATTTCTCTCACCTGGAATATACACCACATAAAATATCAAATACATTTTTCTCTGCCAGGTAAAAATATGCCTTGCTAAGGAATTCAGCCTGTCTCATCCCTGCCAGTTTAAATGTCCACAAGCCGCTTGGTTGTCAATTGTGACAACCACATTGGTGCTCTCTAACTGGGAGGAATAAGCCTACAGCCACATTCTGATAGCAGCCAGTTCCCTCAAGTTGAATGATTGGGCAATCTCCTCCTTTTACTTGCTGATCCCATAAAGTCGCTGTCAAATCCCAAAGGCTAACATCTTTAGCTATCAATAATAGAGCGGGAACACAGAGAGGAACACCTTTTGCTAAATTGGCCTTTTCGAGCCACCAAATCAATTCTTCTCTGATCTGAGCATTGACTGGTGCAAAGGGGAATGTTCACAGGCCCCTATCGCCACCACAATATCACTTTTCAGGACAATGTGGTGGCGATAGGGGCTTTGCCGTATTTATAAGGCAGCGTTAGGCCACTTACCGTGGCTTAATGCTGCCTTGTAAATAAGCCACCCTTTCACAATATGCTTAGCATGAAATAGGTCGGGCAATGGGTGTTGCTATGGGCATTCCACTGCAACAATCATTGAGTTTTTACGCTGAGCCATATTTACAAGGCTGGTGTAAATATGGGGCAGCGACAATATTAGGACCTGTGAAAACCTGTTATTACCTAGGTGGTACAAGGAGAAATGTATAATTTCTCCTCGGTTTTGCGGTTTCCATGTGTGCTGCCATGTGCAGTACACATGGAAACAGCAAAGCGCCAATGATTGTTTATGTGCAGAAAGGTGTCCCTTCCTGCACATGAAAAATCTTTTTAAAAAAATGACATTTTGGAACTTCATGGATGTTACATGACAGTCATTTATTTATGTGCAGAAAGGGACACCTTCCTGCGCATAAACAATCTTCCCCTACAACGCAGACACCTTTGCACTATGATGCCAGGTTGCCTATATTCGCAACAGGCAGCTAAATGTAGCACCAACGCTAGGGGGAAACGTAAGGCTGCACCATATTCTTGTTAAATATGGTTCAGTTCTGCATTTTTAAAGTGACAATGCATGTTGTTAGCCTTCTTGGCTTAACAATACACACACTTTGCCACTATACTAGTAAATGTGCCACAAAGTGTTGAAATCTTGAGAGTTCAGAGACCAGTGGGGAAGGAGATGATACACTACTAGCTTGAGATAAAATGCCCAGGGCACCACTACCATAGTTGCTGCCATCGGTCCTTGAAATCTTAGCCATGCACGAGCTGTCATCATAGATTGAGCCAACTGAGGAGAAACTGCTGAAGAAAGCTTTGCGATTCTTGACTTGGGTAGTAACACACGTTTCACAAAGGTGTTGAATTGGGCTCCGATGATGGTCTTGAGATGTGTTGGATGAAGGGGAGGCTTCTGAAAGTTGAAATCTGAGTTTCTGTAAAGCATTTGAGACCAGCTGCACGTTCACCTGTGAATCAGAAATGGAAGAAGCAGAAAGCAGCTGTTATCAAGATAGGGAAATATAGAACATCCTTTCAATTGAAGATCTGCAACAACTGGTGCAAGTACTTACATAAAAACTCTTGGAGATGTCGACAGAGCTTGAAATTGAAAAAGCTTCATCCCCACTGCAGAGGATAGATACTGCTAGCTGTCTTGCTGAATCAGGAAATAAGCATGGAAATAAGCTTTTTTTAAATCCATAGTGGCCAGAAAGTCCCCGTCCGCTATCAGTGGTAAGATTGACTGAAGTGATATCCTTTGAAAAGTCTCCATCAAGACATACTTGTTAAGACGTTTGGGATTCAGAAAAGGACTAAATGTTCTGTTGGTTTTAGTACAAGAAACAGGGTGGAGTAAAATGCGTGTGCTATCTAATGATCTTTTCCAATAAAACTTGAACACCCATAAGCTTGTATTGTTGTTTGCATGGGTCTCATGGCAATGGGGTAGTAAGAAATTGACGTTGAGCAGGGGTCCTATGAATCGGAATGACATAGCGCCTTCTAATGATGTTCAGTTATCCACTCTTCCCACTATTGGAACAAGAGACATAATTTTGAGCCCACTCTAACATAGTCCTTTTTTATGACTATCCTTGAATCTGTCGAGTAGTGGGTCGGTCTTTACTGCCATTCATAGCTACCCGACCTTATGCTTGATGTCACAAGGGACACTTCTTTTGGGGTTAAATGGCTGTTTACTCAAGAAAGACTTCTTCCAAATTGGACCCTTAAAGGGACATAACATCTTCTCCTCTGCAGCTTTCTGTACCATCACATCTAAATCATTCAAAACCAGCCTAGGGCCATAGAATGGGAAATTTAGGATAATAGACCTCGGTGCTGCTTCAAACTTCCAGGATTTCGTCAAAAAGGAAGCAACGTCCAGAAATAGATGCCTTGCAGTCAAAGTAACAGTCCATACAGTACCAAGCAATACCTCTGAAAGAAATTGCCAAAATTCCCATTTGTGCAAGAAAGAAAGTTGGATCATCAATATCTTGTATACAGTGACATAATAGCTTGTTTGGCATACACTGCATACGAAGCCACTCGAATAGCAAAATGTGCAGTGAAATATAATTTCTTAAATGCTGCTTCTGTCTTTCTGTCCACAACATCTGGCAGTGTGGTGCGTTTGGATGCCAAATTAGATGTGGATGCCAAGGATGCCTATATAGTGTTCACCTTGGGGGTTTGTGGGAATTCTTCATCAAAACAGGTGCAAGAGATCTCATTTATTAAAATATTTCGGAATGGAAGCTTTGTTCATGTCCTTCCATTCCTTCAAATCTACTTCCATGGGTCATCATGAAAGGTTAAATCATCAGCCTGTACCCCACTGTACTGGGAATGAAAGCTGTCTAATTCTTGAGTTTTCCCCTCAAAGTTCATGGATTCTGTAATATTTGCATGGAGACCTCGCAAATATGTTCCCCTCTGACCAGACTCTGGAGCATCATTTTTATCCTCCTCTTGTCACTTGGCTCTGGGTTCCACCAAGGCAGAGTCTATTGTACCCTCTTTATCAAGGGCTGGAGGATAGACCAGGAGAATTTAAAAACCTCCTCCTCCTAAGAAGGCTACAAGTCATTTTGTTTCTCTGTAACCTTTTGCGACTCCATAGCAGCTGCACAGCATAACAGCAGTACAACATCACACGATGTGCTATAACAGTGTCATTTCTACAAGGCTATAGGAAGGGGAAATATGGCTCCTACAAGGCAAACATGCATAGCCCTGATGCCTTCCCTCTGCCACTGTTTTCAGAAACACTGGCGCGGGTTGAGGACACCATCTTCAGTGCCGACCGCTGATACCAAGGAAGCTCCAAGCCCAGCACGTGTGTGGGAAGCATATCGGCAGCCGGCGGAAATGTAAAATGAATCATTTAATGGATAATGCCCACACTGTGCCCATTCCAGGATGGCATGCATTCTTATGCATCTGTATTACCAAACACAGCCAACAGTCATTGTATTTTGTGGTCATTGTTGGCCGCAGTGTATTACTTATTACATGCCTCATACATATGCAAACTACCCTGGACACCTCTTTGTGGCCAAGGTCTCCTTATCGGGCTCTGGCGGCCATTACGGCGACAGCCCTCGAGGCCCCCTTCGGGGGCAGTCCCTGCTAGTAAGAAAGTGTAAACATTAAAGTCTTACCCCTGTCGGAGAAAAACACACAGGAGGTAGAATTTAACCCCTTCGCTGTGGCGGCTATTCCGCCGCAGCGCTAAGGGGGTGGGGCACCCGCGCGGTGGCTCCATACTAGTGACGGAACCGCTCCGTCACGGCTCGCAGGCGAGCTGTGCTTGTGACGGAACGGTTCCGTCACGAACCCGCCCGCCCATCAAAGCGTCAGCGCAGGCGCGAAATCAGCGCCGCGCAGGCGCGGCGAGCGGGCCATGACGGAACCGTTCAGTCACAAGCACAGTTCACCCGTGGCTTGTGACGGAGCGGTTCCGTCACAAGCATGGGAGTGGTTAAGGAGGGAGGTTCTTCTACCTTACTATAGAGGTCGAAAAACAGCTAAAGAAAACTGAAAGTGTATCCAGGGACTTGGAAACCCTCTGTCAGGAGGCAGAAACGACTCACTATGTACGGACTGGGACGAGGAGGATAAGGTGAGGAGGTCATTTTGTACACCCCTGCTGATCAGGGGTGTACGTGTAATGTTAAGCTGTGTAAAAGCAGTGTGAAGGCGGCGAGGCTATCGAAATTTTAATAAAGTATGGGTGATTTTTGCTCTAAAGAAATTGCTACTAGAAACCTAATTGATCAAAAAATGGAAACGGGGTCTGATTTCCATTGAATGATGCTTTAGGAGAATTAAGATAACAGTTTTTTTATATGTATATTATTTATGTGGACATTGTAGTTTTGTGATTTTAAATTCGCACAACAACTGCCAAAAACTGCTGACGGGTTACCTCTTAATTGACCGGTCCTGGGCCCTTATTAATGAGGCCTTGCGTCAGTTTTGCGCTGCTGGTGCGTCACTTTTTGTGACGCACCAGCGGCGTAAAAAATGCACCTTGTTGCGCCATATTTAAAAAGTGACGCATCTAGGTAGATGCATCACTTTTTAAACCCCTACGCCACATTATACCTGCGTCAGGTATAATGTATGCAGAGGGGGCGTTCACCCGCAAAAAGCCTCGTAATAGTGACGCAGTGAAATCTATGAGATTTCACTGCGTCACTTTTAGGATGCTGTTGCGTCAAAATCTTGCGCCTGCCTCACAGCAGGCGTAAGACTGACGCAAGCCCTTTCACATGGGGCTTTCCCCATGTGAAAGGACGCATTGCTGGAGTTGCGTCACTTTTGTGACACACTCCAGCAATGCGTCACTTTTGCGCTTACAGATACGTCAGAAATACTGACGTATCTGTACCTCCTTGCGACATGATGCGTCATACTTTAAATATGACGCATCATTGGTGTCGCAAGGAGTGCGCAGTGAAAAGTGACGCATCGCTGTTTTCACGCAGCGATGCGTCACTTTTCATAAATGAGGCCCCTGGAGGGGTGATTTGTTATAGGCTGATCTGAGAAGAATGAGTGGGTGAGTGGATCAGTGAGGTACAGATTGTGTAATTGATAATATGAGCGACTCACCTGGGGGCTTGATGTTTACGTGATCCAGCTTCATCTGAGTAAGTGGGTGATTGAATGAGCATTAGGCAAAAAAAAAAGTCATTCTGCTTTGCAGAGAATTCATGACGGAGGTTGGCAAGAGAGTAAAAGACAAAATAACATTTCTTTCATTTCTCCCAGTGGTGGGAGATTTGTTGTGTGGTTGTGTGGAATGTAGTAAAACAGAGAGGGCATATTTAATGATGCTCCGAGAATAGCGTGCGGCTTGCTGCTTCAATAAGGCGAGGCGTGAAAGAATAATGCCGAATAATGAACACTGCCTCTCGTTCTCGCGTGAGATATAAAAGTGGATTTTTTTTTTATTGTCAATGTCAGCAAATGAGTGAATAACTTGCTTAGTTATACGTGGCGAGGAGGCCTCGGCACAGGAAGAGCTATGTGACCCCAGATCGGATTTTCCACAGTGAACATGTTAGCGATAAATAAAATATGGAGGAACGTTAAGATTTCATGTTTGACTGGGGCGATCGTGGCCTGTGCTGCATTTTAAGTCTCATTTCAGAGCGCACACTTTTCCCACATAGTATTAGCATAAAAAATACTTCCGGTGCTCTACCTAATTCGATTATTATTCCTATGTGTTTTTGCAGTTTTAGAAGGAAATAATGCAGGTAACCTGAAGGTACCGGAGTGCAGTGTAAACGCTACAACGCAATAACTGGAAATCAAATGCGCAGGGAAAGCAATAAACTACTGCACAGCTTGGTTCGATACAGCGTATATAACATGTAGTTCATATTATAGTAAGGCAAACGAAATCTGATAACCCAGTACACTCCATTAGAGTTCATATAGAAAATGGTTTTATGTAAGTTATACAATATTATAAAAAACATATTTTTAATGCACTAAAAATAGCATTCAATATTAGTGGTCAGGAACGAAATTATATCAAGTAGATAACAGTGGAAAATGCAGAAAATTCGATTTTGCACCATCTTTAATTCTTGCATAGTTGGAACATCGAAAACACTTTTAAGATTTAATCCATAGTGTAAAATAAACATAAGTTTTAAAGCAACTGCAAGAAAACAAACAATCTCTAGCTTTTAAATCATTTATACGCGGTGCAAAGTCTCATTTTAGGCATCGCCTTCAGCAGTCTATTGTCAAAGACCAAGGGGCAGATTTATGAAGGCCTTGCGCCGCCGGTGCGTCACTTTTTCCCATGTTAAAAGTGACGCACCGGCAGCACAAGGCCTTTATAAATCTGCCCCAAGTACCTTAAACACACTACAATACAATGCACAGCTGATTGCATCACATATAACATCACTCATGATTTTTTTTTTTTTAACACACAAAAAAACAAATCGCAAGTTTAAGGAATAGAACAGTTGACGTCACTTAAATAAAAGACTACACTCGGAGATTCACCCCTGGATGCAACACTATAATAACATATAGTTTAGAACAAATGTTCAATCAGTCACTGTTATAATTGAGATCTGATTTAAAAAATGTTAGTATGTACACAAATGATAAATGTTTGTTGTTCTCAATGAGTTTTAAATTATGCACTTTAAGCACTTTATTTGAATTGCCATTCAAAGTCATTGTAAATGTATGTATATATATACACTCTAAGATGGCCACTGCCTTTTTAATGTATGAACCTTCTTTTAAGTTGATGAATGAATGCAGGTCAGGTGGGCTTTAAAATGGCAACTATGCACAAACACAAACTGACACTGACGAAGTTTCTATAGCGAAACGCGTCTGTCTGGGGTGAGGGGGTTTGCAATAAAGAAATTCTGAACATTGGATTACCTGCGTGCTTGCTGTTTTTCTAACGACACAAAGTTGGATCGTGTTACAATATATATATATATATATATATATATATATATATATATATATATATATATATATATATATATATATATATATATCTATGAGCAAGAGCGCAAGCGCTTCGATGAGGGCTCACCACAGCGGCCCGAGCCTCCGGCTTCTTTTTTGGCACCCAAAGCAGAGTTGCGATTCCCTCCTAAGTGAAGAAAAGATAAGTCCGACGCGTTTCGGGGTCTGAACACGCCCCTTAATCATGGACTGAAGAAAGAAACTGCCGAACTCGCCTTGCATGTTCAAACACATTTTATTTGATCAATGGGCGTTGTCCGCCCTGAGTGGGAGGAGTTAGCAGCGCCAGGACTTGTGGGATTTGCAGTCCTGCAAGGCGAGTGATGCGTTGAAACCTTGAGTAGGTCGGCATTTCTTAGTGTTTGTCTGTCCGTTACATCCTTGAGTAGGAGTTAAGGGAGATCTTCAGCTCTGCTAAAATTTCAGGGGTCGTTGCGCTGGCAGGCGAATGCAGTCTTCTCGCCTCAGCCTCCAGTGGCAGGAAAGCCGTGATCCACCCTTGGAGTGGAGCTCCTCATCCCGGCCATGGCGGGCCGTTGGTAATGTCTATGAGCAAGAGCGCAAGCGCTTCGATGACGCGCCCGAAACGCGTCGGACTTATCTTTTCTTCACTTAGGAGGGAATCGCAACTCTGCTTTGGGTGCCAAAAAAGAAGCCGGAGGCTCGGGCCGCTGTGGTGAGCCCTCATCGAAGCGCTTGCGCTCTTGCTCATAGATATATATATATATATATATATATATATATATGCCGCGTTACATGACGAGCTCAGCTCGTCATCAGCACACGACCGCCGTAGCTGATGACGAGCTGAGCTCGTCATCAGCAGCGAAGAGGTTAAAAGCTCCAAAAGTAAATGCCAGCACTCGCTGGGGTTAAATCCTAATAGGATTTATTGGGCACAAAAGAGAATATGCATAAACGCGTTTCAGCGGTACGCCTTCGTCAGTGTAAGGCGGCCGCCATGACGCATCTCATTAAATACACAAAGTAAACATCATAAGGTCACGTGGGATATGTCACTCTAAAACGCCATCTTAGTGTCAGGCATAACGTGTGTTACACATACACTATTCAATAACGCATTGTTAATGAAAAAATTGGTGTACTGTGTCAGCATTAGTACATTGCTTAAACCAAAGTTCATAACACGTGATCAAGGCACAAAAGAGATATTGTCAACTGGAAAATTAATAATTGTCCGTTTCAATCACATGATGAAATTATAACTAAATAGCAGAAATTGATTATTTTCAAATTCATTCAAGAATAAAATTAAAATACAAAGTGATTTCAATCAGGGTGCTCTCATTTAATACATATTTGTCCCTTTGGGTCTGGTACTCGATGTCATAATGTAACCCCTAAATGGGCACCTTCTCACGGAGAGAGCTCATAGCTCCCCTTGATCAGATCAAACATTCAATAAAGCTCTTAGATGGGCAATATTACGGAACAGAAAGGAAACCACATGATTGTGAACATCACACACTATAACTGTACAGATATAATAAATCTGAGCTGAAACGCTAACTAAATTCATTGCTTGGTGACCTAAAATCCCACTAATGACTGCTAAACCCAAATTGTGATATAAACAGTATTTACAAGTGTACCCTGAGTTCCTTCCCCATGTTCAGTCCCAAAGGTGTTTTTGTTGCCAGATCGATAATGTAACGAGACTCCAATCTCCTCAGGCGTTTCTCCCTATCACTGCCTCTTGGGTCTCTAGCCACATGATCTAAACAGAAGTATCTCAGATGTATGCGATTACTATTGTGGTAAGCTTGAATATGGCGTGCTACTGGATAGTTACTATCATTATTTTGGATCGCCCTTTGATATTCCAATATGCGTATTTTAGCTTGGCGGATCGTGCTTCCTACATACCTAAGGCCACATGGACAGCCTAGTCAGTAGACCACATACGGTGTCAGGCAATTCATGAACTTGTTGATGGCCATCGGATCTGTTCTCCCTGGTATGGAGTAGCATGTGTTTTTTTTACTGTCAGCACACGCCTTGCATTTGCTGCATGGGTAAAATCCTTTAAGTCCCTGTATGCCTCTACTCATGGATGGTAAGTGGATTTTTTACCAAGTGGTCTCTAAGTGATCTGGTCTTGCGGAAGGTCACAGATGGGTGTGCAGGGATATCGCGGCCAATGATAGGAACGGATTTCAATATACTCCAATTGGAATACATAATTTTCTTTAGACTCTTAGCCGCATTGGAGAAATTGGTGATGAGTCTAAGATTGCCAGTACCCACACTCCTCTTTCAAGGGACATCTTCTATCAAGTCAGTTCTATTCTGTTTTTTTTCTCCATGCTTCACTCAGGACCTTTTCTTTGTACCCACGCTCCCGAAATCTGTTGAGACACTCTGCCCCAGCTTCCAAGAAATCTTCGGACCTAGAGCTATTGCGTTTTATATGCAAAAGTTCCCCATAGGGGATGCTATTTTTTACACTGGTTGGGTGGTTACTACGTGCATGAAGCACTGAGTTGCCCGCTATATAAATATATGTTCACTGAAAACAAATAGGTTTTAGGGGTGTTATTGTTAGCTGGACATTTCACTCATACAATCCATTGACATTCCTCTGTTATAGTTAGTTGTACTAACTAACTCTCGCACCCGCAATCCACTGGTGATGAGGTCACATATTACATAATTCATGACATGATCAGTGACATCACTGATGACATCACTGATGACATCTCAAATGACATCACTGATGACATCACTAATGACATCATCCAGTGAATGTGGTTTGGTTCCATATTAAAATTTGTATTATAAATATAGCAATCTGCATTGACGAATGAGTGGATGTATAAGTGTCTGGATGGAGGATTTAGTAGCGATGTGATTGACAGTTTACTTGACTAATCAATAGTGTCTCACTAAATATATTGAATAGTGACTAAACTGTGTGAATATCTCCATTGCTCTCTCAGTTGTTGTGTAAACTGCTGAACCATTTGGTTACTAGCTATGTGAAAGCCTATATTAGTTATTGATTAGTTAACTGATTATTTGTAGGGGAGAGTGAATGTGTGTGTGGTTCGGTGGGGGTGTGTGACTGCCCAAAGATGTGTAAATAGTTGATTCAGTAGGTATATGACGTTAAGACTACATGTTAGAATAGTTGTTTGGGTGAGTAAATATGTATATGGATGTGCTGATGAGTAAATATATCTCTCAATGGCACAGTCCAACAAACTAGAATAATAAAAGGCAGTGTATGTGACATGTGTTGTATATTAATATGTATATATAAGACTCAGTGATTGCATGAGTGACTGATAGTGATTTTATAACACACTAAGTATGAGTATGAATAAATGAAGTGGTGTTTGTATAAGTGTGTAGCTGAGTAAATATACGTATGATCCACTGTTTGCATAAGTGAGTAAGATGACTGCATAAGTAAATAGGATGTGTACTGGTATGTAATGTCAATATAGGTGTATAAGTATATTTGATAGTGTTCTATTGATCACTGACGATTCAGAAAAGGGGGTGGTGATGAACAGAGTGTCTGAATTAAGCAGACCACTCTTACCCAGTCCAAAGATCAGGGCTTGATCCATCACCATTATTTATCTCACTGCACCATCCCAGCTCAGAACCTGGCTATATGCAAATCAGTCTGTCCCTGGCCCAGGCCATTTTACAATTGTTCTGTAGAATGCGCGTAGGGTGTGCGATGGGTGCGTATTTTCATGCGCGATTGCTATGCGACCCGTATGTGACTTCAAGCGCATACGCAACATATACGTATCACTCCACACGATGCGCGTGTGTTCCGGCATGACGCCATGTACGTGTTCACCGCGGTGGGTGCACGACTTCCGCAACATTTTTCAAAAAAGATATTTATATATATATGCTGGCTATCGAAAAAGACCGTTTGGTTGAAACGCGTCGCCAATAAACGCAATTACAACACGGACCCTGGAGTGCGAGTCGTTTGTGTGGTTCCTGGGAGGACAAACTCGATTTGGGAGCCCTTTCAATCATATATATATATATATATATATATATATATAACAAAAAACTCTCTAAATGGAAATCTAAGGGCCTTATCACTACTCAAGAGTACAAATTTCTAAAGAACGATTACCCTGTGGTACCAACAATGTACTTTCTGCCAAAGCTGCACACAAATCCAACAAATCCCCCTGGACGCCCTATAATTTCAGCTAGGAATAGCTGTTTAGAACATATGTCTCAATATGTAGACTTTTTCCTGCAAGGGGAAGTTAAAAACCTCCCGTCATATGTCAGTGACACAAGTGACTTTTTGAATAAAATCAGTAACATTGAGTGGCAGGAAAATTACATATTGATTGCTCTGGACGTCTGTTCGCTGTATACCAGCATCGTACATTTGGATGGCTTAAATGCTCTTGATTACTATTTGCAGAGGTCTTTACCTAATATGCCTGATCATAGAATGATGTTGTTAGAAATGGTCAAAATGTGCCTTGACAGCAATGTCTTCATGTTTAATAATCTTATGTACAGGCAGTTGCGGGGTGTGGCCATGGGGGCCAGCTTCTCCCCCAGCTACGCATGTCTTCACATGGGCTGGTAGGAGGAGATGGTCCTCTTGGTTCAACACTCAACAACATTGCGGGATCAAGTAGTCACTTGGCTACGCTTCATTGATGACCTCTTTGTGATCTGGAGGGGGGATATGTCATCAGCTGAGAATTTTATCTCTGTTCTCAATAACAACAACTTAAACCTCCAGTTCACAGCTACACTGAGCAAGTCATCCATTACTTTTCTAGACGCTGAGGTGTTTATAGAGCAGGGTAAGATTGAGACCAAATTACACCGTAAGACAACAGCGGGTAACTCTACCCTTCACGCCACTAGCTCCCATATTAAGCACCTCATCAATAGCATCCCCTATGGTGAGATGCTACGTCTCAAAAGAATTCACAGCAGACAGACAGATCTAGACAAAGCACAGAGGGAGAGCAAACTAAGATTTCTAGCCAGGGGCTATACTCCTAAAATTGTGGATGCAGCCATTTTAAAAGCCAACCAAAAAGATAGATCTCTTTTATTGGCAGGTAACTTTATCAACAACAATAGAATCTGAGGACACTGCCAAAAAAACTTCTGAATTCAGATTTATTGTACAATACAATGCCCAACACAAGGAGATAGCCAAAATCATCAGCAAAAACTGGCCATTAGTCCTCAGTGATCCAGTGATAGGGAGGGATCTCCCTAAAAGGCCCAGCATAACATATAGCCGAGGGCAGTCCATGAGAGATGAACTGGTTAAGACCAGCCCTGAGGTCCTGGAAGCATCAACCTGGTACCAAACTCACACAGGCTTTTTTAATTGTAAGGTCTGTAAGGCCTGTCAACAAGCTATCAACAAGAAAAGCTACCATTCTCCATTTGACAGCAGGGAACACAAGATCACCAAATTATTAACATGTAAGACAGAATTTGCTGTCTAAGTGCTAATTTGTCCCTGTAATTTGCTGTATGTTGGGAGTACCAAACTCCCTGTACACAAAAGGATCGTACAGCATCTTCGAGCAATTGGTAACCAGGATAACACATACCCTGTAGCGAGGCACTTTAAATCCCAGCACAACTCTAGAAGTAGTGACCTCAAGTACTATGTTATTGATTGCATAGAGGCCAGTAGAAGGGGAGGCAACAGGGAAGACAAACTACGACGCCTCGAAACACAATATATCATCAAACTCAATACCAAGCATCCCTCGGGCCTCAATATCACAGAGGACTTTTATACTTGCCTATGAGAAGAGTAAATTAAAGGATGATTTTCTCCTAAACATACACTTCGCACTAACTATTCTAGGGGACTTGTAAATAATGAGAAGTGTTTTAAATTATTTATGACAGTTATACTTTTGTACACCATGTATAATAATCAATTGGTGATTTTAATAATCTATTTATATATGGATTTTAGACATAGCATTTGTATTCATCTATTTTTAGCCTTTTTAAATAACCATTTTAAGGTATTTACAGGCCTATACATGAATTCATGAATAATTGTATGTCTCTACAGTATTGGGTATTGTCTTAAATTGTATATATGTATTAACATCAACATTATCATACCTTCTCAAACATTGTACATATCTTCTTAATCTCCAGTAGACATGGCTAGCATGGAACGCATAATGTATTTTACAGATATCTTCCCTATATTTGCTGTGCAATCCTGTCTACACCAGTATTGTACCTGTCCTCAGAAAGTGTGGCATTATGTCTTTTTATCTCACATTAGCACTTTACAAATATCCCCTACTACTTGTATTTCTGCACATTCCAGTTGACAATGAATGAACATGTGGGGCTCCACATTTATACCAGTCGCAGAAATAATTTTAGAAAATGGTTCCATTGATGAAATTACTATATTATTGTACCACCTCGAGCATCACAAAATAGCACCGCGTTTTAACCGACAATTCAAAATTCCCTTTGTTTCATTAACAAATATTTTTTTGGTTAAACTCACTTTTAATTCATTATCACTCTATGTTCATTTCACATGTTTGTTTACGTCTACAGCCTGGCATTGAAGATTGATATGCAAAATTTGCTTTATGAGGTACTTTAAAATGCATTTGTAGCCATTTCATACGGAGTGTTCTGTAGTCTTTAGGGACTCAACTCCTCTATTTCTATTGCATTTTTAGGCTCTTTCTCATTGGTAGTATGTATTTAAACATGTGATTGGTGATCCACTGTGTCATGTGAACAAGCGCTCTGTGTAGCGCGAAACGCGTCGTGATGACTGGGAAAACCTTTTGCTAAATACACCACCACTTTGCACCTATATTTGGGTTCGAGTCCGTATTTGCAGCCTTTTTGAACTCTGCGCCGTACTGGATTATCCCTGGAATATATATATATATACATATATATATATATATATATATATATATATATATATATATATATATATATATATATATATATATATATATATATATATCCAACACAGTGAGGGGACCTTTTAGGAAGCAGCCACACACGAACTCCGTAGTGAACTCTTTATTTTCAAGAACCTGCCAGCAGGAAATGAAAGGAGACGATCTTCAAAGTAATTCAGCTGCCAAATGCATTTCGAGAGACCAGCTCTCTTCTTCAGTGGCATGTACGTCATCTGCCAGTACTCTCCCCTTTACATAATCAGTCCCCGCCCACCTGGGCGTTAGCAAACAGTGGCGTTTTTGGGATATGTAGTCCGTGTCAGGTAGGGATTAATCCTGGCGAAATGGATCCAAATTTCAAACCAAGTGGGAATGAAGGCACAACTCGATCTTTTCCCTGCCTTGCTTTCAGTTCTTAATAGAGTGTTCAAAAGGGCAACCCCTGCAAATGTCCTTAAGAACGTTCGTGTCCACTTGCCCCCGTGGTGAAGAGGGCTGGCTCTGTGCTAACAGCGAGCAGCTTCCACGACCAGGCAGCCGTTTAAAAATCCAACACAGTGAGGGGACCTTTTAGGAAGCAGCCACACACGAACTCCGTAGTGAACTCTTTATTTTCAAGAACCTGCCAGCAGGAAATGAAAGGAGACGATCTTCAAAGTAATTCAGCTGCCAAATGCATTTCGAGAGACCAGCTCTCTTCTTCAGTGGCATGTACGTCATCTGCCAGTACTCTCCCCTTTACATAATCAGTCCCCGCCCACCTGGGCGTTAGCAAACAGTGGCGTTTTTGGGATATGTAGTCCGTGTCAGGTAGGGATTAATCCTGGCGAAATGGATCCAAATTTCAAACCAAGTGGGAATGAAGGCACAACTCGATCTTTTCCCTGCCTTGCTTTCAGTTCTTAATAGAGTGTTCAAAAGGGCAACCCCTGCAAATGTCCTTAAGAACGTTCGTGTCCACTTGCCCCCGTGGTGAAGAGGGCTGGCTCTGTGCTAACAGCGAGCAGCTTCCACGACCAGGCAGCCGTTTAAAAATCCAACACAGTGAGGGGACCTTTTAGGAAGCAGCCACACACGAACTCCGTAGTGAACTCTTTATTTTCAAGAACCTGCCAGCAGGAAATGAAAGGAGACGATCTTCAAAGTAATTCAGCTGCCAAATGCATTTCGAGAGACCAGCTCTCTTCTTCAGTGGCATGTACGTCATCTGCCAGTACTCTCCCCTTTACATAATCAGTCCCCGCCCACCTGGGCGTTAGCAAACAGTGGCGTTTTTGGGATATGTAGTCCGTGTCAGGTACGGATTAATCCTGGCGAAATGGATCCAAATTTCAAACCAAGTGGGAATGAAGGCACAACTCGATCTTTTCCCTGCCTTGCTTTCAGTTCTTAATAGAGTGTTCAAAAGGGCAACCCCTGCAAATGTCCTTAAGAACGTTCGTGTCCACTTGCCTCCGTGGTGAAGAGGGCTGGCTCTGTGCTAACAGTGAGCAGCTTCCACGACCAGGCAGCCGTTTAAAAATCCAACACAGTGAGGGGACCTTTTAGGAAGCAGCCACACACGAACTCCGTAGTGAACTCTTTATTTTCAAGAACCTGCCAGCAGGAAATGAAAGGAGACGATCTTCAAAGTAATTCAGCTGCCAAATGCATTTCGAGAGACCAGCTCTCTTCTTCAGTGGCATGTACGTCATCTGCCAGTACTCTCCCCTTTACATAATCAGTCCCCGCCCACCTGGGCGTTAGCAAACAGTGGCGTTTTTGGGATATGTAGTCCGTGTCAGGTAGGGATTAATCCTGGCGAAATGGATCCAAATTTCAAACCAAGTGGGAATGAAGGCACAACTCGATCTTTTCCCTGCCTTGCTTTCAGTTCTTAATAGAGTGTTCAAAAGGGCAACCCCTGCAAATGTCCTTAAGAACGTTCGTGTCCACTTGCCCCCGTGGTGAAGAGGGCTGGCTCTGTGCTAACAGCGAGCAGCTTCCACGACCAGGCAGCCGTTTAAAAATCCAACACAGTGAGGGGACCTTTTAGGAAGCAGCCACACACGAACTCCGTAGTGAACTCTTTATTTTCAAGAACCTGCCAGCAGGAAATGAAAGGAGACGATCTTCAAAGTAATTCAGCTGCCAAATGCATTTCGAGAGACCAGCTCTCTTCTTCAGTGGCATGTACGTCATCTGCCAGTACTCTCCCCTTTACATAATCAGTCCCCGCCCACCTGGGCGTTAGCAAACAGTGGCGTTTTTGGGATATGTAGTCCGTGTCAGGTAGGGATTAATCCTGGCGAAATGGATCCAAATTTCAAACCAAGTGGGAATGAAGGCACAACTCGATCTTTTCCCTGCCTTGCTTTCAGTTCTTAATAGAGTGTTCAAAAGGGCAACCCCTGCAAATGTCCTTAAGAACGTTCGTGTCCACTTGCCCCCGTGGTGAAGAGGGCTGGCTCTGTGCTAACAGCGAGCAGCTTCCACGACCAGGCAGCCGTTTAAAAATCCAACACAGTGAGGGGACCTTTTAGGAAGCAGCCACACACGAACTCCGTAGTGAACTCTTTATTTTCAAGAACCTGCCAGCAGGAAATGAAAGGAGACGATCTTCAAAGTAATTCAGCTGCCAAATGCATTTCGAGAGACCAGCTCTCTTCTTCAGTGGCATGTACGTCATCTGCCAGTACTCTCCCCTTTACATAATCAGTCCCCGCCCACCTGGGCGTTAGCAAACAGTGGCGTTTTTGGGATATGTAGTCCGTGTCAGGTAGGGATTAATCCTGGCGAAATGGATCCAAATTTCAAACCAAGTGGGAATGAAGGCACAACTCGATCTTTTCCCTGCCTTGCTTTCAGTTCTTAATAGAGTGTTCAAAAGGGCAACCCCTGCAAATGTCCTTAAGAACGTTCGTGTCCACTTGCCCCCGTGGTGAAGAGGGCTGGCTCTGTGCTAACAGCGAGCAGCTTCCACGACCAGGCAGCCGTTTAAAAATCCAACACAGTGAGGGGACCTTTTAGGAAGCAGCCACACACGAACTCCGTAGTGAACTCTTTATTTTCAAGAACCTGCCAGCAGGAAATGAAAGGAGACGATCTTCAAAGTAATTCAGCTGCCAAATGCATTTCGAGAGACCAGCTCTCTTCTTCAGTGGCATGTACGTCATCTGCCAGTACTCTCCCCTTTACATAATCAGTCCCCGCCCACCTGGGCGTTAGCAAACAGTGGCGTTTTTGGGATATGTAGTCCGTGTCAGGTAGGGATTAATCCTGGCGAAATGGATCCAAATTTCAAACCAAGTGGGAATGAAGGCACAACTCGATCTTTTCCCTGCCTTGCTTTCAGTTCTTAATAGAGTGTTCAAAAGGGCAACCCCTGCAAATGTCCTTAAGAACGTTCGTGTCCACTTGCCCCCGTGGTGAAGAGGGCTGGCTCTGTGCTAACAGCGAGCAGCTTCCACGACCAGGCAGTCGCTTTCAAATTAACTTGTGCAAACATTCCTTCCAATTGCTCACGGCCACTGAGGAAGGAAGCGTGGTGCTTCTGAAACGCGTCTGGCCATTAATTGTTTGTGAACTGCCTGCCTGTACTTTCCAGCGCCTGCATGTCGCATTAAACGTGTGCCCGTAATGGTTTTCCGTGTGGCTTTCCTAAAATTGGCTCCTGGACTGTGTGAATATATATATATATATATATATATATATATATATATTACCTACTGGCTATCGCCAGTAGGTATATATAGTTAGGATTATTTGTCTATGGAACTTTTGAAAATTCTATGTCTAATAACTTTGGCGTTTGTGGACGGAATCGGCTGAAATTTTCAGGACAATGGCACATTTTGTTACTGAGCAGCCTCCGAAAATTTAAGGGGGTTTCGTCAAGGGGGGGCCGAGAAAAAAGGGGGGTCCCAAAACGCGTTTTTCCCATGTTAATTTCCATAGGGCCTTTGGCCTCACTTTTAGCTCGAACGGCTGAATGGATTTGCACGAAACTTGGCAAAATTGTAGGGACTGTTAGCCCGATGTGCCTTTGCTAGGTCTCAATATATGTGCTCCAGTGGATTTTGAGAAATTAACGTTCAAAACAAGATATATATCTGTAACAGCGCTCCGGGCTGCGCTCCGGTCCGCTTACTTTTCGCGAAACGGAACTTTGCGCGCAGAAAGCTGATTGGCTCTCCGGTGTCTGTCAACATTCTAAACAGTCCGGAGCGGCCGCCATCTTATCTCTCGGTAGGATCGAGAGAGAAGAAGAGGTGAAAAACGAAGGGGGAATTTAATGAAAGGGGGCAAGGTATACCTCTCTTGACCCCCTAGGAATGATGTTGGGGTTATTAAAGGGTCCCGTGGGGAAAATAAAAAAATATATATTTTTCACGGTAGAAGCGCTTCCCGGGCCGCGAACTGGGCCGCAAACTGGTAGCGAAACGGGAATTCGCCATTTTGTGTTTCGTTTTAATTAAATTACTAGGTATAAGGGGGTGCAGGAGACGTATCCTGACCCCTTATGTTTTCTGAGGGTGGCTGAGGAGGCTCATATATGTTGATACATGTCTTCCAGCGGCTGTGCATGAGCTTTTTTTTTTTTTTTGCTGCGTGACGTCTGTTAACGTTCGATTCGATGGAAATCAGGAAGTGTTGACCACCATTTTGTCACTGCGAGTAAATATTTTGTTATAAATGAATCCTTATTGATAAACATTGTCTGCGCCATCTTGCCTTTTTGTCCAATGCCACAATTTTGTCGTGCACGGCAGCCATTTTAGATGCCTTGACCAGACCCACTCTCTGCACGCTGTCGATTCTCAGCACGGCTCCCCACCCTCGCAAGCATCTCCCCCACGCACTGGTCACCCCCGCTCTCTCTCTCATGCATGGGCCATATACTTCTCCCCATCTGCGCTGCTCTTCCCTGAGAATCACACCCTGTGCCCACTGCCCGCCCGACACCTCCCTTTCACCCTATTCACCACCGCACCCTCTGACACTCCTCTTCCTCTGTGTACGATTGTCCAGGCCGGACCCAGGCTATCACCTAGCCCTGCGGATGTAGTTTATGGCCCCAGCTGTAGAGAATCCAGACATACCAACCCTCCCGATTCAGGCGTGAGACTACTGATTTCAGTGCTAGTCTCCCGCCTCCCGATTTCTGCAAGCAAAAACCCGGGGGCATATTACCAACAACTAGCGATAATTTTTGTCTCTAACTTGTTTAGAGACAAAAATTATCGCCGCACATCGGCGATTTTTATCGCAGATAAACCTTGCTATTAGCAAGGTTTATCGCAAATGCGATAAAAAACGGCCGCAATGCATGAATATCGCTGAAAAGTCAGCGATATTCATGCATTATCGAGCAAATGCTCTTAGCCATGTTATCCACCTCCCATTGGATAACATGGCTAAGAACTGCTCAGGTCAGGTGTTAGCTTTTGGAGATATTCGCGCTTAGCGCGAATATCTCCAAAAGTTGGTAATAGGAGATAGCGATGTTAGGGACTGTTTCCAGTCGGTAACATCTTGGCACGCCCACTTTGCATGTCATTAGTGATAAATATCACTGACATGCAAAGCGGGGCCCAAGATGGTCGCTATCTCCTTTTAGCTGTCACTAACTGGTGTTAGCGACAGCTTGGTAATAGGGAGATAATTTTATCTCCGCTTTCTTGGCTTTTAAAGCCAAAAAAGCGGAGATAAACCCCCTTGATAATATGCCCCACGATTCCTCGGGGGTTTCAGCTGACAGGGCTTGGTATTGTGTTACGTGGTAATTTTTCCAGGAAACGTCAGAGGGTCGATGCAGGGGTTCTAGAAGGGGTGATAAACCATTTAAGCCTCATGAACAAGCGCATGGTCTTTTAATGATCTGTGAAGTACTCGGGGCGGCGGTGTGTGTGTGTCCTCTTTCAGGAGCGGGCGGGGGGGGGGGGCACTGCCAGCAACTTCCAGGCCAGGCAGTGTTCAACACTTGCATCACCCTTTCTCTGCCTGCTATTGCGCTCCATGCTTCGGAAAGGTAAGAAAAAGAACGTGCATTTGAGTTTGAAATGTCCGATCCTGTAGCAGTACACTTGCAAAGCCCACACATGACAATAACCCGATTCAAGGCCCCATTCACCCGATTTTTTAAAAATATATAGCACTCCAACAAAGTGGGATTATAAAACTTTATTAACTTTTAAATATAACGAACGGAACAAAAACTGTAACAAACATTTAAACATTTTTGACAAAAAAAGCAACAATGGTCAGAAGCTGTCTTTTGTGCGAATAGTCCCAAGGCAGCACAACGTGCTGAGTTCTGGACGGCACCCAGGTGATGTCACCTGGGTGCCGCACTGGTTTTTGGGATCCTACAATGCAGCAAAGAAAAACAGCGTGGGGCGTCCCGGGTGGTGCGGAGGAGGCCTCGTCAGTAGCGGTCTGTTGTGCGAATAGTTCCAAGGCAGCAGAACGCGCTGAGATGTTGATGGCACCCAGGTGATGTCCAGTAAACTGCTGCACTGGTTTTGATATCCTACAATGCTGCTCCGAAAATTGGCGTGGGGCGGCCCGGGGGGGGCGTGGGGGAGGCGGCGTGAACGGGCCTCCCCAGGTGGCGGCCATCCAGCTGAGTTGCGCCCGCTCTTGCGGCTACAGCGTCTCGCTCACCATGTTGTTGAGTTGCTCCCACTCTTGCAGTGCAGCAATAGGCGGCTGCCACATGACCCTTAAAATGGCGGACGGCTCTTCGGTTTTGGGCCTGGTCCACTAAAATGGCCCTGGGACACCTTGGAACTCGGACGCTTGCCTGCTAGGGCTTGGGCTCCATTCTCGAAAGCGTCCCCTCAGCCGTGAAGATTCTACAAAAGTCTTGGGGGCCCTCGACTCCTGCAGGCTTCCGGTGGGGAGCGGCTGCCATGATTGCTCGCGGAATGACCACGACGGAGCCACGAGATGGTGGTGCTCTCATGCTGACGCCAGCTTCAGTCTGAATCATCCAGAAACAAGGTGGGGCTTTCATCGTTTGGGAAAAAAAAATGTTCTAAACCAATGAAAAGTGTTATTTTTAGGTCATTTGACCAAGCCTTCCATCTTTAGGAAACCAAAAGTAAAATGAACCAATGAAAAGTTTTATAAACACGTCACATGACCTGTTATGCGGCATAGGGCTACAAAAAGCGTAGAAAATCCGTTGGCACGTGAGGCGGCGTCAGTAGCGGACCGATGTGCGAATAGGCCGAAGGCAGCACAACGCGCCGAGATCCGGATGGCACCGAGTTAGTGTCCAGCAAGTTGCTGCACTGGTGTGGCTATCCTACAATGCTGCGCCGAAAGTCGGCGTGGGGCGCCCCGTTGGCCTGTGAGGTCGCGTCAGTCAGTGGGGGCTGTGCGTCTCCCCCAAGATGGAGGCTCCTCGGCTGCAGTGCGGCGCCCCTTAGCGTTTCACTCGCCGTCCAACTGAGTTGCGTCCGCGCTTGCGGCTACAGTAGGCCAAAGGCAGCACAACGCGCCGAGATCCGGATGGCACCGAGGTGGTGTCCAGCAAATTGCCGCACTGGTGTGGCCATCCTACAATGCTGCGCCAAAAGACGGCGTGTCCAGCTGAGTTGCGGTCACTCTTGCGGTACAGTGACTCGAACGCGCAGTGATCCGGATGGCACCGAGGTGGTGTCCAGCAAATTGCCGCACTGGTGTGGCCATCCTACAATGCTGCGCCGAAAGACGGCGTGTCCAGCTGAGTTGCGGTCACTCTTGCGGTACAGTGACTCGAACGCGCCGAGATCCGGATGGCACCGAGGTGGTGTCCAGCAAGTTGCCGCACTGGTGTGGCCATCCTACAATGCTGCGCCGAAAGACGGCGTGTCCAGCTGAGTTCCGGTCACTCTTGCGGTACAATGACCCGAACGCGCCGAGATCCGGATGGCACCGAGGTGGTGTCCAGCAAGTTGCCGCACTGGTGTGGCCATCCTACAATGCTGCGCCGAAAGTCGGCGTGGGGTGCCCCGTTGGCTTATGAGGTGATGTCAATAGTGGACCGATGTGTGAATAGGTCGGAACCAGCACAAGGCGCCAAGATCCGAATGGCAAGTCCTGGATGTTCAGTGCCATAGTTGAGAGTTCTGAGCAGTGCTTGTAAGACTGTCTGAAGCCTATTTGCACCTGCTGCAGCTTCACTATTGCCCTGGTGTGGCCAAAGGTCACACATGACATAGGCGGCCGGCTCCCGAGGTCCGACTGAACTTTTTTCCTTTTCCTTTTTGCTTCTTGTCCCACAATCCGTTTCATCTGAAGACATGACCAGGTCCCTGAATGTGTGCAGGGGGACGTTATTGATTGAATCAAAATGGCGGCTTGACACAAAGCTCACTCAAGCGTTGCTGTTGATGCTATACAGACAAAAATTGGTTTTCAGTTTGTACATTCTTCAGGATTTTTTTTTCCATCCAAGGCTGATTGAGAGTTTGTAGAAAAATGGCTTCAGATTTTCCACATACTACTCTTCAACATTCTTCCTAAATGTAACAATGTGAGACTCACTAGGAGAACGGCTGTTTATGTTTCCTTTCAAAATGCTGCCAACAATATTTTCTGAATGGAAGACACCATCTTGTAGCATAAAGGGCCGAAAGGGGTTCTGGTCTGGCCGATGGTTGGTGGAGACATTTTGACTATATCTTGGACCTGCCCGGCCTCGCCCAAAATGGCGCCGGTATAAATGGGACTCGTAACTCATTGTTGTGTACTGGTTGAACAACCTTGATATCACGAGATATGAATGCAGTTTTGATGCTCATGGCGGGCGGGGACGAGAATTGATTGAATATTTCGACATCCCTATTGATATTAAGTTCTGATGTGTTATTGATTACTGTACTATTGAAAGTTCGAATTAACGTCACCCATGGTACTTGCACGCAAATGTATATCTAGATAACTTTTTTGTAAGTGGCCCTGTCGTATTTTAATTACAAAATGTACGTCCACCGATTCCGCAACTGTTATACACCTTAGTTCTTGCAACCTAATGGCTCGTTCGTTACTTTCCTCTATAATGTAAATGTCTCCTCATCATATACGATTTCAGTTTGCTCCGTGGCCGGCCCACGTGGTTATAGGCCCGTATTTGTATACTGACATTTTCACAATAAAGGTTTTTAAAACAAAACATGGTAGTAGTATTTACATTGGTAAAGTTTTTACTTTTAGTCACTGTTTTCGAATCAGTAAAAGGCAAGTGAAATAAAGCAGTCCAATTACATGACGGATAAAAGGTATAATATGTAGGAACGCAGTAAAGATAAATGGTCAAGGGCAGTTGTGTTTTCCACTCCTGCAACATAAAGTGATCGATAAGAATCTGATAATCAGGCGTATCGGCGACTAAGACAGCAGGCCGAGTCTCTTTTACTCAACGGCTCCGTCATAGGACGAAGAAACGCCCTTTTTCTCGAAAAAGGAATATATTTTACTTGCAGGACAGTTGTAAATTTTCGGGGAAAGTACATTAGCCTGGAATATTATAACATATATGTTTTAAAAAAAAAGTTCGAAATCAATAAAAAGCGTATTTTTTAGGTCATATGACCAAGCTTTTCATTATTAAAATAACAAAAGTAAAATGAACCAATAAAAAGTTTTATTAACAAGTCACATGACCTGTTATGCTTACGTTACGCGCTGCGCGCCGCGCCCCGGATCACTTCCGGGTGCGCTAACGCGGCGTGTCATATAACGCATTACGCGACAACGTAGGTCAAGAATATAGTCAAAATGTCTCCACCAACTAGCGTTCGGAACACAACCCCTTTCAGCAGTCCAAAAAGTTCTGTAAAATGACAACAGAGGGGACAGGCAACAAGAACCATCAGTCAAAGAGGGGAGGGCAAGTTCTTCTCTATCGGGTCATGTTGGGGCGCTACCGGAACTGATCGAATTGGTAGTCTACAGTGTTTCTGGATGTTTCAGACTAAAGCTGGCGTCAGCATGAGAGCACTACCATCTCGTAGGTCCGTCGTGGCCATTCCACGAGCAAACATGGCAGCCGCTCCCCGCCAGAAGCCTGCGGGAGTCGGGGGCCCCCAAGACTTTTGTAGAATCTTCACGGCTGAGGGGACGCTTTCGAGAATGGGACCCAAGCCCTATCAGGGAAGCGTCCGAGTTCCAAGGTGTCCCAGGGCCATTTTAGTGGACCACGCCCAAATCTGAAGAGCCGGCCACCATTTTGAGAGTCCTGTGGCAGTCGCTTATCGTTGCATCGCAAGAGCGGGAGCAACTCAACTACATGGTGAGCGAGACGCTGTAGTTGCAAGAGCGGGCGGTAAACAGCTGAATGGCGGAAGAGGCACAGTGTAGCAAAAGCGGGCGGAATGGCAACTAAAACGGTAAAGGGGCGCCCCACTACAGCGTGTCTTCAGGTCAAACGGATTGTGGGACAAGGTCCAGAATAGAAGAGTCATCAAAAGGCAAAAAGTTCCGCCGGACCCCGGGAGCCGGCCGCCTATGTCGGGGGCGATCTCAGGCTACACCGGTGCTATAAGACTTGGGGAGGGGGTTGGAGCCAAGCGTCTTCTCCGAGTCCATGGCCATCACACCGCCCCTCGGGGGCCTCCGTCAAGCGGTTTAGGAAGGTAACATATCACATTGTTTTCAAATGCAGTCAGGTCCACAAACGACACTCACTTACTTTGAGAATAGTGAAGCTGCAGTAGGTGGAAATAAGCTTCAGACAGTGTTACAAGCGCTGCTCAGAACTCTGAACTATGGCACCCAACATCCAGAACTTATGCCATTTGAGAATGGCAGTGACATTGAAGCAACTCAGGGACCAAAACCATTAACGTACTTTCACGTATGAAATCTTACTTGGGGAGGGGGCAGGAGCGAAGCGCCCCCTCCCAGTCCGCGCCACCACACCGTATGTTGAAAATCTGAAGCCATCGTTCTTCAAAGTCAACCAACCTTGGATGGAAAAATCTAGAAAAATGTACAAACTGAAAACCAGTTTTGGTCTGCATAGCATCAGTAGCAACGCTTGCTATCAGAGTGCATGAGTTTCATGCTCGATCGATTGAGCTAGCCGGATTGGGCAATAAAAAGTATAAAATAGTTATGTAAATAGTTATTTAATAAAATGTTTTACCCTGTTTCTTTGCTGGTGTGTTGTCTATATTTTTAATATTTGCATAGGGTTTGTCGTTATTTTGGGCGGGGTGGGTGACGGAGCCGAGCTGTCTTGCAGCCCTCATGGTGTGGAGCTCAGTTCATCTCACTATTTTCGTATTTCTCATGAAGGGTTGTTCCTAATATTTCTATTTTAGCGAGGTCAAAAAGAGATCCAATTAGTGGCCTACTGATTTTGCTCGATTACTTTTATTTTTTTACACGATTTTTCACGATTTTTCACTATCTGCAAAGACTAAACAGAGTATTGCGACTATGTGCTTGTTTGTAAATAGAGAATGAACCAAAGAGAATCAATTGTAAAACAGTAAATGCTTGGATAACAATCAATCAAATGGAGAGACAAGCAGGCACGACGGATTACAACGGGGGTAAAGGCCTGCGTTAACTACTCTTCACTATCTGCAAAGAGAGAGTACTACTAAGAGAAAAGAGGGGAGGGGGGCAGCGTTCAAAGCACATCAGCGTGCATAAACACGAAAACGTTTTTACCTATCACGTACTTGACATTTTACAGCTTTTGATATTTGCTATTAAAAAACCAATGAAATTCACTGAAAAAACCATAGGTTATAGGCCATATATAGTTAGGAATTTGCATTTACAAAACCTTGAAAATTCAATGAAAAAACCATTGGTTATAGAACATATATAGTTAGGAATTTGCATTTACAAAACCTTATTTTACTCGCATAAAACCATTGAAATTCCATATATAGTTAGATGCGCTAACTATATATCGCGCACCCGCAATCCACTGCTGATGATGTCACATATTACATCATTCATGACATGGTCAGTGACATCACTGATGACATCACTGATGACATCTCAAATGACATCACTGATGACAACATCCAGTGACTGTATGTTTCTGTAAAGTTAAAATATGTCTTACATATTGAAGAATGAGTGGATGTATAAATGTCTGAATGAAGGATTTAATAGGTGCATGACTGATTGTATGAGGGAGTGATTAAATGTGTCTCACTGAGTGCATGGGTTAGTGATTAAACTGTATTAATTTGTGCATCATTATATCTGTTGTTCTGTAAACTGCTGCATGTGTTGATCAGTAGCTATATGAGTAACTATATGGGTTATTGATTGGTTGCCCAAGTATTTGTATGGGAGACTGAGTATGTGTGTGAGTGGCTAGGAGGTGTGTGACTCTGTGCATAGATGTGTGAACAGCTGATTCACTAGATGTATGGGTTCAAAATTGCATGTGGAAACAGCTGTATGGGTGGTTGACTGTGTGCATGAGTGTATTGGTGAGTGAATGGATATCTCAGTGCTACATGTCAAAGTAAGTACATATGTAAAACACAGTACATGTGAGAGTTGACATATATAAATAACTGTATAAGAGCTAGTGAATGTGTCAGTGGTTGCATGGATCATTGACAACTTGTATCAGTGATTGTATAAGAGAGAAAATATGTGTTAGTATATGTTTGAATAAGTAAAGTTTGTATAACTGCATAGTTGAGGAAATGGAGGTGTGATTGATTGTTTGCATGACTGACTAGTTGTGTGAGTAACTCTATGAATGAGTGACAGTCTGTGAGTGTCTGTTTACACTGATTGTATCTAAGGTTATATTAGAGTCTGAAGAGGTTCATCGTATTATCACATGAATGATATCATCAGTGATGTCATTTGATATGTCATCAGTGATGTCATCAGTGATGTCATTTGAGATGTCATCAGTGATGTCATCAGTGATGTCACTGACCATGTCATGAATGATGTAATATGTGACATCATCAGCAGTGGATTGCGGGTGCGCGATATATAGTTAGCGCATCTAACTATATATGGAATTTCAATGGTTTTATGCGAGTAAAATAAGGTTTTGTAAATGCAAATTCCTAACTTTATATGTTCTATAACCAATGGTTTTTTCATTGAATTTTCAAGGTTTTGTAAATGCAAATTCCTAACTATATATGGCCTATAACCTATGGTTTTTTCAGTGAATATATATATATATATATATATATATATATATATATATATATATATATATATATATATATATATATATATATATATATATATATATATATATATATATATATATATATATATATATATATATATATATATATTTAATATAAATATTAATTAGAAAAAATTATATTCTTTTAGTTTTAATAAACTTACATTACTTGAAAAAGAAAATTTGGAGAAGTCGCGCTAGATGAGTGCTGCGTGTACACAACCAACGCAGATCCCATGTGACCAAAAAAAAAGAGATGTCATTGGTTTATAACACTTACTGTTCTAACTATTGGAGAACCCCACCCATTTAAATTACTCTTCTTAGACCTTCCTTTGGAGAAGACCTATCCTGAAAAGAACATCACTTTTTGTTCATTGGAAACCTGAACTTTTTTGGAATAAAAAATGGCTACACCACTGCAAGAATCATCTGATTCTGATGATTGTGTGACTGAACAATTTCTACCAGAACCTCACCTTCCCAAAAGATACACATCCATCGTATGGAAATGCTTTACTTTTCCAGAGGGGCAAAAAAAATGTAATGCCACCAAAGTAACACGCAAGATTTGCCAGGCAGTTCTGTTCAGAGGAGATCCAAACAAGAAATACTCCTGTGGCACTGCTAGTTTGTGCAAGCACTTCCAATCCATGCATCCTGTCAATTATGCTCAAAAAGAATGTAAAAGTCTGCGCCAAAATGTACCTCCACCAGTGGCAAAATACCAAGTACCTCTGCAGCATTAACTTCAACATCACCACCAGACATACGTCCCCATTTCGTGAAAGTTAGAATGCAGTGCGTGAAGTGCAATCGTTTAATTTGTTATGGGGAGCCATCAGTAGACCTAGTTTGCAGAGCAATTGATAACCATCAAGGCTAGGTTTTTTTTATTCCCTCAAAGTTCATGGTTTTGTTCGTTCTGTTGACTTTTCTTCTTTTTAAAAAAAACAAAAAAATATTCTAAAAAAAATAAATATATAAAAGTACAAAAAACAAAAAAAAGTTATTTTCAGAACTAACTACTCTGGTTAAAGAAAGAGCTAAATGTATATACTAGTGTGTGAAAGTTTACATAAATATATACATACTGCAAAATTGACTAAAGAATGCATTTGTCATATATGGTGAATGTATAACTGCAGAACTATAAGGAACAGCTGTACCATGACACTGTAAGCTCTTTAGCTACAGCGTGCTGAGCTACTTCAGAAGCACAGAGATGCAACATATGTACATAAATATGTTGGAAATCTGTCCTTCCCTCAGCACTGCTGCTTAAACTGCAGACATGAGGTGATACACGCACCCTTGCACCATGGTGCAAGAATATCTGTGTTGTGTGGAGTTTTTCTTGTGCACGAAGACACACCTTCCTGCACAAAAGCAATCAGTGAAGGCATTTTTCTTCTACAATGTATGCTGTGCATTGTAGCTTATATTGTGAGAAAAAAATTTGGAGAAATGAAAACAATTCTGATGCAGATTTACGAGCTCTCTGCTCCACCAGTACGTCTCTTTTTGTGATTTACTAGTTGCGCAGGTGGCTCCTCCATATTTACAAGGAGAGAAAAGCTACCCTGCGTGACTTTTCCTTTCTTTCTAAATATGGCCCCTTCATACGCAGCTCTTTACATATATATATATTACATCATTCATGACATGGTTAGTGACATCACTGATAACATCACTGATGACATCTCATATGACATCACTTATGACATCACTGATAACAGCATCCAGTGAATGTGGTTTGGTTTGTTATTTAAATATGTATTATATATACACTGAAAAAACCATAGGTTTCACACTAGTTATAGTTATCTGGAAATTTTACTGACATAAAACCATTGAAATTCCCACGTTATAGTTAGTTGGACTCACTATAACTTGCGCGCCTGCAATGCACTGCTGATGACGTCACATATTACATCACTCATGACATGGTCAGTGACATCACGCAAACAAGTCCTGTCACGGGGTGACCCCCAAAAAAATATATTCTTTTGGGAACTTTACAATGATACGGCATGTGGAGAGGAAGCACCCCCAGAATTTTGCCCGGGAAAGTGTCAGGGCTCTGGCACAAGAGGTTCCCAGTGATGGGGCCTCTACATCCACCGGAGGAGCAACTACTTCTGGGAGGGGGCGATCGCAGGAGCTTGTGCCAAATATTCAACCTGCTTTCAACGATGCTGTCCTAGGGTAATGAAGAAGAATAAAAAAGGTTTTACAAAAAAAGGGAAGTTACTAGAATATTAAGTCAAAAAAAAGGGAAAGAATGTTAATACTCGTATTAATAAAAGAGTAACCTATAGAAATGCTTAAATAAGAAAAACGAGTTTAAATAAAGCATTTTAGAAATTATACGAAAGTTAAAAAGAATGGAAAGAGGCACATTTACATAAACACATGACGCTTACATAAACACGTGACGCACTAAAACAGTGGAAATGAGAACACCTGTCAACTGAAAAACGTGACTTAAAAGTGGAATGAGCAATAAATTGATCCCATAGAGTGTTAAGTAACAAAAAAGGATTTAAACCACACTTGTGGGATAGTTAGTTTTGTTTCAGAGAATCAATACGGGCGAAGAAACTATGAGCAAGGTAATGATTCAGGTCTGCAGAAGCATCTTGAGAATATCTTCATTTCCTCAGAGGGAACATATTGTTAATGTATATTTAAAAATACATTAACATGATCTTCCTTCCAGAGGAGTTGGATGAATTTCGACAGAGTAAGGAAAGAATATCGAAGAGAGGTAAATTATCTGAATTGGTATATGTTTGATATTTAAAAAAAAAAGCAAAAATATTTAAATGATTATAGAATGTGGTATGATTAAGTTTGAATGGAATATAATAACAAGTTGACAAACGAACCATTACAAGAAATATAGGTTAATTAAGGAATTACTACGTGCAAAGTAATAATTCGGAGCAATGCCATCATCTTAAATTTATCTTTCATTTCCACAGAGGGATCAAATTGTTAATGAATATTTTAATTTATATATAACTTCATGATCCTTCAACTGGAGTTGGATGACTTTCAACAGAGGATTTCAAAGTTGGCCTAACGGCTAGGGCGCTCGACCTTAGACCTGGGGAACCGGGCTCGAGTCTCTGTAATGTCGCTAAACCTCCTGTGATTCTGGGAAAATCACTTAATCTTCCCGTGCCTAACAAAATGAATGTGTGTCCTCATGTAACATAACTGGTGCTATGTAAAGTGCTCTGATACCCGGTTCGTTTTGGGTCAATTTCGCGGTATATAAAACTCTGCAAAAATAATAAATAATATTTGTTTTAGTGTGCAAGTATTTCTGAATGATTGAAAATGTAGTATAAATAAACTATTGATGAAAAAAAGGAAATGCTTTGGAATAAAAGAGAATACTCTTTATCTTCTTGAGTGAAAAGGGGCTAAAAGTATTTATATGGAGTAGTGCTTTTACCAATTTTCACTCATGAAGTGCAGGAGGATTATCTTCGCAAGCACATTTTTGGAAAAAAGTAACACAATTGTGGCTTCAAATGTTAATAATTATTTCCATTTTCAAAAATGATTGTAAAATGTAATGATGAAATGAAATGTACATAAAAAAAGAAAGATGAAGTAGAGTGGTAGTGTTTGTCGTAGTACTTCTATTCTACTTTATCTGAAAGTAAAAAATCCCAAACATTTAAATAAAAATGATGGGGCAACACGTTCATAATGTAAACATAAGGAAAGAGTGCTTATGATAAAATAAAATAAATGTGTTCCAATGCGTGATACCAATGAATGAAAAAAATGTTTTGCATTTCACCCATATGATGAATATAATTGACTCAATAAAAATATTTTGAAAACATGAGCATTTTTCTTTCAAGGATGGTTTGAAGAATTATGCATTTAATAAAAGAACATAGTACTCCAAGCTAAAGGAGAAAAGTCAGCACAATTATGATACAATAGAAAATAGAATAATATTTTTAAATACCTTTACAGTCAACAAACTCGTAAGTAGAGTACACAGTTTAACACCTTGGCTGCTAAGGCAATTCCCGCTGGGTGCTGAAATATACTGATCCCCATGCTGCATGACGAGCTCAGCTCGTCATCAGCACACGACCAGTGTACTGCATGACGAGCTGAGCTCATCATCAGCATCGAAGGGGTTAAGTTAAAAACACCCTACCACAACGAGTTTTTGAAACGTATTGTAAAATAAAGTGCGTCACAAAATGGGCTACATACATGGTGAGGTTATCGTAACGTCACAAAGAAAAAACAAGCTAATCAAAATTAGGATCAGGAAGGTAGAGTTAACCACACAACAGCCAATCAAATGTTTTTCAAAATCTGTACAAGGAAAGGGATTGGTCGGTAATACATCTTCTTACAATGCTTCACGACCAATGAAAAAGAGGTGTGGAAAGTTTCTGTTTTTAACATACGAGCAAATCAGATGACCTTGCAAGTACACGGAGTGAGAAGAAATGATTAAAGATGACTTGCTTTTGCAAGACCCCAAAAGACTTCTTGCAGAATAAGTACGCACTTATCTGCCAGACCCCATTTAATGATTAACCAGGCTCTCAAGCCTAAACACATCAGAAATCATCTCTTGTTACTTTCTCTTCTTCCAGGTTCAACATGAAAGCGCGTGTCTCCTTCTCCTTAAACTCCTTTCTTTTTCATAGTAATTGTTACTTATGCACTATCCAGCAAATACCCCACAGATGCAATCCCCTGGATTTGCAATAGTAATTGTTGCTCATACACTATCCAGCACATACCCTACCGATGCACCCTCCTGGAGTTAGAATAGTAATTGTTACCCTTACACAAACATGCACTTACCCTACAGATGCACCCCCCTGGACATAGAGTAGTAATTGTTACCCCTACAATAACCTGCACTTACCCTACAGATGCACCCTGCTCTCTCTTATTAATCCAAACCAGATTTACAAGATCTTTGAACCACTTTTGCGTCACTTTTCAAATCTTAAAAGTAATGCAATAGTAACGTAATGTACTTGTAAAACTGCCCCTATCCACATTACGAGCAAAACAAGTACACAATTCATTCACTTCTTTATCGATCACAATTAGACAGTGTTCTTTCACAATTCACAATGAACTTCAATAAATACTTTGTGACTATTTAAATGGAAGACAAGATTGTCGACATTTCAAAAGTGAGTGACATATTTACAAAGACAGAGTTATAATTGTCGTCGCTTTAACGCCGGCAAAGTACAAAAAAACATTGAAAATTGCTGTTTCATATACAAGACTGATAGCCACCTACGGGGCTATAAAATAAATGGTTTTGGGGGGCTCAAGCACCCCCCTGCAAAATTAAAAGTGTGGGGACCTCAATGACCCCCCTCAAGCCCTGGGAACCACCACCCCCGGGATTATGTGTATTGTGGGAGGCAGACTGCGTTGCCCTCCACCTGGAGCCCTCGAGGGCCCTGGGGACCGCCACGCCCTGGGGCCAGCTCCTACAGTCTCCCGGGGTGCCTACCCCCGGGACACTGCTGTTTGCTATGAGGGGGCGGGAGTCTCGCGGCTCCCGTCCTCCCATAGCAAACTTACTTTGGATTTTGAAAGACACAGCAGTGAAATCTATTCTCACTTTCAAAATCCAAACCAGATTGCTTTTCTATATGCGACTTAGCATGTTCCCATGTGGAAAAGTAATACCGGCTTCCAAAGGACGTGAGGAGCCGGCGGCACTGTGGCTTCCCCCACGGTCCCCAACATTTTTTATAAGACCCGGCGGATAGGGTCCCCGGTGATATTAGAAATTACTGATAGGGTCTATTTTTTATGGTAAAATTAAAAGTCGCGCACCCAGCGCAATGCTCAGTGCGGCCCCCTAGTGTGCACGTGCTGCATTAACAATTATTAATCTGTAGGGTGCACGACTCCAGCGCCTTTGGTGCACAACTATGCGTTTGGGAGCTGGCATTGCTTTTTTCACAGTGGGAGCTACTCAAGCAAATCTCATTTAGATCTTGAAAGAGAGAACAGATTTCCTTGCTTTGGGAGGGCAGGATGGACACTGCAGGAACCGGCCCTCGCACAATGCATAAAGGCCCAGGGAGTGGTGGTTCCCTGGGCTTTGAAGACCTTGCAGCCCCCAGCCATTATTTTGTTGTAGCCTCGGGGGGTAACAGGGCCCTCGAGTGCTCCAAGAGGGGTCACGCAGTCCCCCTCCCACAATACATAAAGCCCAGGGGGTGGTGGTCCCCACGGCTTTGGGGACCTTCCTCCACCATTTTTTTTGTTTTACCCCCGGGAAGTGATGATCCTCGAGGCTGGGGGGGCGACCGCCAATAGGTATAATATATATATATATATAATATATATATAATATATATATATATATATATATATATATATATATATATATATATATATATATATATATATATATATATATATATATATATATGTATATATATATATATATATATATATATATATATATATATATATATATATATATATATATATATATATATATATATATATTACCTACTGGCGGTCGCCAGTAGGTGGTTATAACTTTGCCGCTGATTGACAAATCTTCACGAAATTTTCAAAACTTATGGCCCGCTCTGGTCCGCTCCTATCTTGAAAGTTTTGGGGTGATTCTTTAAGAGGGGACCGAGAAAAAAGGGTCCCAAAACATTTTTTCCCCATGCAATTTCCCATAGGAAACTTTAGCCGTGGCTACAGCCCGAACTGCCACATGGAATTACACCAAATTTGGCAAAAAGGTAGCCCATGGTTCAGAAAGAACTCTTTTTGTTAAATGGTGTAATTCTGTTCAGTAGTTCCTGAGAAATGTGAAAAAGGAAAAATATTGATATCTGGGCGGAGCCTAACCACACAAGTCATCATGAGATCTGATTGGCTGTCAGTATTTGGGAACAATATACATGATAGTACCCCATTGAAATTCATTGTAGTGAATCGAAGATTTTGAGTGTTACCAAAAGGAGAACTATAAAGGGTCATAACAGACTTTAGTTACATTAGAATTCATTTGTTGATGGTACCATACTCATTTCAAGACTTGTGGTGTGTTCTATGGCGATTTTATCCTGTGAAAAACCTTCTGCTGGGATTGCATGAATCATGTTTGAGAGAAAACTATTTTCACATGCTTGTCCCATAGAGTTTTGGAATGTGCTCCAGAAGCTAAGATGAGAGCATATTTTCTGTAAATTCACATTATCTATCTCAGTCATGTGAGAATTAAGTCTGACATTCTCAGTAAAACATGTACATTCAACAAGGGCAGAGACTGTCAGTAGATTCCTTTGTTTTCTACTGCAGCTTTACAGAGTGTTCTAAAGAACAACTAAAGCGCTAACAGTCTTACTTATGACAAAAGTATGGAACACCTGAAGCCATCTTGATTGGAATAAAGTGGTAACACTTAAAACATTTAATTTAAAAAGGAACAAATTGATGGAGTTAATGTTGTCATAGAAATTATGGTTAGTGCTGTAGAAAGAAAAATTAGGACATGTTTCAAGTGTGATCTCAAATATCTTCCTGTTATGTTATGTCCTACTGCAGCTTCTCAGAGTGTTCTAAAGAGGAACTAGAGCGCTAACAGTTTTACTTATGACAAAATTATGGCACACCTGAAGCCATCTTCATTGGAATAAACTGGTAACTCTTAAAACATTTCATTTAAAAAGGAACACATTGAGGGGATTCATTTTGTTATAGAAATTATGGTTAGTGCTGCAGAAAGAAAAATTAGGATGTTTTAAGTGAGATCTCAAATATCTTCCTGTTATATTTCAACAGGAGCAGCTTGTCAGTTGATGCCTTTGTGTTCTACTGCAGCTTCCCACAGTGCTCTACAGAACAACTAGAGAGCTAACAGTCTTACTTATGACAAAATGATGGCATGGCTGAAGCCATCTTGATTAGAATACACTGGTAACACCTAAAACATTTAATTTAAAAAGAAACAAAATGAGGGGGTTCATTTTGCCATAGAAATTATGGTTACTGCTGCAGAAAGACAATATATGGCATGTTTTAAGTGATATCTCAAATCCTCTTCTATTTCATCAGAAAATTCTGACATGCAGACGGAAATAATCACTTTCAATACCAGCAGTAGATGTCCAGTTAACTCCCTGGTGAGCAGTAGCGGTACTACAGCGATCTAATGAACAACTAAAGTGTTAACATTTAGAATTTATGGCAAATGTGTGACACATCTGAATGCCTTCATGATGGAATCAAAGTAAAAAAGTAAAAGCATTTCCTACTGAGGAGACTGCAGTAAATAATGAAATTAGGAAACTTGATAACAAATAAATCTCCTAAGATGGCCACCAGAGAAAAGAGAGCCCAAATGTAACACAAATATCACCCACATGTAGCCCACATGTAGCCCATTGACAGAAGTGGTAAAACACTTTTTATTTGTAGTTTTTCTGCAGTTTTATTAAGTGCAGACTGGTCAGGTATTGGAGCGTTACATCTTACTTGGACCCGTTATTGCGTATTTTGCACGAAGTACATGAGATTGATCTAGCGAAACATTGCTCTTTATGATTCTGTTAGCCTGAAGTTTCTCTGAACTGGGCTTTGTAACACCCCTTTTTACCTACTGGTTTTAATTAATTCTCACGGTATTGTATTAGGAAAGAGGATTTACTGTTGTTATGTACACTTTTATGATCTATGTTTCTAAATCAGATCGAATAAAGTTTGATGAATTCTATGGCAGGACGGAGGCGAGGATTATGCATATCTTTCCTCACTTTCTTTGCATAGCAGTTCAAAGAAATCGTAACACAACAATCATTAAACAAAAGACTACACAATCCATCAACCATTAGCAGGGTAGTCTCCAAGGCAACTATAGTCCAATCATATCACAGTCCATCGTATGTAATATTGTGACGTCCCTTCCGCTTCCTCTTTCTTCACTGCTCATCAGTTAAGTGCATTCCTTACATTCGTGGCTTAATCTCACATTGTTCCCGTTTGTATAGCAGTTTCTTGTGCACGTTATTAGCATTATTGCCTTGGTATTGTTTAATATTCCCTGCGCTAGTGCGTTCTCCCCCTCACAGTTTTTCCCGCTGTGCGCTCTGCGCACAGGTAGATCCTGTCAGGTGCATCTGGTCTGAGCGAGGCAGCTCCGTCGAGCGCTCCCGCTGGTCTTTATGCGTGTTTGGGAATTTGGTCACTCCTTTAGTGTCCGCTTGATTCGCGACCAACCCTTGCCAAATTTTGACACTGCTACGCGGTGATTTCCCTACACAGTAACGTTAGTGACCAGCAGCACCTGGTGGTGGTGGTTGGTATTGCGCATCAGTGTATTCTTATAACCGCTTCGGGGAAAGCCCAGCTGTTGGAGCACCGTCGAGGGGGCTGCCTTAAGGATTTTAAGGGCATTTGTTTTGTGCTCACAACCTCTGGTATCATGTCTTCCATGAGACCATTTTCACTACTCCTACCAGGAAGTGGAGGAGAAATAGCCCCCCAACTTCTCCCTCCAGCAGTGGATCAAGACTTCCCTCTGGTGATTTCTAGGGTGCTGGCTCCTCTTAAGGATCAGTTTGAGAAGCTGGCGAAATGCATCCCTGGGGTGTTCAGTGACACAGATCTAGTGATGGCGGGTACCAGTAGCTCCCAGATGGAGAATAAAAGGACCGTTAAGCATAAGGTGGGGCACTTGGAAGGATATGATACATTTACGGAGACCTTCCTCAAGAGTGTGCAAACGGTAAAACATGCACCCTACCGGGAGGAGGAGGTGTCAGGAGAAAATTGCAGCGCTGTTACCGCTATTGTAGACCCTGACAGGGGGTATCCCTTAGAAGGAGAGGGTGTATCGGAGGACGATTTCTCTTCCGATGAGGACAAGGATTCTGGGCGTCCCTGGCATCCAGAGTCCACTCCTCTCAGTCCCCAGTTTGGGACGGGGTCCACTCGGACATGTTCGAGCCTACCCAAATTTACCATCCTAGGTCGGCCGAGTAAACCCCTGACGTCAAAGTGGCAGAGTATGTGGTGGGGAAAATCCATCAACCCCTTGAAAGGGAGGTCAGGAATAGGATGAGGGGAGAATGCCCCAGGTCCTCACAGAATGGGAAGGTGGCACACACGCGTGAAATTGATGAGAAACTATGCACGTTTTTCTCCAAGTATACGAGGGATCCCAAGAAAGGTATTGATAGGTCTTGGACGTGGTAGGGTCCTTGACCCAAATTATTAAATTGGCGGAATGTTCAAAAGAGTCAGGGTCCTCTTTGTCCACGGAGATTGTGGCTGGTTGGGCGCACTACCCTAAACCTCCACTACCCAATCACCACTGCCCTACCCTAAACCCTAAAATACTACCCCCAGCACGACACCCTACACTACCTAAACATAACTGCACTACCCTAAACCCTAAAATACTACCACCAGCACGACTCCCTATACTACCCAAACACCACAGCACTACCCTAAACCCTAAATCTACTCCAGCACAACCCCCTACACTACACAAACAGCACTGCACTGCCTTAAACCCTATAACACTACCCCAGCACGACCCTTACACTTCACAAACACCCTTGCACTATCCTAAAACCTAAATCTACCCCCACCATGACCTCTTACACTACACAAACACCACTGCACTACCCTAAACCCTAAAACACTAGAACCCAGCAGACCCCCTACAATACACAAACATCACTGCACTACCTGAAACCCTAAAACACTACCCCCTACACTACACAAACACCACTGCACTACCCTAAACCCTAAAACACTACCCCCAGCATGACCCCCTACACTACACAAACACCACTGCACTACTGTAAACCCAAAACACTACCCCAGCACTACTTCTATACTACCCAAACACCTTTGCACTACCCATAGCCCTAAAACACTTCCCCTTAGCATGACCCCCTACACTACACAAACACCACTGCACTACTCTAAACCCTAAAACACTACCCCCAGCACAACCACCTATACTACCCAAACACTACTGTACTACCCTAAACCCTAAAACACTACCCCCAGCATGACTCCCTACACTAGCCAAACACTACTGCACTACACTAAACCCTAAAACCACCCCCAGCATGACCTCCAACACTACAAAAACAACCCTTGCACTACCCTAAACCCTAAAACACTACCCCCAGCAGGACCCCCTACACTACCCAAATACCACTGCACTACCCTAAATCCTAAAACACTAATCCCAGCATAACCCCCTACACTACCCAAACACCACTGCACTACTCTATATCCTAAAAGTGACCCCCTACACTACACAAATACGACTGCACTAACCTAAACCCTAAAACACTACTCACAGCATGACCCCCTACACTACACAAAAACCACTGCACTACCCTAAACCCTAAAACACTACCCCTACACTACGCAAACACCACTGCACTACCCTAAACCCTAAAACACTACCCCCAGCACGACCCCCTCACAACACAAATACCACTGCACTACCCTAAACCCTAAATCTACCCCCAGCACGACCCCCTACACTATCCTCACAACACAAATACCACTGCACTACCCTAAACCCCAAATCTACCCCCAGCATGACCCCCTACACTACCCAAACACCACTGCCATGCCTTCAACCCTAAAACACTACCCCCAGCATGAACCCCTACACTACCCAACCACCACAGCACTACCCTAAACCCTAACAAACTACCTCCAGCACTACCCCTATACACTACACAAACACCACTTCACTACCATAAACCCTAAAACACGACCCCCAGAACAAACCCCTACACTACACAAACACCACTGCTCTACCCTAAACCCTAAAACACTACCCTATCACGACCCCCAACACTGCCCAAACACCACTGCACTACACTAAACCATAAAACACTACCCCCAGCATGACCCCCTACACTACACGAACACGACTGCACAAACCTAAACGCTAAAACACTACCACCAGCAGGACCCCCTACACTGCCCAAACAACACTGCACTACACTAAACCATAAAACACTACCCCAAGCACGACACCCTACACTACACAAACACCACTGCACTGCCCTAAACTCTAAAACACTACCTCCACCACGACCTGCTACACTACTGCACTACCCTAAAGAAACCCAAAAACACTACCCCAGCACGACCCCTACACGACCCAAACACCACTGCACTACCCTAAACCCTAACACACTACCCACACCACAACCTCCTACACTACCCAAACACCGCTGCACTACCCTAAACCCTAGAATAGAAACCCCACCCCATGCCCAATACCCCTTACCTCTCACTCCTCGTGGTTCCTCTCTTCTCGTGTTTCCTGCTTCACGTCGTCTCTGAGGGGTGGTGCACGTCATTTTGAGGAAATGGAACAGCCTCTGTTTTCTTATAACGACGCGGATCGCCAACATGTTTTTAGAACGCATGGTCATTTACCATACATACCTTTACAAAAAAATGTGTTGTAAAGGCATGCGTGGTAAATGACCATGCATTATAAAAAAATGTATAGTAGTGACTTTGCGCTGTAGAACGCATGGGTGGTGATGCATGCGTTGTAACGGCTGTTTACCAATCGAAGCTGGCCCCTGTTTTTCAGTGAGACGTTTATTTGATTAATTAGGAGGAAGGAATGTGTTTTTTTTAACGAAAAGTGCATTCCCAGCAGTTGTATTGTAAAAGTGTCCGCTTATCCCGGTTTCACTTCCGGTGAGAGAGTGGAAGAGTCTGTTTGAATCTAAAGAAGTTCTGTTGTTGGACGGGGGCCGGCGTGACACGTCATCAGAAAACACAGCTAATGGAAAGCGTTCTCCCTGAAGTGTGGAGCAGTGCCATGAGATGTCAGCGAGTGTGCGTCCCACTGCAGTATGACTGTACCGCGTGACCCATGTGCCGCCTATAGGGTTCAGGAGGCAGATGCGGCATCACAGGTCCTCTTGAAGACCGTTGTAGCACTAATTCTACATTTTGGTACTAGGGCATTTTAACTTTGTTGTTCCTGCCAGATGCAAAGAGAAGATCCTGTGTTATTCAGAGCCCTCGTTACCTTTTTTGTGGGTTGAGGTGCTTGTCACTTCGCTGCCCCCCCGGTGCACATGACTGGGCACCCCCCCTCGTGTGCCATCTGCAGGGCCTCTGCCCTTGGATTACTGGTTTCGGTTTCTGTAGTGGCAACATAAACAGTTGCTCTCAAAGGACTAGCCTGAACACTTATGTGAATATCCCCTGCACCAGCATTCCATGAAAATTCTTTCCTAGCTCTCCCACATTGACGAGGACGTCGTAATAGCACGGCTCCGCTCGCGACAGCGTATGATGTCATCGGAGACATAAGAGGACCTCGTCGGCAGGCTGACGTCAGTTCCAACCATTTTCTCCAGGCCACTAAGGCAAACAGGCGGACCGAGACATTTTCACATGTATACATAATATAACACATATATATATATATTCACTGAAAAATCATAGGTTTCAGGCACGTTATAGTTAGAAATTAGCCATTAAAAACCCTTAGAAATTTACTGAAAAAACCATAGGTTAGTGATCAGTGATGTCATTTGAGATGTCATCAGTCATGTCATGAGCGATGTCACTGACCATGTCATGAGTGATGTAATATGTGATGTCATCAGTGGTGCATTGCGGGTGCGCAAGTTATAGTTAGCTGAACTAACTATAACGAGGGGATTTCTATGGTTTTGTACGAGCGAAATGTCCAACTAACTATAACACCCCTGAAAGCTATGGTTTTTTCAGTGAATTTCTGAGGTTTTTTAAATGCTAATTCCTAACTATAACATGTTTGAAACCTTCGGATATTTTAGTGAATTTCAAAGGTTTTTTAAATACTAATTCTTAAGTATAACATGTTTGAAATCTATGCTTGTTTTCAGTGAATTTCAAAGTTTTAAAAATATTTTTAAACATATTTCTTGTTTTTTTAATATTTTTTAAATCCATTTTTTAAACTACTTATTCTTAGATATATTTTTTAAAATTACACTGCACATATTTTTTTTAAACTTTTTTTAAAATAAATATATATATATTTTTTAATTTTGTATATTCTTTTAAATATACTAATATTATTTTTTTATAGTTTTTTCTTTTTTTGGGAGTTGCGCATCCAAAGTGCACCCTTCTCATTCACTGCACGGAACATGTGCGCCATTTTAGGATTGTTGTGCGTACGGTGTGCGACGTGTAGGACTTTCCCAACACGGACGCTGTGTAATTGGTATGCGACTTGTAGCGCGTACGTGACATGTACGTATTAGGCGACGTGATGGTCACGCGGTTGCGCGTGACATCATAAGCGTATTAGAAGTGGTGGGTGCGCAACTCCCCGAAACTTTTCAATCTTCAAAAGCTTATATATATATATACATATATATATATTTAATATAAATATTAAGACAAGACATTATCTGAGCTAATTAAAAAAATAATATTCTTTAACTTTCAATAAAGTTACATTTGTTTTAAATGCAATTTCGCGAAGTCGAGCTGGGTGCAAGTTGGGTACGAGCTGGGTGGGCCTGGGCCCACCCTATGCGTACCCCATGTGACCAGAAAAATAGAGATTTGATTGGTTCATTACACTTCCCATTGTAAGTATTGAAGGACCCCACCTACTTCATTCACTCTTGTTAGACCTTCCTTATGAGAAGACCTCTCCTAGCAAGAACTGCTAGGAGAGGTCAGTCTTATAGACCAACCACAAGAACTTCCCAAAATAATTAAAACTGCATATGCAGAACTGGGAAGGGACAATTTGGGTGGGAAAGCTTTTAAAAACCACAGATAATGGGCATTCCTGAGAAGGAAACTTCTAAGCAGACACCTACTTCTATAAAAAAAGAAGTAGAAAAATAATTAAAAAAACTAACTTTTTCAGAAAAGATTCTCAGTCCCAAGGTAGGTCCCAGCGGCGGCTGGTCTATGGGGGTGTTTGGGCGCCGCCCCCCCTGTTTTCTGGCCGTGCGAGAAGGCAAACAAAGGTAGGTATTATTACCAATGATAATAACTACCATTTGTTTCTGCCTTGCCTTCTCGCACGGCGAGAAAACAGAAGTTCCTGTGTCGGCGGTGTTACTCGAGGGCAGCGGGGAGCGGCTTGCCCACTGTTGGTAATACTGTCTGTTTGGGCAGCCTGAGAGGCTACCCAAACAGACAGTATTTACACAGTAGGCAAGCCGCTCCCCCCTGCCCTCGCGTAACCCCTCCCACTCTCCCTGCTCTCTGTATGCTGCTGTGCTGCAGCATACAGAGAGAAATGACGTCAGTAGGGCAGCCGGCCGAACCTATCACAGCGCTGTGCTGTGGTGGAGGGGAGGGGAGGGGAGGGAGGCTGCCTGCAGCCTTCCTGCTGCGTCACGACGAGTCGAGCACCATGGGAATTTCAAACAGGACGGCGCCGTGGGAGTCAGGACTTGAAGGCGGGAAGCGGACCCTAAGGTAAGTTAAGTTTAACTTAACGTTTAATGAGCATTTTGCTCGGCCCTTTCTAAAGTGCACATTTGAAAGCGCTGGGTATTATTTCCTGGGAAATCTGTTAACAAGGTGCATCGGCGCACCTAAGTGTCTGTGGCGTGTCTTGAACAGCAGAGTGAGGTCGGTGCAGGACAGGGTGAGCGGGGGGAGGGCGGGGGCAAAGACAGAATGGTATGCTTATGATATTATAGAGTTCCAAAGCGGTCAAGGGTGATATGTGCTGGCACAGCTCTATGTAGTAACTGTACTTGTTTACTTTCAATTTTTGATATAGCGCCGCATAGCAATAGTGGATTTAATAAATTCCTGCAGGGGAGGATTGACACTGATAGAGCTGCATGCAGGCCTCAGTACTGGAGTGTCCTGGCGAGCTGTGTGCGGACCCGTCCCTCTATTTGATTAGATGGGCGCAGCCTGGAAGGGTTGGGGTGCACTGGCAGGCCTGTCTGTGCGAGTGTCACCACTGGTATGGAATCGTAGTGGCGTTGCACATAAAGGCTGGGGTGCTGTGTCAGAGCAGGGTGTGATATCTCGGGTGATTGGTGGTTCTGGCACAACACCTGTGTCTGAACGGATACATGTGCACATTCCCCTCCCTCCTGTGATGTGCTGGTTTCGTTTCTTCCTTTTCAGTGAGTAATATTTATATTTGCAGGCTCAGACCTGCCCGGAGCTCTGGTACTGTCCTAGTTCACGCACACCAACCTGGCAACAGACATGCAGAACTTCACAGGAAACACTACAGGCATGCTTGGGGGTGGACAACACACGTCTAGCTGTGATAACACAAAAGGCAACTCGCATGTAACAAGTACACACACAGCACACAAGGGTAAAACACACAATAGACACATCGGTATCCTCCATAAAAGTGCACAAAACATTTAAACAGCCCACTGCCAACAATGCAGCTTTTCACGCACACTAGGCTGATCCCAAAAAACAACATATACATGGGGACAAACAATACACATTCATAAGTGTCTTGTCCCTGAAACATTACAGGAGCTGTTACATCCCGTTGCACATTCAGTTCCATTTGCTGCCATCCGTGCTTGGGAATAAACAGGGTACTTGCATGTGTTACCCTATGCAGAGAGTTCTAGTGCTCAGCGGGCATTGCTGTGTCAATCAATGGACTGAAGCTAGTTCTGGGAGCACCAAAGACATATGTGATGCAAATATAAGGGTAGGAAATCACTCTTGCACTGACACTGAGTAAGGCTCTTACTCAGGTTCACAAAACAAAACCTGTTTTTATTTAGAGAATCAACAGGGCGCTTTATAAACAATTATTATCTTAATGTACATTTTGGAAACAAGTAAGTAGATTTTGGCCAGCTTGATCATAGTTAAATGGCAGAAAAAATATCTTTATGGTAGCAATGACGGCGGTTGTTTTCCCGAGGCACAAAGGTTAATATCTGAAGTTTATTTTGCCCGCATGTTGCAGAAGTACATTTATAATATATCCTTCTTGCTTTCTCAAATTTGCTTGAATATGCACCATTTGTCCACTCTTTTTTCAAAATTTTCGACCCCCCCTTAGGTTATTTGAGCACGCTCGCTATGCTCGCGCGCTGCGTGCAGTATGACAAGAATTTTACGCCCTACCACTTTCAAATGTCACCAGCCGCCACTGGTAGGTCCCCTCAACAGGAGCCCTATGCAAAGAGGTATAACCTTTGGAATAGGGATAATATTAGAAAACCTGCAGTGCTTCATTTGTAAAAAACATTACCATGGCTCTCGACATGAGGACATTAGAGCTTACACCATCGGGTGCCCTTTTCATTGAGTCACTCATCTCAGAGAAGTACATAGAAGAAACAGTCAGTGTGTTTACAATAAAATTGATTGCACAGTTGTTATTCTAGTACTGGTTATATGTGCTGCGACAACTGTTGGACAGTAGCAGAGAATTATGGCCAGCAGTGCAGTTAAATAAAAAAGGCATTGTTCTACCATTTTGCAATAGTAATGAACACATACATGAAATACAGAATGCATTAAGATAAAGCCTATACCCCTATGATGCATAACAAGATGTACCTAAGTGTACCTAGCATGTGTGTAGATCTTAGAGAGCCAAGAATCCCCCTAGGATTTAGTCTAATCCCATTACCTTAGTGGGACTTCATCCTGATCTCGAGCTGGACACCCACAGATGGGTGATGGACCTCTGCCACCTGGAGCTGTGGCATGACGCAGGATGCAGCGCCTCGGGCAGAGTGTCACCCTGGAAGTCTCGGTCTCCTCTGGTTTGCTTGGGCAAAGGGAGGTATATTTATACCGGATAGGTGCCTTGGATTGACGCAAAGTTGGTCAGAGGAAGATGAGTTCTTCGAGAAAGGGACTGTTTCCAAGAATTTGTGTTCTTGGAGAAAAGGCCTGTTTCCAAGAATTTGTTGTGACGTAGGTTAGTCACTGTTGGACATGGAGATTATGTATTTAGGATAGACCATCTTCTGCGCTCAGAGCACACTGATCAGATAAGGGAGGACAGCCTCTCTGTTACTCGTTATTGCTTGTTATTGTAAAGAGAGGGCTAATCTAGGTCAAAGGGCCTGCCTGTCTCTGTGAAAGGGCCCGTCTATCTTTGTGACACAAAGGGTTTGTGCCTCTGAGACAGAGTACCTCTGTTAGGGCCTCAATTCCGTTTATAACAAACTAACCTAACATCAACCAAAACAGCAGGTCTGTTTTAAAACATTTACATGCTTTACATGCACGTACCAAATACTGCTATATCAATCTACATCTACATTCTACTCTGTGCATCAAAATCCATTCCTTAAATCAAAACATTTTTATTGCACTACAATGTACTCACAAAAACTAAGTGCTAACAATAAAGTTAAAAAGAAATAGTAAATCTCAAAAAGTCTTGCCTTTCCCGATGGCAGGGTCGCTCACCTCTGACCGGAAGTGCTGCAAACTCGAACTAAGGGAAAAAAACGAAAATGGAGTAAATGCATAAAAAAAATGGCGTCTTCATAGAAATAAAAAATTTACCAAACATCCATAGAAATCAATGGAAATATAATATAACAAAATACATATATTTCTTTAAAATTGTACTCAAATACAAAAAATGGAAAACAAGTTTAAAATAAACATAAACATGTCTATATTTTTTCAAGAAAAAGAAATGCTAAATGTCTGTAAATTGCAATTTGTGAAAATATCAATAATTGTTGTGTAGCATAATTACAATTTAAAAACTGCACAAGGAATTACAAACTACATATATATTTTTTATTTTACAGAGTTTTATATAGCACAAACTTTACCTGAATTGGGTATCAGAGCACTTTACACAGCACCAGTTGCATTACATGAGGACACATTCATTTTTATTAGGCACAGGGACATTACGTTATTTCCCCAGAATAACAGAATGTTCCGCGCCATTTTCGAGACTCGAATCCAGTTCCCCAGATTGGAGGTCGACCGCTCTATCCGTTAGGCCAACCCCTCTCCCATATAAATTAAACATTCTTTAAAATTCTATTAAAATGGAAATTTTAAAAACATACTACATATGAAAAGTTTATGTGTGAACAAAATACAAATGTAATGATGATTAAATGTTCTCAATAATAGTACTTAAACAAGCAAATGATATATAAGTTTTGACAATGCTTATCTGTATATTTCATTATATGTTAAATTGTACGGTATTGCATAGACAAGAATTCAAAAATGCATATGAAAAATGCATTGTAGTTTGAAAAAAAATACAAAGTGAGAACAACAGGATTGATTTTTTTTACAGTAAATAAAAAAAACATTATATTTTATGATATAAAATATACATTGCATTACTTCATATGTTACAACAAAAATTGCTTGTGAAATAAATAAATAACAATTTAAACTATAAGAAATGTAAGTACATCTATAAAACATAAAATACTAAACCACGGGTAGTCACATACAAAATATCACAACAATCCACAAATATAATTCGTCTAAAAGCCTTTCACACTTCTTCTACCTAACACAATACAAAAAATACAACATAATTATAGCTCAAAATGAGGACTCCCCAACTTACACATTATGAATTCTCACTCTAGTATTCACCTGCGATGGATAACATATTCAACATTGGGAGCATTGGAGTGGGAACTACATCTAACCCCTCAGTGTTGAATATTTTACCCACTGCTGGTTATACATAGCTTAAATGTTCCCACCCCCAATCTAAGCTATATTGGGGAAAGTGATGGACATTTAAGGGTTAACATTGTCTATTCCCACTCCAATCAAAGCTATGTTGTTGGATGTGTTGGACAATAAGGGGTTTATATTTAGTATTCCTGCTCCAACTAACCTACACTTGTGAAACTGAGCGGTTTAGGTTTACTGTCCTCAAACGAATCAAAGGTACACTAGGGAAAGTGTTTGACATTGCCTAGATGCATCATTCAAAATTGCATTCGCAAACGGTGCGAATCGCAATATTTGTCCGTTTGCGAATGCAATTTATGCTTTTGGAATGCATCATTCATTTAACATTTTCGCATTTTTGGGAATCGCAATATTAATTGCGATTCTTTAAAAAATCGCAAAAATTGCGATTTTGTTGAAAATTGCGAAAAAATGCAATGCATCAAAAATCACAAATTGCGATTTTTAAAAAAATCGCAATTTGGAATTCTTAAATTTAGAAGAAGTTCAACCTGGTGCTAATTTTACTAACTACTTGCACTGCAGCTGTCAAGCATCTGTGCTGCAAATAAGGACCTCATAGACCTTGAGTTAGCCTTTCAGGTTGGCAGCACTTTTCTTTTTGGCTCGCTGGCAGAGGCTGGGAGTAGCTGCAGGATGGAGGAGAAGGCTCATACAGGAGAGAATCTTTAGAGTGCGTATAACCTTACTGGGCCAGACTGAAGCAGAGATATTTACTAAGTATAGGCTGAATGGCACTTTAATATTAGACTTAATTCAGGAATTGGACCCAATTTTGCAGAGGCAAACACGCAGGACACAAGCCATACCAACCCATGTGCAGGTATAGTGTTCATTGCACCTCCTTACTTCTGGGTCATTTCAGGGGGTAATAGCCATTGCTGGTGGTGTCTCCCAGAGTTCACTTTCCAGATTTTTTAATGCCTTTCTAAATTCCATGTTACAAACGATAAGGTATCATATAAAATTCCCTACCACACAACAGGAGTTAATGAAGACCAAGCGGGATTTCTACAACATGGCTCAATTTCCGCATGTCATTGGCTGTGTAGATGGCACACATGTCCCCATTTGCCCACCCTCAGAGAATGAGTATATTTTCCGCAACAGAAAATGCTTCCATTCCCTTAATATACAAGCAGTCTGTAATTCAAAAACCATTATCACAGACCTAGTTGCAAGTTACCCAGGAAGTGCCCATGACTCCTACATTTTTAGGCATAGTGCCATTCATGCTAGACTGCTTGCTGGTCAATTTGGAGAGGGATACCTGCTAGGTAAATGTCTCATTCTACTAAGCAAAGTTTCCCTTTATCTTCACACATTTGTTATCCACAATTTACAATTTACATTGTTTTATATTGCAGGAGATTGTGCTTATGCAGTAAGGTCTTATATCTTAACACCATACCTAAATCCAACTACAAGGAAAGAGCAGCACTACAACCAGGCTCACAAATCAACAAGGAATGTGATTGAGAGGACCTTTGCTGTGATGAAATCACGCTTTAGAATACTTCATAAAACTGGTGGAGCATTGCAATATCAACCAGACATTTGCTGTAAAATAGTAGCAGCGTGTGCAATGCTGCACAATCTAGCAACTGAGAGAGGCATAGTACTTGATGAGGAAGATGATTTACCGCCAAATGACAATCAGCCTCCTCAACCACAAGCAAGAGCACATGGACCAGAGGCAGAAGAGGGGAGAAGGAGAAGGGCATAGATCACACAGCATTACTTCTAAATGAGGTAAGAAAGACTCTGAAAAATTCTTGTTGTTGCAAGCAATGTAAATTTTAATTCAAAATGAAACTGAAATGCATTTACTTCATGGTGTTTCACTGTATCCAAAACTTAAATGTGGTCTTTAAATCAGACATGTACAAATTATAAGTATTGAACCTTAAACAACTTTGACCTTATGAATACCATTCAAGAGGCATCACAGACAATATCATTTCTTATGGCCACGCACTCCTAATGCCTTCCCTGTACTTTTCCAGTTGAATGATGCCAGTAATATCACCATGCTCAGTGGAGCATGGTGATATTACTGGCATCATTCAACTTCCTATTACTTCGCCGTGTGACACTTAAACAATGCTCTGATGTGCCACTCACAGCACTGCCGGTACCACTCTCCCCCAATGGTATTTGCTTTTCTGGGGATGCAGTAGACTGTGAAATTCCTGATGGCTCAAAAGTAGTCCCCACTCCCTTTTGAATATGTTGAAATGTTTTCATCAAGAGTACCTGGGTTGAAAGGGTCTGTTTGCAGAGGCTACGTGTACAATTTGAAAGGCGAGTCATTTCCCTGTTATGAGCCTGCATGTTGGTCAGTAGTCGTACCTGCCTTTTTCCACTTATATTTTGCTGTTTTTGCATCATTGTGCACATGGTCTCCAAAGAATTGGCAATGTGGTCACGCTTCAATGCAGATGTTTCATGGCCTGTCTTCATTACATTGATCATTTTATTCATACTGGTAGATAATGTACCCATTTGTTTGCTGATATGTCCTAGTTTCCCTTTAATAATTTGAATGTCTTTGCCTTGCATGCGCTGTACCTTTAGGATTTTGTCCTCAACAAGATTGCCAGTGATGGGACCCTCTCCAAAATTACCACTTTCTCTCACATCCCCTCGGCGCAAAGAAAACTGCTGAAGTCTCCTTCGCCTACTCAGCCTTGTATTTGTGACTGTAGGAGTGCTTTGAGGTTGACTTTGTGGTACATTGTCATTCTGCTCAGTTTCAGAATCTGTTTGGAGCAGTTGACGCACTCTCTGCCTTTCCCCTGGTTGTGAATTGGCTGCTGATGTACTTGGAGCATTTCCCAACTGTGTTTCTTGAACTTCTTGGTTGTGGAAATCCCTCAAATCCTGCTCAATTATGTCTTGTAGTGCCTCTGTGGTTTAAAAATGCAAACATGTTGTTAATTAAAGTTTGCACTTTCCTTTCAGTATGTAATAAAATGTAATAATTTTCTGAATCAAATGATTCTAGTCTCATTCATAATTGTTCATCATAGCAATGGAGTTTCAATTCAAATGTATTGTTTGTGTGCATGATGGTCTCCTAAAAACTACAACTCCCATAATGCACTGCTTTCATTTACCTAACATTACATGGCTGTTACTGGTATTACACACAGATCATTTCATACACAACATAATTACAATGCTGATAATCCTTCTACTTTCACAACAGTTTTTAAATTAATGGGCTCCATTCAGACATTCAAATGCACATAAAATTCACTTACCTTCAAAAGGAGTTGGAATCTCTGATGTATCAATGTTTATGACTCCGATTACAGCCTCAGTCAACAGTGTGCCTTCCACCAAGTCTTCCAGGTGAGTGTTGGGTTTATCCCTGGGTGTTCCACCTCCAGTAAGCTTTGCTGATGTTATCCTCTTTGCTAGCTTCACTTTTGCACGGCTGCGCAGGTCATACCATCTTTTTTGTAAATTGTTTATGTCGCGATGTGCTACTCCAACTGCATTGACCTTTGCTTGTATGGCAATCCATAGGTTCCTTTTCACAGCCTCAGGGACCTTCAGAGAAAGCTTACCAAAAATCTGCTCCTGTCTTGCAGTCACCTCCTCAATGAGGATTTCCAACTCTTGATCAGAAAACTTTATTTTCCTTTTCCTGGCAGGCCCCTCTTCAACAGGATTTTCATTTTCCATTTTTCAGACAAATTGTCAGGCACAGACTGCTGCAGCAACCTCCAGGGAAAGCTCACTCTGCAAACTGCCACACCACACCTTCAAAAAAGGGAGCAGCTGCGCCTAATTGCTGTACTGGCTTTCAGGCAGTTGAATCAATGAGATTCATCATGTGTGTAAATTCGCAAAATGCGATTTTGCAATGTGCGAATTTGCAATTAAGAATTCGCATTTTTACTGCGATTCGGTAAAAATTGCGATTTTTACCAAATCGCAATAAATTTGCGAAATTAATGATGCATTGCCATTTGCGATTCCTTATTTGTGATTCCCTATTTTTTGCAAATAAGGAATCGCAAATGAAAACATTGATGCATCTGCCCACTAAGGTTCTAAGTTTTCTATTTTCACTCCAGTCTAAACTGCGTTGGAGAAAGTGTTGGGCATTGAGGGGTTCAGATTTCTTATTCTCACTTCAATCTAAGTTACATTAGGGAAATTGTTTGGCATTAAGAGGTTTCTATTGCTTTTCACCCTTCAATCAAATCTACATTTGGGAAAGTGTTGGCTATTAATAGCTTTAGATTTACTATTCTCATTCCAACCTAAGCTACACCGGGGAAAGTGTTTGATGCTCAGGGATTCCACGTTACTATTCCCACACCAATCTAAGCTTCATTGAGGAAAGTGTAGTATATTTAAAGGTTAAAATGTTCTATTCCCACTTTCCCACTCCAATCTAAGCAATGTTGGGGAAAGTGTTGGACATTAGGAGGTTTATATTTTGTATTCTCATTCCGATTAAGTTACATTGGGGAAGTGTTGGACACTGAGGGGATGGATTTGGTATTCCCACTCCAATCTGAGCTACATTGGGAGAAATGTTGGTCATTAAGGGGTTTAGATTTACAAATTAAAATATAAAATAAGTAACATAAACAAACCAGCATAAACATAGAACAAAAAAGTCCAATATAATAAACAACTTATGAGGTTTAACCTTTAAAAACATGAAGAATAATTAAATTCTGCATTAAAAACCAGAATAACGTAAAAAATAAATTGTTATAAAATTTCATTTCAAATTATGTAAAAAACAAAAAACATATGCCATATGCATTATTTTTATTAATAATAAATAAATGAAAGAATATATGTAACAAAGGGCCTGATTTAGAATTTGGTGTATAGGACATCAGGCACGGCCGGTAGTAGGTGTAACTGCAGGGCGGTGACGTAGGGAAAGGGAGGGGCAGGGTTGGGGGTTATAATGTACGCATTACGGTCTATAACAGGTAAGTCAACATATAAATAAATAAAATGAATTTCGTTGTGTGCACTGCATCACCAAATGCGATGCAGTGCAAACAACAAAATTCGTTTTATTTATTTATGAGTTTACTTACCTGTTATAGTCCGTAATCCATACATTACAACCTCCCCACCCTGCCCCCCCCTTCCCTACATCACCGCCCTGCAGTAACACCTACTACCGGCCATGCCTGTAGGACACAAATGCAGACATCCAATCTGGCATTTTACAGGTACCATGTAATGTGCCATATAATGTAATGCACTCGTAATACAGTGGGTGGGATATCTCCTATTTTTGTGACAAAGAAAAAGTGAACAAGCAAAAAATGTCAAAACATATTTGCTGTGCCTGTTTCACAATCCAGAAGCAAATGATTTGCTTCTGTTTAACCAAATGGTCAGGAACAGTAAATGTGACATATGGATGTACATTTATTTTGCAACAAAAATATACTTCCTTACAGAAGAACTAATGTTCTGCTTCTATTGTTCATACTTTTTAGTACAGAGATGCTTCCCACTTGACCAAGAGCAAGCCTCATGCTGCTAGTCATTTTCTAAAATATATGTGTGGAAAACACACATTATTTATGCGATTTGCAAACATTTCCAAGTGCATTTTACACCATGTATAAATTATTCACGAGGCAGACAGAAATGTTTGTCCTTCAACCCGGTGTACATTATGCATAAATAAAAGCGTGCATTTTGCACCTGCCACATTATACAAGTGAAACGAAACTCCTTGCCAATATATCCCTTTATGGGTTCAGTTCAAAATAAAAACGTGTAGAAATGCATAAATACACTTACATATCTGCTTGAATGTACTTTTTCATGTATTTTATTGGCTTGTGTGAGTTGGGTTGTTCACATTATGCAGCAAGCACCTGTTCCAACTTCTGTTTCCTTTTCTTTTCCTACCACTGCCTCCCCACATCAGTTTCATACACTCCCAGAATATAAGCAAATTAGGAGAACAGAATACTTCAATAATTCATTTATTCAGTTGTTGCATCAGCATAAACTGGTAGTCAATACTACTGACTGTTGGTTTTGTGAGCTCATGCCCCATAAGACAGAGTGAGGGATGCCATATTTAGTCCTTCCATTTTCCTATGGAGGCTCTGCTTGGGCCTATTTGGCCATGTTTTCTAATGCATATCAGAAGCAGCTTTGATATCCTCGTGGTAGTCCATATGGTGGTGGAGCAGATTTTAGTCACAGTTCTTTGATAAAGGGAATAGTGGCCATGGCTAGAATTACTGAAACTAGTAAGATTACCGCTGATGAGAAACGAGCATATGATGGCTGGAACGTGACTCGTTATGTTACTAGCCTTACAGATAAGGCTAGACGAAGGAGATCCCCACCAATTTGGACTGTACCTCATTGAGGTAATTTCTGTTTGCAGATCAATGGCATAAATGTTAAAAACCAACAGGAAAGGAGTGTTTGTTCCCATACGTATATCTATTCACCTCAGATTTCTTCACCGTTAGTGCCATTACAAGGCACATATTTTGTCTGTCATGATAGAGCCTATAAGTGGCTTCCTAACTACTTTTAAGGAACTTGTTATGTGTCTTTTCTTCTCCCTCCAACATACACTGCTCCTTCGGGTCATCATAGAAAAAGACATGGCAGAGGGGTCATTGATTCTAAGGACACAGCAGAACAAGAAGGAGGTGATTTTATTAAAGGGTTGCTTCCTTTCTGGGGCCCAATGGCCAACAGCAGAGACATCAGACAACTAGTTTGTGTTGTTGAGGCTACCATAAATGTACCTTCTGGAGCCTTGAGTAATCTGACAGCCGAGCTTCAGGCGGATCACCTTATGACTTTGCAGAACCGGATGGTTCTAGACATTGTCCTTGCAGATCGTGTAGGAGTTTGTAAATTGATGGGGTATAGTTGCTGCATTTCTATTCCTGATAATGCCCCTACGGTACACCAAGCCATCTCTAAGTTGCATGTAATTTCCGAGTCTATACATCAGGACACAGGAGATTGGTCTGTGATAGGATAGTTTTGGGGACTACTGTCCACTTGGGGATGGAAGATACTAACCTTCCTTGGAATGGTTTTGGCCATAATTTTCTCTTGTTGTCTCTGTATACAGTGTGGCCCTGCCATCTGCGGTCTTTGTGCCACGATGTGTGTCCCAAGGCCTGTGTCACAGAAAACAGAGAGCATTAAAACGATCTTGCAGCAACAGCTCGACGACCTCATGGCCATTGACATCAACTCAGATTAACTTGGGTCCTTTGTGTTTTGCCTGAGTAATGGCAAAAGGAGGGTCTGAGGTTCTTCGGTTTCCGACTTCATCCCATATTTAGTCGCCATTTTGTGTCTCGTCGCCATTTTGTGTTGCCCTCACTCAGGCAGCACGGCAAACGGAGTGTTTTTGCTTTTCCAAGCTGCTACGTGTCTCTTCCGTTAAAATGTAACACCCTGCCCTTGTTTACGAAAACGATGTCAGGGTCTGGTCGAGTTCACTAATCCATGTCTGGATTGATTGATCCCTGTCTCGACTGACTATTTGGCTTCTTCTATTCTTTCCTTACATTATCTTATCCGACTGGACTTCACTATTCTCTCCTTGTATTCTCTTGTTACACAACTATTCTTTGAGGCACCCCAATACGTCCTGCCACCTGCAAATTGGATTGTCGGTACTAGTACTGATTAATTTGTAGGGAGGGTGACACACGGGGTCTGAAAGAGGGGCGTATTTGAGACACCTGATAGCTTGTTTTCCAAATTTTCCTATTGGCTTGCTTTGTATGTACTGGGAGTAAATGTTGTAAATATGTGTGCTATAAAAGATTGTGCGCCACGGACTAAAGTGGCAGTCTCCTCAGAATATATGCTGTACATACTTCTGGGATAACTGTGCTTAGCTGCAGCTAATAAACCTGGTTTTCTACGCCCAACAGAGTGTCTTGTGTCTCTGTTCGACAAGGCAGGTGAACTCGGGGATTTAAGGCGAGCCCTGTGCCACCAGGCCCATAAGGCCCAATTCTCCACAAATTCCAAACCGAATTAGAAAACTTGAGTAAAATTAAATAAACAAAATATCAACAACAAGAATCTAGTGAGGGGAAAGGAGAAATGAATTTTTAAAGACTTAAGTGGAAAAAGTGATAAAGAAAGTAAAGGGCCAATTATTGACAATGTTTGTGATATGCCTGGACCCAGGCACAATGTCAGTGGGACCTCAAAATAGCCCAGGTCGGATACACTTAAGGTGTTGGTTCTGGTGAAAGTCTAGAAGTGAAAACGTTTGAAAAAGTTCTGGTGCCCAAACAACCACAAGAGTGCACTTCTAAAGTTCCCAGGGCCTCAAAGGAGGAAATCAAAGCCTCACATGCTTTCAGGCAGAGGACAATAGTAGGGCACAGTTTAGGTCCAGTTGAACTAGTCAGTTAGGTACTTGAAAGAAAAGGCCTCTTGCAATAGGTTGTGCCCCTGTAGCCAAACCGGAGGTCAGCTTACTGAGCCTTGGAGTCCACTTCTTTGTCTTGAGTACAAGGGGGAGCCAGTCTAGTCCTTCAGAGCTCCTCACAGGTCACAGACAGCAGGTCGCTTCAGTGTCTCTCTTCTGCAATTCCAGAAAGTATTCTGTCTAGGTGCTGTGGGATGCTACATTTACAACTACCATCTACTAGTGGGTTGGGATCACTCCTGGGCACTCCCTAACCGATAGGGTAAAAGTTCCAGAGAGCAACCCTACCCATTGTTTCCTGAGGTGCTGCAAACAGGCCAAACTCTTCATGGCATTTTCAAGATGGCAAATGTTTTTCAGCTACACTAAACTTGGAATCTAAAATCCAGTTTGAAGCAGGGCCTTTACCCACAACAAATCCAGAGACAGAAGTCTGTTAGGAAAATAGCAAGGTCCATTAGTAATCATAAAGGGAATAAACAAGACTTGTAGTGCCTTCCTGTTCTCTTCTTCCTAAGTGCACCAAAATGTTGAGTGTGGCTCAGCAGACCTGTCAGGCAGGATTTGACACTGTGGTGTCAACCAGATGCCCACAACTCCCACCCCGCATAGTCTATTGAGCTTAGACGAGTCCTCTCTGCCCATTCAAGTCAGTCTATTTTGTGCTTTCTGGGAGAAATTGTACACCGCTTCCCGAATCGAGTGCAGACTGGAAGTTGCTGGGGAGTAAATGCAAATTAGCCGGCTGGAACTTTGGGCAGGGAACATTTAACTTTTTAAAAGTTACTTTTTCTTAATATTTATAGAAATCTGACCTCACCCTTGAATTGGACTTTAATAATTATTAAAAAGAGTTGTTGGCCGGCAAGCTTCTGGCCTGGCTTGTTAAAAGAAAAGGCAGACAGGGGGATCACAGAACTTTGGCTTCCCACTGGTGAAATTACACCGAACCCGCAAGCATAGTTGACCTCCTAGCACAGCAATACGAATGGGTGTACACTTAGGCGCTTACAGTCACAAAAGCAGACGCAGAGGACTTCCTCCGCGATATCCAGCTTCATAAGCTTATGGAGACAGAGTCTCAACTGCTCGAGGCGAAACTCTCCTCGGAAGAGATAGCGATTGCGATGGATAATCTCCAGTCAGGGAAGGCCCTAGGCCCAAACGGTATCCCCTTAGAGTGATACAAATGAAACGCAATGACCCTCACACCCTATTTTGTGGAGAAGTACGAGAACGCTCGAGAGAGAGGGGAACTTCAGCGAGATCAACATATAGCAACAATAGTGGCCGTTCACAAGCCTGGCAAGCCGTCTCAATAGTGTGCCTCCTATAGACCCATATCTCTGATTAAGGCAGAGACTAAAATATTGGCTAAATCTCTGGCCAATCGACTCACACTGCATCTAGCGACATTGACACACCTGGACCAATCGGGGTTCATATCGGGTTGGAACAGGGCCCTAAATCTGTGGCGTCTCCACAGCATACTAGGACGTAAACACACCATACAAGAGGACGCTATTGTCTTATCCCTGGACTCCCGACTGGCCTTTGATACAGTCGAGTGGCCCTTCCTATTCCCCGTCCTCATAAAGATGGGGTTTGGGCCAAAATTCTGTGTTTGGTTTGAATTGCTATTCACCACTCCCTTGGCGCATATAATAGATAATGGACATATCTCTCATGAGTTCCCACTACACCGAGGCACCAGGCAAGGCTGCCCATTGTCTCCGCTTCTCTTTGCCCTTGTGTTGGAGCCCCTGGCTTCCTGGGTGCGACAAGACCCTGTCATTCACGGGCTCAGGTGGACGAAGAGCTGTGAGGATCGAATATCTCTACACGCTGACAGTGTTCTCTATTTCGCCTCTTCCAGGTGTTCCCTAGCTTGCATATTAGACATTTGCGACTCGTATGGAAGACACTCAGGGTACACAATCACCTGGACTAAATCGGTGATGTACATTTTGAGGGGGTCTTCATGGCTCTAAACCTCCAGGCTCCTCAATGACGGCTGCAAAGGGGCACCAAATACTGGCAATCACTCCTGCTAACGCTTTTAGGAAAGGTGGCACTTTTTAAGATGATGGTGCTTCCAAGGTTCCTATATGCACTGCAAAATTCGCCTTTCTTGGTCCCCCAGTCCTACTTCTGAGCAATAGAAGCAGAAGTCACCAAGCTCCTTTGGGATAACAAACCAGCTCTTATAGCAATGGCAAAGCTGTTCCAAGCCTGGTACGATTGCGGCATCACACTCCCGAGTATACAAGTGTACTACTAGGCGTCCAATTAACTGTCATTAATCACTGGCTTCATGTCCCAACAATCATAAGCCTTGGCAGGGTGCAAAAAAAAAACAAAAAAACGTAACCTATGCTTAACCCTCTGGTAGCTAGGGAAAAAGCAGTCAGGCTTTAATTAGAGGCAATGTGTAAAGTACTTATGCAGCACACAAACCGTAATGAAGTGAAAACACAACTCAAGAAAAATCCCAAACCAATTAAAAAGAGAGTAATTTTTAATAAATACATTGAAATCAGAAAGACAAAAATCTAACCCATAGAAGGAGAGATATGCAATTTCAAAGTTTTAAGTAGATATAGTGCCCACCAGTCACTATCATCTTGTTATGCTAGACCGGGGGAAAGTCACAAGTTCAGGCCGATCGCGATGGAGTGCAGTGCAGACACAGGGACCAGGTTAGACCTCCTGACAGAGTTACCTTCTCAAAGTCCAATGTGGAGAGTTCTATTTGCATTGAAGGAGGCTGCGAGGAGCAGGCAAGGTTTTCTTCACTGTAGCCTGATGAGTCAGTCAGGCATCGTAGACTGTCGTTCCTGAAGCTTCTCATTGGCGGTCACTCCTGGCAGATGTTGCTGTAATGTAAAGTCCAGATCCTCTGTTGCCAGTCATCATTGGCAGTCACTGTAGTGTGAAGGACAGGTTTTCACCGGAGTTTCACAATTGCAGTCATCACCGGTGTCAGAGACTCGGCGCAGAGGCGTTCTGTTAATGGTTGTGATGAACCCAAACTTCAAGATTTCACCCTCTTTCTTGGGGGTGTTCAGACGCATACCAGCCTAAGGTTGGGACCTGGGGGCAATTCTTGGGGATCGGGAACTCACTCCAGCAGGTCTCAGGAAGGTCCAGTTTCAGGTCCAACCAGGTCCAGTTTCCGCTGGTCAGCTGGGCAATTGCAGGGAGGCCTCTGGAGCTTGTTCTGTCCCTGCAGCTCAGGAGGTCAGCCAGATGAAACTTGGAGTCACACAGGTTAGCCTGGTATGAAAGTAAGTAGGTCCAGTCTTCCTTCTCAGAGAGCAAGGCAGTTCTCAAGCAGCAGGACAGTTATCTGATGGCAAAGGAAGTCCTTCTCCTGTAATGTCTTCAAGTCCTGAAGTGTAATGATGAGTGGCTCTTGAGGTCCAATATTAATACCTGGTGCCAGATGTTGAAGTGGGTGTATTCACTATACTACCCCTACATCTGGCTCTCGGAAGATCTTTCCTTCCCCTGTCAGGGATTTAAAAAGTCTGGGGTGACAGAAGACAGGCTAGGCATGGTGCCAGATTCCTTTTTTGTGCAGGAGGCAAAAACCTTTGAAATGTAATTAAATATAATCAAAAAAGGCTAATGGAAAAGGGCAAAAGCAAAATGAGACCTTTGATGAAGTGGAGGTTTGAGGATGATATGAGGAGTGAAAATTAAGACAGGGAGGGTGGATTAATTTTGTGTTTGGCAAGTGTTGCTTGGGAAAATCCCAATTGGAAAGTGACCTATAGTGGAAGTGCAATGCAAAGCATTTAATGATTCACCTAATGTTGTACCAGCGCAGGATAGTTTTGAATAAATGCCTCTGTTGGGCTCTTCATTTTATGGGCAAGGTTTTTCCTTTTCACCAGCATTTATTTGCCTTGCTCAGTTTACCTCCCAATTAATGAAAACATTATATTTTGTTCTGAATAGACCAAGAACTAATTATTTGGCAGAAAAACACCGGACGGATACACAAGATGTGATGCTTTCATATTCTGGTTGTCTCTTATCCCCGAGTACGGGAGACAGAACGGTATGGAGCAGCCAGGACTGTCCTGCTCAGTGTTTTTTTTTTTGCATATTTATTTAGCGCAAACTCGACCCGAAGGTATTGGAGCACTTTACATGAGCACTGGTTACTTACACATTCAGGCACGGGGAGATTAAGGGCTGCATTTATGAAAAGTGACGCATCGCTGCATTAAAACAGCGATGCATCACTTTTCATTGCGCCCTCCTTGCGACATGCCGGATGCGTCATATTTACAGTATAACGCAGCATGTCACAAGGAGTTACAGATAAGTCAGTATTTCCGACATATCTGTAGGCGCAAAAATGACGCATTGCTGGAGTGTGTCATAAAAATGACGCAACTCCATCAATGAATCATTTCACATGGGCAAGTCCTATTTCAAGTGTGCCTGCGTCAGTCTTACGCCTGCTGTGAGGCAGGCGTAAGATATTGACGCATATGCGTCCTAGAAATGACGCAGTGAAATCTCACAGATTTCACTGCGTGACTTCTACGAGGCTTACTTGGGTCAAACTCCCACCCTGCATACATTATACCTCGGCCAGGTATAATGTGGCCCAGGGGTTCACAAAGTGACGCATCTACCTAGATGCGTCACTTTGTAACTATGACGCAACATGGTGCATTTTTTACGCTTCTGGTGCGTCACAAGAAGTGACGCATCGTCAGCGCAAAAGTGACACAAGGGCTCATAAACAAGCCCCTAAGCGATTTTCCCAGAATAACAGGATGTGGATGCGACCTCGAGGCTCGAACCCTGGTTTCCAGCACCAAAGTCAACAGTCTAGACGACGGACGGTGTTTGGAATTAACCAGGTCGGTCCGCTCTTTATAAGCTGCGTCAGTCCTGCTGTCCAATTTCCACAGGCGTGACCCTCCGTTTCTGAAGGGAATGACATTTGACAAAGAGGCCAGACACATACTTCAGAAAAAAGGTCAGACATTCTACAACCTATTACCAATGCCGAATTAAAAAAAAAAAAAAATCTGCTCTGGGCTGCAGTCCAGTACCATCCCTTCGATTTTATTTCTGTCCGGTGAGCAGTCATTCATTTCTCAGCCTTCCCACAATGTATTTTTTATCTTAAATAACCAAACACATCTCAGCCATTCATCCAGATGCTTCCTGATCTAATCCGGACCCCTCTGAGGAATCACAGTGAATTGCACTCAAGTTATTCAGATAAGGTCGTGGCACGCGCGGCGCAGCACCCGGTGGTTCATTACTGCCTTCACGAGACCAGCAATGAGACAATCTTATTGCCCGGGCTTTGCAGCCGCTGTCTGGATCTGAGCTGTTGTTTTGCGTGCTTGTGCACTCAGCCATAGATGATTAATGTTCTGTTTTTGGAGCAGGAACAAACGCTGAGCCTCATGGACCACTCGCCTGAGCCTGAGATAAGCAAAAGGTGCACTCGGTAGACCCATTACTGATTAGCAGCTGCACTAGCTCAGTAAGGCTTGCTCTCAATGATGGAGAGCAGGGCTACAACAATGGATCAGGGATTTGTGTGAGGCGTGAGGAGAAATTATTTTGTCCACCTTCTAACAGCAATTCAAAGACTACTCAACCTTGACAGGCTCTGTTTTTTTTCTTCCGTTTCCGATTTTTCATTTTATGTCTATTGTGCATGAGAATTTCAGAGAGTTGCGGCTGACATAACTTATAATGGAGCTGGTACAAATTTAGTTGCCAAGTGATGGTAGCCTTGAGGTCCCTTGTTAAATAATGCATTATTGAAGTGGTTCCCCAGTCCCAGAGCAACATGACAAAGTCATCATATGATTTTTCTATTGACTATATCCATTAGTTGAGGAGCAGTAGGAGTCCAATGTTGGGTGTAGGGAGAGGCCATGGTTAAAGAGAGGTGAAGTCTCCTGTTCCCTTAACAATGGTAATTATTAGCATATTACTCTTAGCACAACTGAATTTATGGTTTATATGGTCTGCCAAAAAGCATAACACAGAGAAATTGTCTGACTTTTCACACACTTTTCTCATATTTTGATTATAAATAACACATCTGATCATTTGGGAATTCCTGCATCCAGAAAACAATAAAGAGAGGATCAGTGATTCTGCAGTCAAGATTCCATGCAGGGTACCCCCCTCCCCCCCGCTCGATTTTATAAGCTCAAGAGCAAGGAAGGCCAAGGAAATCATTATTTCCACATCAATTTCCATAGTTTTTCACAAGTTCTGGGCATACTTTCCCAGCCTATCGAAATGTGTGTGAGTGGGGTTATGCTCGATGTGTAGTTTTTCCTACTGTTCTTGGAATTCTGATTCAGGTGTAAATACATTTAAGACCTAAAAGGGATTACCATAATACACATAAAGTCATCGAGAAGACTGTAAACAAACAGCTGATGCTTTCCTCGAGGCAAACAACCTGCTCGACCCGTCCCAGTCCAGATTTCGAGCCAACCACAGCACCGAGACTGCCTTCATCGCAGCCACCGACGACATCAGGACCATGATGTACCTCTCAGCAGCCTTCAATACCGTTTGCCACTGCACCGTAATAACCCGCCTCTCCAACACCGAGATCCAAGGAAAAGCCCTGGACTGGTTCACCCCGTTCCTCTCCGACAGGACCCAGAGAGTCCCCCTCCCTCCCTTCCATTCAGAGGCCACTGAGATCATCTGCGGCATACCCCAGGGCTCCTCGCTCTGCCCAACCCTCTTCAACATCTACATGAACCCCTTCGCCGCCATCGCACGCAAACACAACATCAACATCATCTCCTACGCCGATGACACCCAGCTGATACTCTCCCTCACCAAAGACCCAACGACCGCCAAAACCAACCTCCAGGAAGGTATGAAAGACGTCGCAGAATGGATGAAACTCAGTCGCCTTAAGTTAAACTCAGACAAAACAGAGGTCCTCATTCTCGGACAATCCCCCTCAGCCTGGGATGACTCCTGGTGGCCCACAGCACTGGGCTCTGCCCCAAAACCCGCGGACCACGCACGCAAACTGGGATTCATCCTGGACACATCCCTCACGATGACCAAGCAAGTCAACGCCGTCTCATCCTCCTGTTTCAACACCCTGCGCATTCTCCGAAAGATCTTCCGGTGGATCCCCACCGAAACCAGAAAGACCGTCACCCAGGCCCTCGTCACCAGCCGACTGGACTACGGAAACGCCCTATACACAGGAACCACTGCCAAACTTCAAAACCGACTACAACGCATACAAAACGCCTCCGCATGACTCATCCTCGACATTCCTCGCCACAGCCACATATCCGCCCACCTGAGAAACCTGCACTGGCTCCCCGTCAACAAGTGGATCAGGTTCAGACTCCTCACCCACGCGCACAAAGCACTCCACAACATAGGACCGGAATACCTCAACAACCACCTCTCGTTCTACACTCCCACCCGCAAACTCCGCTCCTCCAGCCTCGCCCTCGCCACCATCCTACAGATTCGCAGAACCACCACCAGAGGAAGATCATTCTCCTACCTAGCTTCAGGAAACACATCAAGACCTGGCTCTTCGAGCAGTAGCAGCAGCAAGACCTGGCTCTCGAACAGTAGCAGCACCCCCCCCCTCCCCTTCAGCGCCTTGAGACCTTCACGGGTGAGTAGCGCGCTCTACAAATGCTTTTGATTGATTGATTGATTGATAATGAGGGCCTTTAGGTATTTTCGAAAGTTTTTGAGGTCCCTAGTTAATGTGTACATTAATTTGTGGTTGGATATTTTTGACTGTCCTCCTGATTCACCCGTTTCTAATGAAATGTTCGGCATTTAATACAAACCTGGTCTTTACATTGTTTAAAACCCGATGTTTACCAAATACCTACATTTTGAAGGGTCTGCATGCACAGGATAAGGATATTAGAGTTGTTCAAAACAATTGCTTACATTTTTCCTTTTCACGAAAAATAACTTTTCATGACAATCTTGTCTTTCCCCATCTAGCCTGTGAAAATGTGAATGCTCATGCTCTTCACCACACTCAGTAATAGAGTGTTGCTCTGTAGTGCTGAATATGCAGTTTAGCCATTTCTGCATCCTATGAATGATTAATGTTTGCTATTACTAAATGTATTCTTATGTATTTGATCAAATTTACTAATTTTATTGTTATGCATTGTCACGAAAATAAAAACCAAGTTTGTTTTTGCTAGGAATTCAAATTAATTGCCTGCAGATCACACATAATGCAAACATTGAGAAATGATGTGCACATTATTACCACACCACTTACACTTCCGTCTTCAAAGCTTACATTTGAAAATGCTCATAACGGTCTAAGTGGTGATAGAAAGGTTTTTGAGTATTCACCAAGTTAAGTTTTTGTGGGTGTTAGAAGTGTGAATCTCTACTTAGCAGTAGTATGCACCCTGTCCACGTAGGGACCCATCTTTCTCAGGTAAGGAAGTTACACAGCCAAGGTAGCCCCTGCTCACCCCCTTGGTAGATTGGTACAAGCAGGCAGGCTTATCTTAGCGGCAATGTTTAAAGTATTTGTCCCAAACACACACAGGAACACGGTGAAAACACTTCAAATAGACATCACACCAGCTGAGAAAAATAAACCAACTTTATCTAAACCAAACAAGACGAAAACAACAAAAATCCAACAAACAGAACTCCAATTATCACAGTTTAAATGTTTAAGCAATTCTTTCCATAGAACTCTGTGGATATGGTGATTTTAGCACAAAGTACCTCTGGGGTGTTAAAATCTGATGGAGGGTCCCGTTCTACCATCTAACATCACCAGAAAGGAGAGTTCTGACAGCCTTGGTAACATGAAGGTCTGATATGGGCCCTGCGTGATAAAAATCTGAAAACATGCCAAAATAACTAGCTTTCCTCATTAGTAAATAAAGGCCCCAGGGCCCACTATGCATGCAGGCTTACAAACACACGTTTCTGTGCACCAAAATAAACAAGATAAAAAAAAGGCCTTCAAAAGAGTGTTTAGCTTCACTGTCAGCTCCCAGACCCACACCCACACACACACACACACTTACCCTGGTACACGTGGTACTGCTTCCTGAAACCCCTGCTAACGTTATATTTTGAAACATAGCTTGCACAAGTATAAGCAGCAATTTCTAGCAATAAACAGCATCTATCATGGAAATTCACACTTTCAAATATGTAGAAATGTGCGTGACAGAAAAATGTCCTTTTTTAGTAATGTACAACATGTAACCATTGTGTTTAGAAAGAGGTTCCGGAGATGTTCTCTTTCAAAGGTACAAGATGTTCTCTTTCAAAGGTACAAGATGTTCTCTTTCAAAGGTACAAGATGTTCTCTTTCAAAGGTACAAGATGTTCTCTTTCAAAGGTACAAAATGTTCTCTTTCAAAAGTACAAGACGTTCTGTACGGAACATAATGTACTGAAAACATTTCCTTCCGGTGTCCAAAACACTTGTGGTTAAACCACCTGCACCGAAAGGCCAGGGGCCAGCGTCATCATAGAACCCTAGTTCCTCAAATTTGGGTATAACAGGCCCAACTGTCAAATCTGAAATCAGACCTTTCCTGCGGATGCCCAGCTGCATGAGCGTGGAAGGATCTCTCGGCTAGCCGAAGACTATCTGACTTGGGACGTCGACGCCTCACTCAGGTTGTGGATCTCCCAGGGCAGATAGCCCATATCTCTCTCTCTCTAGATCTCTGACCCTTCAACTATCTCTCTTCATGGATATATTCCTGTATGGTAGGCTCCTTTTAACATAGGTAACTGGCCTCACTCTCAGCCATTTCCAGACACTGAATCAGTAGCAAAATGTTGTGTCTTAGCTAAATCTACTTGCACCTTTTTTGCCCTGCCCTCATAATTCAGGGCTCTGATAGAAATGTGCAATCTATGACAATGGACCTGTCTCAGATGGTTGGCCCATAGATAGTTGGGCTCTATATTCTTGTACTCAGTAGTGTAGCATCTTTGATCATCTGTGTTTATGTTTTTTTAAATACATTTCACTCCAGTATTTCTTTGAGATATTTTGAGCATTAGTCATCCAGCATTCTTACCAGATAGAGCGAAGTCTGGGTCATATTTAGAAAATTACATTGTTGCTTGAATTGATATGCATTTAGCTCTTTGTTTGTTAATTGGAAAATAAAGTGCCACTCCAACTGGAACGTCTGGTATCTTACATTTGTATTCCTTTTTTACTCAGTGAAGTGCTGTGTTGGTGATGTGCGAGTTTTAGCCACACCTAAAGGTGGTGACCACTGACCGAAGGGGTTAAGACTTTCCCCTTCACACGTGGCGCCCAACTTCATCGTACATGCCTGTTCCATTCTGAGGAGGAATTCGGTGGTCTACCACGAGCCGCATTGGGTGCCCCCGCCGCAGCCTCTTGCCTACCATTGGTGAGTCAAGGAACGTTTTATTTTTCCCCCCTTGAGTCCCGGTGTTGGCTATTTGGCTGTGCGGGCCCCGTGTGCCTGGTTCTGGGCTAGACTCCTACCCCCCCCACAGAATTGCACATGGTCACGATCCAAGAACCCTCTGTGCCCCTCAGTGGTCACATTTTCTAACTTGTCATTTACGATTTTCATGTCAATGGTTCTGCGCCTCATTTTTGCACATATCTGTTCTTAACAATTGCTGTTGTGGTTTGTGGTTTGTCGGTGTCAGACAATTCTCTCTCTGTCGGTTCCAGGCCGAGGAGAGCGCCTCTGTGGTTACTCTTTCCTGTCAACTACCCCCAGGTTTCTGATCCCACTCGACAGTTTGAGTCTGTGAGCTGGGTGTGGTCCGGACTGTACAGGTCCTGACTCGGGTTTGAGACCCACCCTGCCCCTTTTCTGTGGGCAGGTTCCTGATCCCTCTTCCAAGTCGAGTCTTGGGAGCTGGTTGTCCCCTGGAATTATCCAGGGTCGGAGGTTCTAGGTTCTCCACTGGGGGTCGTTTGACTCTGACTTTCACACTCTGGCATCCTTGCCACCTACCTTTCACACTCCGGCATCCTTGCCACCTACCCTTACCACTGCCTGCGTCCCTTCAATCTTTACTAAAATACTACACTGTCTTCTTTCCTTTTTTTCTCATCGTCATACCTTTTTTTTTTCTTCACCGCCTTCTACTCCCCCACCCACCCCTCCCTTCACTCCACTTCTCAGCTTTACTGTCCACCCCTCTTCTGTCCACCCCTCTTCAATGAGGGCTCTGCCTTCGCTTTACTTTCCTCCAGACCTATTTTTACACGGTCTGGCTGTATTATTGTACATTTCCCAGCCGCTCCTACGGCCACCCAGCCAGCGCCCCAGCCAACGCCCACGGACTTCCTGCCTTTCACACCAGCAGAAAGAGGAACTGCTCTGTGCTATCTGTGGTTCATTCCGCTCATCGCGGACTCACTTCCTCCCCTGGCGCAGCAGCGCCACTCTGCCTCACAGCTCCCCCGAGCACCCACCCGTCTATAACATTTAAACTCTACACACGTTCTCTCGCTCATCTTTTCTCCTCTTCCGTGCTCTTCCTTCATTCTTTTTCTCACCACCACTGCTACACTTCTCTCTCTCCCTATCCATACCTACCTCTTTCATTCACTCCACTCTGGTTTTCCCTCCCTCCTCTTCACATTTATCACACCCTTGCCCCTGCCTGTGCTTACATTGCTGCTGACATTATTTTACACTGTCTCTCTCTTCCCCTGCTATTACATCTCTACATTGGTGACGTTCATGTTCTTCCATGCTCTTAGGTATTACATCTCTGCTTTTCCATTGCTGGAATTTATTACCCAGGTCGTGGATATCTTCAGGTCATTTATCACATTGTCAAATAGTGACACTTCTTGGTAATTGTTCTGCTTTTCAAGTAGTGAAATTTAATTTCTACATCGTTCTTTTATTTCATATTGGTAATTGATCTGCTCTTCACGTACTGACATTTAATATCTACATCGTTCTTTTATATCTTGGTGATTCATCTGTTCTTCTACATCGTGTACTTCAGGATGCATCCTCTGTATGTCATCAGTATTTATTGTTCTGTCATTTGTTGATTATGTACTATGTTGAATATTGACCCTCTCAATTTTATGTTTTGTTCATTTGCCCTGCTCTATGTCACATGTGCTCTTGCATTCATGTGCTTTGTGTAAGTAGCATCTGTGCTTTGTGACACCAATTCCCTTCCCTGTGACCCATTGTTCCCTTACTCATCTCTCTGCCCTGCCCCTCACCTAGATACAGTGTACCACACGCCTTATAAATACCCCATTCCTCGCACGCCTCATTGTTCGCATTGCCTTTCCCACATTGCCCTTCCTTTCTCCACACATAGCACGCCCATTTTGTGCCAATCATTTGCTTCACAATTGATTGCCAACAGGAGGGAAGAAGTCATTCATCCTCTCTTGCCTCCCTACATCCCTTGCCTATACGTGTTATGCCTTACACCCGCCTATTTCCGTAATGTCCACTAGCCCCCCACACATTCATCAGTGTACCATTCAGTTCCTTCACGGCATACCTGACCTACTTCACAATTCCGCAACCAACGAGTTCACATCCCTTACCGACAAAGACCGCACCATACTCAAAGACGCATGGACGCTTTTAGGAGCTAATCTTACGCCAGGCACCCAACTTAATATCTCCACCCAAGCTCTTGATAAACTTCCAGACATATCTCTTACCCCACCATCCCCAGACACCGCTGCCCCTCAGCAGTTATATACAGAGGACACCTCTAGTTCTGGCTCTTCCACCCTATCTGTTCCCCACTCACTTCCCCCTGAATGCCCAGAGTACCCATATCACCCTGCTACCTCACCCATTCTCATCACTGACGACGAGTCTTCACGAGATTCAATTCTCACCATTAACAACGATTTTTCACTGGAATCAATACTGTCAGGTACCACATTTGAAATAGTATACATCCCACCGCCAGAAGGAAGAGGACCAAACTCTCCTCAACCATCCGGCCCCAACGAAGATACATTACCCCTTTTGAGAGCACTTCTGTCTGATCCCTCATAAAATCCTGGCCCCAGCATTCTGCCACACCTGCAGAGTCCATCACACTGCTCCAACTTTCACATAAGGGAATGTGCGATCATACCACTGATCATATCACCATATTCCTGATAAACAACAACGTTGTAGGCATTTCTGACGGCCACCCCTCTTGTTTCGTACACGTCACACCCCTCAGTAGCACTGTTCTTCTCTCAATATTTCGGGCACTCAATATCGATTACGCCTACCCTCGTCAAGTCACTCTATCTCTCGCACCAGCATTTTCACGCCCCGCCGAGCCTGTAGTAAAGGCTCTCCCACACAAACAGTTCCACGCACCACCGCCCCCATAGTAAAGGATCACAGCAGCACTCACTACACCTCTGCATCACTTGCCTAATCAAATCACAGGAAACCAACCCCATGCAGGCTCTTCAGGCAGTTTACAATAAACGAATATTTGGCACGTCAGTGCATAGAACTCCAGAGTGGATCTATATAAGGGTCCGCCTACTATCCCCAGGCCTAGAACTTCCCACTGTATTCGAGTCCTCCTGGCCACGGAACCCACTGCAAAGCAAAATTCGCGACGTCTTTGCCCGTCACAATCTTGAATTCCCTGACTTTTCCCCAGAGGGAAAATACAGAGGACCTGACGAAATAGATTTAAGATTCATACTCTACCACATCGTCTGTACTGAAGTAGGAGAAGAACTCATCAGAGACCTGCCTCCTCACGACTCTAGTCCTGCACAAACTTCACAGCCCACAGACCCTAGCCCTCACAACATCTAGGCGAAAACACAACCAGGCAGGGTTGCTCAGTTTCTCATATATACATCAGACGGTATCCCACACAGGTCTGCAGCAACCATATAGGCACTAAGTAACCTCATGAATAGGATACAGAATCCCACCGTGTATAAAACACCGCACGGCTATCATATATATTTTATTGTGCATCTTGCAAATTTGGGAGGACCAGCAATCCTGTCAGGATTCTTCCCCAGACACCCACTCCAGTCTCAGATAGCAGCCGCCTGCTTTGGTGGCCAACTCCAGTTCCCTGGTTGCACCCCCACACAAAATAGAGAGTTGCAAAAGGAGGTTTATGACCACGCCCTAGCAGGAGTAGCAGAAGAACTCGTGCCTGATCTCTAGAGAAGCGTGGCCAATACCCCGCATCAGAACCCCTGCCTTGCCGGCCCACAAATATCTTGTCATGGCAACACCACTCCAACATGTCCTGAAAACTTTCGGTGCCCAAGAAAAACGCATACTCAAACACTGTAGGGAGCTTCACAAATTAACCAAGAATATGGATTATCCGTGGCCCTCTGAAGGTTCTTTTGACGTAAATACTCTCGAGCACGCCACCACGTTCCTAAACACCAAATATTCTGGAGCCAGATTACAAAAAAGGAAAGAAACCTTAGCTCTCTGGCGTATTTTTAAAGAAAACACGCAAGAGCATCCTGCCACCCTGCCCACTGCACCTTCTGCGCCCCCACCATATCAGGCCAATGGCATGTACCCTGCCCTAGGATCAGCAAAGAACAAAGAACTAGATTTACAGAGCACAACTAACTCCTTACCCACTGTCGGATACGATCAACTCCCAAGTGACCTCTTTTCCACACCCGAGCACCCTCCACCAAGTGGTGACGGTAGTACTGCCTCATCGCCGCCACCCGGCATCAGCAGTGGCCCACTACTCCCCGTCACAGGTCCAACCACCACACCCGTCACAATGCAAGCCCCAGTCAGTCCCCTCCACGTAACCCCTGCCGCCGGTGGCAGTCCAACACTGCACGCCACAGTTCCAGGGTTGCCAGGACAAATAAGTGCGCAGTTTTCACTGCAACTGAACCCCTCCTCCGTCCCAGCCCTACCGGGTGAGGAGGAGGACGAAAATGCGGACTGTAGGTCCATCGCCTCACTAAATAATTCACACGCGTCATCACACCACTCCTCTCGCCATGCACTCCCGCACTACCATGATCCCAATAGCCTCCGCGAGGCCAATGCTCCACTCTCTCAGGACCAAGGGCCCACTTCGCAAAAACATATGCCCTTTTGCGGCACAAACACAGCCGAACCGTTGATAACCTTCGCCTCTGTTCACCAACAAAATAAGGACAGGGAGACACAGGGCCCGCCGGCACCTGAGTTGATCCATTATGACAACTGGAGACCGGCCACAGAGCTCAATAAAAGCCTAGAGTGCAGTCCCAACGGGGATACCCGAGCAGACGTGATCAGCAGTGAAGCACCACACGACCCTGACCATGACGACCTAATGCGGCTAATGCGACGCGCGTCATGTAAGCTAGAACACATCAGCGACAGGCTATCTGAGACTCTCAGAATCACTCACCCCAACACGTCACCCACCCAGCAAACATCACAGGCCGATCCCTTTGGAGGTGCTGAAGGGACTAGGGACCCAGGCCACGGTCAACTACAGACACTACCTTTCCCGTCCACATCCATGCAAAAAGCGGGTCCCTCTCGGGACATGGGAAACTATGAAAGACTACCCGGAGTACAGTACCATGGGTCCCCCTCCCAGAGCCACCAGACTACTGCGCCTGACCATACACCCATGCCCATTGGGTCGTCACAGGTCCATTTCACACTCCCTGACACACCATCTCGGCATCTCGCGCCCATAGCAGACCCGTTTGCTCAACTATCCGCCCCAGCCATGAGAGACTCCCTCAGCCCGTCACGCGCCCCAAGCTTGACAGAACAACCAACAAACCCATTCTTTGACAATCAGACAGAACGTCCAATAAACCCATTCTTTGATAATCAGGAATTATCAAACACAAGGGACCCAGTGAGGAAAAAGAAGAAAAGGACAACGGAGGTAGAAAGACTAACTGTGTTGGGAACACACGGACGCCCAGAGGACATCGCATACGATGCCCCTGGCAATGACGCTCCCATCAAATACCAAGTCACCGGCACTGCCTCCATGCGAAACACTCGAGCTAGAACAGGCAATGGCATGTTCCTCAGCAGGCCTTGTGCCCTGCGGGACAAGGACCTTACTCCCAACCAAATAGTGGAGATAGGCGAGAATTCAGACTTCGCTGTCATCCCCTTCACAGACAATCTGGCCGGATGGACAGAGTCCCTAGCCCCACAGATGATCCCCTGGCCAAGGGAAGGGTCTTTCGAACCACAGCATATGGCCACAGCTGTAGAATGTATCCTGGAGGGTGTAGGGGATGAAGACTGGGACTACGACTATATGCGAGCCAGTCTCGAAATTTGGCAGAAATATGCCATAAGATATGACACCACAAGACCGAAATATCCAGGTGTAGGGATTAGCCGCCAGATGCCGCTAATATACAAAACACCAGGGGCCCCCGCCATATATAATTGCTGGTCTTATGCAGAGAAGGAAGCCATTAAAAAGAACCTTCCACCCCTCACAGAGGGTGCCAGCAAATGGATAGTGGCCCTAGAAAAGAATACCACAGGCACCAAACCAGGGATTGGAGACATGAAAAGTTTGCTTATATCCATCATGGGAGGGGAAGCAGAAGAAATTTTCACAAGTATCAGTAGAGGATTAATAACAATGAACGAGACAAAATATGATGGGGAAGCATTTGATAAAATAAGGGCGGCAGTCTGGACTAAGTTGAAATTAAAATACCCTGATGTTCCCGACATTGGGTCTCTCATGTCTCTGACTATGCAAACAAATGAGGACCCTATTAATTTCATTTCTAGAATGAAAGAAAAATGGCATCAAGAGCTAGGTGACTCCTGGAATACAACTGGAGGAAATAGCAGGCTCTTTTACCACATGGTTAAGAGGGGATTGCCAGACGACGTGCAGGAGAAATTAGATGGGGTAGTAGCCATGGAAGCAAAACCATGGCCTGAAATACAGGACCACATCATACATTTCTGCAAAAAGAAAATAGAACAGGAAAAAAGTAGACAATTAGCCATTGAAAATGCAGCCGCAAAGCTAGTACAGCAGAAGCTTAATAAGAAAAAGGATACAGTGGACAATCTCATGCTGGCGGCACCAGTCAGCCAAATGACAGCTGTCACCACCTTTCCACAGGACGCTCGAAATGTCCTCGCCAACAATCCCCAGCCCACTCCACAGCAAGTGCAGCAGCCTGCCGTGCAGTATGCGCAAGCACAGCCGCAGCCGCCACAAATACAACCAGCCATACAGTATGTACAGACTTCACCACAGCCAGCTATACAGTATGTGCAGACTCCACCACAACAGACAGTACAGTATGTGCAAGCCCAGCAGCAGCCCACAGTGCAGTACATCCAACAACAGCCCCCGGTGCAGTATCTGGCACCACAACCGGCCTACAGTAATGACCAACATCAGTATTACAACAACAATAGAAATACAGGGATGCAGGGAAGGGGCAATGGACAGCAAAGGGCCCAACCACAGTCAGGCCAACGTACATGCTTCTATTGTCACAAGGTGGGACACCTGCAAAGAGAGTGTCGCTCTAGGATTCGAGACCAAGCCCAGCAAGTTATGGGTCTCGCCCAACAAGCACCCCTGCAGTTACAACCACAACAACAAATGTACGCACAGGCACCCCAGATGGTGTATGCTTATGCCCAACAAGCACCGCAGCAGAATATGCAACTAGCACAGCTCCAAACACCTGTAATGACCCAAGCTCAACAGCCATCCACAATGATGCAAGTTCCCGTGCAACTGCAGCAACAGTCATCCTCGTACCAAGCGATGCCCCAAGCCCAAGCTGCCCCACCACCAGGTGGTGTGGTAATCACTTCCAATAACCCATTTGCACAAGGCACCATCCAGCAATACTCACGCTAGGACAGCCCACAGACAACTCTTGTGTGCCCAGTTTTATCATGCATCATGAGCGGTGAAGATGATCCCACCGTCCTGGTCACGATAAATAACAAAACATATAGCTTCCTCATTGACACAGGCGCCACGTACTCCTGCATTACAGGCGGACACCTGCCTATTTCTGATCAAGTAGCGGACACACAGGGATTCTCTGGGGCAATAGCAAGGGTCCCCTTCACAAAGCCAGTACCCCTGCAAATAGGAGACCGGGTGCTGGAGCAACAACTGCTTTATTCACCACACTCTCCAGTCAACCTTTTAGGGAGAGACCTAATGGCTAAACTGAACATGACTATTCACTTCCATGAGAACGGAACAATGGTTTGCTCTATACCTGGCACACCCTTAGCTAGAATGATGGCACTCACTGCTCAATCTTCCCTGACAGATCAAATGAGGGCTCGCCCTGTGGATGAACAAGCGTTCTCCACTGCGGTACACATCATTGTAGCCAACACACCTGAACTACACCAGCACACTGTCCAGCTCCCGAAGGAATTTCTCTTTCGTCCGGAGTCCCAGCACTTTCAGATAGAGGACAACAGCATGATCCTAGGCATACGTGCTCTTCACATTACACCTACATACGGGGCATTCATAGCTGGAGACGACAATATGCGCTCATGGGCCTGTGTGATTTTCATTGAGCCCGGACACCAAGTGAGGGACATTATAGATGAACGGCTCTTTGGTGATCTTGATAACTATCCAATAACAGAGATTGTCTACGAGTATGAGGTACCCCTGTCAGTGACAGTGGAAAAAAGAACGCCCACTGCCCCGCAGAAATACGACTCAGTGCGTGAAGCTGACTTAGCCCAAGTCCCGCCACACCTGTGGACCACCGGTCCTAATGATGTGGGCCTCATCCGTTCTGCTACTCCCTTTAAGATAACACTGAAACAAGGCGCGATCCTACCCAGAATAAAACAGTACCCACTTTCTAAGGAAGCAGAGGAAGGCATTGCCCCAACAATACAAGCCCTGCTAGATCAAGGAGTCATATACCCATGTGTATCTCCAGTTAACACCTGTCTTTTTCCTGTGCGCAAGGGCAAGACCAATCAGTGGCGTCTAGTTCATGATTTGCGCTCAATTAACAACATAGTGGTACCAGAATTTCCCATTGTCCCAGACCCTTCCGTCATCCTCACCAATGTTCCCCCGAATGCACAATACTTTTCAGTGATCGACCTGAAAAATGCGTTTTTCAGCGTCCCCCTTCACCCAGACAGTCAGTACCTATTGGCTTTCGTATTCGGCGGGGTGCAAATGACTTACCGGCGTTTGCCTCAGGGGTACTGTGAGTCCCCGAGCGTATTCAACAGAGTCGTCAAAGAGGACTTATCGAACTTCCAATGTCACAGTACCTTACTGCAGTATGTCGATGACATTTTGCTCTGCAGCACTACAGAATCCCAGTGCAGAACTGATACAGTCTCTCTGCTCACCACACTAGCTCACAGAGGCTACAAGGTGGACAAAAACAAACTTCAGTACTGCCAAACAGAAGTACAATACCTCGGTCAGTTAATATCAGCATCAGGGAGACGGGTCACGCCAGACAGAGTTGAAGCCATCAAAGGGACATCAGAGCCCCAAACTGTCAAAGACATGCAAAAGTTCCTAGGATTAGTGAACTATGTCCGCCAGTGGGTCTTTGATTTTTCCACAATAACTGCCCCTTTGTTGAAAGCAGTTAAAGCAGCCAAAGACAGACGCAACAAAATAGACTGGACACCTGAAATGACAGCATCCTTTAAACAGCTCAAAGATGAAATAACAAACGCACCAGTGTTAGGCACACCTGACTACACAAAAGAATTCTACCTCTTTACCCACTGCAAAACATAACCCTAAATAAGTAAGGATTTGAGGTAAAGGGCACGGGCAAAAGCGCAAGAGCAAGCACATGAAGAAGGCACAACAGAGGTAAGTGAAATATTAGTTTATTTTAATTTAATAATTTACGAAATTTGAGTTTGTCTGAAGTGTTGAGGGAAACTCAGAGGGAGAAAAATGGCGCCACGGAAAAATAAAAGCACCTTAGGGAATGCAAAGAAGATAGATGTGAATGGGGCTAATCAACAGGATGCCCAGGAGAGTCCTTCTCCCCGGAGGGTAAAGGAAAAATCAAAACGCCCCCAAAAATAAAAAGGAAAAACTCCCAACACTCCCAAGGAAGTGCAACATGGAGGAAGTAAGGGGAGCATTGCATCTAGCACAATTAAGGAGTTCGTGGGGAAACACTTTAAACGGGTATTTTCCCCTGCAAAGTCTATAGAAACGGAAGAAACGGAAGAAGTGGAGGAAACATGGAAAGAGGGATCTTCCCTAATATTCAATGGACATTTGGTAGACTCCACAGATATGGCTAACCAATCAGTCCTGTCTTTGTCTGGGCATAAGGGGATAATAATGGCACCAAGACTTTCTTCTTCCCCAAGATTAACTCAACAGGTGTCGGAAGTGGAAGAGGAAGATAGTCTGGCCCTTAACCACAGTGCCGACACTGGCCAGAACCCAGACGGTTGTCCAGTTGGCTCTGTAAAGAAAGCTCTGGGGGAAGTCAATGACCAGGAAGGTCTGGACAAAAGTAGAGACATAATTGGTGAAAATCGGTCACTGGATGTGAATTTGGAAGTATCAGAATCCCCGGCGGTTTCAATGTTAGAAATGATGTTAATGGTGCAAAAGTCGCTACAAGGGTTGTTAGAAATAACAATGTTAAACCACGATGTCCTGAAAAGTCAAAAAATGTACCTCGCTAAAATTGAGGGAGAACTACAGGGCATTAGAGGTCAAATGCCATCAATGTTGAGACCTGTCTTAGACCCAGTGGTTACGGGTCAAGGGAGGGAGGGGAATGATAGATCAGCCGATCTCCCACTTGTAAGCCAGGTTGAGGAAGCTCACACTGAAAGCCATGAAGTTTACGTGTCAAGATGGCCAATGTTGGTAAAAAGGAGAGGTGAATATATGCACTATGGCCATTCTAAGCAAATAAGAGGTTCAGGTAGTGTTGCACCAAGAAAGTTTAATAGAAGAGCGACGGAAAAAAGAAAGGTGAGGAAGGAGTTATTAGAAGAGATAACACAAAAGCTCAAGTTCCAATCGAATAAAACAACCAGGGAACAGAAAGGTAAAGACTCTGAGAAAAGGGCCAGCGTCCCAACAAAAAAGAAATATAATAGGAAGCAAACCCAACAGGATAATGAGAGCCATGCAGCCCCAAACCCAGTAAAGACACAGGCCCGGAGGCCCCTCATCAAAAATAAAAATAAGGTAAACCGGGAAAGTAGCCCGAAAGTGATATCTAGATTAAATAAACAACATTATCAAGGTGTCACAAAGCTAGAAGAAGTGGTTGATAGAGAGGATGAGTGGCTTTACTTTGAACACGTAAAATTGGGAAGGGGTGGCAAAAAAATTAAAAAGAGTGGGTATTTAAATAGAGCATACCTACTCAATGTTTTTGCCCATTGTCCAAATCTAAATGGAATAGGGTCTCGAGATCTAAGAAAGGTGGGATTCCAAACAACTGGGGCGGGCAAGGAGGTCACGAAGGTACAGCTTTATTCAGGCTTGGTGACGTCCGCAATAGAAAATGCAGAGCAAGAAATCCGTAAAGAGGGGATTCGCCTAGTGCCCAAAGAAGAGTTAGCGCTAGTGCTTAAGGTGCCCCAGCAGAAACCGTTTTTAAGGTATCATGCAGGGTTAATCAAGAGGCAGGTAAAGCTCCCAGAGAAGGAAATAGAGGAAGGGAGAGAAAATTTTAACGTAGTAATAAACAATACAGATATGCTGGAGGCATGGAAGAATTGGAGTAATACCTCCAGCTTAGCAGGACCCTCATATAGTTACAGGGAGGATTCCGTAGTGAATGGGCCTTTGAGTGACGTAGAATAGGTAACGGGGCAGTCACAGAGCACACAAGTGGTCTCTTGGAATATAAATGGACTGGGAACACATTTAAAATATGAAGCTGTGAAAGAACTTGCAAAAAAGAATGAAATCATCTGTATACAAGAGACCTGGCTCTGTGATGTACCCCAAGTAGTTGAAGGATTTCGACAAGTCCACCGGGCAGCTGTAAAATCGAACTCTGGGCGTCCTGCAGGTGGCTTGTTGACAATGATATCAACAACTTTAACAACTAAAACTATTTTGATATCTGTAAAGTGTAAGTGGCTTTTAGCCTGTAGAATTCAAACCACATTTGCTGATAAGAAATATAAATTCATGCTGATCCTAAATGTGTACATGCAATGGAACTCAAAGAAGGAATATGGGGTCGAATTGTTACATTTTAAGAATGATATGGATGCACTTTGTGATAGATATGGAAATGATTTGATTGTGTTAATGGGTGATTTTAACCATAAACTAAATCCAAAATTGTTTGACCAATGGTACTCAGAAATTCTAGAGGCATATGATATAAAAAATGCAGAGTTTATGGAAACAAAAACCTCTACTGATGCGGTGGAATTGGGTAAATATTTATCAAATAAAAGTTTCTTTTGTCTAAATGGAAGGCTAGTCCAAGACCGTCCGGCAAAGAAAACTTTTAAATATGGGGCACATAATTGCCCAATAGACTATGTGTTTATGCCAGCATGGAATTTCGAGTTGGTGAATGATTTTAGCATTAATCCCATGGAATGTAGTGATCACAATTTAATAAAGTTAGAATTGGGAATAGCACAACGTATGGTTTTCGACAGGGTTATCTGGCAAGAGACAGAGTATCCAAAGCGGATAACCACTAGGTTATCTGAAAAATCAATTGAGAAGCTAGTAAGCCTGCAACATAAGATTCAGTTAGGCAGTTTGAAGGGCCAAGACCTACTTTGGTTTGTGGAAAAAATAAAACAAGTAGTGGAAAGTATAAGTATAGAACTAAGGCCCCCAGCAAATGACCAGAACAAGAAAGGAAATACCCAAAGTAAGAAAGGTACATGGTTTAACCAGGATTGTTTAATGAAAAAAAGAGAAATTAGGAGGGAAGAGCGTAGCCTACGGAAAAAATTTACACGAGTAAAGGCGGAAAACCTAGTAAAAATAAAGAGAGAATATAATCTGCTAATCCGCAATGAAAAAAGGATCCATAAAGAAGTTTGTTGGGGCAAATTATTGGAAACTATTGAAACTAAGAACCTACGGCAATTCTGGAAGCTAATACAGTCAGCTGGGGAACCTTTGATCGCCCCAATGACCTGCGTAGTGGAGGAAGATGCATGGGCAGAGTATATTCAGAAATTGTATGCCCCAGGGAGGTCGTCTGATAATTTGGTACCAAAGTTGTGGGGTGATCTAGTAGAGGATCTCAAACATGATTGCTCAGTAACAAACGTCCTTAGGATAATTAGGTCTTTAAATTTAACAAGAGCGGCGGGCCCGGATGATATGCCGGCCCTGATATTAAATTCAAACCAGCTCTGGTGGGCGGAATTCTTCTCAAAAATGTTTACTTTAATACTAGAGCAAGGGGTAGTTCCCGCAAACTGGAAGGGTGCAATAATAAGGCCACTGCACAAGAAAGGGGATGTACAAGCCCCTAAAAACTACAGGCTAATTAACCTATTAGATATAGGAGAAAAGATTTTTGCTAAAATGATACTTGGTAAGTTAAAAGCGTGGGCGGAACTTCGATCAATCGTGCCTGTGGAACAGGGTGGTTTTAAAGAAGGCCACTCCACGATTGATCATTGTTTTGCCCTGTGGGCCTTAGCTAGGAAATCGATTGAACAGAACGGCAAATTATGCTGCTGTTTCGTGGATTTCCGAGCGGCCTTTGATTCAGTAGACAGAAGCAGCCTTTGGGAAGTGCTAGAAAACTATGCATTGCCGGAGGGTATACTAAATATTCTAAAAGAATTACATAGTGACAATTGGGCCCAGGTCATTAGAGACTCAAAGGGCTCATTAACGCAGAAAATCCCGGTAAAGAATGGCTTGAGACAAGGGTGCGTCTTGGCACCCTTGCTCTTTTCAATCTTCTTAGCTGATCTTCCCGTGATTTTAGAAGTTGATAAGAGTGCGAGCCCACGCATGAATAGTAATAAAGTTGCATGCCTTTTATATGCTGATGACCTAGTGATCGTGGACCAAACCGAAATGGGCCTCCAAAGGAAATTAAACGCTTTTAAAACATATTGTGATAAAAAGTTTCTAACGGTGAATATGGAGAAAACCAAGATCCTATGTTTTGGGAAGAGGGTAAAAAATTTTACATGGTTTTTAGGTTCAGATAAATTAGAGGTAGTAAGTGAATATAAATATCTAGGCCTTTGGTTTGATAGTACATTAAAATGGAAAACTCACGTGGCGGCACAAACTTCAAAGGCGTCCTCATCGGTTTGTGGACTGAAAAAATTCAATAAGGACTATGGTGACATGTCTCATAGACCGTTACTAAAGGCTTTTGAAGCTATGATACCCCCACAAGTTCTCTACGGTGCTGAAGTGCTCTATCTGAGTGGTAAAAGGGGGTGGGACCGGGAGGAAGGAAAGATAATTAAAATGTTGTTGTCCCTACCTAACGGTTCCATGTTGCAAGCCATTAGATTGGAGGTAGGCTTGATGGCATGGGAGGTAAAGGCACAAATATCTTTACTAAGATTTTGGAACCGCCAGATGCCCGGTGGTGAACAGAAGGTGTCAATTTGGTGTAGAAAGGAAATACAAGCAAGCAGCTTACATTGGGCACGGGAAGTGAGGAAAACCCTTCAGCTAATAGCTACCCAATTAAAGCTGATCCTCGAAAAACCTTCATTTGATTTAGTCTTTACAAAGAAAATGCTTAGTGACCGAGGGCAAGAACGCTCCAGATCACAAGACCTAGAGTACCTGAAGTCTAAAAAATCAGTGAACTGGGTAAGGAATGAATGGGAAAAGGAGGTCCGGTTTCCATATTTGGATGTACTACCCAATAAATGGTTAAGGTACGAAATCATGAAGGTTCGGGTAGGATTAAACCCATGGAAGACTGATAGTAAACTAAAAGTAGCCCTGATCCAACCTGATGGTATTTGTAAATGTGGCCTAGGTGTAAAGAATGATATTTTACATATACTACTGGACTGTATATTGATTTTAACAGTGCGAAAAATGTTTTTACGTCCAATATTTTTAAAGTATAAGGTGAACACACGATCGGAGGCTGTTGTTCTCCTTACAGAAATGTCGTTTTTAGATATCACAATTGCTTTGGGGAAATTTTTAAAAGCAACAAGAGAAGCTGTAACGGAGGCATCCAAGGAAGTTGAGAAATTTTAAGATATTAAGATGTAAAATTTGGAAAATGTAAATTTAATGTTTTAATGGTTTTAAATGTGTATAGAATGTTAAAAAGAACTATGATGTAACATTTTCTATTGCTAAGTGGATCCATGGCCTTGTGTTTGGTTTATAGACTATTGTCTAAATAAACTTTGTTTTTACATACATACATACATACATACATACACTGCAATGGCCAGGTCATGACTGCCGTCCTCACTCAGAAATACCCAATGGGCCACAAGCCCCTTGCTTACTTCAGCGGAATGCTAGATTCAGTCATGAAAGGTCATTACCCCTGCGAGCAAGCTCTTGCTGCGGCAGCCTTCGCAGTGGATAAAAGCACACCCATTGTCATGGGATCCCCTTTGACACTATACACTGAGCACGCCATAATTCAGAAAGCTAAAACAACATTGACAACACAAAGAGTGTCAGGTTATGAAGTCATACTGTCGTTACCCACCCTGAAGGTTGTTAAATGTCACACAGTCAACCCAGCCACATTCTTTGCCCATCCCATTGCCGCATCTGATGATGACACCCATGACTGTGCCACATATTGTCCCGATGAGTCAGGAGCAGCAAAAGAGGACCCCCTGCCAAACAGCACTGTATATTTTGTAGATGGGTCCTCCACAATAGACCAAGAAACAGGGATCAGATACACAGGAGCCGCAGTGGTTAGGGCTCAGCAGCATGAGTCCTCTGACTCCCTAGACATTGTACAACAAATTACATTGCCATCGCACTACTCCGCCCAAGCCGCTGAACTAGTGGCACTAATTGCCGCTTTAAACAACGGGGCTGGTGACCGCATCACTGTATACTCAGACTCTGCATATGTCACAACAACGACACACTCAAGCATCTTGCGCTGGAAAAGGCGCGGATTCCTCAAATCAGATGGAACACCGGTATGTCACAAACAATTGTTGGAAGAACTAATAGAAGCCCTGACACTTCCAACAGAGGTAGCCGTTGTCAAATGTGCTGCTCACATGAATGGACAAGACTTTGTGTCCAGAGGCAACGCTCTGGCAGACTGGGCAGCCAAAGCTGCAGCCAGACCCCCCCTACCTTTCACTGAGCATGACCCACACAACACCCCAATTTTACTTGCCCAAGCTGTAACACCAACAGAACTGACAAAGACAAATGAAGACAGTGTACCCTTAACACCACACACAGACAACAACAACGACACAAACACCACCCCTCTTGATCCAAATGCTTTCTGCCCACTCGATGACACACAACCATACGATTTCATTGCCCAATTGCATCTCAGAGAGATACAAGAAAGTGCACCACCACAAGAGAAAGAGTTATGGAAAAAGAGGGGAGTACAGCAGGACCCTGCTGATTTTATTTACAGACAGACCATGTCCGGAAAACCTGTCATGCCACAAGCCTTACTGCAGGTAGCGTTAGATCAACTTCACCTTCCCGCACATGTCTCCCGAGATAACATGTCCACCACATTACAAGCAGACTGGTTCATTCCCAATGCTTATGAACTAATACAGCTATTTGTTAACAAATGCATCATTTGCCAACAGTATTCCCCAAACCCAACTCTCAAAACCGTTGCCTCCACTATTCCTAAACCTTCTGGCCCATTCAAAGAACTCCACCTTGACTATGTCGACATGATTGATCGGTGCCAAAATTACCGATATCTCATTGTGGTAGTATGCCCCTTCTCACGGTGGATCGAAGCTGGACCATGCGTCCACTGCGATGCCAAAGCAGCAGCCACATTCCTGCTCCGTGACGTCATCTCCCGCTTTGGAATTCCTTCCGCCATCAGGACTGACAACGGAAGCCATTTTTCAAACGCCATCTTCTCCTCTCTCACCACAATGCTAGGCATCAGACACAAGCTGACATCCGCTTACCACCCCCAAAGCAATGGCATCTGTGAGCGCCTCAACGGTTTACTCAAAACCAAAATAAGCAAAATTAGCGCCACCATTGGCAAAAAATGGCTCTACTGTCTCCCACTGGCCCTCTTCTCATTAAGAAATTCCCCGAGCTCGGATCACCACCTCACCCCCCACCAACTTGTCACTGGACGATCCATAAATGTAGCAGTCCCTCCCAGCAGGCCCAAAACTGATAGCGAGTCATCCTCTGAGATTGTTAAGGCTGAGCTTTATGACTTCCTGTGCACACTAACCCGCGCTGCGCAGTTCCTCTCTGTCCAGGTATCCAAAAGGAAGGAGAAGGGCCCCATCGATCCTGAGCTCCCACCTATCCGTCCTGGAACTCTCGTCTTCATCCGGAGGCACGTCAGGCGTTGGAAAGATCCTAAGTTTGACGGACCCTTTGAAGTGATTGACTCTTCTCCAACTGCCATCCGGATAGCCGAAAGGAAAGCATGGATCCACAGGAGAGACGTCCGCTTCGATCCTGCACCTGCGCAGCAACAGCCAATGGACTAAAAGAGGGAAGCAACATGGCCATGATCCCCCTGAATGAGGACGACGACTTCCCATCCACCGTTCCATCCATCATTGAAGAAGAAGAAGAAGAAGAAGACGTCCACGAATATAGCGCCTATGAAGCAAAGTTATGTATACTCACTGTTCTTATGTTTTGTATTATTGTTGGAGTGGCACTAGCAACATTCAACTGGTATATCTTTTTTCTTGCTGTAAAAAGTTATAGTGATAGAAACAGCCAAGTTGCCTGACTGCCTATTGTTCCATCCACTGTACCAGCGGTCACACTCAACCAGCAAAAAGCACCACACAGCACACTAGGTCCTGAACTCCCAGAAAACAGCACTGCTAGCAACACGTCCATTAGTGTGCACCTTGAGCTCTCACTCAGTACCCCAGAGGAAAGGACTAGTCCCTGGAATACAGCTACCAACGCCACAGAACGAGTGTCCCGTCGACACCCTCCCCGCCACAATAGACCACGAAGATTTGCCTTCGCCATACCCCCATACATGACAAAGTCGAAACCCCGTATCCCCTCCCCGTTTGTCCCCGGCACCCATATAGACACAAGACACAAGCCCAAAGGAATGTCGCTAAAAACATTCCAACATCTCGTGCAAATACAAGAAGGCCTAGGGCCCATGCTCAGCCTACCCCAAATAGTAAGGGACCATTCAGTCCACTCCTCTATGGTAGACAACTCCTGGTACAGGGACATGACAGCAGTTGGGAAAATAGTAACAAATGAGTCTTGCTACGTATGTTCCTACATTCCCCATGCAGTAGGGGCTGACAGACTGATTTTTCCCAAGGAAGTTCCACCACACATAGCCACATGCCTTCTTCACTTGTACCTCTGCCGGATAAAAGGGCAGATTCGGGTCCTTTCAGCCCGAAAGGAAGTAGTCTTTGTAAACACCACTACATGGGATTACATTTACACTGTGCACAAGGTTGTCACCGACCTAGCTGAACTCGGGGAGGAATTCAAAGAAATGCGAAGGACAGGGGTACAGGACATGGATTGGCAGGAACAGGGCATTAGGAAACGTGGGTACATAACAAACAACACACCCCGGACAGGATGTGACCTATCATATAGACACCCCCACCCCCCAGGCCAACGCCACTGCACATGCAAGGATAGGACAATGCTACGCCTCCTAGCGCAGGTCTACCTTAACAACAAGTGGCAGAGCCCCGGAGGGTTTTGGTGTAAGGCGGCAGCCTTGGGACCCCCTTGGGCGGACGGGAACGAAGGGGAAAAGTGTGGTCAAATATGGGCTGAGGAGAGCGGGAGGTACACGTGGAGTGGGGAAGGAATGCCAGAACATAAAAAAGGATTCAAACTAAAAAACCCTTCTCTTTGTTTCATAGGAAATGGCTCGGTGGCTGTTGGGGGCAACACAGATTGTAATTCCACGATTTTCAGCTTCGATATGCAGTTCGGCACCACTACTCTAATGGATTATTACTGGGCTTGCGGAGAGCACCTCTATCCCCAACTACCTCCTCAGTGGCTCGGACTGTGTACCTTGGTAACTTTGCATGAAATTCATCTGGTCGTACCAGCATCAAATGCTTCCCACATCCTGTCACATCCAATGACGGGTGACCTGACATTCCTCCATCGACACCGGCGAGCAGCAGAGTACTTTGCAGGAGAAGCCCGTGGTAAGGTCCCAGAAGAGTTCCGCCTCTTCAGCGAGGCCCAGCTTTTCTTCGGAGGGGCATTCCCAATGTTTCAAACTCAAGCTACTGCCCGTTGGCTGGAAGTAACTCGCTATGAGGTCATGAAAGCAATAAACAGCACCAGGGATGGCCTAAATGCAATAAGGGAAGAACTGCGCCCATTACGACTAATGGTTCTGGAACATCGCTACTTCCTTGACATGCTAACGGCCAAAGATGGTGGTCTGTGTCATCAAATAGGAAAATCCTGCTGCACTTTCATACCTGGAAACGACGAGGACAACGGATCCATATCAAGGGCCATTGAGGAGTTGACTAACTTGGGAAAAGAAATGATCGAGGAAGGAGGTGCCCCTGCAGACATTATCCCAACGAACTGGTTCGACTTTGACTGGATGCCCTCCTGGCTAACTGCTATTCTAAAGCTGATGATACCTATAGTCGGGATTATGGTCTTTCTGTGTTGCACCTTTCAGCTGGGGAGTCACTGTATCAAGAGATTGAGCACAAAAGCGGTAGGGATGAATTATGCTAGGACAGGGATTTACCAGACACCAAAATATGAAGACATAGATCGGGCTCCTGGGGACGGGAATGGAGAACAGGTACAAATGATCGAGCTAGGACAATGTAGTACACATCCAGCACCACCTGACACACACTCTGGAGTACCATCAGCCCCACCTCTTCCCCCAGGTAGAGACACACTGAGCAACGACACTGCAGCTACTCAGTATGAGCGCCTGCTCAACAAATCAGGTCAACAGTATATCCAACTACTAAGGTCAGACGAAAATGTTGCACGTCCAACTAGTTTTAAGTGCTATGTCAATGACATGCCATGGATTCCACCATTAGCAGAAAATTCAACAAAATACTCACTTAAGAGTGTGTTCATAAATGAACAAGAGGGGGCAGATGATGGAGGGTCCCGTTCTACCATCTAACATCACCAGAAAGGAGAGTTCTGACAGCCTTGGTAACATGAAGGTCTGATATGGGCCCTGCGTGATAAAAATCTGAAAACATGCCAAAATAACTAGCTTTCCTCATTAGTAAATAAAGGCCCCAGGGCCCACTATGCATGCAGGCTTACAAACACACGTTTCTGTGCACCAAAATAAACAAGATAAAAAAAAGGCCTTCAAAAGAGTGTTTAGCTTCACTGTCAGCTCCCAGACCCACACCCACACACACACACACACTTACCCTGGTACACGTGGTACTGCTTCCTGAAACCCCTGCTAACGTTATATTTTGAAACATAGCTTGCACAAGTATAAGCAGCAATTTCTAGCAATAAACAGCATCTATCATGGAAATTCACACTTTCAAATATGTAGAAATGTGCGTGACAGAAAAATGTCCTTTTTTAGTAATGTACAACATGTAACCATTGTGTTTAGAAAGAGGTTCCGGAGATGTTCTCTTTCAAAGGTACAAGATGTTCTCTTTCAAAGGTACAAGATGTTCTCTTTCAAAGGTACAAGATGTTCTCTTTCAAAGGTACAAGATGTTCTCTTTCAAAGGTACAAAATGTTCTCTTTCAAAAGTACAAGACGTTCTGTACGGAACATAATGTACTGAAAACATTTCCTTCCGGTGTCCAAAACACTTGTGGTTAAACCACCTGCACCGAAAGGCCAGGGGCCAGCGTCATCATAGAACCCTAGTTCCTCAAATTTGGGTATAACAGGCCCAACTGTCAAATCTGAAATCAGACCTTTCCTGCGGATGCCCAGCTGCATGAGCGTGGAAGGATCTCTCGGCTAGCCGAAGACTATCTGACTTGGGACGTCGACGCCTCACTCAGGTTGTGGATCTCCCAGGGCAGATAGCCCATATCTCTCTCTCTCTAGATCTCTGACCCTTCAACTATCTCTCTTCATGGATATATTCCTGTATGGTAGGCTCCTTTTAACATAGGTAACTGGCCTCACTCTCAGCCATTTCCAGACACTGAATCAGTAGCAAAATGTTGTGTCTTAGCTAAATCTACTTGCACCTTTTTTGCCCTGCCCTCATAATTCAGGGCTCTGATAGAAATGTGCAATCTATGACAATGGACCTGTCTCAGATGGTTGGCCCATAGATAGTTGGGCTCTATATTCTTGTACTCAGTAGTGTAGCATCTTTGATCATCTGTGTTTATGTTTTTTTAAATACATTTCACTCCAGTATTTCTTTGAGATATTTTGAGCATTAGTCATCCAGCATTCTTACCAGATAGAGCGAAGTCTGGGTCATATTTAGAAAATTACATTGTTGCTTGAATTGATATGCATTTAGCTCTTTGTTTGTTAATTGGAAAATAAAGTGCCACTCCAACTGGAACGTCTGGTATCTTACATTTGTATTCCTTTTTTACTCAGTGAAGTGCTGTGTTGGTGATGTGCGAGTTTTAGCCACACCTAAAGGTGGTGACCACTGACCGAAGGGGTCAAGACTTTCCCCTTCACAAATCCACAAGGAAAAAACATCAGCAGAGGAGAGAAGCATCTGAAAACATAGTGATGAGTTGGTTCTTGAGTCCCTGAGGAAGCGATGTATCAGTTCTGCTGCACGCAGGAGAAGTGTTGTTTCAGTTCCGGACTGCAAAAAGAGGCTATTTGTCAAAATCCGAAGGCAGTTCTGTTCTTTGCGTGATGCTCTGGAAAATGTGGCATGCAGGTGCGATGAGGGAAATCTGGGCCCACTGGATTTAAGGCGGCTGCAGCAACACAGGCGCTGGGGCAATTCTTCCAGCCACAGACAAGTGATGCGCCAATTCTTTCAGCACGACAGCAGGGCCTGCCCCAAAGTCTGATCAGGGGTCTCGGACGTTGGAGACTCGGTGCTCTGGTCTCAGGCTGCAGTGGTTTCTTCAGCAACCGACAGGTGCTGCAACAATTTATTTGACCACATGGCAGCAGTGCTTGGAAATTTCTCCAGCACAGCGGTGCTGCATCTGAAAAAACAGGTGCTGGAAGGGTGATGTGTCTAATTTGAAGTCTTTTGCAGTGGGAACCATCTCCAAGGGTCCAGTGGTGCAATTGGCACCAGTTGGCAGGTCAGAACTCCCAGCAGTGGAGTTAAGGGATGCTGAAGGTGAAGTCTTTAATGGCCCTGAGACTTCTTAACAGGAGGCCAGCACACATATGCCCTTGGAGAATCTTCTCAAGTAGTCTTTGTTCTCTCCAAGACAGAAGCAGCCACTGCAGGCCAACCTAGCAAAGCAACACAACAAATGGGCAGTACTCCTCCTAACAGCACTCCATCTGTTCCTCTCTGCAGATTCCCCTCTTGATCTAGAAGTGTTCTAAAAGTCTCAGTTTTTAGTTCCAATACTTATACCCCTTTTGGCCTTTGAAGTAGGCAATCTTCAAACAATAATAACCTTGTATTTGTAAAGCTTACAGCTACCTCCGAAGTGGTTTCCCGGCGCTGGGGGCCCTTGGGAAGATTAAGCATGCTATTGCCCAGAGTCACATGGTGCTGGGCTGACCTGCCGCTGGTGCCGGGGATCGAACCACAAGCCCTGTGGTCCAGAGTCAGGCACCCTGGCCGCTGCGCCACACCTCTTCCCCCTAAAAAATGATAGTCTTTGTAGAGCACAAGTTCAGCTTTTTCCTGTCTTGGCTCCAGAGACACTCCGGGGGGGAGGGTGGAGACAGCACTGCAAGAGCCCAGGCACAGCACTACTCAGGTGTCAGTGACACCTACTCCCACCACTCTAGCTCAGGAAGGCCCATCATCCTGGTGATGGGCCATCAGGATATGCAAGGCACAACTTAGCTCCCTTTCAGCGATGGCTGGCTCAGGTAAGTGCAGTGGCACTGTGGGCATGGTAGAATGGGAGAGGGGGAAAGTGAACAGATGACAGAATAGGTATAATTAAATAAATAATACATATTCCATCACCTGTTGACCCCCCCAGCCGTACCCTTCCCCGCCCCACCGCACTTACCTGAGCCAGCCACTGCTGCTCCCTTGGTGTGACTGTCTACAGTGAATGCACAAACAACCCAGTTGTCAGTCTAAACCAGACATTGATCCTACACGCAGCCAGAGGCACAGGGTGATAAAGAAAGAAAATGCCTACTAAAAGTGGCCTTTTCAAACACACAATTTAAAAACCACTTTATCAGAAAGGTGTGTTTTTAAAACCTGGCCTCAGGGAAACCAAACTCCAAATCTCTATGTCTTTCCAATTGAAAGTTACACTTGTTACAAGGTTACAAGGTAGCTCAAATGATAAACTATGGAAAAGATAGGCCTTGAAATAGTGAAAAATTGAATTGCCAGAATTTCACTGTCAGGACATGTATAACATACTAGTACATGTCCTAATTTGCACATACAGTGTACCCTGCCCATTGGGCTACCTTGCGCATAACTTGGGGGTGCCTTACAAGTAGAAGGGAAGGTTTGGCCCTGGCAAGTGAGTGCACTTGCCAAATCGACCTGGCAGTTTCAAACTGGAATGGCAGATCAGAAGCAAGTTCACAAGGCTGCTCATGTGGGTGGCACAACCAGTGCTGCAGGCCCACTAGTGGCATTTGATTTACAGGCCCTGGGCACACACATTTCACTTTATTTAGGGACTTACCAGGAAAATAAATATGCCAATCATGGATAACCAATCATAATCACAATTTAGACAGGGAACACCTGTACTTTAGCCCCAATCAGCAGTGGCATAGTGCCCAGGGTACATAAACCAGCTAAAGCAAGGTCCAGCACACTGTCAAAAATACAGAAGGTAGTCCTAAAAAGCCTGGGGAAAGTATGTGAAGGATCCCAGGTTTAACATGTATCCCCTCCAGCTGAAAGTAGGGAGAACTACCCAAACTCCTTGGAGTTCTCGTTACTAAGGTGGAAGAATCTGGACAGACCATCAGCATTGGAGTGGTCTGTACCAGGGCATGTACCACCCTAAAGTCCATACCCTGTAGGGAAATGGACCACCTCAGTAGTTTTGGGTTCTCACCCTTCATCTGCACTGACCATTTAAGGGGCCTGAGGTTAGTCTGAACCCGGAGAAGTGATTCTAAAAAAAGTAAGGTCTTAGCTTCTTCAGTGCCCAGACAATAGCAAAAGCTTCTCTCTCAATTGCACTCCACCTCTGTTTCCAGGGAAGTAACCTCCTGCTAATGAAGGCTACAGGTTGGTCTAGTCCCTCTTTGTTTAGCTGTGCTAGAACTTCCCCCACACCATGCTCTGAATCATCTGTTTACACAACTAATTCCTTGGAGAAGTTAGACACCTTAAACACAGGCTTCCTGACAAGTCTTGGTCCAAATCACTTTTCTGGGCTTCTTCCTGGAAGTCATTCAAGGGGGAAACAATTGTGCCATACACCTTGACAAATCTTCTGTGATAACCGTTGAGACCTTAAAAGCCTCTCACCTCTGTCTGGGTTTTGGAGGGCTCCCAAGCAAGAATGATTTAAATCTTGGGCTAGCAGGGCTCCAGCTGGTCGCTCCCTACCTGGTGTCCAAAGTACACAACAGACCTCTGCCCTATCTGGCACTTACTGGCGTTGAAAGTGAGGCCTGCCTTCTGCAGGGCCTTCAACACTTTCCAGAGGTGGTAAAAGAGATATTCCCAACTGTAACTGAACACTGCAATGTCATCCAGCAAGGTGGTACTTAAATCCTAAGGCCCAGCAAAAACCTGGTTGATCAGCCTCTGTAAGGTGGCAGGGGCATTTTTCAACATGAAGGGCATGACACAAAATTAAAGTGCCCCTCAGGCGCTCAGAGCACTGACCTCTCTTTGGCCTCATCGGTCAAGGAAATTTCCAGGACCCAGACATTAAGTCAAACACACTGAGGAACTTGGCAGCTCCTAGCCCATCCATGAGTCAGTCTTAGAGATAGTGTTGAGCCCACATTAGTCCACACAGAACCGCAGTTCAGGTGAGACACCAAGTACAGCAGCCTTTGGGACCAAGACTATTGGGCTGGCCAAAGTACTGTTGAAGGGGTCTATCACCCATAACGCTGGCATCTTGGAAACCTCTTTATTGATGATGGCTTTGACCTTGACAGTCAACTTGTAAATGTTGTGCTTTACAGGTGGACTATCCCCTGTATCCATGTCATGGGTACACCGATCGGTGATTCCTGAGGTCAAGTAAAACAGAGAGGCAAACTGTCCCATCATCTGGACACAGTCACCCTGCTGTTTCAGGCACAGTGTTGGGTAGAGGTCCACCCCATCCACAGATCCATCCTGCTTCTTGGAAGACAGGAGGTCAGAAAGAGACTCACTAGTAGCATTTGTTTACAGGCCTGTGCTAAAACAGTGCACCTTACCAGTGAATCAAATATGCCAATCATGGATAACAAATTATAATCACAATTTTCACAGGGAGCACTTGCACTTTAGCACTCTTCATTAGTGATTAAGTGCCCATAGAACATAAACCAGCAAAAATGAAGCCAGGACACAGGGCAAACATACAGGCGGCAGAGACAAAAATGCTGAGGAAACCATACCAAGGATGCCAGGTTTAACAGTGATTTTTGTGCTAATTTTCACTATGTTTTCCTGACAAATCAAATGACTCTTTTCTGGGATGTCAGTCAAAACTACATTTCTAGATGTCATATACAACAATGGAATTCTTCAGGTTACTTCAGTTTCCACAACAGTAAGTGCAGAGTTTCAGATATTCTATGGATGAATGGTGCTCGCACATGGCAAATCTTCATGAAATAGGCTCAGTAACCTGTATGATTTTTTAACAATTACAAGTTCATTTTTAAAATGTAGCAATTGCATGTTTTCCAGGATATCAACAATACAAAAGAGATCTGCGCTTCTTCTGATTATTGAGGTGAGTAGATTGGCTGTGAAGAAAACCATGTGTAAAGTAGAGAGGTACCTCTTCAGTAAGCCTAGGGAAATGGGGTTATAAAACCTAAGTAAGAGAAGAAAGTTCCCTTGAGGCAGAGCTAAGCACAGGTTTGAAATGTTAAACCTTACAATGTCACAAGTGCATACAACAAAAGCATAATGAAAGTTAAAAATTCATTTATTTTGAATAAATTAAAAAAACACAAATATAGGGCTGACTGATCTAGATCCCTAATCTAAAACACAATTAAAACAGTACAGTTAATTGCGACCTGCACAATTAAGAACAGACAGAACAGGTACAACATAAAATTGTTGGGTACGATTTATATATTCTTGCTCCGCTCTAATAACACCAGTGTTGTATCGCTACCACCTCAGCATATCAATTATGGTGTTGGAGGCTTGAATTATACAGTTTGTTGCGTCAACGCGTTTCGGTGGGTTCTCCTTATTGTTACCACCTTTATCAAGACATGTGATTATCTGTCAAAACCAGGGAGTGTATACAATCGCCCTGCAATGAATATCATACAAACAATTAACAACAAGTTGATGCAGTATACTTCTTACATGTCAATAAATCACAACATGTGCGCAATTCATTTTTACCTCTTGACACTAACGTTATGCCAATACATTTAGATCCTGGACTATAGGGACACATGTGTGAGTGTTCACAAAACTCATACGTCTAAGCCTAGGAGGTTTGTATATTAGAAGGGCATATCTAGTAATGATTTGTCACTTTACATATTACCACTCTTAATCATGTCACACTGTATATTTTATCTGAGCATTTATATATAACATAGGTTTCTTACAATTTTCATAAATTGCAGTTGAACAGTCATTGCGTTAATTGAAAACAAAGCCAATCATTTAATCAAGTTAACCTAGCATTGTTAACACAACTCCACGTTCTTATTACCACATTGGGTGGTTTTAATTAAGTGGGATGCGGGAAGCCAGGAGGCCAACCCTGTTGTTAATTTACCATGAGACACCCATAGTTCATAGTCGATCGTGTGGGTTGGTATTAAAATATAAGCTTACCCTAGGTTTCTGTTGAGGGTCACTTGTTATGATCAATTATCAATTCCTGATCGGAACATGGACTTCAACTGGGGGCCTGTAAAATTTTTGCTGCCACTTGTGTATCCTGCGGTGCCAGGATATATTGAAATTAGTACACATTTAATATGCAACTGGACATTCGGGATCTGTTTAATTGTGGTCAATGCCTACCTGTTTAGCTTTTAAACGACGTATATATTTCCCACTTTATGTCAGTATCCAAAGTTGAATACGCTCTAGATACCATCACCAATCTCTCCCTTGCACACTCCAGAATGATCATCCTTGGTGACTTTAACTTGTGGGAGAATGCCTCTCTGGGTATCCACTTGAGAGAATTGACGCAGACCTGTGCTAACTTGAGTTTTCAACAGCTAATCAAACTCCCGACTCACCAAGGAGGTCATATTCTTGACCTGCTTTTTGCCAATGACATGGAGACTGAGGTATTGGGTGTCACACCTCAAAACTGGACAGACCATCATCTAGTTTTAATTCAAATCCTACTCATAGAACAGATGGGACAAGCTAAGATACCTGTGGCGTATCGGGTCGGAAGGAAATGGGCGAAGTTGGGTAGGTCAGGTGCCACATTAACTCCACCTCCAGACAACCTCTTCTTGGCCCACTCCTCAGTTGAGGCGAACTACAACACCTATCAGAATTATATCGTGGGTACGCTGGATCAAATAATCCAGGTAAAAAAAATCAGAATAAGAAATAAAATCTCAGCACCATGGTATAATTATGAATTGAGACATCTACGCCTGCTGTGTCAAAAGGTGGAAAAGAAATGGAGGAAGAGTTACTCGGATGGGGACAGGCTTGAGCTGAGGGCAGCACAGATTACGTGTAAGCAACGGATCCTAGACGGTAAGGCCCTTTTCTATGCCAACTCTATTTTGCACGCCTCTAATGGGACTAGAGAACTTTTTAGGATAGTCAGAGATTTATCAGCTCCAACATGTCTTAGCAATAAAGTGGTGGCCTCCCAGGAACTATGTAATGATATTGCCTCGTATTTCCTGGATAAAGTGGGGAAGATTGTTAGCTCACTTGGGGTGCATACTACTGACACACAGACCCTCATTTCACCGGAGATGGAGGGGGCCCGAGCCAGCTACACACCCTTGATAGCTTTCAGGCTCTCTCTGACTTCGCCTTTAACAAGGTGGCGCAAAGTATATCCTCTGGATCTCCCTTTGACCCTTTCCCACAGAAAATATGGAAAACCTATGGCCACGCAACCCTCCCATGGCTTAGACAGATATGCAATCAGTCATTGGAAAAAGGCACCGTCCCGGGGGAATGGAAGCAGACGGTGGTGACACCACTGATTATAAAACCCTCCTTGGTCCCCACAAACCCGGTCAATTTCCGCCCCATCTCGCTCCTCCCTTTTCCTATTAAAATCCTGGAGAGGGCCGTAAGCAGGGCCTTGTCCAACTTTTTTGAGGAACACCATCTGTTGGACAAGGATCAATTTGGGTTTCGACTGGTGCACGGGACGGAGTCTGCCCTCTCGACTATGCTGGACAACCTACGAACGCGGGCCGACAATGGGAATGGCGCAATACTGGTACTCTTCGATATGTCGGCTGCGTTCGACACTGTAAGCCACCCAATCCTCTTAGAGAGACTGGAAAGGATGGGGGTTAGGGGTAGGGCCTTGCAATGGCTTTGTTCCTATCTGACAGGAAGAGAACAGACAGTCTTCATGGCACCATTTACCTCCTGGAAGACATTGGTCACGCATGGGGTGCCCCAGGGTTCTGCCATTAGCTCTCTTCTCTTTAATGCTTACCTGCAGCCACTGTTTCCAATCATCAAATCGTTTGTGATTGACTTGGTCAACTATGCGAACGGTATGCAGTTGGCATTCTCTCTGGATGGAGAACAGACAGTCTCCTTGGAGCACTTCCAAGAGTGTATGCGCCAGACTGCGGATTGGCTGTGAAGGAACTCTTTGCAGTTCAATGGCGGAAAAACTGAGGTGCTCTCTTGCGTTCCTGCAAGGCCGTCCACACACTCCCCGCTGGAGTTTAGACTCACTCCGGAGGAGGATCCACTGATCCCGGCCAACACAGTGCGGAATCTGGGGGTCCTAATAGACAAGAACCTCCAGATGGAGTCACAGGCAACTAAGACAGCTAACGTTTGCTTTGGCTTGTTACACCTTCTACGTCGAATACTCCCCGTCCTACCAAGAGATTTGCGCGCTTTGGTAGTAAGCAGGACAGTGTTGAGCAGACTGGACTATTGTAATTCCCTATATTTAGAAGCCCCCTGTACATCTTTCAGGACTGCAAAGAGTTCAGTCTGCAGCGGCAAAACTGGTGCTGAGTCTGTGAAGTGATTCGTCCTCTACCTCCGCATTGAGGCAGCTTTACTGGCTACCAATTAGGGAAAGGGTTCTTTTCAAGTCACTTTGCCAGGTGTTTAGAGCCTCACATGTGATGGGCCCAAATCCATTACAGGAAAGATTCTCCTGGTACCTTCCTCAGAGACAGCTCCGGTCCTCGAGTACCGGTTTGCTGGCAGTCACAAAATGTAAACGCTCTCGTATGGGGGGAGGGTTTTCAGTGTGGTAGGGGCACAGTTATGGAACAAGCTGCCACAAATGATCAGACAGAGTGTCTCACTAACCGAATTCATGAAAAGCCTGAAAACTTGGCCATTTCCAAAACTCTGATTCACGTTCCATTCTTTCTCTTCACCATCTAGCTGACCAAGTGTTTGATATCTGAAGCGCCAAGATACCCGTAGGGTGGCAGTAGCGCTATACAAGCTTAGATACAATAAAATAAAATACAATACATTGTAAGACAAGAGGGTGTATGTTAAGGGCCTATGGGTCAGTGGAAAGGCAGAGGAATGTGGATTGGTTGGAGTGCCAAGAGAGAAAAACTACATTTTGTAAAATAACCAGTATTGTCAAAGTCTTTAAAGAAAAAGAGTCATAGAGTGTGTATGCATTTTTGTCTGTAGGTATGTTAAAATTCCAGGTGGAATCCGACTGACATCTCACTATACTCCACTGAAAGCACCGGTACCCAATTATTTATCTGAAAATACATTTATTATGGAGGCGTAACACCCAAAACACCCCCTTAAGCCACGCCCCATATGGTACAAATGAATTAAAGTCAACATCCATCCATTTGCAGACTTAATCCATGTACTGATATAAATGTTAATACAAATCTAATTCAGTGGTAAAAATAGATTGTAAATATGCCTGTAAAGATGTATTTATAAAAGTGTGTGTTTCTCTGAAAGAAGGCATGACTTTTTTGACTAGGTTCTCCTTTTTTCCATGACAAGGATTGGCTTTGATGAGGTATGAATAAACTCTTACTGATGGTAAACAATAGGCTTGATTTTGGTGCTGGACCAGAGGGAGGAGTTGAGTAAAGCTTATTCCATTAATACTGGTCTTTGAATGTGGGAAGGACAATAAGAAGGGACTTTGTGTGAGTGAGGCCTTTGATGGCAGGCTGTTGTCAGCGACCCTATCTCTAAAACAGCAGGAGGGAACTTGGCCTTTCAACCAGTGCCAATGCTAGATTTGCAAGCTCCACACATGTGACCTGGAGTCCGTCCTTTTTGAAGGACCTGCAGAGCAAGGATTCATGTAACTGTTTAGCATAACCCCCTAAAATCCACTGAAAAGGTAGGCTGATTTGTGCATGGTAATTTTCTTTGACTTGGATCCTGAGATGTCACTAATCACTAGTTCGTGTGGCCTAATGGTAAAGCTGCCCACCACCACTACTCCTGAACACAACTGGACAGTGTAAGTACAGAAAATGAATAACTTGTTTTGTGTCTGCCTGATGCCTGATGGATGAATGTAGTCTTGGCCTTCTCTTCCTTGTACTCTAATGCTGGAAGTGCTCTCAGGGGTAACAACAACTGGCTGAGATTGGTTAAAGAAGATTATCTTGAAAAAAGAGCCATTTCAGCCCACCAATGGGCACTAGAATTATTATTTGAGTCCTGGCTCACATGAAGGATTGAGCTTGCATCCCACAGCTGAATCATGACGTGGATTCTATAAGCCTTCAAATCTGTGATCTGGTAGAAGTTATCTAGGATCTGGAGAAATTGGAACTCATGCATATATCTAGAATCAAAGGTAGAGAGGTCTATCTCCTCCTTGCAGCTATAGTTTCCCGGTTGAGTTCCAGGAAGATTGGAAGCATTTAAGTTTACATAGCCTGAAAGATAATTGACTCTGCCGAAAAGAGCATTTTATGACACTTTCTCTCCATTTGTATATGATGCCAGAGTGGATGGCAGCAGTCACTTTGGTAATGCACATAAATAATCTTTGCCCTCGACAGCAAATATGGCTTTTTACAATGCATGCAAATACATCGTATGCCATTACAACACAGTCGTTACAAAGACTCAGTTGTTACAACTCGAACCAGTACATAGCAAGTCATTACAACGACTTGCTGTAGGGGGCGCACTGGTTTGAAGAATAGTATTATTTACTATTCCTACTCCTGTTTGTGCAACAGCAGGGAAGGTGCTGGATTGAAAATCCAACACAAGTGCTGCCCCTACAGCAAGACGTTTAAACAACTTGAGATGTAATGGTACATGTGGTAACAATACGGTCATTGTAACGACTGCGTTGTAAAGGTACTGCGTTGTGGAGACAGCGTTGTAAACAATGTTTCCCCTCTACGGCCCCACTGCTCCTGTGGATGTTTATTTTTAAACTTTTCTTCAAAGATTCTTAGCTCCTTTTCCTCTTGCTGATTTTTGGTGGTTTTTGCAGTGTTTTAATCACTATTTTTAACTTAATATGCTTGGTGTTTTTATTGGCTGGTTTCTTGGCATTACTTGTGTTTGGGTAATGCTTAAATACTTACCTCACACATCTCTAAGGAAATGTTCTTGCTTTGTGCAATAGCTGTGACTTTTTTTTATTGATGTTTGTTTTACATAACAAGATAGGGATTAGCTTACTTTGTTGGAGGACATACCTTGTCCTTCCCTTAGTTGTTATAGCAGAATCTCACACTGGTCATTGTGAAGTAATGCAATGTTCAATTAGATTGGATGCGACCTTTACGCAAATTCGAGGAAATGCTTTGGAGTGTAATTACAGACATCATTGTTCACTGTCATCAAAGTGAACATGATTTGCAATCAACTATACTGTGCTACAGGTCTGTTCATTGAATTTTTCCGACAGTAACAGCCAGTAGAGGAGTGAAAGAAAAGCTATTTATAGTCAACAAAGCCCATTGCTTAAATGCCACACTGAGGTTGTGTTGAAATTCTGCACTGTTGAGTTTTGTTGCTGTTGCGTCCCGTAGACATTTTGGGATGTAAAATTATAACAAGCATTTACAATGCAATGGTTTCGCCTTTGTAAAAGTTAGAGCTATTGGCATTGTAAATGACAATTTTTTTATTTATGTGTTGGTTTTGAAAACCGATAAATAAATGGCATTGTCATTTACAATGCCAATAGCTTAATCTCTCGCAAATGCGAGACCTATTGCATTTGCACCCACACGCACACACACAGAGAGCCACACACACACACAGAGCCACCCACACACACACAGAGCCACCCACACACAGAGCCACACACACACAGAGCCAACCACACATAGAGATACATGTAACTCTACAAAGCAGAACCACGCTTTTTTGTACCAGGGTGTTCTAGTACGTCTAACTCCATGGCTAAATAAATAGTGCCCGTCCCCGTGGTCCTGGGTCTGTTTTTGCCCTTACACTAAGATCTCCTCAGACTTTCTCGGAATTTTCTCACAATCTGCCTTTAATGCGCTAGGGGCGCTTTTGTTGTTCTCGAGGTGGTTGTTCATTGTTGTTACGTCTTTGCTTTCACCCCGGGCGCGGAATACTGAACCAAGCGTTCCCTTTAACCGGTGGCTTTAACTTGCAAATCAGTCAGTCGGTCTCCAGGGAGGAGGACGCTTCCTGGTAGCGAGGGGTGAGCACCCGGACCTGCCGCTGCTGGGTGTGTTTTCATGTGCCTTATGTTCACAGAGGAAGGAGCCAGTAAATGATACAGCAACAAGCAGGTGGGAACGGTGGCCGAGGAGAGACAGGAGACTGGGAACCAAGAGAAAAGTGAACAGGACATGGGACAGGGTAATCCATATTCTGTTCAAAAACATCCATTGTGGAAACAAAAGGAATAATCGCAGCGTGGGAGGGAGTATGTTGCAGACGGAGGGGGGTGAATAATGTTATAATGGAGGGAACAAAAAGTGAAACAGGCGGCAGAGGATCACAAGGAGCGAGAGGGGAGAGCTCAGAGTATGAGGCAGAGGCATAGAGAAGTGATGCCCAAACTCTCAGAGGCTTAACTGGGACAGAGTCTAAAGAACGAACAGGTGAGTGCAGGGACCGGTGCAAACAGAGTGGAGAAACTGATAGAGAAAGAGAGGCATAAAGAGGCAGATAGAGCGAAAAGAGACAGGGAAAGAAACAGGCAACTGTTTGAGAAAGAGCGACGGAAATTTCGAGGCTGAGAAAGAGGAAACATAAGATATAGGGAGAGTAAAGATACTTCCACAAATCTATAGTACAGAACGAGAGACAAGGTACACCTAAGAAAGGTGAATGAGACTACGGGAACAATGAGAGGAGACAAACAGATGAGACTGACAAGCGAGAGACAAGCAGCGTGAAGGGGAGAGACTGCTTTCTAGAAGGGACAGCGAGGTGCCTGCCACACATCGATGTACAGCGCGTCAGCGGGACCGCCCCCATGAGGGAGTGGTGACCACAGGGGAGCAGCGGTAACCAGATAGGTGAGAGCCAGACCCGGGCAGAGCTAGGTGAGGAGAGACCCTGTGCCCACAGGGGGTGAGGGGCACGAGGCGAAGGCTTGCTGCCCTTTTGATGGGGTTTGATGAAGCCGGGGTGCCAGCAACGCAGCCACAGGTGAGGAAGTGCACACCACACTGCCAAATATAAACAAGGCACCCCCCAGCACCACACACCCAACTGGAGACAAAAAAACACGTACATATGCACCAATGCACTTATACACAATGGGGGCCGCTGCGAAGGTAACCCTAGCATGGCTAAATAGGCACGGGTCACCACCAAGACGCCACCGCGCCCCCTCATCCCTGCAGCACTCACTTTGAATCAAAGCCGTATGGAGCCAACGATAGCTGGGCACAGAAAGAACGTGCGTGAAGTTTCCACCGGCCGGAGGCACGGACAGCGGGGGGTGGGGGGACGGAACGGACACACGGACAGCGGGAGGGGGGCAGGAATGGACAGCGGGAGGGGGGCGGGAACACGAACAGCGGGGGGCAGGAATAGGAACACGAACAGCAGGAGGGGGGCAGGAACGGGAAGACGGACAGCGGGAGGGGGGTGCGGGAATGGGCACATGGACAGCGGGAGGGGGGCGGCGGGAACGGCCACAATCAAAAGCACTCACCTGGACCTGGACTTCCTCCGGCGGCGGTCGGCCGCGGGATGACCAAAAGAAACATGGACGAACAAAAAAATAAACCCCGCCCACCGCCGCACTGACGTCCTAAAAGGGGCTGGATGAGAAAAAATCTCAAGAACGCCCAGGAGTCGCCTCACAGAATGACAGACGCCTCTGTTTTCCAATGGCTAACCTCCATTTATGGAGCTAGCCAATGGGAAACAGAGGCGGGACAAACATCCATACTGTAACTCAAAAGATTTCGCCCTGCGCGAAAGTCGGCTGCGCAGCTTTCGGCGAGGCTCAACCTAAAAAGTAGGCTCAACCTACAAAGATTTCCACCAATATTGATATAATATTTGTTTTGTGCATAAAATATCTATTTATTGTGCAAAGGTCCGTATAATGATCGAAAGAATGCTAACTAATGGACAAGTTGAAGCACTCTGTAGAAACAGTTCATAATGTATGAGTATGCTGACATTTCTGGCCTCATAAGTTTACATTTAGATGCAGAGAAGAGAACACTACAAGGAGCGCCAATGCATTCACTGTGGAAGTCCTTAATAAACTACTTCTGTAAAATATACGGGCAAGTGCGGTCCATGGATCGGTTCTGGATCATCCTGGTGGATTAAGGAATGGTGTCACTACAAAGGAAATAAAAAATGTGCAAATAGCTATTAAAAGTTTCTGCCGTGTGAACATCTGGTGAATTGTGCGTGAAGTAATAATGATTTAACCCCTTTGCTGCACTGTTAATTTTGCGGCAGTGCGAGGGGGGGTGTGGGCGCGGCACTGTGGTGCTCATGACGGCTCTTGGCCATCATGAGTCACAGTAGGAGTGTGCTCATAACAGCTAGGAGCCATCCGAACTCCGCCCACTGATTACTTCACCCACACAGGCGGGGAATAAATCGCACGCGGGCGGAGCCGCAATGCTCGGACGGCTCCCGGCCGTCATGAGCAGAAGACTACAGTGACTCATGACGGCCGGGAGCCGTCATGAGCACGGAACGAGTTAAAAAAATATCCATTTTAATAATAATAACAATAAGAAGAAGTTATATATAGCACATCATTCCACACTTCTGATATTTATAAGCGCTGTAGTTAACAGATATTTAATTACAGTATCTAAGTTAAAGAAACAGAATAGAAATACGCAGGAGAATCTGTGATGTGCACAGATGTGCATGAACACTACCAGGAGACTATTGTATCTCTGAAATCTCCGAAATGATCCGGGGTCCTAAGTATGCATTTTCTAACTTTTCACAGGAAGCTTTGTGATACAGCCCAGTGAGTTAACAATAAAGATGTGTCCCTGCAAGGTCGAGGTAAAAAAGACAAGTAAGTATAGACTCTCTACACCTAAGTTCACATATATGCACCTTGAATCTATACTGCCTCTATATGCACTTAGCTTTCAATATGTTGTCCCTCAATATTCTTTCAACCATATTAGTTTATCTCGATATTCCCAGTCTCGATATATCGTAGCACACTCGACAATAGAGAATCTACTGCTGTTGTTAAAGATTTATATTTTAAAAACTCCTGCACAAAGCATTAAGGGCCAGATGTACAACACTTTTTTCCGCTTGCAAATGGGAGATCGGCCCGTTTGCGACTGCAAAAAGGGTCCTGGCATTTACAAATGCTATTTTACGAGTCACTGGCTCGCAAAATAGCTTTTGTGACTCTCGCTATAAGGAAGAGGCGTCCCTTCCTAATAGCAAGTCTCAATGCCATGTACTATTGTTTTGTGACCGCATTTGCGGCCGCAAAACATTAACAGTTTACCACCTACTTCACCACTCCCAAATGGGATAGGTGCCCAGGGGACTCCATTCCCTTTGTGAGTGTGTGCAAAAAACATTTTTAAGAGCACTGGGACCACTGCCTGCCATAACAAAATGAAACTGAAAAGTTTCATTCTTCTTTTTTAAATGCGTACCATTTTCCTTTACGGATAACGGGCTGTATTTTTTTTAAAAAACTGCTTTATTTAAAAATCTGTCACAGACATGGTGGTCTGCTGTCCCCAGCAGGCCATCATCCCAGGGAATGATAGCCATTCCCAATGGGGTCGCGAATTGCGCTTTTCTCATGAATATTAATGAGGCATGCAATTTGCGACCCCACTGGGAATCACAAACAGTGTCTGAAACACTGTTGCACAGTCACTTTTGAGAGTCGCAAATTGCGAGTCGCAATTCAACGCAATTTGCGACTCGCAAAAGTGAATGGTTGTACATCTGGTCCTAAATTATATAGCCAATTCATTATTACATGCAATAATCCTTTCTAAACTGCTATATTAAAAGTAACTTAACCTGTTACAGTTTTACAATAGAAAATCCTACAGAGCAAACCTGCAGAGCAAATTTAAATGAATACTGCTGTGCAGCCACCCCTAACCTTCAAGTGTAATTCAGAGAGTGGGACCTGGCTCCGGGGTTACACACTGAAATCAGCGCAGGCCCGAAACTGTCTGCTCCACTTACTGAAAACTCGTTTGATTTCAGACAATGAAAACAAGTCACTATGTTACACAAAACTAATTGAAGGTAGATTATCCTTCAGGAACCAGAATGAGCTGGCCGAGTGTCTCTGATGTTGACCAATTTACTTAATCTAACGTGTAATCACAGACTAAACCCTTTCCCTTTCCCTGAGGGATCGGCAATGGAAGGAGAGAATGAAGAGAGGGACATCTATTAGATGGAGAAGTACTGACACAGGACTCCATTAAAATAATAAACACGGGGCTAATGCTCGAAAGCCATACCTGTGCCTGCAGTACAGTGTGGCCGTGCGAAGCCAAGACAGGCAACAGCTAATAACTCTTGTCACAAACCCATCATGGCATCGATTTAAGCGCCGCTCGTGATTTATGGCGCCACAGAATGTGCTCTTGTACACAAAAAAGAGGGAAAGGAGGAAATGTGAATATTTTTCAGAACAGAAATATCACATTGGAAAAACGCAGGGTTTTCTAAAAATGCCCTCACCCACTAGTAGTGGGATACTTCATCATAGGGCTGCTACAACATCTCCGCACAGACCAACGCGGGATACAATGCATACATGCATACATTGTTCCACTCGACAGAACACAAAAACATCAAAGGAGAGATTTATCTCAGGAATGGCCTATACAATCTTTTTTCTTGGACCCCCAAAATAGAACAAAACATTTTACAAATGGGGATGAAAAAGGGGTAATTAGTGGCCCTTCTTTTCTCTTTCCTGCTCTTTCATCTACATGTTTCGACTGCTATCAATCACATTCAAGGGGTCCTTCGGCCTAAGTATTTATTTAGCAGCACAGCTGGGTGGACGAGAACTTGTAGACCCCCAACAACAAGAGGACACGTTAGACCCCCACACCCCCAAATGATATGGAGGAAATCCCCTACCTCCACCTGACATCACAGCCCTATGGGGGTGGTATTTCTCTTTATATACCACGACATTGTTTTTTTAAAGTACATAAGATGTAGGTAATTTACTTGAATAAGCCCAGTTGCATCACAAAATGACGTTCTCTTTGGGTGCCATACGGACCATTTGTCACTCACTCTCTTCCCTCCTTGGACTACGGACAGTCTTTCAGGCCATTGTAAGTGCAGAAGATATGTCATTAGTATGCGTGACCAACGTTCTATACGCTCTCAAGATGTTCCTATCTAGTAACTGGAGCATGGTAAATATAGTTTATAGTCATTGAACCCAAGTAGATTCTCAAGAAAAGTCCCGTGCATTATTGAGGGATTGGAAATGTTGCTGAGTAGATCTTTGAGGAATAAAACCAGTGTGATTGCATTGAACAAGGGAGCTATTTAGATGGGAATGTTCCCTGCATGGTATATGCCCTGAGTGCCTAACTGTATGTATATCTGATAGCTTTACTTTGATTTTGGCTGTAATGTCATGCTAACCTAACATTTGCACAAAGGGTTAGGTCTGAGTCTGACTATGTGAGGTTCTAGACCTGATTTGTGAAAAGGGGGGCACACCAAGGTTGCTCTAATTATGGGCACGGGACTGCATTCTTGTCCTGAGTATTATTCATAAAGCTGTGGTGACATCATGTTTTTAGAAGTGAGCTGTATTCAGACCAAATCTTTTAATCGGTGCCACATGGAGTGAGGCCAATAGGGCCACTGGTGTAAAGTTCTCCTCTTTCATCTATGCCCAGACCTTGTTCAGGCATTCTGTATGTATATAAAATGCATGCACATGTGTCATGTGTATAACTTATGGGTGGTCATGAATGATGTGTGTGAAAAAGAATGAGTAAATGAGTCCAAATGAGGATTTCTGATGGCCCTATCCTAGCATACCACAAGATTGACGGTGGAAATAAGAGCTGCTGATTCTTCTTCTTACGCACCACTATTTGGTGTATGGTAGGAGTGAAAAATTAGACTAAATTCTCTGTTTTTAGAAATGATAACATTTCTCTATGAGCCTTGTCTTTTTTGTCTATCCCTAGTTACTTCTTAATTTGGCTGACGACAGTCAGGTGCAGAAACTTACCATTTCTATGTTCCTCTGTTGCAGACGTTCCAGCCTGGCGGCAACCCCAGTGCAACATGCTGCGAAAAGCATGACTATACAAAAAGGCTGTGTCTTGAGAGCAGTATGGGGAGAATCATTAAAAGAAAATCTACCCCAAACAGGTTCCATAGTTTGAGAGAGATAATCCACATCCCCTGTCTAGAAGTGGTGTATAAAACTAGGATTCAGAACATCAAACTTTATTTCCATGTTGAAATCCCCTCGGACTAGAGTGAGGAAGTGCCTCTTTTTGCATTTTCACCACCAATTTTTGTGGACTGATGCTGTTAGTTTTCTAACACTGAGCACTGAGTTACTGCTGACCAGCCGCCAGTGCCTGTGCTCTGACTCCTATAACATGGTAAATTTGGCTAATCTCAAATAGGCATATTTAACTTTCTAGTACGGCAACAGCATATAGTGTAAGAAAATACACCAATAGCATAGAAAGATAAATGTCAAATGTGGACTAGGCTGACAAGGAAACATAGCTTCAGCCAATATGTGAAGCCTGACTCCTGCAGCTTTTACACCTGCAGGCAGACCTGGCAAAATATACCTTTTGATAAGAGGGATTCCTCCTTTAGAATATTAAGTAAGGTAGTACTAAGTAGGCCTTGTAGCCGACAAGATAAAGTGCTTTTCACTTAAAAGTGGAACATGAATTACTTTTGTCTACATGTGTGCACGTTCCTGCAACACTATTTTCACTGTTAGGGCTGGTTCTATAAAGAAAAAGCTTAAGTACAGTAATATGTTAATTCTGTACATTACGTTTGGAATAGGCTACAGACACAGTGTAGCCATTGTGTATAATATTTCCTACAAATACATTTTGATGGTAAAGTTTGAGTTTGATAAATGTTCAGGATTGGTGCCTTTGTAAAAGTTACACTTTCCTTAACTGAAGCCTCTGCGGGTGGATTTACAGTGGCCTGCTTTCAGCTTACCACTCAATGCTGCCTCAATGAGGTGTTCAATACTGCTCTAACAGCAGAAACAATGGGTTGGCGAGATGGCTCAGGGGAGGATGTGACCAAACCTAGCATTAGCAAGGCAGCTTATAAGTGTTCAGAAACTTTACTAGCTTAAAGGGACCAGTTGAGGGGGACCTGTACTTTTATAGTACAGTGATAAAAGAAGAAAGGGGTCTTTTGATTCCAAACCAGACTTTGGCCTCCTGTCTTTAGTTTCAATGGCAGAGGGAGCCGGTCCTAGAACCAGTTTGAGGTGGTGAGTGGGAAGGAATCACTCATTATCTTTCTCTAGGGACAAAAAGATTTTCCCATGTCAGATTTTAGTGAAAATGTCACACCAAGGGATAGTTCACATTAAAGCAAACAGGACATGGTCGAAAATTGGGAACGTTTAAACTTGTTAAGTGTTTGGCCAGTGATTATCCATGAGTCAGCCTCAACCACTGGTAAGTTAACAGAACAAAAGAAGAACCAAACCCTGAGCTACTTAGAATACCTTTTGATCCTGTGGCAGAAGCAGGTTGAACCTGTAGTTTGTAACCTGTGAAGAAACATGCAGGGCTGGACCTGCCCTCACTTGTACCCAGAACTAATAAGAGGGCACCAGGGTTCAGATGGCTGGTGTTAGATCTGGCACCAATGGTGTGGGTCTCCTGTTCATTTTTGCTTTTGCCTCCTGTGTTTTTGTTGTGTGTGGGACTCCATTTTGCTGATCTAGATGCTTTGGGCACTTTGCCACTGCTGTTCAGTGCCAAAGTGCTTGTGCTCCCGTTGTAAATTGTTGTTATGGATTAGTTATTCCATGATTGGCATATTTGATATACTTGTCAGACCCTAGTATAGTGCACTGTTTGTGCCCAGGGCCTGTAAATTAAAAGCTGCTAGTGGGCTGCAGAACTGATTGTGCCATCCACAGAAGCAGCCTGTAAAATGTAACTCTGGCCAGCCTGTGTGCAATCTGGGACTGCCATGTTGACTTGGCAAGTGCACACACTTGCCAGTCCCTAAATCTTCCCTTTTCTACATATTAGTCACCCCTAAGGTAGGCCTAAGGTACCCCTGTGGGAAGGGTGCATTGTATGTGAAAGGTAGGACATGCCCTGATGTGTGTGGCATGTCCTGATAGTGAAATACTGCCAATTTTGTTTTTCACTATTGCAAGGTTATCTGTTTCCATAGGACAGAAGGGGGAGTTTTGTTCATAACATCTTATAAACATAACTGGCCCTTGGTAACAAGGTAGAGAAATAAAGTTTAATATTCCTGAACTCAGAATGTTAAAATAATACTTTTACAAAGGGTTATTTTTACATTCTGTGTTTGAAAATACCACTTTTATAAAGGAGGAATTGTCTTGCCTAACCAATGTTCTAAAGGTCTCAGGAACAGCAAAGACCTCAGCGTGGCTGTGAGCACCATCTCTGATCATCTTTGCAAAAGAAAGAGGGGAAACAACTCTGTCATTGAGGCCATTGCAGGATTCTGGGTCCTGAAAGCAACACAGAGAGCAACGCCTCACTTGGCAATGGAACCTTGGTCTCAGTGACCTCATCAACGAGCCACTGCTTGCACTGTTGCACTTCTGCTGTTAACTATGTGTATGCAAAGCGCTCTGATACTTACGGGTCAAGCTAGCGCTATATAAAACTTTAAATAAATAAATAAGGCACTGCACTCCGCAGAGTTTTGCTACGAGCTGCAAGGACGTCACCAACTCCATCGATGCCCATCCCGAACATTGACAAGCTCCGTTGCCGCACTTTGACCTGCCAGCACCGTCATGACCACTGTTACACCCCTAAATGCAAGCCCTGGTCTCACAGACACCATCAACGAGCCATTGCCTGCACCGCATCGTGAAGACACCGGCCATCGCAACGCTCCGCTTCACAACTCAACCACGACGTTTGCCCGGACCGATGCGCACCAAAGTGTTGGTCGCAACAAGAAAGTTGCTGTGTCTGAGTCTGTTGACGCGTTAGCTGGCCCTTATCGACGCTGTCGGGTTTCATATTCCGTATTGTGGTACCCCCAGGAGAAGCTACAGAGTGAGAAGAACTGTGTTTTATTGATTTTCCAGCAATTTAAAGGCTATTTTGCAAAAGTATTACTTTTCAGGAGTATTGTATGCTGGATTTGTATCGTATGTGGTCTTGTTGGTTTAGATAAAGATTTACTATTTTTATAAACTGGTGTGGTGTCCATTTGTAGTGTTTTTAATGTATTACTGTATGTGTTCATAAATGCTTCAAACATTGCCTTCGAGATAAGCCTGCCTGCTCGTGCCAAGCTACCAAGGGGGTGAGCAGGGGTCCCTATTTGGACAAAGGTGCCAACCTCTGCCAACTAGAGACCCCGATTTCTAACAGCTGGCCTTATCTGTGGCTACTAGGACATAACAAGCTGTAATGAAACTTCTTACAGGATCATCGTTGTAGTCATGGATAGGGCCTGCAACATGCGCGATCTTCGTAGTATCGGACATTGGCTGCAACTGAAATTGCACTGATCATCATTGGCCAAATGGGGCCTCACTTATGTGAGCATGGAAATCACATATACATTTTATACATATATGCACTTCAAATTTACCAAGCAAACTTCCAAATGTCCATGGCTCTACAGGTCAATTAATCTTTGACACTGTATTAGAATGGAGCACAACTGAAAAACATCTCTAAAGTAAACATAGTTTTCCAATTCGCAATTAAGGAATATCTCCCCATTCATTCCTATGGGCCTCTATGGGAAGACCATCTCAATTTGCTAATCGCAATTAGAGATTCGCAAATTGAGATTGCGATTTCAAGGGTGCAGGGGCACCCCTGAAATTGATATGTGCACATATGTTGAGCACACACATGCCCTTAGAGCGGATGTATGACGTTACAACGCATACTTTTACTCCGCATACCATTACAACGCGGTATTCACAACGCATACCACTACAACGCATAGTGCTTTGGGGTGCTGGATAGTGGTAAGTATAATTTACTATTCTAACTCCAGTCCCCGTGGACCCTAGGGAAGGTGTTGGATAGTAAATTAAACTTACCTCTTATCCTAGAGCGCCCCCCAGCGCTATGCGTTGTAATGGTATGTGTTGTAATGCCTGCGTTGTAGTGGTAGTGCGTTGTAAAAAATGCGTTGTAACAGGTGAATACCCCTTAGAGCATGTGTGTGCGCAACATGAAACTTTGAAAAATGCACTTTACTACATTTTTCAAAGTTTTTGCTATTTACCACGTAGTTAGACTTCACGGTAAATAGCGGCCCCAGATTGCGAATTCGCAATTTAAAACTGGTTCATGAATTGCATTTAAGGAATCTCAAATTGAGATTCTTTAAATGCAATAATCGCAATTTAGCGATTTCTAGTATTGCGATTTTTGCATTTGGGATGATGAATCCCAAATGCAAAAATAGCGCTCGCAAAGGGCCAGATTCTGAGAATCTGGCCCTTTGCGAGCCGATTTTACTTTGATGAATCTGGCTGCTAATCTATCGTATCAAGAACTCAAAAAAAGTTCCTTTTGGAAAAGAGCAAGTAAAACTTTTAGAACAAAAGGCTAAAAGCTATGAAATGTTAGAACACCCCACAAACAGTAGTTCTGGAAATTCAGCCAAGTTTCCTAATAGCCGTTAAAAAAGTTAATGAAATCACAGCAATGGCTATGATCATTATAAGATAGACACTCTTCTCACAAATCGTAAGGAAAAGAAAGAAATCACTTTTAGCAGCTGCTTGTGGCAAAATCAGGTTAGCACAACAAAGTGCTAAGGGACATGGCAATGTAGAGATGCATAGAATGCCTTATCTTTCTAGCTGGGAACACATACTATTGAGAATGCAAAAACAGATGGTTATGTCATCTATAGCCAATGAAGAAGGATCTGTCAATGGTCTGTCTATTTCAAAGTGCACTTTCTTCATCAGTTGAGTCTTGTCTTTTCTTTGAAAACCCCATGGTCAATGAGTCATCACACATAGATCTTCTCATACCGTTTATTTTTCCTTCTTCCCTTTCTTTTGTAAACAAATGTATTTAGAGTCCAAGAATAGTGTGTAAAGAAATATTAGACAAAGCCTCACTATTACTATTGGCATTAGAATAGCTATCAATATGCACTTTGCGGCTATTGAAAAACAGTTTCCAATTGTGACAATTCCTTTTCCAAAATTTTCAAACTAACTTGTTGTTTCCAATTTACTTAATTCAGGTTCTAAACCTGAGATATTCTTTACAAAGTTGTCTGTTTTCCACACTCTTGTCAGGTATGTATGTACAGCAATGAGTTAATTAATTCTGCAGACTGCACTCTTTTCTGAAAGTAATATATCTAAGGCAAGCCTGCCTTGTAAAACCATTGACTATATCACAATTTGTTCTGTATTAATTACCAGTAAAGCTCCAGATGTGTTAGTTGCAATTTTGTTGACAACTGTTGATAACTTTCTAATCTTTTCACCATTTAAGATGAAGCCGACATGTGGAATGACCGCTTTAAAAATATTTCCTACTAGTCCTGTTACTGTTTTTATATTGCATTATTTTCTTTGTGCGGGTATTACTGTTAATGTATCTAAGTTCTTCACATGGTAGATCTTTGGAATTAGTATGCCTAAATAGTCCAGTCAACTAGCAGTAAGAAGTAAGCGTTTTTTCCACAGATGTAATAGACTTCTGGAATAGCATTCTCGTCTCACTGTAAAATTTGTTATATATCCCAATGTTGACTTGAAGCTGTGTTCACAGCTACTAATCCCTACATATCTAGTCAATTTGGGTGTTTGTCTTCTGTAGACACATATTTTACCTTTGGGTTCACAGCAAAGTCTCAGTTTTGGATAAGCCATCTTCTTTCTAATCTCGTGTTCTTCCTTATTTCAGGCATTCTTTGAATCATTGCCCTGTTTGTCAGTAGTTAGTGTCATGTTAGTGTGTCTCTCCTCTAAAGCAATAATATAAGCCTTCTGTATTAGTTGCAATAAAATAAGTTACATTGTGTTTGTAAGCCTTCACACTATAAATGGGTCCATGGGGGGAAGAAATAATACCAAGCTGTATCCCTCTCCTTTGCTTGTCAGTGTAAATTAATATTCTCTATTAGTGGAACACTGGAAAGTATTAGATCATGATTAGAATAGAAATTCTCAAAATGTCTTCTCCTATGAACAAAGGACCATATCATTCTGCAAGAAATTTCATAAGATAAAGGCATATGATAATACTTCTGAAACTGATATCTGTAAGTGTGCACATACATAACAATTCTTTGACTCCATAGGTTAGTGTATTCCTGTACTAATCTGGATTAAACATTAGTGGAATCATATTTTTTCTTATAGCTTACAAAGGAGTAACTAAAGGGGTCCTCTCTAGTATTGTATATAGATGAATTAGTAATGTTCTTTGCTGTAAAGTCTGATTCAGGCGCTACAGAAAATATTATTAGTACTATAGTGATCATTATTACTGTTATTATGAAAATTTAACCCATGATATACTTACACTTATGTCTAATGCAACACATTTCTCTGGGTCTGCTCAAAACTCTTATTTCAATAGCTTGAAAGCTTGTAGTAATGTTTAGTAAGTAGCTTCTTTAGTGTAGTTATTCCTCTTTTTTTCTCAACAGTCAAGCTTCAAACCATACAATCCTTAAATGTACTCTGTGTTCTTCTACAATGGCGTCACTGTTCTTCTGTAACTTTCAACTCGGGTTAGGTAGATCTTCTGTAAAACAAAGAACTAAAACAATAATATCTAATAATAACAGTTCAATTTCTTTCTTCAAATCCATTTGGTTTCAAGTGTTCTTTTCCATCAATCGTGCTTTCTCTTTTTCAGGGAGGTTCAAATAGTTTAATGTTTATGTTCCACAAATCTTCCAATTTGAAATTCAAAGCAGTGTTTACAAAGTATGACCATTTAGGTTCTGAATATCTGTGACAAGACACTTGAACTCTTTTGATCTTTTAGGTGTTACTGATTTAGATATAGGCTACCTTCATCACTAGCCGCAGCCTATTTGGAGCTCGAGCCATTGAAGACCTTCTCCTCAGATTTTTGTTTTGATAGCTTTTGCATCCATTCTGCTTATCAATTGATTCATCTTGTTTCAGTGTTAGTTCCTTTGCCTGGATCTTCTTGTCTCAGTACCACATTGGTGGCATTTTCTCTCGGTGTCTCGATCTCTCCTTGTTTGTTTGAGATCTCGGTGCCACTCTGTGTTATTTAAGATACTTGTAATTGACTTTCTATCAACTATCTTTACTTCTCCCTTCTTTCAGTGGCTGGACTGACAGTTGCACTGTTGGCCTGGGTGTTTTCTCGATTGGTGGTGCAACCACCAAACCTCTTCATTCAGACTCATAGACCAAAGGCACTTCTTTTGGATTTCTCACTCTTTTGGTGTGCGAGGCATTAATCCAACTCATACTCTGGCACACTTAACAGCATAAAGTGTTGTGAGGATCACCTGAAAGGGGCCTTCCATCTGGTTTTAAGACAAGTCTTCCAAACGAGCTTCTTGATCACAATCCAGTTACCCGAATTGAGGCCGTGGCACTGTTATTGATGCAGGTCATGAGTGGCAGCTGAGACCTGATGAGACAGAACTAACCACGTCAGTATCAGCAGGATAGGAAGGCAATCTCACAGAGCTACCCATCAGTATTTCATGGGGGATAACACCATTTTCCTGTCAGGTGTACTCCAGATACTCATTAGCCCCAATGGCAAAGCATATGGCCATTTCAGAGAAGATGAAGTGTAGACCTTGGCCAATCTAGACTTGATGGTATGGTTCATTTGCTCAACAATAATAGATGCATCTGGTCTGTAACTGCAATGTAATCTTTGTTAAATCTGTAAGGCTACGCAGATCATCTTCATCCCTTCATTGTTGAAGTGTGTTCCAGTATCTTATTCAAGAGAAATCGGCATGCAGAACCTGGGTATTAATTCATGTAATAACAGCTTAGCTACAGTAAGACTGTTGCTTCTTCTAGTTGGATAGGCTTCCACCCATCTTGAGAAGATGCACACAATCACCAGGATAATATATCAGCCTGTTATGTACAGGCATCCCAATAATATCCATCTGCATCCGGCTGAATGGGACACCTGATCTTCCTAGGTGTGTTAAAGTGACATGTGTTTGTTTCCCTACGTTTAGCTGTTGACAGGTTACACACAGATGGCAAATCTCTTCTGACAACTTTCTGAATCTGGGGCTGTGCCAACTCTGCCTGAAAAGTCTCACCATTGTGTTTCTCCCTAAATGTGTGTAGTCATGGTAATATCATGTCATTTGAAACAGCAAGTTACCTGGTAAGACCGGTCTCCCATCTGCTGACATCCAGATGTCACTTGCATTATTCTCACATCCTGCCCCTGTCCAACAATTCTGTTCTGCTTCTGACACATTTTCCTTCACCCGTTTCAATTCATTCTACATGCCAATAACTTTGTTCAACATTGCAAAAGAACTCTCCTCTTCAGACTCACATGTAAAATTTTCATAAAATCAATAGTCCGTGCCTACAGAGATAGTGTATCAATTGCCCATGGCTTCTTCCTTGAAGTGCTAAGCACTTTACCACAGCCTGGTAATAGCATAGCATCCGACAGGTCCTTGATGTAGGTCCCATTTTCGACAGGTGTAGAACCAAGAAAAGCCCACCTCAAGGAGGAGTGGGGACTTGGCGGTGCGGAAATCACCCGAGTCTACTCTTATCCTCCTTATATAATAAAGTGGACCCGGAAACCTTTGTCTGCAGAGAGAAACACCTTTATTACAATAGCCCGGGCTATGGAACAGAGTTCCAAGCTAGTCAGAGACAAAACCCAGGAGGCTGCTGCTTTACTCCACAGCAAAGAAGCCTTATATACATTTTTATTCCACTCTTTTGGCATTCAGTCCATTGTTCAATCAGGGAGGTGTTTGTAGTTGATGACCTGATCAAGGCGGTGTTTGACCTGATCAAGGCTCTGCATTCAGACCATTGTTCAATCAGCTTGATCAAGACTCGGCATTCAGACCATTGTTCAATCAGCTTGATCAAGGCTCGGTCAGTCAGACCATTGTTCAGATGACCTTATCACGGTGTTTACCAAGCAGGACGCAGAAGATGAAAAACAAGCTTGTTTACCCAGGGTGCAGGTGTCTTATGGTTTTCTGCTGATGAATTGGCTAACTGCAAAGGACAGGGGGGCTTGGGTATGTGATAGTTTTTTTAGTGTTAGCAGAAATGGAGGCTGTAGGCAGGTTTTTGTCACAAGATGGCAAGAAATGGAGGAATGTAAGGAAATTAATAGGACCTAGTGAAAATTTATTTTCTTCACAGTGGTACTTGAAGATGTAAGAAAACCCATCTATGACCAAAATTGTCTGAAATCCTGGATGACACCAAACCCATACTGGCTCTTAGGGTATATGGTTACTCTCATTCGAGCAGATAAACTGTAAACTCCAGTAAGAGCAATCAGTTTAGCAACTTGGGCAGAAAAAACCTTTTGAAGCTATGAAGCTTTGAATACATAATTTATAGTGCACAGGGTATATGCTGCTCTGAGTGTGCCATAATTTCCTCTCAAGCATAAGCCCTCCACATATAACACGTGATCAGGCTTGATCGGGGATTTGCCCTTAATGTCAGGGCATTACTTCCACTCCATCTGGTGACACTTTCCTAGCTCCTTTCACAATAATGTGACCTAGATATTGAACCTCTTTTTGACAATACTGCAGTTTCCCTGGAGACACTTTGTGTCCATTCTCAGCCAGGTGATTCAAGAGTGCAATAGTGTCATGTTTGCATGTATCTCACGTTTCTGATGCTACAAGCAGATTATTTATCTATTGCACAAGTGTTAAGCTACCGTCTATCTGTAGGGTTTCTTCATTTCTTTCAGGATTTGATAAAAAAAGGATGGAATCTCTGTAAACCCTTGTGGGGAACATAAACATATTTATATCGTCTGCTGAAATATAAAGGAAAATAGAAATGGACTTTCTTTGTGCAATGCCACTGAGAAGTAAGCCTTGCACAAGTCAATGACCGTAACCACTTTGCAGTACAGGGGATTTGCAAGAATATGGTAGCTGGATTTGGTACCACAGAACAACAGGGCACTAATATTTAATTTACTGTCCACAAATCTTGAACTTTCCTATATTTACCGTTGGGGTTCGGCGAACCCATAATTGGAGAAATAAATAGACTTCCAATTAGTTCCTTCGGGATTTCATTTTCCAGCATGTCGTCTATCAGTGGCTATATTCCTGCAATCATCTCCGGGGGTCAAATGATATGGAAGTGTTTTAGGATATGAAGCATTTGGTTTCACAGTGATTCAGGCTATTTCTACACCTTTAATTACTCTGAAGTCTTTCCCTGTAAAATCCCAAAGTTCTTTATTCACAGATTCCTACAAGTCTTCAGGTAATTCATCAATAGTTAGCAAAGGGAATTTTCCTGTCTCAGCCTGTTGTTTGATTCATTTAATATCTACATCCTCATCATGTGTCTGGAACACCACACCATCTGGCGTACCATAGATATTGAAATTTAGTTAGCAAAGCAAATACGTTCCCTATGGGTTCACGTGACTTGATTCACAAATCCCAAATTTGACTTTTTCTTTATCTTAGCCTATTTTTACTGGAACCTTTTCAGAAACTGGATTTTGTATTTGTTTGTTAGTTACTCCTACAACTTGGATAGTTTTCCCTGAGAGAGGTAAGTCTGGGACTTCCACTGTTCTGTGGATCTGGTAGGAATTAGACGGTGTGGTCATTTACTTCTGCATTTATATATGGGCCACCTAATCTACCTCTAAGACAGCACCAAGGATGCAATATTCTTTCTATCTAAGTCAACATAACTGTGAATTTTCTGAACTGAAACCATCAGTTTAAAATTGCCGAAATAGCTGGAATTGTTGCAATGCATTCTGGTTTGGATTCAGAAAACGTGACATGGCATTCTAAAATGGGCTGATATTCATGTTTGGCATTTGATTGAGATTAAATTGAGGGTACCCCGTTGATTCAGGTGTAAAAAGCATCATTGGAGCCTGTTCCTGCATCAGCATCTGCATCATCTGTTAGGGCATAATTTGTGTTTGCATACCTTGCTACATGTGTATATTTCCTCCAGCATTGTCAGGATGATATCAACATTCCCTCTTCCAATGTCCAACTCTATGGTGGATGAGACAAGCTGTAATATTTTTCATAGCAGCAATATCTGATTCAGATGCTGTACCTACAGGAACACCTATACGTCTTCCCTGTGGCTTATTCATTCCTCCTTGACGTCCCTGTAAACCAGAATGCAGCACAGCAATTACATGCATGCTTCCTTGATTCCCTTCAAAAGAAGGGTTCTGAAAGCCTTTCTGAGCCAGATTAATTTGTGCTAACATGAATTTTTTGTTTATCCTTTTTTGCTTCCTGTCCAACTCGTTGCTTCAGTATTTTGCATATTTCAGGATTTTGTTAAGTTACTTATTTTGCAGACAGATCAGACTTTGTGTTATGTGCAAACAGATCTCTGTCTTCAGCCCTAGAACAAAGTGGGATATGAAAATTCTCAAATCCTCCTCCTCAGGATTCCTGTTTGTCGTGCTGCTGAACTACCTGAACACTTCTCTCATAATACTCATGTACAGTCTCCTTTGGCTGCTGAGTGGTTCTTTTAATTTTAATCCAAACTCTATCTTTCTGAGGTACTCTGCCTTTCAAAAAGGTAATTACTACCTCATACTTCTCCATCACCATAGGAGACAGCACACATGCCCCTGCCACTCTTGTGGGTCTCTCTCTAAGTCACTGTAATGCGGTCTTACATTCAGCTAAACGATCAGCAGACACTACAATGCCAAAAAAGCATATTCAAATCAGTTCACAAATCATTGAAATCTTTATGAAATTTCCACTTTTGCATATCACTGCACCTGTTTGTCTCTTAATTTGGAAAAACTGTTTGTGAATGCTGCCAAATCACCATGACTCCAAGTAACATGTATATACATTCCTCCTGAAATTTCTCTAAGTGGGTAAACTGTCACTTCTCCCTCATTTGCCTTATTTTGCCTTCCTGTAATAGCTGCTTCCCTCTTTTTCTTCTCATATTTCTTAGCTCATTTGGTTTATAATTTTTTAGTTTCACTCCACCAGCGAATTCACGTGACCAATTCTATAATATGCAAAAGCAGTCCTGTAACCCTCATATCCTCAAAGGCTGGCTCATCCAATTGAACCCTAGAGCGTCTGTGTAGAAACAAATTTTTTGTCGAACCTTTTTCATATTTTTGAACGAGTTTAGTTTAGTTAATATGTCATGAACTAAGGATGCCCTTATAATTAACTCTTTGCACAGGTTCATTAATTTTTTCTGTTGGTGCAAAATTCAAACATCCCCTTATTATTTCCTCAAGCTCAACTTTCAATAGCGAGACATTTAAGGACTTCTCTTTTTCAACTTCTAATCTCTTAGGTGTTCCTGCACTCTCTACAGGTCCTGCTGTTTCATTAAACCAGTACAAAAGGGGGTGGTAATGGATGGAGCATCTGAACCAGATTGACAGGGTGTGAGTGTTTGATTGGTTAAGATGCTCCATCCATTACCACCCCCTTTTGTACCGCTTTTGGCCGCCATAAGTGTGGCAGGGTATGTTCAGACGTGAGTCCCTTGCTCACTTTGCCACTGGATTCAAGCAATCCGGGCTGAAGACGGCTGGAATGCCCGAAACCGGTCCTCCGAAGCTTGTTTTTGGTCCAGGGAAGACATGGCTTGGCAGTTCGGGCTGGACTGTTCCCATGAAGCACAGGGTCAGACTGATTTGCATATAGCCATGTCTGAACTGGGGTGGCAGAGTGGGCTAAAGAACGGTGATGGATTAAACCCAGATCTTTTGACTGGGTGTGAGTGTTTGATTGATTTAGATGCTCTGTCCATCACCACCCCCTTTTGTACCGCTTTTGGCCGCCATAAGTGTGGCAGGGTATGCTCAGACGTGAGTCCCTTGCTCACTTTGCCACTGGATTCAAGCAAGCCGGGCTGAAGACGGCTGGAATGCCAGAAACCAGTCCTCAGAAGCTTGTTTCCGGTCCAGAGAAGACATGGCTTGGCAGTTCGAGCTGGACTGTTCCCATGAGGCACAGGGTCAGACTGATTTGCATATAGCCATGTCTGAACTGGGGTGGCAGAGTGGGCTAAAGAACGGTGATGGATGAAACCCAGATCTTTTGACTGGGTGTGAGTGTTTGATTGATTCAGATGCTCCGTCCATCACCATTCCCTTTTGTACCGCTTTTGGCCACCATAGGTGTGGCAGGGTATGCTCAGACGGGAGTCCCTTGCTCACTTTGCCACTGGATTCAAGCAAGCTGGGCTGAAGACTGCTGCAATGCCAGAAACGGGTCCTCAGAAGCTTGTTTCCGGTCCAGGGAAGACATGGCTTGGCAGTTCTGGCTGGACTATTCCCATGAGGCACAGGGTCAGACTGATTTGCATATAGCCATGTCTGAACTTGGGTGGCAGAGTGGACTAAAGAACGGTGATGGATTCAACCCAGATCTTTTGACTGGGTGTGAGTGTTTGATTGATTCAGATGCTCTGTCCATCACCACCCCCTTTTGTACTGTTTCATTAAACCAGGCTGGAATATATCTCTCCTCAGTCTCAACTATTTATTCTGATGACATCGGGGCTGTGAGTACAATCAATGTGTAATTGCACTGTTAGTGGTGGCTCCCAGGCAACTACCTGTGAGTTCTGGGAAGTCAAGACAGATCCTGAAGTGGGTAAGCCTTCGGTAACTAGTTGAGTCTCAGGTCTTGTGGAGGAGCACTTGCTACATTAACAACAAGTACAGGTGCTAAACCTGTTATTGCAGCTGTAGTAGTACTGCTGGAATGGCAACTTGGGATCGAGCTACTGCTGGCGAGGTAATATGCAATATTTGTAGGGGTCATTCAAATGGGGGTGCACCTTTCTGTACCAGAGCAGTTGGCACTATTGAACTAGTACTAGCACCTGTTTCACTCTGTCATGCAGGGTTACATGTGGTGGGGGTCTCAAAGTCAACATTTGTTGCAATATTTCATATCCTGATTCCGTATCTGACTCATTCTCTTCTTTCTCAAGAAATATATGTCCTTTCCTTTCGTAGCAGTCTCTGAGGTAAGCAGTAGATATAATATAGGCCCTCTGTAATAGCTTTTTTCCATCTACACTGCTCTCCATCCCATCGGGCATTCACATAGTTTTTGACTGCCCTATTAGTCCTCCTCTGGTATTTTTCTTTAATTTTCCTGGGTTTGTCCCCCTCCATTTGGAATGCTGTCTCATGTAACCGGTGTGAGACACTTACCCTTGTATCAGGTGTTTCCACTGTGATGTGCACATTCAACTGCACTGTCACCAGAAATTCCATCAGTGTTGGACTTGGCCATTTTTGCAGGGACATCCCGCAACCTATTGCCTTCCTTTTGGTGTTTTTTACGACCTGGTGTTTGTGGTTTTAGGACTCGGGGCACTTTATCACTTCTGTCCAGTGTAGAGGAGATGTGCTATCTAAGGTAAACTTGGTAAGATTGGTCTACACCTGTTTGGCGTATTTAATTTATCTATCAGTTCCTTGTAAAGAGGTATCTCAGATACCGGGGGCCAGTAAATTAAATGCTACTAGTGAGCTTGCAGTGTTGCTTGCGCCACCCACCAAAGTAGCCTTACAAACCTGTCTCAGGCCTCTGCCACTGCAGGGCCTGCACGCTCAGTTTATTGCCATTGTGACATGGCGCATAAAGTGTTTGCCACGTCTGTGACTACCCTTTTACTAAATATCAGTCACCCCTAAGGTAGGCCCTAGCTAGCCCTATGGGCAGGGTGTGCTGTAGTTAAAAGGTACAACTGTGTGGCATGTCTTGGTAGTGGCAAACATTTTGGTTTCTCACTACTGTGAGGCTGCCCTCTCATAGGAATTAAGGTTGGGCAGAGCTGGAGAAGTGCCTCTACGCGAAGCTCCAAGAAGTTTGAAAAAAACTCAGTGGAGCTCCACTCCACCCCCTACCCCCTCCCAAATTCTTTTAAAAAGAAGGCATTTGCCTGCATATCTGCATTCTCTCCTGCCTGTCCACTCGCCTTCCTGCTCCTTGCGTCCTTCTACATTTAAAAAAACACTACATTGTATGTCTTGCGCATGCACATGCGAAATCGCAAGACGCCACAGAGACAGAGTTTTGCCTACCTCCTTGTTCATAATGAGCATGGAGTAGGCAAATCTCCACAAACTCCACTGGCAGAGCGGAGTTACCCATCCAGGGTTAATAGGAATGCATTGGGAATTCCCTGATATCCGTTTCAGTGGTAATTCTTGACATGAGAGGTGTAGCGTGATCAAGTTGGTTATGTTTGGAATAGTGGTAATGAATGCTCGGTAATGGTGTCCGCAGTTTCATTATCACTATTTTAGAAATGCCACTTTTAGAAGTGGGCATTTCTGTGTGCTATGTGTCTTTGTACCTGCCTGATGCGTTTTGCATGTCTGGCTCTGGATGACAGTGGCTGGGGAGGTGCAGTGGCTCCAGAGGGACTGAGTGAGCCAGCGCTAGGCTGAATAGGCCAATCTGCATTTGGAGTAGTGGGAGGAGTAGCACCTGAACCTGAATAGGACTGTGCCTGCCTTTCACAATGCTGGCTCCGCCTCCCTATGGTGTGCCTGTGGCCGGAGCCTACACTGACAAAGGAGGTTGATGTGCACTCTAAAGGAATGTTTAAGTGCCCCCCAGAGCTGATTTAGACTGGGGACAGAGCCCTGTGCCAGGGAGAGAACAAAGACATTGGCAGTATAAGTATTGGGGCCGTGAGACATGTTTGGTGTGCCTAGTGAATCATAGCTGTGTGAGTGTGTTGGACAAACGCTTTACACAATGCCTCTGGGATACGCCTGACTGCTCTGCCAAGCTACAAAGTGGTGAGCAGGGGTTATCTTCAGCGTGTAACTCCCTTGCCCTGACTAGAGTGGTGGTTTCTGCCTGGCTTCGGCACATGGCCTAGCCAACCAGAAATCCCATTTCTAACAATAAGGTTTTGGCGAACTATTGTTACTTCTGATGTGCTATCTAGCATCATCAGAGCCCATTCCCCGTTCAGAATATGAGTCCTCAGAATTCTGGGCATGTCTAACTTTAAGACCTGCTACCTTCTTTTTAAATTCAGGTTTTGATTTTTGTTTATTTATTTTTTATATTATAGTCCAAAGTATGCTGCAATTCTCTGGACTTTGTCCGTTCTTCCTGTCTGTGCTTCGACCGTCCTTCTCTCTCTGAGTTTTTTGATGAACCCTGAAAGGAAAGAGAGGAACGTGTATCAATATCCTGATACCTGTCAGGTTTTTTAATGTTATCACGATTCCTAAAGTTCTACTACCCTTTGGAGGGCTCCTGGACTGTGACCTATTTTCTCTATTCTTTTGCTTTTTATTATCCTTTTTCTTTTTGGAAGAATCAGGTGCTTGCTTGGTTTTATCCTCGTCAGGAACACCCAGGAGCTCAGGTTTTGTTGCTCTAGATCCCAAACTTACTCTACCAAATTCAGCATAGGTATCTTCAATAATTGTAGGTAATTTACGCTCCTGTTGTAAAGGAGTGTATCCCTCAGGCATTGGGGTATTGCTACTACTTCCCATTTTATCTTTGCTGATATAATAGTTGATACCTGGGCAACATTCCTAACAATTTCATCCCTAAGTTCAAAGCAGGTTCTGCTCCATACTCATTCTGTATTTGTCTTAATGCATCTGGTATTACTGCTATAGAAGGATACCATGAGTTCTGGAATAGATAGCAGTGAAAACTCTACCCCAAGAGGTACAATACTCTATCTGGGGAGTTATCCCCATTGGCAAGCAGATTGTTAGCATTCGGTGTTCTTCATGAGGGCTTGTGTGTGTAAACACTGCCTATAGCTGAATTATTTTCTGAGCTATCCAGAATGACATTTGCTCAAGTCTAGTGGATGTTTTACCCATAACTGCGTGTAGCGTTTGTGGAGTTATTTTAGTTGTAGATCCCTGAATTTGTCCTGCTTCTATAGCCCTTGTTGGCTGAAGTGGGAATGTTCTCAAAACAAACTGTGTCAGGCTTCTGTAAAGTTGTATTATTTCTTTGCATAGCAGACTTAAGTCTGCTACCGGCATTGTGTCAATGTCTGGGTGCGGTGAGTAAGCCGATAGGACCGGCTAAGTCGCTAAGTCTTTGCCGAGCGGACCAAGTCTTACTTTATCAATTGTATGTGGGATGGTGCCTTTAAACAAGTTTTTGTGCTCCTGGTAGATGGGCAGAACTTCAATGTCCTAATACAGACCGTATTCCTCTGGTGTGTCATCTTCAGTGAAATAATGAAATGTATTTGTGCGTGAATCGGCTTGTGGAAATTTAACCTATGATTAGAATACCTCAGTTCGATATGATTTGTGTGCCTCAATCACAAATGTTACTGTCCCACCCTTAGCTGTGACTCCCGAGTGTGCTATTTTTTAGTAAGGGCAGTACTGATATTTTCTGAAATGTTTATTTAGCCTTCTTGTTCTCCTTCCTCTACAGGCACAATAAGATCTTAGTCACCAATTGTTGAAAAAGTTTTAACACCTTCAGCGCGGCGCGAATTCTTGCGCTGTGCTGATGGTTCTAATGACATAACGGGCTCATGACGGAATGGTTCCGTCATGAGCACAGGCTAACCGACGCTCATGACGGAACCGTTCCGTCAATCGCATCGAAAGGGTTAAGGAAACTGAGATAAGGTTTTATGCAGAAAAGGAATTGTTTGTCCTTCAAGCTTGAATAAACCTACAGCAAATACATAGTATCTGCCTACTCACCTGTGGTGGATTTTTTCCCTCCCTCTCCAGACGTCTCTGGAATAATGGGAGTAAAGGTCTCTGAGAAAAGCACAACTAAACTACTCATATTTGGCCGTTAAATAAGTATCAAACCAAAGTTGGTGGCGCCCTGTCGTGTAGTTCCTATAAAACTATAAAGGATCTGCGTATTTAGACAACATAGACTGTGGGATTGGTGTCCAGACTAATTCCCGACACTCCCATTGGGTATGTTCCACTATATACCAGCTTGCTCACACTGCCACTGCAACTATCGAACATGACAACCCTGTCCCATCATGGATTGTGGAAACAGTACAGTACTTTTCGCTCAGTCACTCATGCTCACTTTGTCTCAGAGACATACACAGAATAAACAGTGGGGAGGTTTTCATTTTTTTTAAATTTTTTTATTTTATTGCTTTTTATTTTGGCAAGCATGCCATACCAAGAAAAAAAGCATTATATCCAAAACAAATTTTTGAGTGATTTCAGGGAGAAATCCAGTATACAAAATATGCAAAGTAAAACATCGTATTCTTACCCATGATACCGCATCAGCCTGAAAGAAATACTAAAATATAAAAGATATATGCAATATATAAGAAATCAATAGTAGGCAAAAAGCATTCAATCTTCAAAGTACAAAGACCCTAACAATTCATCTTATATCCTATAAAAGTTATACAAAGTTAGTCCATATCCTTTCCATTCTTTCTGCTGCCTTTCGGCTACTATTCTTAGCAAGAGCCTTTTCCATAGAGTATATTTCATGGATTAAGGTTAACCATTCTGTCCTACATGGTGGATTCGGTGAAATCCATGCTCTAGCAACCACCAGTCTAGCACAAGATAGTGCTATGTTTAACCAGCCAGTATGGTTGTTACTTCTCGTATTTAACCCGTTGAGTGCTTCGAACGTCCAACGGTCGTCGTGTGCACTACCTCGCTAGTGCTGCGCACGACCGTTGGACGTCCGAATCCCGTTAGCGCAATCGAACGTCCGCACTGGGGCGGAATGTTTGCGCGCGCTTAATGGGTTAAAGCAAGTAAGACCATAGGTGCAGTAAGTGGGAAGTGGATTAGTTGTTTTTGAATTAGGAAATTTTCTATTTCTTGCCAGAATGAAGCCAGCATAGGGCACAAATAGATCATATGAATGAGATCTGCTGCCACCAGATCGCATTTAGGGCATTTAATACGATCACTTTTTTGTGACCATTTGGAGATTTTCTGCGGAGTATATTAGAGTTGGCTGACCGTCCTGTATAGTTGAAGATTTAAGCTCGAAGAGTGGACTATTTTATTAATATTAACCATAGCGCTAGATATGTTCTGTGGTGTCACATTTGTTCCCAATTCTATAGTCCATTTTTTTGCCAATCTCGGACAATCATCCACGTTATGTTGGCTTAGAAGTTTGTATCCAGAGCTAATTAAAGATTTCTTTTTTGTACTATACAAGAAGTCCCACAAATCCGAGCTTGTGATTTTATTTAGCTTCATTTTTCGTATTAAGTAGTCCCTGACTTGTATATATTTGCATAGCATTTCCCCTGGCAACTTATATAGCAGCAGTAAGGTTGAAAACTGAAGAAAACCATCAGAACCATAAAGGTCTCCCAGTATCTTGATCCCATAAGTGGCCCAATCTCTACCAACTTTATCATTAAAAATGCCTGGTAATCCTGGATTGTCCCATAATGGTAAATCTGTATGAAAAAAAAGAAGTATCACAAAGTTTCATGATCTGGTTATAAATCGCTACCGAGTTCCTTGCTATCTTAAATTTGACCCTTTTAAAAAAATTAGGATGTGGAACTCTTGCTAAAAATTGAGATGAATTAGTGCCTAACATAAATTGATAAAAAAAGAAATGGGTTTCGTTTTTATTTAGTAAACTCCTAAGCCGTCCTAAAAAGGATGCATAAAAGTAAGACTTAAAGTCTGGAAATTCCAATCCACCTTTTTCTAGAGATAATTTAAGTATCGTCATTGATCTCCTAGGGTTTTTGTAGCTCCAAACAAAGCTACTGCAGATGCCCTCCAGTTTCTTAAAAAATATATTATTAACTCGAAGGGGAATAGAACGGAAGAGATATAAAAATGTTGGTAGAATATTCATTTTAATCAAATTAATTCGGCCTAAGATATTAAGTGGAATTTTGTGCCATTTTTTAAGAACCGTTGAAGTGTGTTTAAGTAAAGGGTCATAGTTTAATTTATTTATTTCACTAGTTTTAGGAGAGATTTTCACCCCTAAGTATACAGCTGAATTGCATAAGCCAGTGACTGGTTGATTAATTTGATAATTCATTAAGGTTTGAGTTTTGTTGAGATTTAATTTGTAGCCTGAGATAACCCCAAATTTGTTCGCTTCGTCTACAATTCCAATTAGTGCTTCTATTACATTTGTGGTATATATGGCTAAATCGTCTGCATATGCAGTAATTTTGAGTATTTTATGTTCATGATCTAATGGTTTTATCTTTTCCTGATTCTGCAGGGCATTAATAAAAGGTTCCATGGAGAGAGCAAACAGCAGGGGTGAAAGTGGACACCCCTGCCGAGTCCCCCTTAAAATTGCAAAAGTTGGTGATAGTAGCCCCGCATAGCTGATTTTAGCATTGGGTTCCCTATAAATAGCCTGTATGCCTCTAAGAAAACGATCTTTAAACCCAAACTGAGTTAACACTTCCCACAAATAATCCCACCCCACCCGGTCAAATGCTTTTTCTGCGTCCAAAAGTATCATGCCGAGTGGGGTGCGATTAGTAGCAGCTATGTCAAATGCCGTAATTGCCATATTGACATGCGCTGTGGTGTCCCTGCCAGCTACAAAGCCATGTTGTTGTTTGTTTACTAAGTGAGGCATAAGGGGTGCCAGTCGTAGTGATATCAGTTTGGAGTAAGCCTTAGCATCAGTATTTATTAAGGAAATGGGCCTGTATGACCCGCATTGTGTCGGAGGTTTCTTTTTTTTCAGAAAAAACATAATTTTCGCCGTTCTCCAGGAATCCGGAGCCTTACCTGTTGTGGCTATTGAGTTCACGACTAAGCACAAAAGGGGAAGTAATTCTTCAGCACAAATTTTGTACAATACAATAGGAAGCGTATCCTCCCCTGCCGCTTTATTGGATGGGAGAGAGAATACTGCTAAACGTAGTTCTTCAATTGTATATTCCTCTTCTAAATTGTCTAGGGTGATCTGATCTACAAATTGTTTTTCAGGGAGATTATCATTTAAGTAGGATTGGATCTGAGTTAAGCTAGACTTAGTCTCTGGAGTATATAGTTCCTCATAATAGGAAACAAATTGCTCCATAATATGTGCAGGTTTCGTATACAGAATATCATTGGGGCCTTTTATGGACTTGATCAGTGTTGATGCCCGGTCCTCGGCCACCTTATAGGCCAGAAGTTTTCCTACACGACACCCGCATTCATATTGCGAGATTTTATATTTAAGTATCTTGCAGCTATGTTTTTCCTTAAGATAGCTTCTAATATCTGAGCGTAAAATCAGTAGTTTATTTTCCAAAGATAATATATTGGGCCGATTCCTGGCCCCATCTCTTAGGTAGTCAGCTAGTTGTTTCTCTATATTTAAGATATTAATTGTCATTAGTTTTGCTTCTTTTTTCTTTATTGCATTTTGTTTGAAGATATATTGTTGTGCTATTCCTCTAATAAAAGCCTTGCAGGCATCCCAGACTGTAAGAATGTTGGCCTTATCCAAATTGTGTACAATAAACTCCTTTATATGTTTTTTAAGGGAAGTCACAAATGCCTCATCCGTTAATAAGTATCTTGGAAAAGTAAAAGAGCGCCCTTCTTTTGCTCTTACAGTTATGTAAACATTATGGGATTATGGTCAGAAGAAATTTTTGGCATAACCTGCATAGATCCCTGACACATTAAATTGTCTGAGGCCCAAGCCAAATCTATCCTAGAGCAGAGTTTATGTGGAGATGAGTAATAAGTATAGCCGGGTATGCCTGGGTAAAGACTACGCCATATATCTTTAATATTGTGTATTTTTGCAAGCTCCAGTATTTCAGCTCTAGTTTTACGCATATGTATCCCTGTCCCTTTCTTTGTTGCATCATGTGAATAGTTTAATACAAAATTAAAATCCCCCATTAATATGAGCTCTCCTTCCCAAGATAATAATTTCGATATTCAACCAATCAAATAACTGTGGTTCATCTTTGTTGGAACCATATACAGCACAGAAAACATACATACTATCTTCTAGCCGAATTTGCATTATTGCCCATCGTCCAACCTTATCTGCTGCAGTTTTATTTACTTCCCCTCGCCAGTGTTTTCTCTTTAAAATTGCAACCCCTCTTAAAGGCGAGTTTAAGGTGGTACAAACCACCAAATCATATCCCAGCTGTTTAAAAAGATTTTTATCTTTATAGCAAATGTGCGTTTCTGTTAACATGACCAACTGTGCATCGTACATTTTTAATTCTTGAAAAACTAAATTTCTCTTGGTCTTATTATTCAGGCCAGATACGTTCCAGGCAAGACAACTTCAGTGCATCATTTTATGTAAGACCAATCAAAAAACATTCTCCCTTTCTTATCACTCTTCCAGGTTTCCTTCCTTGCTAAAAATATTTTAGCTTTATTTTGACTTGCCGTGCCAGTTTTATATTTCTCCCTCCCCTCCCTCCCTCCCTCGCTCCCCGACTCTGCACACCCTCCCCCGTACCATAGGAAAACACCCCCCTTTATACCTGCTGTCGTTGAAAGGACAGCCTATTGAAGGTGTAGCCCTCTACATGCCTCCCATCTACCTCATAAACCCTATCATTCTCCCCTTTAGTAATCAACAATTTGTGCTAGATTATTCAAAGTGGACAGGTCCTTCTGGATAGCAATCACGTAGAATTGGCCATTCTGAAAATATATACCTAATAGCTTATACATTCGTAAGTTTTCCTAAGACCATTTCTGCCTCCTTAACCTGATTACAATAGTATGTATGCCCGGCTTTAATAACTTTTAAACATGCAGGTTCCTGGAGGAAAACCTGAGCCCCCACCGCTTTAAATGGGTCTATTAATTGACGCAAGTTCCATCGTCTCTCCATTGTAGTTTTGCATAGATCAGACCGAACAAAAAAAGTAACATCTTCTGTGGCAATAGGAGAGTTAGGTCTGGCTTTTAAAGATACAGCTTGTCTCAGTAAAAAGTTTCTGAAACAAAACAAAAATGGGCGGGGGAACTTGTTTCTGTTTCTGTTAGCTATTGGTAACCTGTGAACTCTTTGAAGCTGCGAGTCCCAATCCCAGTCTGCAAGATCCGGAAATGCACGTTGAAATAATTTAACTATATACGCTCTTGGATCTGCCCCTTCTGCCCCTTCAGGGACCCCAAAGAGCCTGAGATTTTGTCTTCTCTGTCTGTTCTCCATGTCTTCAATCTTTAATTGTAGGGCTCGAATCTCATTCCCATGACTGGAGCTTTGCTGTTCATTTTTGACTGAGGCCTCTTCTATGTGTGGGACTCGATGTTGTAGCTCTTCCACTTCTTGCGTTATCATATTCATATTACTATTAACTTCATATAAGTACAACTGGATTTTAGTATTGTCCTCCTTCAGTTGCATAAAGTGTTGCTGAGCTTCTTGTCTCTGTTCGGTGAGCATATTCAGAATTAATGCAAGAGAAGGGGCCCCTAATGAAACGTCAGAAAGTGACGCTTCCTGATGTAGATCATTGGTACCCTGCGTGGCATATTCCATTTCTTTTTCTACCGGGCACACACGATCACTTAGACTGGAGGCCACTTCATTGGTCTCTTCTCCTGCCATAGAGTCTTGTTGTCGAAGGCTCTGTGTTCCCACAACCAGGTTTGATGGACTTGGGGGTGTAACTAGGGTTGCGTTATCCATATCTTGGTTCTCTTGGTTATCTTGTAATGGAGTTGATGGCCCTGTGGAGCTGGTTCCAGAAAGACGTAGAGCCATTGATTTCACACCCCCCTTAGCTTGTATCCACTTGCGTAGTGGACTGTCATCAAAGATTGGTTTGCCTCTATTATTGGCATGAGTTATGGCGGAGGAAAGAGTAGGGGGATTAATAATCTTCTTATTTTTAAGTTTACTTTTAGCTTTCTCCTTTCCTTTCCGGGAGGGGAAAAACCAAGATGGCGGATTGAAGACGCCGCCCGGTGTAGCTCGATAATGCCGCTCCCATCACCTCACTGAATGCAGAGAGACGGATAATCGGTGAAGCTTTGCTTAGCTCTGATCGGTTAGCTTTGATCGACTGAAAGACAACCGGGTCATATATACTGGGAGAATTGCTTTCTGACCTGCGACAGGAGAAGGCAGCCGCGGGCTGAGGGCAGAGACTGGACCCGACTCGGCTTCTCAAACCTGGGACATAGCTTTATTCGGATGCGGCTCCTGCTTGCAATTAGCTGAGACGATCACGGGTTGGGGGCGGAGACGGATTACCTGCACAGGAGAAGGCAGCCGCGGGAGAATTGCTTTCCGCGGGCTGAGGGCAGAGACTGGCTTGTCAGCTGGAGACAGAGTGCCCGCGTTGGGCTTGCCTGCACAGGAGAAGGCAGCCGCGGGCTGAGGGGAGAGATTAAACTCGGATGCGGCTCCTGCTCGCGAACAGCTGAGACGACCGCGGGTTGGAGGCGGAGACGGATTACCTGCACAGCCGCGGAAGAATTGCTTTCCGCGGGCTGAGGGCAGAGACTGGCTTGTCAGCCGGAGAATCCTGAATCCTGAATCCTGCTAGCCTGGCATGAGGTAAGCTCCTAACTAAAGACACTGCCGAGGGCACTGCCCAAACTCTACTGGTGCCTGGATGACGGAGAAACTTAGCGAATCCCTGACCGACTGAGAGCTGGGGACATAGTTGAATCTGGATGCGGCTTCTGCTCGTAAGCAGCGGCGGCAGAGGCAACCGCGGGCTGGGGTCAGAGACTGGTTACCCACGCTGGGCTCATTGGACCCTACTAACCTGGCTTGGCTCCTCAGACCCGGGAACTGGTGTACTAACCAGCGTGAGACGTGCAACCAGTGCTCTTTGCAGCACGGACCGAGAGGTAAAAGGCTCCCTAACTTTGAGACATTTTTCTTGTGCAGAGGCTTGCTCAGAGAGCTTAAACACGGGTATGGCTCCGGAGAACCAACCACGGAACACTAGGACCACGAAAGCGGTCTCAATTCCTGAGGACAATGCGGTTGATAAAGTGAAAACCCCAGTCAAGCTTCAAGGGAAGGATGGAACTACAGGATTGCAGGATCTGACTGCTACAGGGAAACAAGAGAAAGTCGCCATAACGACTGGTAAGCAACTGCAATCACTTGCGCCTGTAGTATTGACCGCTAGCAAAAAATAATGACACTCAAGTTAAAGGGGCCAATATAGATTCAACCAAAGTAGTCTTAGAAAAACATACCAATATTAAGGTCACCATGCAGACAAACAAGGGGAGCAATGGGGCTATGGTTTCTGACCCACGGAGTGCTATAAGAACTGGTAATAGCAATGTTAAGACTGTTGAGACTGATGCGGTGACCACAAACCCGGCTGTAACACCTACTGATACAGATATAATCGTTTCTCGAAATGATAATGAGAAGGATAACGATATAGTTAGAGAAAAGGTCAAAGACAAAGCTAAGCAACAAGTACAATCCTTACACTCAGCAGACACTGAGTTAATAGAAAGCTCGGACACTGCCAAAGAAATGGAGCTAAGCAACGACCCGGCTATCACTTCACTCATTCAGTTGACATGTGATACCTTGGTGGATACTCCGGTGGATGAGACAACAGTTGCAATCAACTTAGTTTTGACTAATGAGAAACAGATGGAATCCAATGATGAATATGTGGAACTGATCGATGAGGAGGGTGCATTGAGGAGAGTTTCCCACAGGACAAATGGAAAATCGTGGCACGGAAAAAAGGAAAGGGGAGGTTTTCAATAAGCATTTATTAGACCAGCATCATTCTAGTGTAAAAAAGGTGTGTGCTGAAACAACCATAAGACAGAAAAAGATATAAACGATGTTAAGCACCAACAGAGTAGATTTCTATCATAGTGTTATAATAATAGATATATGTGAGCATATAAATACATGACAATAATAATGCATACTCCTACGATGCAACCCTAACTAAATCTATGTAAGTGTACCTAGCATGTATGTAGACACAGAGCCAAGAATACCCCTAGGCTGGAGCCAACCCCGTTACCTGAAGTGAGAGACTATGAGACCTCGTCTTGGTCTCGAGATGGACACCCGCAAGGGATGTCAGACCACTGCAAGCTGGAGTGTCTGTGGAAGGTCAGCGTCTCAATCAGTGTGTCAGCATGGAAGTCGTTTTCTCCTCTATTTACCCTGGCGGATATATGGTAAATATCATCCAGCTCGGGGAAAGAGGGTTAGGGGTTTGATGAATGGATGAGAAAGGTGATTTCGGGAATGGTATAACAAAGAAAAAAACTGCACAATGACAATATTCTTCTTGCCGATAAGCAGCCCATCATTATTATCAATCTGTTGTGGAAGGAAATAATGAATGAGCATGATGTAGTCCAGTTAAATGCATTGCAAACAATCTGTCTACACCAGAGTCCCAAGTTATCAGATATCTAAATGTTATGTCTTCTAGATTTAAAACAATCTGATTATGAGGAAGTGAACCCACTCAGCTCTAAACATATGTTTTTTTTAAAGAAGAATGATGCTGTATTGCCTAATTGGATGGTGCATCTGATTTCTTCTCAGAAATATCCGTCATTCTAAATTGCCTGTCTGGAACAAGTTTGGTAGGGAGCAGAAGTGTTGAACTTGGCTTTCGCCTTTTGTTCATGCAGGAGACAAGAAGGACTGTGGATTGAAAAACAGAAATTGTATTGTAGAGTCAAGGAGAAGGACAGAAGGAAGTTAAGCTTCATGAGGATTGTACCAAGAAGACTCAGAGGCAGAGCATAAAACAAGAAGACTCAGAGTTTCATTTTTGTCCCCAGTACAACACACACTATCGGTTGCATGTCCCAAATCAAGGCACCTCTCTCCATCCTCCATAACTTAGCACTAAGCCTTAGAGTCATGATTTCCCTTTGAAGTCAATAAATTCTTTCTTCTAGCTGTTGAATCAGGTCCAGCACCCTGAGTTCTTTCATCATCCTCTTGACTCTGAGCTACTCCGTCCCAGTTCTGACACAAACAAGATAGATGTGTAGTGCACTGCTGTTGAAGATGAAGTAGAGAAACAGAATAGAGAAACGTTGTATAGGTGTTATTTGTTAACTTAAGTGACTGGTGTTGTCTCTGAAGAACCAGGAAAAGGGAGTGGACTCTACAAGTAAATCTGCTTAAGTGTAAAAGGGCCAATCATTCCAGGAAAGATTATCACTCATCAGTCAGGCCCCAAACATTGAAAATCATCTCAATCAAGTTTAAAAATTACAGTTGAACACACTCCACTACTGTCTGCCACCACATAAATCATGAATCATCACTCACTGTTACAATAGTTATAGTGATCTCTTCCAATCCAAGCATGGGTAGGTTAGGTAGTAGGTACACAATTGTATCTTTGACGCAGGTAACACATGGGAATTTAGTATTGCCTGGGATAGGAATGCAGGGGAGACGGAATATGTCTCCAATGTCATGTAGGAATGGTGGAGACTTCTTCACTGCACGCTGGCCCAATTGCAATCCAGCAATATATGTGGCTAAACAGTGGTGTGGCAGCATAAATCTGACACAAACATAATATTCCACCAGCTACTTTCTGTGTTTTTTGCAAAGTAATAAGTTCAATGAGAAATAATTAAAAAGTTCAATGGTGCCACTGGCATACTCAGTCTTGTAAGGAGAGTTCATCCTCACCCTGAAATTGGTCAGTTAACATATTTGATTCTGACCAGTCTTCCACCTCCTCCTGTGTTGTTTCAGGAATGGTGTAATTGTGTGGTATGAAATATTGGTTAATTTTGATCATAGTCAACCTCTCAACACTTTAATATGAGAGACTGGTCCTTCTCAGTGTTGTAACTGCACCAGCTGCACTGAACGCATCCTCAGCAGACACCCTGACTACAGGTCAAGCCAGATACTTTATTCCCAGCCTGCTGAGCTCTGGCCTTTGGCGCAACTTCCCATACCAATATATCAGTGGGTATTATTATTATTATTAGTTTATTGTACAGTTAATAAAAACTCACAATTTAAAAAAACTTACACATATATAAAAGATGACCATAGTTGCATTTAAAATATAAAAGGAGCGGGTAGGCTCGCATATTAAGATAATGAGAGTCATAATTTGAATTTAATAAAGACCATGAGGATTAAAGAGACAATGTTTTTACAGATTTAGAAGACAGAGGTCTCCGGGGAGGTTAGAGCAACTTTGGCTTGGCAAGTACTTCGGGTAAAACTTGTAGCTGTTCATTAGTCTGCTAGCCACTATGCCAAAATTTTTTGTTAATCTGCAGTTTAGCTGGTTTTCTTCTGGTTTAAAACATAGCATCACAGCCTGCCTGCAGGTTGTTATGCCCTTCTGGTTCCATTGGACATGAAGTAGGGAACGCCTTACGTCCGAGAGGATTTTGCAGATACAGATGATGTGTATGAGGTCCTCTTTTCCAGATGAACAGAGTCGGCAACAATTTTCTGAGCTTTCCCTTTTCTAGGGTGCCAAGTGGGGTGTTATGGGTATGTTGCTGAGGCACATGTTAAGAAACTTGTTTTTTGTTTTCTGTGAGGGGCCCATTGTTAGGTACTCTTGTGGATTGAGAGCGTTGTAGCTTGTCAACACCACCCATCCATGGGCTCTCTTAGCCAAGGTGTCTTTGTCCGCAATAGTTAAAATCATCTTGGTGACTTTCAATACCACTTTTTTGAAGGTGCCAAGGTCAGTCGATGTCTCCCAGAGGTTTGTTAATCCTAAGGTCTCCAGTGATTCCATTAAGTAATTCCTTGCAGGTGAATTATCTCTCGTGGACAGTTCTGTCCAGAGTTGGGCGTTTAAGGATCCATGGTCGGCGTCTCTGATTTTCCGCCAACTTTTTATATATGTGCCTCTTCTCTCCACCGTTTGCTTCTGTAGTCCGAATTCAGGACGGATTTGATCGGGCGATGAGTAGGCGGGTAGATGTAATATTGCCATGTATACTCGACTGATGGTGTTGTCTAGTGTTGTTGTGTCTTTACCTTGCATGGATTCACTGCCATAAGTGGGCATGGGCTGTAAGCGCGCTCTGATCACCTGCAGGAGAGGGCCCAATGACCGGTCTGGGAGGACTTTCTGCAATGGCTTCATAGACAGATGGAATGTCGTACCCTTCCGATGGATGACCTCTAGTTGGTGTTTAAAATAGCCACTGCCGTCTATTAGGACACCTAGGTATTTTTAAGAGATTACCTGGTCTAGCCTCTGTCCGTCCAGAAGCCATGCAAATTTCCATTTTTTATGGTAGTTAAATGTCATGACTTTTGTTTAGCTTAAGTTAATTGTCAATGAGTTTGTTGTGGAGAATGCGTTGGTGTTGTCCAGAAGATGTTGGAGGCTAATGGGGGACCGGCTAATGAGGACAAGGTCATCTGCATATAGGAGGTTTGAGAGTGTGATGTTGCCTAAACGTGGGGCGTGGGATTTGACTTTCTCAAGTTCCCCTGGGAGATCTGCGAGGAAAATGTTGAACAGCCTAAGGGCTAGGACGCAACCTTGTTTCAATTCTTTGCTGGTGCTGATTTGTCTTGAAAGGTGCTTACCTGATCCCAGTTTGATCCTGACCCAGGTGTTAGTGTTTAGCATTACCAGCTGGTGTAAGATTGTGCCAGAGTTTTTGCCAGTCTACGTGGTCGAAGGCGGCGCTATATTCGATAAAGCACAGAAATAGTGAGGTCTTAGTGGCTTTTGCCGCGTCTGCCAAGAGAATTAGCGCCACGATGTTTGACATAATGCCCTGGCCGCTGCGAAATTTGGTTTGGGTTGCTGGGATGATGTTCTTTGGGGTTGCTCAAGATGTTAGATCCTCCAGAATGAGGCCTGCATAATACTTTGCCTCGGTATCAATTAGGGCTATGAGGCGAAAGCTACTTGGGTTATTCCTAGCGTCCTTTTTGTAAATTGGGCTTATTATAGAACCTCTCCAGGTTGGTGGTGTTGTTGCTGATTCCCTTATTTCATGAAAGACTGGTGCCAAGATGTTGCTCCAAAAGACAGCGTCTTGTTTATACAATATGGGCGGGCCCTCTCAAGTTTACCTTTAGAAATTTGGGGTCATGATCCTTTCCAATGTTTCTAGGTATGTGGTTTCCTCTCTATTAGCAGTTGGATCGAATCTTGTTGTTGGTTCCTCGTCCGAGGTTGGGTTGTAGAGCAGGAATGATTTCCTTGTGTGGACCTGGATCTCATCGTTGTTAAGTATACTGGTCTTGTCTGAACTCTGATGCGATCTGTTTGACCGGTCTCCCTCACTGGACTTGTGTGCATTTTGATTGTCTGAGTTGAAGTGAGCTGATAGGTAGTTAGCCCTGTCAGATTCAGATATGTTAGAGTTGATGCTTTTGTGACCTGGGTTTTGGAGGTTATGGATTAATTTCCAGAAGCTGGAGCTAATCTTCTGTTTTGAATTATGAACAATTTTTATCCATAGATCTTCGTTCAGTTGCCTTTTCCTTTCCCAGGTCTTCTTTTTTAGCTGTGCTTTTAGGTCGCGGAGCTCATTTTGAGGGACTTCATTGTTTGGTTTTTTCGGAGCTGCTTGAGAGACTGGTTTATTTCTTGTTTTATGATTTTTATCTCTGGTGTTGTTGCTTTTCCGTGTGTAAACCGTGAAGTGTTCCCTTTTTGGATTTTTATCTCTGTGGCATGTTTTGCTCCGAGTTCCGCTGCAAAGTCTCCACAGGTATCTAGTGGATTGGTGTTTGAGCTAGATAACTGGTGCATGATTGTTTTTGAACTGTTTAATAGTTCCACATCTTCAGTAGTCTTACACCTTATTCGTCTATAATTTGCGGTGTGCTCTGTGCCAATATATCTTCTTTCCACTGCTTCATTCTTGAAAGACAAACCTAGTTTAACTTCTAGTGGCAGATGATAACTTTGGGCGCTGTCCCCTACCTTGAACGAGCTGATTTTTCCAAACAATGGAAGTGTCGCGAGAATGTAGTCGAGATGTGAGGAGGTGCTTGAGGAGAAGTATGTTGGTACTGGTAGAATGTCCTCTGCAAATCGCCCGTTGAGTGCTCACAAGTTTAGCTGCTCAAGATCTTTCAATAGCTGGATTGAGGTTTTTGTATATTGGTTTAGAGAGGGAGTGGATTGGTTTGGGATTTCCCAGACGGTGTCCATTTCCTTTGTCATATCATCAGTTGGTTTATCTCCAAAGAGGTGGTGGTTGAAGTCTCCTGCCACGAGTATATTCTCCATGTCCCTATCCTCCATGAGTCTTGCCATTTCTTTGACGAGTTCCCTTGACCCCAATTGTCTGTGCTTCGGCTGTATGTGTGTGCTTATGATGTATAACTGTTGGGTAGCCTGTTTGTTTACGGTTGTTATTGCTTATGCCTGTATCGCGTTCAGTAAAGTGATACTTGCCCTTATTTCTTCCATTGTTCCAATAGTTGATATTGAAGCGAAGGCCGCCAGGCCGCCAGGCCGCCTGAGCTGTGGCCATACAGGGAGCCTCTGGTTGCCGGGTGGATTTGGGTTGTGTAGCCTTGTAGTGGTATAGCATTTGCTTCCCACGTTTCCTGGAGTCAGATCAGGTCAAAAGATTTTAAATAATTTGATATTTCGGGGTCCTCCAGTTTGTCTGAGAGACCATTGATGTTCCAGGTGCATATTTTGATTTTAAGGGGGACAGTAGGGGTGGAGGTTAAGGCTGGTGCTCTTTGTCAGTTGGTATCACCTACAGGTATAGTATGTGTTATTATTGTTCTGGGTGGTGCTGGTAGATAGGTTGTTAAGGGTTGCAGATGTGGTGGATATGTATCCAGTCCTGGGGAGTGGCTACATGCTCCTTTCAGTATTGATTTGGCTGTTTGAGGACGTTCTTGTTTCCTTTCTTCGAGGAGCAGGGTAGGATAGGCTGGCCTAGTTCCTGCTTTGAGCTTTATTCCCCACTGGGAGAATCTGAGTGATTCCTCCAGAATTGAGTTTGCTACATCGTTTGTTATCCATGTGGTCTTTGTTGTTTCAATTGTAAGCAAATCTGCTGTATTAATGTTTTTTAATTTGTCGATTGAGTTGATTAGCTTTAAGATGTTGCCCCTATTTAGGGTGTCCACCCTTCCTCTAGATTTGAATTCGGGAATGAAGAGGATTATGTCCGACTCTGTTTTCCCGAGGGGCAGTGTTTGCTGTTGTGTATGTTGGTCGTTTTGGTGGGCCCTGTGTGGGAGTTGAATTTTAGTTGTAATAGCGCTGCAGTTGGATCTCGCTCCATAAGGTTGCTCCTTGGTCTGTCCACTAACTGCTTTGGTGATACTTAGTTTCCTGGGGTTCCTCTTTGGTTCGCAGGTATTTGCCTTGGTGTATAGGCAGATACATTTTTCCGGGAGGTCGATAGTTGTAACCTCTGTATTGGCTATGGCGGGCTCCTCCAGGGCCTGCTTTACGACTTCTGGGCCGGTTGCACTGTTGCTGCTTGGCGGTCGCCTTGACATTTGTTCACCAGTTCAGGTAGGTTTCTAGGTGATGGGTTATTTGTTTGGCCGAGGTGCTTCGGCTCTACCTGGTTGCTGGTGTTCTCGTTTGAGGATGTCAGGGTTCCTGTTTCTGCTGCGGTTAGTATCTTTGCATCTGACAAGTTTTTATGTGGAGGTAAGGAAATTATGTGTTCCGTGTAGTACTAGGTGACTCCTAGCAGCTCCTTGCCCCCCGGTGTGGTTAATTGATGATTCTCGTCCGTGCAGTCCGCTTCTGTCGGCTTTCTGTTCCTACCCTTTCTTCTTTGTTTGAGACGTGCACGCGCATTAGTTGGGCTTCCCAGTGGAACAACCCTTCCTTTGGTTAAGGTGTTCTGAGGATACTCTTTTAATGAGATTTTGACATTTGGTGGCTGGTGCCCCTGCATGATGTCTTTTTGAGTGTCGTTGCAGATTCCTGGTGGCCTTTTGTTGGGGGTTGGACTGCCAAGCCCAGCCTCTGTTGTAGGTAGCTTTGTGATGCTTGATTTTATGTCCTCCAAGAGGTTGCCCAGCATCTTAGGTAATGATGATAATTTGTTGATGATTGGTGAGCAGACGCAGTTTGTTCTTTCAATTTGAGTTAGTTTAACTGACTCTTGTCCTTGTTTTATGAGGCCATTGAGGTCTGCAAGTTTTCTGTCTATCCCCATAGTGGCCTCTGCTAGCCTTTGCAGGAAAGTCAACTGAAGATTTAGTTTATCTGTTTGGTACAGAAGTGCTGTTGATGACAGCTGAATTGTGTTGAGTAAAGTTGCCCTAAAGGTGTTGATGGGATCTCTAGTCCCCTCATTGGGATGATGGGTGCTCCCTTCAGTGGTGTTGTTTGTAGGTTGCTTGACGTTGTATGATGCCACTAGGTAGTTCCATTCTTGTGAAGCCAAGAAGGTCATGTCCCTGTCTAGAGAGCTTGAGTCTCCGTGTGCCATAATTGGAGAGGAGTTTATGCGGTCAATTTTTATATCCTGTATGACGTGAGCCTCAGTTTCACATAGGATTTTTGATTCTGCATGTAAGAGGGCTTTGTATGCGTGAGGTGATACATTTTCTTTTTAATTTCTGACCTCTGCCTGCTGACTGAATAAAGAGGGATGATTTGGAGATGAATGGCCACTTGTAGTGTAATTACTTTGGTGCCCCGGGAACCCTTCCAGCTCTGAGGCGTGTTTACTCGATGTGCCCATCTCGGGCGGTGGGTCGATTAAGTTTGTTTCCTGGTCGCCTCCCCCTGTTGATGGTGTAGCTTGGCTGGAGTCACCTTCTGATGGCGCTGGTCTTCTGGCTTCTTGTGCCCGTTGTTCTCCAACCCCTACTGTGCCTCTGGTGTTGTCCGAGTTCACCATTGGAGTCGGCAACGTATGTATTTCTTAACTGTGTAGTTAGGTATTTGGGGCAACAAGCTGTTTGCCCCAGCAGGGTGCAATGGGGATTGTAGGCCTGTAATAGAATCATTTGATGAGTAGATGGAAATACCTGGGTTTTAAAAAAAAATTATTTTGTGTCAATTTTCAGTTGATAGTTATTTTTGATTTTCACTGGCTGACCTGCTAAGTTGATTAGTTCATGGGTGTTTTTCCTTTTATTGCATCTACCTAGCTCTGGTGTTGAGGGTGAGCTGTGACCTGTGCCTGTTGGCAGGCCACCATTTAAGCAGATGTTGGTCCCATTAGGGTTGCTTTCCAGTAAGGGGGTATTACTGCTGACCTTAGAGCTGTTGAATGTTTGATTATTTTTGTCTGGTGTAACTGACCTCGTGACTGTATTGTTTCTTTTCCGTTTGGTTGGTTGCCTTGTTAGGGGTCTTCTGTCTCTTCCCGATCGCATGATGATCCCGCTAGGTTCCTCTCAGTGTCTCTCCCAATGTTTAGTGATCTTCTGTTTTACTAGCACCAACTGGCAGCGGTGGTCGGGGCTGAATAGAGGCTTTTCTCAAGGGAGCTTAGTTCTCGGTTGGGCAGGGCAAGGCGGGGGTCACCAAGCGCAGGGTCCCAGGTTCACAGGGACACAGGGTCAAGGAAAAGTCTGCTTAATTCACTCTGCTTGATTTACCTCCCGCCATCCTCACCTCGCCTTACCTCACCTGCGCCTACTGTACTTCGGGGGTGGGTGCCACTTTCCACTTCCCTCTTCTGCTAGCAAGTGATCTTTACCTGGCAATAGAGAAGTGGCAAGATGTGGCAATGAGAACGCGGGGCAGAGCTCCTCTCTTTCCGAGTGATATGCCTGTGCCTGTGCCTGCTCTGCCGTGTGGTCCCTCTGCTGCTCTCTAGCTTCCCAGGCTCTGGGCTGTTCCTGAGGCTCCTGCCACCACTGGGGGGGTCTCTCCGTGGCTCTCCGTGACTCCTGCCGCTGCCGGACTGCCGGGCTGCCGAGCTGCTCCAGCGGCTCCTGCTGCTGCAGGGAGCCTCATTGCGGCTCCCGCCGCTACCGGGCTGTTCACCCGTTTCCTGCTGCTGCGGGAAGTCTCTTCATGGCTAGTATGCCTGGTGCGGACTATGCCGCAACTATGCCGCAACTGAGGAGACCTCGCGGCCACAGCGGCTTCTGGCGGCCCTTCACCCGCGCTCCTCACTCCACGAGGGGAACAGACAAGACACCAGCCAGAAAAGCTGCTCGCACCAAGTCGCAGAAGGGGAGGAGCGAAGCAGTCAAAGCCGTGGTAGGTTCAGCGCCCTCCTAACGCGTCCTCTCACTCGCTCTGCTCCGCTCCACTCCGCAGCCTGTGGCAAAACGTGGCACTGGATCAGTGATTCAGCATGTCTAGTGGTAAGAGAGGTTTTATTCCACATAGACCTCTTTTGGATCATCCAGATACTCATGAAACATCTTCTGGATGGTCATTGGTGCTGCCACTTGCTCAACCTCTTTTGCCATCGCCCCTCCACCGGAAATAAGCCCTGCCGATTTATATCAATACAATACAGAGGTTGGTATTGCTCATTCTGTTGATGTTGTTACCAGTGTTCCGATTAAAGATGTTGTTGACTGCAGTGTGACAAGACTACCCTCTCTGGAAGTTGAAGACGGCACCTCTAAATTGTGGGGTGGGACTCTACGTTCCAGCTGTTGTTCTTCCAGGTTCCCAGCTCCCTCAACAATCCATCTCTTGTATTTTAAAATATCCCTTTCAGAAAAAGAAATAAAAGTGGGCACAATTTTTCTGTACCCTGGTTCAAGCAGTGTGGCACAGATGTACTGTTTGGATGAGATGACGTCGTTTTGCAGCCTTGCATTGGAAGCCAATAAGGAATGGACTTCTGTGTTTTCATTTACACCTGTGAGGGCGAACCTTTCCAACACCTTCTTTTAGCTGGTACTTTGACAGATGCAAAAATGGGACAGCACTCCTTCTAACTAACTTCCCCTGTGAAAACCTCAAAAGGGAGTAGCATCTGCATCAGGTCTTTGGCTAGGCCCCATATCTCCGTATCTATGGTCATAGCTTTCTCAAATGCATCCAATCCTCTTTGAGTGACATAGTCATTGACCTGTTTGTACTGCTCAAACAAACGTTGCAACATGTAATAGATTGAGTTTCAAAGTGTTGGTGCCTCCTGTATCAGTGCTTTAACTGGTACTCAATTAGTACGCTGAATAATACGCAACTGTCTTTGGGCTTTAAACGAATGGCTGAAATGACTGCAGATTCTTCTGCAAGTGGTCAGTACGTTGTGTCTTCTCTTTTAAGAAAGTCTTGCACCACCAGGTTGATGCAATGGGCCAAACATAGGACCCTGAAATAGCCATGGACTTGACTATGTTACTTCCATTGTTTGAGGCAAAAAATTTAATTATAAGACCTCCGGGTCACAGCCATTCAGACACCTTACTGTTAAATCCATCCAAGATGTTTGCAGCTGTATGTGATTTGTCCATGGTTAACAATGCCACTGTTGCATGCCACTGAATGTTTTTAAAATGTTCTTCAGGGCCAAGATCTGTAGATTACATTGAGCTTTACCCTCATAAAAGAGATCCAGTGTACACTGAAGCATGTATAATCAGTCACCTGACAACTGTTCCACATGTCTGTCATCACATGGATAGTATGAACAACACTTTGATGCAAAACTTGTCCAACCAATAGCAGTACACTGTGATGCAGCGCTGGAACAGCAATCTTGGCAAAATAGGTCTGAGTTGGAACCTTGCATTTCATGCAGATGGCTGCAACAAATTCTAAGACTCCCACTCTATCCAGAAAAGTAAAAGGAAGAAGGTCCAGCACTATTATTTTTGTCAGCTTTCCATTGTACAAGCGTAGCATTGGGTGGTTCCAGCAGCAGAGCCCCTTCTGCCTAAACATGCCTAAACATGCCCATAATATTACCCTGCATTGTTTCTTCTTTTCTGGGGCTACTGACACATGTGACTTTTGAGAAGGTGGTGGTAGACTCAGTGCACATCATGGTGAGGCAGTCACTGTATGCCAAGTTGTATCCATCTGACTCTGAGTCTTGTGCCATTGTGAAGTCTCTGAGACTGGAGAATCAGCTGGTGCACTGCTTGGGACAGGGCTGCTTTGTGTGAGGATGTCACTCTCTTCTTCATCATCATCACCTCCCTCAGTGATTGGACTTCTAGCCAATGTTTCCCTGCTTGCCTCAATTACACCATCACAACCACATTCAGCAATTTTTGTAAGGTGCTCCTCACACCGGATTATACAATGTTTTTAACCAGGCTAACCTCAAGAAAAACTTGTGTGGCAAATTGTCTGATTGCAATGTTCTCCTCAACTTTCCTAGTCATATAAAAGTCCCAAATCGGGAAGGAGTACAATTTTACTGGGCCACTGTTAAAACCTGAAGAAGAACTGTAGGTAGGTCGGCATGTAGTTGATTGCATCTCTGTAGTGCATGCTTCTACTCAGGTAGTGGTTAGCGCAGGTTTCATCTGGAGCTTTGCAAATATGGGAGCTGGTGGTGTTTCCCATGTCACACCCATTGGAGCAGGTTGAATAGCAATGTCTGATTCCTCTGTGCCACCTTCCACATGATAGCTCATCATTATCATTCTCCTCAAAATCCCCTTACATAAGTCTAAGGCTTTTAAGGAATCTTCTTTTCCCTTACCTCTCCTGGATGCTGATGGGGTCCACGCTGCATCTATATCAACATCATCAGAAGTGATGCTTGAAGAAGTTGGTTGAGAGTACCCTGCCTTTTCCTTGCTGGACGTCTGGGAGCCAGAGATTCTAAAAGAGGAGGTTCTTGCTCAGCAGCATGCAAGTTTTTAAGTTTATTTTTATTTATGATTACGGAACTCTCATGAGATCCACATAAAAGACATAGCATTACATTCCATAAAATCTTGGATAATTGATATTACATTACATAGAATAATGAATAAAAATACAGAGTGAACTGGATGTCGAAACAACCAACTAATACAGAGTCAAAAAACATTTTAAAAAATTATACAATTTAAAACAGAACATTTCATTAGGGGGTTGTTCATAGCCGCAATAAAAACAGTAGCAGACAGAATATTCAATTGGAGACAGATGGGTCTTAGCCACTGGGCAAACAAAGATGACATGGAGCAAGTCCTGATTTTTCATATGGCAGAGATCACATAAGGCTGATGAACCATACCATCTGGATAAGAGAGATTTCAAAGGAAGTAAGTCCTGCCTTAGTAAAAACAATAGACGCCTGACTCCATGAGGAATGTTCCAAAAAACATAGGGTTGCGCATTCCTCACCAGACAGGAATCAATAACTGGAGTGGTGCCTTTTTTTAGAGTACGAGTCTCTCTATCCGGTCTAAATCCTAATTCCCAAGATGCGGAATTCAGGAGGGTTTTCAGCTGATATGCAGATAAAGAAAACAAAACAGCTTCATCTAGTTGTAATTGGCTCACAGCACATCTAAAAATGTTTAGAATTAAAGAGTAATCATTAAAATTTCCAAGCAGCTCAGTTTTTATAAGATGTCTTAATGTGCCAGGCTCACCCTTTGCCAGGCTAAAGACCCAGCGCACACTCCACGCTAGACCATGAACCCAGCTGCTACGTAATCCGAATTCCTGTCTAAGAGCAGCTGTTGAACTAGTTGTGTTGACAGATAAAAGGCTACATAGGATTTTACCTTCAGAGGAGTTCAAGAAACTCCAGCTTTTCATATCGATTAACTCCATTCCGTAAAGTAAGGAGGCAGGAATTTTTGCTCGATATACCTCCAGCAGTATCGAGAAATGTCTTCTACCTGTGGCCTTATATAGTGAAACCAAACTCTTTCCATGGACAAAAGCTTTCCGGGTGTTATTAGCTATGTGAGCTTTTTTACTGAAGTTGCCCGTAACAATTTTGCCAAGAAAAGTATAAGATTGCACTACTTCCAACTTTTGGCCCCCCACAGTCCAATGAAAGTTTGCATATTTAGAATTCTTCCTACCCGTCAAACACATCACTTTACTTTTTGCAATATTTATCAGCAGATGATGTTTACCTGTATAATTGTACAAAGCATGCAGGCGATTATTCAACCCTTTAGGCGTTAGGTCAAGAATCAAAATGTCATCAGCATACATAAGACATACGATTGGGGAGCCCCCCAAGTTCAGAACAATACCTGTACTTGCAGAAAGAACCTGCAGTAGATCGGCTATATATAGGGAAAACAGCAAAGGAGCCAATAGGCAGCCTTGCTTTAACCCATTAGCTGTGGAGACAGTCCTCTTTCCCCACCCAACAACACTCTGCACCAGGTATCTGAATGCAAGGCATGGACTAATCTGATAAGAGTGGATGGCATCCCTAAATTGAATAACTTTCCCCACAGCAATGTTCTATCCACTTTTGTCGAAAGCTGTGGAGAAATCGATAAAGGTGCCATAAACTCGCCCTCCACGAACCTTGACATATTTCTCCGTTATAACCTGGAGTGCAGTCAGATTATCTAGGGTACCGTGCCTTTGCCTAAAACCGGTTTGTTCATAGGGTACATTTTCGGCCTTAGACACCCAATCGTTAATTAAATTAAGAAGACATTTTGCAAAGACCTTGCCAATAGCATCTAATAGAGCGATTCGGCGGTAGTTTTGAGGTAGGTCTCTGGCCCCTTTTCTAAAAAGAGGGACTAGTATGCTCCCTTTCCAAGATGGAAGAACTGTTCCACTAATAAAACAAAATTTAAACACTGGGTAAAGGATTTTACTCCGTAATTCACTCTGATGTTTTAGAACAGAAATAGAGACCTCATCCGGACCCATCGCGCCAGAAGAGCGCATGCCCTTGATAGCTAATTCGATGTCCTTTTCGGACGGGGGATCATAGGGAAGATTGTCCTCGTAAAGAGAATCATTATCGCGTTGCAAGCCATTACTGCTATACAAATGCTTAATATATTGCACCTAGATCTGCTCGTCAATTGAAATTTGCGTGGGTCTGGATCTAGAACCTCAACCTTCGCCAATTAATGACCAGAATGTCCTGGCGTGACCCTTATGAGAGGATTCCCGGAGTTTGATCCATAAAGAATCGTCCTTATCTCTTTTCAGTCTAGCCTTCAACCTGGTTCTCCTTCTTTTTAACAGGACTCATTTATGGTACCTTTCCTGGTTAAATAATAAATATTGATCCCTTATCAATTTATTTATTTCAATATTCAATTGCCGAAGGGGTTTAGGGATTACTGTAGGTTTTTTAGCAGGAAGGGCTTTCTTTGCTATTGAGGTTACTAATTTTAAAAAATCTGAAAAACCTAGGAGTTTTCTCCCATCCCATTGGGACAAATTCTCCACAGTAGATACCAAGGTACTCAGCAGACTCTTGATAGCCCAAAATTCCAGTAACATTTCCCTGACTTGGCTCCAAAATTTACCAAATCAGTATCAATGTGCCAGGAATCCGACAGAAGGGGCTTGAGATCAACTGTAACAGTCAACACCTTGTGGTCACTTGGTTCCGAATTAACAACCAAAACATCCTTCAGGAAAGGGAAGAAGGAGCTATCTGCTACTACATAATCAATAATTGATTCTCCATTTTTTGATTTATGTGTAAAAGCTGCAGAGATGTCAGAGGGGAGCCTGCCATTTATTACTAGGCAATCCACCTTAGATAGACCTTCCAAAATTAATTTCTCTCTTTTGTTGGACTTAATATTCACCGGGAACTGAGCTTGCGGAATATGGAGAGATTCTTCCTTAAGCTTATTCCTGAACAGGTCGAGGCAACAATTAGACATTTTGCAGTTAAAGTCCCCTAATAACAATATATGCGGAGGGGATGTAGCATCCATAAGCTTAAGTATAAAGGAGAAAAGCGACTTTAGGCCAACATTAAAGCAAGTGTCAGGTGGAATGTAAGTGTTTATCAGGACAAGCGATTTAGTTGGGCCATCCCTAACCAATTTTTTCAGAGTTACTGCCTGGAACAATTTATTTGGCTCTAAAAAATGGGAAAAATTCCAATTAATCTTATTGGAGAGTAAACAAGCTAATCCACCCTTTGCATGGCCTCTCCTAGAGGGGAGTGCACTACCATCTAAAACATAATACTCTTTTTCCATCGTTAGTTTCCCCTCGACCCAGGTCTCCTGAAGGCAAATAACATCAGCTTCTAGGGATTGCAAGAATGACAATTTTTCCGGACTATTCTTCAAACCTGCAATGTTCCAAGAAAGAATTTTTAAATCAGTGTTAAAAATGTAAATGCGGTTTAAGGTTAGAGGTGGATTTGCTTGAGAGAACGCCAGGCAACCAACTCCATTTAGAAATGTCATCCATCAAAACTAGTTTAGAAGGAGGATTTTTATAGATTACTTGTCGTTCGTTTTTTGATGCACATATTTTGAAATCCTCAGTTTTAGCTGAGGACCACTCTGTAGTAAGGATTTACTCCGTGGATTGTTGACAAGTTAGTGGATAATTTGTTACCCTGTTCCTCAATGAAGAAAGGGGTAACATCTATCCCTCTTATTTGTAATTCCTCTGCCCAGTGAAAGATATGATTTAATACCAGTTTAGAATGAAATTTAACCCTGGCTGTTTTCCCTATGGTGAAGTTCAGAAGGGATACCAAGTCTAGATCGGAAGATTGAATTAGTTTTAGACTTTCGATCTCTCGGAAACATTTGAGAAGTACCGATCTATTTAAGATAAGATCGGTATCAAAAAGAGGAATAAAATCCAAGAAGGCGGTATCTACACTTTCTTTCTCCTGAATAGACAGAATGGGGACATGCTCAATTACAGGTAAATCCTGAAATGGTTTAGCCAGAGGATTAAGGGTTGGGAGTAAAGCATTTACGGGGAAAATCGATTCAACAGTTCGAGAATAGCTCGAGGGTCCTGCAGATTCAATAATAATATTTGCATGTTCCCCTTTGGAGGCACCAGTTGTGTCATCAGGTAGGTTAGGTGACAACTCTTCAGGGTAGGATTTTTCTGGCGAGGCCTCTAAATTGCTTTCAAAATTAATTTTCCTCTGTCTTTTTTTATAGAATCTTCGGATGGGTTTCCTTTTTTTAGCTCTATTCTTTTTTTGCATTGAGGGTACAACCTTTTCATCATTATTTGGGAGATCAGCACGTGCCTCTTTTTCTTTTTTTATATGAGGGGTAAATATAGGAAATACAGGAGGCGTTTCCATGTTTTGCATGTCAACCGAGTCAATCAAGGGTTCTATCTCTTCATCAAGGATGGCGATACAATTGCCTCCAGCTGAAACTGCATTGTCGACTATAAGACTCGCCGGGATAGCCGCTATCTCAGTTCCGATCCGACCTTCGGAAACGAGATTCAGGTCCATTTGAACGGGGTCTAAAATTTCCATCTCCTTTGTTAACCTCTTGTCTTTACTCGTGTTCACCAATAAGTTGGCAGACTCAAGATCTGACACGAAATCGGTCCCACCTTTATTATGTAATAGCACCCTAAGAATTTGGGTTACAGTATCAAGGACACAATCTGAGCCTCCAACAAATGTTTCCAGTAAAAGTAGAATGGATGATAACAAGTGTTCTAAAGAAGACAAGGATTTAGAAATTAAATTATCGTTGCCAATAAGAGAACTAGGGAAAATGTTATTCATATTAGTGCCAGGGCTAGAGATGAGGTTTAGCTGAGATAGTGAAAAATCTAATTTGTTAGAGGGCGTGCTGCTGTAGAGATGAAGCCTAGGGGTTAAAGGAACTTCTTGAGCATTTGTATTGACCAGAGCTTTAGCATGAGCAAGTTCCGAATACCTCTTTTGGGACTCTAAATCTATATCAGGTAATGTAAAATCAAACTCCGTGATTACGGGGGTATGAGGTGAGCCAGGAGAGACTTTTGATTCCTCCTTAATTGGCTGTGTTGGGTTAAGCACTGCTAACTCAGATAATTTTAAAGAAATATCATTAGAGGTTTTTAAATTGTTAAAACCAAAAGCCCCAAGGGGGTGATCCATTTGCCTCTGTAAATCTATCAAAACAAGAGGCGGACCCCCCCACTATTTCAGAGGAGAGTTTCCCAGGGTGGGGCGTTAAGGGAACCTCAATCTGAATGATATTATCCTTAACAGGGAGAGAAACTGCCTCTGACTCTTTGCCCTTTAATTCATCAGAGTTTAGGGCATCAGACACAACTTTATCCTTTCCCCTTTCCCATAAACTGTACAGTTGGCATTGACCTTTCAATTGCAGGGTAGAATTAATTTTATTCCGCAGGGGATTAGATTTCGTTTTAGAACATGACCTCCCCACTAATACTCGGCCTGAACAAAGTTTTTTTGCCGTCATAATAAGAAACAGAAGAGCACAACAGAAAAAGCAAAACAGTAATATATCACTCTTAACCAGAAATAGGATAAGTTCAATGAACAAAGAAATAAATAGGAAGACAAAATACAGTGACGGCTAAGAGTGTTGAAGTGCCTAGGGGATTTAAAATGCAAACAACTAAGTGTGGCAAATTAATAGAACAAGCCAAAGGGACGGGGCCCAGCCCAGCCTACTTCAGCCTCTGACGGCCGCAGACGGTCCCGCCCTTGTCCCGGGCTTCTCCCGGGACGCTCCCGCGCGGCGGGGGACTGGGCCTGATTATATAGGGAGGAAAAATAGGTAAAGGGGGGAGGCAGGGAGAGCAGCCCAGGTGGAAGCAATGGGCTCACAGGGACTCCTGGGATATGGAGCCCCTGATACTATGCTCGCAGCTCTGACTCAGCACACCCCGAGGACCTTTCAGGCAGCGCAGCCCCTCTGCAGCTTCAACTCCCGCTGAAGGATTCAGCGCTGCGGGACCCGCGAAGCGGGTCCAGCGAGTTGTTGTAAGTGGAGGGGCAAAGAACAGCAGTAGCAGTTAGTCCAGTGGCGAGGCAGCAACAATAGTTCCTCAGACAAGTGGAGAATATCCAGAACAAGCCACAGGTATCCGCTTTTACTCCATCGATAAGGGGGCAGGGCAGGCAGGGAGAGCAGCCCAGGTGGAAGCAAAGGGCTCACAGGGAGTCCTGGGATATGGAGTCCCTGATACTATGCTCGCAGCCCTGACTCAGCACACCCCGAGGACCTTTCAGGCAGCGCAGCCCCTCTGCAGCTTCAACTCCCGCTGAAGGATTCAGCGCTGCGGGACCCGCAAAGCGGTTCCGGCGAGCTGTTGTAAGTGGAGGGGCAAAGAACAGCAGCAGCAGTTAGTCCCATGGCGAGGCAGCAACAATAGTTCCTCAGACAAGTGGAGAATATCCAGAACAAACCACAGGTATCCGCTTTTACTCCGTCGATTAAGGGGGCGGGGCAGGCAGGGCGAGCAGCCCAGGTGGAAGCAATGGGCTCACAGGGACTCCTTGGATATGGAGTCCCTGATACTATGCTCGCAGCCTTGACTCAGCACACCCCGAGGACCTTTCAGGCAGCGCAGCCCCTGTGCAGCTTCAACTCTCAGTTGTGCTCAGAAAGATGTACTTTTTCTGCTGGCGGCTGCTGTCTACTTTGCTCTGTTTCCTGAAACAATTGTGTACTACTTTGCATAAAGCCCTTTGACATGCAACTCACTCCCATGTAAAAGGTGAAAAATATGATGCTTTTTAGTACAAATAGTTAATTCCTCGTTACTGTGACGTATATACTGGAAGAGCTGGGATGGAGTCAATGGCACAGCAAGTTCTGATTTAAGTGCAGCTGCCTGCCACTAGCACATTTCATTTTTTTAACATTTGCCAAAAGTCTGGAAGTTTCAAAGTAAAGCATGTGTACTGCACACGCTTAATCCAATCCACAAAATATTGCAATTTAACAAGGCCAAAAAGTTGTGAACAGCACATTGGTGGACAGACTCATGAACTCGCAGGCTCTCCCTCCCCTAAATATGCTGCCAAAAGCAGATGCCACGTTACTGTGTTGGAAAGACAGTAGAAGGGCTCGGTGATTGTCAGTGGCACAAGCAGCTCCGTTTATTGTGAAGCTGAGTGCCGCTGTAAGGACGAAAAATATGGTGCAGTTTAGTAAAAGTAAAGAATTCCATAATACTCCGTCAGATATACTGGAAGGGCTGGGAGAGCATCAATGGCTCAGGAAGTCCTGCTTTACGTTGATCTGAATGTCACTGGCATATTTGATTTGTATGACATTTTCCGAAAAACAAATTGCAGGATAGAGAGTATGTGACTGCACATGTTTATTGGATGTACCAGCTATGTGAAATAAAATATTGAGAAATGTAAATAATCCAGTTCAGTAGGGCCAAGAAGATGTGAACAGCACGTTGGTTGACTCGCGAACTCGAACAGTCTCCCTCCCTCTAAAAATTCAGCAAAAGTAACAGATTTCATGTTACTGAGTAGGAAAGCCAGGAAGTGTAGGGACAATGTCAAGGGCACCACAAACCTTGAGTAACGTGCAACTGACTACCACTTTAAAATACGAAAAATATAGTGGCTTTTAACAAAATTAGGAGATGCCATCATTCTGTTTTGGAAAGACTGGGCGGGCTGGGGCAGTGCTAGTGGCACTGCAAAATTATGCTTGATATGCAACTCACTCCCACTGTAAATGGTATAAAATATGGTGCCTTTTAGTAAAATTAAACATGTCATGTTACTAAGTCGGATATACTTGAAGGGCTGGGGCAATATCAGTGGCACAGGAAGTCCTGCTTAATGTCCAGATTACTGCCACTGTAAAATACGAACAACATGGTGGCTTTTAAAAAAAAAGGAGATACCTTGTTACTGTGTTGGAAATACTATAAGGCCTGGAACAGTGTCATTAGCACAGCAAGTCGTACTTCATATGAAGATAACCACTGGGCGAGTACCCTTTTATAACCATTGTGACAACCCTTTAGCAAAAGAAGGAGATGCCATGTTATTGCATCTAAAATGCTTGAAAATCTCGAACATTTTCAATAGAATGGCAACTCCTTCTTAATGAGCAACTAACACTGGCACAGAAGCCTTTGATAACTAATACGGTAAATACGAGAGTTCATATATAATGAGTATCTTAACATCCTATAATTCTTTTTTGTGTCAATTTTTTTTATTGGTTATTAAAGAAGAACATAACCATACAAGTAACACACAGTATAGTAAACTCTCATGGCCTAATATCATTACGGATATCTGTGTGTATTTAAAAGGAGACATTACTCAAAGTAAGGAGAGTGAATGAGGGAATTGGGGGTATATTCGAGAGTGGGAGTAAAAGACAAGAGGAAGGGAGGGGGAGGGAAGAGAAAGGGGAGGAAAAGGAGAAGGGGGAAAAGGAATTATATATCAAGATTGGACAGATAGACAATATTCTTTAGAATGTATCTATGGGGTAGATGGTAAAGGGGGAAGGAAAGCAGTTATATTGGGGATTGTTGGAAAGAATATAATATATTGGGGACCTGAATCAGTGGAAGGGATCATCATCCATACAAGGATGGTATACATTGATTCTGCAGGATAAAGCGGTGAAAATTCTCAAAAGTGTGGGGGTAGACAGATGTATTATAGGACTAAACTGGGTAAGGGGCATGCTGTGTGTAGTGTCTAGCACCACTCAGTAAATAGAGCCACAGAGTAATTCAATAGTAGTAAAAAATGAGTGAGGTGATGGAGGCAAATCAACTTACCAGGAGGGGGAAGAAGTTGGGGAGGGGAGATAGGAAAAGGTGGGGGGGGAGAGAGAGGTAGGATGGAGCGGGTGAAGGGGGAGGGATGATGGTAAGGGGGAGGAAGGGAAGATGCGCGCATAGTAAGTGAAAGTGATAGATAAGGGGGGAAGGAGAGAGGGGAGAGGAAGGAATGAAGAAGAAGAGGGGATAAAGGCAAAATAGAAAGAGGAGGAAAGATGCAAAATAGGGGAGGAGGACATGGACAGTTGGTATTCCAAGTATCACAGAGAAAAGCGGACCATATTTGTTGGAACATTACATCCTGGTCAAGTAGGCTATATATAACATGCTCATTGGACGCTGTTTGAACCATTGCCACCATCCAGTCTTCTGGTGCGGGAGGAGTAGATGATGTCCATTGCCTTAAGATGCAGATTTTGGCTGTAGAGAGTGCTGTGTGCAAGAGACAGCGTTGTGGGCGAGTAATGTCAGGCAAATTTCTGTGGTCGTGAAGCAGAAAAATAGGGGAAGAAAGGAGAAGTTGGAATGGAATTGTCCTACTTAGAGTATTTCCCATGTAGGTCCAAAAGTACTGTATAAAGGACATTCACATAATATATGTGGGAGATCACAATTTGCACTCCAGCAGCTCCAGGACTTAGAATTCAGCAGCAGTCCAGATCAATGCAATTTCAAAGGTGTCCAATACCTGTCATGTAAAGTTTTGAATAGACAGAAGGCCAGATGTACGACCAGCAAAATTGCAACTCGCAAATTGCGACTCATTTGCGAGTCGCAATTTGCGAGATGCAATTTGCCATGTACAACAATGTGTTTAGCACTGTTTGCGATTCCCAATGGGGTTGAAAATTGCTAGGCAGCAGACCACCATCTCTAAAAACTGCTTTATAATAAAGCAGTTTAAAAAAAAAATGCAGCCTGTTTTCCTTAAAGGAAAAGGGGATGCATTGAAAAAAATGAAACACTTTCATTTCATTTATTAAGGGCAGGTCCCTGGGACCACTGCCTGCCCTTAAAAAATATTTTTAGAGACAGTCACAAAGTGGAAGGGGTCCTTGCGACTGCATTACCACCCTCCTAAAGAAGTTGGTAATTTGCCAGTGTTTCACGACCGCAATTATGGTCACAAAACATTCGTACATTGATTCACGTACGCAATTAGGAAGGGAACGCCCCTTCCTAATTGCGACTCGCAATTCCTAAACAGCGAGTTGCAAATAAATTGCGGAGACCAGGAAGTAGGGGGAGTGAATATAAATGGTTGGTTAATATACCAAATAGTGCCGACATACATCACTCCCTTATAACAATCCCATATGAGGAGATATTCCAAAATCAGTGAGGGATCTAGTGTCCAAGAGAGGGAACCTAAGCAGCTTCTCAAGCAGTGTTGCAGCTGTAAGTGTCGTGAAGAATGTTGCGTGAAGGTCAAATTCCTCACTAAGTAGAGTGAAAGATTTTAGTTCCCCATTTGATATGACCTTTTCCAGTGTCTGAATACCCTTCATTCTCCAGCTAGACCAATAAAGCGCACAGCCATTTATTTGAATACACTCATTACGCCAAAGAGAACCTTTGGAGGGCAAACAGTGGTTGACTCGTAAACGACGATGTGCCCAGTGCAATGCTGATATGTAGCCTGCATCGGGTCTGGGGGTGATGTTTGTGGGGCACGGGCTCCATAGAGAAAGTCAAGGCCATCACCACAGCCAATAGGCGAGTGTTCTGTAGCTACCCATTGCGGGGGGTCAGATGTGCCTGGAAGTAAACATACCAATTGTGAAAGGTGTAGTGCTAGGGAGTGGTGTTCCAAAGAAGGTAAACCCAAACCACCATGAGATCAACAAGCTATTAGTTTGGCAGCGGCCAGGTGGGGGTGAATGGAGCCCCAGACAAACATCCATACACGAGCATCTGTACTGCACAGGGTGGTCAGGGGCACTATCGACAATAACATCCCTAGGGTGTACGTCTAGCGTGGTATTGTGACCATCCTCACAGCTTGTACTCTTCTCCACATAGACAATCCCAGGAGGGACCATTTGGCGAAGTCAGTATCCATTTGTGTTATAACAGTTGTTAAGTTATCTGTGATCATTCCTTCCATGCCACAGTTAACCAAAATTCTCAGGTATTTTAGTTGTGACAATTTCCAGCAAAAGGGGTAACCATCTATCAAAGCTTTTCCCAATAAAAGTGGGAGACCCTCGCTTTTGTCCCAATTTGCCTTGTAACATGACAGGACTTTAAATCCGTCTATTATCTCTAGCAGGGCTGGAATAGAGTGAGGCAGGTCCCTAAGGGTAAGAAGAATTTTTTCAGCATAGAGGTATAATTTAGATGTACCTCCTGCTGTGAGTATACCTTTTATTTGTGGTGAGTGACGAATGAGGGAAGCAAGGTGTTCCAGAGCCAGTAGAAACAGGAGGGGGGAGACAGAACAGCCCTGACGAGTGCCCCTACGAATAGGAAAAATGTCTGAAATAAATCCTTCACAATTAACCTGAGCTATGGGATTATCATAGAGCAGGCGTACCTTGGAGATGAATTGGTCACCTAGGCTGAATCGTTTCATTGTGGCAAAGAGGTATCCCTAGTCGATGCGGTCAAACACATTTTCTGCATCAAGACAAAGGGCCACTTTTGGCATATCACTTGCAGTCCACAAAGTGTGAGACAATGTTCAGAGATTGTTCCTGGAGGAATGACCTGGAACAAAGCCGAACTGTGTGTGACGATTAATGGATGGAATGATTTTTCATAGTTGTGTTTCTAGGATACTGGCCCAGACTTTAAAACCACTGTTTAAAAAGGAAAATGGGGCAAAGGCTGCCAAAAGAAAGAGGGTCTTTGCCCGGCTTAGGGATAACAGCAATCATTTCTCTATTAGAGATAGTACCTAATGATGACATCTGGACAGCCTCATGAAAGGCAGAGCGTAAAGTATCAATTATGCTGTTACAAGACCACTTATAACATTCCCCAGGGAAACCTTCTTTGCCTGGAGATTTGTGGTAGGGTAATTTGGCAGCAGCTGCTGCAATTTCTTCCTTATTAATGTCCCCTTCAAGAACTCTTTGTCTCCGTCAGTAAGGAGTGGGAGTTAAATATTCTCAAGACAATTAAATATTGGGGTCTCCGGAGAGCAAAGGCTCTCATAGAATGAGGTAAAGGTATTTTGTTGTTTGTTGTAAAACCCTTGTTGAAGAAGTAGAATAAATCGCCAACAGACCTCACCAACATGCGCCCCATTACTTTACTTCCTGTCCTTAGCAAAATCACGGAGCAGTTAGTACATGAGGAGCTTAAAACATTTGCAGAGGCCCATAACATTCTGCACCCTCAACAATCGGGTTTTCGCTCCGGTCACTCCACCGAAACAGCTTTGATCGAACTTGCTGATTCCATCAAGTTCCTGCAGGATGAGGGTAGGCAAGCTGTCCTCATCCTGCTTGACCTCACAGCAGCGTTCGACACTATCTCGCATGCCATTCTGATTAACAGAATGCGAGAGATTGGCGTGACAGACACAACCTTGGCATGGATTTCATCTTTCCTACTAATAGGTCCCAGACTGTGTCCCTCGGTCCCTATCTATCCAGCGAAAAACCCATCACATCTGGAGTGCCCCAGGGGTCTATATTAAGTCCTCTTTTTTTTAACATCTACATGGCACCCCTCCTCGCTGTGATTGAATCACATGGGATTCTTGTCACGTCATATGCTGACGACACTCAATTGGTCGTCACTATCGACAAACAGTGGACGGACGCAGACCTACGGTTCAAAAACTGTCTCTCTGATGTATTCAAATGGCTAAATACAAACCACTTAAGATGCAATAGTGCCAAGACAGAAATCATTCCACTGGGTAAAAATCTGTCTTTCTGTCCGAAAGACTGGTGGCCCTTAGGATCAGAAAGTAGGAAATAAAGTGAGCGACCCAATAAACCTTTGGGGGCTTGGGTGAGAACGTGATAAGGATGGGTAGTGTAGCCTCCAAAGGAGTTTGTTCATAAGAGTCAGTTAGTTGTTCAATAGTAGTGTGACAGGTAAATTAATTATCCTGAGTGAATTTAATTTTTAACAATGGAATGAAAGGATAGACACTTAAGACTAACTAAACAGAACAAAACTTAACATTTAAACAATACAGTTGTGACAAAAACCAATGGACATGTGTATAGGCAAAAAATAGATTTTATCAAAATTCATTCATAAAGGGAAATACAATACAGAAAAAATATGTAAAACAGTAATACAGGATGAGGATCATACAGTAAATCAAAATCACTGTAAAGCCTGTGGAACGCCTATCCAAGAGGATGTAGATAATTTTCTTAAGATAAGGCTGGGAGTCGACGTTTCGGTCTTTATAGGTAAGTCTCAAAGACCATCATCAGGACGGAGGAATGTTAGTATTGTTACTCCCTAATAAAATAGAATAAAACAATTTTACTATCAAATGAAAACTAAATTAGATATTTCATAATTACACTATACACGTGGATACAACCAATTAGACAACAGACCAGACATATAGCTTAATGGCCTGCATTCAACTAAATACATAATAACAGAAAACATGTACATGATATTTACAACGGAGACATGACATCAAGTGCTATTTTGCGTTTACGTGGAAAAATTATTTACAGTGCTGTGGCTTTACAAAAATAAACAGTCATAAAGAGCCTATTTGCAACCGAATTTTAGGATATCTCAGGCTATTACCATGAGGCATTATTTAAAGTGCATTGACTCAATCTAAAACTAGACAGTTATAAGAGCCGTTTTGCAAATAAATTTTCTTTAGCTATTGTAAAACTAAAGGCAAAAATAAGGTAGCGCCAGTCAGGTTTGACCATACCGAAAGTTATACTATGGTGTACATGACCTTTGGTTTAGTCATATTGGCTCTAAGGGCAAGCATATTTATTTTAAAACAATCACTGCCCAACTGGTCTAATGATCATTTTGGTATGATGTAGATACAGTCAGTACCTTGAAATGGAACAGACTTTCTTCCTATGTTGAGACGATGTATTATATAATATATACAGTCTGGACAGGTCTTTATCTGTAACATTGAATGAAGGAAGATTAATGCCTGTGTTAATATCGTTATCTATAGTGATTTTGAGAGTTAATGTGGTTGTGTTATTACCTCTGTTGGAGCGGGGACAAGCAGTTTAAGGAAAGGTTTCGCTATTAATTCGTCCCACCTCACACAATTTTTGAGGGTTTCAGTATCGTTGAGGAACCAGCATCTATGGGGGTCAAATGGTTTCAAGAATTAGAATGTAAATGCGTGTGAACATTGAAAATGCGCACATCCCAGTAATTGGGCACTCCCTCTGGTTCAAAAGTAAGTTGACTCCATATAGTTTTGTAAATTTATTCAATTTGAATTATTTCATAAGTTCATCATTGAATTCTTTTCATCCAATTAATGATATTTAGGGGGCTCGTCCGGGACGAGCCCCCTAAATATCATTAATTGAACATTGACTCCAAAACTATATGGAGTCAACTTACTTTTGAACCAGAGGGAGTGCCCAATTACTGGGATGTGCGCATTTTCAATGTTCACACGCATTTACATTACAAATCTGGCGTAAACGGACGGGCACGCCACCAGTTGGAGCACCTTTAAAACATATGAACATACTTTTGAAGACCTATCTTACCTTTCTAGCAACCACGCAGTGCATTGCCTATCCCACATTTTGAGTTTCAAGAATTAGAAACCACTTTCTAAAAATGAGCATAAGTCCGAAAGCTTGAATATATAAACAGGGACCGTTTACCTGTTATAGTATCATGGAGGGAATAGGTAATCTTTCCTCTTGGGACAATGCTTCTTGCAAACTGGTCAAGAAAGCAATCTGGATGAAACGATCTAGGGATAAAGAGTGGCCAAATAATTACAACCCATATATATATTTAAGCTAAGTTGAGCAGAGTCCAAGGACTCACAGCATGGGCAGGGAGTAATTACCTGTATTAATCTCGAGCGTTCATTAGTAGCGGGAGGTCTCAGCCATCAATCTGCACAAGATACTGCGGTGAAAACCGCCCGTATTTAAGCATGGCTCGTTTGGAAGTCGAGAGAGGACTGTACTGACTGTTGTATGCGCGCCATCTTGGACTAGTAAAATGTGTGTTTATAGATCGTTTAGCATTCTGAACGTGCTGGTAGTTATAGACCGTTTAACATTCTAAACGTGCTGGTATATTTGAAGCCATTTCTATGTAATGAAAACAAAATAGAAATGTATAGAATCACAATTCGGGCGAGAAAGGACTATACTGACTGTTGTATAGGCGCCATCTTGGACTGGTCAAAATGCGTGTTGATAGACCATTTAGCATTCAAAACATGTTTGTACATTTAAAACCAATTCTATATGGTGAAAACAGATAAAAACAGAAGGAATCACAATTTAAGCGGTTATGACTATGTATTCACAATTTTGTTCAAATGTAATATTTTTGTACTCTCTGCCCATATTTTGACAATTTCGTTTCTATGTGAGTCAAAAAGACAGCAGTATACTTAATTGTATTTCAACAAATTAAACCAGACGAAGAATCTGCATTGGTGAAAATTATACATTGAAGTTATAGAGTCACTTTTATAGCATTCAGAAAAATGACACTATGCACTGTGACATCCCAGTAATTGGGCACTCCCTCTGGTTCAAAAGTAAGTTGACTCCATATAGTTTTGGAGTCAATGTTCAATTACATGTTAGTTGTTCAATAGTATCAACAAACTCCTTTGGAGGCTACACTACCCATCCTTATCACGTTCTCACCCAAGCCCCCAAAGGTTTATTGGGTCGCTCACTTTATTTCCTACAACCTTGCGCAGACAGCTGTCTGTTGTGAGCCGCTTAACTGAGTGGTTTTCTTTCTGTTTCAAACATCTATGTCTGATGCAGAAACTCTAGCTTATACAGATGAATACATCTTAAAAGTTGCATCTGGCCCTTCTTTACTTGGCAATAAAGGCCCGGTTACACAACTACCATACGAATCAGACATTAACCAACTTGAACGCCTGAAGAAAAAATTGGTAAGAACTGAGCTTCATGCCAAGTTCCTAACTGACTGCTTAAATTCTAATATCATACCTGCGGGACTTCAGATCCGCAATATTCCCATCATCTTTGTAGATGATGAGGAGTTCAAAATAGGCTTCAGTTTCTCCGCAAATCGATGCTCCAGAACATGGATGGTCTTGAGCATCGAAACAGCATTTAGACAAATTAAAATTCTAACCAAAGAAATTGAAACTCTTGAAGGCAAGATCACAAGTGATAGCACTATTACCAACAGTAAAGCCTTATTGGACAAAGTTAAACAAACGGTTAAGGAATTTGAAGAATTTAACTCCCATAAAAAAACTGAGAAATTACAAAACGATATCAAGAGATATAATAAAGAACGTACATATCCCTATCTCAGGAAAGACTTTTATACCAACCAAGGGGCAAACCAGCAGCAACCCAAAAGAGTCAACTTCTCTGATTCAGGATCTGAATCAGGCAGTGAAAAATCGTACGACCCTAACTACCATCGGTACGACCAACAACCGTCCACATCTAATAAGAGTTTTTTACCCCAGGACCAGAGGTCAACCAGACCCCCTCGGAGACCGCAGCCACCGAAACGGGGATGGTACCGCAACCAGTACACCCCGGGATTCCGGCAAACCCGGAACCAATATTACGAGGGGTAGAGACCAATCAGACAATCCCAATCTTTAACCTCTCCTCTCACCTCTTATCAGAACATGAAATATCTGTTCTATCACAAGGATTCAGTTATGTACCTACTTATAGAAACGATATATTCAATACAAAACTAGAATTATATCGCTTCTTTCGTACCATTCGCCTTCGCAATTATTTTGCTACCAACACCAGTGATCCCAAGAAAGGCATCACAGGCCTGAGAAATCCATCTACTTTTTATCCCACCAATGCAATGGTACGAAAAGAAATTCCAACTTTTGAAAATGCGATTCTAATAGAAATTGAGAATCTATTTAAAAAACCTGTAGGTTACAAATCAAATTTAACTAAACAACAACAATTGGCCCTACAGAATTTACAGAACCTCCCAACAGCCCTACTCAAACCTGCGGATAAGGGAGGTGGAATTGTGATCTGGGATAAAACAAAATATGACAACGAGATGCTTAAACAACTATCAGTTCCATCCCACTATAAAAAACTGAGTAGCAACCCCTCTCCACGCATAATGAAAGAGATTGAAAGTCTCAGCAAACAAGGTCTAGATGGAGGTTGGCTGACGGAAAAAGAAGCCTCATTCCTTGTTAATAAGACAGCCACCATCCCAGTAATTTATCTACTGCCAAAAATACACAAAGACCCGGTGGACCCCCCTGGTCGCCCAATTGTCTCGGGGTGTAATTCAATCCTAAAACCCTTAGCACAATACGCCGACTTTTTTGTAAGACCATTTGCAGTGGATAATCCTAATTACATCAGAGACACCATGTCGGTTATCAATGTAGTAGAGAATTTAAAATTTGACCCTATTGGTGATATCTTAGTTTCTATGGATATAGAAAGCTTATACACCAATATCCCTCAACCTGACGTATTAGACCTCCTAAATAAACTTCTAGAGTCAAGACCCAGACCACATCCAGTACCAACAGCATTCATTATGGAATGTATCAGATTATCACTTTGTGAAAACTTTTTCCTTTTCCAAAATAGCTACTTTCAGCAGCTCAAGGGGGTAGCAATGGGAGCAGTCTATGCCCCTGACATTGCTAATATTTACGTTTCCGCGTTTGAGGAAGAACATGTTTTTGATGTGGCGAATCCATTTGTTGATAATATACGCAAGTGGATTCGTTACATCGACGATGTCCTAATGATATGGCATGGCAGCATTCAAGAACTGGAATTATTCCATCAGTGGCTCAATGCGAGAAATGTCAATCTAAAATTCACTTTAGACCACAGTTCAACAGAAATGCCCTTCTTAGATATTACTGTAAAAATTGACGATAACAACTGTCTGTACACAACTCTGTTCACCAAAACTGCCAGAAACACCCTTCTTAGTTACAAAAGCCATCATCCCCAAGCCCTCAAAGATGGGTTACCTTTTGGTCAGTTTCTCCGTCTTCGGAGAAACTGTACCTTTAAAAATGACTACTTCTCTGAAGCTAACAAATTAAAATTGAAACTGATGGCACGTGGGTACCCTTCACGGCTACTACGCAAATCCATGAAACGGGCCTGGTACTACAACCGGGAGGCCCTCTTAAGTACCAGAGAGTGTCAAAATAAAAATGAGATTGTCTGTGTGTCTACTTTTGGCACACATTCAAATACTATCAAAAAAATAATTACAAGACACTGGTCCCTACCATGTTACAAACGTCACCTGTATTGGGTCACTATAAATGCAATAATTGTACAGCTTGTGCAACAACCTTAACAGTGAAGTCATGTGAAATCAACGGTATTAAATTCACAGCAAAATGTTTTTCTAACTGCAATACAAGTACTGTAATATACTGCATTCAGTGCCCATGCCAACTATATTACATTGGTAAAACAATTCAACCAGTTAAAAAAAGGATATTACAGCACCAATCTCGCATTAGGTGTGAGAAGGAGAATGCACCACTAGTTGAGCACTACCTCCGTTCTGGCCACAAAGAGACCGACATGACATGGTGGGTCTTGGAGGTCATTAAACCGAATAAAAGACAGAATAACCTTGACAGAATACTCTCCTTGAGAGAGGGCAAACTGATTTGCATCACAGACACTGTCAATAAGGGACTCAATTCCTCTACTGAATGGCATGCACTGGCATGTTTGACATAAAGCTATCTCCCTGTACAATATTGGAAAGTATAGGCTATGTTCACAACTTTATGTATATGAGCTATCTTCAAGCCCCTTACATGTCACAGTACATAGTGTCATTTTTCTGAATGCTATAAAAGTGACTCTATAACTTCAATGTATAATTTTCACCAATGCAGATTCTTCGTCTGGTTTAATTTGTTGAAATACAATTAAGTATACTGCTGTCTTTTTGACTCACATAGAAACGAAATTGTCAAAATATGGGCAGAGACTACAAAAATATTGGAAAGGGGCGACCATTCGGTCCCCCCGAACGTATGGTGGAGTACCACGATCCCCCCGGGAAGCCATCTTGGGCGGGAGGCGAGTCTCGGCTGGTATGCCCGAAGCGGCGTAGCCGGGGTGCGCCTTTTTCCCGCCCTAGAGTGGGTTGTCCTAGACACTGACGCGGCCGGCCACGCCCTCGGAGGCAGGCGGGGGCGGGTTTACGCCCGCCCTGAAGACGGATAAAAGGAGCAGAAGCCAAGAAAGCATCCTCTTGTTCCTGTGCTCTGAAGCTGCACCTCCCCGCTGCACGTGAGCTCGAGACGGAACGAAGAGCCAATTTTGAGCGTTGTAATCTTTCTTTTTGTCTTACAGATATTCCGTCTGAGAATGCCCAAGAAAGTCGGGAAGCGGGTCAGTACCGATCAGATGCTCCGCATGCTCATGAAGGAGGTAGCCGATTTGAAGAAGCAGGTGGCGGCTAAGGACGGGGAGGGAGGACCGAAACGGCCTTTGCCGGGAGCAGTCCCCGGTGGGAGAGGCAAGAGGTCCAGAAGGGGGGCACTCGGGGGGGAAACCCCGGTTCCCGATACCCCACTTGAGGAGCCAACCCCGACGCCGAAAGAAGGGAATCCGATCCCCGTGGTGGTCACCCCCGTGAACGGGGAGGATATGCCTCCCGAGTTAGCGGCGCAATTGGCAGCGTGGTTGGGAAAAGATAGCGAGGGCACCACGGCTGACGACGCCCGCGCAGTAATGAGGCAACTGCGGGAATCTAGGGAGGCTGCGAAGGCACCATCTTCTGTTAACGCATCAGGCCCAGGTTCGGTGGCAGATGCAGCGTCTGGTTCAGGTAAGCGGCCATTGCCGATTGCGGGGGAGGGGTCTGTACCTTCACGAAGGGAAAAGGTGGCTCAGCATGTTCCACTGGAAGTTAAAGAAAAGATTTGGGCAAATAAGTATGTGAACATTTTTTCTTTGCTTACCGATCATTACGAGATGGAGCATGTAAAGAGCCAAAAGGAGCTCATGCATCCGAGTGTTTGGCGCGCAAAAATGGCCGCCTTTAAGGTTGACGAAAACATTGGTACTTGGGGCAGAGCATGGGGCATTTTTACCTCCATCATGGGAGAGAGCAGGCCCGAGTTGTTGACCGAGTTGCCAATTTATCAATCACGTATCATGGAGTATTCCGTAGCATATGGGGGCAATCAGTGGTTCTGCTATGACAATCTTTTTAGAAAAGCTAAGGAACACGACCCGATTTTGACTTGGGATTGTTACGACTCCGTGTCATGGCAAAAAATGGAGAGTACAGGAATGTTGAAGGTACCATTGTTAGGGAGTAACGGGGGGGAATCTTCCCGCCAAAACTCTGGGACACCCTTTCGGACGGGTGCAGGTAACGAGTACCACTCGAAGCCGAGTGGCAACACAGGTAAAAGGGGGATCTGTTGGAATTTTAACAGAGGGAAATGTACGAGGCCCCAGGGGTCATGCAAATTCAGACATGAGTGTGGGGGGTGTGGGCAGCCATCCCATCCTGAGTCCATGTGCAGAGCCAAAACGGGTGATAACGGTGGTAAGGGAGGCGCCAAACAGGTCTGATATAGTCCGAGGGGCGCCTTTACCTACCCCGATTGATACCATGGCAATGATTCCTTGGCTCAACGAATACCCGGATCATGCTTCCGCTGGGGTGTTACGAAACGGGTTTTCATATGGTTTCCGCATCCCAGTGGGGGATTTTCAAGGTGTAGCAAATTGTAAGAATCAACTGTCGGTCTTGCAGCACACGGCGGTGGTACAGGTAAAGATTGGGAAAGAGGTGACTCGAGGTCGCGTCGCCGGTCCATTCGATTTGCCACCGGTTGCTAACTTTGTTTGTTCCCCTCTAGGGGTGGTCCCCAAGAAGGACCCGGGTGAGTTTCGGCTGATACATAACTTGTCAGCCCCACGTGGTCTTTCCGTGAATGACGCGATAGACCCGGAAGTGTGTTCGGTGCGGTACGCATCTTTCGATGAGGCCGTTGCCATGTTGAATCGCCTGGGGCCCGGGACGCTGATGGCAAAATCGGACATCGAGTCAGCGTTCCGGTTGCTCCCGGTACACCCAGACGATCAGCGTCTCCTTGGTTTTCAGTTTCAGGGTCGCTATTACATGGATAGATGTATGCCAATGGGGTGCTCGATTTCCTGTGCCTATTTCGAGAAGTTCAGTTGTTTTCTGCAATGGGTATTCACAAGGAAGACAGGTTTTCAACATGTTATGCACTATCTCGATGACTTTCTGTTTTTGGGGGCAGCCGGGGATCCTGAGTGTGGACAGGCTTTACATGAATTTCGTGTCTTAATGAATCAATTCGGTGTGCCATTGGCACCAGGTAAGACTGTGGGTCCCTCGACCTTGCTCGAGTTTCTGGGAATCGAGCTCGACTCGGTAGAAGGTTGTTTTCGATTACCCAAGGAAAAAGTGTTAAAATTCAGGTTATCCCTTGAGACATGTATTCGTGCAACAAAAGTAAACCTGCATCAATTGCAACAGGTGGTGGGTCAGTTGAATTTTGCCCTGAGAGTGATGCCAATGGCGCGCCCCTTTTCCCGTTCGATTGCACAAGCCATGGTCGGCCTGAAGGAAGGTCATCATCGCACGAGGCTCTCGGCAGAGGTTCCCCAGGACATGCGCATTTGGTTGGCATTCCTGGCGGATTTCAATGGTCGAGTTGTCTGGAACAGGCCGGCGATGTCCTCCGAAGAGCTGGGGCTGTGGACAGATTTGGCGGGGAGTATAGGTTTTGGTGCCATATTTGGCGCACAATGGTCGGCTCAAAAATGGCCGTCATGGTGGCACGAGTGCGGTTTGACAAGTAACATTGCTTTTCTCGAACTTTTCCCTATTTTGGTGGCACTGAAAACTTGGCCCGAGGGGTTCCGTGATCACTCTGTGGTATTCTGGTCTGATAACATGTCCGTGGTTGAGTGTATCAATAGTCAGGCAGCACGATGCAAATTGATTCTGAGACTGCTCAAGGAAATTGTGTTGTTATGCATGCAACTGAATGTACTGTTTAGGGCAAGACATGTGCCGGGGGTGATGAACCAAGCGGCTGATGCGCTTTCTCGTTTCCGTATGCAGGCCTTCTGGGGTTTTCTGCCCACAGCGGACCCGGTGGCGGCACCCTTTCCCGAAGCTCTCTGGTCTCTCGGTGCCCCGAACTACAAAACCTCGTGGGAGAGAGTTTAGCACCCAGGACGAGGAAGGCATATGAAGGGGCGTTCCGTTCCTATTGGGCCTTTTTGGGTACTGCTAGGGGGGAACTTTGGGGTCAGGAAGAGTTTGTAGTGAAATTTCTGCTCTCCTTACGTCGGGCAGGCAAATCAGTAGCTACGGCCCAGAGGCATCGGGCCGCCATTTCCTTTATGGCAAAGGCTCATGGGATCCAGGACCCGACAGCGTCTTTCGTTGTGCAGAAAGCGCTACGTGGGTGGCAACGCCTTGAGGGTCGCAGATTAGATGAGAGGCACCCGATAGGTCTGGATAGGCTGACCCTCTTATGGTCCGTACTCCCGGCAACGTGTTCATCCCAGTACGAAGCAGTGTTGTTCCGAGCCGCATTTGCACTAGCATTCCATGGGGCTATGCGGGTAAGCGAATTAGTGGCGAAGAACAAGCGGGATACGATGGGGGGATTGTGCCGGGAGCACATTCAGGTCAGGGGGGAGACGATGACGGTCTCGTTTGTTAGGTCCAAATCCGATCAGGGTGCAATCGGGGACTGCGTAATCATTCAGAGGATCCCCGGTTCTTCCATGTGCCCTGTGGTGTGCGTAGAGGAATACTTAGCGCAGAGGGTGGCAGCATGGGGGGGACCTTGTTGCGACACGCTGACGCCACCCCACTGACGAGGTTTCAGTTCCAGAGGGTGCTTGCAATGTCGATTTCGGCCGCGGGCTTGAACCCCGGCGAGTTCGGGACCCATTCCTTTCGGATAGGGGCTGCTACTGAGGCTACAGCCAAGGGTCTGAGTGTAGAGGAAGTAAAACGTGTGGGGCGTTGGTCCTGGAACTGTTATAAAAGGTATGTGCGCTTGCACATGTTGTGAAGCTGTAATGATATACTCACGCTTCTTGTTTTTGTTTGGTTTTCAGTTGCGTAAGCTTACGAAGCGGGGCGGACTGTGCAGTCGACCCGACACCTGGGGACCAGCGGTCAGAAATCACCGACTGCGAAAAAGGAGGTGTGGGTCGTGGGCCACTCATACGTGAGGCGTGCCGCGGACGTATTCAAAGCAGGTGATATGATTCACGTGGCTGGGGAATACGGGTACAGGGTCTCCTTCTACGGAAAGGGCGGGCTCTGTATTGACCAGTTTCAATCCTTTTTCGAGGGTTTGTTAGGGCGGACAAGGTCACCGCCGTCTATAATCATAGTCCATCTTGGGGGCAACGATCTGGTGGCCACTGGTAGACGACTTCTTCTTGAGGCAATGCTTTCCACAGTAAGTTGGTTGGCTAGAAGAGTTCCAGGGTGCACAATCGCATGGTCCCATATGATCCCACGGAAAGTGTGGCGGGGGGCTATTTCGGTTTCTGCTCTGAATCATTCCGTAAGGAAAATAAATAACAAAGTGAGTAGATTGTTTCGTTCAAGTACACTGCATTCTGTTTCGCATGGTTGTATCAAAGGGGACAGTATGTATTTGGGGGACGGGGTTCATTTGTCCCGGGTGGGGAATGAGTTACTCATAGGAGACCTCATAGCTTGGTTGAAGGGTTTGAAACATGACCTTTAGGCAGGAGTGGGGGGTGCGGATAGCCGGTCAACTATCCGGCCTGTGGCGGTAAGGTCATGATCGGTGAGCAGTAATTGGAAGATCCCTATGGGGGGGTGTCACCCATTACGGATGGGAGCGCTCGGGGGAGGTGGCCAATTGGCCCCTCAACGGGGAGGCGGTCCCGTCTAAGGATAGGCCGCCGGAAGGAAAGGAAAGGTGGTCAAGGCCCCTTCCTGGATAGGAGGGGCTACGGGCCCTCCTGGGGAATTTCCCGGGGCCAGGACATCTGCGACGGCAGATGGGTAAGTTGTGTGGGGTGCGGGAGGGGGTTTACGCTACCTTTTAGACACCTCACACGAGTCCTCGAACGACCGCTAAATGGCGTCGAGTTCATTGGGGCCCCCGTCAAGTCCAAGGGAAATTGGTAGATGCACTTGAGGTACGCCTCTGTGCGGTCGCTCCCCTCACAAGTGAGGGTGGTATTTCTGGTTTAGGGATCTGACACCGGTTACGACCTTGCCGTTGGCCCTTAACGTTAGGATGTACAATTTCAAGTCAAATGTTTTGTAGGATGTTAGTTCGGCTAGGAGAACCTTTGTATTAGAGATCTGTTAAGGTTAGCCAAACATCGTAATGTGGAAATGAAATTGTACATAATATGAAACTGTTATTTTAATGTTTTGATTTTGTTTCATATTTTAATAAATACGGCCGGGAAGGGTAACTCCCTTCCCGCCTTCCAAAAGTTCAAGAACTGTTTCCGGTTTCCCAATTCTTGGGGATTGTGTTGAGAGGGGGTGGCAGGTATCTCAGCCATATACATTTGAACAAAATTGTGAATACATAGTCATAACCGCTTAAATTGTGATTCCTTCTGTTTTTATCTGTTTTCACCATATAGAATTGGTTTTAAATGTACAAACATGTTTTGAATGCTAAATGGTCTATCAACACGCATTTTGACCAGTCCAAGATGGCGCCTATACAACAGTCAGTATAGTCCTTTCTCGCCCGAATTGTGATTCTATACATTTCTATTTTGTTTTCATTACATAGAAATGGCTTCAAATATACCAGCACGTTTAGAATGTTAAACGGTCTATAACTACCAGCACGTTCAGAATGCTAAACGATCTATAAACACACATTTTACTAGTCCAAGATGGCGCGCATACAACAGTCAGTACAGTCTTCTCTCGACTTCCAAACGAGCCATGCTTAAATACGGGCGGTTTTCACCGCAGTATCTTGTGCAGATTGATGTCTGAGACCTCCCGCTACTAATGAACGCTCGAGATTAATACAGGTATTACTCCCTGCCCATGCTGTGAGTCCTTGGACTCTGCTCAACTTAGCTTAAATATATATATGGGTTGTAATTATTTGGCCACTCTTTATCCCTAGATCGTTTCATCCAGATTGCTTTCTTGACCAGTTTGCAAGAAGCATTGTCCCAAGAGGAAAGATTACCTATTCCCTCCATGATACTATAACAGGTAAACGGTCCCTGTTTATATATTCAAGCTTTCGGACTTATGCTCATTTTTAGAAAGTGGTTTCTAATTCTTGAAACCATTTGACCCCCATAGATGCTGGTTCCTCAACGATACTGAAACCCTCAAAAATTGTGTGAGGTGGGACGAATTAATAGCGAAACCTTTCCTTAAACTGCTTGTCCCCGCTCCAACAGAGGTAATAACACAACCACATTAACTCTCAAAATCACTACAGATAACGATATTAACACAGGCATTAATCTTCCTTCATTCAATGTTACAGATAAAGACCTGTCCAGACTGTATATATTATATAATACATCGTCTCAACATAGGAAGAAAGTCTGTTCCATTTCAAGGTACTGACTGTATCTACATCATACCAAAATGATCATTAGACCAGTTGGGCAGTGATTGTTTTAAAATAAATATGCTTGCCCTTAGAGCCAATATGACTAAATCAAAGGTCATGTACACCATAGTATAACTTTCGGTATGGTCAAACCTGACTTGCGCTACCTTATTTTTGCCTTTAGTTTTACAATAGCTAAAGAAAATTTATTTGCAAAACGGCTCTTATAACTGTCTAGTTTTAGATTAAGTCAATGCACTTTAAATAATGCCTCATGGTAATAGCCTGAGATATCCTAAAATTGGGTTGCAAATAGGCTCTTTATGACTGTTTATTTTTGTAAAGCCACAGCACTGTAAATAATTTTTCCACGTAAACGCAAAATAGCACTTGATGTCATGTCTCCGTTGTAAATATCATGTACATGTTTTCTGTTATTATGTATTTAGTTGAATGTAGGCCATTAAGCTATATGTCTGGTCTGTTGTCTAATTGGTTGTATCCACGTGTATAGTGTAATTATGAAATATCTAATTTAGTTTTCATTTGATAGTAAAATTGTTTTATTCTATTTTATTAGGGAGTAACAATACTAACATTCCTCCGTCCTGATGATGGTCTTTGAGACTTACCTATAAAGACCGAAACGTCGACTCCCAGCCTTATCTTAAGAAAATTGTCTACATCCTCTTGGATAGGCGTTCCACAGGCTTTACAGTGATTTTGATTTACTGTCGGATCCTCATCCTGTATTCCTGTTTTACATATTTTTTCTGTATTGTATTTCCCTTTATGAATGAATTTTAATAAAATCAATTTTTTGCCTATACACATGTCCATTGGTTTTTGTCACAACTGTATTGTTTAAATGTTAAGTTTTGTTCTGTTTAGTTAGTCTTAAGTGTATATCCTTTCATTCCATTGTTAAAAATTAAATTCACTCAGGATAATTAATTTACCTGTCACACTACTATTGAACAACTAACTGACTCTTATCAACAAACTCCTTTGGAGGCTACACTACCCATCCTTAGGATCAGAGGCCCCTCCCAGTGCAGTATCATCAGCTCGGAACCTAGGCATGCAATTCGATTCATCCCTCTCTTTCGATGACCACGTTAGGATTACTGCCGGTCGCTGTTTTGGACTAATAAAATCCCTGAAGAAATTCTTTGATTTCCTCCCCATTGCAGCCAGAAAATCAGTCGCGGTAGCCCTAATTCTTTCCCGACTTGATTACTGCAATGGATTAATGGCCGTAGTGAAAAAATCCACGCTCAGAAAGCTGCAGAGCATACAACATGCAGCGGCCAGACTGGTTTTACAACTCCCCAGAAGGTCATCAGCTTCAGCAGCATTAAAATCTCTGCACTGGTTACCGTTGCATAAAAGAATCCTCTTTAAACTGTTCCTCACAGTTTTCAAATCTATGCAAAACACAGGGCCCCACTACTTTGCAAATCGCTTTACGCGTTACAATCCCCCGCGTTGCTTGAGATCCTCTGGGACAAATCTTGTCACGATCCCCAGATTCAAATACAAGACTAAAGGTGGGAAATCTTTTGCTGTCCTGGCAGCCAAGGCCTGGAACAACCTGCCAGTCAACCTTAGACTTATTGAAAATGAGAACAGTTTCAGAAAACTCCTTAAGACATGGGTCTACCAACAACCAGACACCTCTGTATTGGCTGCCATCTAGCTTCAATCTTTCATCACATCCCACTTTTTAATAATAATAATAATAATAGGGGGTCTTGTAAAGCGCATGGTGACGCACAACGGCGTATCCCCGCGCTCCGATACGAGCATGGTAAGAGGCGGTGCTGAGGGGAGGCCGTTATTTCACATATAGGAGTGTTTTTAGCTTTGCTCTAAATATCGACTCAGTAGGTTCCAAGCGCAGCGCAACCGGAAGTTTATTCCAGCTGGATGAGGCAAGATACCTGAAGGACCTGCCGCCCATCCTGGCTCTGGTCACTTTGGGAATGGTAAGGCGCCCTGATCCAGAGGATCTGAGTGCGCGTGTCGGCTCGTAAAGAGTCAGGAGACCCTGAAGTGGAAAGGGTGCCCTGCCGTTAATAATCCGATGACAGGTGCAGAGGGCCTTAAATTCCACCCTGCTTCTGACCGGGAGCCAGTGTAAGGCCTGGAGAGCGGCTTTGGAGGCTGATCTTCTCGGCAGTTTGAGCACCAGCCGGGCAGCGGCATTTTGCAAAACCTGTAGACGGCTCAGGTTTTTCTCAAGGGTACCCAAATAGAGCAGGTTGCCGTAGTCCATTTTGGACGTGACTAAAGCGTGCACTAGTGTCCTGCGGGCTTCGGTGGGAAGGAGCTCCAATACCTTCCTGATGGTCTTAAGGATCCCGAAACAGGAGCCAACCACCTTGTTTACCTGGGGACCAAAGGTCAGATCGCAATCGAACCAAATACCTAAATTCCTCGCCTCCCGGCAGGGAATAGGAGCTGGTCCCAAGCACGGCGGCCACCACGCTGACGTCCACGCCGCCCGATCACCCCCCACCACCAGCACCTCGGTCTTGTCGCCGTTGAGTTTAAGGCAGTTGGCAGACATCCAGGCAGCAAGTTCTTGCATGCATGCTCTGAAGATGTCTGCCGCAAGACCGGGCGCTCGCGACAGGGAGATGACTAGCTGCGTGTCGTCAGCGTAGGACACCATGCGCAGGCCGTGTCTCTCAACTATGGAGGCGACCGGGGCAACATAAAGGTTAAAAAGCGTCGGGCTTAGGGACGAGCCCTGAGGTACCCCTTGGTCCAGTGCCACTCTCCTGGAGTAACAGTCGCCCTGCCTGACTTGAAAACCTCGGCCCGACAGAAACGACTGAATCCATTTTAGCGCTGCATTGCCTACCCCTGCTATGTTCAGACACTGTAGCAAGATGGAATGTGCTACAGTGTCGAATGCAGCGCTAAGATCCAGCAGGATCAGAGCCATGGTATGGCCCTCGTCGGCCCCCTGTCGGATGGCTTCAGATGCCATGAGGAGTGCCGACTCAGTCGAATGTCGAGGTCTGAATCCAAATTGGGTGGGGTGGAGGAGATTTGTCTCTTCCACGAACTGCATTAGCTGCAAATTGGCCACCTTCTCCGCCACTTTCGAAAAGTAGGGAAGGAGGGATATGGGTCGTAGATTTTCCAGCTTTTCGAAGCTGATGTTGGGCTTTTTACGGAGGGGAAGCACAACTGCCTGTTTCCACTCACGAGGCAGGGTGCTGGACCTGAAGGAGATGTCCAACAGGTGCCTGATATATGGTTCTAGTGTCGTCAGGCTGTCGGCCAGCCGTTTCGGAGACGCTGGGTCCCGTGGGGAGCCTGACTTCACTGACCTACAAATTTTAATCAGGTCTTCAGCTGACGGGGTAGAAAAATTGAGCAGCAAGTTTTGTCCGTTCACCTCCCTATCAGGAGCTACGAATTCTCCTCCGACTATTGGTTGGGCGGGAAAGGCGGAGTAAATTTTGGACACTTTGTCGGCGAAATACTCGGCAATGCGATTACAGGTGGCCGCAGAGCAGTCCTCTGGCCTCGCTGATGAATTGGGGACAGCCAGAGACTTGTATACACTGAACAGTTCTTTCGCTGAGTTCTCGGCATCCATTATTCTACTGGTATAGTGGGCGGTCTTAGTTCTCCTGATCAGATTATGGTATACTCTTCTGTTAACGAGATATCTCTCTCTCGCCTGACTATCAACCTTAGACTTATTGAAAATGAGAACAGTTTCAGAAAACTCCTTAAGACATGGGTCTACCAACAACCAGACACCTCTGTATTGGCTGCCATCTAGCTTCAATCTTTCATCACATCCCACTTTTTAGTTATCCTCTGCAGCTTGCTCAGCGCCATGATGCTCCCTTGGGAGCGAACGTCTGCGTTTTATAAATACACATAAATATCAAAAATATCAAATTGGGGTTTAGTTAGAATCGTGCCTATTTCATTTATTATGGCAGGGATATCCAAAACCGCCTCAGGTTGTTTTAACTGCGCTATGAGTAGTCGGCCTGCCTTCTCACCCTGTTGGTAAAACATCCTATTATTCTGGCCAAATCACTTTATCTATCCAGGCCTACCAAATGAATCTGTTTATGTGCAATATAAAGCGCACAGATACCTTGACGCTGAATATGTTTTCTTTTTGCACACATTTGACAGAATCATGTTTAATTATGTCATCCAAGATAAAAATTAACATTCAACTAAGTTTAAAAAACAGGGTACCCTTTAGTAATAGAAGAAAATAACACAGTATTACTTCAAAAGGATGGAAGGTCTGGGGCAATGTCAGCAGTACAGCAAGTTCTGCTTCATATGCAAAAAACTGCCACTCACCCTATGGCCCTTTTATAACCATTGTGGAAAGCCATATAGCAAAAAGGAGAAGATGCCACAAGATTGCATCTGAAATGCTGGACGTTCTGGTAGAATGTCAGTGGCAAGGCAACTCCTGCTTCACATACAACTTTAGTGTAGTGCCTATATTCCCAAAAGGCTCTGCGCATTGGAATAATATATCCTATAGATGTGACGTAGGACTAATGTCTACTAGGTCGCTATCGAATATAGTAAACTTAATTGTGAATGTCAGCTAGCTCAGAGGTCACTAGAAACTTTATCGAGTTCACAAGAAGGGATTTTGTTTCTGACAACCGAATAAACATGACAACTTTGTTTCCCCAAGATAAAACTGATCTTCAGAGTCGTGGAAACAATAGATAGATATTTTACTCAGTCATTCGTGCATGCTTCGTTTCAACAGAGTTGCAGAGAAGTAGAGAGACGGGTGTTTTCAATAAAAGGTATTTATTGAACAGTCTTCTTTCTCAAGCATAAGAAGTGAACTGCTACAATCGTAATACTGGTTGCAAAATATAATGCATACAGTAAAAAGAGTAGAATAAAATAATACTGTAAGAGCATTGTATGGTTCCTAGACCATAGATAAATACATACATAAATAACAGAGGCTAAACAGTACTAGACTGGTCTGTCTAAAATACGCCAACCCCGATGTACCTCACCTAAGCTTAGTACGAGGGAAGTGCAGCATAAATGTAGTATTCTTTGCCAAGAATCTATCCAATATTTCTCTAAGGGTCTATTCAGCTCTGTACCTTGGTGTAGAATGAAGTTGGTTGGTCTCAGGACTCGATTTCCCAACAACCCTCAAGGCTAGCTTGGAAACACTGGAGCTGGATTTCTCGGCAGGAGAAAATACAGCATCTTTCTCAGTGCAACTGCTGGAGGGTCGGCTTCCTTCGGCACTTGCAGTAGCATGGTGCGTCGGGCAAGTAGATAGTTGTTTGCTATGGCAAGTGTGGGCATATTTATACCTTGAAGGTGCCAAGTTTGACGTAAAGGTGGGCATAATAACGTCATCAAAGAGTCTAAGTTCTTTAAAAATTCCATCAGTTCTTGGACAAGTCAGTATTCGAGCAAGGGGAAGTCCTTAGCTACTGAAGCTGCATTTTCCAAGAAATCGTTGTGGATTTTTGGAACTAGTGGAAGTAGCCCTGCCGTATTTGGACTGTATGAGCTATGTCTAAATATGGTTATGATTTCTATGCCTATATAAGTGTATGGTGATTTATACCTATATAAGGACAAGAATCGGGAAAAATTACAATAGGGTCCTAAAATGTTATACAGCAACCACTCCATGTTATCATGTTCAACTAAGTGCAAACACTAAAACATATAATCTAGAGCATGTGAATTTAATCCCACATTAAAATACATAAAAAAATCGCCTTTGAAATGGTTGCACACGAAAAATGAGCATTTGTACTGAGCGTATTTAAAAGCAATGATTTCATCGTAAGCGCATAATATCATATTGGGAATGCTAACTGAATGAATCACAAAATTATTTTCATGAAATGGCTCTTAGTTACAGAAGAAAAATCGAGACCATCCCATAGCTGAATATACACGTTGTTTTTGTTTGCCGATTAGCTCAATATTTTCTCTAGGAAGTGTTCCAAGAGTTCTTGTTCTCTAAGAATAGTTCTACTTTAAGCAGATTGCTTTGTGCCAAAGTTCATTGTGTTTTTGAAAAAAGTCAAATAAAAAAATAGAGTTCTTTGTTTTAAAAAAGTGAAGGTCGAATTTCAGAGTTGAAAGAACGCTGTGTGCTAACTTCAAAAGTTATTCTCTGTTTCAGGAGGAAACATTAAGTCATCTAGGCTGGCATAGAAATTGTCTACCACAGTAGATAAAAGTTGAACTACTTCATTAAGTAGGTCAATCGTACACAGATGAGAAGCATCGCCGTCAGCGTCAGACGCATTAGCAATGTTCGCAGTTGATGGTACCTGTGTGCCTGTTGGTCCGCGTATCACACCTACAGCTGGAATTGCCGATGAGATCTCAATGAATGTCGTCATCAGGATTGGTAGCCTTTGGAGGCACCACAATACATGAGCCGTTACTGGACCCAGTAATGCGTCGACATCCGTTGCCATTGCCGATGGAAGTGTTAGACAGATATCTAACACACATTCCTCTCCACAAAGCAGGCACCGTAGAACAGGTAAGATGCAATCTTGCCAGATTGGTCTGATTGACAGGAACCATGTGGTATTCAGATCTCTCAAACGAGCCAAGCCAAGGATCTGTGTTATTCTTTCACGATACTGCATTGCCAGAAGAGCATTCTCCATGGTATTTTGGATATCGCTGGTGACTGGACTTGCCATAACGGAGCAGGAGGAATAAAAATAGTAACCCTGCTACGAGTCCCAAGATGAGAGGCAAGCCGCCAATCACAGAATGCACAAAGTTAGGAAAAATGCCCAGGACTGCTTCAAAGGGTGCTAACAGTCTCGAAAAAATCGTCTTAAATACATGTATAATACCACTGGTATCAGACATGCTTAAGATAAGACCTAACATTTCTGCGAAATGTATGGGGCAGTTTTTTGATAATAATGCATGTATCTCTGCAGAGGACCTTGCAACTTGCAGATCATACGTCTCTCTGGACGAGGTCAGTGGCACAGTTTTTTGTAAAAGAATGACTTTCATTCTGCTTAAAGTATCAATTCGTATAGAAGAGATGTTCAGTGAAGGCCATTGTGGTGACTCCCCGTCTGTCTTAGTTTTTGGAAACAATACGTGCATATAACAAGTGACCCTGGCTCACACACTAACGAGATAGGCTGTCCCTGGCATCATTCCACAACAGCTGTGATCATCAAGCATTATGTAGCTTCCATTGGAAAGCTGCCTAAAAATTGGATCTATCACTGCTGCCGGGGAACCCTGCAGGTGGCATGATGAGTTGTTTGAAGAACCCTCACAGCCTACATGTAAATTAATGCCTTGACATAAAAGTGTTCCAGTTAACATGGTTTTGCAATTTTTACCACTAAGAAATACCTCTTTTCCTCCACTCCAACATTTGTGTGTGTATGGGAAATCCCAGGTCGACTTTATGTACTCCTTACCGAACCTTTCATGCAGGCCTGCTGGTATGTGTTTTAAGCAATACTGAAACTGGAAAATCGTCACTGGTATTGTGATGGTGCCATGTATTATCCATTCAACGGATGGTTTCTCAGAAACGGTCAATGGTAATCTCTCCAATTTTTGTATGCTCAGCACCGTATAGTCTGCTTCCCTCTGTGCCAAAGAGATTTGCGTATCTGTAAGGCTAAATACAGTAAACAATGACGTGGTGTTGATTAGACGCCAAGACACATAGCCAGAACGAAGGTTTTGTAACGTCCAGCCCAGCAGCATTATAGAACGTAATTGAGACTGGCCATGTTGAAACATTAGCAATTCCTGTTCCATTATGTCTATGGCAGAAGACACAATGCTGTCCAATGAATAGATTCAGGACAACTGGGTTGTTAATCCATTGTCAACTACAGAGAGTGCTTTCCATTTGTGTGACTTTCCATGCTTTATTGTAAGCAGCGTAAATACCGGCGTATATGAAACGTTTATGACGTGGTTTGCAAGGTCCAAGTAAGAATTCTTGTAAATCAATGTCATTTTTCAGTAAAGTTAAGTGTTGCTTTTTTTCTGGGAGTGAAGATTTTTGTAGCCCTCAAGGCACAGTTTCCTTACACTGTAAGTCGTTATTATCCCTGGATGTTGTCTCTGGATATATCTTGGATCTGGCCTAGTTACTGTAAATCCTTGTGTCTTGTTCAGGAATTTATCTTGACATTTATTCGTGTCTGTGGGCCAGATTAACCATTGTTTCCATTCATGATTAGTTCAGTTTTGTTGTAAAATATAATTTATGTCTACCTCCTCATCTATCGTTCTATTACTATCAGGTATGGGCTCAGGTATTGACAGTTTGTTTCAACATTTTATCTTTTATCTTAGCCAGACTAAGACAAGATGCCTGCTGAACAGTTTCATTTAAGAAGAGTATTTGTTCTGGGATGATGCAGGCTCTGGACAGTGCTTCTAAACCTTGTACCTGCCAGTCTTTTGTGCCCGAACAGTTTTTGTCTCAATGTTGTCTTTCCAAAAGTCAAAGCCTAATGTGGACAATTGAGCATAAAAGGTCGCAGAATAAATATGTTGTTAACGTACTTTTCATGCCTGTCTTATTAACATTTTTAAAGTAAAAGCTTTCTGGATTTGTGACATTAATACCTGTAAAGTATGGAAATTTTCTATAGAATGTTTTAGAGCTACCTTTTGGAGGATGGACAATGTTCCCATTGATTATAAGTTGAAACATTTCTAGGGTGTGCAGATTTGTGCAAATAATGATGACCAAAATGATTAAACACATTACTTCATAATTTGATGAACCTTCTAAGTATTCATGTTTTGCACATTTTGCTGACATTTTCAAAATCCCAATCATCAGAAAATGTACTTGGTGAAACAAAATCACTCAAGGAAACCTTAAATTGGTGTAGAATCTTCAACAGCTCAACAGGGCCATAAATGTCATAATCAGTTCTATCCCATGCTATTCCACTAGGTACGGGAACGGCTGTGATGTTCACTGATGACAGGTCTCGTTGTTCACGATGAGATGATTTGTGTGGCTTCAGGAGCAAGTTGATGTTCTTACTTGCTGTGTCCATTTTACTATATTTTCCATCTATCAGCCTTCCCAAACTTAAAACAGCTTTCTGCTGTAATGTTTTGACAGTAGAAACTGTTTGAAATGTCTAATGTCGTTTTATAGTTTTTTGCGCATGATGTTATTCATTAATGCTGCACTGTGTGCATTTTGTACCGCAAAGGTTTTGCAACAGGAATTTAAATGTCTGTAGTCCAAAACTAGACAATAGGTATTGCCTGGTTTGGAGACAGGAAACAAAGGATTGTTCATGGACCGGGTGGATGTTTCAATCACCCCTTAGTATTCAAGTTGATCTAAGATCTCCCTGACCTGTTTTTTAGATTCTTGTTTAACCGGATACTGCTTCTGAGCAGGTGGTTGAATTTTTAACTGGATCTTGTGGTGAGGAGAATCCTCATCCCATCCCATATGATTTTTATATAATGCTGGAGCCTGGGCTACAGCCTATTTTCTGGCATAAGTATATTTTTTATAAATAGGAGTATCATTTGAGAAGGCTGGCATAATGATCTCTTTGCCACGTGGGCACTCCCTGACAAATTCAGGTGGCTAGTCTTTTTCAGCAAGAAGGATGTCAAACCCTTAGATACTTTTTCCCAAAAGAGTGCTTTTATTTTTCTAGTTATGTCCCCCTCTATCCGGAGTGTTACTTCATATAACTTATGTGGTACACTAACCCTGGTATCTGCAGTTTCAACCTGAATGCATTCATTCAGGTCCACTATCTCCAGATGATCCTTCAGGATTTTGTCAGCTATGGTAAACTCTGCAGCGCTGTCCAGCGTTGTCTGGGCCCACTCCTTGTTCTCGAGTTGAGTCCTCAAGATCCTCGGCATGTCTGATTTTTAGACTTGCTACATTCTTTTTGGTGAATTGAGTTTTCTTATTTTTTGGACCGTGTTGATCTGTTGATCGTCTTTGGACTTCACGCTTTCTTCCTTGTGTTCTGATCATCCTCTTCCTTCTGATTTCTGTGAGGAAGTCTGAAAGGTGCGAGAGGAACGTGTATCAGTATCTTGATATCTATCAGGTTTTCTCAAATTATCCCTGTTTCTGAGGTTATACCTCTTTTCAGAGGGCTCCTTTTGAGGAGACCTACCTCTGGAGTGAGAACACATCTCTTTAGGAAGTGTCTGTCTAGTATTTTCCCACTTCTTCTTAGGAGTAGTGAGTGTGTTTTTAATAAAAACTTTTTCAGGATTTTCTGTTAGTTCGGACTTTACTGGTTTCCCTCCCAAACTATCTCTTCCTAGTTCTTCATAGGATTTTTCTATTATTCTGGCCAGTTCATATGGTTGCTCAGTTACATCAAGTTCTTTTAGTTTTCGGCAGATTGCCACTGATGCTGCTTCACCTTTAATATTAGCTAATATTATAGCTGAGACCTTTCAAAAATCTTTCAGCAATTTCATGCCCAGATTTAAAGCAGGCTCTGCCCCATATTCATTTTCAATCTGTTTCAGGTCATCTGGTATTACTGCCATAGACGGAACACCATGTGTTTTTGTGTAGATAGCTGCAAAGACTTCAACCCAAGTGTCACAGTCTTCCAGGTGTGGTGCAATCCCCATTGGTAAACAGATTGTAAGAATCCTGTGTTTGTCATGAGGTGTACTATCAGGAAATACTGCCTCGATCTGAGTAATTTTTAGAGGTAACCAGAATGGAATTTGTTCCTTTTTTGTGGGTAATTTACCAATGACTGATTGTTTAGTCTGTGGTGTAATTTTATTTGTGTTCCCTGATGAGGGGTGTGCTGTGGAATTATTATAGCAGGTTGGACTGTTAGAGTCTGCATGACATATTGTACCAATTGTCTATGGATTTTAATTAATTGTTTTAGCTGCGCTAATAGTTCTGGACCTGTCATTTGTTCAATGGCAGGGTGTGGTGTATAGCTAGCTAGTACCGGCCATGTTGCTCCTCGTCCACCTAGTGGACAGAGCCTGGTAATGTGATTTTGATGTTGTAGGGCGCCTTTAAACCAGAGCTGATGCTCTTGGTAAATTAGTGCAATTTCAATGTCCTCGAAAGGAACGTATTCCACTGGATGTTCCTCTAACTTATAGAAGTGAAACACATGTGTTGTTGCATTTGCTTGAGGAAATATAATCCATGAATAGAATACCTCTGTCTGCCGATATTCATGTGCCTCTATGACAAAAATTACCCTACTACCTCTTGCTGATAGGCCATTTTCTATGAGCTTTATAGCTATGGTTTTCCGCACATTTTCTGGGATGTTTATAGCATCCGGATCGTCATGTCGGAAACCTATAACGTCAAAACCTGGTTGGTTTGCATTTACTGTACCTCTACTGTTTTCTTCGTCACTATTCAACATTTTGTTGAATGTCTTGCAGAGCAAGTTTCAAGGAAATAAAGATAAGGTGCACAATATTTTGGAACCCTGTTATCCTTCAAAGTTGAACAAACCAAAACTAATAAATAGGATTTTTCATCCTACTCTATAATGGTGGATATTTTTTTATCCTTTTACCCACTCCAGACATCTATTGGAGTATTTTACGGGATAAAGGGGTCTCTATGAAAAGCACGACTGAGTTACTCTAGTATATAGCATTAAATTAGTGCCTTACCATACGTTGGGGGCCATGTAGTGTAGTTCCTATATTCCCAAAAGGCTCTGCGCATTGGAATAATATAACCTATAGATGTAGAACTTATGTCTACTATGTCGCTATTGAACATATTAAACTTAATTGTGAGTGCAGCTAGCTCAGAGGTCACTGAGAAACCTTCTCGAGTTCACAAGAAGGGATTTAGTTTCTGACAACCGCATACGCATGACAGCTTTTTTCCCCAAGATAAAACTGATCTTCAGAGTCGTGGAAACAATAGATAGATATTTTACTCAGTCATTTGTGCATGCTACGTTTCAACAGAGTTGCTGAGAAGTAGAGAGACGGGTGTTTTCAATAAAAAGTATTTATTGAACAATCTTCTATCTCAAGCGTAAGAAGTGAACTGCTACAATCGTAATACTGGTTGCAAAATATAATGCATACTGTAAAAACTGTAGAATTAAATAACACTGTAAGAGCATTGAATAGTTGCTAGAACATAGATAAATACATACATAAATAACAGAGGCTAAAAAGTACTTGACTGGTGCATCTAAAATACCCATATCCCGATGTACCTAACCTAAGCTAAGTGCGAGGCAAGGAGTAAGTGAGGTGTAGCATAACTGTAGTCTTCTTTGCCAAGATTCTATCCAAGATTTCTCTAAGGGTCTAATAAGCTCAGTACCTTGGTGTAGAATGAAGATGGTCAATCTCAGGACTCGATTTCCCATCAACCCGCAAGGGTAGCTTGGAAACACTGGTGCTGGATTTCTTGGCAGGGGAAAAGACGGCATCTTTCTCAGTGCGTCTGTTGGAGGGTCGGCTTCCTTCGGCACTTGCAGAAGCAGGGTGCGTCGGGCAAGTAGATTGTCGAACTGCTGCAAACCAATGTGTGTTTGCTATAGCAAGTGCGGGCATATTTATACCTTGAAGGTGCCGAGTTTGACATAAAGTTGGACATAATAACGTCATCAAAGAGTCTCAGTTCTTTGAAAACTCCATGAGTTCTTGGACAAGTCAGTATTCAATCAATGAATCAATCAATTTGAGCAAGGGGAAGTCCCTAGCTGCTGGAGCTGAGTTTTCCAAGAAGTTGTTGTGGATTTTCGGAACTAGTGGAAGTAGCCCTGCCGTATTTGGACTGCATGAGCTATGTCTAAATATGGTTAGGATTTCTATGCCTATATAAGGATATGGTGATTTATACCTATGTAAGGGCATGAATCGGGAAAATTACAATTGGGTCCTAAAATGTTATACAACACAACTAACACCATGGTCAAAAGTACTTTCTATATGCATGGTGGAAACAAGGAAATTCATAACTTCTTCAAAGAATGTTTTGAAACTATAACACGCACACTTAATAAATTGCTGGATGAATTAATTTGCTGGCATACACCCCATCGACTGAGCATGTTTATATCTAAAATACAAAACAAGAATACCTAAACCATGATTCCGTCAGCTGAGCACATTTTAACCTAACAGCAAATGAAGAATTTGCAAAAAATGCACAGACAATATAATTGTACACAAAGAAATGCCATCAGCTAAGCACATGTTATACAAACATCCACCCCACCAATAATAAAAAAAATCAAATAAAATAAACAAAGTAAACTTTGTGTTAGGAAGCAAAGATTTTGGCTCACTGGCATCATTGTAAATTGCGGTATGATGCATCCCAAAAATCGCTATTTAAGTAATCGCTAAAATTGCAAATACTTAAATTGTGATTTCAATTTGCGATTCCCTAAATGCAAATCAAAAAACAATTTAGCAATTAAGAAACGCAAATTACCATCAATCCAAAACTGATGGTAATATGCGAGAACTTTGCAAAATGCACAAAAGTGCATTTTTCAAAGTTCTATGTTACAGTGCAGACATACATGTACTTGAGCATGTGTGTGTGCAACATGTGTTGAAATTGCAATTTCAGGGGTGCATCAGGGTGTCCCTTTGGCTCCTTTCCACCCTTGTAAATGCATGCGCAATTTGCGAGTACCTATTTGGTACTCATAAATTATGCATGCAATTCCCATTGATTCCTATGGGCCTCTAGGCCCATAGGAATGAATGGGAAGCAATTCCTTATTTGCAAATCGCAATTTGCAAGTCATAAATTAGGAATGTGTAGGAATCACAGTTTTTTTGTGATTCCTACATGCATAAGCATTTGCAATTCCTAAATTGCGATTTATTAAAAATCGCAATTTAGGAATCGCAAATGCACAGTCTGATGCATGTGTACCTCTGTGTATAAATGGCAACAGCTAAGCGCATTTGAACAAATATCTAAAAAAAAAGAAAACACAAGTTGAATGAAACAAAGTCAAATGGAGTTTTATAAACAACAAATACTGTGTGAGTTTCTGGGTAAAGGGGCTTAGCTAAAAGGAATGTAGAATGTTTGTCAAATTGTAAATAAAACTGCATAGAGTATCCAAAGAATTGGCTTAAATAGTATTTCTCCTACCATGCGTAATGGCAACTTGCCTACCTGTAGTTTGACTGGTGTCAAGCATGTCTCCTCATTTCACCTGTTTCAGACCAGGTTTTCCTTGGTTTTAACTTTGGCTCTGCCTCCTATTTACTGCCCTTGTAAAAAGGGGGCAGCATCAAAATCAATAGGTGTGGTGGTGGAATTCCCACCGCAACTCCCATTGACCTTCCCTTTCACACTAAGTATAGCGTGAAAGAGGGCCTTATTTACAAGGCAGCGTTAAGCCACATTAAATGCCTTAAGGCTGCCTTGCAAATAAGGTAAAACACATATCGCTACAGGAACCTCACTAACACTGATGTCCTTGTGGCGATAGGGGCTTGTACATATGCCCCAGAGTTTTTCTACCCTAATCAGTTTGCTGGAGCCTGCTCTAAACACTGCTTACTGCTGTGACACCTTAGCACCCCACAACCTAGTTGCTAATGTTCATAGCAGGATATTCATGGCAGCAATTGAGTATATTGTATGTAGCTCATCATAATTTTGTTTAACCAAATCCTTCCAGTCTCTGTGCACAGCAGTTTGAGTCCTACTGGCCAGACAGGTGTGCGTTCTCTAGCAGCACCAATAAGTGCATGTTCTGTTTTACATTTCGACCCTGGTAGAGGTGAGTTATGATTTCCTGAAAAGCAAGGGTTAATGTGCAAAGGTGGAAGCATCACTGCACCTCCACAAGTAGTAGGGAGGCAGAAAGGGTGACAGGTCAGTCACCTTTTCATAATTAAAATAAGTATTTGTGCAAGCCAAAAGGCTAGCCCTTGCAGCTGGTATATATTAAGTATTGTAAGAATAAAAATGTTATCATGCGATAAAAAAACTTGCAGCTACTTAAGTGTCACCATTATAAGCGTGCGCACAAAAAACTTACAAATTAAAAACCTTTCCCTGTAGTGACTCTTTTACAAGTGATGTGTTTTTAAAAAACAAGCCTTTAATCTGTGCTGTGCATTTCACATTATTACAACTGTTTTTCTCATAATTATGCTTATTATGATTAATATTATTATAATAAAAGTACAAGCATAAATCACTACCTTAACATATTGCACAATGTTACAGTTAAAGGTTTATTAACAAAAACTGTATAAAGGAGGCAAAGTATGAATCACCACGCTTACCTTGGCCAAATTGTTGTTTTCGCCAGCCGTGAGGGGAACGGCTTTCTTCTTGCCTGCTTGAACCGGAACGGAGGGGGCAGACCGCAGAGTGGGGAGTGAGGCATCCCGACGCCGTGAGGGGAACAGTTTTTTAAAACTACAGCCCCCAGAGTCCCCTGCTCGGCGCAGGTCTGCCGACGCCATAGCAGCGACGCCCTTACAGCACTAAAGCGCTCCTGTCCCATGCAACGCGGGACGCGCTTACCTTGGCTGAACTGTTGTTTTCTCCAGCCGTGAGGGGAATGGCGTTCTTCTTGCTTGCTTGAACCAGAGCGGAGGGGGCAGGCCACAGAGCGGGGAGTGAGGCATCCCGACGCCGTGAGGGGAACGGCTTTTCAAAACTACAGCCCCCAGAGTCCCCTGCTCGGCGCAGGTCTGCCGGCGCCATAGCAGCGACGCCCTTACAGCACTAAAGCACTCCCACCCCACGCAACGGGGACGCGCTTACCTTGGCAAAATTGTTGTTTTCTCCAGCCATGAGGGGAACAGCTTTCTGTTTTGCCTGCTTGAACCGGAGCGGGTGGGGCAGACCGCAGAGTGGGGAGTGAGGCATCCCGACGCCGTGAGGGGAACGGCTTTTCAAAACTACAGCCCCCAGAGTCCCCTGCTCGGTGCAGGTCTGCCAACGCCATAGCAGTGACACCCTTACAGCACTAAAGCGATCCCGACCCACGCACGGTGGAACGGGCGCGGACGGCGCGGGACAAGGGCGGGACCGTCTACGGCCGTCAGAGGCCGAAGGAGGCTGGGCAGGGCCACCCCCCTATTGTTTGGCACGGAGCAAGAGAGGACCTCATATTAAACACTAAAGATACCAAAGTTAATGACATTGGGCGTTGTTAGTGCGTTGTTAGTGCTATAGTTGTTTGCAAGTTAAGTCAACCAGGTTATTAAGCACCGGAGTTTATTTCTACCTTGGTACAAGACTTTGGGTACAGAGTCATATTTTTTGTCACAGCTCCACCATAGACACCTATCTGACTAAAGCAGTTAGTGTTCTGTCTAAAGAAATCAATCGTACAGAAAGACGCTTATCAAGGGGATCCAGTATCATGTTTGGTGACCAAGCTAGTTTATGTGAAGAGCCCCTTCTAACCAGCAAGGAAATCTTGATTACCTCAGAATTACTCACTACCCCCTCTGATACACTAGATGTGATAGATAGTGATGTAAATCTAACCGATGTAGAGCATTCACTTATTTTGGTTACACCAAAATTATCCAATTTGGCCCCTACCCCGGCCTCTATAAAGCAAACAAAAGGATGTAAAAGGAAAACTTTAGGTAATGGAAATATAAGGGCCAAAAAGGATTAAAAAGTTATTACACGGGGACATGGCAATTCCAAGAGGCAATTTAGGTCCTGATGAAGCCAGGGGTATACCTAATATAGAAGCCATCCTTGAGAAAATATCGGAGCTACTTAGGCCATTGCATGAGAAGGTCGATAATTTAGCTAGGGAAGTGCATAAACTAATTGGGCACCTCGACAAATATAGCCTGAGAGATCAATTAGGTAACCTAAGGGAACGTGCTAATACAATCTCGAATAGTGACCCGACTAATTTGGATACCAATGGAAGTGGGCCCCCTTTGATAACTAGTATGATGACCGAACATGGAATAGGCGAGAAACCTGTTGATTATATAGACCATAGAACAAAGCAAGAGGGAATTACTATGCCATCCATGGTACCGTCAGGTATGGTTCCAAACAACAAATGGAATCCAGGGGAAGAATCTATAGTAAAGACTAGAAGGTTGCCAGCAGAAGATATTCCTAATGTAAGACCAGAGGATCGTCTGACAGTTAGTGTAAATAAAATACCGGCAGTTATCAACCTGCCGCCTGAATGTGGGGCTTATGTAGCAGTTCTTACAAACGTACCGACATTACAGGAAGATCAGACTCATGATACACTTAAAAATAAAACACTCTACTGGTTGTCCAAAAACTGTGGTTTTCCAGTAACAGGGACTGATCAGATAATACTAACCCAAAGGGTGGGGTGGATTGGTCCCATTGTTAAAAGGTTTGAATGTGATTGCATATTAATTTTAGGTCCCCCAGATGGGCACAGAATACTTTAATAAGTGCCCCTCTTCCATCATGCTGGGACTTTAATACAACCCTTTTGCCTCTGGGCTACTTTTAGAGACATATGATGGAGAGAAATAATGCCAAGGTATGCAGCGTTTTGAACACAAGCATTACAACGGAATACCTTTAGAACGCGGTCATAACAACGAAAGTTGTTACCACGCATTGCACTGGGGGGTGCTCAAGGATAGTAAATGATTTAATTTACTATCCCAACACCTTCCCTACTATCCACGGGGACAGGTGTTGGAATAGTAAATTAAATTGTTCAATTTTGCGCCCCCCCAGCGCAATGCGTGGTAACAACTTTCGTTGTTACGAACGCGTTGTAAAGGTACGCGTTATAAATGTATGCGTTCTAATGTCATACATCCTAATGCCAATAGCCCGAATTTACACTATCTTAAAGCCCAAAAATGCCACTGTCAACAATCCCAACCCCTCGTTTTACAATCCCACTTTACAATAGATTTAATACGTTAAGCCCCCTGGAGTATAACGATTGACACCCGGGACACAAGGGTATAATCTTGAAACACAACTCCCCAGGGTGAGGGCAGGGCTGAGGATGCCTGATAATGGAATAATCATAGAACAGATGTCCCTGCAAGACCATAGGCAGGTTGACACCGGAATGGCTATTGCCGGGAATAGTGAACTACATTATATATGCCTTGGGGGGAGCCAATTATTTGGTTAACATCCACCCAGGAGCAAGCGGCCCCAGTTGTTAACAAGAGCCATGTTACTACCTAAAGTATACCAACTAATGTTATAATCCATGAAGGATATACACTCGTAACTTGGAATATCGCAGGCTTCAGTAAGAAGCTAAATACCCCTTTTAGGAGGGATTTTATTTCCTCAGGTATTGGTATAATTTTCCTGCAGGAAACCTGGTGTAAAGATCAGATTTTTGTGGAGGGCTATACCTCACATTGGTTAAGCGCGGCTACTTCCAAAGTGGGAAGAGCTAAGGGTGGCCTCCTGCTACTTGTATCAAATAAACTAGTGGTTGTAAAATTAAAAATTTGCTCTCCAATAGGTACCCATAGCCAGGTAATGAGGCTTGAGTTTAACAAGGGTAAGGACCTCGTTTTAATTAACTGCTACATTAATATTTTTAATAGTAGTAGGGGGATCCTATTACAGGCTTTAGAAAAGGAGATTGACAGGGTATTGGCACTCTTTAGTAAACTGGCTATTATTCTATGGGTCGGTGATTTCAATATTTAAGTATGCCCGTTGGCACAGACTAAAACATGCAGGTTTATGAAGGCTTATGGTACTGCCGACGATAACAATGATGTTTATATACATTTTCCCCATTGTGATTATGGTTTAACTTTAAATACAATGTTGGCAAAATTTGATTTAGAACTACTCAACAGCTCTATGAGAAAGGGCAATATTAAATGCCCAACCTTTACTGGTCGGAATGCGGATAGTAATATTGATCATATCATAATTTCAAGTAATAGTTCTTATTCAAATTTACGAATTTCTGAACAGGTGGTTAGCGATCATATTAATATCTCCATTTCACTATTAAGCTGGGGAAATAAATTACATAACATTGATGAGTGTATCTCCGACATAACTCCAGTAAGGCCCAGTGGCATGAGAATTAAATGGGATGGAGTGGACCCTGCAAAGATCCAAAGGGAGGTGGTAACCAAATGTTGGAAAGAAATTGACCACTGCTATAGTGAAGAGGTCTACCCACATACATTGCTTAATGAGTTTTTATAGATAAATAAAATAATCAAAAGCATATTACCTAGGAGTACTAAAGGCCCCAAACAGGTCAATGCTGGTTGGTTTGATAAAGAAGTGTACACAGGCACTCCGAAATGTGAAACTTGCCTTAGGTACTAAACCCCGTAATCAACCTTACATCCATGATTTACACCTCATATATAGGCAAGTTATTGAGGCACGGAAAAAAGAGCTGCAATTGGAAGCGTGGGACAAACTAAGCATGGCAGCTGACACAAATAACAGTAAACTGTTCTGGCAAGTTGTAAACAGTCCCTTTTTACCAAATGATTGTATGCCTGAATTGAAGTCACATGTAAACTGTACTGCATGGATCGAACACTTTTCCAATATTTTTAATCCGGATAGGGAGGTCTTAATTTTAACACTGAATGACGATTTTACATGGCCTACATTATCCTTGCTAATTAGTGTAGAAGAAGTACAGGAGGGGCTAGTTAATAGCAAGGGGGGTAAAGCACCAGGCCTGATGGGGTCCCGATCGATTTATACAAAAATGAAATGGACTTGTGGGCCCCAATTTTAGCAAGGATTTTTAATGTGGCAGCATCAGGGGACTTCCCTAAGTCTTGGGGACAGTCATTAATTATTCCCCTTTATAAAAAAGGTTCTAGTTCCGAAGCTTGTAATTATCGTCTAATATCCCTGTTAGATTCGTTCATAAAGGTTATGAACAGGATTCTATTAAAAAGGTTGGAAACGTGGGCCTCTGAAAATAAGATTTTGTATCCCATTCAATATGGATTTAGGGAGGGCCTAGGGACACTAGAACAATGTTTGAACCTTGACCTGCTCATCAGTAAATATACATCAGTGAAGGGGGGCAATCTGTTTTTTTGTTTTGCAGATTTGAGCAGCGCCTTTGATCTCGTGGACCATTCACTTTTGTGGTCCACACTGCTCGAATCAGGGGCCCCAAGACAGATTGTATATTTCCTGGCACGAGTATATGAGAGACTATCGAGCAGTGTACGATATGGACCAACTGGTGAACGAACTCCCTTCTTTGATGTTAGAAGGGACATTCGGCAGGATTGTGTTTTAGCCCCTCTTTTATTTTCATTATTTATTAATCAAATTGATGTGGTTTTAAGTCAGATTCCAGTGGATGCCCCGACAATAGACAGGAAGGTTGTACCAATTTTGTTATACGCTAACGATGCTGTTTTACTTTCACGCACCCTTATAGGCATCCAGCGACTTATTAACAATTTTACAGTGTTTATTAATGACAGAAAACGTTTAATTATTAAATCTAAAACACTTACTATGTCATGTGGAAAGAAAACTAACTTAACAAGGTCTTTTTATTTGGACGGAGCTAAAATACAAGCGGTTAGGTCTATTTAGGAATAACATTTGCACGAAACGGGAAATGGACCAGCGAACACGAAAATTACGATATAAGATGACCAGGAACACCAATAGCATATTTAGATTTGCAACTAAACTTGGGGATGGTAGATCAAAAGAAATGATAACTGTATATAATGCCAGGTGTGTTTTCTCCGCCCTGTATGAGGCTGGAGTATGGGGCCACTGTTCTGATAATTTAACTCAGCTAGATGAAAATAATGTTATTAAGTGGTTGTTGAGTGTACCAGAGTCAGCCTCCACTGAAATATTTCATCAGGAGGTTGGCATTAATTATATTTCCGACTTGGCCGCTCGACGTCCCCTACTCTTATGGCGCTCCATTTGGTCCAAAAACTAAACTGAGTTTACTCCGTCCATAATTAAGGACTGTATAAAGCTGGACCATTGTTCCCGTATCCCTTGGTTAAGTTATATTAACACCTTCGCTGCTATTGATATTTTCCTCCTGTGCTGATATTTCATCACTGCCATTGTTCATGACGAGCTCAGCTCGTCATGAGCACAGCTCCACTGTGCCTCATGACGAGCTAAGCTCTTCATGAGCATCGAAGGGGTTAACCATTGGTTTAATTTTTTATTTGATTTTAACACTTATATTGAGCCAGAATATGTAGCTCAAATACCTAAAAAAGAGTTAAAAGGTCTTTTTTTGGCCCATAAAAGGGAGGCCCGCCGAAAATTAATTTGGGCCCAACCAACTTTAGTGTTTTATCAGCAATTGGATCTTACTAGTGGATTTCAGGCTTATTTGGCAGCAGTGTCAAGACGTTCTCACCGTTTTGTTTCGACACGTCTCAGGTTAGGGATTGCTCATCATCTTGTAGCTTTTCCCACTGTGAAAAAAAGTTCCAAATTGAAATGTCCATGTGACAATCTATCCAAACAAAGTAGCTGCCATTTCTTACTATTTTGTAAATTTTATATATTTTTAAGAAAGTTTTATCTGAAGCCTATCCTTTTAAAGTATATTATTCGACCCACTACCATGCCAAGACGTTAATATGTTCATTGGAAAGTCCAGATATCTGCTTCCATGTAGCAATATATATATTAAAGTGCATAGCGCTAGAAAATCTATAACATTATGAACATTTCCTTGATGGTTTTATTATAGCATGTTTGCACTTTATGAGTTTTTTTTATTGCATTATTTAAGGTGATTGTATTTATTAGGTTTGGAATGTATTCCCGGTAAATATTTTAATGCACTTGACACTTTTTTCTCATACATTTTTATAGGATTTATAAAAATTGTTGGCATGGGACACTTTATTGCAAAATTCGCACAGTCCCCTCTGGATCATTTGTTACTATACGCAATCTGTAATAAATTCAAACTATGTAATTTAGATGTTAAATTGCGATATTGTACATTATGTAATCTAGATTGCAAAGGGCACTTTATTGCAAAAATTTGCACACGTATATTTTAGAGCACCAGCCACTTTGAAATTTGTATGATAAATGAATAAAACAGAGATAGTTGCATATTATGTAGCTAGATCTAAGTTAGTTTGCGACTATTCACCTAAGGTGCGTATTATTAGATTGTGTAGACAAGGAGTATTGATGTATTTAACAAGGACTGACAAAAATGTTGATATATTATTTTGACCTGCTTATATGGTTGTGCCATGCAAACCGAATAAAGCTTTTGAACTTGAACTTGAATCACCATATAACTGGATATGCAGGCAAAAAAATATGGAGTAAATATAAAAGATATAACATGCATGACAATGGCTGTTTTGTTTTGTAGAGATTTTTGCAAAACGTTATTGGTGTGAAAGCTATTGTGTCCTCATCAAACTAAAAAAAAATTGAAATCGTCTTAGCAGCCATGTCAATTAAGAAACCACTTTGTGCATTGGCGTGCTTATAGTGAAAGATCAGGTGAGGTAGAGGATATTGGTGCATTCTTCGGGGATGGTATCTTATTCGATCATGACTCCTTTGTGCGGGCTACAGGCTCACCGCCTCATCTATACTTACCACACACTACAGTGACACATTACATTAGAAACACATGAGCCCCACAGTGGAATGAACTCACTCAGCATAACTGGTACATCTCTTATACTATATGGGACCTGTGGGGCACTTGGTACGGTGGCTGTATACTGGTGTCCGAGCGCATGCAGTGATCACATTCACCCCCATGAGAGCTCACTGGTCTGGGGATGCTAATGTTGAACTCACTGATAAGGCCTGGAAATGTATGCTGGAACACCCCAAGAAGGTATCGCGTAACGCGAAAATTAAGTTCATCCAATCGATGATTCTTCATAGATCATACCTTACTCCTTAGAGGATTCCTCGCATGTTCCCAGACTCCCCTCATTGCTGCCCCCGCTGCAGAGGAGATGAGGCAGATTTCCTGTATACGTTATGGCCTTGCCCCTGTCTCCGAGCCTACTGGGTGGGTGTGTGCCACACACTGAATGCAGTCACACAATTACCGGTCCCAACTAACGCTTTGAACTGCCTCATAGGTCTTCGTAAGCGCTCAGGAGTTCAGAAGGTTCGGCTAAAATTTCTAGACGTAGCCCTCATATTGGCAGTGCGAGCACTCACTATGAGGTTGAAATCCCCCAGATGCCTTACGATCTCCATTTGGCAAGCTGATCTGATTCAGTGGAGAAGAGCGGAGAGCTCAGCTCTTCGTAGAGAGGAAGAGAGGGGGCTGAGAAAACAGCCTATCACGTTAGAATGGGAGGCTATGCTGATTGATTTGGAATCAATGGACTTAGACCCCCGCAGGATACCCCGACCCCATAGCGCATAATGCTACCTAGTAACTCCTTAACCTTGGACTTTGTGATCTAGACCCGCACTTTATACCCCAAGGAAACTATAGCCTGTAGAGTGTGCTGTTTATGATGATTTACCCTGGTTACCTTCGTGGTGATAGCAGGACTGGACAGGAGTGGGAGTGGGTGGGTTAGGGAGGGGGGAGTTGGGATTACATAGGTTCTTGTTGTTCACTAGAAATGTACATGGCTTTGTTTTGACGAATCCTATATCGAGTCTTTTCTGTTTATACTGCCAGCATTATTACTTGAGATCATGATCCTTGGTGTTATAACTTACACTGAATGATATACACAGAATCTGCATACAGCATATGCAATGTAACTACTATAAAAGGAAAAAGCCTGCCTCTGTACAAATTTATTGCATTGTATGAGATAATGAAGTCATCAATAAAGTCTGTTAAAAAAACAAAAATAGTGAAAGATCAGAATGCCTTCACTCACAGTGAAGTTATATGATGGATGAAACAGGCTGATTCATTGACCCCTGTTTAGTGGGCAGAAAGAAAATGTGAATGACAGAATAACTGGCCAAACAATGACGAGTGCTAGCTATAAGCTGCTACACATTTATTATACATTGCATTTTAGTAAACTCAAAAGGTGTTGGGTTCACATAAGAGATAATCATTTTAGAAAAATCAAAAAGACTTGAATAATTTCAGACCTAACAGGCATTGACAAACCCAACAGATCTCACCTATGAAAACTACTGAATTTAGAATTGATTTGCAAGTAATCATGATGTGGCCTGCGCTAATGTGCTTTTTTCCTTTAAATGCAGTAGTGCTAGCCGTGTTTTAGCCGTTTTAAAAAAAATATTTTTAAATGTGTGCTTCCCCATTTGACTCTCTTCTCCGCCCACTTGAGGTCCCCAAACAATTTTTTTGTTGTTGCAGATTTATGTAGCTCAAACTCAACCCAAAGGTGTTGGAGCGCTTTACATGAGCACCGGTTACGTTACATGAGGACACATTCATTTTTTTGGTAGGCATGGGGTATTAGGTGATTTGCCCAGAATCACAGGATGTGGACATGACCCCGAGGTTCGAACCTTGGTTTCTCTGCTCGGCAGTCTAGCCGTCAGACCACATCCTCTCCCCTCTCAATTTTGGGTGTAAGTGGTGGTGAGGCAACACAGAGGGTAGAATGGTGGGACGTGGGTGAGAGAAAGGATAGGCAAGTGGGGATTGGGAACCAAATGATCAATGCAAGTTGGGTGGCAAGGCGTGGGGCAAAGAACACAGCAATGGGCCATGCTTAAGGGAAGAGACAAGCGCAAGAAGAGAAAGGAAAGCCTGTAGAATAAGATGAATAAGCATATGCGAGCGGCAATGAAGCCAACCAATGGTAAAAAATAGGCAGCCAATAAGCCCACTCTTAGTTCTTGCCTGGGAAAGTGCATGCACTGTCTTAGATGAGACCTAAAAATGTTACTGGTAAGGCAATAAAATCCAGATTGAATGTCGTGTTCCTCAACTGAGTCTACAAACCTATGCAAGACTGTAACCGTGTGCCCAAATAAATAAATGCTAATTCCAAGTAACACATTGTGGATACCTGTGATTTGTAAATAGTTGTTAACAGCAATGGAGGGAATGGGAATGGTAGGTGTGAGACATCTTTGGTTGTAGGCCGCACTCAGGGTATATTTATGAGATTGTGAGGCAGTGCAATGCAGCAAGTCACCTTGCTGCACTGCGTGACTGGGATAGGGCATAAATGCGCCATATTTAAAAGAATATGGTGCAGTCCTGTCTTGACCCTGCCCTGGTGCTATTTTGGCTCCCTAGCACCAGCGCAGGCACCCTTGCACCATGGTGCAAGGGTGCCTGTGTTGCATGAAGGAATGTTTTTTGCAGGAAGGGGTACGTTCCTGCACAAGAAACAATCCCCAGAGGCATATTTATCTTTCTATCTGTGCTGCAGAATGCAGTGCATATAGAAAGAGGAAGTAACAAGGAGAAATAAAGATATTTCTCCTCATAACGCCTCCCTTGGGAAGACGTAGTATTTTAGTGCATAGCCAGTTTATCACTTCTAGTAAGTCTGTGCATGCACCAAATTTAAAGGAGTTGTGTTGGAACACCCATGCAATGTCCACAGAATGCCTTCCCAGGGCAAAGTAATGCAACACATAGATTTATGCTGCATTACTCCCGATTTCTGACGCTACTCAGTGCCATGCCAGGTGGCCTTGCTCGGCTTCATATATCTCATTTTTGAATTGTTTAGCGCACGCACCATGTTGTGTATTGCAAGTGTGACGCAATTGGGTTTATAACTATGGCCCTCGGTGGATGGTATTTTTGTTTTAGTTGGAGAATGTTTAAGCTACAGGAGAGTAAACACAAACCAGAAAAATAAAAAAATAATGAAAAATGTATAGTTGGGTAATGAGAAAGAGACAAAACAGACATAAAGGCTTGGCGACAGAAACATGGTTGCTCTTAACGTAATTGCACTTAATATTTTAATAAGTATATTGTTGAAGAACATAACGTGCAATTAGCTTGTGAAACATGGCAACATTCATCAAGGAAGCTCCTCTAGCCTATGTTGTAAGTGGAAAGCCTGCTGAGCAAAGAATATTAAAGTCTCTTATTAGCTGAGCTGGCAAAGCTGCTTTGCACATTTCTTGGATTTATGTTTTCCAAGCCAGAAAATCTTGCATTTAAATATGTGATAGGAATTCTCCCAGCAAGAGGATGACCTTCTCAAGCTGCTAGAAAGCCTATTCGTGTTTTCAAGCCGAATTATTGTTTTTTATTAAAAGAACATGAATCAGCCACGCTGCAGAGATAGTTTGGAACAACACTCGCCGTTCATTTGACAATAAACAACAATTACTTTAAAGCTTGTATGCCGGAATATTCCATTTTAAACAACAAGCCTCTTCAAACACAAGCACTGGCAAAATTATTGAATCCGGCTTTCATATGCGAAAGCGCACAAACAGCATTTATCATGGCTGTGTTTACATGTGTTAGAGCATTATGGCTGAGATACCCGCCACCCCCTCTCAACACAATCCCCAAAAGGAAGGGAAACCGGAAACAGTTCTTGAAGTTTTTGGATGTGGGGAGGGAGTGACCCTCCCCCGGCCGTATTTATTAAAACAAAAAATTAAAACATTAAACGTTTCATTTTATGTACAATTTCATTATCACATTGCGATGTTTGGCTCACCTTAACATATTCTCTAATACAGAGTTTCTCCTAGCCGAACTAGCATCCAACAAAAACATTCTCTAGAAAAACTGAAATTGTACATCCTAACGTTTAAGGGCCAACGGCAAGGTCATAACCGGTGTCAAGATCCCTAACCAGACTTACCCCTCCCACTTGTGAGGGGCGACAGCACAGAGGCTTACCTCAAGTGCAACTACTAACAATTTCCCTTGACTTGACGGGGGCACTTAAGACTCGACGCCATTTAAAGGTCGTTCGAAGACTTGTGTGTGGTATCTAGAAGGTATCGTGGACCTCCCCCCATCCCACACAACTTACCGCATCTGCCGTCGCAGATGACCCTGGCCCCGGGAAATTCCCCAGGAGGGGGCTGTAACCCCTCCTACAACGGAAGGGGCCTTGACCGCCTTTCCTTTACTTCCGGCGACCCGCCCTTAGACGGGACCGCCTCCCCACTGAGGGGCCAATGGCCACCTCTCCCGAGCGCTCCCATCCGTGTTGGGTGACGCCCACTCATAGGGATCTACCAATTAGTGCTCACCGATCATGACCTTACCGCCTACCAAAAATAAATACGACAATTTTTATTCAAACCTACAAAAAACATTGGTCGCTACGACCGAAGGAACATGCTAAAAATACAACACTACACCAAATCATTTTAATCGAAACAAACTACACAATATTCACCATACTTTATTATGATCAACAACAAACTGATACTTTCACAGCCTGTAAACGGAATGGAAAAACACACTTATAAATTCACTTTATTGCACAACAACTTGCTGTCCTCAGGGGCTGGTGGGTGGGTCAAAATTGGCTCTTCGTTCTGTCCCGAGCTCACGTGTAGCGAGGAGGTGCAGCTTCGGAGCACAAGAACCAGAGGACGTCTTCTGGTCTTGCGTCTCTTTTTATCCGTCTTCGGGGCGGGCGAGAACCCGCCCCTGCCCGCCCCTAGGGCGGGGCTGGCTACGTCGGTGTCTAGGCCAGCCCACTCTAGGGCGGGAAAAAGCGCGCCCCGGCTACGCCGCTTCGGGCATACCAGCCGAGACACGCCTCCCGCCCAAAAATGGCTTCCCGGGGGGATCGAGGCACTCCACCATACGTTCGGGGGGACCGAGTGGTCGCCCCTTTCCATATGGCTGAGATACCCGCCACCCCCTCTCAACACAATCCCCAAAAGGAAGGGAAACCGGAAACAGTTCTTGAAGTTTTTGGATGTGGGGAGGGAGTGACCCTCCCCCGGCCGTATTTATTAAAACAAAAAATTAAAACATTAAACGTTTCATTTTATGTACAATTTCATTATCACATTGCGATGTTTGGCTCACCTTAACATATTCTCTAATACAGAGTTTCTCCTAGCCGAACTAGCATCCAACAAAAACATTCTCTAGAAAAACTGAAATTGTACATCCTAACGTTTAAGGGCCAACGGCAAGGTCATAACCGGTGTCAAGATCCCTAACCAGACTTACCCCTCCCACTTGTGAGGGGCGACAGCACAGAGGCTTACCTCAAGTGCAACTACTAACAATTTCCCTTGACTTGACGGGGGCACTTAAGACTCGACGCCATTTAAAGGTCGTTCGAAGACTTGTGTGTGGTATCTAGAAGGTATCGTGGACCTCCCCCCATCCCACACAACTTACCGCATCTGCCGTCGCAGATGACCCTGGCCCCGGGAAATTCCCCAGGAGGGGGCTGTAACCCCTCCTACAACGGAAGGGGCCTTGACCGCCTTTCCTTTACTTCCGGCGACCCGCCCTTAGACGGGACCGCCTCCCCACTGAGGGGCCAATGGCCACCTCTCCCGAGCGCTCCCATCCGTGTTGGGTGACGCCCACTCATAGGGATCTACCAATTAGTGCTCACCGATCATGACCTTACCGCCACAGGTCCGGATAGTTGACCGGCTATCCGGACCCCCCACAAAACTCCTACCTAAAGGTCATGTCTTAATGATTTTAACCAGGCTAAGAAGTCTCCTATGAGTAACTCATTCCCCACCCTCGACAAATGCACACCATCCCCCAGATACATACTGTCATCATTAATACAACTATGCGAGATCGAATGCAATGTCTTGGAACGGAACAACCTACTCACTTTGTTATTCAGTTTTCTAACAGAATGATTTAAAGCAGGGATCGAGATAGCCCCCCGCCATACTTTTCGTGGGATCATATGAGACCACGCAATTATGCACCCCGGAACTCTCCTTGCTAACCAACTTACCGTGGAAAGCATAGTCTCCAGGAGAAGTCGTCTACCGGTCGTGACCAAATCATTACCCCCTAAATGCACTATGACTATGGACGGCGGTGACCTCATCCGCTCTAACAAACCCTCAAAAAATGCCTGAAACTGGTCAAGACAGAGACCGCCCCTTCCGTAGAAGGACACTCTGTACCCGTATTCCCCAGGTACGTGAACCATGTCACCTGCTTTGAATACGTCCGCGGCCCGTCTCACGTATGAGTGGCCCACGACCCACACCTCCTTCCTTACAGCCGGTGATGTGCAACCGCTGGCCTGGTGTTGGGTCGACTGCACAGTCCGCCCTGCCTCGTAGGCTTGCGCAACTGAAAACAAACAAAGACAAGAGGCGTGAGTACATGATTACAGCTTCACAACATGTGCAATCGCACGTACCTCTTATAACAATTGGAGGACCAACGCCCCACACGTTTTACTTGTTCCACATTAAGACCCCTGGCTGTAGCTTCAGTGGCAGCCCCTATCCGAAAGGAATGGGTCCCAAATTCGCCCGGGTCCAAGCCCGTTGCGGCAATGGCCATTGCAAGCACCCGCTGAAACTGAAACCTCGTCAGTGGGGTGGCGTCTGCATGCCTCAACAATGTCCCCCCCCATGATGCCACCCTTCGTGCTAGGTAGTCTTCTAAGCACTGTACCGGACACATGGAGGATCCGGGGGTCCGGCGAATGATCGTGCAGTCCCCCCTCCCGTCTTGGTCGGACTTGGACCTGAGAAAGGAGACAATCATCGCATCGCCCCTGATCCGGACATGTTCCCTGCACAAGCCCCCCGACACATCCTGTTTGTTCCTTGCAACCAGCTCACTAACTCTCATAGCCCCGTGAAATGCCAGCGTAAATGCAGTCCGGAACAAACAGGTCTCGAAAGGGGACGAGCACGTGTTAGGGAGTGAGGCCAGTAACTGGGCCAACCTATCCAGACCTATCGGTCGTCTTACGTCTACTCTGCGACCCTCTAGGCGTTGCCACCCACGCAGCGCTTTTTGTACCGTAAAAGACGCTGTCGGGTCCTGGATGCCATTGGCCTTGGCAACAAAGGAAATGGCGGCACGATGCCTTTGGGCCGTAGCCACCGATTTCCCAGCCCTACGTAAAGACATCAGAAAAAGTACTACACACTCTTCCTGCCCCCACAGTCCCCCTCTCTCTTCCCCCAAAAAGGCTAAATAGGCCTGAAACGCCCCTTCATATGCCTTCCTTGTCCTGGGTGCTAGACTCTCTCCCACGAGGTGACGAAGTTCGGGGCACCGAGAGACCAGAGAGCTTCGGGGAAGGGTGCCGGCTCTGGGTCCGCTGAAGGAAGGAAACCCGAGAAAGCCTGCATGTGAAAACGAGACAGTGCATCAGCAGCCTGATTCATCACCCCTGGGACATGTTTTGCTCTGAATATTACGTTCAGTTGCATACACAGTAAGACAATTTCTTTGAGCAGCCTCAAAATCAATTTACAACGGGCTGCCTGACTATTGATGCATTCTACCACGGTCATATTGTCGGACCAGAACACGACAGAATGATCTCTGAACCCGTCTGGCCATGTTCTCAGGGCCACCAGAATGGGAAATAGCTCAAGGAAAGCTATATTACCCGTCAGCCCCTTCTCGTGCCACCATAGGGGCCACTTTTGTGCAGACCATTTTGTGCCGAAGATGGCGCCAAAACCTATACTTCCTGCTGAATCTGTCCATAGCCCAAGCTCTTCGGAGGACACGGCTGGCTTGTTCCAGACGACTCGGCCATTGAAGTCCGCCAAAAATGCTAACCAAATCCGCATGTCCTGGCGGACTTCGGCCGATAATCTCGTGCGATGATGCCCTTCTCTTAAGCCAACCATTGATTGGGCAATCGAGCGGGAAAACGGGCGAGCCATTGGGATCACCCTCAAGGCAAAGTTCAACTTTCCCACTAATTGTTGCAACTGGTGCAGTGTAACCTTAGGTGCATTTAAACATACTTGGAGGGCTGTCCTGAATTTCAACACTTTGCTAGCTGGTAAACGGAAACACCCCTCCCTTGAGTCCAACTCGATCCCCAAAAACTCGAGGCAAGTCGTGGGACCCATAGTCTTACCCGTTGCCAATGGCACACCAAAATGACCCATCAACACACAGAATTCATCTAAGGCCTGGGCACATTCGGGACTTCCGGCGGAGCCCAGGAACAAAAAGTCGTCAAGGTAGTGCATTACATTTCGAAAACCCGTTTTCTTAGTAAACACCCATTGCAGGAAAGTACTGAATTGCTCAAAATAAGCACATGATATAGAGCAACCCATTGGCATACACCTATCCATGTAAAATGACCCCTGGAACCCGAATCCCAAAAGACGCTGATCGTCTGGGTGTACCGGGAGCAACCGGAACGCTGACTCGATATCAGATTTCGCCATCAACGTCCCGGGCCCCAGGCGATTCAAGATGGCTACTGCCTCATCAAACGATGCGTATCGCACCGAACAAACTTCCGGATCAATTGCGTCGTTCACCGAAAGACCATGTGGAGCAGACAGATTATGGATCAAACGGAACTCACCTGGGTCCCTCTTGGGGACCACCCCTAACGGAGAACAAACAAAATTCGGTACCGGGGGTACACTAAACGGGCCGGCAACCCGCCCCCGGCTAACCTCTTTCTGAATTTTCTCATGCACTACAGATGTATGTTGCAACACGGAAAGTTGATTTTTGCACCTCCCTACCCCCTGAAAGTCCCCCACCGGGATGCGGAAACCATGTGAAAAACCGTTCCGCAGCACCCCGGCAGAAGTACGATCCGGGTATTCGCTGAGCCAGGGAATCATTGCCAAGGTATCAATCGGGGTTGGTAACGGCGCCCCTCGGCCAAGCTTAGACCTGTTTGGCGCCCCCCTTACCCCCATTCTCACCCGTTCTGGCTCTGCACGATGACTCAGGATGGGACGACCCACACGTACTACATTCGTGTTTGAATTTACACAATCCCGGAGGCCTGGTACATTTCCCTTTGTTAAAATTAAAACAGAAACCCTTTCTCCCTGTATTGCCTGCGGGCCTTGACTGGTCGTCGGTGCTCGTACTTGGACGAAAGGGCGTCCCCACATTTTGGCGGGAGTAATCAATAACATTGCTCCCAACCAATGGCATTCTTAACATTCCCGATTCTTTCATTTTATCCCATGTTATAGAATCGTAACAATCCCAAGTCAAACTCTTGTTATGTTCCTTCTCTTTCCTGAACAGGTTGTCATAACAAAACCAATGGTTACCTTGATACGATGTCGAGTACCCCATAATTCGTGATTGATAAACGGGAAACTCAGGAAGCAACTCGGGCCTACGACCCCCCAAAATCGATGTGAAAATACCCCACGCATTGCCCCAGTTGCCAATATTCTCATTCACCTTAAAGGCGGCCATTTTTGCGCGCCAAACACTCGGATGCATTAAGTCCTTCTGACTTTTAACATGCTCCATATCATAATGGTCAACAAGCAAGGAGAAAATATTCACATACTCCCCAGACCAGATCTTTTCCTTTATAGCCAAAGGCACATGTTGTCCCAGTCTCTCTCTACGAGAGGGTGCTGACTCGTCCCTTGCAATCGGCAATGGCCGCTTACCTGAACCGGACGCGACTTCTGCCGCTTGCGGCTTGTCTTTAGCCGCCTCCCTTTTCTCACGAAGTCCTTTTATCAGCGCCTGTGCCTCGGCAGCCGCGGCGCCATCACTACTATCCCCCAACCATGCTGCTAGCTGTGCTGCCAGCTCGGGGGGCATGTCTCCCTTGGGTGTCGGGGTGACGACAACAGGGATTGGATTCCCCTCGATCGGTACTGGGGTCGGCGCCTCGAGCGGGGCAGAGGGAACCGGGACGTCTCCACCGGCTGGAACCCTTCTCGGCCTCTTAGGTCTCCCTCCAGCCGGCGCAGGGCCCGTACCCTCCTCCCCGTCCCGTTCTGCCAACCGTTTCTTTATGTCGGACACTTCTTTGCAAAGGGCCCGCACCATCTGGTCGGTCGTCATTCTCTTCGCGCCTTTCTTGGGCATCTCCCCGAGGAAGTATCTAGAAGACAAAGAAAAGGATCAAAACGCTCAAAATTGGCTCTTCGTTCTGTCCCGAGCTCACGTGTAGCGAGGAGGTGCAGCTTCGGAGCACAAGAACCAGAGGACGTCTTCTGGTCTTGCGTCTCTTTTTATCCGTCTTCGGGGCGGGCGAGAACCCGCCCCTGCCCGCCCCTAGGGCGGGGCTGGCTACGTCGGTGTCTAGGCCAGCCCACTCTAGGGCGGGAAAAAGCGCGCCCCGGCTACGCCGCTTCGGGCATACCAGCCGAGACACGCCTCCCGCCCAAAAATGGCTTCCCGGGGGGATCGAGGCACTCCACCATACGTTCGGGGGGACCGAGTGGTCGCCCCTTTCCATTAAGACCAGACCAGCTTAAAGTCCTAGGCACATGCACCTCATGGTAAGGGGTCCAGATGCACGCATATCCATGTACTATGTCTTAGAAATAGGTAGCTCCCTAAAGAATGCCTTTGGTACAAGCATCTGCACATAATTCTGCATACACATGTATCTCCCTACCTGCTGCAGTTCCAACCTCTCCCGGTGCTCACATCATGCTTTGTTGCTTATGCTTCTACTTCTCATCCATAGTGTTATCGTTGTTCTGGGTGGGCCTACCCATTCAAATGCGGTGATGTGCCTCTACCTCAGGCACCCCCGCACATGTTCCCTTTCTCTCTCATTCGCTTCACATGTCTGCAAGTGCCAAAGCTACAGAAGCCACCAACACCAACATGTTATAAGGGGATCATTAACACAGCTCAATCTGCTGTCTGACATTGCTGTCTCATCTTTTCAAAGCCTTCCACACACACTCCTTTGCTGATAAGCAACTTTTCTTGTTGTCCTATTACTTGTAAGCCATGTCCTCACACTCCTTTGCTGACAAGCAACTTTCCATGTTGTCTCATCTCTTAGGAGCCTTGCACAAGCGCTCCATAGCTGAGAAGCGACTCTTCTTCTTAATGCATCTCTTGGAAGTCTTGAACACACGCTCCATTTCTGACAAGTGACGCTTCTTATCTCAGTCTCTTGGAAGCTTTTCACACACTAACCTTTGCTGACAAGCGACTTTTCTTCCTGTCTCATCTCTTAGGAGCCTTACACAAGCGCCCCATAGCTGAGAAGCGACTCTTCTTGCTGCATCTCTTGGAAGTCTTGAACACACGCTCCTTTGCTGACAAGTGACGCTTCTTATCTCAGTCTCTTGGAAGCTTTTTACACACTAACCTTTGCTGACAAGCGACTTTTCTTCCTGTCTCATCTCTTGGAAGTCTTTCACCCACGCTTATTTGCTGACAAGTGACTCTTCTTCTTATCACATCTCTTGGAAGCTTGCTGACAAGCGACTCTTGCCTCATCTCTCAGAAGCTTTTCACACACACTCCTTTACTAACAATCAGTCCTTCTTGTGATCTCATCTCTCAGAAGTCATGCATACATTGTCCTTTATTAACAAGTGACTATTCTTGTTGTCTCATCTCTTGGAAGCCTTGCACACATTCTCCTTTACTAAAATCTGACTATTCTTGTTTTTTCATCTCTTGGTCTCTTGGGAGCCATGCTCCTTTTCTAACAAGAGACTCTTCTCGTTGTCTCATCTCTTGGAAGCCTTGCACATACGGTGCTTTAATTTCAAGTGCCTCTCCTTGTTCTCTAATCTCTTGGAAGCCAGGCATCAATAATCCTTTACTAACAAGTGACTCTCCTTGTTGTTTCATCTCATGGAAGTCTTGCACATACACTCCTTTACTAACAAGTGACTCTCCTTGTTGTTTCATCTCATGGAAGTCTTGCACATACACTCCTTTACTAACAAGTGACTCTCCTTGTTGTCTCATCTCATGGAAGTCTTGCACATACACTCCTTTACTAACAAGAGACTCTCCTTGTTGTTTCATCTCATGGAATACTTCCACACACTCCTTTACTAACAAGTGACTCTCCTTGTTGTCTCATCTCTTGGAATACTTCCACACACTCCTTTACTGACAAGTAACTCTCCTTGTTGTCTCATCTCTTGGAAGTCTTGCACATACACTCCTTTACTAACAAGAGACTCTCCTTGTTGTTTCATCTCATGGAATACTTCCAGACACTCCTTTACTAACAAGTGACTCTCCTTGTTGTCTCATCTCTTGGAATACTTCCACACACTCCTTTACTGACAAGTAACTCTCCTTGTTGTCTCATCTCTTGGAAGTCTTGCACATACGCTCCTTTGCTAACAAGTGATTCTTGTTGCTGATTTTGGTTCTCTTGGCATACTTGGAGCAGGACCACTGACAGCTGTCAGAGTGAGCAATGGTCAAGAATGCTGGGAAGTGAATTTAAGGGCACCCACAGGCCAGAAGACTGTACCCAATAGAGCTAGCACCTGTAGATCTTCCCGTCTGTGACCAAGCATCGTCCTGGTCATTGGAACAAACAGACAGGTCGGTGGACCAAATTAGATTGTGACAAGAATCCCCTCATCTAAAAGGACTGCAACATCATCATATTCATGTGGCAACACTTTAACATAAGGGAATTCTCCCTCAATTCAATAGCGTTGGCATTTTAATGATTACTAAGGTCGTTTTTGTACCTGTGCCTTCCTCACAGTCAAGCCAGCCTTGCCAATCCTTCAGTCCTACAACATCAGCCAAACCATCACTCAAACAGTCCCCATAAGAAAGCTGCCTCTGTGTGGTTCCTCACAAAGGTCTTCCATGCAATGCCAGACCAGTGACTGATCCATGAGCAGCAATGCCAGGCAAAAAAGTTTAACAAACAACTGAAAACCTAAACACCTCCAAATTACATTTACATATGTTTCCGGCCTGGCATCCTTGGTGTGGTTTCCCCTGACTCTTTATGTTCTTTGAACTCCTGTTTTGCTGGCTTTAGGATCCTGGCCACTTTACCACTGCTAACCACGGCTAAAGTTCATATGCACTGTACTCAAAACATGGTAACATTGACTTAACCACAATTGGCATATTTCATTTAATTACAAATCCCCAGTACAGTGCATTATATCTGCCCCGGGCCAGTAAAGTAAATGCTATTAGTGGGCCTGCAGCACTGATTCTGCCACCCACTCATTAACCTATAAACATGGCTCAGACCTGCCATTGCAGAGCCTGTGTGGGCAGTTTTGTTCTGCCATTTCGACCTGGCAAGTTGACCTATTTGCCAAGCTCAAACCTTCCTTTCTATTACAGGTCCTGGCAGTGAAATACTCTTCAACATCTTTTAAGAGTAATTTCGAATTAGAAGCAGATAGAAATTTGAGATTCAGTGTCTCTGGGCTCACAATTTAAAATCACAACTTATGGTGAAGTTGGATTTTAAATTGTAAGTCTGAAAATACCACTTTTAGAAAGTTGCCATTTTCTTCCTTTGACCATACTGTACCTCTCCCTGTCTCTGATAAAACATCTGGTTTGGGTAACAGCTGGTGTTAGAAATTGGGTTTCAGGTTGGCTGAGGTATGCACCCTAGCCAGGCAGAACCCACCACTCTAGTCAGGGTAAGTCAGATACACAATGAAGATAACCAATGCTCACACTCTGGTTGCATGGCACAGAGCAGGCAGGCTTATCTAAGGATGCAATGTGTAAAGTATTTGTGTGACACATTTACACAGTGACACAATGAAAACAACACAAAAAAACTCCACACAGGTTTAGAAAAATAGGATGTATTTATCTGAAAAGAATAAAAACTAAAACTAAAAGAATCCAATCAGTAGTTCATGAGAAAAACAATGCACAAAAAAAATTAGTTTTAACCCAGCCCAGACATGTAGTAGATGCGGACTGCAGGCACACAGGGCAAAGTTAAGAGAAAAGGAATGTGCACTTTCTAAAAATGGCAATTCCAAAATGGTAGTTGTTAGAAATGGGGGTCTCTAGTTGGCAATGGTTGGCACCTTTGTCCAAGTCGGGACCCTTCTTCCTAGTAAGGGTAAGGGGGATACACCTCTAAAATACCCCTGCTCACCCCCTTGGAAGCTTGGCATGAGCAGACAGGCTTATCTCAGAGAAAGTGTGTAAAGCATGTGTGCATGCATACAGTAACACAGTGAAAACACTGCAAAAGGACACCACACCAGTTTAGGAAAATAGGTAAAACTTTATCAAGCCAAACAAGACTAAAAATGTCGAAAAGAATCCAGCATACAATATTGTAAAAATAGTTACTTTGCAGGATAACCTTTAAATTGCAGAAATAGCTGAAGAACAGAGTTCCTCCGAGTCGGTAGCTCCGTCAGGAGCTACCGCAATGCTGAAAATGACAGAGTCAAAAAAATTCCAGCTGACCGCGTCGGGGCCCTCAGGATGTGGTGCAGGCAGTGGCTTGGTGACGAACGTTCATAAAATAAAACATAGCATAACATGTGTATTTGTAAGGCGCACGTTCACCCGTAGGCATTTTGGCATGAATAACAGATATTTATTGTTACCCAATTCAATAGTACTCATTTTATCAATCTCAGATGGATGAAAGGCTAAGTGGACCCACTGGGATTTGAACCTTTGACCATGATGTCAAACACAGGCTCCTGCCATGGGTGCATTAGTCAACTGAGCCACCACATCTGGGGTCAGTGAGGGCAATGCTTATGGTGCAGGGTGAGGTGGTGCTCGATGTAGTGCTGGTAGGTTGCGTTGTAAGCCTGTTGATGTTTCGGTCGAGCAGTGACAGTATTGGTGATGTCCAGGCATGGTGAAGTGAGGTTGTGCGGAATGCAGTGCCCACAAGATACGGTACGAGCAACGGCTCAGTGAAGATCATCAAGACAGCGTCAGTGAGACCAATGACATGGTGTGAATTGCAGCTGTGCCTTCCGCGGGCATTTCAGAACACAGAATTCTGTGACAAACTTGATGACGGAGTCGGTTGCCCTTTTCTTCTATGGTGACTAGAACCAGCGGTTCAAGAGATGGTGCCCAGAAGGATGGTGAGGTATTTGCTGTTGCTGATACCTCATGAACAGGGGGCTGCTCCACCTCCAAGCCCTTGGAGATACTTTCTCAAGTAGGATACACACACAGTTCCTCTCTTTGGCAAAAACAGCTACTGCAGGCCAACCCCAGACAGCACACAGCAAGTGGGCACTACTCCTCCTCCAGTTTCTTCTAGGTCTTCCCCTTGGTAGAGGTTCCTCTTGAAGTCAAAAGTGATCTACAGTTCAGGGGTCTGGCCCTCACTTGTTACAGTGCACATTCCCTTGTTCTCTGGTGGCAGAGAAGCTCTTTGTTCGGCCAAAGCCAGTTCTGTCCTCTCTGGTCCAGCTCCCTGGCAGGACTTTAATATAGCATTGTCCCAGTCAGACCAGGCCCATTCAGGTCTGAAAGAAATCTCCTCTGCCTTCTCTAAATGCAGCCCAGGTCTAGTCTGCCCAGCCCTGACTCATTCAGGAAAGGTAGGACACACATCAAACCCCTCCAGTGGCTGTCTGAGAGAATGCACATCCCCAGTCCCTGTCACTCCAAAGCCAGACAGTCAGTGTGCAAACCAGAGGAGGCACACAGGATGGCTAAGTGAGAAAATACCTATTTTCTAAAAGTGATATTTTTAAACATACAATGAAAAAATCATCTTTACTGAAAGATGCCTCTTTATATGATGAGTTCAGCCATACTAAACTTTAATTTCCAATCTTGTCCCAATAGGAAGTTATATTTACAAGAAGTTATGCATTTACTCCCATTCTATCTTATGGGACAGGTAGCCTTTCTGTAGTAAAAAAACAAATTGGCAGTGTTTCACTATAAGGACATGCCACACACATCAGGGCATGTCCTACCTTTCATATACACTGCACACAGGGGTACCTTGGGCCTACCTTAGGGTTGACTCACATGTAAGAAAAGGGAAGGCTAGGGCCTGGCAAGTGGGTGCATTTGCCAGGTCGACATGGTAGTACTAGACTGCACACAGACACTGCAGTAGCAGGTCTGAGTTAGCTTTGAAAGGCTGCTTGTGTGGATGGCACAATCAGTGCTGCAGGCCCACTAGCAGCTTTTGATTTACAGGCCCCAGGCACACACAGTGCACTGTACTAGCGACTTAGTAGTAAATCAAATACCCAATCATGGAAACACCAATCCATCATAACAACGTAGAGGGAGAGCATGTGCACTTTAGCACTGATCCGCAGTGGTAGAGTGCCCAGAGTCATACAACCAACAAAAACAAGTCAGAGACAGAAGGCCAAAAAAGCAAAAAGTCAGGAGATAAGCCCACTGGACAAGCAAGGTCTAACAGTAGTTTGCCATTGAGATGATTTATCACCACCATTCCAAAAATATTAAAACTGAAGTGGCTACTCCTTTCCAATCAGGAATTACAGCTTAAAAAGTGTTTTAAGGAATCCCCAATGCTGACCTATAGAAGGAGTAGGAATCACAGCAGTTAAAAATGAATTTAGCTGTTCTCACTGCCAGGACATGTAAAACTTAAAAGCACAAGACCAGCCTTTCAGATACACAGCACCCTGCCCTTAGAGTCACTTAGGGCCTACTTTGCTTCTTGTGCAGCACACATGGGAAAAGCAAAATGACATGGATTGTTTATACTCAGGAAGGTCCCCTTCCTGTACATATACAATCTTTAAAAACAAATAAATTTTATAACTTTCATCTGTGCTGCATTAAGCAGCAGACACGAAAGTGACAAAATGGCATTTCAGGATTGTTTATGTGCAGGAAGGGACACCTTCCTACACATAAACAATCCTCCCCTGCACACAAACACCCTTGCACTATGGTGCAAGGGTGCCTGTGTAGGTGCTACTCTGCTAAGGGTAAAGCCATCACAGGGGGAAACGCAAGGCTGCACCATATCGTTGTAAATATGGTGCAGCCTTGCGTTTCAGAAGTAGCGGAGTGAGGTGTTAAGCCATGACAGCTAACGCCTCACTCCACCACTTCTATTGTACATATCTCCCTAAGATCTCATCTTTTGAAGTAAGTTAAGTCTTGAAAGGTGGCTGTATTTGATATTAACATGCCTGCAGCATGCATTTGTTGTGTGCGTGTGCCAGTGTGTGTGTATATGCACACACACACGTCCGTAGTACAGTGTCTGATGCTGCATCAGTGCTTTATGCTCTATTGGGAATTCCCATATGGCAGTGTAGATTTTAGGCGGTGTGCATATAACGAATTAAATCCTCTATGATGCTCTCCTTGACAGCAGTTAAAATGATAATCTATAGCATATTGAAAACAGCTATGTTTCGCCATCTTTATGAGGTTTAGAAGAAGCATTCAGGATCAGATGGCCCCAATCAGGGAGAGCCTAAATGTATGGGGTGACAGAGAATCAGCATCCAGTGCTCGGACCCATTTTGACAATTAGCAAGGCACTTGCTTTGCATATCATTACTTGTTCATGTTGCCATGCATTTGTATACTACGTCATCCAAAAGGCTTGCTGCACTCACCATATCTATCTTCTGACAGCGTCCATGTTCAACAGAATCTCTTGTGGAATGTTAAATGGTGCACATGGAAGGGCACAGTGTGTTTACCAGGAACACAGTAGAAATGTATTTTTCACACCAATGCTCAAGATCAATGTCCTTAAAACAGTACACAGTCAGCTATTTGACAGGCCAATCTGTACTTTTTTAGGTCGAGCCTAAACAGAACTTGCGCTGTCAGGCAATCTGTTGTATGTGCTTTGTGGGGTCTGACTCCTCCTTTTCTTAAGATTAGCTTTCTCTGTGGCATTAAAAATGGTAGCTCACAAATGCTAACATTTGCTGCATGTCCCACCTTTTCTCTCAAGTTAACGTCCATGGAGTATTGGCTCGGGAAAGAGCAGTGACACACACGCTGTGGCAGAGTATGTGAAGCCGGCCTTCACGCTCCTTGCCTGAGAAAAGAGCACCGGGCTAGCAGCTGCTGTGTGCACAGGCGCCAACCAGAAGATGACTCTTTCCCGAAATGAGGTCTCACATTCAATTTAGTCCGTTCTGAGAGAAGACAAATTGGTGCCTTTTACGTGCACCAGTTGCTCCTTGATGTGGCTCTCCTGAAAGCAGAACGGACTAAACCGCCACAATATGCCCCTGCTGCAACATGGCCATGAACTACAGATTCTAAAGGCCCCAACGAGTGCTGTGCGCTTTCAGAGAGGTGGCGTTGCCCTCCTGGGCACAGGTAGTGGCATTTCCAGTGAGAACGGAAGACAATGCGGGAGTGAGGGGAGATCGAGGAAGAGTTAAAGACCAAGACACATAGTGAGCGATAAAGGGGAAAGAGCAACCCGAAGTCGAGGTGAACGAGGTGCAAGTAGGGTAACGAGTGTAGTAGTGTTTGAAACAGTGCATTGTGTCTCGACCCAGCATCTGTTCCATTCTTCCGTCCCTCCTGTATCTAGTTTTCCCTTACTGTCCTTATTGTCCACTCTCTGATGAGCTCAACTGTCTGTTTCAGCAGGTCTCCATCTTACATCAATCTCATGCTTCCAGTCTCAACTCTATGTACCTCTCTTCCCCTCTCATGAGCTGCAGCACCTGTTAGACAATTTTCTTCTTCTCTCCATCTGCTTGTTGTCACAACATCTCTGAATTTACTTGTCACACCTCTTTATTTATCTCCGTTCTTCTCTTTCCATCTACCCATCTCACCTGCCTACCTGTATCATCTCACAATGTCACCCCCTCTTTCCTCATTTCTCAATTTACTACATTTACAGTGGAGTAAATGGCACCACAACGCACTCATGCTCTCTTCATTGGCATGCCATACTATACAAATGCTATCAAAGTTGTTTATAACATTTAAACTGTAACTTCATTATTTTTGTATAACGTATGCGCGTATATTCTAAGTCTGGGTGGTGTACTCCACTCCGCTCACAGAGTTTGCAGAGATTTCTGCACTCCGCATCACATGGAGCTCATGGAGTTCTGTCAAGTTGGCGAGCGTGAGCAAGGAAAATCCACCCCTCAGTGAGATGTTTCCTCATTTGTGATCATCAACATCAAACTGGGGAGCATGAGCATGGGAAACCAACCTCCCAGCAAGATTTCTCAACACAGGCAGTCAGATTTCTCATTGTGAGTAGTCGCGTATCGTCGAGACCCCTCGCGTTGGGAAACTGTACATTCACGTTGAGAAAGCTGTAGCTTGAGTAAAAATCTACTTTATCGGCAGAAAGGGAGCAGTGCCTGCTTGTGCACTGTGCCGTTCGCGATGATTGCACAGTGCAGATAAGTGCCTGGCACTGAAAATCATCGCGAGCAGCATTTATCCAATGCACTCCACGGCTTGCGGAGCTCCTTGTAGCGCAGCAGAGTTTTTTTTGCACTTCGCAGAGTTCCACATAGCAGAACTCCGCAAACTCCACCCAGGCTTAGTTTATTCATGCTGTTGTGCATTGCCATGCACATGATAAGTACATAAATACACCTCTAATGGTGTAGAGTTTTGGTGATTCCTTCTCCTTTCTTAACATTGTACCACATTTTGTTCTAAAAAGAGAGAATTTAGTGTTACAGCATGAAAGAATGATGTTCTATGATGGGCTGGCTCTTGCAGGGTGTTAATAATACATTATCATGGCATGTCTGTCTCAGAGAAAATGGGAGGAGTGATCAGTAAAGTGCTACGCCCTTTATGCTGGGATATAGGACAAAAGTGGATGCTGGAGGGAATGCTGTTGAATTGTATAGAAAGGTTGAGTGACATAATCAACAGTAGGAAAGCCAGGGTGTTGTGGTGTAATATCACTATTGGAGGTTACAGAAAGGTAAAATTGACCTCTGGAACAACAATACTATAACTTAAATAAGGCAGAAAAACAGCTGAGTTTCTTGATGCCCTCGGGTACTAGAAAATAAGTGCCACTGATTAGGATGAGAGTTTGGGGAGGAGGTGTCAGCTGAAAGGAAATACTGTGCAATGATGTCAGTTGTTTTGGAGTAAAGGACTAAAGTATGGTGGCAACATATTTTGCAACACATGTGATGGGTAAAGTAGCAAGGCATTGCTCCTGGTAGACTTATAGCAGGTGCAGCAGCATAGCATCGCCTTCTGGATTGGATATTTGTATGGTATTGATCATTGAGCTATTAGCGACGCGTAATTTAAGGAGAACTCAAACCAGGTGGTAACCAGCAAAAAAAATAAAAATAAAATATTTAAAGTTAACTGCATACAGGTGCTGGCCTGACCAAACACACTTAAGGGCATGCAGCTGGAGACTGTGGACTCTCACAATGCCAGGACTCTACATGGTGGTCAGGCGGCGTAAGCTGCAGCGAGCAGCACAGAACAGGGGTAGGATCCAGGAGCGGATATTCCGGCAGCGGGTCACCCTTCTGGGCCAAACCAGGGAGCACATCTATGCCAAGTACCGGCTAAGTGGCTCAATGATCATTAAGCTGATCCAGGACCTAGACCCCCTGCTGCAGCATCCAACAAGGAGAACCAATGCCGTCCCCACCCATGTACAGGTATTGTGCAGCCTGCACCTACTGGCTTCCGGAAGCTTCCAGGGGATAGTTGCTGTCGCTGGGGGCATATCCCAGCCCACCATGTCCCGCTGCCTCAATAGTTTTCTGGATGCAATGCTGACCAGGCTACACCACTACATTTCATTCCCAACCACCCAGCAGGACTTAAATGACACCAAGCTGAAATTCTACAACATTGCACATTTTCCGCATGTAATTGGATGCATTGACTGTATCCATATCCATATCTGCCCACCAGCACAAACGGAATACATGTACCGCAACCGCAAATCCTACCACTCCGTCAATATCCAGATTGTGTGCAACGCCAAGAATATCATCACGGACATAGTGGCACAATATCCGGGCAGCACACATGACTCCTTCATCTTCGGCACAGCGGCATTCACACACGACTGGCAAGGGGAGACTTTGGCGAAGGACACCTACTGGGTAAGTACACAAGTCCCCATATACTATACTTTCATCATGTATCTGCGCAGAATAGGCAATCACCCTGTGCTCATTACCCGCAGGTGACAGCACCTACGGTCTACGTGAGTACCTCCTCACCCCATACCTCAACCCAGCCACACCGCAGCAACGGCGTTACAATGCTGCACACATACGGACAAGAAATTGCATTGAGAGGACATTTGGCCTATTCAAGAGCTGTTTCCGCATACTGCACAAGACTGGTGGGCCATCAAATACACACCTGAGGTCTGCTGCTGCATCGTGGCCGTGTGTGCAATACTCCACAACATTGCTACCAAGCGCAGGATACCAGTGGAGATATCTGGCAGTGAGTCTGAAGGTGACAACCGGCCACCTCCACATGTAATGTCATGCACGTGGACAAGATCCTGCTGAAGGACACAGGCGCCACAACCACATCACTACGAACTGTTTCTAGTGCACACATTCCACTATCACAACACTACACCCATGCATGACGAATGTAATAATGACATGAGTGTGTATCAAGTTTGACCATTCATCTTTATTGTTAAATCACAATAAATTGGCCTTTAAGTATTAAATTGTCTGATGGAGAGAGTATTGCTCCATACCTCCCCATGCTGGGGTAGGGGGTTTGCAGGGGTTGACTGCATGGCCTCCCTCTGAGTGTTAGAGTCCTCACGGATGGTGACGACGAGACGCCCCAAGTCGTCTCTCCGCATCCTGAGGGACGGTGTTGGCCCTACTTCCTGATGTTGGCGGTGGTAAGGAGTTGCTGCTGTTGGTCGACGCAGCCTCACTTGCATCGTCAGCCCCCTCTGCTTCTTCCTGGGCAGTGGCCTGTCTGCTGAGCACAGCTGCGGTGAGTAGGTCGAGTGACCTGGCCACATCCTGGCAACACTGCACCATCTGGGCCTGCATGGCAAGTGACCTTCGTGCCAGCTGAGATGTAGCATTGCCAACTACATGATTTGACCTAGTGTAGGCCGATAGGCGGGCCAGTAGTTGGCGGTGGCGTCGATGGGTCATGTCTTGCTGGGATACAAGCAGCTGGTTGTTTTCTCGCACTGCTGCGGTCATCTGGGCAATGTGTTGGCCGTTTGCCTGCATCTTTGCGAGCATTGCTGCCATTTAGGTCGCCTGTGTGCGATGCACCGCCAGCGTTCGATGGCCAGGCCTGGGTCGGGTGTTTCAAGTGCCCTGGCAATGCCTGCTGTGCCCTGGCGCTGCTGGCGCCTCAGTGCGCAGGTCTGTGACCTGGAACCAGGTGTGCGCCTCGTCTGCCTCCGAGGCGCTGGTGGTGGAGCCTTTACCACTGCTGTGGCTGTTTGCTGTGGGGTTGGCTGCACTGCTGTGGCTGCAGGGGTGGCCCTGTCGGCACGGGGTGGTGGTGGTGTTGGTGGTGGTGGGTGCACTGCTGTGGCTGCAGGGGTGGCCCTGTCGGCACGGGGTGGTGGTGGTGTTGGTGTAGTGGGTGCACTGCTGGTGGCTGTGATGTGCCGGGCTGTTGGGAGGACTGGCCCTCACCCTCAGTGTCCTCCTGGCTCTCAGCGATGTGCAGCACCTCGCTGTCCGTGCTTGCTTGATCACCTGCACCTGTAATGTGAAAGGTTGCATGATTAAAGTTATGTATCTTGCACAGGCAATGTTGATACATGTATGCAGCCTTGCTTTCCCTGACTGGCTTTTGGTTTGACTTTGCATTGAGTGCTCTGGCAGTGTTGGGCTAACTGCGGGTAAATGATTACACTACAACTTCCACAATGCATTTGGGCTTTTTTGGTGAGCACGGTCTGCATTGTTGGGGATGCCATGTTGCTAGCTCAGGACTTAAGGGCATTGTTAGGGGACTGGGTCGCAGTGGCATGGCACTTACCTTCAGTTTGTTGTTGGCTGGGTTGAGATGAGTCCAACTGAAGGACCCCCACGCAGGCTGCTGGCGCAATGGTGTCCTCAATCAGGTCCTCCAATGGGGTGTTAGGTGTGGCTACAGGTTCCCCTCCACCGGTGGCCAGTTGCTCCCCAAGCCTCACAGAAATCCGCTCCTTGGAACGTCCTCTCAGGTCGTACCAGCGATTTTTGATGTCGTCAATGGAGCGCTGGGTCACACCGACAGAATTGACCTTTGCGCGGATGCGCTGCCAGATCCTGCGCTTCTCGGGCTCTGGCACCCTCTGGGAGTCTTTTCCAAAGAACCTGGCATAGTCCTTGCAGACCCCCTCAATTAGGTGCTCCAATTCGGCTTCAGAAAATTTTAGTTTCCTCTTCCTCTCCTGCCCACTGCTCCCTGCTGCATCCTGGGACATCTTGGACACTTTCTTTCAGGCTGGGGTGCTGCAGAGTGTTGGTTTTAGTGCTCCTCAGTTACCTGCTGCCACTCCCTGGCTCTGTGTTCTGTTTGGTGGTGTGGTGAGCCTACTTCCTGGTTGTGATGTCATCAGTGGGCTCGAAATGCGACTTCCCATTTTTGCGATCTCGCAGTTAGCAAGATCGCTATTTGCGATATCGCAATTTCGGCATAGGAAATTGCCGATTCAGCGATTATTTTGCGATTGCGGAAAGATCGCAATCGCCAATTGCGATCTATTGCGATTCACTTTTTTTCCTCGCATTTGTACATGAATACCATTCTGCGATTCTCAAAATGTGATTCGCAAATTTTCGCAATTTTCTAATCGCAGAATGGTAGCTTCATGAATCTGGCTGTTAAGGTGGGTGTGGGTAATAAGGCTGAACTTAATATCTGGGTAATTCTATGTTGAGCAATATCTTTAATTTGCCTAGTTTGAACATAGAATGTGACTGATTTAATATTAAATTGCTTTTATCTTTAGCTGTAATGAATATTTTAATGCAGGAAAACTGGTAATATGAAATTTGTATTTCTTCCATTTGTTCAGATCTTAGTTTTTTTATCACGTTTTTTAATCATTTGGACTATGTATAACCCAGCTAAGAAATTTTTAACTGTGTATAATTAAATGTTGTTTGTTTTGTGCTTTTATGATTTTATCTTGAATAAAGGTGTTTTGGACTGGGCTGGACTGGTTCCCTTTCCTTTGGTATTACTGAATTTCTGAAAACGGTCATAGGGCTTCAGCTATTTATAAGTATTTCTCCCTCGCTGACTCCTCCAGAACCAAATCCAAGTCTGAGCTTCTATGGAAAAGAGATCTAGGAGTTTCTTGGACTACCCCTTTTTGGAATAAGGTATGGGCACAAACATATAAAATCTTGCGGTCTGCTGTTATTATACAATCTCTTTTTTGTTTATCATCGCCTATATTTTACTCCTTTGCAGTGCTCCAAATTCTCCTCTGATACCCCTGCTAAATGTTAGTCTTGCAATTTTTCTAATGCAGATTTAATGCATATCCTATTTAATTGTCCTAATACTCGTAATTTTGGTAAAAATGTGACCTTAAATTAGGAGGATTTTTAATTTTGATAGCCCCTTCAGTATTCTTTATATTTTTCTGGGAACATTGTCCAATTCGCTCATTCCCTCTTTCCCTATAAATAAATTATTGGACAATCTGTTAGCGATAGCTTTTCCTCCAATCAGTTTGAAATGGAAAACATCAGATCAGCTTTCCTATAAGGTATGGTGGGATTCGTTGAGTATCCATAAGTTAGATACTATATATACTATACAAAATGCATAATGCGCAATTGTTATTGTTACCTCTTAGCTCATATCTCAACCAAGTAGATAGTAACGTATCAAGTATTGTATCCATATCTGTATCTTCTGAAAGTTTTCATAACCCATGAATTTTTTCTCTCTGTCCTCCTTTTATATTAAATTACATTTTATGATATGTGTTTGGAAAAGATTTTTATGATATGAAGTTTTGCTAGAAGCAAACTGATGTTACTTCTGACAAATATTTCTGATTCATCATAATGTTCTTTCATTATTCCTCCCTTTCTGTCCTCTCCTCCCTTTTCTCTTTCTTTATAAATACTTGTATGTTTTTTTATTGATATCTAATACTGGATATTCATTTTTAGGTCAAGCATAGGGACAGCGCAAATTTGCTGCTAGCTCTTTGAGGCACCCCGTAATAGGGAATGCACAGGAAGCCCTGCCCACCCTCCGCCCATATTTGTCATTGGCTTGTGTCATTGTCCTTTGTAAATGCTGGCTTCTGATTCGTAAATAGACTTGTGAGGCCCTCCTTGGTAACGCCTTGTCTGCATTTGTTACCACCGATAACAACTGGACCTTTTACTTGGCTTGACACACGGTCTGCATTATAAGTGGGTGAGCACCATTTTAATTATTGATAGTGATGGGGACAATGGCGGCTGATTTTTTTATACTGTGCTATTCCGCTCTAAATTCTATGCTGAGCAAGATTGTTGTTTTTAAACTTTGAAGTTGTGCACGGCACCCGCTTCAGGTACACCGCGCTCCGTTTATTATTTTTGCTTTTAGACTTTACCACTGAGCATGACGCCCACTTCAGGGACACACAACTCAGTTTCATGTTTTAATATTTTTAATTGCAGTGCAGTGCATTTTTGTGTAACATCGCATGGAATAGGAAATTACTGTATGGGGCCGATATGTTTTTCTCTGCTGTAAAACCACAGGGAATCCCTTATTACATGCAGCTTACCTGCATACATTTCATGTGCTTGGAGTTTAGGAAATGGGTATGGGTGAGTAGAGGAGTTTTTAGCAGAAGGAAGCATTGTGCCGGGGCATCTGTCTCCTACTGTCACTGGTCAGGCTCTTCCAGATCTGGTAAATCCTGGTGTGGAAAAATTTAACAGCAAATAATTGGGCAGAGCAAAATGAATGTCTGACATGTAATCAGGTCTGTGGTTAGGGAACATTACCGAGCATGAACCATCCTGACCTCATTGGTTCAATCCCTTTTAAAGTGATCACTTTTTTTAAATAAAGAACTATTCAGTAGTAATGTTTGTCAACACTGGCATCTTGTGGATGACAACCTGCCAAAGGTGTCTTGTATTATATGGATATACAGAGGTTTCTGTGCCTCTTGCGAGGAGTATGTCCGGAAACACATATACTCATCTGCTCTGTAATCCAGTCTAGCTTCTGCTTTCTATAGATTCTGTGTTGGGCTAAGCCCCTACTTTAGATGTTTCCATTCACCAGGCAAAGCTGTGCCACTGTCCTGGATTGCATCAGAGATGCACGGGTCAGCCCATCCTCAGAGGTTTTTTAATGTCAAATGTACAATTTTGGTGCATTGACTTCCTTCTTTTCTCAGTCTCTTTACTTTCAAAATGGATACTGCAACAAATTTGATTCAAGAACTTCAGGCCTTCCAAATAGCGGGCATTTGTTACATGTCCTTCTCGCTGATTTGCCTTTATTGCTTTGATGTCTGAAACATATGTATCATTTTTTTTCTACTTGCCGAAAGGTGGCCCATTCTTCATAAACTGATGCCAGAGCATGGCCTGCTATTTACCCGTAATCCTCTCTGAGTACTAGACTTCTCGTCACGTTCATCACAAAATAAGGGTGAGTATTAACCCTGCAGACAGAAAATTTACCTACCCCATCCCTTCCTCCTCCATTCCCCCAGAGGAGTAGACAGAAAATGTAAATACCCCCCACTTCGAACTAAAGCTCTTAGAGTACCAAGCAAGTGAAGCAAGCCATCGTGGCCCTTCCCAGAAGAGCTCTCTCTTCCACCCACGTATCTGACTGTTCATCCTTTTATCCACCCACCGATATTCACCATTTCACCTGTGCATTCTGTCTTCCATTTAGTCTTTCATCCATCAGTCAGCCTTTAAACATTCCATCCATCTACCCATCCATATCCAAATCCATCCCTCTATTACCAATCCTATCCATCTATTCTTCCATCCCTTTTTTTACCCATCTGTCGTTACATCCATCTACCTACTAATTCCCTCACACATCCGTTCAGTTCCACATTCATCTGTTCACTCACACATCCATCCTTCCACTCACATCCATCCTTCATCCGTCCTTTCATGTTAATTTTGAGCTTTCGTTTGCCTAGTTGAAGACAGAAGAGGCCTTCAAGACCTCCAGCTCCACCCCTGCTGTGACAATGCCCCTACCCCCATCCTTCCACTCATCCGCTGAATGACCAAAATATAGAATCCAAAAAAATAGACAGGACAGAATATCGACTCCAAAATATGGATAGGGCAGAATATTGAATTACCAAAATATAGTTAGTCCGAATATCAAATTTGGGGTAGGAAATATCGATTTCCATAATATCGATTTTTTTTTTAGTATTATGTATGGTAGTATATGTGCTAAAATTATGTATTAGTTTTGTAATGTATGTTTAACTTTTTTGAAGTAATTCATGTTATGTAAATACAATAGGGTGGGAAGTAATTTAATTATAGTAAATTAAATATTCATTTTTATTCATATTTATTGATAATTACTTGCTTGCTAATTAATTTTTAATTGGTAATTACTTTTTGTTAATTGGTAATTCATTTGTATTAATCGGTAATTAATTTTTATTAATTGATTAATTGGCATTTATGTTAGTTTTCTTATTTATTATTTGGAGCGGGTAGTAGGTTTATAGGGGAATAGGGTGGGAAGTAATTTAATTGTAATACATTTTAAACTTTTATACATTAATTTAAGTATGTTTTATGTAATTGTTTTTAATATTTAATTACTTTTATATTATTTTGAATACATTTAAAAAATTTGATATCTTAGTTAACTATATTTTAGCTTTCTTTATTTTGGATTCAATATTTTAGTACTTACCTGTTTGTAGATAGGGATTCTATATTCTGCACTTCGATATTTTGGAGTCAATATTTTGGGCATTCTATATTGTGTCCCTCGATATTTAGTCACTGAGCCCACTTATCCATCCTTTCACTCACTCATCTGTCCGTGTTTTCACTCATCCGTCGATCCATCCATTCACCATTCCTTTCAATTATACATCCATTCTTTAACTCATCCACCCACCCTTTCCTCAATCCACCATCCCTTTCACTCATCCATCTGTCTGCACTTTCATCCGTCCGCGCTTTCATCCGTCCACTCTTTCATTCGTCCAAGCTTTTACCCGTCCACGCTTTCATCTGTCCATCTGCCCTTTCATTCATCCACCCTTTCATCCATCCACCCTTTTACTCATCAATAAATGTGTTCACTCGTCCATCTTTTCACATATATACACATCCTTTTACTCACCTATTTGTTTGCTCATTCCTTCAACCACACCCTCACTCCATCCATCTATCCTCCCTTTCACTCACCCATCCATCTTTCTCTCATCATCCACCAACTCATCCATCCAATCCGTCATCCACTGGCTCTGTGAGGCATGCTGTATTAGTGTATGCACTGGAAGACCTGCCTACTCTCTGCCATATTTGTCATTGGCTTGTCCTTCGAAAATGCTGGATTCTGATTCGTAAATAGGCTTGTTAGTCCCTCCTTGGTAACGCCATGTCGGCATTTGCTACCGTCCATAACGACTGGGCCTTTTACTCGGCACGTTACACTGTATTCATTATAAGTGGGTGAGCACTATTTTGTTTATTGACAGTGATGGGGACAATGGCGGACGATTTTCTTATGCCGCAATATGCCCCTCTAAATTGTATGCTGACGCCGAATGCTTTAGGTACACCGTGCTCAGTTTACATTTTTTTTTTTACTTTGATGTTGAGCGTGGCGCCCTCTACAGGGACACAGCGCTCTAATTATTTAAAAAAAAATGTTACATTATTACTGAAGACAGCGCCTGCTTCAGCGACACCACGCTCGGTTTAATTTATTTTTTAAACTTTAATAGTGAGTGCAGCGCCCGCTTCACAGACACCACGCTCTGCACTGCAAAAGGTATTGTTTTTGCAAAACTTTGAACTATTAGTAACCTCAATGACAATGCCTTTTAATATTATAAAATCTTATTGGAATATTAAAAGCAGTGCTTTAAATGGGCCGGTACTCACCGGTACTGAGTACCGGCACTTTTTCTTTTTTTCCCCTTGAGTACCGGCACTTTTCCTAGAAGGAATAGAGTACCGGTACTCATGGGACTTGACTTCAACCCAGGCAGCGCTTCCATCATCCCTCCAGTGATACCTTTTGCAGCACCTTTAACAAGCACTGCAGGGAGTTAATCACAGACACGGGAGCGCTTGTCACCAGGAACCAGCGTGAGCTGATTTGGAAGTTTTCAGAGCGGGCGAGGGAGGGGGTCTGCAGACTGGTTATCGGATCCATTGTTCTTTTCACAGTTGTGCTGAGAGGGGCTGAAAATTCAAATGGGTGGCCGGGGAGGGGGCACCGTTCTTCCGCTTTTATAAAGCAAGTGCTTCACTGGCTGCCATTACAACTTGATTTATATTCCCAGAGTCCCTCTTCATTCTAAAACCGTATCTTGTTGTGAAATGTGTTATTTCTGTAAACTATGATAATGCCTCATACGAGTAACAGTAACTCTTTCCAGAGTGCAATCACGTAGGGGGACGACGAGGCATAGCGTCTTTATTTATATCAGAAAAGGGCCAAGTGTTTGTATACCTGGTTGAGAAAACAAGTTGAAGGAAGGAACTGAACTCTGGCTGCTGTTTTAGAATGAGTAACAGGAATGAACACAGCTCATTTGGAAGAACACACTCTTCGGATACCCTTCAATTTTACTTACATTATTATTTTTTTAAAACAAATGTTCATTAAATGCTCGATGTCACTGTTGCACAAATAAAAGACACACTCCACAAATAGACAAGCACCTAGGCAAACACAGTAGTGACGCACACAACACAGTAACGGATACATGCACACAAACGATAATGCACAGACATAGATGAGTGCATACTGCACAGATGTACATGCACCAAAGATTCATGCCCAAGCATGCACACTCAAACACTTGCGAAAACCACGAGCACGGACACACAGCACACACATTCCATCATTAGACACACACATACAACATGCACACGTACAATTAAACACATACCAAACGCATACCAACTCACACAAGAAATATGGAGCTTCTATTGGTCACCTTACAGAATCTTGCTGCACCTTTCTTTACAGCATAACATTTGATAACGTCACATTTCCTTTATGGTTATCTTGATAAATAAATACCACCTATAGTGTGTGCTGTACAAACTGAGCAAAATGCACACAATTGATGGACGGAATGCAGAACAAATCAAAACATTACTGTTTTTGTTACATAAAGCTTTGTGCTACCTGCAGGTCAAAAGTTAAGATCCTTGTAATGTAGCTTAGTGAGTTATGACCCTGCAGCAAGGACCTGCCTGCAAACAAGAAGTCATATGTTTAGAACCTCACTATTATTTCCTCAATCTTTTCCTTTTTTAAAGATACTAAAAAGGCTACTTTGGGTAGTAAGAAACACTTATCAGTAAGTGCCATATATATAGTGATTAGTGAGATAACTAATGGACATATACATCCGACATTCTAATTATGCGGGCAGATTTTGCGCATACAACCATGGCAAAATCAAAAAGCTAACCCCTCCCCTTGTCCCACCTTAGCTCCTCCCTTAACTCCGCCCACTGCTCCTTTTGGTGAGTACCTGCACTTATTTTTTTCCATTTAAAGCACTGATTAAAAGACATGTGTGTTCTTGACGTACTATTTGATGGGTATGGAATCAAGATATCCGCACATTTTAGAACATAATTGTATGATTTACTAGCACAAGATCACTGGTAGAGCGTTTAGATGGCTCGAACAAAATACTTTTTCGGAAGTCTTTTAGAAATCGACAAATAAAACATCATTGACTGTGCGCTTTTTTACAAGACCTCACAGCCAGCGTTTACATTCCTTGCTTAAGCAGTAAAACGCATTTACTTTCGTGATATAAATACGATTATGTGCATGGAAAAGAAGAATGTATACATATGCTAAACATCAGATAGAAGCATAAAAGTCATAAATAATAACAAAATCAAGATTCATTAAAACACATCATAACACAATTTAATTTATTTTATGTGTTTCCATATGTATTAGTCAACTAGTACAATATGAATGAGAAAGGGCAGCAGACAGCTCCTAATAGTTTAAATGTTTGTTGGAGACGTCTGTTTGCCATTTATTAATTCGAAGTTAATTAACAATTAAGTCATGTTTTGGTAGCCGAGCTGTGAAGCAGCAGCCATTGTGTCTGTACCGTGGTTGCATTGAACCCAGTTGCAAAAAAATGCTCAGGACACTAGTAACCTTGATCGCCCACGAGGCTTAACAAGTATACGAATATGTTTCACCTATGTGAGAGCTATTGGCTTTGCCAATGTCTGTTAGCCATGTTGTACAGCAGCGTGGCAGCTGTTTAGCATGCCTACAAGTTATTAGAATGGCGTAGGGGAGAGTGGAGTACAGTAGAGTAGAGTAGGGTGTCATAAATTAGAGTTGTTTAGAGTGGCTTAAAGTAGACTGGCATAGAGTGGACTGGCAGAGTAGAGTGGTGTAGAGTGATGTAGAGTGGCATAGAGTGATAAAGAGTACAGCGGCGTAGAGGGACGTAGAGTGCAGTAGAGTGGCAGAGTGTGTCATGGCATGGAATGGCGTACAGTGGAAGGAAGTGGTGTAGAGTGGAGTGGTAGAGAATGGCGTAGAGTAGAGGGGAATGGTGCACAGTAGACTGGTCTGCTGTTGAATAGATTGGCATAGAGTAGAGCGAAGTAGAGTAGTGTAGAGTGAGTAGCATACACTACACTTGAATATCATGGAGTAGAATTGTGTAGAGTAGAACTGTTCTTGGTGTACGCAACTAAAGCATCAATAGAGATGGCGGATAGGGTGAAAACATCATAAATAAGAATCTGTAAAAACTCTGAAAATGTGTACTTAATGAAATAACATGCAAATACACAGCAGTGCCATGTATTGATTAATTGTAAAGAAAACCCCACGTAAAATGAAAGTGCATCTTTTGAAAGCAAGAAAACCAATCTAAAATAAAAGCACACATTTTGAAAGCATACTTTAAAAATAAAAATGTATATTTGTAAGCATTACTCACTAGGAAGAACATGTACTTGGTCCATGATCCAGGTAGTGCGTACATAAGAAAGGAAGGGGAACCTATTGGAGACAGGCAATGGAAAGATTGCAAAGGAAAGTAACAATGAAAACAACCAGTTGTATGCTGTGGTACGCTGTGTAGTATTAAACAATACATCTTGCAGCACAGGGACTGTGTAAGAGAGACCTAAAAATGACATTGATTCGAATGCCTGCGCTCAAACACCAAGGATCTGGGCAGGTGTCAGGTATGTTCAAGCAATTACACATTCACCTTTTCCTTTTTTTTCCGAAGGCTTTGCTGGAAGAATCTGTAATGTGCATAAAGGTCAAGAACACTGGCATTTCAAGTGGATTGAGCTGTAAGTGTGAAATTATACCAAGCTTTGTATTACTTATGGCCTCTTTTTTCTAATGACATTTCATTAGGATGCAAGTGAAAATTGTTCCTTCTAATCAAAACGTGAAGTTCAGCTTTGAGAACTCCATTGATTGCTCTAGTATTAATGTATTGTGTTTTGTGAAAGATAATCAATCACGCTGTCAAAAGAACAAAGATGAGGCCAGCCAATGAAATTGTGGAACAAATGCAACCCACACCGTCTATTCATCTACTTTTACTGAGTATTTAATTTCCCTCTGTTGCCCTCTGCTGGATATTTTAGATGTACTATCTAACGTAGGCACTTCAGAGAACTGCCTAGGACATTGCATGAATGTGCATGTATTTGACAGGGTTCTTAGGAGTTTAAGAACACAAGAATAGCCTCTGCCATTTTGCATCCGATAAAAAAAATATTGGTACTATAGGCACTACACAAAAATTCAACAGCCTCTGTGGCATTACTTTGAGTGCTTGTTAGTACAAGATGCTAATATTGTCACTCCTAGAAGGGAGAAATGCTGGTCTGGCATTAAGGTTTGACCTTGGGTGCAGTAGAACTATCTATTGAACAATTAGGCACCCACCACTTTATATTTTAAGGTCATTTCAGCTAATTTGACCATTGCTGCAGTAAAAAGGCAGCAACATACAATACATTTTTTCTAATGCTAATATGAAATACAAAGCAGCTTGATCTTAACTATGCAAAGCAGCATGTTGCTTGCAGTGATAAATGGAGGATCAAAGGATGAGTCCACTTTTGGACTGTGGCCCACAGGTTACAGACAGACATTGTGGTGTCGGGTCAAGTTCATTTAGAACCATTGTCGAAAATGTTGATCCATCTGTTCAGAATAGCACAATTGAAAACGAAATTGTGTGAAATGCGCCCAGATTAGATGCAAAACCTCTAAGATAAAATGAAAATATGGCAGACCTGACCTCTAGAACCTCTACTGATGGATTAAGTGCAGAGTAAATTGCACGGATTTGGAAAATTTGAATCCTATCTACCTAAACAGAAAGATAAACATTCTGTGTGACAGCATGCAAGGTGGTATGAATACAGATTTTAGAACAATGTGACATTTTCCAGGAGAGCTGCGTGCTCACTTGATCAATTCAGGCGCCGAAATGTGAAGACGGTGCACGTGGATGCGTCTAGGTCAGAAGAATGGTAAGCAAAACACAACCTGGAAGCAACAGCACTTGCCAAGAGAATCATGAGATTGGCCTGGTGGTAATAGTGGGTGACAAGTTAATCACGACTGCCCTGGCCACTGCCTGCGAGGCTAGGCATGGACCTGCATGCATAAAACGAAGGACAGAGCGCAGCTGTAAGCACAGCAATTCTGAAATAGAAAAGAGGCCTTCTTAAGGCGATCGTCCAACAGCCTATGCAACATAAGGCCTCTTGTTCCAGAAACCCGAGGTGTTTGATTTCTTCCCTGCACAATATGCCACTGCACACATTAAAGCTATTAACATTTCACTAAAAACTCACATTTAATAGAAAGAATTTGAAGAAAGCAACTATTTGCTTATCACCCCAAAAATAATTCGTGCTCATACGGTGCGAAAATATTTCTGTTATGTATTTATGATTATTTAAATGGTGTGCGAACATCCCTTAATCCCTTCGTTAAAAAGATGTTTCTGTGCACCAGGCCAACGGTATCCTAACACTTCCGGTAAAAAAAAACATAGTAAAAAAGGTATAAAAGTACGAATTCATGCAACATAAATATAAACAAAATACAGTTAAAAAAAATGAGCTTCAGATCTTTAGATCCTGAGTCACTAGACTAATTGTAACTTAACACTATAAAGACACAATGTAAAACAAATCCAAAAGTATTTATTTTAAGATAAGAAACAGAAATAAAATGTAATCACAAAAGGAAACAAATACAGTCAAAGTGAACATACTGGAGTCAAAATACCGTTAGCATTTCAGATACAAGGTGAAAAGATAATTCCCAAAATAGTGATCAGCAGAAAAAAGTAAACAACGGAAATTATAGGCTGACACAGCAAGCCTTCTCCCACCCACAACTGGGTTACTTTTAGGGGCCCATTTGGATGATGGGAGGATCGCCCCCCTCGGGCCGGTTTTAGTTGCCGCCGCCCCGTTGGGGGCGATCTGCCCGCCATCCACACAGCAAAGACCCCCACTATATTATGATGGCTAGGGGGTCTCCACCGCTTTTCCGCCGGTCGACTCGTCCCGTGCCATCCATATTACGATGCTTGCTGTCAATGGCTGTCTGTCAATGGCCTTTCCACGGCGGCGTTGCCATCATGGAAAGGCCTTCGGTCTTTGCTCTGGGGGCCCGTTGCGGGCCTCCAGGGTGAAGGAGGGTGGGCAGTGCACATGGGGGGTACCTAGGGTACACCCCTCATTGCCATTCACTACGTGGCAGGCACCATGTGGTGCCTGCCATGTAGTGCATGGCAGTGCTGTGCACAGTCCTTTTCCGTTGCAGGTGGGTCTGCAGCCATCAGAGCCACCCGCAATCGAAAAGGCCCAGGATGAGCCCGCCAGTGTGGTGGGCGTATCCTAATGTGCATGGCCGGACCGCCGCAGCATTGGCGGGCGGTCCCGTGCTCCGTTACGGTTGTGGGTGGACATTATCCACCAACCATCGTAATAGGCCCCTTAGTCTCGACGAGTAGCCAGGCAGCAACTTTGACCATTCTAAGATTATTAAGCAGATACATGTTACCTCAAGAGATGCCAGGGGGATAAGCCTCTTCCTGGAAACCAAGGACAACCACTACTGCCTCCCACTCTCTCCCATTCCCTGCCAATTAAACCTGGGCCATTGGCGAGCGCATATGACAGTGGCAATGATTAACTGAGGGGGCACTTTTCCACGCACCGCGTGTGTCGAAAGGTGCTCTACTAGCCTCCACTGGCGAGCTTAAAGAGAGACTGTAATGGATGGTCTTCTAGGATATGCATGCAACTGAATGAAGTTTGTAGCTGTAGGTGCAAGTCTGGGGTACGGAATAGCCAAAATTGGGAGAAGGGAGGAAAATACCTGACGGACCCCATCCAGATTCCCTGTCAGTGGGTCCATATTCCTGCTTGTGACTCTGTAGCGCAATCATCTCCTCCAAATCCCCAGCACCTTAGCTGATTCTAGATATGGCACTTGTTGCCTGTTAAAAATGCCTGAAAGTTAAACATTAGTTAGTCCCACCCTAGGAAAGAGGTTAGGTTCTGGTAAAAACCCGAGAGAAATTGCCCTCTGTATGTGACATAACACCACTTAAAAACAGTGATGATTGGAACACGTGCTTATCAGTCTTTCGAGGCTAAGTACTCCCTCTGGCTTCCTAGTATTAAAATTAAGCTTATGCTAAACTATAGTCTGTGATGTAATGGATTTCTATTCATTCTTCACAGTGTGCATTACTAGGCACCATCCCACCTTCGGTCTAACCTGGGGCAACAGCTCTCAATACAAGCAGTCCAACGTGTTGTGCAAGCAATCCATTGTGCACCTTCTGGGCTAAAAATCAGCTCTTAGTGAGGCTGCAGTGACCCAGGACGTCACCCAAAGTGGAAATATGTGGGACAAGCCTTTAGTGGGGAAATCAGCGAAGGTCACACACAAACATGTTGTGGGGGGACCAGAGAGGTTGGACCCAGTGAAGGGAAGAGATGTGTAATAACCCAATGTATGGGACAGGAAAAGGGCAGCCAAAACACCAGGACATAAGGGATTTTCTTACCACGTAACCACTTCATATGATCTAAAAAAGAGAGGGTGTAATATTTGCCAAAATACTATTCCTTTGTACTAGGTGGAGAATGCTGTATTTTTGTATTTCGTCCAAAAACACACGATAACGCCATTTCACGATATTCTCAACAACCAGCCAGATCGGCGATGCGGCCAAAAAAAGGTGATAAAGCACGTTAGCAGCAGGCCAATCAATCAGGTGTTTGTTCAGCGCGACTACACACCCTACTTAAGACCTGCTTTTTCTGGTCTTAAGTAGGACAAAAACCTGCAGTATAAAGGGAGCCCAGCCCAGAGCCACATCTAAAGACCAACAGATGCCATGGAGCTACTAATCATGTAGATTGGAGTCCCGAGGGGGGTTACAACACCCATCACCACCACCCCCAGGACCACTCCCACCCCCACGACCACCCCCCCGGACTACCACTGAGGCAGCGCAGAACAAGACAGCGGACCATGCAAAAATGCACCAGCCTCAGAGACTTGACGCCAGAGAATGTCATTGCCCACTACAGGCTCAAAAGGGCAATCCTCCACATCCCAACACACATTGCCCACAGGCTGACGGTACCAACACAGCGGACAACCAACATCCCTCCGCAGACAAAGCTGCTGGCTGTTCTGCACTTGTTGGCCTCTGGTATCTTCCAACCAACAACTGCCCGAGTTAGAGGAGTCTCACAGCCAGCCATATCAAAGTTCCTCACACCTGTCTTGGATGGCATCATCAGCTTGATACTCCAGCACCTTCATTTCCTCCACAACGCGCAGGAAAAGCTGGAGACCAAGCAAGGCTTCTACGTCATAGCTAGCTGGCTTTCCGCACGTGTTGCTGGCAATTGACAGCACACATGTCCTACTTGTGCCCCCTGCCGACACTGCACACAATTACTGCAACAGAAAGCACATGCATTCCATCAATGTGCAGGCAATAGTGGACCACCGGCGACTGTTCACCAATGTCATTGCCAACTTCCCAGGCAGTGTGCATGATTCCTTCATTTTCCGACAGTCCATCATCAACCAGCGCTTTAAGGATGGCACCTAAGGAAATTTACTGCTCGTTGGTAAGTACCAACGTAGCATACCACAACCCTCAACTCCACAATCATACAACTCACAACTCTGGGAATGCACATTTAACAAAATCAAATGCAACATGCTGAACAAAATGCCCACCTACCAGACACAACAACACAAGTAACTGGGGTAACAGAGGCCAGACATGTAGACCAACCATCCACCAATGCATAGCCCCTCAGCAACACAATTGCAGATTGTGGAGAGAGGTGGGAACCAAGACTGTGCGAAGGAGGCAAGGGACCCATGCATAAGAATGTATACAATGACAAGTGTGGCGGTGATGTGCTGTACAGTCTTGAGTATGCAGAGCAGAGACATGTCCATGTGGACATATACTGCTGGTGTTTGTAGAGTTGTGGACAGTGGACGCAACCAGGTTACCTTGGGCAGTAGGGGAAGTCCTTGGACATGTAGCTATGTTACCACCCTTTTAAGTGTAAGCATAGTGGGCTGGGCCGGCGTACGCCAGTCCAGCGTAGGAGTGTGGATAAATACTCCGGGGCTCTGGGAATGGTCCACTTCCGGGATGGCCACCAAAGAAACTCAGAGTCACTAAATAAGTTCAAAAAGTTTATTTTGACTATAATGATTCATAAAACAGTATGCAAACCACAACCAGCATCAAAATGAATAAAGCCAGCATCATCAGTACTGTTACAATACCATAAAATACAAAAGGGGTCGTCATTTTATAAAGACTATGAAAAAGGCAAAATAACTAGGCCTAATTACCCTCCCCTTGGCAGTAAGAAGTTATTTTATATAAAAGAAGATCTCTAGGCGTTATTAGCGGACCCCCTATATGAAAGCCTAAATGCAAAGGTAGATAGGAACAGCAGAGCTCAACTCCATGGAACAGCTTTATTCTAGTGTGTTTCAAAAACATGCAACCATGTTATATCAAAGCACGATTCTTCCATATTGCAGCTGTTGCTAACATGTTTTGTCTAGGTAATAGGGAACCGAATAACTAGAGACATTGTTGATCGACCTTGCACATTATGTTCAGACAGAATTTTAAGGGAAAGCTGAGAACATGAAAAACAATCTGTTACCATGTACAGGGCACAGGCAAAGTGTTGCGAAAACAAACTCTAGCAGAGGCATGCGCAAATGCAGCAGCATAGGGCAAGCAACTCATGCTAACTTAGCAATGTCGACAATGTATCCACAGGGCCTCATATCCCCATATAACACCCTCCCCCCTGGTAGGTCAATAGGATATAGACAGAAGAACAAAAACAGAGTTCAAAAGTCAGGCAGTGTTCAAAATATCAGTGAGGAACTTCCCAAAATAAAAAAAAATTTAATCGGAAAAAAAATGGAAAGTTTGTAGAAAAAGCTAAAGGGAAATCTAGCTTTTGAAAAAAGAGTAATTAACGCAGACAGCGAAGTTGTAACGACCTAAGCAGTTTTTCCACGAAGTTACGAGTGCAAACAAATGTAATTCCCTCTAACAGTTGATCCTTGTCATTGGTAGAATAAAGCGATGACATCTAATTAGTAAGTAGAAGGAACAATCATGGTCCTCATAAACAGGAGCATCCAAAACCAGAAATGGGTAACTTGTGTGATATTCAATGAAACTATGTTGTAGGAAAGTCTGCGCAGCCACACAGATATTCCTTTGAGCCATGATTCCAAGTAAAGCTGCACGCTTCATTTGACCATCTAATGTAAGCAAGCCTCAGCTAGGCTTACCAATGCAAGGGGTTCGCCCTTCTCTGCACAGAGTCCTTAGACCATAGGAAGAAGTTGGCACGGAAACTGGAAAATACAAAAGCAAAGTTTATTAAACCTTTAAAGGTGGTACTACAATCCACACAACACCCTTCAGTATTGTATAGAGTAGCACACCGAACTAAAGCACATGGCCCCTTTTATACACAATGAGGGGGCTCAAAAGAAGGCGGTACAAAATACAAGAGCAGTTTTATGTACATATAAGGACATATTGGAAAGCACAATCGATGAGTGGGCGGAGTTAACAGTCTTCAGAAACTAGTAAACACATTCCTATCTGGAACTAATTAGTAACAGCCGCAGACCCTACTGGGCATTTCTGGGCATGCTGGAAGTGGGGGATACTAAATATAGCCCGTTGCCGGGCAGACTTCAGGTGCAGTTAACAAGGAAGTAGGACAACGCACATGATGAGCACATGGCAATGTATAGCATACAAAATGGCAGCTACGAATACAAAATGGAGTCGGTTCATTTAATACGATAATGGTCAAATACAGCATGTCTTCGGCTAATGCTTACCTAATCGCCGTTGATTTACAACAGACGACCCTTTCAGCATTAGCTGAAGACATTCGACTTCCTAGGATAAGCTAGATACTTATCCCCTATATCAATGACCATCATATCAGCTATCTCCTTGTTTAAATCATTCTGCAGTTTAACTTCTGCAACATTTCTTTTGGTCGGTATGCAAGCAGTAATACACATAGAACATATCATCGGACTACACTGGATACACATACAACAAGGGAAGATTATTTCAATTATTATACATAGAGCAGTCAGTACTTTCCAGTCCCAAGCAGAAATTAGAGTCCAAAACCATCCTGCAAAAGTCCACGTACCATTTTCTGTATGGAGGTCTGCAGCGATCTTATGAAGTTTGTTGATCGCTTTATACACTGATGGCGTATGATCTGGAATAAACACGCAGCAACAACTACCTATAAGGCGACATGCACCACCTCTATCTGCTAACATAACATCCAGAAGCATTCGGTTCTGTAAAGCAACAATTAAAGCAATTTGCAATTCTTCGGTGAGGTTTCCTAGGGCTATAGCTTCTTGATCTGTAACAGCTTCTACAACTCTAGTTAATCGTCGCACTTTTCTACTATTTAATGCAGCTCCCACAAAAAAGAACAATCCTAAATTAAAATCTATGTATTGTTGTCGGCTAGTATCTGTTTGATCGATATCATCAGTATTCAAGGTCCTCTGATATCGATTTACAGTAATATTGTTGAATAATTTAAGATCTCGATGATACAATGGAGGTGCCAGAAACACAGGGGGCAACAAAAATGACACATAGCAAACACCTGTCCATCCAGCTGGCAATTGATAATATCCACGATTCCCGCACACAAAGTAGGTGTTATGTGAAGCTAAAAAGGGACTGTTATCCAACCATCTATATTTAAAACAGTAATACAGTCGCTGATCCCAACAGGAATATGTCCAATGCTCTGTACACATAATTCAGCTTGTGCTTGAGTAACAGAGATAACAACATGTTCACTTTCAGCAGAGTCTCTTGTATTAGTGAAGATATACGGCGTTGAAATATTATCCGGTCGATATTCCTCCAACTCCCATTTAGTTCCATTCGCTTGGAGATACCCATTTTTGTCTTGATGACACTCTTTGTTCAACCGGAAAAGCAGTCTACCCACTGTGGGCTTCCTAGTGGCAAAAAGCAGAGTATACCAGGCTCGACAGGAGCCATTATGCGAAAAAGGAAGAGGTATAAATGGTGTACCTCCTTTCTTTTGATGTGCAGGCATCATCCCACAAATCCAACAGTTTGTGGCATTTGTAGCAATGTGGTATGGGAGCGTATAGAAATCTTGCTCCTCAGGTGTCGGTGTAGTAACAACAAACAACTCACGAGCAGGAGTTGTCTCCTCAACAGACCATGTTATTGTTGCCACAATCGCCAAGACAAAAATAAACCCTACAGCACAAAAAATCTTCTTTTTTTCCATTTTAACAAAGCACAAAACAATTCTTCCTGAAACTAAAGTAGTTGTCAGAGCTCTTACCACTGGGCAGCCGTTGATTTCTTCACCACGGGCCAAGACGGGTGTCACTACTCCAATGCAGGGCTGATACCCCCCTTGCCACATCGGCTCTCCGTTTCACTAACCCAGGGAATGCTCAGACAACTTTCACAAGCACTGCAGACCCTTTTCTCGGTCTCAAATTATATCTCGTTGCTACAGGGATTGTCTGGTCCGGGAAGAACTCCTCCGATTCATCAGGTGTCACAGCACAGCCTTTCTCCGCAGTCAGAACCTCTCGATGGTCGGTCAACACAGCAGGCTCCACCAAAGTAGGAAATACTGGTCGACAATGGGTACTGTAGATCTAATTTTTCCGGTTCGTGACTCGAACTGCTGTCCTCGTGGGGAGTAGCACTTGCTCTGGTCCACGCCACCTCGGCTCCAAACTGCTCGACCTCTCAAAGGACTTCAGGAGAACGAAATCACCAGGTCGTAGATCATGGCCTTCACCTGTAGATCTGTCAGGAAGTACTTCTCGAACCTGTTGATGAATAGAAACCAAGTTATCAGTTAACTGTGCCAAATAGTCATTCATTAAGACACAAGGTACATCATACACAGAACTTGGTTTAGGAATTCCCCAGATATTCAGAGGTCTACCAAACAGGATCTCATAAGGGGTGAGACCTGTTTGAGAATGAGGCACTGATCTAATAGACAACAATGCCAGTGGCAACGCATCTGGCCAAGTCAGAGAAGTAGAAGCCTGTATCTTGTCTAATTTCAGCTTCAGAGTAGCATTGTATCTTTCCACTAATCCTGCTGATTTTGGGTGGAACACTGCATGAAACCTCTGTTTGATCCCTAATCCTTTCAGGACATACTTGATAACGTCCCCTATAAAATGACACCCGTTATCACTCCACAAAAATCTACAAACACCATAACGAGGGAAAAATTCCTTCAAAAGCACCTTTGCCGTAGTAATTGCAGTATTGTCCTTTGTAGGATACGCCTCAATCCATTTACTGAAGGCACATACCACCACCGAGACATACTTCAGATTATTACAGCGTACAAGCTGAATATAATCCATCTGTAAAACATTAAAAGGTCCAGTTGGTGTAGCAAATCCTCCTGCTGGAGTTCTTGTCCCTTTCCCAGGATTGAATCGCAGACAAATCATGCAGGACTGTACTACTCTCTTAGCTGTGCTAGCAATTTCTAGATGCTCCCAAACTCCGTAAGCAATTTTACTATTGCTGAAGCTCCAACATGTGCTAGCCCATGTGCCATCTGAACCATAGGTTGTACAAAAGCTGTAGGCAACTTCCATCTATTCATCTGTTTATTTCGCCAAAAACCTTCATCATCCAACTCTCCATCCTTGGACCATAGGGAGCGACCGTTGACCCTGCCTCTAGGCTAGATCACCCCCACACGCTGCTGTTCCCAGCCTGCCTCCTCGCCCAGCTGATCCTGCCGCTGCTGTCACCTTGGACGACCCAGCCACCGCCGAGCCGTCCACCGCCTGATTTTCCAACCGCTGCCTCCCTGTGGCCCCGCCCCCCCTCCAGCCTATTCGCCGCCCCGCTCCCGCCACCTAGCTGCTCCTCCCTCCCGGCTCCTTACTTATGGAGACCACGAAGCGACCGCGCAGCGGACGCGCGCAGCGGACATGCGCAGCAGGTGTGCCGATTGTGCGCTGAAGGCGCGCCAAAGGCAAGCCTGTCCGCGCCCGTCCATGCCTGGACCGCGCACAGCACCAGGACGCCTGGCCCTCAACGATGCCAAGTCACCCGACGAACTTACGACACCGCCACCCTCCACACACTCAAAGCCAGCCGGAACCCCGCCTGCTACTGAGCCAACCCGAAACGCACCCACGGACCCTTCACCTGCCAAGCCTGCCAATTCACCTGCCTCTGAACCTGCACCGCACCCGCCAAGCTGAGCTCCAGCAACAATCACATCAAGTGCATCCTCCTCAAAACCCTCTCCGTCCACAGGCATGCCGTCGAACTCTGGAACCTCCTCGACACAACATCACCAGACGTCGCCCTCCTCACAGAAACATGGATGAACGCCTCCTCAGCCCCCGACATCGCCATATCCATCCCGGAGGTCTGCAAGATCACCCGGAGGGACCACGTCAACCAAACCGGAGGAGGCATCGCCCTCGACCACAGAAACACCATCCGCATCACGACCAACTCCGACAACACCCTCACCGCCGCCGAGCACCTTCACTTCCAGATTCACACCGACCCCAAGACCACCCTCAGAGGCCCCCTCATCTACAGACCCCCGGGACCACGCATATAATTCAGCGAAGCCATTGCAGACTTCGTCAGTCCGCACGCCCTCACCTCCACAGACTCCATCCTCCTAGGGGACATCAACTTCCACCTGGAGAACAACAAGGACTGCACACCGCCGCCCTGCTGGACAACCTTCCCAACCTCGGACTCAAGCAACTGGTGAACACCTCCACCCACTACGCCGGCCACACGCTCAACCCCATCTTCTCCTCCAGCAAGCACATCTCCTTCAGCCACTCAACTAGACTACACTGGACAGACCACAGCTGCGTCCACTTCAACTTCCACAAACCACGACCACCCACAACAGGTTCCCTGCAGAAGCTGGAGCAAGATCACCGCCGACCAGCTCACCACCGCCCTCAGCCAGAACCCTCCCACCAACACGACGGACCCCAATGAAGCAGCCTGCAACCTCACACAGTGGCTCACCAACTGCGCCGACGAACTCGCACAACTGAAGAACCCTCCCAGCAGGCCCGGCAGCAGGAAAGCCTTGTGGTTTACCAACGACCTCAAAAACTCCAAGAAAACCTGCTGCACCCTCGAGAAAGCCTGGCGCCACGACCAGACAGGAGAACACATGACCGCCCTCAAGAACGCCACCCGCAAACACCACCAGCTGATCCGCACCACCAAGAAGACAACATTCAAATAACGACTGGACAACAACACCCACAACAGCAAGGAACTCTTCAGCATCGTTAGAGAGCTCTCCAACCCCAGGGCCTGCAACAACGACATCACACCCTCGCAAGACCTCTGCGACTCATTCGCCTTGTTCTTTCATCGCATGATCGCCAACATACACGATAGCTTTGGTGCGATGACCACGCACCCAACCACCGAACCAGCGCCCCCCACCACCACCCTTTGCACCTGGACCCCTGTCAGCACCAAAGACACCACCCGCCTGATGAACACCATCCACTCCGGCTCCCCTACCAACCCCTACCCACACCACATCTTCAACAAAGCCGACTCCATCATCGCACCCCAACTCCGGAACATCATCAACAGCTCCTCCGCATCTGCCACCTTCCCGGTGAGTTGGAAACATGCCGAGATGAGCGCCCTCCTAAAGAAACCCACCGCGGACCCCACGGACCTTAAGAACTACAGCCCCATCTCGCTCCTCCCCTTTCCAGCCAAAGTCATCGAGAAGACGTCAACAAACAACTCTCCGCCTTCCTCGAGACCAACGGATCCCTCGACCCCTCACAGTCCGGTTTCTGAGAAAACCACAACACCGAGAACGCCCTCATCGCAGCCACTGATGACATCAGGTCCCTGCTCGGCAACGGGGAAACTGCTGCCCTCATCCTCCTGGACCTCTCAGCAGTCTTCGACACCGTATGCCACCGCACCCTGATAGAACGCCTCAGCAACACCGGAATCCAAGGAGCGGCCCTGCAGTGGATCATCTCGTTCCTCGACGGAAGAACCCAGAGAGTCCGCCTTCCCCGTTCCGATCCGCGGCCACCAAAGTCATCTGCGGCGTTCCGCAAGAATCCTCACTCAGCCCCACTCTCTTCAATGTCTACATGAGCCCTCTTGCAGCCGTCACACGCCAACACAACCGTAACATCATCTCCTATGTCGACGACACCCAGCTGATCCTCTCCCTCACCAACGACCCCGCCACCGCCAATCTCCAGGAAGGAATGAAAGACGTCGCGGAATGGATGAAAATCAGCCGTCTGAAACTGAACTCAGACAAGACAGAAGTCCTCATCCTCAGACCATCTCCCTCCGCCTGGGACGACTCCTGGTGGCCCCCTGCCCTGGGCACCGCACCCAAGCCAACGGACCATGCACGCAACCTGGGCTTCATCCTGGACTCCTCCCACATGATGACCAAGCAAGTCAACGCTGTCTCGTCATCCTGCTTCAACACCCTGCGCATGCTCCGAAAGATCTTCCGATGGATCCCCACCAAAACTAGGTCACCCAGGCCCTCGTCACCAGCCGTCTGGACTACGGGAACACCCTCTACGCTGGAACCACAGCCAAACTCCAGAAAAGACTCCAGAGCATCCTGGACATCCCTCGCCACAGCCACATCTCTGAAAGACCTGCACTGGCTCCCCGTCAACAAGAGGATCACGTTCAGACTCCTCACCCACGCACACAAGGCTCTCCATGACACAGGCCTGAAGTACCTCAACAGCGGCCTCACATTCTACACACCCACCCACCAGCTCCGATCCCCCAGCCTCGCCCTCGCCTCCGTCTCACGAATCCGCAAATCCACAGTCGGAGGAAGATCCTTCTCCTACCTGGCAGCCAAGACATGGAACTCCCTCCCTACTCACCTACGGCTGACCCTGGACCATCTCTCCTTCAGGAAACAACTCAAGACCTGACTGTTTGAGCAGTAGCGACACGCCCTTCAGCTCCTTGATACCCTATGGGTGAATAGCGCGCTATACAAATTCTGTTGATTGATTGATTGATTGATTGACCATTGCTCCCGTTCTTTGTCAGAAGCGGTCCTCTGTATCTCTAATACTTCTTTCCTAGCATTGTGCCACCGTTCAGCTTGTGACTTCACTACATACATGGAAGTAGTGTCAGGCTGCATCGCAGTCTCACGTGCCACTCGATCTACAAAAGCATTTCCTTGTCCCACTTTATCAGTCACTTTCTTGTGTGCACTATATTTCACTATAGCTATCTTCTTTGGATATGTTAATGCAGTCAAAAGATTTTGCACTAGTTCTCCGTGCATTATCTGCATCCTGTGTGATGTCAGAAAACCTCTTTCCTTCCAGAGCAGGCCAAAATCTTGCGCCACTCCAAAAGCATAGCGGCTATCTGTATAAATGTTCACACGCAAACCTGTACTAAGCTCACATGCTCGTGTTAAAGCTATAATTTCTGCTGCTTGAGCTGATTTCTGTGGTATGCGAGCTGTCTCCACTATTGTATGAAGCGTAGTAATTGCATATGCGGCTGAAGTTGTACCATCCGGTAACTTCAGACAGGACCCATCAACCCACAGTTCTCCATCTACATCTGGAAGGGGCGTATCTTGCAAATCAATACGACCCTTTGTCTTTTCCTCAGTCAGGAAAATACAGTCATGGGTTTCTTGCGCCTCAGGCTGAGTCGCCGGAAATGGCAACAACTTGGCTGGGTTCAGTGTTGCACATCTCTTCAGTGTAATATGAGGAGCTAACAGCGTCAGCTCATATCCTGTCAGACGAGCAGTAGTTAAATGCTGCGTCTGTTTGATTCAAAAGGGCATCAACAGCATGGGGTAGCAGCACTAACAGCTTATGTGATAAGACTATCCCTTCACTCTGGCGTATTGACACAGCTGTTGCTGCAACCGAGCGAAAACATCCAGGCAACGCTCGAGCAACGGATCAAGTACTGCTGAAAAATATGCACAAGGGCGTTGCTTATCACCATGTGTCTGTACTAAAACCAACAATGCACATCCATCTCCCTCGTGTACATACAGTATAAAAGGCTTTGTGTAATCTGGAGTACCTAACACTGGTGCTGAACAAAGGGCTTGTCGTAACTGTCGAAAAACATTCTCACATTCATCTGTCCATGGAAGGGGTATTGGAGTGTCTTTTGTCAAAAGTGCTAACAAAGGTTTAACAATGTATGAAAATCCCCAAATCCACTGCCTACAAAAAGAAGTAAGACCTAAAAATGCTCGTACTTCTTTCTGTGTAGAAGGTACTGGTGTGTCTAGAATTGCCTGAATGCGATCTGATGTGAGTGCACGCCCCTCCTTAGACAAAAGGTGACCTAAGTAGGTTACCTTTGGTCTACAATACTGTAATTTCTCTGTTGATACTTTGCGATGATGTGAAGCAAGGAAAGAAAGCAAGGACAAAGTGCATTGTTCACATTGTTCAGGAGTATCGGCTGCCAACAAGATATCATCAACATATTGTATGAGCGCCACACCTTCAGGCAGAACAAAAGAGTCAAGTTGTCTTTTTAATGCTTGGCTGTAAATACTAGGACTCTCAGTATAGCCTTGAGGAACTCTACAAAATCTATACGATCGATTATTGAAAGTGAAACTGAACAGATATCGGCTATCAGGATGAATAGGGATCAAAAAGAAAGTGTTCTTCAAGTCTATAACAGAGAACGGGGTTGCAGCAGGTGGAACTAAAGTAAGAAATGTTGTGATGTCAGAAACCACTGGGTATTGTGGCACCACTATCTTATTCACCTCCCGTAAGTCAATTGTAAATCGATAAATCCTAGTATCAGTATCTTTCTTCAAAATTGGGAGGATCGGACTGTTACAAACATTAAATGGAACTTCTTCAACAACCCCAACTTCAATAAGATCTTGTACAATTCATGTGAGTGCTTCTTCACCCTCCTGTGAAATTCTATCTTGAGGCAGACGTGGTAACACAGCTCCCTCCTTTACAATAATATGCACTGGAGGAATAACCATCTTTCCCACATCAGTATCTGAAGTAGCCCACAAAGTTTTAGTTAGGGAGGCTAATGCAGTATCCTCTTTAGCAATGCAAACTCTGTCCTTTACTGGATAATTGTCATTCAAAATCACACGTACTCCTTCAGGGGAACATCTTATTGTGGCTCTGAAATACTTGAGCATATCAAGACCCACAATATTGTCTGGTGTATTTGGCGAGAAACATGTTGACCGGACTTTAACACACTCCAGAAGAGAGTGGGAAACATCACTTTCCACTACTCTCCTCTAGGATATCGTTTTTAATTAAAGCAGTGGCCCTCCTGAATAAAATTGTCTCCGGTACCACTAGCTTTATTTTACTTCACATAGTTACATCTACCTTGAATCCTGGCCCCATACCCACACTTCATCTATACGGCAGTTGGAAAAAGATCTCCGCCAAAGAGCCCCTCTATGAGGTGTCGCCCGTTGGGTATTGCACCGCCGACCTAACGAGGAGCAAGCCCAAATGATGAAGCATGACACCTGAAAGGGTGTGTGAGGGCATTAAATCCAACAAAATGGATTCCCAGGGTGACCACCAGGTTACCCTGTTCTAATCCGCTTGCACTACAGACTGCATAAACTCCTTCCCTTTCATTAGGAACACCGCGACAATCTTTTGCATTCCATTGTCTGGACTATGACAGAACAGAGTGGGTGATAAAAATCATATCACCCAATAACAAATCATTCCATGTTGTGTTTAAAATTTGGGATAGGCCAAAAAAAGAAGTAGGAATAAAGGCTCATAATGCTTGTGATATATATATATATATATATATATATATATATATATATATATATATATATATATATATATATATATATATATATTATATATATATATATATATATATATATATATATATATATATATATAGCCTCGTAACACGGCGTTCCTCACGAGCACTCAGGCGCCAAAGGTACAGACCACACTCCACGTATAAGTCTAATAAAGTCGATTTATTCACTCCATAAATCCACGTGACGCGTTTCGCACTCCATAGAGTGCTTGATCACACAAGTTGCAAATGTTGATCTACATCTTTTATGTTTACATGTCGATCATGTTCAAAGATGGACTACAATTACGGGTGTAACATTATCAGTTTGTTCAAATGTCGCCATATTGGAACGGTATACATGTCACACCGAATTTGCTAATATTCATTTCATATTGAGTTTATCATTCAAATGTCGCCATATTGGAATGGTATACATGTCACACCGAATTTGCTAATATTCATTTCATATTGAGTTTATCATTGGATTATTAGGGTAAATCATATATTGTTTCAAGTCCATCTACCAAATATTCACTCATATTCGCCTAGTTGTTAGGATATCGTAATGAATTACTCGTGTTTACAATATGCATCATATCGCTACCCTTGTGTCCTGGTTGCCGATACGTAAGATTAAAGCCAATAATGGTGGTATTGGTGACTAAGGGTTCTTTATTTTGCCCGGTTAGTGTCCGGGGAGACAAGGTAACCGGGTCAATGATTGGAAACCGCCCTAGGTTCAGGGCGGAGCATGAGGTCCCGGTTGCCGCGGTAATATGGAGATGCCGATGTAATCGCGGAAGTGTGATCACCAGGAGAAGTCATGTCCTAGTTAGTGGATAAATGCTCCCTTAAACCCAGTTATGGAATGGGAAGTTGTTGAATTAATGCTTTGGCAATAATGGGTGTAGTCGCAAATAGTGCGATCGCAAGGGGGGGTAGTCCTATTAAATACATATTAAATACATAAAGGAGAGAAAAGAATCCTGGTTAGTGGATATAATCTCCTTGCGAGTAAGGGATCAAATTACATCTCTGGTTTCACATCTTATGTATCGGCCAAGGACACAGTTTGAGGGTATAACTTAGTATATTCTTATGAATGCAAATAGACCTATGTATATATTTCTTTTGTTCTATACATTTCGGTTGGTTAGCTTGAGGCAACACATGCAACTTATCCATATATTGTGAGATAAAGTAAAAAAAAAGAAAATTAAAAATTGATACTTTCGTCCAGATGGATGAAGGAAGACCACAGTGAAAGGTTTAGGGTGATTTCTAGACACATCCCTCCCTTTGTATCTCTGGGAAAGAAGGAAAAAGAGAGACATTAGTCAGGAGGATCATTGTACATGTGAATGAGATGTACAACTGATTAATTGGTTACAGCTGTTTATAATAAACATAATTCTTGCAAATGTACATTATATCCTTCATCCATGTTATGGCCTTTAGGATAACGGGTACATAAACTTATGATAAATCTGGATTCTTTTTGTCTTAATTTCATAAGACGGTTCCCACCTCTAGGGCCAATATTCACTTGCTCTAATACATAATAGGCTAGTTTTTTGGGGTCTGAGAAATGGTGACTCTCGAAGTGGCGTGCTATAGGATATTGTTGATCCAGATTGCTGATAACACGAGTATGTTCAAGTACTCTTTTTTTGGCCATATGGGTTGTGCTGCCAATATATATCAGTTTACATGGACAAGTCAATGCATAGATAACAGAGGACGTGGTACAAGTTAGAAACTGTTTGATCTGTTGCATCTTTTTACTACTGGGATTCCAATATTCTTTTACCATGTGGCTTTTTGCACAATCCTTGCAATGGCCACAAGGATAAAAGCCCTGCAGGTTGATACCTCTAGAAATTACATTTGTGCTTACATCATTGTGCACTAGTAAATCCCTAAGGGTGCGTCCTCTTTTATAGGTTATACTGGCTCGACTAAGTAGAGTATCCCCTTTGATGGGATCATTTGTGAGTAAATTCCAGTTCTTAACCAAACATTTCTGTATTTGTTTAGAATTCCCATTGTAAGTTAGAATGACTCTGGTGGTGCCTTCATCATTCTCGTCTTTGTTATCCTTCTCTCTGACAGTTAGTAAGTCTTCTCTTTTAGTTTCTGTCACCTTTTTGCTCGCTTTTTTAATCACCCACATAGGATATCCTCTATTGAGAAATCTTCGTATCATCACTTTTTCTTCAGCAAGGTAGTCTTGATTGTTACTACAGTTTCGTTTGGCTCTTAGTAGCTCCCCATAGGGGATGCTCCATTTGAGATTATCAGGATGACTACTCTTTGCGTGTAGCAGAGAGTTGCCTGCTGTGCTTTTCCTAAAAAGTACAGTTTGGATGGTATTTTGTCTAATTTGGACTTTGGTGTCTAAGTACTCTACCTCTTTCTCACTGATATTACTTGTGAGGGTGATGTTTCTTGTGTTATTGTTCAACCTTTTGATGAATTCGGAGGCTTCTGTTCTATCACCTTTCCAAATGACAAAAATGTCTACTATGTACCGTAGCCATAATTGGACTTTATCAAAGTCCTCCTTAAATTGAACATCATTTTTGATATCCGCCTCCCATGCTCCCATGAAGAGGTTAGCCAGGCTCGGTGCAAAAGAAGTACCCATCGCAGTACCTTGGGCTTGTACAAAGATGTTACCATTAAAACTAAAGAAAGTTTTCTCTAGGCAGTGTTTAATCATGCCAAGCAACATGGTGGTATGTCCCAGAAATCTTATGTCTCTCCCTTTAAGGAATCTAGCACATGCTTCCATCCCCTGTTTATGTTCGATTATGGTGTAAAGTGCATTTACATCCATCGTTATTAGGAGACATTCTTTGTCAATAGTAACTTTATTAATTTTGTCCAGGAAATCCTTCGTGTCTCTCACATACGTCGGAAGTCCCATGACAAAATCTCTTAAAAAGTGATCTATGTACCGTGAGATATTCTCTAATACACACCCTCTGGAAGAGATGATAGGTCTTCCAGGAGGGTTCTGAATGCACTTGTGGACCTTGGGGAGGAGGTATAGAAGAGGTAGAATAGGATGGTCTTTTTTAAGATAACAAAATTCTTCCCATTCAAGCAAACCCTTATCTCTCCATTCACTTAATTTCTCCCATATTTCTTTGATGCTACAGTTATACTCATTACGATTAGATATTTGTATGTTTTTCCATCGTAAAGTTGTCTTTCAGCCTCAGCAATGTACATTTCCCTAGGCATTATGATGATATTCCCGCCTTTGTCCGCAGGTCTAATGAGTATACTCTGATCATTAGCAAGGTCTACCATGGCATTCTTCTGTGTCACAGTCATGTTATACTTCACTTTCTTCTTAGTTTTAGTCCAGCTCTGGCTACGTAGTTCTAATAGTTCTTTGCCCATCTGTTCTTGGAAGGTATCTATGCTGTCATGGTTCATTTTGGGAGTAAAGGTAGACTTTGGTTTAAAGTTGTACCTGCCGCTTGATTATGTTTTATTTCTAGTGCATCCAGGATTCTTCTAGCTTCACTGCTGAGGTTTAGTTCATCTTGTTCGCTCGTTAGTTCATCGATGGCAACCAAATTATCAATGTCTCCTATGATCATGTTGTCATTCTCCGTGGCTGAGTCTTTGTTCCACTGTCTTTTATTTTTATTTGGTTTCAATTTGTGCCATTTCTTCAATTTAAATTTTCTACAAAATTTAAAAATGTCTATCTTTTCTTCAACGTAATTCATGGTTACTGTAGGGCAAAAAGATAAGCCTAAACAAAGTGTTCTTTTGTCCTTTTGACTTATATGTCTATCTGACAGGTTGATTATAGTTTTATTTACCTGTGCGTCATCCATAATTATTTTCTCTTCTGTTGTGCCCCTCTGGTTCCCAATGGCAGTTGATTGTTTGATCTGTTTGTTCCTTTGTTTGCGTTTCTTCCTCCTCTTGATCTGGTATTTCTTGGTCTTCCTCTTGCATTTGAGGGTTGTGCTTTGTTCTTCTCCTGTAGTCTCGTTGATGATCTGGTGGCTTCCCGGCTCTGTTTCATGAGCCGGTATTGCACTAAAAAAGTATTCTGTTTTGGCATTGCTCCATCGTTTGATTTGATACTCTCTAAGCTTATCGTTAGATCTGACATGTCAGCTAGTGAGTCACTGTTTTCATCCTCCTCAGTTGCAATTTCATCATTGGGGTTTTGGATCTGATTCGTTTGTGTTTGAGTATCATATAGATGGTCATATTTTTTACTACGCGTGAGTATTCTGCCAGACTCATAATCACCACAATCTCGATGCAGTTTTTATTTTTTCCTCTTTTTATGTCATCTTCCAGAGTTTTTAAGCGTTTCTTCATTTCCTCTATGAATTTGATGATTATTTCATGGTCATCATGTTTGTTGAGTTCCTCAGTTATCTCTTCGATTTCTTTTTTGATTTTTATTCTATCTGCCCATGCATATTTGATAAGAATTTGCATCATCATCCTGGAACTATTAGTTGTATTCTCCGACCAATCTTCTAACATTTGCGGATCTAATGAGTCATAAGATGGTATGAGGTACAGTCTTAAGCCTCTTGGTATCATATTTTTATCCAGATAATCTTGTAGTGAAGTTGCTTCCCACCACTTTGAGACTTCACGTTTATGCAGTTTTTCATATCTGCGTAATCTGTCCATGATCGTTTTGTCTGCCCTGGTGGGTGTAGGGAGTGTTATTGTTTTGCCAGGTGCTCTGGCGAACAGGGACATAGCTGCTTCCCTTCTTTCTTTCTCATCATCCATCTTGTTTACTGGGTAAAGTGTTTTTTTTTACCCTTGGACTTATTTTGTGGTTAGTGGTACTGTGTCCTGTTGCCTCCCTGTAAATACAGGGTTCCCCAATGTCTGGAGCAAAATAAATCAGTAATCTGCTGTACCTGTAAAGTTCTTGTTTATAGGGTAACTGTGCATTTCTCGATTCAGTCTTGCTGTTATCTCAGGTTCCTTCACAGTAAAAAACGAAATGCTTACCTCCAGTAGAAGTATTCTCCACACAGAGGCGCTGAAGTCGTTTTTACATATCCCGGAAGATCCGATGAACTTCTGATGGCAAGACAAGCTCCCCGACCGCGTAGGTTGCCTTCCTTTACTATGTCAACACAAAACGCTCCTGCTGGCAACCCCTTGACTTTGGCTGGGGTGGCTCGAACCGGCGGAGCAGCTGGAATTAATATCCTCGTAACAAGGCGTTCCTCATGAGCACTCAGGCGCCAAAGGTACAAACCACACTCCACGTATAAGTCCAATAAAGTCGATGTATTCACTCTATAAATCCACGTGACGCGTTTCGCACTCCATAGAGTGCTTGATCACACAAGTTGCAAATGTTGATCTACATCTTTTATGTTTACATGTCAATCATGTTCAAAGACGGACTACAATTACGGGTGTAACATTATCAGTTTGTTCAAATGTCGCCATATTGGAACGGTATACATGTCACACCGAATTTACTAATATTCATTTCATATTGAGTTTATCATTCAAATGTCGCCATATTGGAACGGTATACATGTCATACCGAATTTGCTAATATTCATTTCATATTGAGTATATCATTGGATTATTAGGGTAAATCATATATTGTTTCAAGTCCATCTACCAAATATTCACTCATATTCGCATAGTTGTTAGGATATCGTAATGAATTACTCGTGTTTACAATATACATCATATCGCTATCCTTGTGTCTCAGTTGCCGATGCCTAAGATTAAAGCCAATAATGGTGGTATTGGTGACTAAGGGTTCTTTATTTTGCCCGGTTAGCGTCCGCGTAGACAAGGTAACCGGGTCAATGATTGGAAACCGCCCCAAGTTCAGGGCGGTGCATGAGGTCCCGGTTGGCGCGGTAATATGGAGATGCCGATGTAATCGCGGAAGTGCGATCACCAGGAGAAATCATGTCCTAGTCAGTGGATAAATGCTCCCTTAAACCCACTTATGGAATGGGAAGTTGTCGAATTAATGCTTTGGCAATAATGGGTGTAGTCGCAAATAGTGCGATCGCAAGGGGGGTAGTCCTAATAAATACATATTAAATACATAAAGGAGAGAAAAGGATGTATATTGTAAACACGAGTAATTCATTACGATATTCTGACAACTATGCGGGAGTTGACATATATAAATAACTGTGCATAAGAGCCAGTGAATGTGTGAGTGGCTGTATGGATCATTGTGAACTTGTATCAGGGATTGTATAAGAGAGTAAATATGTGTTAGAATATGTTTGAATTAGTAAGGTGTGTATAACTGTATAGTTGAGGAAATGGAGGAGTGATTGATTCTTTGCATGACTGACTAGATGTATGAGTAACTCCATGGATGAGTGACAATCTGTGAGTGTCTGTTTACACTGATTGCATCTAAGGTTATATTAGAGTCTGAAGAGGTTCATCGTATTATCACATGAATGATGTCATCTGTGATGTTGTCAGTGATGTCATTTGAGTTGTCATCAGTGATGTCATCAGTGATGTCACTGACCATGTCATGAATGATGTAATATGTGACATCATCAGCAGTGGATTGCGGGTGCGCGATATATAGTTAGTGCAACTAACTATATATGCGAATTTCAATGGTTTTGTGTGAGTAAAATAAGGTTTTGTAAATGCTAATCCCTAACTATATATGGTCTATAACCTATGGTTTTTTAATTGAATTTTCAAGGTTTTGTAAATGCTAATTCCTAACTATATATGGTCTATAACTTATGGTTTTTTCAGTGAATTTCAATGGGTTTTTAATAGCAAATATCAAAAGCTGTAAAATGTATTATTCTTTTAAATGAAAAATATATTTTATATGTTTTAATAAAAAAATGTATGCATCTGCCAAACCCTGACCTCTTAATAGTGCACTGTGGTGGAAATGATTTGGGCACTATGACTGGGGTTGGTCTGGTAATGCTTTTAAAGAACACCTTTCATCAATTGATGACACTTTTTCCCCAAACTGCCTTGGTATATTTCAATATATGCCAAAGACAGAAATGGAAGAGGTCCAACCAATTTTTTCCACAATTTGAGAAAGCACGGAAACATGTGAATAAATCTGTTTCTGCTTACATGAGAGACTATGGAATGTTTTTTTTTTTTGCATATATCAGCGTCCTAAGCCCCCCTCAGAAAACCTAGAGGGTCACAAAGTGTCTACCGTGCCCCCTTCTACCCATTCCGAACATTGTTTGTCCTCCATCTTGTGTCTCAATTCTACCGATACACAAAACGGAGGACTCCCGTAACGCTGCCGGTAAGCGCTCGATAAAAAAAGGTGGGAAAGTAATTTACAGAAAAACCACTACAGACACTTTCATCAAATATAGAATAGGCCCTACTGCATAGCAGCCCCTACCATTTACCCAAATGTGATGGAATTCCATTGAGAAAATTATGCTGTAAGCCTGACTAAATATCCTGAGGTAAATTACCTAACAAAAACACTTATGAAGTGTTAGAATTGACAACCAATTAAAATGCTAATTTCAATATCTTCTATTATTTCATGACATTTGATTGGTTATGTACCTGAATATATATAAAGAAAGAGAGAGAAACACTGCCATTTTGACTACTACTTCCTGAAGTACATATCAAGTGCATTTCAACTGAGAACTTAAACTTCTTTTTGAAAGGTAAGATGTTATTTTAAAAACTGAAGTATGTTCTGCACTTTAAGTTAATTAGGAAAACATTTTCTGATAGTTATATACTATCCCTCTGTAATAGTTATAGAATAAAATAGACTTCTCTGTTTTAGTTATGGATGGAGTTAGGCTTGTCTTGTATAATTAAGAATTTACTTAGGCTTTATCACATACATTTTATTATATTTCTACTTCCAGTCTGATACCATACACTGCCCAAAGATAAAATCACTGTTTAAAAAACCAAACTACCTGTCTGTACTTAAACCCGACAGTGCCCTATCTGTACTGATATATTTTTTTAAAATTCAATTTACAGCAGAAAAATGGAAGGAGAGCAAAAATATACCATCAAAATTGATCTGGAAAGCAACAAAGATACAGAAATTGAACCCAATGACTCTGAATTCTTTGATGAATCACGGGACTTTGATCTTCTGCAATGTTTACAATCAGTAGATTGCCTGATTGAAAATGAGAACATTTCTGACAATCAATTATTAGAAGTTCTTTTAAATTTTGAAAACGAATCAGAGAAATAAATTTATATTTAATAATTCAAAAATTGTTTGAGACATTATTCATTTTTATATGTATTTTTTAAACTAGTACCAAATTGATTATAATGTAAAATCAGACTTTAAATATACTGTGCAACTTTTTTGTGTTACATAGTAAGTTTGCTCATAGTTACTTCCTTTCTCCCACTATATTATCTCCAATGTGTATTTAACATCTCTTTATCATCTCCTGCCTCCATGGTGTTTCTGCTTTCCTGACAGATTACGCTATGAATTCCATATACCACAATAACTTCTGAAACAACATGCAAGATATCTACAAAGGAAACGGTGTATTTTTATTTTTAGACTCTGCATTGGTACCTACATGTTGGTACTTAAATAAAAAAAAATAAAAAAATACAACAAAAAGAACAATCAATATACATACATTATTTGAACATTCTTTCATCCTATTTTCCCTATATTACGCTTCCCGGACCGCTTCCCGGTGCGTGTACCGAGCGCTCCCCCCGCAAAAAAAAGATAATATTTTTTTTTTTCCCCGCAGGGCCCTTTTAAAGCCCCCTCATCAAACCTAGGGGGTCAGGGAGGATGTACTCTGCCCCCTTATGCTCATTTCCCCCTTTTGTTTTTGCCACATCTTGTGTCTCGATCCTACAGAGACACAAGATGGCGGCCTCTCCAGACTGTTTAGAATGCTCACAGTCACCGGGGAGCCAATCCGCTTCTCCTAGCAAAGTTCCGTTACGCGTCAGGTACGCGAACCGGGGCGCTAACCGGGACGCTGTCACAGATATATCTGTTTTTTAAAACGTTAATTTATCAAAATCCACTGGAGCACATATTTTAAGACATAGCAAAGGCACGTCGGGCAAACCATATCTACATATCATATTACATCACTCATGACATGGTCAGTGACATCACTGATGACATCACTGATGACAACTCAAATGACATCACTGACGACATCACTGATGACATCATTCATGTGATAATACGATGAACCTCTTCAGACTCTAATATAACCTTAGATACACTCAGTGTAAACAGACACTCACAGATTGTCACTCATTCATGGAGTTGCTCATACACCTAGTCAGTCATGCAAAGAATCAATCAAACCTCCATTTCCTGAACTATACAGTTATACACACCTTACTTAATTAAACATATTTTAACACATATTTACTCTCTTATACAATCACTGATACAAGTTTTCAATGATCCATGCAGCCACTCACACATTCACTAGCCCTTATATACAGTAATTTATATATGTCAACTCTCGCATGTACTGTGTTTTACATATGTACTTACTTTGACATGTAGCACTGAGAAACCAATCACTCACCAATACACTCATGCACACAGTCAACTACCCATAGAGCTGTTTCCACATGCAGTTTTGAACCCATACATCTAGTGAATCAACTGTTCACACATCTATGCACAGAGTCACACACCTCCCAGACACCCACACACACACACTCAGTCTCCCATACAAATACAAATCACTAACCCATATAGTTACTCATATAGCTACTGATCAACACATGCAGCAGTTTACAGAACAACAGATATAATGATGCAAAAATTAAGACAGTTTAGTCACTAACCCATGCACTCAGTGAGACACATTTAATCACTCTCTCATACAGTCAGTCATGCACCTACTAAATCCTTCATCCAGACACTTATACATCCACTCATTCTTCAATATGTAAGACATATTTTAACTTTACAGAAACATACAGTCACTGGATGATGTCAACAGTGATGTCATCAGTGATGTCACTGACCATGTCATGAATGATGTAATATGTGACATCATCAGCAGTGGATTGCGGGTGCGCGATATATAGTTAGTGCAACTAACTATATATGCGAATTTCATTGGTTTTGTGTGAGTAAAATAAGGTTTTGTAAATGCTAATCCCTAACTATATATGGTCTATAACCTTTGGTTTTTTTCAGTGAATTTTCAAGGTTTTGTAAATGCTAATTCCTAACTATATATGGTCTATAACCTATGTTTTTTTCAGTGAATTTCAATGGTTTTTTAATAGCAAATATCAAAAGCTGTAAAATGTATTCCTATTTTAAGGGAAAAATATATTTTATATGTTTTTAATATAATTTTTTTTTTTTTTTTAATAAATATTTTTGTTTTGCTACCGGTCCGCGCACCGGGTAGCTTCCCGTTAGCTTAATTTGGTACCGCGACCCGGTCCGCGCACCGGGAAACGTTCCGTTAGCGCAACTGCCGCGATCGAACACAACATCGTGACGCTTCACGCAAGAGTGACGTCTTGCAAAGTCGCGTGATGCATCCTATGACGCGCTGCGTTCGCGTACCAGGAAGTGTTCCGAGGCCCAACCCGGAGAGCGTAAAGTAAGCGCAACGAGACATATGACCTGAAAATAACACTTTTCATTGGTTCAGAACATTTTTTTTTCCAAATGATGAAAGACCCCTCCTTTTTTCCTCATTCTTACTTTCTACTTTGAGAGAGGAAGACATATTTTGGAGAACAGAGAGGAAGAGCCATTTTGGACTTGAACAATGGCTAGTGTTGTTGCTTCAGCTGGTGCACCACCACCACCACCACCTCCACCACAGCAAGGACCACCACCACAGTACTTTTGTGGTCAAGAAGAGGAGAATGAGGAAGAGGAGGAGGAGCAGGAAGTGACCTGCTTGGCACAGGCTCAAAATATTGAACTTGCCCAAAACCTTTCAAATCCTTTACACAGCACCTCCACTGGACAAGCCACTCAATCCAGACCTGAAGGAGACAACATGGTCCTCAACATACAAGAAAATTTTGGAGATTTGAAATTTATTTGTATTTTTTGTGGGGCAATACTTTGTTTTGGTGAAAAAAATATCACCACAATCAAGAATAGAATTGAGAAACATAATTGCAGTAAGAAAAAACAATTATTAATTTCTTTTTTTTTGCTCCTGTTGAGCCATTTATAATTCTCTGTTTTAAGTTTGTTGCCTTTTTTTAACACAAAAAACAAAAAATCAAAAAACGTTCAGAAAATCAAAAAAACATATAAAACTACAAAAATAAAAAAAACAGTTCTTTTCAGAACTACCTCCCATTTATAAAAATTTCCATAAGTTTTTTAAACTCTGTCATTCTTTTTCCTCTTTGGTGAGCTTCCCGGTTCGCTTCCCGGTACGCGAACCGGACGCTAACCACACGAAAAGTTTAAAAAAAATGTTTTTCTTTCGCATATATGGGCCTCCTCAACCACCCTCAGAAAACCTAGGGGGTCAGGATACGTCTCCCGTGCCCCCTAATACCCTTTTCCCACATTGTTTTTCCTCCATCTTGTGATTAAATTCGACCGTAACACAAGATGGCGGACTCCCGTTACGCTACCGGTTAGCTACCCGGTTCGCGTACCGGGTAGCGCCTCTACCGCGAAAAATCGCAAAATGTTTTGTCTTTATTTTTTTGCCCCGCGGGACCCTTTATTAGCCCATTCATCAATTCTAGGGGGTCAGGAGGGGTCTACCTTGCCCCCTTTCATTAATTTGCCCCTTCATTTTTCTTCACCTCTTGTCTCTTGATCCTACCGAGAGACAAGATGGTGGCCGTTCCGGACTGTTTAGAATGTTGACAGACACCGGAAAGCCAATCCGCTTCGCGAAGTTCCGTTACGCGTCAGGTACGCGAACCGGGGCGCTAACCGGAGCGCTGTCACAGATATATCTGTTTTTTAAAACGTTAATTTCTCAAAATCCACTGGAGCACATATATTGAGACATTGCAAAGGCACGTCGGGCAAACCATATCTACAATTTTGCCAAGTTTCGTGTAAATCCATTCAGCCGTTCGAGCTAAAAGTGATTCCAACCGCCCTATGGAAAAATGAATGGGAAAAACGCGTTTTGGGACCCCCCTTTTTTCTCGGCCCCCCCTTGACAAAACCCCCCCGAACTTTTAGGAGCTGCTCAGAAACGAAATGTGCCATTTTCCTGAAAATTTCAGCCAATTCCGTCCACAAACGCCAAAGTTATTTGACATAGAATTTTCAGTAATCCCGTAGGAAAAAAATCCTAACTATATATACCTACTGGCGACCGCCAGTAGGTAATATATATATATATATATATATTTATATATGTATATATTCACTGAAAAAATCATAGGTTTCACACACGTTATAGTTAGGAATTAGCATTGACAAAACAATGCAAATTCACTGAAAAAACCATAGGTTTCACACGTTATAGTTAGCTGAACATTTCTCTCGTACAAAACCTTTGAAATTCCTCTGTTATAGTTAGCTTAGCTAACTATAACTTGCGCGCCCGCAATGCACTGCTGATAACATCACATATTACATCACTCATGACATGGTCAGTGACATCACTCATGACATCACTGATAACATCTCATATGACATCCCTGATGACATCACTGATGACATCATCCAGTGAATGTGTGTCTTTCTGAAAAATATTTTTTTTATATATGTATATCTAAAGGTCGATGGAAGAATACATGGGCAAATAGGTGTCTAAATGGATGTTTTTTTGTGTGAAATTGATTGTATAGCTGACTTATTAAGTATATCTTCGTGAATAGGTGTACTAGCGAGTAATCTTTGTCTCACTTTGTATATAAATGGCTGCATGGGTTGGTGATTAGCTACATGCCTGTGTATATGGGTTGTTAGTTGGTTTTATGAGTACCAAAATGAGTGTTTGTACAGTTCAGTGGGGAGTATTACTTAGCGCACAGATGCATGAATGACTGACTCACTGTTTGCATGTGTTTTGAAGACAGCATGTGTGCAGGACTGTATGGGTGGATGAGTTTGTGTATGGGTGCATTAGTGAGTGAATGACTGTCTGAATAGTATCTTTATGACTAACTACATATGTTTTAAACTGGTATATGTGAGTATTGATGTATATAACTGAGTATATCTGAGAGCAAGAGATTCTAAGACTTCCTGTATAAATAAGTATGTGTTACTATAAGTGATTGTTTAAGAGAGTAAGTATGTCTACGATTCTGTAGAAATTAGTGTAGTGGTGGGTATACAGCTGTATATGCAAGTAAATGGATATTTGATAGTTTATTTGCATGTGTGAGTATGTGTGTGAGTAACTCTATAGATGAGTGTAGGTGTATAACAGGATATATAGGTGTATGTGTACATATGATGAGTGAGTTCATGTAGGAGTGACTATATAGAACTCTTGGTGAATGAGTGGATGTGTATGTAGATTTTGGGATTACTCAATACGTTGTTCTAACTGGAATTGGTATCTCCATTTTTTTTAAAGTTTAGTTTCTATTTTTGACTAGACTGCAACATATGGCGGTGGATAAGTGTTATCCCGTTTTACCGTCAAGTTCTGATAAGAAGGGAGAAGAAGCGGTAGATGACCCTTTGTTGTCTTATCTACTGAAATCACCACCTCCATACGCACAGGATACTACAGCTCCTGTGATTCCTCCTGTACCTCAACCTGTTGTTCCGGCAGCTGCTGGTCAGCCTGCCGTTATTCCTGTCCTCCCGAATCCTCTTGTTCCTCAAGTTGTTCCTGCTCCTATACCTGCCCTTCTTCCTACTGCTCCACTGCATATACCTTCTCAGTCTATTGTTCCCGCTACTTCTGCTCTTTTGGCTACTCCTACTGCTCCTACGTTTAGCCCTCATGTTGTTGCCCCTGTACTTCTCTCCTCTTCTCCTTCTGTCCGTAGTCGCATACCTAATGCTGTTGCTAATCTTTACTCTCCATTTGGACCGATCCTTGGGTCTGATGTTTCTGATGTCTCTCAGAGATGAAGTCAAATTCCTGGTGGTAGGGAAAGTGAGACGTTAGTGAAAATGACGCGTAAATGGATTAGGCATCCTGCTAAGTACACCCCGCGCATAGTTTTCGAGACGTTCTCTCAATTTAATGAGCCCACACAAAGATTTGTGTTTGAGGAAATGTGTAAATCCTTACGAGAGGAGTGGGATAATGATGAGGTAGACCATGTACCGCCCGAAATGACTGAACTCCAGAATCAGTTTTCGAACGGTATGATTGTGGGTAGTAATGTGCTTTAGAGCGTCTCTTATCATTTCGATCTACAGTACAACCTCGAGTATTGTTTAATGACGCCACTGAGGAGTGGATGGCACAACCTGGTCAGTATCCCATGCGAGAAGTTCCGCCAGTGTGGATGCCAGGTGATGCCGCTGCTAACCCTGCAATTTTGCCACACTTCCAGAGAGTCTGGATACACCTCCCATGGAAGCGTTCGGAAGTTTTGCAGGTGAAACAAACTTTGCCTGACCCCCGCAAAAATCCGGCAGGTTATTATAAGGAGTTATCCCAATTAGTGGACGCTACTATTATGAACCTTGCCGATATTGACATGTTGTTTGGTAATGTAGTACCTCAACCAATTTGGGCAAAAATCCATCAAGAGAATCACGTAGCTGAGTTAGGCGGTGATTGGGCTGCTCTTGCGGCGGCTGACGGACGACAAGTTGGTGGGGCTAAGCCTGAACAGCTCATTACTGATCTGCCCCAGAGGATTATTACACTTATGAAAACACTTATGCCGGCAATGAAAGTTAACTGGGATAAACTGTCTGCGTGCAAGCAAAAGAAGGACGAGAGTGTCTCTGATTTCTTTACCAGATTTGAGGAGGCATTCATCGATCACAGTGGTCAGGATATGAGCACTGAGGGAGGTCAGCGACTGTTTGTCGATAAATTTGTGTCGAATCTGTTGCCTGAACTAAGCAACAAATTGAAAAATTCTGAAAGTTCGTGGGCTGTTTCGACCACTGCCCAAATATTAGCCACGACTCAATATTACGAAAACAGAGAAAAGGAAGAAAGTGATTGTGCAGATAAGAAAACGAAGGATCTTAAAACTAAGGTTCTGTTGCAGCAAGCGTGTCCTCCGCGCTTGAATCAAAATGACTCACAACAGCAAAATCGATCGCAATCACAGTCTTCTAGGACTCAGTCGCGTACTGACTCTTCTACACCGAGATCTATGCTTGGGTACAATAAATGCGCATACTGTAGAGGTGAGGGCCATTTGAAGTTTAATTGTCCAGTTTTGCGTGACCGAAACAATGGTGTTTCGGCTCGAGGAGGTCGTAGTGGTCCTCAACAGGCATCTCCCGGTAGAGGTCGTGGTGTCACTCAGACTCAGAATGAGCGTTCTACCACTTCGTCAGATTCGAGCAATTGCTTTGATCAGCGCGATTCATCATCAGGTAGATCTGCACAGTATCATGTGGATGACTATTACGTCGAGCATGATATTGATGCTGACGGTAATTACTAGGACAGCCACAGACAAAGAGAGGGAGTAGTATCAGTTCCGGTTGATCAGAGAGGGCCTTACGTCGCATTTGCCACATCGGGCGTAGTTGAGCCTTTTCTGTTGGACACTGGTGCAGCGAAAAGTTCCATCATGCATTCAAAACTCCCTGGCGCACCTTTGTCTGGCTTAACGAATGTTTCCGTTGGATTCTCTGGCGCCCCTGTTAGCAATCCGGTTTCTAGCCCTTTGCCCCTTACAATTGGGCCTCGTGAGCTAGAAGCTCCTTTGATTTTAACTACTGGTTGTGGTGAGAATCTTTTGGGCCTGGATTTGTTGAAGCGGTTATATGCAACTCTGTATTGTTCTCCTGCGGGAGTGGAGTTTACATTGGGTCAGAGAGTGATCTCTCCTATGTACTTGTCAACTGATAAGCTTCCACCGGAATTGAGTTCTCTTCCTGAGTCTTTGTGGGCAACAGGTCCCAATGACGTGGGCCTGCTGGACATATCACCCTATGTTGTTCAATTGAAATCGAATGTGCGATTACCACGTATCCCCCAGTATCGTATCTCTCTTGATGGTGAACGAGCGCTGTTAGTGATCATTTATGACTTGATCAATAAGGATGTTACTGAGGAAACTCGGGGTAATGTGTGTAATAGTCCTGTGTTACCTATTTTGAAACTAACTGATCCATCCAAGCCTCCTGTATACCGTTTTGTCATTGATTTACGGGAGGTGAATAAAATTGTGATTCCACAATTTCCTGTGGTGCCCGATATTAAGGCTTTACTGACTCTGATTCCAGCCTCTGCCTCTTGGTTCTCGGTAATCGATCTGAAGAATGCTTTCTTTAGCATTCCGATTGCTGAGGAAAGCTGAGATCAATTCGGCTTCTCATTAGGTGGTCGCAGCTTCAGGTTTAAACGCGCTCCTCAGGGCTACTGTGAGAGTCCATCGATCTACAGCCAAGCTCTTAAGAGTCAACTTGACGCGTTTGTGTTACCGGCTGGTGCGGCTTTGATTCAGTTCGTTGATGATCTGTTGGTGGCTGCTGACACTAAGCAGATTTGCAAAACTGCTACAGTATTGCTGTTATAGCCTTTATGTGACTTACATCACAAGGTGTCACCTTCTAAGCTTAAAGAAGAAGGTAGATCTGCCCCGTGTTTGATCAGGTATAGGCTCAGTAAGAGTCCAGAATCTTCAAAAGTCTTTCTTGCACGTATGTGCGAGGCTCCGCGCTGCTTAAACGCTTAGCTCTAATGATGCACCTTTTCCGACAGATCTTGAGGGCACCGCCTGGTGAAACCGCCGCTTTGCCTGCCCTTCTATGAGAATGCAGATGTGGAATGTGATACATCTAGCGCCCGAACACCCTGTCTCATAGAGGATTACAAGTTATGGTATCATCCAAACCATAAAACGCTATCTAGAAGGTAACCCACGATTGCTCTGTGCTTCCTATCCTTGTGAGTGAAAGGAGAGGCTGTTAATTGATCTTTTTGTTTTTATCCAGAACGCAACTTTTGATTCTATCGCATCTCCATACCCTCCCACCTTAAATATTTATTGAGGTAAGAAGGCAGTTGTTTAAATTTAAGAAAAAAGCGGTCTAATAGGTGGCTAATGTGACACAGGGTTATGACGTTCATCTTTTGCATAGGACCCCAGGAAGGTGCCAAAAACGTGCCATTTATCGAAGCAGATTGGTCATCATTTCTCCACAGCGGACTATACGCTGAGGTGTTGCTGAATCCAAGGTAATGGCACAACGGTATATTAATAAATGGTAGATGATAAGGAGTCTAGAAATACACTTCTATAGCTTGCTACCCGCAGATGTATTCTGGAATGCCAGGCTATGCCTACTATGTATAAACAAAAACGACTTGCTATGGGGTCCAGAGAAACACTAAAAGGATCAGTGTCTGAAAAACCAGGTTGTCTGTGATGGATTATGTAGGGGTGGATATCCACACACACAAAAGTTGATGAATGAATGCGTATATGAGCTAAGCGTACTGCATAAGAGTAATGCACCAGATGAATTGGCGTGTGTGTGAGGGTCCACTGCATTGATTTGGAATATTTCCTGTATGTTTACTATTAAGTGTTTTTTAGCTTTATCCTGTATGTCACCCATTTTCCTAGCTCACCAATGCCCCCTGCATATGAATTAAAGCATTACAGAATTATTTCTCCTATGTATTTTGAAAACTGTGTAAAAAGGAAAAAGATGAAGATAACTAATAAGTGTATCTAATACTTGTGAAACCTGACTATGATTAGCTATTATGCGACCAGCACTGAATATATTAATATAAAATGTTGTCTGAAACGGGGGTCAAACACTATACTAAAAGATGTGTTTTTTCTACAGAGCACTTGGATATCAGATATATTTCACTACAGAATACAACCCCTCCTTCCCCTTTCTTGCCCTGACGAAGGTGCGGCCTATCTTTGGGGCCTGGCACCGAAACGCGCGTCGGCGTTGAAACCATCTCCCCTGAACATTGTACGATCTATCCCCGGCCTATGGCTGAGAGGAATATTCAGGATGTTCTCAGAGCAATTTACCTCAAAGTCCATCTGAGCAGAATGTTTGAATGAGCCTTGTATGAGTATGATTGGTTGCGATGTATGAATTTGTTGAAGTTTGAATGTTGGAAGGATGACGGGTTGTGTATATTTATAGATGTTTTTATCTTATAATTTTTCAAAAAAATGAGTTTGTACAATTATGTTATGTATAAAAATATATGAATCAATCAAGAATAAAAATGATATATTTTCTATAAAAGTGCTTCTGCTTAAATTGTATGCGGTCTTGAGTAATTGGTGAGCGCTAAAATGGGTGACTTTTGAAGATTCTGGACTCTTACTGAGCCTATACCTGATCAAACACGGGGCAGATCTACCTTCTTCTTTAAGCTACTTACTGTCCTCTCCCCCGCAGATCTGCCTCACATCCTACCCCCGGGGGGCCCCTCACTTTGTGATTTAGTAGATACTTCTCCCAGCCCTGTGCTGTGGGGTGTGTGTGACTGTGTATGCAGGGACCCTCCCCTAATTGTTCTAAACATCTGGTGTGTGATGTAAGTGGAGTGAGATATATATCTACTACTGGTGTGTGAATGTATATGTAACCTTAAACAGAGACTGATTCAATTTTGTTCTCGCTGACTCTCCATAGTAGTCAGTCTCCCTAGAGGTTCCCTCGGTCGCGCCTTCTAAAAATGGACAGCATAAAGTCCTTTGGTTTTTCTGATGAAGAGTTCTCTAAAATGATTGGGGCAGAGGGAACATCCAATACTTTTGCTCCAACTAAAAAGATTGATGGTGAATGGGATAAACTGTTTAATTTAAAGAAGAAATCTATAAGAACAGAAGCCCATGCTAAATTCATGCTAGATTATTTGAAGGCAGGCACAATACCTATAGGCCTAAGGGTCAGAAACATCCCCGGGCTATTTGTGGAACTACGGCACTTCATTGAAAAGTGGACCTTAATTTCCAACAGATGTAGCAGGGATTATATGATGCTGATTATTGAGACCGCACGTGAGGTCCTGTCTATGCTAGCCAAGGAGATCCAAGAACTAGAAGAAAAACTTAAGAAGGAAAATCCTTCGGATCTAGGGAAACAGATTCTCAGTGAAATAAACATCGAACTGGACTCTTTTTCTGAGTACCTGTTAAAGAGAAAAGTTGAAAAGTTCAGAAAAGATGTTAGACTTTTTTCGCAAGAAAAAGCATATCCGTACCTGAACCCCCAATTTTATACCATCAATGAAGGGACCAATCACTTTGGTAACCAGAGAGATTCTAAGAGACGAGTCCAAACGTTCTCTAATTCAACAGATTCAGAAGGTGAAAATGATATGAACAATGACCCTAATTACAACTATGGGTTCCAACAATACCCTGAACAGTTCGATAGATCTAACGGACAGGACCATTTTTTAGGCAATCGCCGAGGCAACCATCGTCCGAGAAATCGGAGACCTCAATTTGCCCGAGGCCAGGGACCTCCGCAGAGATACATCCAAACCCGCCAAACACAGTACTGGAGGAGGTAAAAGAAATCCCGGTCTTTAATCTATCTGATCTCGACATCTCTGAAGAATCATTATCAATACTTGCACATGGTCTAACATATGTTCCATCTACCCAGGTAGATAGATTCGGGATATTCAGAGATTTACATGCTTTTTTTAGAAAGATTCGTCTAAAAAAATTCTTTCTAAATAGACCTGATTGTGAGAACACCGATAATATGTCTGGGCTTAAACCCCCATCTAATTTCACCCCCGGTCTTGACACTGTGGGGCCCGAAGTAGGGGTCTTTGAAAAGGCGGTTGTCCTCAAGCTGACGAAGGCTCTGAAATTCACCCCCTCCCCCAAACATAATCTTACTGCAAAGGAAAAAATGGGCCTGAAAGCCCTAAAAAACAATTCCAACTTAACGATTAAGCCATGTGATAAAGGCGGAGGAATCGCGGTCATGGCGACCAGTGATTATATCGAAAAGATGGATAACCTCCTGGCCTCAGATGCTCACTACAAGCGGATCCTTAGATGCCCTGAGGAGAACTTGAAGCGACAAATCTTAGCTATTGTGACAGAAGCAGCAGATGAGGGGATAATCTGCACTAAAGAAGCAGAGTTTCTTACCCCTACTCATACTAGAATGCCCATTATATATGGGCTCCCCAAAGTGCACAAAAGCCAAACTAACCCGCCCATGCGTCCAATTGTTTCTACTATCGGATCTGCTACGGAACCGCTGTCAAAATACATTGACAAGTTCTTGAAACCCCTAGTATGTAAACTCAAATCGTACATCAGGGATACGGGCGACTTTATTGGAAAAATGGAAAACTGTGCATTCAATCCGGACAAAGAGATTATGGTTACCATGGATGTGGAATCATTATATTCTAATATTCCACAGGAAGGAGCCATTATGGTCTTGGAGGAACTGCTTCTGAAGGAAGATGCCTTACCCAATGCTCAGCTTCTTATCGAATTTTCGAAAATTGTGCTGAACGAAAATTACTTTGAATTTAACCAACAGTTCTACCATCAGGTCAAGGGGGTGAGCATGGGGGCGTCATGTGCACCGAGTATAGCCTGCCTGTACATGGGTCAATTCGAAAACAAAAACATCTATAACGAAATGGCCCCGTTTTCGGAAAATGTGAGAGCCTGGTCGCGCTTCATTGATGACATTTTTTTCATCTGGAGTGGCGACCAGGACTCTTTAGATGAATTCATTAAATGGATTAATCTAGCGGATGAACATATCAAACTCACTGCCAAGGCCAGCAACATACAAGTAGAGTTCTTGGACGTATGGGTAAGACATAATGGTGAATGCCTATATGTGTCACTGTACACCAAACCCACCGCCAAAAACACGCTCTTGGAGTACGGAAGCTACCACCCCCGCTGCCAACGGGACTCTATCCCTTTCAGCCAGTTCTTACGACTAAGAAGAAACTGCTCCCGGATGAGTGACTTTCTAGAACAATCCGACCTGTTGAAAGTCAAACTCATGAAACGAGGGTACCCTCATCGTTTAATCAAGGAGTCCTTTAAGAGGGCTAGATACTTTAATCGTGAAAGCATGTTTCAGACCCAAACAAAAGGTGAACTAGACAGACTGGTCTGCATCACCAACCATTCCACGGTGAACGACAAGATCCGCCAAGCCATAAATTCTCAGTGGCATATTCTGAACGGCAATGAGGGAGAGGGAATTCTCACCAAACCGATCTTTGCCTTTCGGCGCAATAAGAATTTGAAAAATCACCTTGTACAAGGGGCTATTCGGAGCCAAGCTGGCCCCAAACAATTAGGCATATTTGGCCTACCGCCGGTAAAAGGGAACCACCGATGTGGCAGTTGCCATATATGTCCCAATGCTATTGTGGGCGAATGCCTCAACATCGGACATCGCCAAATAAAACTGAACTCCATGAGCAATTGCCGATCATCCAATATAATCTACGTGATCGTCTGCCCTTGTGGATTGCCATATGTGGGTGAGACCAGTCGAGAATGTAGAACCAGAGTAGGTGAGCACAAAGGAAACGTTCGAAATGAAAGGCATGGTGCTCCCCTGGTAGCCCACTGGACCAAAATGCAGCACACTGAAGATGACATTAGATGGTCCATTTTAGAAAAAATCCGAGAAGTCCCAGGCAAGAACACTACCTGCATTCGGAAAAAGAGGGAGGTCTTCTGGATCTTTTTATTGGATGCGGCAAACACTGGCCTGAATGAGGCTTGCCCGTGGGAGAATGCGATGTACTGAAACCCCATCTACAATCTGAGTACCCTGTAAACCCTGCCAGCTACTTCAGCACTTTTTTGACATTAAAATCCAAGATTTGGATTGGCTAACTCCATCCCGGGTTTTGCGCAATACCCGAAATCCGACCCAGGTTTTATTACCTGCATGGACTGCTCAATATTTGAGCACACCTGAGCAACGTCTGGTATTGATTCCTCCCTTTAAAAATGGCGGGATCAGGGGACTGAGCTGAGTTCCACCGGCTGCCGGACGTGAAACGAAGAGGAATCTGTACCATTCCCCCCATGTAAGTACCCCACGCTAATGCTCTCTCCTGAGAGGCGATTGAAACTTTGATAAGTGGAAGCGCTTTTGAAGGTGTAACACCCACTTAGTTTATCGAGCCTTGTTTATGCCAGAAGCTTTCTTTGGTTAAACGTCTGAAATGCGGCATTTGTTTATCTTACCAAATGCAGAGAGGGGAGTAAGCGGCCGTGTGTTAAAACTATTGGCATGCACCCATGTGCGAGACACCGCGCTGCCTAAACACTAACTTCATATTGTGCATTTCCCCACGAGGAAGTGGCATTTATTTTTCTACATAATCGAGTAGGCAGAGGGAAGTGAGCAGCCGTGTTTTCAAATTACTTTCTTGCACGTATGTGCGAGGCTCCGCGCTGCTTAAACGCTTAGCTCTAATGATGCACCTTTTCCGACAGATCTTGAGGGCACCGCCTGGTGAAACCGCCGCTTTGCCTGCCCTTCTATGAGAATGCAGATGTGGAATGTGATACATCTAGCGCCCGAACACCCTGTCTCATAGAGGATCACAAGTTATGGTATCATCCAAACCATAAAACGCTATCTAGAAGGTAACCCACGATTGCTCTGTGCTTCCTATCCTTGTGAGTGAAAGGAGAGGCTGTTAATTGATCTTTTTGTTTTTATCCAGAACGCAACTTTTGATTCTATCGCATCTCCATACCCTCCCACCTTAAATATTTATTGAGGTAAGAAGGCAGTTGTTTAAATTTAAGAAAAAAGCGGTCTAATAGGTGGCTAATGTGACACAGGGTTATGACGTTCATCTTTTGCATAGGACCCCAGGAAGGTGCCAAAAACGTGCCATTTATCGAAGCAGATTGGTCATCATTTCTCCACAGCGGACTATACGCTGAGGTGTTGCTGAATCCAAGGTAATGGCACAACGGTATATTAATAAATGGTAGATGATAAGGAGTCTAGAAATACACTTCTATAGCTTGCTACCCGCAGATGTATTCTGGAATGCCAGGCTATGCCTACTATGTATAAACAAAAACGACTTGCTATGGGGTCCAGAGAAACACTAAAAGGATCAGTGTCTGAAAAACCAGGTTGTCTGTGATGGATTATGTAGGGGTGGATATCCACACACACAAAAGTTGATGAATGAATGCGTATATGAGCTAAGCGTACTGCATAAGAGTAATGCACCAGATGAATTGGCGTGTGTGTGAGGGTCCACTGCATTGATTTGGAATATTTCCTGTATGTTTACTATTAAGTGTTTTTTAGCTTTATCCTGTATGTCACCCATTTTCCTAGCTCACCAATGCCCCCTGCATATGAATTAAAGCATTACAGAATTATTTCTCCTATGTATTTTGAAAACTGTGTAAAAAGGAAAAAGATGAAGATAACTAATAAGTGTATCTAATACTTGTGAAACCTGACTATGATTAGCTATTATGCGACCAGCACTGAATATATTAATATAAAATGTTGTCTGAAACGGGGGTCAAACACTATACTAAAAGATGTGTTTTTTCTACAGAGCACTTGGATATCAGATATATTTCACTACAGAATACAACCCCTCCTTCCCCTTTCTTGCCCTGACGAAGGTGCGGCCTATCTTTGGGGCCTGGCACCGAAACGCGCGTCGGCGTTGAAACCATCTCCCCTGAACATTGTACGATCTATCCCCGGCCTATGGCTGAGAGGAATATTCAGGATGTTCTCAGAGCAATTTACCTCAAAGTCCATCTGAGCAGAATGTTTGAATGAGCCTTGTATGAGTATGATTGGTTGCGATGTATGAATTTGTTGAAGTTTGAATGTTGGAAGGATGACGGGTTGTGTATATTTATAGATGTTTTTATCTTATAATTTTTCAAAAAAATGAGTTTGTACAATTATGTTATGTATAAAAATATATGAATCAATCAAGAATAAAAATGATATATTTTCTATAAAAGTGCTTCTGCTTAAATTGTATGCGGTCTTGAGTAATTGGTGAGCGCTAAAATGGGTGACTTTTGAAGATTCTGGACTCTTACTGAGCCTATACCTGATCAAACACGGGGCAGATCTACCTTCTTCTTTAAGCTACTTACTGTCCTCTCCCCCGCAGATCTGCCTCACATCCTACCCCCGGGGGGCCCCTCACTTTGTGATTTAGTAGATACTTTTCCCAGCCCTGTGCTGTGGGGTGTGTGTGACTGTGTATGCAGGGACCCTCCCCTAATTGTTCTAAACATCTGGTGTGTGATGTAAGTGGAGTGAGATATATATCTACTACTGGTGTGTGAATGTACATGTAACCTTAAACAGAGACTGATTCAATTTTGTTCTCGCTGACTCTCCATAGTAGTCAGTCTCCCTAGAGGTTCCCTCGGTCGCGCCTTCTAAAAATGGACAGCATAAAGTCCTTTGGTTTTTCTGATGAAGAGTTCTCTAAAATGATTGGGGCAGAGGGAACATCCAATACTTTTGCTCCAACTAAAAAGATTGATGGTGAATGGGATAAACTGTTTAATTTAAAGAAGAAATCTATAAGAACAGAAGCCCATGCTAAATTCATGCTAGATTATTTGAAGGCAGGCACAATACCTATAGGCCTAAGGGTCAGAAACATCCCCGGGCTATTTGTGGAACTACGGCACTTCATTGAAAAGTGGACCTTAATTTCCAACAGATGTAGCAGGGATTATATGATGCTGATTATTGAGACCGCACGTGAGGTCCTGTCTATGCTAGCCAAGGAGATCCAAGAACTAGAAGAAAAACTTAAGAAGGAAAATCCTTCGGATCTAGGGAAACAGATTCTCAGTGAAATAAACATCGAACTGGACTCTTTTTCTGAGTACCTGTTAAAGAGAAAAGTTGAAAAGTTCAGAAAAGATGTTAGACTTTTTTCGCAAGAAAAAGCATATCCGTACCTGAACCCCCAATTTTATACCATCAATGAAGGGACCAATCACTTTGGTAACCAGAGAGATTCTAAGAGACGAGTCCAAACGTTCTCTAATTCAACAGATTCAGAAGGTGAAAATGATATGAACAATGACCCTAATTACAACTATGGGTTCCAACAATACCCTGAACAGTTCGATAGATCTAACGGACAGGACCATTTTTTAGGCAATCGCCGAGGCAACCATCGTCCGAGAAATCGGAGACCTCAATTTGCCCGAGGCCAGGGACCTCCGCAGAGATACATCCAAACCCGCCAAACACAGTACTGGAGGAGGTAAAAGAAATCCCGGTCTTTAATCTATCTGATCTCGACATCTCTGAAGAATCATTATCAATACTTGCACATGGTCTAACATATGTTCCATCTACCCAGGTAGATAGATTCGGGATATTCAGAGATTTACATGCTTTTTTTAGAAAGATTCGTCTAAAAAAATTCTTTCTAAATAGACCTGATTGTGAGAACACCGATAATATGTCTGGGCTTAAACCCCCATCTAATTTCACCCCCGGTCTTGACACTGTGGGGCCCGAAGTAGGGGTCTTTGAAAAGGCGGTTGTCCTCAAGCTGACGAAGGCTCTGAAATTCACCCCCTCCCCCAAACATAATCTTACTGCAAAGGAAAAAATGGGCCTGAAAGCCCTAAAAAACAATTCCAACTTAACGATCAAGCCATGTGATAAAGGCGGAGGAATCGCGGTCATGGCGACCAGTGATTATATCGAAAAGATGGATAACCTCCTGGCCTCAGATGCTCACTACAAGCGGATCCTTAGATGCCCTGAGGAGAACTTGAAGCGACAAATCTTAGCTATTGTGACAGAAGCAGCAGATGAGGGGATAATCTGCACTAAAGAAGCAGAGTTTCTTACCCCTACTCATACTAGAATGCCCATTATATATGGGCTCCCCAAAGTGCACAAAAGCCAAACTAACCCGCCCATGCGTCCAATTGTTTCTACTATCGGATCTGCTACGGAACCGCTGTCAAAATACATTGACAAGTTCTTGAAACCCCTAGTATGTAAACTCAAATCGTACATCAGGGATACGGGCGACTTTATTGGAAAAATGGAAAACTGTGCATTCAATCCGGACAAAGAGATTATGGTTACCATGGATGTGGAATCATTATATTCTAATATTCCACAGGAAGGAGCCATTATGGTCTTGGAGGAACTGCTTCTGAAGGAAGATGCCTTACCCAATGCTCAGCTTCTTATCGAATTTTCGAAAATTGTGCTGAACGAAAATTACTTTGAATTTAACCAACAGTTCTACCATCAGGTCAAGGGGGTGAGCATGGGGGCGTCATGTGCACCGAGTATAGCCTGCCTGTACATGGGTCAATTCGAAAACAAAAACATCTATAACGAAATGGCCCCGTTTTCGGAAAATGTGAGAGCCTGGTCGCGCTTCATTGATGACATTTTTTTCATCTGGAGTGGCGACCAGGACTCTTTAGATGAATTCATTAAATGGATTAATCTAGCGGATGAACATATCAAACTCACTGCCAAGGCCAGCAACATACAAGTAGAGTTCTTGGACGTATGGGTAAGACATAATGGTGAATGCCTATATGTGTCACTGTACACCAAACCCACCGCCAAAAACACGCTCTTGGAGTACGGAAGCTACCACCCCCGCTGCCAACGGGACTCTATCCCTTTCAGCCAGTTCTTACGACTAAGAAGAAACTGCTCCCGGATGAGTGACTTTCTAGAACAATCCGACCTGTTGAAAGTCAAACTCATGAAACGAGGGTACCCTCATCGTTTAATCAAGGAGTCCTTTAAGAGGGCTAGATACTTTAATCGTGAAAGCATGTTTCAGACCCAAACAAAAGGTGAACTAGACAGACTGGTCTGCATCACCAACCATTCCACGGTGAACGACAAGATCCGCCAAGCCATAAATTCTCAGTGGCATATTCTGAACGGCAATGAGGGAGAGGGAATTCTCACCAAACCGATCTTTGCCTTTCGGCGCAATAAGAATTTGAAAAATCACCTTGTACAAGGGGCTATTCGGAGCCAAGCTGGCCCCAAACAATTAGGCATATTTGGCCTACCGCCGGTAAAAGGGAACCACCGATGTGGCAGTTGCCATATATGTCCCAATGCTATTGTGGGCGAATGCCTCAACATCGGACATCGCCAAATAAAACTGAACTCCATGAGCAATTGCCGATCATCCAATATAATCTACGTGATCGTCTGCCCTTGTGGATTGCCATATGTGGGTGAGACCAGTCGAGAATGTAGAACCAGAGTAGGTGAGCACAAAGGAAACGTTCGAAATGAAAGGCATGGTGCTCCCCTGGTAGCCCACTGGACCAAAATGCAGCACACTGAAGATGACATTAGATGGTCCATTTTAGAAAAAATCCGAGAAGTCCCAGGCAAGAACACTACCTGCATTCGGAAAAAGAGGGAGGTCTTCTGGATCTTTTTATTGGATGCGGCAAACACTGGCCTGAATGAGGCTTGCCCGTGGGAGAATGCGATGTACTGAAACCCCATCTACAATCTGAGTACCCTGTAAACCCTGCCAGCTACTTCAGCACTTTTTTGACATTAAAATCCAAGATTTGGATTGGCTAACTCCATCCCGGGTTTTGCGCAATACCCGAAATCCGACCCAGGTTTTATTACCTGCATGGACTGCTCAATATTTGAGCACACCTGAGCAACCTCTGGTATTGATTCCTCCCTTTAAAAATGGCGGGATCAGGGGACTGAGCTGAGTTCCACCGGCTGCCGGACGTGAAACGAAGAGGAATCTGTACCATTCCCCCCATGTAAGTACCCCACGCTAATGCTCTCTCCTGAGAGGCGATTGAAACTTTGATAAGTGGAAGCGCTTTTGAAGGTGTAACACCCACTTAGTTTATCGAGCCTTGTTTATGCCAGAAGCTTTCTTTGGTTAAACGTCTGAAATGCGGCATTTGTTTATCTTACCAAATGCAGAGAGGGGAGTAAGCGGCCGTGTGTTAAAACTATTGGCATGCACCCATGTGCGAGACACCGCGCTGCCTAAACACTAACTTCATATTGTGCATTTCCCCACGAGGAAGTGGCATTTATTTTTCTACATAATCGAGTAGGCAGAGGGAAGTGAGCAGCCGTGTTTTCAAATTACTTTCTTGCACGTATGTGCGAGGCTCCGCGCTGCTTAAACGCTTAGCTCTAATGATGCACCTTTTCCGACAGATCTTGAGGGCACCGCCTGGTGAAACCGCCGCTTTGCCTGCCCTTCTATGAGAATGCAGATGTGGAATGTGATACATCTAGCGCCCGAACACCCTGTCTCATAGAGGATTACAAGTTATGGTATCATCCAAACCATAAAACGCTATCTAGAAGGTAACCCACGATTGCTCTGTGCTTCCTATCCTTGTGAGTGAAAGGAGAGGCTGTTAATTGATCTTTTTGTTTTTATCCAGAACGCAACTTTTGATTCTATCGCATCTCCATACCCTCCCACCTTAAATATTTATTGAGGTAAGAAGGCAGTTGTTTAAATTTAAGAAAAAAGCGGTCTAATAGGTGGCTAATGTGACACAGGGTTATGACGTTCATCTTTTGCATAGGACCCCAGGAAGGTGCCAAAAACGTGCCATTTATCGAAGCAGATTGGTCATCATTTCTCCACAGCGGACTATACGCTGAGGTGTTGCTGAATCCAAGGTAATGGCACAACGGTATATTAATAAATGGTAGATGATAAGGAGTCTAGAAATACACTTCTATAGCTTGCTACCCGCAGATGTATTCTGGAATGCCAGGCTATGCCTACTATGTATAAACAAAAACGACTTGCTATGGGGTCCAGAGAAACACTAAAAGGATCAGTGTCTGAAAAACCAGGTTGTCTGTGATGGATTATGTAGGGGTGGATATCCACACACACAAAAGTTGATGAATGAATGCGTATATGAGCTAAGCGTACTGCATAAGAGTAATGCACCAGATGAATTGGCGTGTGTGTGAGGGTCCACTGCATTGATTTGGAATATTTCCTGTATGTTTACTATTAAGTGTTTTTTAGCTTTATCCTGTATGTCACCCATTTTCCTAGCTCACCAATGCCCCCTGCATATGAATTAAAGCATTACAGAATTATTTCTCCTATGTATTTTGAAAACTGTGTAAAAAGGAAAAAGATGAAGATAACTAATAAGTGTATCTAATACTTGTGAAACCTGACTATGATTAGCTATTATGCGACCAGCACTGAATATATTAATATAAAATGTTGTCTGAAACGGGGGTCAAACACTATACTAAAAGATGTGTTTTTTCTACAGAGCACTTGGATATCAGATATATTTCACTACAGAATACAACCCCTCCTTCCCCTTTCTTGCCCTGACGAAGGTGCGGCCTATCTTTGGGGCCTGGCACCGAAACGCGCGTCGGCGTTGAAACCATCTCCCCTGAACATTGTACGATCTATCCCCGGCCTATGGCTGAGAGGAATATTCAGGATGTTCTCAGAGCAATTTACCTCAAAGTCCATCTGAGCAGAATGTTTGAATGAGCCTTGTATGAGTATGATTGGTTGCGATGTATGAATTTGTTGAAGTTTGAATGTTGGAAGGATGACGGGTTGTGTATATTTATAGATGTTTTTATCTTATAATTTTTCAAAAAAATGAGTTTGTACAATTATGTTATGTATAAAAATATATGAATCAATCAAGAATAAAAATGATATATTTTCTATAAAAGTGCTTCTGCTTAAATTGTATGCGGTCTTGAGTAATTGGTGAGCGCTAAAATGGGTGACTTTTGAAGATTCTGGACTCTTACTGAGCCTATACCTGATCAAACACGGGGCAGATCTACCTTCTTCTTTAAGCTACTTACTGTCCTCTCCCCCGCAGATCTGCCTCACATCCTACCCCCGGGGGGCCCCTCACTTTGTGATTTAGTAGTCACCTTCTAAGCTACAATATTGTTGTCAAGAAGTAACCTATCTAGGTCACTTATTGTCAAAGGAGGGAAGAAGGTTGACCCCAGAAAGAATTGCAGCGATCGCTCGAATGACTGTGCCAACAACTCAGAGAGATGTGCGTGCCTTTTTAGGTATCACGTCATACTGCAGGCAATGGATTCCAAATTTTTCATTGCTAGCGAAGCCATTGTTAGCCCTCACTGCAAGGATGTTCCGACTCCTTTGCCATGGACTGAAGAGTGTCAGAAAAGTTTTTCTGAATTGCGTGATGCGTTGTGTTCGGCTCCTGTGTTAGGTACTCCTGACTACAGCAAGCCGTTTACACTATACGTTCACGAGAGAGAGGGTTGTGCGTTGAGTGTTTTGACGCAACAATTTGGCGGTAAGCAGCGTCCATGTGCATATTTTTCCTCGACCGTGGATCCAGTAGCTAGAGCATTGCCAAGTTGTCTAAGAGCGACAGCGGCAGCTGCGGTGTCCATCCGGCAATCTGCAGTACTGGTCATGGATAATATGCTTACGGTAATGGTTCCGCATGCAGTTGACACTCTTTTAAATTGTACAAAAACTCAACACTTGACGAGCGCAAGGTTGTTCGGTTATGAGTTGACGCTTTTGGCAAGTCATATACAAATAAAGCGTTGTAATGTACTGAACCCGGCGGCACTGTTGCCGACTAATATGGAATCAGATGATGTACCACCACATGATTGTTATCTAAGAACCGAGGAAGAAACGAAGGGTCGTGTCGACCTAAAAAATACTCCATTGGCAGACCCCGATGGTACTTTGTATGTTGATGGTTCGTGTTTCAAGTTGCCGAATGGCGATGTGACGACTGCATATGCTGTGGTGACTTTGAGTACGGTTGTGGAAACTGAGAGATTGAGTCAGAATTCGGCCCAAGCGGCAGAGTTGATTGCGTTGATGAGAGCATGTGTTTTGTCTAATGGAAAGCGAGTGAATGTGTTTACAGATAGTCAATATGCGTTTGGCGTTGCACATAGCTTTGGTCGATTGTGGAGAGAAAGAGGATTTATGACATCGCATGGCACGAAGATCCAACACGGGCAGCTCGTGAACGATCTTTTGGACGCACTTACATTACCTAAGCAGGTGGCAATCATCAAATGCAGCGCGCACCGAAAGGTTACGGATGATGTTGGTCGTGGTAACGTGTTTGCGGATGAGATTGCTAAGGAAACAGCTAAGAATCTTGCAACCCGAATGTACGTTACGAATTCAGTGAGGTGGCCGGCGGAGACTGGTATGTGTGAGGACACTGTTGAGAGTGTGAAAGCGATTCAGAATGAGGCCACTGAAACTGTAAAGACTAAGTGGAAAGAAAGCACGGGAAAGTTAGATGCGCATGGATGTTGAATTGATTTGTCGGAATATCAGAGGTGGATGTTACAGGATGCATATGTGCTAGCCGTTGTGACTATGGCTCACGGCTTGTCACATATTAGCGTGAAAGGTATATGTAAGTTATTGTCTCCTGTATGGAAGAATGATGGTATTGCTAAGTGTGCTGAGAGGGTGGTTAAGAATTGTATGGTATGTATGATGTATAATCCTGGCAAGGGCACCCCCACTCCACCTGGCCATTTTGCTCCTCCTACATGTCCCTTTGAAGTCATCCAATTGGACTTCATCCATATGGAGAGATGCAATAACCTGAAGTACGTTTTAGTTGTGGTTTGCGCGTTCTCCAGATGGATTGAGGCCTATCCTCTTAAAGATAATACTGCTCTGTCCACAGCGAAAGTCCTACTAAAGGAATACTTTCCTCGGTATGGAATGCCACGGATTGTATGGTCAGATAACGGAAGTGAGTTTGTGGGAAGTGTGATGAAGAGTGTGTGTAAGGGCCTTGGAATTCGACAAAAATTCCATAGCGCCAATCATCCCCAGTCAGCGGGTTTAGTTGAAGGGTACAATGGTACTCTGAAACTGAAACTTGCTAAGATTCAAGCGACGACTGGCTTGTCATGGCCTGATGCTTTGCCTCTAGCTCTCTTGTCGACCAGGGCGACTGTGCACTCTCGAGTAGGGCTTAGCCCATATGAGATTGTGTTCGGCCGTCCTGCGAACATTTGGGGAGTCCCGAGGCCTAAGGCATTTGATAGTCTCGAATACCCAATGTTGATTGATTATCTTTATGATCTGACAGCTAAACTGAGGTTAATTCATCAACAGGTCTTTGAAGCTTTACCGGCACAGACAGAGGGTCCTGGACATCGGCTCCAACCGGGTGACTGGGTTGTCACCCGCAACTTTGGGAGAAAACGTAACCTGGAGCCGAGATTTGTGGGTCCCTTCCAAGTCCTGCTGGCTACAAGGACTGCAGTTCGGTTGGAAGGCAGAAAGAATTGGGTGCACGCCACCCACACCAAGAAAGTCCCGATCCCTTTGCCAGCAGATTCTTGGGTTCGAACTGGGATTGCCGCAACCGAAACAGAGACCCCAATATTTTTTGTGCCGTTTAGTGATGCTCAACCTGTAGGAGACACTTCATTGCAGCCAGGTACAATTGTTGAATCGCCAGCGTTGGAGAATTCGAGGCTCAAACTGTCACCTGATCAATTGAACACTTGTTCGCAACCTGACCAATTATTTGAAGAGCAGACTCGACCTGGCAGAAGTCGATATTTTCTTCGTTCACGTGACAAAGACTAATAAAAATCCTTTTTGTTTTTCTTTTTGAATTCATCTTACCCCCTTACTGTTGCCACGAACATTATGAACAATTGCATCCTTTATTTATTTTTGAGATTCTTTTCACGTGTGTTCCTCTTTTTCCACAGCTAGGAGATTTGCATTAAAATTGAATGTTTGATTAAAGAAAACCTCTCATCCGGGTTGACCGTAGGGCCGTGCGGGTACTTCCTTCTGTTTAGCAGGTTCCTGACACTAGGTCGGTTACTTTTGTCGATTCCTGGGAACTCCTGAGAATTGATAATCGCTACTCAGAACGAAGTGCGTCAAGAACGTTACGGACGGTTTTTAGAGGATGGATTTTTCTAAGTTTTTGGAAGTAGAGAGGATGTCAGCTCAAAGATCGAAATTGCATAGGGTTGTACGAACAAAATGCTTTCTGTTTCAGGTATTCCTGCTATTTTTGACTGTTTCTATGCTATTAGTGGGTGGAGTATATTTTGGAATACAGTCATTATTGCTTTCCGCTTCACCTACTTCTCCTTCTGAACTGAATGCTATTTCCACTATTTCTCCACATTCCTTTCATCCTCTGCCCCAACATGAACAGGTTAGACGTGCGGAATTCATGAACAACTCCTTTGTCCAGCTCCTACATCAGCATCAGTTAGTGATGAATACTACTAACTGTTGGGTGTGTGGGTTAATGCCACATACCATGGATAGGGGTATTCCGTATTTGGTTCTTCCTTACAGCTCCCAGGGGTCAGCTCGAGCATTCCAAACTATGTTCCGTAGTACACTAGATTCCTACCCCCATCGAGAGCCACGCTCTGCCGATCCTGGTCCTGGCCCGTACCACAAGACTTTGGCAAGAGCAATTGTTGACTTGGATAGAGATATTTTTGATGCATCGCTTATTCCAGAGGAAGAGGTGCGAGCATACAAGGATCTGAGTGAGGCTGAGTATAGCATGTCAGTGGGTGATAGACAGCTTAAAAGCTCATCTCCGATCTGGATCGTACCCCATCTCAGTAATTTCTGCTTGCAAGGTCTTGGTCGAAATCCGCGAGCTCAGCTTGGGAAGAGTGCTTGTACTGAAACGTATGTTTTACCAATGCTCTCTTCCCCTGTTTTCCTGACTGCCAAGGGTACATACTTTGTATGTTATGATCGCGCATATACATGGTTGCCCCGTGACTTCTCGGGCACCTGTTATATTGCGAATCTGTTGCCACCGACTTTCACAGTTGCCTCGGACTATCACAAGACTAGAGTTGTGAGAGGTGTTATTAGCAAAGAGGACACTGCCGGTCAAGAAGCAGGAGACTTCTTTAAGGGTTTCCTGCCGTTTTGGGGACCTATGGTTCATAGTAGGAACCTGAGACAGTTGACTCGTGTGGTAGAATCGACTGCTAATATAACTGCAAGTGCTCTTGGTAATCTGACAGCAGAGCTTCAGGCAGATAGGCTTATGACGTTGCAGAACCGTATGGTTCTAGACGTTGTTCTTGCAGATAGAGGTGGTGTGTGCAAGGTGATCCATTCGAGTTGCTGTATTTTCATTCCTGACAACGCTCCAACTGTATATCAAGCCATCTCAAAGTTGCATAAGATCTCCGAGTCCATACACGTGGACGTAGGTGATTGGACGCTACTAGGATGGTTTTGGGGCCTGATGTCGACTTGGGGTTGGAAGATTCTGATGATCGTAGGGGTTGTTGTAGCGTTTCTGTTCACGTGTTGTCTTTGCGTGCAGTGTGGTCCTGCCTTATGTGGCCTTTGTGCTACAACGTGTATAAGACGGCCATCTGTTACCAAAGAAGCATTGATGGATAGAATAATGTTGCAGCAACATCTGAACGATTTGATGAATATCGAGATAGATTCTGATATCGACTTGTGCTTGCCTACATGAGGGCAAAAGGAGCGTCTGAGGTTCCGTGAGAATCGTAATGACGTTCTCGAATATGGACGAGTTTGGTATCTATGAACCGCAAATGACGAGTTTAGTGGGTGTACGCGTTTTCGCTATTCTACGTTACACCATTCGTCTTATTCGTGGGCTTCTTCTTCTGAACCCACGGGTTCTATTTTAGATACGGCATCCATTTTGTTTCTTGCCCTCAAGTAGTCCGCGAACGGACACTGTCCGCTTCGTGACCCTGGGATTCCCAAGCTCTTGCGGAAGACACGTGCTCCTTTGAGGGTGTCTTTATGACGAGGGGGATGACACTGCAAAGGCAGATGGCTCCGCTCGAGGCTCATCTTGCCGTGCCGGTCTATTGTTTCAGTCGTGCTTGCATTAGGCATGAATCCTTTGATCCTGCAATTGTGCTTCCGATATTGCCCCCCTACACTCTTTTTCAATCTGTTGTCTATCTTTGTCTTCCTTGCACCTGTTTTTGTCTCTTTTCTTAACTAGTTTACAGCCAGAATGGAATGTACTTAATGATGAGATAACGTACTTTAACAGTTGGGAACCGGCGATGCTACTGTAATTATGTTCCGGGCTCTTGAATACATGAAAGCAACCCTTTTGAAGTTTACTGTGGGAACTGAGTTGTTACCTTTTGTTCGCCATGTTGTGCTATGACTTAAATATGTATGAAAGGAGCGATCCACTGTTGCAATTCGAAGCAGTCGCTCAGAACCTACACGTAGTGTACTTCTTGCGATTTCTGTATCCCTGCAGTAAATAAACCTTGATCTTTGACGCCGAAGGAAGTGTCCCGTGTCTCTGTGATTTGTACGCCGGAACAGGTAACCCACGAAGGTTTCAGATGTTGTTCCCTGGCACCGCTGGGCCTTAGAATAGCCCAGTCCTTCACACGCGGCAGGTCTCTTGGTGTTCCCCTGGACTCTCACCTCTCTTGAGCACAATCACAGCATCCGCAGTGCCGCACAGCGTTCACCGGTTCTGTTCCAGTAATGCTTCAGAAAATGGTGCTGCATAGGGGTCTTGGTAAGCGTGATGGCAGGAGGCGGTCCGTCTGTCCCGTCTAACGGTACGACACATGTACAACAGGTCTGTGTGGGTTTCACCGGGCCTCCAGTATTACCCTCACCCGCGCTGGGTTGGGCGCCATTTTCACAAGAGCCGGGGTTCCACCATTGGGTTGCACCGGCGCAGCTGGAGGGACATCGGCAAGGAGTGAAACCGCTCAGTGTGCGCCCCACAGGTTCAGCTTGCCATCGGTGTTACTCTCGACTGTAGGATCGCTGAAAAACAGCAAGTGTCCTCTCTGGAGTTGTGCGCCGGCCGGGTAGCCGAGATGGCTTCAGAGCTCATGAAAAGCGCTCCAATACCTTTAGGTCATCCACAAACACTTTGATCAGTGTACGAAATTGGATTATTTGTTGAAGGGGCTCAGAACCCACTGCAAATAATAATCAAATCCTTGTCAGGATGAACCACAAATATCAATAATTGATCCTCTGCTTAACGCTGTGGTGGCTTGGCACAAAGAAGTCAAGCTTAACTTACAGGCAATGTATAAAGTATTTCTGAAGCACTCAAGCTGTAATAATGTGAAAACACAACAAAAGAAAAATCCCAACCATTTTAGAAAATAGAAACTATTTTACTAAATAAAATGACATCCAAAATTGCAAAAATCAAACTAGACCCAGTGATATGATCCACTAAAGATTTAGGTGAAAACAGCTTCAGAAAGTGCAAAGCACCAACCAAGGTTCTATGGTTTTGCTAGACTGGGTCAAAGTCAAAAGCAGTTCACTGAAGAGTGGGGTTACAGTGCGGCCTTTGATGGGGAAGGAAAGTTCCGAATGAGAGAAGACCAAAATTCATGCCCAGGAAGGTGTCAACATTAGTTGGATGTTGCTTGACGTCCGTCCCGGAGAAGCCCTCTACATTCAGACTTAAGAACATCTTTGAAAGTTGGATTTCCTTCAGATAGGCAAACCTCCAAGTTGATGTTAGTGATTGTGGCTTTGGCATTTGTTCCAGTTTCCGATGGCTCTCTAGGTTGAACTGGTATGTAGATAGCATCACAAGATGAAATTATACTAAAGGCAGAGTTTATTGTAGAGTCCTTGCATCACCACAAACAGCTCATTTGTCCCCAACAGCTCAACTCCAACTGCCACTCATGGAACCCTCAGGAGTTCTAGACCAATCCTCACATTCCAAAATATTAACAAGCCAACCCAATAAAAACGGTATTCTACCATTACTTTGTGGCCACTACTATAACTTATCATTACTACGCATTTTTTACTTAGCAGGATCTTTTACTTTGCATGCTTTAACATTGCATGCTTCAACTTCGCATATACCGTTACTTCACAAGGTCAATTACTTTGCTGACTATTCGCATTGTTGTTTGGAAAAGGAGGCGCTTCCGTTTCCAAACAACAACATGCAGCTCTGACGATGCTTGAAGCAGGAGAAGAGAGGAAGCACAGTGAAGCGACGGACCACGAGGAGAGTGTGGTAAGTGGGGCAGTGTAGTGTTTGGAGTTGAGCACAAGGTGTATTTTAGGTTTTAGGGTTGTATTTATGTAGTGTAGAGTAGTGTATTTGGGTTTAAGGTAGTGGTTGTGCAGGGGGTTGTCTTTTAGGTTTTAGGGTTGTGTTTAGGTAGTGTAGAGTAGTGTATTTGGGTTTAGGGTAGTGGTCATGCAGAGGGTTGTCTTTTAAGTTTTAGGATTGTGTTTATGTAGTGTATTTCGGTTTAGGGTACTGTTGTGGTGTTTGTGTAGTGTAGAGTAGTGTAGTGTTTTAGGGTTTAGGGAAGTGACGGTGTGTTCAGGATAGTGTTTGAGTGTAGTGAGCGGAATGGGAAAAGGGGAAGGGTCCTGCAGGGGGTAGTGATTTAGGGTTTAGGGTAGTGTTGTGGTGTTTGTTTAGTGTAGGGTAGTGTTTTAGGGTTTAGGGTAGTGGTGTGGTGTTTGTGTTTTGTGTAGTGTAGTGGCTCGTGCAGGGTAGTGTAAGATTGTAGGGACAGGACAGGGGAAAGGGGTAGAATGTGTAGGGGGTAGTGTTTTATGTTTTAAGGTAGTGTAGTGTTGTTTGGGTAGTGTAGGGTAATGTAGTGTATGAGGGTAAGGGTAAAAATGTAAAAAATGTGTAGAAGTTGTATACTTAGTAATATACTGCGAAGTAAATGCATATTTAATACTTTTAAATGTATTTGCTAACTGAAAGCATGCACAGTTAAATCTTGCGTAGTAATGGTATTTGTGAGGTAAACAATCAAACCCCTATTTGTACTTTTGTTAATAACTCTCATTCCAGGACCTTCTCACCTCCATATTCACAACAGTAACGCCTCTGCCAGAAAGATTCCTGGTTTGAGCTTCCAGTTTGTCACTCTTGCATTAAGTAGCTCAAAAGCGACTTATGGGTTACATAGCTGCGAGAAATGTGATGTGCCCACAAGTCTCCCTATGAACAACCTTCAGAGATCACCTAGAACCCATAACCATCTGAACACACAATTTACTCCACACGGTTCATCCTTTCAGTGAGGCCATTAGCTTGTGGTATATATTAAGCAGTTTTCTGGTAACTGATCCCTAAGTCATTCAACAAACTTTGCATTTTATCGGACATAAATTGCACCTCATTGTCTGTCACCAAACACTTAGGCACCTCTTCACTTACAAATTCATCCTTCAGAACGTTAAGAACCAATCTGGTACATATCGGGATCACACACCTGGTTGTAACCCATTTGGATGTGTAGTCAATTAAAACCAAAACATATCTCTCTGTTAGTTGAAACAGATTAAATGGATCTATAATATCCAAACCTAGTTTCTCCCAGGGTTTGTCTGGTTACTCAACAGGAGATGAGGTAATATGGTGAATAATACTCGACTTTTCACTAAAAGCACACAGGTAATCATATTTAACCAATTCTTCATCTTGACGGTCAACCTCTAGCCACCAATATCTTTCATTCTCACCTTAGTCAGATTCCTTCCTATGTGCCCTTCCTGTGCTAAACTAATCACTTTACTTCTCATTCCCTCAGGGGGAATCATTCTTTCACCACTTAAAAGTTCACTAACCTCTACCATCAACTCATCCTTCACAACTCCAAAGGAATGCACCAAGGGTCATTGATCAAGCCAGCCCTGGAAAAAATATTGATAATAAGTGGCTAAGTGGCATTTTTCATTTTACACTCTTCCCATTCCAGCTGTGCGAAGGCCCTCTGTCTAACCCAGCAGGCACTATGGGCATTCACAACTTCACTGGTGTCCTCAACTTTCAGTGGCAGATGAGAAAGAAAATCATTTGGTCTGTTCCTGACTCCAAGTAAATATTACACTTGAAAATGAAACTCTTCCAACACTTCACTCCTCCTCTTCAACCTAGGAGTGAATCTTTCACTTCCATTGCAAGAGAAAATCTGAACTAAAGGACAATGGTCCATTGTAATGTAAAAGAAAGATCCCCAAAAATAATTTAAAATGTTGTTTCTCTCATTACTCAACCAAAACTTCCTTTTCCATCTTGAGTAGTGACTCTCAGCCTTTTTAAATGCCTTATAGGCAAAATCCACAACTATTTCTTTGCCCTCAACCATTTGAGATAATATGGCTCCAGCCATTTAAGACTCTCATTAGTAGTCAAAATGGTTTTCCTTTTCACAAGTGTCCAAGTGTGGATTACAGTTTTGAGAGAAGCAATGTAGTTGCCAACCTTCTCATATATTCCTTGGGTTTGGGTGAAAAGTGTGTGCTGTTCTAGCACTACATTTATATGAAACCCAATATACTATTCAAGCATCTTCAATTGGCATGTTATTACTGTTGTTCTGGCTCTCGCTCTCCATTACCAGTAAGTATTTAATCAATACTGTGCGGTTTGTTGAGTTAACCAAAGAGAGGCTAAAGGGACTTTGCTGTGTGCTGTGTCCGGAAGTAACGTATCCCCAAGGTCCCAAGGAGAGCTGGCTCCTTGTTGTGGAAACTCAGTAATCATAAACGTTTCCAGGTGTATCTCAGCGACGCTGTGCGGGTGCTTTTTGCAGCATGAAACCCTCCTAAGAATTGCCCTTTCATGGTGGGCACCTGGAGTCCAAGTAAGTCTCAGCGACGATGTGTGCCTGTGCTTTGTGCAGCCTGAGACCTTTGTGAGGATTGTCTTGTGATCGTGTGCACACAGAGTCCAAGTGAGTCTCAGCGATGATGTGTGCTTTGTGCAGCGTGAGACCTTCGTGAGGATTTTCCTGTGATCATGTGCACCCGGAGTCCAAGTGAGACTCAGCGACGCTAGGTGTGTGTGCTTTGTCCAGCATGAGACCTTCATGAGGAATGCCCTGTAACCGTGCATCCTCGGAGCTCAAGTGAGTCTCAGTGACACTGTGTGCATGTGAACTGTTGCAGCCTGACACCTTCGTCATTGCCATCGGCCTGGACCAATCCCCAGAGAAGCTGTACCACCGGCCTGAGCTTGCCTTTGCCACGGAGGGACCTCGACCCATCCCGGTAGGGAGAGGGCCTAGTTCCACTGTCCAAAATCAACTAAGTCGCATCTGAGGCCCACGTCACGAGGAGAGGAGAGCGAAGTCGCACCCCCCATGGAACGCTCAGCGAGCATGCATGTGTTGCTGCCTGGGGCGGGGTGCGGGCTTCAAGAGAAAAGCTCTCTGTCTTTCCCATTCTCGCAGTGTGGGCCTCCGCTAAAGCTCGTATCTTGGCCCGTACTTGCCGAGGAGTGGCAGCACAAGGGCTGGAGTGTGGAACGGCACTTTTTTTCTACCATACCAGTGTTGGGGGCATATTTTGGCAGTAGCTGTCCTTGAGTCAGTAAGAGTGGCATAGAGACCGTCCAGAGCACTGTGAGCGGTCCCGGAGTACATTATTGTTGCATTACGAATTGCATTCTTTTTGCATAACGAACTACATTATTGTTGCATTACGCATTGCATTACTCATGCATTACAAACTTCCTGATTGTTGCATTAATCATTGCATTATTTTTGCATAACGAACTGCCTGATTGTTGCATTACGAATTGCATTATTTTTGCATTACGAACTGCCTGATTGTTATTATTATTATTATGTTTCTTATATAGCGCCTGAATCGACCCCCGAAGGGGTATCTCCGCGCTTGCCTTGGGAACCCGTCCTGGCTTTTCCCTGTGAGATAGCCCCTACAGGGCATCCCCAAGGTGAAAGCCAGGCATCCCGCCGCGGGGGGGCCGTTGTGGAGATTAAGCAAGCTTAATGCCCAGAGTTGCAGAGTGTGAACCCATGATTAGGTCAGGCACCGAAGCGAGAATTATCGAGTCCATGGACATTTGAGCTCAAGACCCTGCCGCGTCGGGAATTGAACCCTGGTCCCGGGTCTGACCTCTGCTTCAGGGTCTGCCTGCTCTAACCAGTGAGCCACACTTCTCCACTTTGAATAACGAACTGCATTATTTTGACATTCTGAAATGCTTGATTCTTGCATTACAAACTGCATAGCATTTCATTAGAACTGCATAGAATCATAGAGAATTGCTCATTAATACTGCCTAAAAACCGGCAAGGTGAAAAATTACAAATACGCATATGTTGATTTTCATTGTGTGGTCTCATCATATATCTTTTCTTTTATGAACATATAATTGTTTTTTCATGAAACTCACGTGGGTCAATTTGTGGTGTCATCATTGGGTTGCTGAGAGCGTGGTTGCAAATACTTTACAAATTTGCCTTGAAGATAAGCCTGGCTGCTCGTGCCAAGCTACCGAAGGGGGAGGAGCGGCTATCTTAGAAGGTGTCCTTCCTTTCCCTGACTTAGAAGCAAGAGTCTTTATTTGGACTAGGGTACCTACCCCAGCCAATTAGTGACCCCCAGTTCTAACAATGCTCTTTACAGGATCATTTGCTACATTACACAATGATACATTTATATTTTTGATAACATAAAAAGATTGACTATTTTGATCCTAATGACAGGATGTTACATTAACATCATAACTTGAACATTGCTCTACAGTACCAAAGTACATAGCTGTTGCTGTTATGGCACATCGAGTTATGGGTGTGCTAGTGAGCATCTACTCAGCAAAACAAAAGAACGTTTGAATACCTTTTCAAACGAACATTTAAATACCTTTTCAAGGTTATTTTTTTCTTTACTTTGCTTGCCATGAAAACAAACGCACACACTTAAAACAACTCCATTTAAAGGCCAAAAAATAAGCACAAATTGTAAAAAGCACCAAAGTGCATACATGTTGCTGTTATGCCACATGGGTATGTGCTACTGAATATCTCCTCAACATAGCAGTGGACAGAAACAAAACATAATAGCAAAGCAAATGAACCTTTAAATACCTTTTCAAACGAACGTTTAAATACATTTTCAAGGTTATTTTTTTTTTATTTGTGTTCAATAAAAGCAAACACAAACACTTATAACAGCGCCCTTAGCCCAAAAGTACATATATGTTGCTGTGATGCCACAGGGACTAGTGTGTGTGCTACTGAACATCTTCTCAACTTGGCAGGGGACGGAAACAAAACCTAATTTCAAAACAAATGAATGCTTAAACATTTTTTAAGGTTACTTCTTTATTTTGCATACCCTAAAAAGAAAACAAACAAACGTTTAAATACGTTTTCAATGTGTTTTTTTTAATGTGCCATAAAAACAAACACAAACCCGTGTAACAACGCCTTTTAAATGCAAAAAGTAAACACAAATCATATCAGCCAACACAAAGTATCAATTGAATGCCTTTTCAGCCAAAAAAGCAAAACAAGAAGTTCTGAATCCAGAGGCTACAAACTTAACTCGTGCAGTAAGATTGTAATTACTGGCTGCCCTCGGGGAGGGGCAACTGTAAAAGAGGCATAAAAAATTAAAATGCAGAATGTACGAGCCAAAATGCAAGCAGCCAATAGCAATGAGATAACCTGACTGCAAGCCTACTGAGTAATTACAGTAGGTCTCAGAAGAGACAGTGCATGCGTTGCCTAGCTCGACCTAAAAAATCACCTAACATTCGGAAATCCACTGCTGCCACTATCCAGGCACCTACTTACACCACATTTCGAAATTTAAATAATTCCCAGTCCATGATGTTTTGTCATCCACCCTCCGTTGTTGCCCTCTCCCCGCACCTCCTTGTGCTGACAGTGACTCCCTGAGAGGTGTGTCAATGTGGTATTATGTGCCAGCGCCCTCAGGTTCATCATAGCACCAGGACCTGTGCTACCCGGAAAAAAATGTCAAGCTGGTACAACAACTCTAAAATTGGGAGGTAAGCCCCACCCAAGCCAATTAGTAGGTCGCCCACCATGTGCTAATTGAAACTTAGGGGCATATGTTCAAGCCCCAATTGCCCAGGAACGTCACTTTTTGTGAAATTCCAGTGGTGATAGGGGCCTTGCCTTATGTACAAGGCAGCGTTAACCCACTTAACGTGGCTTAATGCTGCTTTGTACATAAGGCACCCTTTCACGCTCTATTTAGCATGAAAGCGGTGTGAAGTGGGTGTTGTGGTGGGTGTTCCACCACAACACACATTGTATTTGATACTGCCCCCTATGTACAAGCCATGGCGTACATGGGAGGGAGCTCCAAAATTAAGACCAGGAAAATCCTGGTCTTAAGTTGGTGAAATGAGGAGAAATGCATTATTTCTCCTCGTTTTTGCTTTTTCCATGTGTGCTGCGTTGTGCACATGGAAAAAGCAAATTGCCATGGTTTGTTTATGTACAGGAAGGTGCCTCTTCCTTTATTACATAAACAAACCTTTTTAAAAGCCATTTTGTAACTTTCCTGTGGGAAAGTTACAAAATGGCATTTTAGGATTGCTTAAGAGCAAGAAGGGACACCATCCTACAAATAACCAGTCCTCCCCAGTACACAGACACCCTTGCACTCTTGTGCAAGGGTGCCTGTGGTGCCACTAAGTTGGTAAACTTAGAGCCATCGCAGGGGGAAACGCGAGACTGCACCACATTCTTGTGTAAATATGGTGCAGCCTTGCGTTTCCGAAGTGGCGGAGCGTGTCATTAAGCCCAGGAGCCTAACAACACGCTCAGCCACTTCATTGTACATATCCCCCTCTGAGTCTGCTGTTTCTCGTCACAATGGTTCTGTGCACCTTATCTTCCTATTGGTGAAATTCAGGCAAGAAGGTCTGTTGGCTTGGGTTCGCAGAGGACATCGAAAGGGTGGGGAGGAATACTTTACTTGTCAGAAGTATAACTTACCGGAAAGAATAAGCCATGTAACAAAGAAGAGCAGGTGTGATGTGATGTCGAATACTGGTGATTGATCTAGACTTGCTTTAAAGGAAAAAAGCGAGTTGCTATAGGTTGCAGCTATCTGGCAGATAGCCCACTAATCGAGGAGAATTGCATAATTAGAACGCAGGGTGCTGTAGAAGTTGTTCTCAGTTTGTCATAGTGGATCCATATTATATTATGGGTCTCATGAAGGCCGAGAAGTGCACATTCATCTGTATTCATCGTGCTCTTTCCCCAAATTTTTATTACAGTTTGCCAGCGATATTCATCATCCCTAACTCCTAACTAAAAATATAAAGTGCAACGCAGATGTACTTTTTAGTGTCACCTTTCCCTGTTTAGAGGGGGACAATTTCTCTCTGAGGGTCGAAGAAGGAACATTTTTTTCTACGTAGTCACAAATTCAGCAGATGCAGAGCTTTATAATGAGTTTGGAAGGCCCTAGCCTCTCTCTTGCTCCTATATGCACCTACCATTGACGTATGAATGAGAGCTGGAGTCTTAGCATTAAGGACAGGCCCGCAGAGCCAACATTATACCCACGGTGAGTTGTGTGGGCGGACGGCTAACATACATCTTAGCACCTCACAGAGATGGGAGTAAAAACCAAGCGCCAGTAACAGAGATTTTTTTTAGGCAGAGGAAGAGCTATTTGCCATCTGAGATACCGCCATTATTAATCACAGAGAATTCTGCCTAGCATGGAGTGGGTGGCTTTGATTTATATAGTAGTTTCCAACACATAATTGAACAAACTATGTATACACCTATGTATCCTTTTCAGCAGAATACTGATGTGACGACGCACTGCTTTATGTTGCAATGCAGCCAGAGTAAGACATTTCTGAAGCAGAAATAGAAATAGCTCATGTTTTTTCCTAGATTTGGATTTTTCAATACAGAGTACTCCTAAAAGAAATACTCTTCCATCACCACAGCAATGACAACATGTCTTACTGTTTGCTAAATGACATTTCTTCTGTGACATTATTTGCCTCTACGATTACCTCACGGGAATCACCCATGCCATGTTCTTTTCTGCTTTCCAGCATGTGCTTTCATTCGCCACCTAATTTGCCAGAGGTAAGACGTTGCCGTTCGTCACATTCTATCAAACGAAGTAAATTGCGGGTGTGGATTACATATTTCCATGCCTCTGAAATTAGGCATGCATTTATGACACTTACTTTTTTTCCATAGTACACATCTCCTCCAAAAAATTTTCAAGAGTCAGATAAATTGTGCTGGAATGGAATGACTATTGACTAAACGAAGGGCCTGAGTTTAAGTTTGGCAGATAGTTCATTTACAAACGTGAAGGATATCCGGTCCGCCGTATTACTAGTGCCACAGGATATAATGTCCATTCCTTCCAAATTCTATATCAGGCCGGGGCTGTCTGTCGAGCGTAACCGCTATCTAATGGCAATTCTACTCAGACAAGGAATTAGAACAACAAAGGAGGCGGTGAACTACCTATTCACAATGGATATAGTGAAAGATATGGCTGTGTTCAGTATATTTATACAACAGATACGTGGAAAGCTGATGGCCCAACCTAAATTAGACCCGCGGCCGTTAACTGTTATGAGACATTTCAGCCTACGATGAAATGGACTAATGAATTCAGCTCTTTTAACTATGCTTTTACTCCATTTTAAGTTTTTTGATTCTTTCCTCTTTTCTTTTTCACTATTTTATTTCTGACATGAAAACAATGCTCACCAAAGTTTGTCTTCTTTAATGGTTTTGAGTAACCAAATACAGTTTTTTAATCCATTAATCCATTATATCAGGCCGGAAGTATCAATGATTATAATGGCAGAGCAGGGGAGCTACATACTAAAGGACGGAATGATAGATTCTTTGGTTTGACGGTCCAAACAGAATAGTAAAGATGTGGGCATAGCTCCCAGGCCCTGGAGACTGCTTTTGTAAAGTAGTGAGGAAAATAAATATACAGCAGCAGATACACAGGTTAATTAACTATGGTTTATTCACACACCAGGTGCTATGAAACTTTAGTATTGAACAATGGCTTCCTTTTCTAGTCCTTAAAGCATTGGTCTGTACAACATCATAAGCCTATGTTATACCATCTTATTTCTTGGCGTAGCACTGTACTCAACTGAATACGGCGTTTGAGTGTGTGTTCAAGGAAACAAAACCATTGGAGGTGGGGTTTGCCTTACAGAGTTTCTTAACACCAATATATATCACCATAGCAACTGTTACTTGGAAAACCCTTTCCCGGGAGGGCCTCTAGAAATGAGAAGCTATCCTAGCATATCTCTGTTTTGTAACTGTGTACAGCTGATAGCTTTGCCAGGCTGTTCTTAGGTGTTTAAGAGGTATCAACTCAAGACTGTATTTAGGATATATTTTTTCAAGCGTTCCGGACATCTGCAAAGAAAACTATTAGGGTTTTAAATATCAGTGTCTTTTGAAATGGGAGCCATTGAAATGTTCCTAAAGCTAACTAGACTGGATCACCTCCTTCCTCTCTGGCAGAACACAGAGCGCGGGCCTCCCCCCCTTCTGCTCCGAAGCCACCAAGATCATCTGCGGCGTATCACAGGGCTTATCCACCAGCCCAATGCTGTTGAACATCTAAATAGAAAAACCAAAGGAAATGATGGACGGAGCGTTGACAATACAAGCACTCACCCCCAGTCAACTGATATGGGTTTAATCCATCACCGTTCTTTAGCCCACTCTGCCACCCCAGTTCAGACATGGCCATATGCAAATCAGTCTGACCCTGTGACTCATGGGAACAGTACAGCCCGAACTGCCAAACCATGCCTTCCCTGGACCAGAAACAAGCTACCGAGGACCGATGTCTGGCATTTCAGCCTTCTTCAGCCCGGCTTGCTTGAATCCAGTGGCAAAGTGAGCAAGGGACTCACGTCTGAGCATGCCCTGCCAACTTAGGGCGAACAAAGAAAAACCAAAGGAAATGATGGACGGAGCGTTGACAATACAAGCACTCACCCCCAGTCAACTGATCTTGGTTTAATCCATCACCGTTCTTTAGCCCACTTTGCCACCCCAGTTCAGACATGACCATAAACAACTCAGTCTGACCCTGTGCCTCATGGGAACAGTACAGCCCGAACTGCCAAGCCATGCCTTCCTTGGACTGTAAACAAGCTACCGAGGACCGGTTTCTGGCATTTCAGCCTTCTTCAGCCCGGCTTGCTTGAATCCAGTGGCAAAGTGAGCAAGGGACTCACGTCTGAGCATACACTGCCAACTTAGGGCAAACAAAGAAAAAACAAAGGAAATGATGGACGGAAAAGGGTATAATAGCCATTGGTGGACATGGTTAAAAACAGTACAATCGCCTCATTTCAGGAGTTAAGAGATCAATTCAGTCTTTCGAAACATGACTTTTTTAAGTATTTGGAAATAAGGAATTTCATCTATACACATCCACATATTGTACCACTATGTCCTAATGAATTTATGGAAATAATAAAAAAAACAACACGCATAGGGATCATTTACAATTACCTGTTAAATTTACAGCAGGATGATATGGAACAGCAGGTATCAAAATGGTGTACGAGACTAGGTACATCTGCAGTACCTTTTCAAGAATCAATATTCATGGCTGATAAAATTATTCTATCTGCCAATTTATATTCACGACATTATAAAACTTTATTTAATCTTTATCATACACCACTTAAAATGCTAAAATGGAGTAATGCAAACAGTGGGAAATGTTATAGATGTCAATGTGATTTGGCAGATATTATACATATATTTTCAGACTGCCCTATATTAAAACCGTTTTTTGTATCCATTGAATTTTTTTTAGCACACATTACAAATTGCGATGTAAAAATCTCTAGAGAGATGATTATTTTTGGTTTATCAAATGATAATGAACTGTTTTTAGGTTATCAAGATAATAGATATATCATATTCATGGCTATGGCTGTAGCCCGCCTCTGTATATCATCAATGTGGTTAAAACCTGAAGCACCTACATATGAAATGTGGCGAGCAAAGTTTTATAATATTTTTAATTTGGAGTTTAATCTCTATTGCATTAAATCAATTACGAAAAAGAGAAGAGGGTACAAAATATGGCAGACTTTGATAGATTATATGGATCATTAGCTATTATTATTTATGTTATCAAATAAGATAAAGCTGCTGTTTAGATTGTATTTATCTGATGTTAAAACCATTCTCAATCCTTTATGTCTATGTATGTTGAATATGTTAATTATTAGGCTGAAACATTGATATGTCTTTATTTTTTGTATACATGGCTTTGAACTGAATCAATTAAAAATATATATATATATATTTGCCAATGAGCTCCAGAAATATTTTGTATTACCACTTCAGAAAGATGCTTCTGACTGACTGTCGACCAAAGATACATTTTGCAGTCTGCTCATCAGGATATTGTTTGATGCTGCACACATGTACTTGTCTAAAAATATTGAAGTTACTGGATCAACACACTAATTTTTAGGAAGAATCTTCGATTTCTCCTGTGATTGAATAGGTGAGTGACAATCAGTTGGCAACATCACCACCTGTTAATTACTCTGTCAGGAATGTGTGCTATTCTAAATCAAACTAAAATAGTTTTTTGTTAGCACCCCACATTAAGCTGAGCTACATTCATGCATGAAGTCAGTGGGCCTTAACATTTGGCAAAAGGGAAGTAGTTGTAAAATAACTTTGCTACATATGGTATTCTAGCATTCAAATGATACAGGGATTCCTTCAATATCCAGAACACAAAGGATGTGTGACTGATGTGCAAATTGCAATGTCCTGCAAAGAGAACAACCAAGGAGAAATAGTGCCTCCTAATAACATATGTTATAAGAACAACTATGTTTTGACTTCCTATCTGAATCCCCAATACATAAAGTGCCAAATGCACTAAAATATCAATATTGTTTTTTAAATTCTGAAAAGCCGATGTGCATTACAAAATGCAAATTTTGCTGTGAAGTTCTCCAAAATTCCTTTGGGAAGAATGACAGTTGTTCCTAAATATTTATTCTAACGGAAATTAGTTGGGCCTGGATAGAGTCAGACCAACTCAGACACTCACACAGCCATACAGTCACTCACACACCCACTTACAGACCAACTCAGACTCATGCACCCAGTCACTTATATACTCGGAGACTTATGTACCCACTCACAGTCCCACTCAGAGAACCATGCACCCACGCTCCCAGTCATAGAACCACTGAGAGACTCATGTACTCACTTACAGACCAACTCAGACACTCACTCACCCACCCACTTAGACACTCATGTATCCACTCACAAATCCAGTCATCTACTTACTTACAAATGAACAAAGGCACTCATGCATCTACTCACAGACTGACTGAGAAAATCAAGCAACCAATCACAGACCCATTGAGACACCTATGCCCCCAGTCATAGATGCATTGAGACAGTCACGCAGTTCATTAGAGAACCATTGATAGACTGAAGCACCATCTCACAGATCCACTGAAATACTTATACAGTGAATGGGAGACTTACTGATACAGTGATGCATGCAGTCACAGATTCCACTGAAAGAGGTATACTGTCATATAGATATGCTTTGCCTATAGGCTGTGTTAAGTTAGCATGAGCTTATTAGGAGTTTAAATGCCATTTTACCTTTCTGCTGCGTCTGCACACGACACATATCTGTTGCTTTAGCTTTGAGCCTAGTAGAGTGTTTTGCTTCACGCGAGAATAATATGTTGTTACTCTGATATCAGCCTTGCTTGGTGAGCTGTGTCTGTACAGTGAGTGCTGAAACCTTCAAGGATATTTCAACACGGTGGTTGTTGTGAGGTCTGATCTTAGCTCGTTCATAGACATAACATACATGCAGCTGCGGCCAAATTCTGGCTTTAGGCACGTTTTATATTGCTTTGCACAAGAGCATACAAACACACTTGATGGTGCTTCGCATGCAGAGAGCTGGTGGAAGATGATGTGATCCCTTACCACTAGGATCTTAAGGTATGGGGCCACCCTGCTAAAAACCCAAAGAGACCTTCTTAGATATAATATAATATACTAGGTAGGGAGGGTGAGAACTAGGTGTTACTGAACACTCTTCGTTTTAGCATTTTACCATGCTTTTACCTTTTGTGTTCTATGGACTAATGACTATGCTGATTACTTTGTTTCTTATAATATGTTTGCTTGTATTAGCTAAGATACTGCGTTTGAGAACGCTGCATTAGTGAATAACCATTTCAAATATGCATGCGTCCTCATTTACTCCTTGTTCTAGTTTGAAATGATTGTATAACAAAAGAGTGTTCATGTGTTCCACGTTATCTGAGGTGTACTAAGTCCATGTTCTGGTTTGTCTAAGCATTGGGAGTCTGTGATAACCAATGAGACACTGTAGCTAGTCTGGTAGGGGATTTTGGGTACTAAGGTGAGTTTTGGTACACCCTAATTCACTGAGGTTCCAAGTCTCTATGCACAGTTCTGTATGAGAACGGAATCCCTGCGACATGGCGCCCAACGTTGGTGACCTTATTACAAGGCACTTGAGTAGTACAATATTCAGTCCTTAACACCTTCACTGTTGTTTCCGGTTAACGGTGGTGTCGGACAAACCTACCTATATTCACATAGGTCTTTTCAAGGTTGAATCTTTCGAAACGGTTTCCTTGAATTACTACCCAGTTGTGCTAGAAAGTTTCCTTTGTACCTTTTCCTTTTTGTGTCGCTATGGCCGCGGTGGACATTCTGCAGCATAGTCGCATTGCGGTACGCAATAATTTGCAAAATTATAATGTTCCTGTGTATGGCATGGCAGTGATAATGGTGGTGAATGCGAAGGTGGCTTACCGTACCAGATTTTTTACTCGTGGGTGACCTTCCCGGCTGTGAACGCAAATACTAATGTGTTTGACACGTAAACTCCCACGGCTGTGCCACAGGAATACAGTCCATATAGGGCACAGGAAATTCCTATAGATACTTGGCAGCACTGTGTTTGGTTTGATGGCGCCGTACCCCATTCTTTGACAGCTCCGAGGTTAGGTCTTTTGTCCATTCCATGCGCAAATTGGCCTGTTTTGACTTGATTAACTCCTCATCCTCAACATGAGGCATGTACCGTGGTTGAGTTAAGACGACTACATGTAGTCGCAATTAGCGTAATTAGGTCGTTAGTGCAATACATAACCCGAAATCTCCCGGGTGGGGCCCCGGGTGGTGCGGCGCTTCCTGCCGGACAGGGCTGTATGAAACTCAGTCCTGTTATGGTCAATGCTGTGATGGGCAAGCTCCCCCAAGAAAAGGATGATTTTCCTTTCTGGCTTGCCGAGAAGTTTGACCAGCTGGAAGCAGTATTTCCTAACACATCTCCTGGTGAAAAACACAGGATTCTGACAATTAGCTTACCGAAAGACTTGACCCCTGAAATCGGTGACTGTGAGACCTGAGGTAAAACATTTGCGGCGATCTATACGAGGTGGTACGGCACTCCGTCTATGACTGTCTTGCCGCCGGTCCTTAAACATGTCCAGGATGAGCACAGACCAGAGGCTGCGGTTGAATTGGGTATGCGCCTCTGTGGCTCCTTTGTTGTGGTTTCCAATCTCATACTTGCTAATGTCAAGGGGGATGCAGTGAATTTTCAGGTTGCCAATGCTTTGCAGGCAGTTCCCGATGCCGAAAAACCCTGACAGTTGGCGAGGATTATTGTGGCGGTTATAAAACCGTGGGCCGCAATAGTTGGGGTCTCAAGCCTTTTTCTACTAAAGAGAAATACAACCCCAAGGGCAGAAGTCAGAAACTGACGAACAGCCCAAGACCAAAAAAACTAAATTGGCTAAAAAAACAAAAACGGAAAGCAACAAAAGAAACAGGAGTCTCGTCCTGCGTCTCCATTGCCTGCGCCCCCAGAACGTGTTTATGACTTGCGCAATCTCGCGATGATAAAATCACCTGATCGTTTTCAGGTTTCTGATCAACGCTCTCCTCGTTCTTTTCAGGAGTCATCGGCCTTTTCGACCGGTGGTGGAGGAGGCGGCAGGGATCGGGGTGGCCAGCAAGGGCGCGACCAGCCCCGCCCGAATGATGGTAAAGGCAAGCAGGACAATTCTACACCGAAGAGGCACCAGTTTCAGAAAAAGAAAGTTGCCGCTTTATCAGCGTGATATGCCACAGATAGTGAGAACGCAGCTTCGGAATCAGACATAGGCTCTGACCTTGCTGGACAGTGCGGCGGAGATTACCATAGTGCGAGAGGCCCTGCATCCACTACTTAAGGTGACAGCGACTGACCGTTATGTTGTTGCGGAAACAGCTGACACTAGAGTAGCTCCCCCTGACAGACTTTATGAAATAGTCCTATTCATTGAAGGTGACATTCAATGTACCATAAAAGGGGTGTTTGGGAGAATCTTACAACTACCTATGACATTTTGTTAGCAGAGGCTGACTGGACCCCAACTTTTGTTCTCGCACTCCAAGAGGGGAGGAGGTGATCCTCCCTAGTTTCGCGCACACTGTCTCAAAGGAGCATGCACTGAATTTTGCAGAAGAGTGGGATAAAGCCCTTGTGCCGGCTCTGTACCGTACACACTGTGGTTGGGATACATTTTCCTCAACCCCAATATCCCATAAGACGAGAAGCCAAGGCTTCCGTTGCGGAAATCCTTGAACAATTAGAATATCAAGGAGTGATTGAAACTTGTGTTTTCACCAATGAATAACCCTCTTTTTACTGTGACCAAGCCTGACGGTTCCTATTGTTTGGTATTGGATTACCGGCATTTAAACTCGCATTGCCATACTTGTGCTGTACAGAATACTCACCGCTCTGCCTTAGTGGATAGTCTTGTGCGTAAGCGGTTTAAAACCACGCTTGACATTTCCAACGGTTTTTATGCCCATCACCTTGATGGTCTGAGTTCCCAATGGACCTCTTTTACTTGCGGCAGTGTCCAAAAACATTTCAAACGTTTCCTGATGGGCTATAAGAATAGTCCTGGAGTGTTTGCTGCCGCATAGTCTCTCTCTTGGAGAGAGTTGACCTGAATGCTTGTTCGTATGTGGATGACATTTATCTCACAGATTACGAACTTTGGGAGCATCTGTGTCGAGTTGACCACTTCATTTGTAGCTTTGCGGACTTCGGTTACAAATTTAACTTTGCAATATTGCATATTGCGGAGTACACAGTGTTGTTTCTGGGCTACAAGCTCAAAATGAAGTACGAGGATTAGCTCCTTACTTCTTGGAGAAATGCGAACAATTGCGCGCTCCGACAACTCTGAAAAATTACAGTCTTTGTTGGGCTTTTTGAATTTCGGAAGGACATACATTCCTGAATATGCCCAAAGTATAAAGCCTTTGTATGCTTTGATACAACCAACTTTTACCAAATCAAACTGGCTGGCGGAGCACTCAGCTATACTGCAATCTTTGCAGGCTGATCTGCTTGCTTCTAAATACTTGTTGACTCGTGACAACCACACCAACCTGGTGATAAGAATCACCCCTGGGACGGTGGGCATCACATACCTTACTTTTAACGAAGGAGACACAGTACCTATTGCCTACAAGTTACACTTGTACACTTCGGCTGAAATGTGATTTACAACTGTGGAGAAAGTTTTGACGGCTGTACAGATGGCTATTCTTAAGGAAAGTGCTCTGTCACAGGGAAAACGCATGTTGGTTGTTACCCCGTGTCCTGCTTTGGAAGCAGTTACGAAAGCCAGTGTGCCTAATTCTAAAGCTTTGCACCCTCTGGGGATACAATGGGCAGCATCATTGACGTTTCCGGTCTTACAATGAAAACTTGTTCTTTTGGGTTCAGAATGATTTTCGTGTTTCACAGGGTAGCACAATAAAACATAAAATGATCTGGGTCCGAGTGGCTGAGCTTAAAGAGCAGTTGCCACTCATGTTTTTATTTCATACTCTTGGTCATCAGCACGTTGGAGGCCACGCTGTTGGCAACTCGCTTGCTTATGAAGCAGCGAAATCAGCAGTATCGACATATTTAGTTGCAGCAGTCACACGGTCCAAAAAGTAAGATTGATGATGATATCTTGGCGGCTGTTGCTGCCACTGAGAAGGGAGGTAACACATGCCACTTAAGTCCTGATAAGGTTCCTTATGTGAAAATTCCTGGTGTTGGGGAGAAATTGATTCCCAACTCGGATCGCAGAAATACATTGATCACAGCAGCCCATGAAGGAGTTGCGTCTGCGCATGCAGGCGTTTCTGCCACTGTGTCTCAATTACAACAACGTTTTTGGTGGCGGGGACTGTACAAACAGACGCGTGGTTATGTCCTTCACTGTGACATTTGCCAGCAGATTAAGCCTTCAACTGCTGCACGTCCACCACAAACACAGTTGGTCATTTCTAATAAACCACTGGGTTGTGTTTATTTAGATCACTGTGGTCCTTTTCTTCTGATACTGCATATAAGTACATCTTAGTCGCAGTTGATTCATGCACACGCTTTGTATGGGTATGGCCTTCCCGCAGCGCTGATTCACAGACTGTCATAAGGGATTTGCGTGTCTTTGTACGGATTTTTGCCTGTGGTACCTTCCATTCAGATCAGGGTCCTGCTTTCACCTCTTAGGCGTATAAGGATGCCATGGCTTCGATGGGGGTCCAAGTCAAGTTTTCGTCTCCATACAGACCTGAGGGTAATAGTGTAGTGGAACGAATGAACCGTGACTTAAAGAAATCATTGACAGCTCGAGTTATAGGCACTGGCAGGAACTAGCTGGCCCATCTCGATGGCGTGCAATGTGCTCTTAATAATCTCCCTAGAAGGTCTCTGGGTGGGCGGACCCCAGACAAAATGCTATTTGGTGTAAAGATGTATGTACCGGACCTTGACGGTATAGACTCGGTGGCTGCTGCTGCCTCCCTTGACGTAGATGAACATTGCAATGTTTTACAGACTCTACAAAAGACAAGAGACAGTCTTGCAAAAGAACATTTGCCCTCCACTTCGGATGATGTGTTGCAGATCCCGGTAGTTGGCTGGCTACCCAAAGTTGGAGAATTGGTTCGGGAGAAGATCGATAACAAGAAAGAATTTGGTTCCTCATACCATGCTCCAGTTCCTGTACTTGGTGTGAAGGGCACAAGAACAGTCATTTTACCACCACTTCCAGGTCGTAAAGAAAACAGGTATATCTCAATTGACAATGTCAAGATACACAGAGTGGCTGATTCTTCTGAGTATGACACCGGCAGTCTCATGTCCTTCAATGGTGAGAAATTCTGTATTGGCCACAGCTTTGAATCCTGAGCCAGAGGTGGCCCTCGAGATGCCTGCAGTTTCTAGTCCTTTATTGAGTGCATTGCCTGGTAGTCAACTTGATGAAACTGACTACACATACCCAACTGACTTATCAATGCCTGATTTGCAAACTCGTTTTGCCACAGAATCCAGATTTTCATTTGACACAGTTTCACGCACTTCAGGAAAGCCCACAAGGATTAGGGCCTATGCAACATTGTTTAAAAAAAAAATTGGGATTCCCCTTGGACTTACATTTGGTTGGGGCTTTTTACACTTTACCTTTTTATGTCAATTGGTTTTGTATTTTATTTTTTCTGATTCATCAATGGACACTATGTTGAGGAGAGAACATGCATTCAACATCTGAATGGACCATTGGCACCCCATTCCTTGTCACATTCTGCCCACAGATTGCAGAGAGACTTGGCTTTTGTTAACATCACCACTTGGCCTGTCCTAGATGGGATAGTATGGGATGTTGTTAAGTTTCAAATCCATGGGCCCACTGAAGTTATAAATGTCCTTAATGTGCTTAGAGTTACCATGGGGGATGTGGTTAAACAAAACATACGTTCTGATGATTGGGATGTTCAGGGCCTAGAGGCGTTGTTTGCTGATTTGAAATATTATGCTGCCTATGATGCTGAAGATTTATATTTAGAATCTGCTAATTATGGTGATTTGTTTTGCTTCCAACATTTTGGCAATCACTACCCACATAAAACTAATTCTGGGAGGAGTACTGTAGATTATACACAGTGGGAGCATTGCCCAGCTCCTTTGCGAGGCAGCTCAAGTACATTTTTGAAAAAGTACACTTATTTTACTGATTTCAATCAGTCCAATCCCGCTTCATTTTATTTTAGAATGACAGAAAAATCCATATCCAAAGTTAGACTTACCGATACTAAGTTATCGTACTCGAAGTCCTTTCTAGACCAGCTAGCTGTTGGAGGCTACGAGTTGTGGAAGGAAACCATTGACCTTAAATCTGTTCGGGGTTCTAAAAGTTTGCAGGTACGAGGCACTGAGGTTTTGCACCGTGCATGTCTCATCCCGAATCATATGTTGTTTTTGAATTCTACCATCTCACAGACAACATGCTTTGGATTGACTACTTCTAAAAAATTAAATACTCCTTCCTTCCCTGATTTGGAAGAATATTCAGTTTGGGAAAATTCAACTAAATTTTCGATTAGAGAGTTGCAAACTCTATTGCAAAATTTGTCCTTTAACATATCCAGTTTGGATCCCAAGGGTTGGTTGATGTGGCACAGAAGTGCTGATTCGTGTCAGCATCATTTTTTGGGTCTGGCTGATGGCATTACACAGGTCAGGGAAGATCCCCGTTTTGAGAGTGACCATTCTGTTACCACTTATTCAGTAGGCAAGTTGTGTCAGAATTGGCTCAAACATTCTACATTGGCGTCAGTCAAACTACATTTGTCTAAACTGAATGACAATGTTGATTTAAATGATTTCATAAAAGGCCCAGCAAGAGGTAGATCTAGAAGATGGCTATATGCCGTTTATAATGAACTCTGGAAAACATCACAGATTGAGGCAGCTACCCGCCTTAGGGCTATTGATCAAGCTAATTTAGAGAAAGTGCTTGCAGTAGTGGATAACAGCATTAACGAGCTTTCCTCCCGCATCTACACATTGGATAATATTGTGTTGTCTGTTGTTGATATTGTACAAGATGATGTGTCTGTATTGTACCATGGTCAAAATCAAATGCGTTTTATTATGCAGTTTGCATGGACCCTGCAGATGCTAAAGGCCCGGAAGGTGCCTTGGAATTACATGAATGTCTCGTCTCTTTTTGCCCCGTTTAGTTTGACTGACTAGCAACGTTTGCTTTCCATGAGAGATGCCTCTTTTTCCATGTTACACATTGAACGATTAGAGTCTTTGCCTTTCTTAGTGGCAGAGGCCACTACTGCAACGTGGCTTATCCATGGGTTAATAACTTTACCGTGTGCACTTTTCCAGTTTACAAATTGTATGAAATATTTTGCCTTTGGTAGGTACGAGCCTCTTGGTAGCTCCTATTTACATGAAGCCTGGTCGCTCCCTTTCACTTACAGATGCCTTAGGGATGGAAAAGAGGTTTATCTGAAAGGTGAAGAGTGCACCGAAACACCAGATCACTCATTAATGTGTAGACATATACAATTGAATGGCTATTGTAATCAGGAACGGCCTAATTTAGCATGTGTTCTAAAAGGTACACCTGTACCCGCTATTGTTCCAACATTCACTTTACTGGCAAACGGTAATTATTTACTTTTAAATAATGAAGATTGCTGTGGGTTATTAAAAGGCAAAGCTTATGTAGTTACAGTCAGTGAGAGTGTTGTTTGCTGCAAAAATGTGTTGTATCCACCCACGCATGGTAACTTGGATGTTTCCATCTGGCCGAGGATTCCGACCTTGAAAGCAGAGTTCAATAAGAAGAGTCGAATAAGAGCCCCAGTGTCACAAAAAGATGTTGCCCTGACATCTGCTCGTGAAACATTTGTCCTTCACGTAGCTAACACCCGCACAGCGGTGCATGCTTTATTAAATTCTGACCTACCATTGCATTTTGGTGAACTGATTCATACAATCTTTAATGCATCCTCCACATCGGGGCTGGCGCACTTTTTTAAAGTATTAAGCAGTGGTCTTGTGACTTCTTTCCAAAAGATATTAGAAGTCATTCCTGCTTTCTTCCATTCAATCTTTTCCAGCCTATTTGGTGGATTTCCCGTTTTACTGGTGCTGGCTGCAGGCTTTCTAGTGCTATTTTGTTTTATTAAAAATGGATGCACGTCCTGTGTTCCAAGACGAGCTGTCGCAATTGGCACTGTTTCGCAACAGGATGCTTGAATACTATGGAACGCTGCCGCTCACCACCTTAAGTGCAGCATATGGATTATCATTTTGATTTTCCTATTTCAAATGTGTCCAGCCTGTATTTCCTTGCCTGAGCTGCGATTTCGACTGGATTTGTGTCTCTGCAATATGGTGTTTCCTAAAGTGGATTTTAAACAGCTCATGAGCCCCTTAGTTTCTCATGAATTTCTTTGTTCTGACGGAGGGATTATGGCCTTTGCAGCGATGCATGGAATACTGGGTAGTTGGAATATATTTGCAGCGGCGCAAGATTTCTTGGCACACAGCTTCATTGAGAACCCGCCGAGTTGTCCTCTGATGGTACTAGAGGCTCCGGTAATTGAAGAGCATGTATGTTCTTTCTCACTATTAAATTGGATGGCTGAGTTATTTTCGGATGATAACAGTGACTTCCTTTTGGAAGCTGTTGCTGCTTATTTTGCATACTCAGTATTAGGCTGAGTCCTATCGAGGCCTTTGATATCATGGAACTTTTTTGATTTTTTGGGGAAAATTATGATGGACATTTTTAGTCTCGGACCTATTGACTTTAGTTACAGTGAACACAAAATTGTCATGCTGGTGAGATTTTGGTTTTTTGGCTGACAGAAATATTTTTCCTCACCTGCTCAAATTTGAACTGACTACTTCATTGAACTCTGCATTTCAAAATTGAGTCCCTTTTCTTATCTCATCTTATTTTATCCAAGATCGGATCATTGGAGGGTGTCATATAGATATGCTTTGCCTATATGCTGTGTTAAGTTAGCATGAGCTTATTAGGAGTTTAAAGGCCATTTTACCTTTCTGCTGCTTCTGCACACAACACATATCTGTTGCTTTAGCTTAGAGCCTAGTACAGTGTTTTGCTTCACGCGAGAATAATATGTTGTTACTCTGATATCAGCCTTGCTTGGTGAGCTGTGTCTGTACAGTGAGTGCTGAAACCTTCAAGGATATCTCAACATAGTGGTTGTTGTGAGGTCCGATCTTCGCATGTTCCTAGACATAACATACATGCAGCTGCGGCGAAATTCTGGCTTTAGCAAACGCAAAAACCACAGGTGATGGACAGAAGGCAGAACAATGTCATACATTCTCCCCAGTACAGAGATCTGGGCCGAAATCCATCGTTTTTTTGCACTCCACACCACCCCAGTTCAGTCCAGCCCAAACTGCAAATCATGTCTTCCCTGGACCGGAATCAAGCTACAGAGGACCGGTTTCTGGCATTCCAGCCGTCTTCAGCCAGCTTGCTTGATTCCACTGGCAAAGTGAGCAAGGGACTCACGTCTGAGCATACCCTGCCTCACTTATGGCAGCCAGAAGCGGTACAAAAGGGGATTGTGATGGACGGAGCACAGGGTCAGACTGATTTGCATATAGCCATGTCTGAACTGGGTGGCAGAGTGGGCTAAAGAACGGTGATGGATTAAACCCAGATCTTTTGACTGGGTGTGAGTGTTTGATTGATTCAGATGCTCCGTCCATCACCACCCCCTTTTGTACCGCAAATTCTGGCTTTAGGCACGTTTTATATTGCTTTGCACAAGAGCATACAAACACACTTGATGGTGCTTCGCATGCAGAGAGCTGGTGGAAGATGATGTGATCCCTTACCACTAGGATCTTGAGGTATGGGGCCACCCTGCTAAAAACCCAAAGAGACCTTCTTAGATATAATATAGTATACTAGCTAGGGAGGGTGAGAACTAGGTGTTACTGAACCCTATTCATTTTACCATTTTACCATGCTTTCACCTTTTGTGTTCTATGGACTAGTGACTATGCTGATTACTTTGTTTCTTATAATATGTTTGCTTGTCTTAGCTAAGATACTACGTTTGAGAATACTGCATTAGTCAATAAACATTTCAAATATGCATGCGTCCTCATTTACTCCTTGTTCTGGATTGAAATGATTGTATAACGAAAGAGTGTTCATGTGTTCCACGTAATCTAAGGTGTACTAAGTCCATGTTCTGGTTTGTCTAAGCATTGGGAGTCTGTGATAACCAATGAGACACTGTAGCTAGTCTGGTAGGGGATTTTGGGTACAAAGGTGAGTTTTGGTACACCCTAATTCACTGAGGTTTCAAGTCTAAATGCACAGTTCTGTATGAGAACGGAATCCCTGCGACAATACTCTGTGTTATAGAGATACCAAGGGAGTTGTACATGTTAATATAGAGTCTCTTAGATAGTAATGTATTTAGTGTGTTGACTATAATCTATTTTGCAGTTATGCGTTTTGTATGTGGTGGTGGCTATTGAATGTATGCTTTTGTTATGTCACTTCGCAATGTATTCGCGGGGATTGTGACTACTGATATCATCACTGTGCCCAGCATCAACTCAAAAACGGAATATCAATTTTAAAGATGGTTTTCATACAAACTCCCTAGAAAAATATGATTTTAAACATTGCACTTATAAACTGCTAGTGTCTTAAATACTGTAAAATGTGTGTATATACTTCTTTTACACTTTATAATAAATGAGCGATCATCGCATTTAAGGACGTCATCGCGACTGTCAGAGTAATCACGGAAATAGAAAATCGGTTTAAAAGATTGTTTTTACACAAACTCCCTTTGAAAATATGACTTTAAACAGACGAGTGTCTGAAATACTGTAAAATGTGTGCATATACGTGTTTTACACCTTTAAAAAAAGGCGCGATCCTCATGGTTACCGAAGTCATCGCAAATATGTGCATCATCGAGAAGATGGAAAGTAGCGTTCAAATACCGTCTTTTTTAAACTTAGAAGAACAATGTTTTTTAAGCAGTGATGTAGTTAATAAGGAGTATATTGTAAAAGTTAGAATTCATTTTTTAAGGTAAAACTTATGAATGTGGGGGTGGTTGCTGAAAGTGTGCTTCTCTTTTTTGATGTCGCTACATGATTGAAAATTCAGAAAAGATATTCTTTTGAAAATTAACAAAATGTTGGTCTTTTGGGTGGCTCTGACAAGAGCCTTTGTTTTGGGAGTGTGTACAAAACATTTATAGGTAAGACTATGCAAATTTTCAGTTTGCTTAAAAACACCCTGTTCCCTTCATCTGTAAAGGGAACTCCATCACTTCTATAGATTCCATGCATGTTAAAACGCAGGTTGTTGTTGTAGATAGAGCCCATGTTATGGTCTCTGAGGAAAGCAGAAAGAGTTTATTAGCATGTTTCCTGGATTTGTCAATCAGTGGACAGAATTGATTAGACCACTTCCATTTCTGTCTTTGGCATATTTTAGAGTACACCACAGCACTTTGAGGGAAAAACCTCATCAATTCAGCAAAGGTATCCTTCATTAGGCTTTCCAGTCTGAGTCCAGTTAATGTGCCTAGATCATTGCCACCATAGTGCACAATCAGGAGGTCAGGGGCTGGTGATTCCACAATGGTTTTAACCAAGGGCAGCAATTGATGAAAATTGAATCCTCTCTGCCCAATCCAAGTAATGTCCACATTAACCAAATACAAGTCCCTGGTAATATTTCTCTTTCTTGCAGCCTCAGCAGCCCAACAGAAATAACTGTGGACCACAAGCCACACTCTAATCAATTTGTAGGAATGAGGAGTAGAACACAGGACAGGTCTACAGCTGAATATCACAGTTTGTACTCTGAAAGACAGTGAAAATGCATATGTGCCGGTGGTTTGAAAACATCTGAAAATGTGATTAGGTGGCGGGAATATGGAGGTCCACAAAAGTAGGTAGCATTTAGACATGATTAGTAAATAGATGGTTCATTGGGTCTGGAAAATAGAAAAAAAATGCAATAGAGAGTTGGATATGCTTTACAGTATGTACAGTAAACCACACCAGCTATAATTCATTTTGTAACTAGTATGGCCCTTCTGAAATGTGTTGTGAACTTGTGACCTACTGGTACTAGTGGGGTTCTATGGAGAATCTTCAGAGGGTATACAGGGGGAAGGGTGTTAAACGTACAAGTATTATTTTTTTCAAACTGGAGAGGTGTAGGTTCATTGTTGTATGTGGTAAGTAAGATTACATAGTGAGGATTTTACAAAAAAGTGTGGTATTAGTGTTAATAATATAAAACTATAAAGGAAAGTAGGTTTTCTGACTCCCGTTTCATTTTTGCAAATTCCTTGCGAGGATTGTGATTAAATCACAATTATCGACACAAAGGTATGCATTTTGGGCTACCTCTAAAAAGGAGTGAAAGGGTTAACAGACAGTAACAATTCAGAAATGCATTTACAACAATTTAATTTGCTTGGGATGCTTTTATTCACCGACTTTTGCAGTATCAGGCGATGCAAAATTCAGAATCTTGCCTTTTATGTTTGCTTTATACTACAGTGCTATGCCTTTCTTGTGCCAAGTTTTTACAAACCCTGAGAATATTGCCTCTATCTAATAAGAGAAGAAAAAGCGATTTTACCAACAAACTCAATATTGTTGTATGTTAATAAAATTTCTGTATAAGCAGAAAATAATTTGTAATAATGAAGATAATGAAGTCATATTGTGATAAAAGATTTTGAAGTATATATAAGTATTTGATGATATATCATTGAAATTGTTATTGTTTTTATATATCTATTAATAGGTAGCTAAGATATAGTTGGCCTCAGGTGCAGACTCGGTGTCTGTCAAGTTAGTTTAGACAATGTTACCATGGAGGTGTATATTGCACTTGTATTCCGCCTTGTCATTTCTGTAAGTGGTAGAAGATAGGGCACCGTAATGGTTAAACTTATATGTAATAATGTAGTACAAGATGTCAAATTTTTATTTGTGTATGTATGATGTGCAGCTTATAATCAATGTTTTATGACTAGACCACTCATGTTTGAAAGTACAGAGAATGCATTGTAACTATATTTGAAATGTGTATCTCTCAAAGTTGATAACTATGTGTTTCATTCTCTTTACTGTGGGTGTTGGATAATTACAGGGTAGATTTGTATGTGCATATATGGGGAGATATTTTCTCTAATTATATTCAGATTGAGATATGTAATATAAAACTGCTAGGCACTGTAATGCCAAGTACTTTATAAAGTATAGCACCTGTGATACATGTGACATACATGTTTGTAAATTATAGAGGCTATCTCTCACCCACTCATGGATCAAGAGAAGAACTTATATATTCACTAAAATACTCAGAAAGTAGATATATGTGTAGCAGTACAAAAGGCAGTTAGAGATATGTTTCAAATACATAATACAGGTACTGAAGCATTTATTCAGCAGTGTATGTTGATATTTTTAGAGCTTTCGAAACAAATAGATACTGGTAAATTTTTTAAAACATGTTATGGGACTGCTAGGTAAGCCATAGCACAGTGTATTAAGTGTCTAAAATTTAATATATGTCCTTTGAATATTTGAGTGAGCTATATGATCTTAAAAAGATTTTTGTTCTGAAGTGTACATGCTCTGTGCAATACACGTTTTAATCTGACATTCCTAAGTAGAAACCTATAAATTATGTGTTGGATGTGGTATAATTGACCTGTGCATCCAGTTTCAATCTTATGGCTGTCGTCTTACTTATAAATACTATTGAAGGTGTAAACTGGTCTTTTAGAATAAATGAGTCCATACTAAGGAAAAGTGTAGCTAGGCCATACTGTAGAGAGCTATATACCTAAAACCAATGACATCTAATCTGATGACTGAATTAGGTATATGCACGCCTAGAGACTTATGTAGCCAATTACACAATCAGCCTACACCCAGACTTAAATATCTTGTGCCTAAGTAGAAAAGGAGACAGACACTGAAACATCCAGATAGTAGTTAGAGAAGCACGTAAGCATACACTCACACAGACAGGTATAACTGAGAGGCAGAGATTTACTGACAAATTTACATACACATGAAATCAGCCCTAGAGGGGAACTGAAACACTCTTTCAAATATCTCTTAAACAAGTGACACTTTCCATTTTGCCATGCAGAATGTAGCCCTTGGATTATGTCTCAGGCCTGGTATACTTGAGCTTGGTCATGTATTTTTACTGCTAGGGCTGTCTTATCACTTAAAACTGCTACACATTCTCAGACCTAGGCCTCACCTCCACGACACCTACATCATCCATAGACTTCGTTACCAAGGTACTGTTGTTTGGGAGTCCGTGTGACTCTGTGGCCGACGCTGTGTACCCCGCGGTCGGCGTTGTGCTTTGGTTTTGTGTCTGTCACGATGTTGTAATATCCTCAGGTGGAGCTATTTGTTTCCTATAAGCTTTCTTTTGGAAATGACTGTTTTTAAGTGCTAATTTGATCTATGTTTGCTCTATTTTTGTTGTTTTGGTTGTGCTTTGTTTAGATACCGATTTTCTATTTTTCTAAACTGGTGTGGTGTCCATTTGTGATGGTTTCCCTATGTTACAGTGTGTTTTGAGTACAAATACTTTACACATTGCCTTTGGAATAAGCCTGCCTGCTCATTTCAAGGCAATCAAGGGGTGAGCAGGGGTTGTCTTACGTGTGTATCCCCTCTTACCACGACTAGAAGCAGTTAGAGAACCATTGATTGCAGAAAGTGAGGAAGCCATTTACCAACACACTTAATTATACATGCAATAGCAGCCCCAGATAGGATCTGACATATTCAATCAATCAATGTATTATATAGCCCCTCTCCCCTCTATTACCTTTTCTTTCTTCTCCTTTTCTATTTTTATAACAGGCACATTATCAGGCCTAATCCCCTGTGTTCTGATGATGATCCCACCACCTCATTGGGGATCCAAATGTTGTCGATTTTAGTGGCTTGACATAATTTCTTTGCGTGATTGTTTATGAGCAAAGATTCTTTGCAATTGTGGCTCATTGATTGTTCATTAAATGTTTGCCACTAAAATGTGTAATGCCTGAGGTCTGGAAATATGATTTTGCCCGTTCTTTCTTCCCACTTATTTCCTTATTTTATGGTTCTGAATCATTGTTTGGTAAAATAAATTATTTAAATCTACATTTGGAGTGTACAAGGATAGACATCACTGTATTTCTGTGTTTCATTGCTTACCTTTTCTGGAAGGGTCCGCTGTTTTTGTTATAGATACTAACACCCTAGGTCCCTTTGATTTTCAGGGTCTCAGTGTTTCTTTAGAAATAGTGAGCCTGCAGCTCTGACTGGGCCACCCACATGAGTATCTTTGCCACTGCAGTGTTTGTGCTCAGTTTTAATCTGCCATGTCGACCTGGCAAGTGTACCCACTTGACCACGCCCTAACCTTCCCTTACATGTAAAGCACCCCAAACGGTAGGCCCAAGGTACCCCCAGTGTATGTGAGAGGTAGAACATGTACTGGCATGCGTGACATGTCCTGATAGTGAAATTCTGTGTACTTCATATATAACTTTCAATAAACACAAGATGGAGAAGTGGAATTTAGGCTCTCAGAACTCAGAATTTAACAACACATCTTTTTAGAAAGACGGTTTTTATATTGTGTGTTGGAAAATGCCACTTTTAGAAAGTAAAAACAAGAGTTCGGCATTTTCTTATTTACCAATTCTGTGTGCCTCTGATTATTTGTGCATTGATTGTCTGGTTTTGAAGTGACAGGGGCTGTGGATTTGCATTCACTGTAGATAGCCATAAGGGGTGGTTGAGTTGTGTCCTGCCTTTCCTGGGTGACACGTTGTTAGGCTGAATAGACCTGGTCTGCCATTAGAGGGGTTGGAGTAGTTTTGCTTGCACCCGAATAGACTGTGTCTCCTTTTCACAATGCTATCTCCACCTCCTGTGGTCATGCTGCACCATAGAGGACCAGAGAGGACAGAGCTGGTTTGGACTGGGCTCTGAGACCCTTTGACACAAAGATAACAAAGACAAAATTGGGTATAAGCAGTAGCCCTTAAACCCCAGAGCACTAGATCACTCCTGGGCTCAAGAGGAACCTTTGACAAGAAGAAGAGTTGGAGAGCTGTAAGGAAGAGTACTACCCCTTTGCTGTGGGTTCTTTTCTGGGTTGGCCTGCAGTGGCTGGTTCTGCCCTTCAATGTCTGCCAACACCTTCAGTTATAGGCCTCCCCGACGCCAGCAATCGCACCAACGCTGTCACCGCCATCGCCGGCATACCTTTATCGTAGAGCTGATAACTGATGAGGGTGACTTCACAAACTCTTTGACTTCACACCGTTTGACCAGAACCAACGCCTCACTGCCAACTTCCCCGGCTTCCTATGTCCTGGAATCAGCATGCTACCTCCTCACAGACACAACGCCTCCCCTCCCCTGTGGCAGCCAGTAAACTGATCTTGACCTCAGACCTAGGCCTCACCTCCACGACACCTACATCATCCATAGACTTCGTTACCAAGGTACTGTTGTTTGGGAGTCCGTGTGACTCTGTGGCCGACGCTGTGTACCCCGTGGTCGGCGTTGTGCTTTGGTTTTGTGTCTGTCACGATGTTGTAATATCCTCAGGTGGAGCTATTTGTTTCCTATAAGCTTTCTTTTGGAAATGACTGTTTTTAAGTCCTAATTTGATCTATGTTTGCTCTATTTTTGTTGTTTTGGTTGTGTTTGGTTTAGATAACGATTTTCTATTTTTCTAAACTGGTGTGGTGTCCATTTGTGATGGTTTCCCTATGTTACAGTGTGTTTTGAGTACAAATACTTTACACATTGCCTTTGGAATAAGCCTGCCTGCTCATTTCAAGGCAATCAAGGGGTGAGCAGGGGTTGTCTTACGTGTGTATCCCCTCTTACCACGACTAGAAGCAGTTAGAGAACCATTGATTGCAGAAAGTGAGGGAGCCATTTACCAACACACTTAATTATACATGAAATAGCAGCCCCAGATAGGAGCTGACATATTCAATCAATCAATCAATGTATTTATAGAGCGCACTACTCACCCTTGAGGGTCTCAAGGTCTCAAGGCGCTAAGGGGGCTTGAACAGCCGGGTCTTGAGAAGTCTCCTGAAGGTCAGCAGGTCTTGGATCTGTTGCAGGTGGATAAGAAGGGTGTTCCATGTCTTGGCAGCGAGGTTGAAGAAGAAAGGACTGCCGGTGGTGGTTGTTCGGTGGATGCTTGGAACTGTGGCCAAGGCAAGATCAGCGGAGCAAAGCTGGTGGTTCGGGTGTATCTTGTAAAGAAGTGACACTTTCTAATCTACCATGAAATAACCAGCTCTTTCATCATGTCTTGGATGTGCTACACATGATCCCTTGCATTCAGTTTTATTGGTAGGATAACCTTCACTTTTAATAATCATAGACAGACATAAACTGCTATTCTGCTAAGTATAAGTCAGCACTGAGGTAGGCTGCAGCTAGCAATAGGGCAGGGTGCTATGTGCTTAAAAGTTTATATATGTACTGTGAACATTGAGTGAATTATAGGCAGTCTTACAATAGGCATGTACCTAACTATTCATCCAGTCTGCCTCCAAGACAGACAATGGAACTTGTTGGCTTAGGCAAAATACATCCAGAATCAATATGATATTCACACAATTATAACTAAAGCCTTAATTAAGTCATTAAGTTTTATTAATTTGTGATTTATTTGCATTATTTTGTGCTCTTTAGCATGTTCTTGAACTCGTACAAATTTAAACTATTAGCACGTTAGACACTCACATGAGGTGATACTTGTCTTTGAATATGTGACCTACCACAACATTGACATAGAAGTCCTGCAGAGAAGCAGTCTTACTTAACACACATAAAAAAGATTTGGAGGTATAAGTGAACTATGCTATTTAGCATCTTACTGTGCATATTCAAGGCGGATGGCAATAACTCCAGCGAAAGATTTTGATCACATACTCTGAAAAGGGATGTCTCCTATGAAAGATTATAGTCTTCCATCTCTTGACTCCCTTTCAACTTTTATTTACCACATCTCTATCAGGGACCATTCCACTCTAACTGGAAAGATGAGAGAAATATTCTGCTTTCCAACTTCAAAACTAGACAATGCAATAAAATAGTGTCTCAAATAAAATGAAAGAGAAAGCTGGGAGGCTAAAGGCACCGCACCATGTCATCTGTGGCTGGACTCATCAATAACAGACATTCTTTCAGTGTAAGACAGGGTTCTTCAAACTGTGGGGCGCGCCCCCCTGGGGGGGCGCGGCACCATCTCAGGGGGCGCGCTCCACTCCGATCTTCCCTTTATGCCCGTTCCTTTGTCTGGGTGATTCTCCCAGGAGGGGGCCAATTCATGCAGTCCTCAGCTTCCTCTGCTAAAAACGAAAGCAAACAAACAGACAAGCTTTCAGCTTTAGCAGAGGAGACCCCTTGCCTCCCACTGCAGCTGAAGCTGTCGACTCCGTGAATTGGCCCCCTCCATAGCTGCCAAGGTTTCAGATCAGTGCGTGTGACATTTTCACAATATTAGTGCAATTATGAGTGACATTTGAGCCATTAGGAGTGACACTTTCTCAAAAGTAAAATAAAGCATTAAAGATTAAGCATATCATTAATCAGAATATACACTCATTTCGACAACGAGAAACTTTAAAAGGGTCTTCAAATAACTTTACAGCACTGGAAATGAATGTACACCACTAACCTGGTACACTACTCGGGTGGGGGTGGCAACTGGTAACTAGTTTACTTTCAAAATATTTTGGTATTCAGATCTTCGGCCAGGCAGCCGCAGGGCTGCGCGTGACTCTGCACTTAGGATGCCTTGAACCACCCTCCACAGCAATCATTCTTGGTTTAATGCCGCCGGTACTCAGTTAGTTCAGGCAGCGTGTCCCGAGTCCTCTCCAGGCAGCCGCTGCAATCGGATGGCCCTTACCTTTAGTGTGGAGGGTCATGACTCCGACTACGCCCTGCACTGCCCTCTCCCCACTGGGCTCAGTTGCTGCTATATTGAACTGTCGGCCCCTAACTAGACGGATCCCTTTTGGCGATTTCTGTATTGTATGTCCACTGATGAGGCTTTCTTAACGTGAAATAACACAAGTAATTAGAACGGCAGTACTGGTAGCGCGCTAGCGCTATTAATAAAATTTAAAGCTAATTGTTTAAGAAGAGAGCGATACCACAGTAAGGTACAACTTACTTAGCAAGGTGACTGGATGTGCGGCAATTGTACAGGCCGCCGCTCCGTGTGTGGCCCAGCAGCAGCTGTACAGGAGGGGCTGGTGTGCTGGGCTGCTGAGGGACAACTCCAGCCGCAACGGGCCATCCAGGATTGAGCTGATACCGCCGGTCAGGTCCTTAGTGTCCATGGCATGAGAGAGGTGATGGATGGATTGATGTATTGATGGGTGAATGAATGAATGGATGGATGGATGAGTGAAGGGGTGGATGTGGGGATGGATGGGTGATTGAGGAGTGTGGATGGACGGGGGGATGTATGGAGGAGTGAAGGGGTGGGTGAGAGGTCAATGGATGGATTCATGAGTGGATGCGTGGATGGATGAGCAGGTGGATGGGTGAAGGGTGGATGGAGGGATGGGTGGCTGGGTGAGAGGGGAATGGAGAGAGAGGGGGAGGAAGGATAGATGAGTGAGGACATGGATGAATGATTGGCAGAGTGGATGGGCAGGTGTGTGCATGGATGGGTGAGGAGAGGAGCATGGAGATGGATGGGTCAGAGAGTGCATGCATGAGTGGGGGGAGGGTAGAGAGCGGGAGGGATGGATGGGTGGGTGGATGGATGAGTGGGGGGTTGAGTGGGTGGACGGATGAGTGACTGGGTGGATGGATGAGTGGGTGGGGGGATGGCTGGATGGGTGAGAGGGTGGGTGGTTGCATGGATGAGTGAGTGGATGGATGGTTGGAGGAGTGGATGGATGGTTGGAGGAGTGGATGGATGGTTGGAAGAGTGGATGGATGAATGGAGGAGTGGATGGATGAGTGGGAGGATAGCTTGGGTGAAGGGGTGAGTGGTTGGATGGATGAGTGGGTGGATGGATGGGTGGAAGAGTGGATGGACTGGGTGAAGGGATGGATGGATGGATGGGTGAGGGGGTGGATGGAGGGATGGATGGGTGAGATGATGGATGGAGGGATGGATGGTGGATGGGTTTGCAAGTGGTTGAAGGGGTTTGGATGTGGATGGGGCACAGATGGAGGGACGGAATGAATGGTGGGGGAGTTGGTGGATGACAAGGTGTACATGATAGATGGGGAGGGTTGTGATGACTTTCTTTGCCTTGGAGGATTGTGTTTTGAGCTGTGTGGTACGCCTCTGTCGTTTCGCCACACCCACTCACAGGCCTGCAGTTTGCTAGGCACTCTTGTTGTGTTGAGCATTGTTTGCCGGATATGGCCCGTGGTGTGCGCGTTGCAGTCGATCATGTGGTGTGCCGGATTCCCGAGGTTTCAGTCGGGTGGTGGGGGGGCCCAACATCTGGGGGAATTCAGCTGGGGGGGCTCAACCTGGAAAAGTTTGAATACCTCTGGTGTAAGAGGATGCACTAATTACTTGTCTGGGGCCTTACACAAATCATTTGGATTTAGGAAGTTGCTAGCCACTTCCTACTCTGTGGCCTAACTCCTACTGCTTTCATGAACAGTGGCCAAAAATTGATTACTTTTAGCGTGAATACCTTCTTCATAATAGTTCGGAGGAGGTTCTCATACAAGAAAAAGTTTGAAGCAACTGGGTCAAATAGAGCATTTTACATACTTGTTTACAATTAAAAGGTATAAAACGCCATGGACCTTGAAAGAGCGCATTGTTTTAATATTTTTTTTTTAATCGCTAGTTTTGCAATTTGACAAACACACAGTTTAACAAATGCATGTGATGTTGCGAGTTGGCCAGCTTTGCAACTATGTCTATCCCATTCTGCAACATACGCAAGCTTTTTAAAATGAAGATTGCTAGCCCTAATCATGAACTCTGCTTCCCTGAAAAAAGTAGGGACCCAGCAGAAACCTAGGCTAAAGCATCCGTACACAAAAATCATATTTTTACCATTTTCGTGCTTGAACCATCCAAATCAAAAATGCAGCCTAAAGCATTTGAACTCAGATTCAAGTTGGAGTGCAACATCCAGAGTGAACAGTTAAAATCAACTTTCTCACTTCAAAATCCGTCCTATCGCTTTCAGTGATACCTTTTAACACTTACTTTTTAGGTCGAGCCTGGGGAGCGGACGCTGCTCTGTGAGGCATCCTGTATTCAGGCATGGCCTTGATGCTCTGCCCACTTTCTGCCCTTTTTAATAGGCTTGTGTCTTTGTCCTTTCTAAATGTTGGCTTCTGATTCGTTAAGATGATTTTTGGGCCCTCCTTTGTACCGACTTGTCTTCATTTGTAACCTCCAGTGAACACTGCCCTTTTACTGCTCTTGTTACACAGAATGTCTTATTTACAGCCTGCGAGCACTGTTTTCTTGAATGAAGAAATTGCAGCACAACAGGCGTTCCTGCATTGGCGCCGCTTTGCTTGCCTTTTTTTATTTTGGCTGCGTGGCTGGCTGTAACTATAGTGGCAGCATGCCTTTATTTTCCTTGCAACTTGCTCCTTTTAATCTGTTTTATTTATTTATTTTTTACAAGCACAGCACTCTTTAACTTTAACGGCTGTGCCCCGTCTGTTCTTTTTTTAGGCATCCCGACAGCTTGCTCTTTATTTCCCCCTGCCCACTTCGGCATGCCTAAGTTTTCAGCATTAACAACACAGGCGCCATGCTTAATATTTCAACGGATGCTTGCTTGACTTGCTGACTTTGCCAAATCTTGTCTCTTTCTGTTCCTGCAGTTTCCAGCAGTCCTCTTTGTCTATTCTCCTTCTGTGGTCGCTGGGTGGTCCTTTTCTCTTTTCTCTTCTTCTGACTTTCTCTTCTAAATTCCAGTTCCCACTCGCTTCCTGCACCTTTCATTTATGACTGTCCTGGGAGAAGCCTCTCTTTGATCTAGGCAAAATATTAAGCCATTGGCTTTTTTTAATCTGCATTATTATTTTGTGTGATAGTCTAGAACCCCTCTGCAGCAAGCACATTGCCCCTCTAAGCTATCATACTCTGTTCTGATCTTCCCAACTGCGTAGGGTCTACTCAACTCAATATCTGTAGGGACAGTTATCAATGCAGGCCTTTATCGCTGACAAATAACTGCTAAATTGGTGTTATTTTACTTATGTCTGTGTAAGCAATCCAAGACTACAATTCACAGAGTACACTCTGCCATCCCACAAAATCACCAAACTGGATATGATGTATGCCATGACACAGAGACCACCCTAAACTACGACTCTATGTACTGATTCCATTACTCCCTTTGCTAAGTCACTGGCTCTGAACCCTCCACCCAGTCCTGAATGCTTCACACATGTCGCAGTGTTTGGTGCATTAACACATTGAGCTATAATTATTTGGACCTCCAATCTAGAGGTGCATATCTCTGCAGCAGGTACACTTATTGACTGAGCTGTCTCCCCACCAGCATCTTCTGCTCTCTGAATGACAGAAAAGGTGGGGAGATCTTGGACCCCGGTTATCAATGCACCTGCAGCACACAGTCGATAAACCAATCATCAAAAGTACTTTATTCGGTTTTATTTCATACAAGAACCATAAAAGTGCAAAAAACAAAATATATATCAAGCATTGGATTAAAAAGAAGAGAAAACATGTTAGATTACAATAGAAGAGACAAATATTTCAGAACTTTAAAATCCATCTGTCACATATCAAAAAGGAATGTCTTTCATAGGTTTACTTGTGTAACTCTAAGTATCCAAACATTTTCTGTAATTCATTGAGCTTTTTAAAAAACCGATCACATGGGGTATACATTCCGATTTTAACAGCTGTAAGTATAATAAGGCAGGAGGGCTTGTACAATTTGCAATCTTTTCAAAATAGGTTTAAGATAAAAAGCCCTAGGGAATTCATAATATTTACAGAAAAACCTGAAGTGTAGCAGATCCTGTGGAGACTGATTGTCGCAGCCACAGGATGCTAACACTGTCCCTCTGTGGCACCCCTTCGGGACTGCGATTACAAGATGAAACAAATTAAACCTAAACCTAATTAATAAAAAGCGCTCATGTGCTGTTAGAGGCCAGAGTAAATATGGTTCCTCAACTGGTGAGTTTTTAAGCATCATATGGTGGCGCACATTGTGCTTCAACAGGTCCTTTTCCTGCCTGTCCATTAATTTTCTTGTGGTGAAGGACTGTTTTATGTATGCTACATTGTTCCTGTTAATTCCTTCCGGATTTAAAAACAGGTCCAAGCGCCCTTCCTTCCCGAAGCTAGTTTTAAGTTTTTCATCCAGGGAATCCTGGTCATACAATCGCGGCTCAGTGTCTCTTTAAGGAGACTATGGGTTAGACCAAGCTGTTTGTTGAGCCAACATTGTAGCCAGAAGATAAGAGGGCGCATGGACAGAGTGTCACTGATAAAAGGCATACCGGTCTCTTCATGCACTGACATATTCGGTGTCCCCTGTGGGACACATAGGAGCTGTTTTAGGAATTTATTTTCAACCACCTGAAGGCCCTCTAGATTACAGTAGCCCCATAGTTCACTTCCATAACTGGCTATCGAAACACTCTTTGCGCGAAAGACCTTCAGCATCGCCCCGACTGGTCTATTGCCCATTCTCGCAGCGAAGTCAAAAAGCGCTGCGTTTGCCCTTATAACCTCTCCCATTTTGTTATTTAGGAGAGAGGCCCAGTTCAACTGATGATCCAAGTGGACATCAAGATAAGAAAAAGAGGTACACAAAGGCACCCTGGTGCCATTTACCATAAAGTTGTACTGCTTTTTTACTACTTTCCCCACCTGCATAACGTAAGATTTTGTGTTATTTATGGATAGGTCTCGACTATCCATAAATCCATGAAAGGCATCGAGTAAAGATTGCAGCCCTTTCAGTGTGCAGGCTATGAGGACAGCATCCTCCGTGTATAGCAGGACGGGCAGTCCCGGATGGCCCACATAGGGGTAATCTGCCCCTGTGTCAACCAATATGACCTCGAGGTCATTTATGTAAAGATTAAAAAGAAAAGGGGCCAGGATACACCCCTGCCTGCCCCACTACCAGTCCTAAAATTTCTTGATACCTTCAAATCCATGGAGTATCTTACGTTTGCTTTGTGTCACTGTGTAGATCTTTTAAAATATTTACCAACTGTTGTTCTACCCTCATGGCCTCCATGGATTGCCACAACTTTCCCCGGTTGACACAGTCAAAAGCTGAGAAAAGATCCATGAAGGCCATGTAGATTGTGCCAGGGTGTGAGAGGGTGTACTTGCCCAAGATCAAGTAAAGGTTTAGGCATTGCGCCATAGTAGAGTGTCCTGCGCGGAACCCGTACTGTATATCAGAGATTATCGCTTTCTTCTCCGCCCAGGTAGTCAACCTCTTAAGTGTGGCGCCCCCAAAACCTTTACAATGGAATCAATTAGGGAGATTGGTCTATAATTTAATGTACTATTGCGGTCTCCCTTCTTGAATACAGGTACAATTGTGGATAATCCCCAGGAAGATGGACATCCCTTAGCCGCTGCAGCGTTTCCCACTGCTGTCAGAATTGGGGCCCAGTCGATAAATCAATCATTTTTATCTGCAATGAGGCCTTGAACCAGTGAAAGTGGGTAATCATGAAAAACATTGTCACAAATGTGAGACCTATTGCATTACAAATGCTTGTTCCCAATGCTGGCAAGTCATGCCCTCTAGCAATCTCCTACCATCTCTACACATGACTCATCTGTTACTGGGTCAATTAATTTTGTCAAACAATGACCATTTTCCCTTTGTTTTCTGGTCTTGTATCTCACAGTGAGTGCACCTTTCTCTACCACTTTCTCAAGCACTAAGGGGCTGATTAGGATGGCGGTTGGACTTTTGTCCGACTGCCATCCGTTCGTAAATGAGACCGCCTGACAGGGTGTCAGCGGTGCGCCATAAGCATTAGGATGCGACCGCCACCTTGGTGGTCGCAATGCCTATATTTTGTATTGTGACGTGTGGTGCTGGCTCCAGCACACGCTGAAGTACAAAAGGGGGACAACACACATATCCCTGCACGGCGTCACCACATGGGGCAGGCATATGTAGGGGAGCAACATAGGTGCCCCCCAAAACCCATATCTGAGGAACAGTGGGAAAGGGGGGCCAGCTATGGGTCCCCAATGTCCCTTCCCACCTGCCATTTCATAGCAGAATCCGGCATGAAATGGCATGCAGAAAGGGACATTGTAATACCTACAACGGTGCCTGCCAGGCACTGCCACCAACGTAGGGAATACAAGTCCCTCCAATCCATGGCGGTCTGTCTCTCCGACCACCACCCATCCGCCCGCCATTCTAATGTGGCAGGCGGGAGTCATCATTCTAATGGCAGTGGGTCCGCCACAGATGGGCTGTCAGTGGCAATCCCACTTTCATTGTAATCAAGTCCTAAGAATCAGACTCCCTTTAACACCTCTTTCATCGCCTGTCTTAGAAGTGACAGCCAGAGCACCAAAGCTTGTTTACCCGCACAAATCTCTAATATCAATCTACCCTTCACATCTTTCTATCCAGTTATCATTGTATTTAGGTGGCCTAAACAACTACTGGGTCGTGATGCCTCAAAGGTGATCCCATCTGACAGGATTCACAGCTGACTTGTGCTCGCTGTAGGCAGTGCGCATCTGAAGCACCCTTTCTGACTGCAAGGGTGCACATCTTCATGCACATGCTTTTCTCTGAAAAATACAGTTTACACTATGAATTTTGCACACTTATCCCTGTCTAATGAAACAAAAATGTTTTACTGTGTGATGGAGTTCAGCAGTGAGGCTGGATCAGCCTACGGTCATGGTGCAATGCACTGTCAGGAAAAGCTCCGCTGGTGTTGCCTTTCAGTGACAGGGTTGGCACTGTGCTTGTCAGTGGGTCAAAACATTAAAAATGAAATGTACCCAACTGGCTGCACTTCCTCCGCTGCTTGTTTTCTTCTTAACTAATACAATACGTCAGAACATGGGGTCCCAGAGCCAAATCCCCTGACCAACCCAGACGCTGCTCTCATGCTGCTAATAATATCATTCAGCATTAGATAAGTTCTAGGAGTGGTTGAAGCTGGCTGGCTCGACATCCTTCAAAAACTGCATGCTTGTGCCTGCTCTGCACCTTGCTATCAAATACTCAGTTTGGAGAGGTTTAAAGTGTGCAAAATGTTTAATAGTGGTGCAGCATAATTTAGACCCTACCATCTGCATATACTCTATTCACATGTTAAAGCATATAATACATATATTCAATGGCAGCTTTAACTCATTACCTTGTGTGCTTCACATGTATGCACTATCATGTACAATGTTGCTGTACACGTTTAGACATCCTAATGTATGGTAATGGAGTGAATGACTAACACATGCATTTACATTTTTTGAATTTTCCTGGTATGATGACATCTTGCATTCTTATGGTTAATACCGTTATAATATGCTTCCATTTTGATACTAGAGCTAACTTAGCCTGAATGTAGGCCTTATCCAAATATTTCACATCTTGAAACTGTCATTATGCTACCTGTTCATTTCTTTATGGGTGCATTATCCAGCCTCTCATAAGCTAGGGAAAGGCATGCTATTCTGTACTAATGTGAAAGTGAGTCCTGAAGATGAGAATTAGGCAGCCAGGACTAAGAAGATATGATTATAGGGAACTCCTGTACCCTGTGTACCAGGAGGATGCAGCACTCAAAGACGAGTAGCTGTGTGCCTAATTGTGTTGGGATGGGAATTTAGGGGGTTGCAAGCTCTCAGTAAATGACTCTAATATTGCCAATGACTTCCTGAATATTAACTCTTTCTCAACACTTCAAGTCGACTTTAGAGAGTTGCAAGCTCTCACTGAATGCTGGCATAGAATTGGTTCCGAGCTGTGTTGGAGAGATATGGATGTTCCGGGACTTTTGACTGTGCTTAAATTAATGTTCCATGGCAGTTAGATGAGAGACCAATTTCTGACTTGAGGAAGAGAGCAGATCTCTCTGCTTTCCTAAATTTCCCTGAATGTGAGGCGTTACACTAAACACTCTTTTCGTTGTCTGAACTTCTACTAAGGTTCACATGATGCCGACAACTTCTTCTTTTCCACTTTACAAACCCCCATTGCGCTTTCATTTCTCCTTTTTGCTAGAATTAATTTATTTATGGAACACTCAATCTGGATAATTTGCATCTTTATGCACCGATTGTTTACATTCTGTTCTTTATAATATCTTGATTTAGATTTTGTGTGCATTTTGAGGTTTTCCTCATAATGATTCTGACTATTCTTTGAACAGGTAAATGATTGTAATGAACTAATATTCTTAAAAATAAACATTTACGTTTGCATACCATCTTCTCAGTCGGTATTGAAAGACTTGTATTGACTCTAATATTGTCAATGACTTCCTGAATATTAGCTCTTTCTCAACACTTCAAGTCGACTACCAAATATCCATACGACCAGTGCCTGTTTGATGATTGCACTAAGAGATTGAGGTTCCAGAGACCCCGATCCATCAAATGGTAGCAAAGGGCGGTTAGTCGCTAAAGGGCAGGGAGACAGAATACTCTGGAGAAAATCGGGAGTTCCCCAAGTACAACCCAAGTGTTCAAATCAGTGACCAAGTTTTGAGGATCAGCAGTGATATGGTGATTCTGAAGGATTTTTTGGCACCTGAGGAGTGAATATCAAAAGGGTTGTGTGTTGCAGTGTTATGTTGAGCTTATAGCATGGTGTAGAAATAGTGAACAAGTTGCGGTTTGGTAAGGATGTGTTTTATAAATTGTTGACATGTTTGTACGCACTTGATGCTAAACAGTTGAAGTTGTTATTGGACCTGACATGGTCTAAGATTCCGGGATAGAAAAAATTATTATTGTTAAACTGGTCTGCTATGTTTTGTGGTGTTGGTTCACCTGATACCAGCGACCGCACACTTGACTGTAACCAATTGTTTTGAGTGTCCTAATAGCGATGGATCTTTGTTGCACAGAGGTAAAATACATTCATTAGGATATTTTCCATCTGGTCGAGATACCAGAAGTGTGTTTGGAAGTTAGGGAGTATTTCTGGCTGTTCTTGTATGAGCGATTACTTTGAATTTATTTAATGAAGCAGACAAAAGATATTTGTTCTTGCAATATGATGTTTCTGATTTATCTTGTAGCAAGGTCCTTAATGTTAATTTGATCCGTATAATGTGTCTGAAATCTATGGTGGTCTGCTCCTTCCTGCAAGCTTCATTTTAGCAGCCTTCCCCTCTGTACTGTAAACATCTGTCACTGATGCTGAGTCCTTGCTACCTTCCTGAGCACTTCTCTATTACCCCAGTGTAAAACCATGAGTGAGCATAGGGCTTTCAGACTGTGTAGCATTGCAGTGCAAACATGGTGACATTTTATTACACACATACTCTCCTTACTGCTCTAACCATACTGAGCCCTTTACATTTAGAAAATCTGCAGCATTTCCATTTACCACAGAGGCAATGATCCTCTGATGGATATTTCACCACTGATAGGAGGGGTAGACATTAGGGTGGCCAAAACACCACATTAGCTGTCCAATGTGGACCATTATTTGACAGTTAACTCACACATTTGAGATCAGATTTAGGTACATCACTCACAAGACCATGTTGTAGAAATAAAGAATAGCAACGGGGAGACCCAACCTCCTGAAGAAATTAAGTCGGACTAGAAGCATGCAGACCAAAAGCTCTGCAACAGCAACATAAACAAAAGAAGTAGTGCTTGATGTTCTGACAGAGATTGCTGATTTTCCCTTCAACTCATTTGCATCATTTAGAAAATATATAGAGTATCAATGGAAGAATCAACAAGACTCAATAATAAACTCAGACAGGCATTAGATTAATTTGGTTATTGTAGTAAAGATTTAAAATGAATAGCAATAAGCAATCTTTTGAGAATTTCTAAACCACCTAGGAACAGCAGTCGCTTCATGAGACAGAGACACTGTACAGGGGTTTACCTATATTTGTATTTGTAATAAGTCTGAGAACTCCAGAATCTGTTAGCTATAAATATATATCAAATCATGTCTAATTTGTAATTCGTTTATTAATTTTTGAATGTCTACATTGTTTTATAAATCTGTACAAAATGTCTGACTGTTAGTATGAATGCATAGATAGATGAATATGGTATATATGTGGTTGTGTCAACTTTCCTTTATGAAAATGAAAAATATCTATTAAGGTATCAATAAAAAAAGGTTTTTGTATTTTTCTGTTAATTTTTGTGTCTGTCGCTTCTATTATGCATGTATGTACGTATTTAATGAAGTTGCACTAGGATCCTTACAGTATGTATTATTGCCCTGCCTAGAGGAACTTCCTATTAGTAGCAGGGGGCCATTTTATCTTTACATTGTCAATAATAAACTCAGACAGGCATTAGATTAATTTGGTTATTGTATTAAAGATTGAAAATCTAAAGCAATACGCAATCTTTTGAGAATTTCTGTTGAGAATATCACAACTTGCATTAAACATGTCAAAAATGTAGGCAAGGATTTATAGGATGGTTATTATAAAAATAAGTTTACCATCAAAGGCAGAAGGATAGTTTGTTTGTCTAATGGCTTAAATCCTACGAAGAAGGGGAAACAGTTCAGATTTAAAGTCTATTAAGGGTGAGTCCATTAGCATAGAACAAAAGAAATAAAGGAAAATGAAATTGAAATGGTTCGGCGAAGAAGGTTTTAATCTATCAGCTATTGACTGTAGTGTCAGCAAAGCAGTCCAAAAGGGGCATAGTTATTAGTAATCATCAAAAATCAATCAGCTTAGCATTCGGGTCTCAGATTAGGGAAAATCAGAATGGCGGTGAGGGTTGTCAAGAAACTAAATTCAATGATGTTGTCCCTCCTTTCGGGTTTCATCTTTTATAAAGCCTCTAACAAAGTTCCAGTGATGTAGCATCACACCACCATCGAAAGACTGTCATATGTTCAGATTTACATAATGCCACTTAGGATACTCACAACAGTAAGATGCTTACCCACACTCGCCATGAGAAACAAAAGATTCAAAGGTTCACATAGGCCTCACAATGGTGAAAAATAAATAGACCAATGAGTCTATAGTAGCAGATGAAATCTTGTTCCCACGAGAATAATTCACTGTGAATGTCAACAAAGCATTTAGAAATGTCAAAGGTAACACAAGTAATGAACGAATGAAGCACCATTTCACTTGTTGTAAAAGGACCATTGTAATAGGTCTGAGGAAAGGTCAGCATTAGAGACCATTTTCAGATGCTATTAGACATTTTAAATTAAATAAACTCTAAATCAATATCAAATATAATATAATAAAATCATTTCAAATAGGGACTATGTAGGACTTTCAACAGAAATTATTACATAGAAATAGCTAGCATTTGAAATACCCTACTACCACACTTTTTCTCTATATTCATATAAGTATATAATTTTCTAGATTCACATTCAAAAATTTGTTTTTCACTTTTCATAAACTATAGATTCAGTAGTATTATGCAAAATTACAAGATTGTACCTAGTTTCTACACATTTTTGGCACCAACTTTTCTAAAAGGTGCATTCTAACCGAAGGGCTTAGAAACACTAATCCACTTTATTAATAGCAACATTTTCATCATTAAATGCTAATAAATATGTTCATAAGAAATGTATTAGTGCAACTAGTTTGTCTCAGTTTCATGTGCCTAATGTGTGCAAAGTGTCCTTTCAACTTTTTGTATCTTTAATCAGTAAATGTGTTGTGTATTATGATTTTCGAAATCTTGCGTCATCAGTAGCTACGAATGTACTATGTAAGCTTATACATGCATACACAGTAGGTTTTAATTGTTAGTTTGTGAAGTCTAACCAACCCAAAAGTCCTTTAGTACTATATGATCTAAAAAGTGCAGTATATTCAATATGTTTTGAGTTGAGGACTCTTGATCTTGTTCAGAGCGACCTTTCTATGATTTCCTAATTCATTTTTCTTCCTATATAAATTCACATTCTGTAACAAGTGGTGTTCACCATTTGCAGGTCACACACACATAAGGTAGTTACATATACTTTCCTCTTTGTGTGTATGCCATGTATTCACATATTGTAGGCATGATTAAATAGGAATTCTGCACCCAGTTATTAACTACGTTGGACAGGCACGGATTTAAGGTATTCACAGGAGTTTCCCAGTGTACTCATGGACACTGCTTCCAGACTCACTTTTTTAGCATTGCTCCTGGAAATGTTCAGTCTTACAGCATAATTTCGAGGAATGTTTGGTGAATCCTTATGGCATTTTCCACCTGCGTAGTTATATGTAATTTAGACGACATATGCAAGATAATGTTTTATGTCCTTCGAGAGGAGACTTCTTCGCTGCTGGTCGTTCCTGACTTGACCTCTCTTCCTGCTTTGCTGTGCCCGGTCTCCCTCCCGCCGCCGCTGTTGTTACCTTAGCGGCCGCCGAGCGGAGGGAGACTACAACTCCCAGCCTGCCCAGCGACCCGGATCCACTCCAGCGGGGTCATCGCGCCCTGAGGCGCTAGAAAAACGCTGCTCCCTCGGCGGAGCGGGTGTTCTGTCCTTCGAGAGGAGACTTCTTCGCTGCTGGTCGTTCCTGACTTGACCTCTCTTCCTGCTTTGCTGTGCCCGGTCTCCCTCCCGCCGCCGCTGTTGTTACCTTAGCGGCCGCCGAGCGGAGGGAGACTACAACTCCCAGCCTGCCCAGCGACCCGGATCCACTCCAGCGGGGTCATCGCGCCCTGAGGCGCTAGAAAAACGCTGCTCCCTCGGCGGAGCGGGTGTTCTGTCCTTCGAGAGGAGACTTCTTCGCTGCTGGTCGTTCCTGACTTGACCTCTCTTCCTGCTTTGCTGTGCCCGGTCTCCCTCCCGCCGCCGCTGTTGTTACCTTAGCGGCCGCCGAGCGGAGGGAGACTACAACTCCCAGCCTGCCCAGCGACCCGGATCCACTCCAGCGGGGTCATCGCGCCCTGAGGCGCTAGAAAAACGCTGCTCCCTCGGCGGAGCGGGTGTTCTGTCCTTCGAGAGGAGACTTCTTCGCTGCTGGTCGTTCCTGCCTTGACCTCTCTTCCTGCTTTGCTGTGCCCGGTCTCCCTCCCGCCGCCGCTGTTGTTACCTTAGCGGCCGCCGAGCGGAGGGAGACTACAACTCCCAGCCTGCCCAGCGACCCGGATCCACTCCAGCGGGGTCATCGCGCCCTGAGGCGCTAGAAAAACGCTGCTCCCTCGGCGGAGCGGGTGTTCTGTCCTTCGAGAGGAGACTTCTTCGCTGCTGGTCGTTCCTGACTTGACCTCTCTTCCTGCTTTGCTGTGCCCGGTCTCCCTCCCGCCGCCGCTGTTGTTACCTTAGCGGCCGCCGAGCGGAGGGAGACTACAACTCCCAGCCTGCCCAGCGACCCGGATCCACTCCAGCGGGGTCATCGCGCCCTGAGGCGCTAGAAAAACGCTGCTCCCTCCGCGTCGCGGGACGCGAGCGGGACGCCCGGACGAAGCCCAGACAAAGGGCGGGCCGTCTGAGGCCGTCCGAGGCTGGACAAGGTTGGGTTGGGCCCGTTACTCTGCTAGAAAACCTGATTAAAGGAGGTGAGCCTGTGTTATAGCTGGGGGTTATTTATTGAATTGTTGCCTCTTGGAGCACCTGTTTACCCCGTGCTTTTGAAAAGCATTGTCTGTTAGTGAAATATGCCCGGCAAAAAGTTATCCCCTGCAAAAAACACTATGGACAACTATATCTTTCAGGTAGTTGCCAAAATTAATAGTGACAGGAGATCTTCGCTTGGCCTGAGTTCACCGTCTGCCCTGAGTTCACCAACTTCGCCGGCTTCAGCTTTTGCCGAGTCCACGGAGCAACCTACCTCCTGCTGTCCACCTGTAAGTGAATCTGACCAAGCTGATATCGCTGTAATGAACCGGTCGGTTCTGATTGAGTTAGACAGCGAGAGTGAGATGGAGACTGAACAACAACTACCCGAGGACAAAGCCCCCACTCCGGTGCCCGCTCCACGATCCACCAGAGGGGCTAAAAAGCCACAGCCACAGCCGAAACGATTTGGGCTCAGATCAAGCCGTAAAAAGATTGCATCGCCCCCTAGCAAATCCGCAAGGGAAGAAGATGTCACTCTGGATGACGTTTCTATGTCTCTTACTAGTGGTCAATTTAAGAACTTACTGAGTATGATAGACACTAAGATAAAGGACATTGTTAATCCGCTGTTAGGCAGAATTGATAAACTCACTAAGGAAGTGAATCGCCTTGGGGGTTTACTGAATCAAACCTTATCTGAAGTAGGCAAACTACCAGATGCTGTTTCTAGTAGGGTTGAGTCCAGTAAGGCCTCTTCTTCTTTGGTGGGTGGTGGGGCTTCCTCACTACCAGTTCCTTCGGTGGCTCCCTTGATATCCATTTTAGATAGTGCAGAGAATAAAGATGTTCCTTCAGATGCATCCTCCGCCCCAGAATCTGTAAATGGCTCGGTAGAGTTGATAGTTGAGGCCTCTCCATTGGTCTTGGTTTTAGCCAATGTTCCTCTTTTGCAGTCTGGTCAGGAAGAATCTACCTCATCCCTATTGTCTAAAGCACTTTATTGGTTAACAAATAACATGGTAATAACTCCTAGGGGTAGGCACCAATTGGCTAACGAAATAGTAAAGGCTAGAAGGGTGAGGTGGATAGGCAATAGTACAAAGAAGTTTCTGGGTGACTGCGTCATCCTACATTTTTCTGACCCAGAGGTTTTGGCCAATATTCTACCCAACCTTCTACCTCCGCAGCGGAGATCGACTGAAATCATTCCACTCACTTTAGACTTTTTCTATCAGTGTAGTGGGAGGGTCTCTAATAAAACAATGCTAAAAACTAAGTGGAACGTTGTCCCAACAAAAGGGCGGAGGGAAGTGAAGCAACCAGAGAGGGGTCTAAATCTAGAGAATAGATTTTCAGCCCTTTCCAATCTTGATGACTGTGATTGACTCTCTATAAATCTAAGTCAAGTACCACTAGCTAATGGGGATCAAAATTCGGATAGCTTATCTACCCAGAATGTTAATTGCCTTACCAATGATTTGTTGAATAACTTGGTTGTCCAACCAGAGGGTGAGGCTTGTGTACTAAACTCTTTTCCTGGATTACGCCAGGGTCGTTTGTCTGGAGTTGCTAACCTACTCTGCTGGAATATAGCTGGTCTGACATCCAAGCTCGATTGTGGGGACTGGCTTGGCTTTGTTACCCAATTTGATATTTGTATATTCCAGGAGACTTGGGCTTGCGATCCTGTCTTTGTATTAAGCTATTTGAATTTTTATGTGTCAGCTGTCAAGGGTCCGAAAGGTAGACCTATGGGGGGGATTACTATCTGGATTCGACAAGCACTAAATTTCTCAGTTAAAAATATAGCTACTGGACACAATGATATCCAGCTTATTAGGATTTCTAATGACAGAACAGGGTCACTTGATATTTACAATATTTATATTAGGAGTTCCAAAGGTCGATCTGAAACATTATTAACCTTGGCCGACCTCATCGAGGAGCACTCCGTTAAAAATAACATCGTTATAGCAGGAGACCTTAATAGGACGTTTGAGCCATTGGTTGTGGGAGATGCTTTCACTGGTGCTGATGAGGATTCCTTCTGGGGCATCCCTGAACTACAACTGAAACCAGTCTCCCATTGGACAGAGGACATTATAGCTATTAATGCACTGTGTCTTGAAAAAGGCTTGAGAGCTATGAACGGGAGAACAGCTGGGGACAGAATTGGTTCACCAACTTTCGACAATGGGAGGCACAAAAGTCGAATTGACTATGTGATCTGCAGTTTGCATCTGTGGCTTGCCCTTTGTGATATGGAAGTCATCATAAGATCTGAGAGTGACCATAACCCCCTAAGTGTGACTCACAAATGGTGGCCTGCTGAATCAAACTCTAGCTGCATGAATGAATTCGTCCCTCCGCCCATTATCCCCGAGAACAATATGCGTAGGCTACGTTGGGACACTGTAGCGAGAAATCAGCAGGCTATTGATATTATTAACAGTGAAACTGATCAAGCCATTGTAGCTATGGAACTGGCTAATGCCTCTCCTAAGGATCTGGGTGAAGTGGTCAAAATACATGATACCCTCTTTGGTAAGATCAAGGCGCACTTTCTAAGACCTGATAAACATAAGGGGGTTATTACCAGAAAAGATGCTAGATGGTATAACTCTGATTGTAGGAAGGCAAGACTCGACCTTGGCCGGGCAATCAAGAAGCGAGACTGTGTGTCTGTTTCTCTAGCCAGGAAAGAATATAAAGTATGCATTGCTAAAGCTAAGAAGGATTGGGACGAGCAACACTGGTGCAAACTGAAAATGGCCAGTGACAGGAAGGATTCCAGAGTATTCTGGAATATTGTAAAATGGGGTTCTGAGAGAGCTGAAGAGTCACCAAGTAATAACGTCTCACAGGAGGCATGGGTTAAATTCTTTAGTTCGCAATACACTCTTAATACCCGGGTCTCAGTTGACGACAGTACGGCTATGAAGTTTTTTGAAGATGACAATTTTAACTATAAAGAGATTATGTCTGCAATCTGTGCAGTAAAACGCGGGCGAGCTCCAGGACAAGATGGAGTACCCGCTGATATATTCTTAAATGATAGTGAACGCTGGTGCAAATATATACATTTGCTTATAAACTCAATTGCTCAAGGAGCAGATGTCCCTGATTCATGGAGGGGTGCAGTTATTATCCCCGTGTATAAGAAGGGGGACCGAGCTCAGCCCTGTAACTATAGGCCTATTAGCCTCATTGACACTGTGCAAAAAATTGTGGGTCGCGTGGTGGTCAATAGGCTTCTCGACTGGGCTGAGGATTTTAATATTCTATCTCCATTCCAAGCAGGTTTTAGAAGGGCAACAAGCACGATCGATCAAGTGTTCCGCTTCCAATTATTACAGTGGAAAACCGTGGTTCTGGGGGGGTGTAGCCTGTACGCGGCATTTGTCGACTTGCGGGCTGCATTCGGCCTGGTCCCACGTGCAAAACTGTGGCAGGTCTTGCATAGCTTGGGGGTTTCCGATGAGTTACTAACCCTGATACTGCGCCTCCACGAGTCTAACTATGCAAAAATTCAGTGGGGCGGTCACGGGATGGTCACTCCTGATTTCCGTGTTGAAAAAGGGGTCAGACAAAGGTGCTCAATGGCTCCTACTCTATTTACATTGTTCATAAACGGGGTAGTTTCTCGATTGGTAACTGCGAATGTTGATGCTCCTTCTCTTGCAGGACTAAAAATCCCCATATTAATGTTTGCGGATGACACGCTAATTTTATCAAAAACCCCTAGTGGACTACAGCGTGCTCTGACAATTTTTGAGAACTTTTGTGGGGAACATGGACTGGAGGTGAATACTATGAAAACTAAACTAATGAGCTTCAAGCCGCAGCGTAGCTTTAAGTCCAAAATTATGATGAGTGGTGGGCCTTTAGAGTTAGTTAAATCATTCACATACCTAGGTATCCAAATAACTGATGACCACAGGTGGAGCCAGCATATAAATATTGCTATTTTGCGACACAAACAAATAGCTGGCACAATTAATACTGAACACAGGAAATCGCTAACCAAACCTGTTAAACCAGCCCTATTGGTATATGAAGCAAAGGCTATTGGGTCTGCACTTTACGGCGCTGAAATGTGGGGCTTTGAAAATCTTACATCTCTGCAAGCCTCTGAAAATAAATTTTTAAGAACTCTTACCGGTACACCTAAAAGTACTCCGTTGTTGCCTCTCCGATACGATCTAGGAAGGAAACAAATCAAGGACTTGGCCAGATTACGCCCGATCTTGTATTGGCGCAGACTCTGGACCACTCCTGAGCTCTCACATTATGCCGCGGGTTTTGTGGATGTGATCAAGGCTGATGGCTTTCACAAGATAAGCTGGCTTAAATTATTGAAATCTATATTGTTTGAGCTAGGGTTGAGTTCTTTATGGCAGGACCCTGCTGGGACATTTTTCCCTTCTAAGCGTGTCTTAAAAGATATTTTTTGGGAATGGATTGCTACTAAAACTTTAAATGCTTCAAGCTCTGGGTCCATGTCTTCGCATTTTCTTGAGGCCAAAATGTATCCAGTCTTGGAACCATATTGGGATATCATCTCCAAACCAGGTGACAGGAAGCTCCTATTCCAACTGAGAGCTGGTGCACTTCCTATAAAAATATTGACAGCTAAATGGGGTTCAGGTGGAAATAGCACCTGCCCAGCTTGTGGGTTGGGGGATGAGTCTCTGGGTCACTTTCTGTTTTCATGCGGATTATATGCTATTCCAAGACGAGTATGGTTAGCTCCTATGTGCAGGAACCTTGGGACATCAAGTAGTTCTGTAGCTATGCGAATTATTTGTACGACTCAAGTTTCTTGGATCCTGATAGCTACAGCAAAATATCTGGGTTGGGCATGGATGCTCAGGCAGAGACTGCTAGTTAAATAACTATTCTCTGCCCGACAATTTAGACAGAGACTGCTAGTTAAATAACTATTCTCTGTGTGACAAATTGGCCCTCATGAATTTGACATTACTGCTTTTTATTTATCAAGGACCATGTATCAAGATAGAGACTGCTAGTTAACCAACTATTCTCTGTCTTGATAATTGTTTTTTTGCATTTGTATAATTGCTTTTAGACTCCAGCGTTTCTCATCTTGAAAAGTATTTTTATCAAATGTTTTAATTCTTCTTTTAACCGAATGAATTTTTATATGTAACCTATAGTGTTGCGTCAATGTGCTGGATTATAAATTTAATTTGTTTTTAAAATTCTTGTGTATAATATGCTTTTATGAGTAACAACTCGAATAAAGCACTTTTGACTTGTAAAAAATGTTCTTTGCATTTATATCATGAATGTGCACGTCGATTTACGGGCCCAAATTCACTTTTTCCAAGCACTTGTCCTTGTAAATCAAGATATTTAGGCACCTAATGTGAATTTAATGGCTTTTTCCATCAAAAATGCAATGCCTGGTTTCTAATTGACCCCTCTAGCTTCTGCACATGAGTATGTAAGAGATGTTTTTGTTGAGCGCGTTCACATCAAAACGTTCAGAAATTAAAATTTTCTTCAGATCAACAGAACTCTAATATTCTATAAAAAAAAAAGATACCTGAACGCAATATGAATGGCCTTTGTGCACTATATAAATGCCAAATAACAATGACAATTAATGCATGCCCTGGGTCTCACTGATTTGTTTTTCCAAAACTTAATTTTGGCTTTTGCTGTTGTACTACTGTGTCTGTAACAGCATCTGCTACATTTCATTCTAAATGTTGGGATTCTCCGCAGGGAGGCACGAGGCACAGAGGCGTGTATATCTATGAATCATAAGGCACGTGTAGAATGTGATCTGAAGCATGGATGAGAATTTCCCATTTTCCATTACCTCTCTCCCTTGCAGTGCTCATCTACTTCGATTCTGCTGCTAACATCAATAACTCTCAAAAAAATCCAGAGCTGTCCCAGATTCTCTTTCTTGCGTTGCTGTCACTCTAAAATTCAGTAGCTATGCTGACTTTATGAAAATAGCATGGATTTTCCAGTTTCATGTGTAAAGATATGTAAAGCAGGTAGCTCATTCGAGAAGCAAAAGCGAGCATTATCGTCATTTTGCAGGCTCATAATTCTCAATGAAAAACGTGATTAAAAATTATATATTCTGACTGCTGAATCGACGTATTTCACATTTTTTGATACGATAGTGAAAAGTAGTACAAATAACATCTCGAATTTGAAAATGATATTTCAATAAATGTAAGAAGTACAGGTTTACGGTTCACTATTGTTTGCGAATTTTAATCTGTGAATCTATAATTGAATAAACTTCTGATGGGGCGTAGCCAAAGGACTAAAATGGCATTTGCTTAATTTATCATAGCTGCTGTCCTCCACACTATTCACCATGATCCGTTTCCGAATTCCACCTCGAAATACTTGCCCAGATATTCTGGCATAACCCATGTGTACACTTCCTCAAGGAAAGGGGGTCTCTGGGTGTTTTCATCTGGCCTCAGGCGGTGTTGGGAGGAGGGGGGCCCAGCGAACCCTAGTTCGCTTTTTTGGAAGAGCAGTTACGTTTTGGCATCGCCTGAGTTGGAGAAGCTGATAGACCGAGACATACAGTGGACTCCAGGAGGGACCCGAACTCAATCAGTCAATCAATCAATCAATCAATCAATCAAGCAATCAATCAATCAATGAGGTGACTTGCAAAGCCCACTCTACTCACCAGAAAGGGTCTCAAAGCCCCGGGAGGGTTTGGGGGGCTGCTGAGCCGCCGAAGGCACTGTGGTTCTGTTGAAGAGTCAAGTCTTGAGGTCCTACATGAACTGAGGCAGTGAAGGTGATTGCCCGAGGTGGAGAGGCAGGGTGTTCCAGGTCTTTGCTGCGATGTAGGAGAAAGACCTTCTTTCAGTCGTGGTCTTGCAGATACGTGAAACGGTGACCGAGGCCAGATGGGCAGAGCGGAGGTCTCTGGGGGTGTGTGGAAGGAGAGGTGGTGGTTGAGGTATGCAGGTCCCGCGTTGTGTAGGGCTTTGTAGGCAGGTGTGCAGTATTTTCTTGCTCCTAGGATGAAGAGAAGAATAGGTGATATTGAAAGCCAACGAGGCAGGACATGTGGCAGTGGCTGAGAGGATGGGCTAGCTCAGTGGCTTTTTCAAGGACCCAAGAGAATTGCTTGGAGTCAGCTGCTGACCTACTGGTTGCATAGTTAAGGGAATGGCTCAGGCTCTGGTGGTTGTAGTGAATGGCTCAGAGACTATGGGCAGCGGCCACCAGCGGGCCTTTTTGTCTGAGGCGGCAGTGCTAGAGCATAGATACCTCTCTATCCCACATCATTACCGTCTCGGCCCTGCAAAAAGCAGTCTTTTTCTCCATATTGTGGTGTGCCCGCACTGATATTCTTCAAACTGTGGTTGGGGGTGCCTCCTGGGACTATAGAGGGAGGAAAAAAAACACAGGCCACTGTGTTGGGGGCAGCTCTACCTTCTTTGGGAGGATACTTCGGCGAGGCCCGGACCTGTCAGCATTGGACCACATGGACTTGAGCTCTGTTGGTCCCGCACACTCCACATGTGGTAGGGATTCTTATGCTGCAGCTCATCTTGTTCCTTTAGCTCACCTCACCCTGCATTTCTAAGATACTGACAGTGGTGCTGATTCCCTATGAAAATTACCTGAAACCCTGGGTAAATTATGGCATCCTATATACTGTGATAGAGAATGGAACTCCCCCTTAGGAGCCTCTACCCTCTGGCATAGCCCCAAAAGACTTGGCAGCCCACAACCTACGGGGATAGACAACTGTATATCCTTTGGATGAAAGAGGTGGTGTTATGCAGTTGTTAAGAAGAAGCCCTGCTCTCAGGCCCAGACCAAGATGAACTGGGGCTGTATTACAGAGAGTGTCCCAGGGACACAATGGGCATTTGCGCCTTCTTTGTGCACCCCCAGAGGGCACTTTGGTATTACAGAAGGGTTGCAGATGCTTGTGCGGACCCTTCTGTAATACCGATAACGGATAGCACTGGTGCACATAAAGCGCCAGCGGTATCTGCAGGGGGTACCCTCTCATTTGCATGGGGGTGTGCCACCCAAACTGATGGAATCCCTTTGCCTCTGCGCCCACGTCGTATTACAGACACAGGCGCAGAGGCAAAGAAGCTGTCAGGAGGCACACTGACAGTACGCCACCTAAAGGTGGTGCACTGTCAGTGCCCCCCCTGATTGCAGCCCTCCAGCATCCCATGAACTCTCCAGACATCCCTTTGCAGGCAGGTGCAGTCACTGACTGCACCCGGCTGCAAGGGGATCTCTAATTCCCCTTCAAAGTGCAGGTGGGTTGCCGCTTGCACAGTGAAACATGGAGCTGCTATAAAAGCAGCCACTCAGTTTCTTACAGGAATGCGCTGCCCTGGTGGCAGTGCAAATTCACTGCTGCCCTGGCAGAAGACCATTGTATGTCATAGGGTGCAGTTTCTCTGTTTGCCCCCAGTGTAACTGTTTTAAGGTGCACCAGGCGCAAACAGGGAAAGAGTGCCCTAATAAATAAAATGGCCCATGGTATGCCAGGGCGGTTAATGGAGGTAAGCTGAATGCTCTTGGGTTCCACTGCCTAGAGCTAGAGACACACTGACCTCTGGTACTGATACCACACAGCGGACAATCAAGGAACACTAAAACCGAACTTGAAGGAAAAAAGAAAAATATCCTTGTAGATATGACATTGTTGTGGGAAGCCCTCCAAAACACTGCAGAGAGGGTGGGTCATGCTGAGATGTAAATATCCAAAGTGAAGATGTAATAAAATCCGAATAGTGGGTATTCCTGAGGATCAGGATATTAAAGCCCCCCCCCCCGTAAATACCGACTGTGCTCATGGGCCCTGAAAACAGTTTCTCCCAATGTTTCATCCTAGAGCTCACATGTAGGGCCCTGAAATGGATACCCTACTCCTGTGTGGGCCCTGCTAGACTTATCATAGCCCATATCCTCAACTACTGTGATCAAAATACATTTCTTAAAGGGGCCTGGTTTGCTGGCACTATGAAATATGAATTCAATAAGATCATGCTTTTTCTGGCACTATACGCATGCAGTCCAGCTGCATCACTACTCCTTTACTGAGGTCAAGCAAAAACTAAAAGCAATGGGAATATCATATGCTCTTATGTTCCCTGCTAAACTGAGGGTAACCTTCAACTGAAAATCCATATTTTTTGACTTCCCAGAGTTGAAAAATGTAAAGTCCTACATCCAAATGGCAAATTACTCGACCAACGTCAGGAACCCCCTGGATGTAGCAGCAAAGATCCTGCAGAAGACACTGGAATCTAGCCAGGGCCTCTTCACAGGATAAGGCACCAGAAAGCAGTACTAAAGGCACTACAGTTCATGATCAAGTTACTGACAATGGCCGTTAGTGCTCATACCCGGGGCCCAGATCTAAGGAGTCATCTCCGGTCTTTGGTGAAGGCTGATGCTATTGAACTGACTCTGGCACAGTGTTTATACAGAGCTGGTATGTATACCGTATGGATGGGTAGAGTGAATGGTTGGCACCGCACTCATACTTTTTGTGTTTGTTGGTGTTGACTCTTTTTCATCTATGTTAATAGGGCAAAAGATGCTTCATGGACAGAATTATTGTGGGAAAGAGTTGGAGATGATGGGTTGCTAAAGATTGGCTTGTTGTATTTACGGTAAATATCCATTAGTACATGGCTGTTACACCGCTTACCATTACTTTGCAAGCGTTTCAACTATCCAAAGGCTATCCACATCATTGTGTGTAAACAGACGTGCTTCCGCTTTGATGCACTTCCATTTCATCACAAAGATGTAGAGGCTGTAAATGCCCTGTCCTTCCTTCTAATTTGTTCTGAAGATCGCCCATTTCAGATGGGAATAGCTATGCTGCCCCAATTTTGTTCTTTGCTGTCTGGTATTTGTAGTCTTCCATTCATAAAGGAAAAATGGCACAACCTCACAATAAAAAGAAAATAACCAATCTAACATTCCCTTATGACCACGTGCTGCACACCACCATGTTAGTTAGTTTATCTGCAGCGCTGTGCTTCCTTCTCCACATTACCTTGTGGCTCTTGTATGCGAAATAACGACTCATATTTGGGTTAATTTGTCTTCGATTGACGTGTGAAGTGAGAAGACAGGAAAGAAGTAGAGAGAGGTAAGATGAGCTGTGTAGTATTTAAGGGTTTAGGGTAGGGGGAGGGTTGTGCTGGGGTAGTCTTTTTGGTTTACGGGTATTGTAGTTGTGTTTGTGTAGTGTAGAGTAGTGTATTTGGGTTTAGGGTAGTGTCTGGGGTCTTGTAGGGTAGTGTTTGGGAGTAGGGCTAGGAATGGGGGTAGGGGCAGTGTTGTGCTGGGGCAGTGTTTTAGGGTTTAGGGTAGTGTTGTGGTGTTAGTGTAGTGTAGGGTAATGTTTTAGGGTTTAGGGTAGTGTCGGGGGTCGTGCAGGGTAGTGTTTCAGTGTAGGGACCATCTTGGGGGTAGGGGCACGGTCGTGCTGGGGGTAGTGATTTAGGGTTAAGGGTAGGGTTGTGGTTTTTGTGTAGTGTAGGGTAGTGTTTTAGGGTTTAGAGTAGTGTTGGGGGTGCGTACAGGGTAGTGTTTGGGAGCAGGGGCAGGAATAGGGTAGGGGCAGAGTTGTGCAGGGGTAGTGTTTTAGGGTATAGGGTAGTGTTGTGGTGTTAGTGTAGGGTAGTGTTTTAGGGTTTAGGGTAATGTTGGGGGGGTCGTGCAGGGTAGTGTTTCGCTGTAGGGACAGTCTTGGGGGTAGGGGCAGAGTCATGCTGGGGTTAGTGATTTAGGGTTTAGGGTAGTGTTATGTTATTTGTGTGGTATAGGTTAGTGTTTTAGGGTTTAGGGTAGTGTTGGGGTGCGTGCAGGGTAGTGTTTAGGAGTAGGGACAGGAATGAGGGTAGGGGCAGAGTCGTGCTGGGGGTAGTGTTTTAGGTTTTAGGGTAGTGTTGTGGTGTTAGTGTAGGGTAGGGTAGTGTTTTAGGGTTTAGGGTGGTGTCGGGAGTCTGCAGGGTAGTGTTTCAGTGCAGGGACTGTCTTTGGGGTAGGGGCAGAGTTGTGCTGGGGTTAATGATTTAAGGTTTAGGGTAGTGTTGTGTTTTTTTTTCTGTATTGTAGGGTAGCGTTTTAGAATTTAGGATAGTGTCAGGGGTGCGTGCAGTGTGGTGTTTGGGTGTAGGGAGCGGGTTGGGGGAAGGTCGTTCAGGGGTAGTGATTTCGGGTTTAGGGTAGTGTATTGTTGTTTGAGTAGTGTAGGGTAGTGTAGTGTTTGAGGGTTGTTTTTTTTTGTGTAGGGTAGTGTATTTGTAGTTAGAATTTCTTGTAGTGTTGGGTTTTTATTACTAGGCAAGTTTTTAGTTTGCATACATTAACACTTGCAATGTAAAGGTATGCAAACAAAAAACTTGCGTAGTAACGGTATTCTCTAAATAAAAACATTGCAGTAAAAAGCTGCAAAGTAATGGTATGTGAAATAACGAGTCATATTCAGTATTTACCTTTGTTTGAGTAACATTCTTATAGGTTAGGCCTTTCCACGAACAAGTACAAGATTGTGGGGAGGAAACCTATAGTGGGGGTTCTTCCCACTGGACAACTGGGCTGCATATGATCGTCCCCTACTCCTAGTGGCTAACTCATTGAAGTTGCAGCCACCAGGTACTGCAGTAAGTGTCCTCTACCTCCAAATGACATTGAATATATACACCTCACTTGCACAGGACTGACCTAGACAAACCAACTTCCACAAAAGATCAAAACACAATCCTTTCCGGGATTGTGAATGGTTTGAATGATCAAATTAAGCAAGGCGCAGTCTTGCTATACACTAAATACTTGCCCCAGATGTCCTGCTGTTGCAGGAAACATACCTCTGGTTCATCCAATGTAATTTCATTGTCCGTTATGGACACAATAGGGTCTTTCATGGGGTTCACTATTGGAATGCGGGAAGTGATTGTACTTCTGAAGAAAACCTTTCCTATTACATCCATCACAATGCAACTAGATTCACTAAGTAGGTTTATTATGATTCAGGGTTTCCTTACAGGGGCCAGCCAAACACTGCTCAGTATAACCATTTCCTATGCCCACTAGGACTCTACCCTATATCTACTCTCCAATTGATGGTATACATGGATGAAATTTTGATTACACTGGAGTAATTGATAGAATTTTGATACTTTTACATTACTCTTGTGATGTGAAATTAGAGAAAATTAAGAGATTACGCTTGCTTGCTTGATTCAGAGTAATTTGGTGCAAAAGTGCCTACCACAACAGCACAGGAACAGGGAATGAGTGACTGCTGGTTGCTCACGTTCATGTTTTGTTCCATTTAGCACTATCAGTTGATTTACAACAGGATTTTCATATGGTGTTTTGGCCCTTCGTATTTGCGGTGTTTGAGAGGATGGGGTTGGTGGACATTTCCTTGGCTTTTTTAGGGATCTTCACTTCTTCTTATAGGCCTAGGTCCACAAGAATGGTGGCCTGTTGGCTTCTTGCCTGATATGTAGGGGCACATGCCAATGGTGTCCTATATCACCCCTCCTTTTTTCTCTGTGACTGAGCCCCTGGGATAATGGTTTCAACAAAATTCAGAATTTAAGGGGATTTTAGTGTCCAGGAGGTCTTGAAGATAGATGACTAGATTCACAAGGCATTCCACCCGAGTGCGAAGAATCCCCCATTACTGCGGGCCTCTGTTACCAGTGAGGAGGCCATTTGTGATTCAGGCTCAGAGTCTTCTCAAATGCAGACAATCTACTATTGTTTGGTCTGCGCCCTGGGACATTCCTAACCCCAAATCATCCACATGTTAAAGGTATACAGGGATGCAGCAGGTCTCAGGGTTAACTAGGATAAATCTATTTATATGCCACTGAGTTGTGATCTCCTACATATTTTTACTGCATTATACTGAAAGAAAGTTCTCATACACTTTAAATACCTGATAGGTACAACTACCCATGACTAAGCTGGAGTCTCAACATCCCCCCGTAATCTCTCTTATTACCAACATCCCACTAAAATGTTGGAAGGGTAAGGCAACCACTTATCTCCCCCAATGATAAGGCAAACTCCTTAAGCATGTCGTAAGACAACGCGAGTTTCAGGCTTGGCACTTGGAAAGTTATGGACATCTGGGTGAATGGAAATAGGAAATCCCTTGAGCATTTAGCTGCCAAGAATACACTTCACAAGAGTCAGTTTTTCCAATATCTACAATTTAGGGATGTGTTGACCTGTCATGCCTCAGATCTTGGATCATTTCAATCTGTAGTAAAACTAATACACGAACAACTCAATAAGAAGTGTATATCATACATGTACAGATCATTCATTAACATTTAAGTCCCCAGACTCATTCCTGATGCTCAGAGAAAGATAGATCCAAAACATTGTCCTCATAGACAGGGCTGAAGTGAAAATGGCCCCTATAATCCTGGTACTATTCTCCCATGTGCATCTCATACAATTCAAATATCTGCACAGAATACAATATCACCGCCTCCCAAACTTTGGCGGATGGGCAGATCCCACTCCTCTGTGTGTTGGCTATGCAATTGAGGAGAGGGCACTTTCCTGGATAGTTGCCAGTTTGGGCCAGGCTGGTCATCTGGCCAGAAATGTTTCCCTATTTTCCATTCACCTGCCACCACTTTAAACCATCCACTTCCACAAGCATGTTAATGCACTCTAAGCAAATGAACACTACTCACTTATAAAAAAAAACAAATCCACTCCACACTTCTATGTCTCAAAAACCACTGCAAAACTCCACAAACCACATCTATACACCCTCTTACCCCAACTGCCACACAACGGCATGCATAAAACACTACTCTATTATATACCACTATCAAATCCACACATCACAAACCCACATTATACATAACTTTAATCCCTTCAAACACACATTTCCTTTTCATACAAACCACCAGCTCTACCCACTACTTACTCCTAACAGATCCCTATCTATCACCACCAAACCCATACTAAACCATCCCTCATATCATCCACCAATAACACCCTCTTCCTCTTTTTACCAAAAAACACACAACCAAACAATCCTTACCTTCACTCCACCACACATATTATCTCTTCCTGGTACCAAATCTAACATAAACACTCATAGCCCTTTCCATCCCCTCACACACCACATACGCTCTCCTCAGATGGTCATCACCCCCCCCTTTAACAGTCAACTTCTGCTCACCATCAGTACTTTACATTCAAATCCTTCACGGACATTCATTACATCAATATCTCATTCACTAGTCCATAAAAATAAAACAGAACACACAACCAGCATGCCAAAATCTCTAACACAGACAACTGCATATTATTGCATCACAAAACAGAAACATATACCCACTCCGATCCTCATCGCTGCACAAATAATACAGATCCTATGCTACCTTTACTCCTAAACTTTCTATCTTTACCAACACAGACAAGAAATAAACCACCACAACAAAACTTGTTCACCAGGCTCTCTACCATTGTACAATGTAGAGCCTTAAAACACAGTACACAAACTCACTCTCAACCACCATCTCCACCAACTGTGCACCCAGACCCAACACAATTCCTTTTAAACCTGCTGGATGAGAATTACGATATAAAAAAACAAAATTATGGCTACCTTTCAACAATTTATACCAACACTAATAAAACACCAAATGCACGTTCAAAGAGTAATACTAACTCCTCTAGCAAACAAAGTAACAGCACCACCAAAACACAATCTGTAGTAAATGATTGATCACTGTCTAAAAACAAGCACCACATCTATGGCCTACTCACTGACACACAACCTTACTTACTCTTCATAACTGAATCATGGTTGGAAGATGACATGGCTCCAGTGTTTCATTAAGCCTTTCCTCCAGGCTATTACACTGGCATACAAAATCGCATCGACAAAAAATGAGGTGGACTAGCTAATATATTCAAAGAAACAATAAATATCACCAAAGCTGATGACATTTCCATACAAGGTTGTGAGGCCCTCATGACCAAAAAGAAACCCTATACCAGCTTCCTCCTATAACTTCCTCCTTCTTTATAGACCACCACCTGGCAATGAAACATTTCCAGACACATTTCTAGACACAGTTTCAAACCTTGTGACACTACACTCTGACCTATGCGTCCTTGTTGATCTAAATATTAAGGATGGTCAGAAAACTCCGCTACTCTGGTGTGGTTCGCAGAGTTTTGCCCCCTCTGCACTTCGCTTGGAGTGCGGAGTTCCAGAAAAACTCTGCCAACCCCCGCATGGCAGAGGTTTTTCTCATTTGTAGCTCGCTAATGTTAATTTGGTGAGCGTGAACGAGATAATTGAGTACTAGATAGCCTCCCGGTGATATTTCTCAACGCAGGCGGGCGCTGCAAGTCGTTACCTCACATTGAGAAAGCTGCTGCTTTTGCTGAGAAAGTTGCTGCTCAAGTTAAAAAGTCTACTCGAGTGGCACAAAGAAGCAGTGCCCTCTGGTGTGCCGTGTGCTGCCGCTCACACCAATTGTACAGCACTGGGCAAGCTTACAGTGCTAAAAATCAGCACAAGCAGCACAATGTACCAAATTCTTCCACTTGTGGAACTCTACGAAATCTCTCAGAATCTTTGGGTAACTCTGTGGAATTCCTTAGAGTGAAACTTCATTAGTTCCACCCACCCCCACTCATTATATGGTTTTATCAACCCAATATGCTGAATACAAGAAGTATCATCACTGGCCTAGACACACTATACCTACATCAGATCGTCCCCAAACCCCAAAAAATTGCTGAACACATCCTAGATGTAATTTTTGCAAATCCAGAACTAGTGACATTTCAAAGGATTACTCCAGTGACATGGTCAGACCACCATCTGGTAGCTTTCCTCCACAAAACACCCCACATGATTGTACCTAAAGCCACATATATATGCATCCACTTACCGTGGATACAACTCAATTTTAAATGCTTAGGAAACAGCAAACTTCCGACACAGATGTAGATACAATAAATTCCATTCAAAACCTCTATGAGTGACTCCAGGACACATTTGATATCCTAATAACAGTAAATACAACAAAACAGGAAAAAACAACAATGGAGGAATGCAGAATTGAAAGAGATAAAACAGCAAATTTCGAGGCTGCAGTGCACCTGGCCCAAAACATATAGTAATCAAGACATACTTCACGTACACAAACTTAAAAGAACAACAATCAAAAGAAGTTACTGTTCGGACAGAATTCAAAATGTCAAATGTGCAATTAAAGAATTTTACAAAATTCTAACAGAATTTCGTAAACCTAAACGCACAGAAGAACCTCAAAGCATGACTCAAGAATATACTAATAAACTGGCAAATCATTATCCATCCAAAGCAGACATGTCGATCTCCTATTTAAAACAATGGAAAACTATCAGCAGTCAGCACCAACCCATTTCCAACAAGCCCCTCCAAGAGTAATTGTTGTAACTTCAGGTACCAAGTGAAACACCTGTGCACAACCACTGTGCCAAACTGGCCATGCAAATCTTATGGGAGAGAGACACGAATCCAGGAGCCAAATCCTTACTCCACTTAGAGCCCTGAAACCACCGGAGAACTAGAATAAACCTCAGAGTAACAACAGTACCCTTGGGAAAAGTGAAGTGGGGAAAAACATAAGACAGGGCTCCAGGACCTTTTCAAGGTAACTGCTTCACCTCCTGACTTTAAAGATTCTTCTGTTTTTTAAGTACATCATGTGTCTAAAAAATCATGTAACAAAAGGTTTTAGAATATTCACTATACATACAGGAATTCCTCAGAATAGTTTTAGTGAGAGAAGCCCGTTAATATAGTGTAGTCCTGAATAAGGAAAAGAACAAAAATAAACCAAAAATGAGTACTGAACAATTAATTTTACAAACACTTACAACTCTAATTATTTGAGCCCTCACCGATCCTAAAATCCACGTCTGGGCTGAGTTGCTGCAGAGGCTGCCACACAGCAGACATGTTGCTGAACCCCTGGGTTGGAGAGCCCCCGCTCTCCTGGGCCTGCAACAATGCACATCCTGGGCGAGGTGCTAGGTGTCCTCCCCCAGGATGGGCAGGGGGAAGCTTCAAAGGCATGCCGTCTCTGTGAGCTTCTCCAGACCATTTGCTATACCCAGCAACCAGCCCCCACCAGTCCTGCCCCCCACTCTGGCGGGAAGACTGGTGGGAAAAACTACGTCAGGAAGGGGGGGTGTTAGCCTGTGGCAACCCCACCCCTCAGGTGGGGGAGACGAGGTAAAGCACGACCCGAGGCTCTGGCCATCTTGAAGATGGGGAGCCCTGCCCAATCACAGCTAGGCTCCTGCCCCCCTCCCACAGGAGAGGAGCAGGCTAGGGGGTGTACTCACCCCTGGGCAGGGACCCATTGGTCCATGTCCTTGCCCTACTTGTAACGCCACTAAATTCAGTATTTAGGGGATCCCTGAACCTTCCTTCCTCAGATCCCGATAGGAAAAAAAGAAAGAAGATCAAGAAGAAGAAGACCCCCTGTGCAGCTGCTAACAACAGAACGACAACAACTGACTTGGCCCCAGCCCTACCGGCCTGTTGATCCTGGAACCTGCTCCTGCTTAATCCCGGTGACTCCTGCGGACAGCAACCTTGGGACACCCGGAGGACCTGCCTGCCTTGACCCTCTTGAAGACTGGGACTCCCATCAGCAGAGGCTCTGCACCAACAACCCACCTGGTGCCACCCAGGAAGCTCCAGAACAGCCCGCTCTGCACCCTCTGAACCCGGGCCCAACCAAACCAAGACCACAAGGACGTCCCCCCTGGCGACTGGGACCCGAAGTCCAGTGCCCAAAGACCCTACTCGACGAACCAGCCGACGCCTGCAGACTCAGAACCAGGGGCCACCCCAACCACGACCAGCCGAGGGCAAGTTTTTCCGACACACAAAGACAACCCTGCACCTGGCACCCTACAGCCCCCTGTGCCTCCCTTTGGGGGACCTACCTGTGCTCCAAGATCCCAACTTACCTCTCGAAGTGCTGGTCACCACTGGAGAGTCTCCTTCCCCGAGCCTGCTGCCTTTGTTCCTTTTTGAACTTTCCCGTTGGATAACATTGAGCACCCAATGGCTCAAAAGCACCCTGCACCCAGCCGCCTGAGTGCCGCTGGCTGTGACCCCCTGTGTCCTATCCTACTTCCCCCCTTGCCCTGGGCAAGTGACCAGGAGCCCAGTTCCCAGAGCCGCGTGGCCTGCTAGCCAGCAGCCACCAACCAAAGGCCCCCCTTCCCTCATTGGATATCATTGGGCCTACGTACCTCTGCACCCGGCCGCCCCTGTGCCACTGGGAGTGAACTAACTGTACTTACCTGACCCTGGGGGACCCCTGAGTCTATGCCCAGAACCTTAACTTCACCAACCAAGTACTCACCTGGAAACTGGTAATTTACTTACCTGCCATTGGATAACATTGACTCATTTTGACTCAAAAATTTTCTGGGTGAAGTTTTGAAATCTGAAAATATTCACATAAAATCAGAAAAAGTCTGAATTCCGAAGTACTCACCTGTGATCAGGGGAGAAGCCAGTACTGTACCTTGCAGCCCAGTGCTGAACCGCAAAAGTAATACCTAGTGGGGTTACTAGTAATCTGTATTTTCTCCATAGGAACCCATTGTCTGCTTTTCTATGAAATTTCTTGTGTGTCTAATTTTGAAAACTTGAAATATTCTTTAAAGATCACAGGAAATACTGAAACGCAATTCCCTATGTGTTTTGAGTAAAGACCCCAGTGCTGGCCTTAGGAGACCAGTGCTGGGTTACCTGCAACCTGAATTTTCTCCCATTGAATAACATTGTCAGATTTCCATTGAAAAGTTTTTAAGTGTGAACTTTTAAAACAGCTTTATATTCATGAAAATTCACTACAGTAAGTAAAACGTTTTTGCTAATCTGGTTTCAGCTTAGACCCCAGGACTGAATCTATGATCTAATTCTGGGACTACTAAAGTAATCTATATAGTAATCAACTGTACTTATATATGGAAAACCCATTGAGCTCAATGCTATAGTGTGTTTTAGGATTGTGTTGCTTACTGTCAATACTGTATTAATTGTGTGCACAAACTTTATTGCTTCTTTGCAAAGTAATTACATGAGAGAACTCATAACATGAAAAGTGTATTTTTTATAACTGTTGGTTCTAAAAATAAAACACCTTTAACTGTGGATATAAAAACAATTGGCCTGGAGTTCAGTCCTTGAGTGTGTGAAACCTTTTGCTGACTGAGTGTGTAAAACAAATGCTTTACACTGTCCTCTGGTACTGCCTTACTGCTCGACCAAGCTACCACTTTGGAGAGTAAGGCCAGTTCTGACTTTCATCTCTTTTATACCTTTGGGGTTGGTGGACTCTATACACACTGTACTTCATTCTAGTACAGTATATATAGAGCCACTTTCTCACATCCCCTCTCCTTTCTTCCCCTCTCTTCACCTTACCTTGAGCACCTTCAAGCATTTTGCGTTCGTTAGAAGTGTGTCATGGTTGTTATGTTTTCCCCTCATTTCCCAACCCTTCGGGTTTGAAATTAACCGAACCCTCACGTCAGTTTCTTTTCTTTGTCTTCCCCGCTGCCTGCATCAAGGAGCTTACGGGAACCCGACGACAGACGCGGTGGGAGAAGGACCGGAGTGAGCCTGGGAGCGATAGGACGTCAGCCCACCAAGCAGTCTCAACTCCATATCCTCCCCGGAAGACTGGCGTCTAGGAGGAGGCATGTTCTAAGTTAAAAAAAAACATCTTTACTTCACCTTGGTTTCCGTCCCGTTCATTTACCAACGCCACACTAACTAAGGAAATTAACTGGTACCAACGTCAGTGCACTATCTAGCAACCCATGGGAAACAGAAACCAGGTTTAACACCTGTATGAGAGATAGATAACTGGATGAAAGTTAATTGTTTGAAGCTTAACTCAGTGAAAACAGAGGTCCTTCTTGTAGGAAATGATGCCTCTTTTTGGACCCCAGTTTGTTGGGCCTGGTAACTGGGCACATTGCTCACTCCCGGAGGAAAGTGAGAAAGTTGGGGATCGTTTATGATAACAAATGAACCTTTGAAGATCAAGCTATCACCCTAATGTCACCTGTTTTCTTCACTTTGAGAATTATCAGGAAAATATGTCCTTTCATTCCACTTGCTCTTAGGAAAAACGTAGTTGTCATTGGCCTTATTAAATTAAATTACTGCAACACTCAATTCCTAAATATCCAAAAAAGACTGGTCGACACACTGTAGATATTGCAAAATGCATCAGCACGCCCCTTCTTAGATAGTCTCAAATGTCACAGGCACTGGTTAAACTGCACTGGTTGCCGAAGGAGAAAATAATCACATTTAAGTCACTGTACATTGACTTTAAGGCACTGAACAATGTTGATCCAAGTAACTTGTGAGACAGATTGATATGTTACTCCCCATCAAGAAAAGGTAGGGCATCCACTTCTAAGCTTCTGGTGAGTCATAAGACTAAACAGGCCTCTTAGGGAGGGAGATGTTTTATTCAGGGAACTGCTAAGTTGTGGAATTTGCTACTATGAATTTGAAGAACAGTCCCAATCTTTTAAAACTTGGCTATTCAGCAACTAGTTGAGCACCTCTTTCAATTCTGGAAGAAATGGCTTGACTTTCTTTAGAAGAGAAAACTGGTAGCAGTCTGTCTTTGTTCCTTTAGGGTGAGGTCAATGTCCAAGGTGCTCGAAGTGGCTTGGCATTTGGTTAAAGTTAGGGTTTGAAGCTGTCAAGGTTCATATCATTGAGCAAGGTTTGTGCAGTTGTTTGTGGGAAATAACAAGAATTCTTCCCTGGTTGGGTTGAGCTTTCGGTGGGCACTGGACTTATAGGTCTGAATGATGTGCATGCAGTGGTTGAGGCATAGGATGTCAGATCCATTTTTGAACTGCGAAAACAAACTCCTACTTTGGGAGATATTTTTTCTTTACAAAAATGTTCACAAAACAGAAGCTTTAAACATAGCACCTGTTAGAAATAGGAGTCTATAGTTGGCAGTGGTATGCCCCCTGCCCAAGTAGGGACCCTTCCTTCCAATCAGGATAAGTGATTTACACACCCAGATAACCCCTGCTCATCCCATTGGAAGCTTGGCACAAGCAGTCAGGGTTATCTCAGGGGCAATGTGTAAAGTATTTGTACAATACACCCAGAACACAGTGAAAAGACTAAACATTGACACCACAACAGTTTAGAAGAATAAAGTATCTTTATCTAAAACAAGCCAGACCAAAATGACAAAAATAAAACATTTACACAACTCAATATATGAGTTTTAAAAGCTTCCAAGCAATTCTGTCCATAGAACTCTATGGATAAGGTGATTTTAGACAAAATACTTCATTTGCATAAAAAACCCACAAGGCAAAACAGCCACAGAGAACGGAAGCATTGGAGAAGCTTGTCGCACGGGTACGATGTGAGGAAATCAGGATATGCTGGAGATCGATGCAGTAGTGGCAAACTTGCACTGCGTTTGTTTCTTCAGCCCCGGTCCCATCATGCATTGATCTTGTCAACCGCACAGCAGGTCCTGCGTCAGAGTCAGTGCAGTGGTCTGAAACCTAAGAGAAATGTTGTGCTAAATAGATACTGCGCCAGTCTCTTGGCCGCAGGCAGGAGCTGCTTCAATTTCTTCAGCCGCACAGCGGTGCTGCATTGAACTTTCCCCCACAAGGTAGTGCTGCATTGGAAAAACAGGTGCTGGAAGGGCAGCCGGAACAGCCTCTGTTGGACTTGGCTCTTTCGGCAGGTTCACCCCTAAACTTTTTGCCTTTTCTCTGACATGATGGTAGTGGTCTTAGGCCTCTGGGCACGTTAGCACTGTGGCCCAGTGTGAAGTGTGTGTGCGCTCTGAGTGCGTGTGGTGAGATTGGCCTGCCCTCCCACAGGAATGCATGGGGGATATGTGTGTCCCTTGTAATTCCTGGTAAGAGAGGAGTGCAGGGGCGAGTTTAGTATGTATGAACTCGTGAGAATAAATGCTGCGCAATGGTGTGTGCAGATTTATGGTGATTGGTGGAGAAATGCCACTTCCCTTGCTCATTGCACCATCAGGATTCAAGCAAGCCGGGCCGAAGAGGCTGAAATGCCAGAAACCGGTCCCCGGTAGCTTGTTTCCTTCCCAGTGTAAGAATTGGCTTTTGTAGTTTGGTTTGCCCTGTTCCCATCATGCACTGGGACAGGAACAGACTAATTTGCATACAGCCAGGTTCTGAAACTGGGATGGTGCAGTGAGCTAAAAAACGGTGTTGGATCTAGCCCTGATCTCTTGACTGGGTGAGAGTATTCTGTTTAATTCAGAGACTCTGTCCCTCACCACCCCTTGTTGTAAATATTTTTGTCCACCCTAAGCGTGGAAGGGTATACTCAGATGTGAGTCCCTTGCTCATTGCACCATCAGGATTCAAGCAAGCCGGGCCGAAGAGGCTGAAATGCCAGAAACCGGTCCCCGGTAGCTTGTTTCCTTCCCAGTGTAAGAATTGGCTTTTGTAGTTTGGTTTGCCCTGTTCCCATCATGCACTGGGACAGGAACAGACTAATTTGCATACAGCCAGGTTCTGAAACTGGGATGGTGCAGTGAGCTAAAAAACGGTGTTGGATCTAGCCCTGATCTCTTGACTGGGTGAGAGTATTCTGTTTAATTCAGAGACTCTGTCCCTCACCACCCCTTGTTGTAAATATTTTTGTCCACCCTAAGCGTGGAAGGGTATACTCAGATGTGAGTCCCTTGCTCATTGCACCATCAGGATTCAAGCAAGCCGGGCCGAAGAGGCTGAAATGCCAGAAACCGGTCCCCGGTAGCTTGTTTCCTTCCCAGTGTAAGAATTGGCTTTTGTAGTTTGGTTTGCCCTGTTCCCATCATGCACTGGGACAGGAACAGACTAATTTGCATACAGCCAGGTTCTGAAACTGGGATGGTGCAGTGAGCTAAAAAACGGTGTTGGATCTAGCCCTGATCTCTTGACTGGGTGAGAGTATTCTGTTTAATTCAGAGACTCTGTCCCTCACCACCCCTTGTTGTAAATACTTTTAGAAGATGGCATTTCAGTGTGCTGTGTGTCTGCCTGGGTGATGTGAATTGCATGTCTGGCTTGTGATTGACAGGAGCTGAGAGTAGTCAGCCCAGGGGTGAATAGAGAAAGCTGCATGAAGATGGGAGGGAGGAGTTGCACATAGGACATGAATAGGGCTGTGGATTCCATCCACAATGCTGGCTTCACCCCGTGTGGTGTGTCTGATCCCTGAGCCCCCACCTGACAAAGAAGAGAGGAGCTGAACAAAACAAAGTGCTCCACAGCTCCCCCAAACCAGTTGCATCTGGATTCCCCAGCCCTGTGCGTACAGACAAAGGGAAAAGGGTATATAAATGAAGGGGCTGTGACCCCATGAAAGGTGTGCTTACCTGGGCTGGGGGGTGACACTCGTCCAGGTGGAACTGCCATGGGACCCAGCTGCTGCTTCTTGGGGGTCCCTGCATGCTGGCCTGCCTGGCTATGACCTGCTGGGGTGTACCCAGCCCTAAGGACATTCTATTCTCTGTCTGCTGGATTCCTTGGCCAGCTTTACCCCAGGAACTGGGAGGGGCAAAGAGCGCTATAGTCAAACTGCCAGGAACGAGGAGTGTTTGGTTTGGCACTACTGCCCTGCACATGGAGAGAGAGGATCCCTGACTAGGGATTCCCCTAAATTGAGCAGGAATAGAGCAGGAGCCCACCCCGCGTTTCTGCCACTTTTTAGTTTTTAAAGAATGGCGAGAGCCCACCCCGCATTGTGGTGTACTTCGGCAGGAGCCCACCCCGCGTTTCTGCCACTATTTGGTTTTTAAAGAACGGCAGGAGCCCACCCTGCAATCACCTTCATTTAAAGAGTGCATTGCCACGTTTACAGAGGAAAAGGTTCACCACTGTGACCCAGGACCGACAAAACTGGAAACCTGGCAGCCTGATGGGTTAGAGGCGGAGCCGAGGAAAAGTTGGGCCAGAAGTGGAGCGTGACCAGAAGACTCAGGCAGGAGCCCACCCCACGCTGTGACGGGCACCAAAGACACAGAACATTGCTCCTGGCGGGTCTCCCCAGGAGTGAAGGGAGAATCCCCGCGTGTCACACAAAAAAAAGAGCAGACCGGAGCTGCACCGTGTGCTGCGTGCAGCCCCCCCCCCCAATGAATCAGCAAGCAGGATGGCCGGTGAGTTTGGGCCTATAAAGGTGGGGAGGGTACAATGTCTCCCCACCCTTTTGATGGTTAGGGTGCCCAGGCCAGTTTCACAGGTGTGCCGCAGTTGCGGGCAGCTGCATCAAGGAGGCCCCTTTTTGTCTGGGAGTCCCCAAGAGGGGTTCCGACGGCCTGTGGAGGGAGAGTGCCATTTTTTCTTACATTGGGGGAAATGGTTACAGAATCCCAGAGTGGGACACCAGAGGGCCCGTTGAAGGCCCACCCCCATTGCTTGAGGGGCATTGTTTTGGGCACCAGAGACACAGGGAGTGGCAGGAATGCCGGTGCATCTCCACTGCTGCAATGTTTGGGCCCATGTATGCTCTTAGAATCCCAGTGGGGGACAGAGGGTGCCAGTGCCCACCTTTGTTTTCACAGCTGCCTAGCAATTAGTGGGCAGCTGCTACTTTTAAGAAATTCAGTGCATTTTTACTTCGCTACATGCGCAGCCAGCCCTGACTCTGCGGGACATAGGGCATTTGAACCCCTGTGAAAGGCCAGTCGGCCTGGGGTCAGTTTATGGTGGTAGGGCACAAGGCCCTAATGTGATGCCCAATGTTTTTATGTGATGGCGCTCATGCTTACAGTTATTGCGTAATGTATTTATGCTTGCAATGCCTACTGTGATGCCTATTGCGTAATGTGTGATGCTAATGAGGTTTGGGCTTAATGTAGTTGTATGCCTAAGGTGATTCATGCGCAAGGTGACTTATACATCCTCTGTTTTACGTTGCAGGATCTCATGCTAAGTTCCTAACTTTACCAGTAGTTACTGGTTGTGCGCTACATTTACTATTTGTGCTACATTTACAATTTGTGATTTGTACTGGTTTTGACAGTGGCCCCATTGGCCCTTTCGTGTGTACATAGGCCCCTGTATATACTGCCTAGTGCCAGTTGGTGAAGTGTACATTGTGTGATTAGGATCTAATGTGTTTATGACAATACAAAGGCTATTTTTTATATAACCTTGTGTGGAGTTACATTTTGTGGTATGCCTTGTGTGTTGCTACTGTGTGGGTGTTGCGCTAACACTTTACACATTGGTTCCGGGATAAGCCTGACTGCTCGTGCCAAGCTACCAAGGGGGTGAGCAGGGGTTATCTTGGAATGTAACTCCCTCACCCTGACTAGAGTGGTGGTCTCTGCCTGACTTTGGCGCAAGCCTTAGCCAACCAGAGATCCCATTTCTAAAAGCCTTCAAGGGCCCAGAACTCGAATTGGCACTACTCCTTCGGGACATTCTGCCTGGAGCCTGCCTGACCCCAAGATGGCGCCCGTCAGCGCACCGTGGACGCAGATTGAGGCCTTTCCAGGCTCTTGTTACCCCCGCATCGGCTCCCTGCTCAAGATTTGATCTACACCTGCACTTCTGACCTGCTGCACGCGCAGCCAGTGAATGGGGGCCTTTACCATGGCGAGCCTGCAGAGGGGCCCTATAGAGGACACTGTGGACCTGAAATGACATTTCCCGCACCATAGCCATGACAGTGAATGTACTTGGGGGGTCTCAGGACTGTTCACGACACCAGAGACCACCAACGGCTGACAGCAGGTCCCGGTACACACTTTCAGCCGTGCTGCCACTGCACTCCGACACAAATTGAAGAGCCCTAGGGCTGCAATATGCCCAGGTTGTGAGACACGGAGAGGTGGATCCTTGTTGCAGGAAGTAGCAGAGACTTCGTATAACCGAGGGGGGCCCTCCAACCCCTCCTCCCTCCCAGCGTCGAGTGTGCCAAATGACGATCACCGGGAGCTGGAGTTCCCGCGACTGCCGCAATCGCTCCCAGGATCCGGAGAGGAACACCCGGTCCAGTGGACCCAACTTCACAGTGTGCACCCAGGGACACGTACGTCCTTTTGAGGCCAGAGTCGGCGGGATCCCCCGGAGGGGTGTGCGGATGTAGAACATATTTGGGGGCATCCAGAGACGGAGTGGGAGGAAGCACAGCACAAATTGCCAGAGAAGCCCCCGACCCTCAGACAGACATTAACTTTAACTGCCTGATGCCTTACCTTAGGATGACCACCAGTGTATCAGTGTACAGTACAGTCCCCTGCCTGACCTCAAGATGGCTTCCTTAGTAGTCCCATACATGTTGTTTTACTTCCCAGGGATAACAATTGGACATTGACCAGACCTTGAACCTATCCCCAGACTGTAGAGACCTAGCGATTTGGCTGATGCCCGGTGGAGCTACCATATAGCTAAAGAGAAGATGGGTTGTGGACTCCCCCTCCCTGCCATCACCTACCCAGCCGGACCTTGGGTAGATTTTCCCCTCATCTATACGTCCTGTCTTCCTCCTACCCCTTTACCCTATCCTCTTACCCTTCCTGCTCCATTCACCTTACCATTATGTTCTTTAAATGCTTTTCTTGATACTTATGTAACTTTTAACTGATGTAATTTGCAACATTATTGTCCCTCATGTAAAGCACTCTGATTCCATCAGGTCTAGCCAGTGCTATATAATAACTCATTAACCCCTTCCATGCTAATGACAAGGTCAGCTCGTCATGGGTGTTACCTGCGCTGCGCTTATGACGAGCTGACCTTGTCATGAACAATGGGAAAAAATGAGTGCCAGCGCCCAGCGGGAAAACCCTTAGCAGCCAAGGTGTTAATTAAATTTGTTCCAATTTAGTACTCTTTCTCCCTTTGTCGACCTCCCTAGCTCCTAGCTCCTATCCACTCTCCACTGAATCTCTCACCTTGCCTGCTAGTCTGCCTAGCCCCCTGTCCTTTGTACCCTTTGCTCAAGCACTCCTTCTCCCCTTGTTGGGGAAAGATCCAATATTTATAATACTCTGGAGTCTAGGCGTACCCACTGAGAGAGTCCACTGCACCAAGGGTGCCACTCACAGATGAGGTATGGTATGGCACCCTTGCCAAAGCACTCCCTCTCCCCTTTTTGGGGAAGGATCCAAAATGTAGGCCTTGGAGTCTCAGAGACCCCTCTGAGAGAGTTCACTGCGTAAAGGGAGCCTCCCGCTACAGAGATAGAGAAGTGATACCACATACCCTGGGATCACAGTTTACTAGACTTTGGACGTTGCCTTGACTCGTCTAACGGTTTGTGTCCCCGTCGCCCTTCCCCTCCTCTTTCCATGCGATGTCCTTCACCCTCCCCTCCTCTTTCCCTCCTTCATTACCTGTCTACTTCCCCAGCTCCTTCCCCCCTCCCCTGAATCTTTCCCCTTGCCTGTTTTTCCCCTTACGTATTTGTGCTTATTGTTTATCTTGTCCTCACAAGTAACTATGTTGCCATGCTCTAGTAACTGTGTAACCTTTGTAATGATGTAACCTGTAACTATGATCTGATGCTCATGTAAAGAACTCTGATATGTCTGGGTCTGGCCAGCGCTGTATAAAACCTTTAAAAATAAGTATTTGCTATCTTGGGACTTATTAACATGAGGCAAGAGCACACAGGTTTTTAAATTGTGTGTTTGAAAATGCAATTTTTAGAAACTATTCACATAACAGGAGTGGCCATGTTCTCGCTTTACTATTCTGTGTGCCTCTGCTTATTTGTGCATTCACAATCTAGTATTAGAGGGACAGGAACTGGGGATGTGCATTCACACTAGACAGTCAGAAGGGGGTTAAGGTGTGTCCTCCTTGCCTGGGGGACTAATCTCTAGGCTGAGTAGACCCAGTCTGCATTTAGAGTGGTGGTAGAAGTTTCACTAGCACCTGAATAGGATATGTCTCCTTTGTACAATGCTGGCTCCACCCTTTGTGATCATGCCGGACCATGGAGGCCAGAACTGGTTTGGACTGAGCTCAGAGACTCTGAAGCAAAGAGAACAATGCTTGTCTTATGTTGGAAGTCTCAGGGAGATAAAAGACTTAAGGAAAGATTCTTGCTGGATCCCCAACTAAAAATCCAAAATGAAGAGCTGAAGAGCTGTGTGATGGGTGTGTTGGCCTGCAATTGCTGCTCCTGCAGGAGAAGGATGTTACTGTTTTTCACCTATTTTTTATTTCAAAGTGCACTTGGAGCTGAGTATTGCATGGAAAGCGCTCCCCACTTCATACATCCTTAACAAAAGGAAGTGTGTGGTGAGTGCCTTAATTTTCTGGTGCTTTTACTTCAATTGAAAGCTTTCCTGTGCTGTATTCGCTGGAAGGCTCCCTTGCGCTTTTCTGACTGGTAATCACTGTGTGCTCCCTTCAGCTACAGCATGCAGCAACCAAGGCATTGGCAGCCATGCTGTAAGGTTTCTGATTGAGTGCTGACCCTGAGAACTGGAGTGCAGGTGCTCCCTAGCTGGGCGAGTGCAGAGGAACCACTATTGTCTGGCAATCAACACCGTGGCGAAGCCTCCCACTGCGACCGGCAATAACTAAAGTAGATACCAGGGTTCCTGCAGCACCGAGTGAATGCAATTGCCACTGCGGCATTGCCTAGTCCGAGCGCCCACCACCTCCGATCAGACAACCGAGTCTTGCAGGCTCGAGCTAGCTGTTGGTCCCACTATCGACTGAACGAGGGCCATGTAACCAGCCTGCTTCTACCTTGTCAGTCCGGTGTGTGCTTTTTGTAGCTGTGGCCCCAGTCAGACAAGTGGGAAGGAATCCTCAATGGAGGACCCGCTCGGCCCTCTTCTTCTGCGCACAGCAGCACTCACCGCAGCACACAGGTCAGCGGCCCGATAACCACCCAAACAGCGGAGTGCAGGAGCCCTGTGCTCAGGTGAGGCTGACCCTGGGTTTCCACCCTGGTATTTCTCTCGCCTACCCTGCATTCAAGTGGCAACTGGGTAGATACCTGTTTACTCCGTTTAAAAGATTGGATAACCTGTGTTATCTTTGCAAGGTATGTGCAATAGGAGCGGTTCTTTTGATGACACCTACAACCTGTCAGTATTTACTGTGATGTTTTACCTGTAATAATAATGACAATTGCCTATTGGCAACCTGAAAGTGGTTTATGTGATTCTGGTCTATGTGTTAGTATAAAATATAAGTGATACTTTTATATACTACTGTTTGGAGTCTCTTTTGTGGGGGGTATAGTGTGTCACTGGTGTGTGGGTGTGTGGGTGAGAATGTGTGTGTGTTGCACAAATGCTGTACACAGTGCCTCTGGGATAAGCCCGACTGCTCTGCCAAGCTACCAAGGAGGTGAGCAGGGGTTATCTTGAGCTTGTAACTCCCTTACCCTGACTACAGTGGTGGGTTCTGACTGGTTAAGGTGCATACCTAATTTCTAACATGTCTCCTCTGTTGGTTGTCATCTGTCCTCCCCTACCCCGCGCCCACCCTACCACTCTGCTGGTACAAGAGCCGCAGCTGCATCTGGAAGTAAAATGCTATAGTACAAATAAGGGAATTCAGTTGAATGCTTCAGCTGAAAAACTCAGTTGCGCACTTATGTATCATAAAACGAACTACGATTTCCATTATGTATGGCCATGTGGAGTTAGGAAAAGTAATCAATATTCTTCAAGTTGATATGCAGTTGTACAATCTCTGTGCCATGGTCCTTGGGCGTTTAAACAATCACCAACTGGGCCCAATGCTATGCATGGGCATTCCTGTACAGTGATCCAGCAATTCTGGCAGGACTGAGCACCTGTATGCCTCTCACCTTTTGTAAATGGACACAGCACCTGTAGGGAAGGGCAAGTTGCTGTGGCTCTTCCTTTATGGATAGCTACCTTGCTGCACTCTTCTGATATGGGTAGCCTAAATTGAGCTGGCTACCAGCCTTACAATAGTATAGTAGCCACCTATTCATGCCATTTTTTTGGCATGCGTACTCCCCTAGTGTGAGGGAACTAAACTTTTACAGTACACACCCTCATATTACCATTGGGGAAAGGATGTGGCCTTATGGCTAGAGCGGTCAACCTCAAATCTGGGGAATGGGGTTTGAGTCTGGGCAACGACGCTCAACATCCTGTGAATCTGAGCAAATCACTTAGGGGCACATTAGCAAGAACCTTATTAAAATTATCGCCGTTTCAGCAGCAGGAAACTGCTGCTAAAACAGCGATAATGGGCTTGCTAATATGCGTCATAGAATTCCAATAGAAGCCCAGGTTAGATGTCCTGCACATCTAACCTTGGCTTCTATTGGAATTCTATAACGCATATTAGCAAGCCCATTGTCGCCATTTTAGCAGCAGTTTCCTGCAGCTGAAACGGCGATATTTTTAATGAGGTTCTTGCTAATATGCCCCCTAATCTTTCCTTGCCTAACAAAAATGAATGTGTCTGTCTGAAACGCAGCTGGTGCTAATGTACAGTGCTCTAATACCTTCGGGTCAAGTTCGCCCTATATAAAACTCTGGAAAAAGAAATAATTGTGAACAAAGGTAGTCATATTTTGCACACATTTTCAAATCAAGCATGTAAACTGCACATGGGAGAAGAGAAGAAAAGGTTTTGCAAACCAGGGCTAGCGGTTCTCTTGACATCTGCAGAGCAAGGCTGCTCATTCTGAGCACAAGTCGGCGGACTGTAGGGCTCGGGATGTCTTGGACCCCTCACTCTGCTTGATTCGCCAACCTGCGCAGCACACTCTTGTCTATCACGCCGGAGATAAATGCAACCTGCTCGCTGCTCTGTCTGAAAATCCAATTTCCCCAAGGTTCGAGGGGAGTAAGCAATGATCAGGCAGGTCGAGAGGCTTCTCGAGGTCAGTAAACAGAGTGCTTATCCAGTGACCTCTAGCCAGGGCATCAGAGGTGCCATTAGTCACCTGAAGAAGGACCCTGACAGGCGCGTCGTGGGCAGCTCAAACCGGACTACTCATCATCCAATGCATCCCCCGGGAGGAAGGCCAGACAATCTGTTTACACAGAGGCCTGCTTTCGATCCTTCGCGTCATACTAACCGCATCAAATACAGGAAAATAGTGTAGCTGACGTCCGCAAAAACACACTGCAGTGCTATGATGGGAAAACACGTTAAATGCAAACCCTTCTGATCTCACCGTGAAATAAATCAGGCAAGAATTGATTCTGAAGCTCTCTGACTACATTTGAGCGTTGTGTGGACCAGCTATCGACTATGTGCAGTGCCAAAACAAGTCTTGAAAACTTGGTTGCACGTTTGAGAGAGAAAGAACAGTGATTGAAGTCGCCATATTAAATCATTGGGAGACTTTGGACTCATTGAGCCTGGGTCACAATGCCATTTGTTTGTGCAAGTTGAGCACTTGACAAAAGTCAACCCTGTAGTCAGGAATAGTTTTACTCACGAGACACATTACACCACAACCTTGTAATATTGAGCAGCAGCCCCGTGGAAGGGGGTGAGAACGTAAGCATTTACGTGTGGTTAGCTTTAAAAGTTTATGACCTTCACAAAAGTGAGTTTGTGGTTATTCACATACTTACCTCTCACCCACTCCCAATCTAGAAACGGTTGCCGATTTACTCCAGTTCAGATCAAGATTGAAATACTTTTCAGCGTGGGGAGGGGAACAGGACACACCTTAAATGCATAGGGCTTCTGGGTAAAGCATTTCTACAAGAGCCAAAACATCAGTGTGGATTTAAAAACAAATAAATACAGAAAACTTGTTCCATGGCATAAAGTCGCTGGCATGGCTACAGCAAGCATAATTCTGGAAGGGCCAGCACAACAAAAAGGAATTCACTGACTCTAAAATGGTTAGCCATGTTTACACTACTGTGGCGTTGGAAAAGTTCTATAATAATAATAATAGAAATCCATATTTGTAAAGCGGACAATCACCCGTAAGGGTCTCTAGGCACTGTGGGCCGTCGGGAGATTAGGCAAGCTATTGCCCAGAGTCACATGGTGCTGGGCTAATCTGCTGATGGTGCCAGGGATCGAACCGTGATCCCCAGAGTCAGTCGCCCTAACCGCAGCGCCACACCTCTTCCACACAGGACCCGGGAAGGGGTAACTCAGGATAGAAGCCATAGGAAAGGGGTGCAGCCGCTCACAGTGCTGGACAGTTAGTGTGCTGTCAATGTACACTGAGTAAGGAGGGCCCTGGTTCCGTTATTTAAAGCCCAGGCCTGCCTGGTGAAGACATGAGCAGTAGAGGAATTCCCCCAGACCGATTTGTGTATTGCTGCATTCCTGCGAGCTGGGTGGGTCACACTCTGGAGGGAACTTATGCTGTGGGTCAATCATCGTTGGAGTCATGTCTGCTGTGACGGTCAGATGTTCATAAAGACTAATAACCTAAATTACATTTTGGTAAAAGGAAATGGACTATGCAAGGAGGTTGAAACCCCAACATTTGTCATCTGCAAAGCAGCCAGAAGTGCTATGCGAGAAGGGGAAGATCTGCAAGATTTCTGCCTGTGACCAGGACTGAGGTCCAGGGCCTGCCAGTCTCCCTGCTGCGTGAGTAGACATCACCCAGGACATCAAGATCACCTACCCTGGAGCTGGAGTTCTAGAGCATACCTGCTTACCAAGGCCAGTGTTCCCTGTGAGAAAGAGGAGAGCATTGAAGGAAGCAAGATCCAATTGGGAACTGTTGGACTTGGCCCTTTTTGCAACGGTCATCCCTAAACTTGTTTGCCTTTCTCCTTGCCTTTTCTCTGACATGGTGTTGGTGGTGTTAGGCCTCTGGGCACTTTAGCAGTGCTGTCCAGTGTAAAGTGTGTGCTCTCTGTGTTAGATATGGTAAGATTGGTCTACACCTGTTTGGCCTATTTAATTTACCTGCCGGTCTCTTGTAAAGTGGTATCTCATATAGCCTGGGCTGGTAAATTAAATACTACTGGTGGGCTTGCAGCGCTGATTGAACCACCCACCAAAGTAGCCTAGCAAACCTATCACAGGCGTCTGCATCTGCAGGGCCTGTGTGCACAGTGTCACTGCCACTGTGATGTGGCACCTAAAGTGTGTGCCATGTTTGTGACCCCCTTTTACTACATGTCAGTCACCCTAAGGTAGGCCCTAGCTCGCCCTATGGGCAGGGTGCATTGTAGGTGCAAGATAGGACATTTACCTTAAGTGTGTGACATGTCCTGGTAGTCACAAGCAGCCATTTTGGTTTCTCACTACTGTGGGGCTGCCCTACAATAGGAATGCATTGAGGATTCCCTGATAAGAGTTTCAGTGAAAATTCCTGAAATGAGGGGAGCAGCGTGGTCAACTTTAGTATATTTGGAATTGTAATAATAAATGCTGTTCAATGGTGTGCGCAGATTTTTTATAACTATTTTAGAAAATGCCACTTTTAGAAGTTGGCATTTCTGTGTGCTCTGTGTCTGCCTGGCTGATGTGAATTGCATGTCTGGCTTTTGAGTGACAGGGGCTGGGAGGTGTGTGTGTGGCTCCAGGAGGGGCAGGGTGAGTCAGCACTAGGCTGAATAGGACATCTATATTTGGAGTAGTGGGAGGAGTGGCCACCTGACCCTGAATAGGATTGTGCCTGCCCTGTACATGGCTGGCTCTGCCCCTGTGGTGTGTCTGATCACCGAGCCCCCACCTGACAGACGGGAAGAGGAGCCTGGTAAACAGAGTGCTCCAATTCCCCCCAGCCAATTTTTGCAGGTTCCCCCAAGCCATGTACTGCAGACAAATAAATGTGTAGTATAAGTACAGGAGCTGTGACCCTATGAAAATGTTGAGCTGTTCCTGTGCTTGCTGGGGCTTTGCTGCTGCTGGGCTCTAAGAGGAACTGCCACAAGGGACTGCCCCCCTGCTGGAGGGCCCTGTGTGCTTGCCTGCCTGGGCCCAGCTTTGCCCCCTTGAACTTTGAGGACTTCCAGGATCTGTGGGCATAGCGCCTTGTGAGCGCTGTACTTTACCTTGCACGAGAGAGGAGTTGGCTCATCTGCAGCACGAGGCTGTGAGGGATTCCCGGCATGTGGGATTCCCCCTGCACTGCTGATTTGGAGCAGGAGCCCACCCTGCATGGCTGCCGTGCAGCGTTGCTCTTCAGGACGTTTACTGGAGAAAAACCCCGGCGTGAGGGGTTCCCCCGAGCTGGTGGAGAGGAGCGGAAGCGCACCCTGCATTGATGCATCTCTAGCAGGAGCCTACCCCGCGTTGTGGGTATTTCTGCAGCAGAGCTGGAACTTATCCCACACTGCTGCTGCTTATGAGAGCGGGTGCCCACCCCACTTTTCAGTGCCACCTTCTGGGTGGGAGCCAACCCTGCATGTGAGCTAGTTGGAGTGGGAACCTACACCCGAATTTGATGTACCTAAAGAATCCGCCACCATTTCAAGCTTACCAGAAGCCGGGCAGAGTTGTTCCTGCCTGTGGGCGGAGCCTCACAGGTGCCATTTCTTTCCTCCCCCGTCCAGGAGAAGGCAAACCCAGAAGCCAGGAAAGTCATGCTGCGAGGAGGGCGGTGCGCCCTTGTGTCAGTGGGAGCCCGCATGTTTGGCCAGAGAAGTCCTGAGCCCCAGAAGAGGGCCCGGGTGAAGTTGCAGGCTCCCTGTTGAAGTCCTGGACCCAGGAAGGGAGACCAGGCAAACTGCAAGATGAAAGGTGTCCGAGCCAAGCCCGGGTGAGTAGGACTTCTCTTTTGAATTGTTGGGCCTGTTCGAGGGTTCCCAGGGCACCGCAGTTCCATGGCATTTCCCTCAGCTGCCCCATGTGACAGTGGGCTGCTGCAACGTAGTGGACCTTCTTGCATTAGAGTCCCTGGGAGGGGGCTCCGCCGGCACAGTAGTGCCAGTGCCTTCATTTGCTGGTCACAGCTGCACCACCGTTGTGGGCAGCTGTAATGTTTTGGGCCAGAACCTTGTTAGAAGTCCCGGAGTGGGACTTAGGGGCATTTATTTTGAGGTCAGAGTGCACAGTCAGTGCCAGTGCCCACAGTGATCTACACAGTTGCACCGCAATTAGCAGCAGCTGCAACGTTTGGGCCAGTGCATTGCTAAGAGTCCCAGTGGGGACCCAGGAGGCACAGTGGTGCCAGCGCAATTGCACGCTTGTAATTCTGCTGCATTGGCAGCCCGTCCTGACATTTGGGACATAGGGCATTTGAGCCCTAGAAAGAAGGTCAGTTGACCAGGGGGTCGGAGTTAGGTTGGTAGGGCACCAGGCCCTAATGTGATTTATATTTATGAGGTTATGCATAATGTGTTTAGGCCTAATATGATGATTGCCTAATGGGTTTATGCTAAAGTAATACCTAATATGATTGTAGCATAATGTGTTTTAGGCTAATGTTAATCTCAGGATGTTTATGCCTAATGTATTTATGCTTATGAGGTTGGTGCATATGTGTTTTACACCTAAGGTGATGCTGATCGCATAATGTGGTTTATGTTGCAGGACAATGCTGAGTTCAGTGTTTTGCCAGTAATTACTGGTTGTGTTCTACATTTACTATTTGTGCTTGTGATGGTTCTGACAGTGGCCCAATTGGCCCTATCGTGTATATAATCCCCTGTAAATATTGCCTAGTGCCAGTTGGCACAGTGTATATGGTGTGATTACTACTCTAATGTATTTTGGATAATACAAAGGGTATTTTTATATATAACCTTGTGTGGAGTTTCTTTTGTGGTGTGCCTAGTGGGTTGCTGCTGTGAGTGTGTTGCGCAACTGCTTTACTCATTGCCTCTGGGATAAGCCTGACTACTCGTGCCAAGCTACCAAGGGGGTGAGCAGAGGTGATTTTCAGAGTGTAACTCCCTTGCCCTGACTAGACTGGTGGTTTCAGCCTGGCTTAGGCAACCAGAAATCCCATTTCTAACAGGAATCATGCAAGGGAATTCCCTGAGCAAGGTGTGAGGCTGTGCAGTGGTCAGGTTTTGCCCTGTGCAGTTTCTGCGTGGCAGCTCCTGTATGACAGAAGAGGGCCACCAGAGACTGAGCCATGAGTTAAGCACCAGGTGGGACTGGATGACTTGTAACCGTATTAGCGTATCCCGTACCGAAGTCGAATACTCTATTTAGTGGTTAACCTGTCTTTTTATAGCATTCGAAGACTACTTTATGCCATTTTTAGTATTCAATAGTGTTCTTTTGGGGAAGGCTAGTGCATGAAGACTACTGATATGTGAGTGGTACTTCTTGAATACTAACAGATTACTAAGCACATACTTATTTGTAATCGCCTAGTCTTCATTTACAATGCAGAACATTTAGTGAATACAAACAATTTGAATACTACTGGACTTTACCCAGACTACTATTAACATTCTATTCAAGCTGCATGCTGAATGGTAGATCTGTGCCTTATTTATTGTACAATTGTTATGCCTTATTTATTATACTATTGTGGTGTTTGTGTAGTGTAGGGTAGTATTTTAGGGTTTAGGGTCTTTCTGGTAGACCGTGCAGGGTAGTGATTGATTGTAGGGACCGGACTGGGGGTTGGGGGAGGGTTGTGCTGGGGATAGCGTTTTAGGCTTTAGTGTGGTGGTGTTCGTGTAGTGTTAAGTAGTGTTTTAGGTTTTAGGGTAGTGCTGGGGGGTCGTGCAGGGTAGTGTTTAAGTGTACGGACGGGACTGGGGGTCGGAGGAGGGTCGTGCTGGGGTAGTGCTTTAGGGTTCAGGGTAGTGTTGTGGTGTTTGTGTACTGTAGTGTATTGTAGTGTTTTAGGGTTTAGGGTAGTGCTGGGGGGTCATGCAGGGTAGTGTTTGAGTTTAGGGACCGGGCTAGTGGTCGGGGAAGGGTCGTGCTGGTACTAGTACTACTCTCTACTACTCACTCTACTACTCTCTAATAATCAATTTCTACTACCCTCTACTACTCACTCTCTACTACTCACTCTCTACTACTCACTCTCTATCACTCTCTACTACTCTCTAGTTATCACTCTACTACTCTCTACTACTCACTCACCAACTTTCTACTCAATCTCTATTACTCACTCTCTACTACTCACTCTACTACTCTCTATTACTCACTCTCTATTACTCACTCTCTATTACTCACTCTCTTCTACTCTCTACTACTCACTCTCTACTACTCTACTACTCACTACTACTCACTCTCTACTACTCACTCTCTACTACTCTCTACTCACCCTCTACTACTCACTCTCTACTACTCACTCTCTACTACTCTACTACTCACTACTACTCACTCTCTACTACTCTCTACTTCTCACTCTACTATTCTCTACTACTCACTCTCTACTCACCCTCTACTACTCACTCTCTAATACTCACTCTCTACTACTCACTACTACTCACTCTCTACTACTCACTCTCTACTACTCACTCTCTACTCTCCCCTACTCACTCTACTACTCTCTATTACTCACTCTCTGTAACTCACTCTCTATTACTCACTCTCTATTACTTACTCTCTACTACTCTCTACTACTCACTCTCTACTACTCTATTACTCACTACTACTCACGCTCTACTACTCTCTACTTCTCACTCTACTACTCTCTACTACTCACTCTCTACTACTCTACTCACTCTCTACCACTCACTCTCTACTACTCACTCTCTACAATTCTACTACTCACTACTACTCACTCTCTACTTCTCACTCTCCTACTCTCTACTGCTCACTCTCTACTACTCTCTACTCACCCTCTACTACTCACTCTCTACTACTCACTCTCTACTAATCACTCTCTACTCTCTCCTACTCACTCTACTACTCTCTATTACTCACTCTCTGTTACTCACTACTACTCACTCTCTACCACTCTCTACTTCTCACTCTACTACTCTCTACTACTCAATCTCTACTACTCTACTACTTACTCTCTACTACTCACTCTCTACTACTCACTCTCTACTCTCTACTCCTCTCTACTCTCTACCTCTGTACTCTCTACCTCTCTACCCGCACACATATGCACACACACCTATATATATATATATATATATATATATATATATATATATATATATATATATTCACACTCTCTCCTCCTGCTAGTAAACATGCTAGCAACATTGAGGAAGGCGGAGCGCCGAAACGCGTCTGTTTGCGAACTGAATAAAATCTAATTTGGAGAATTATCCCCGGAGTGCGTGGTTTCTATCGGAGTGGAGGTGGAAACCTTGAGCGAGATATATATACATTACGAAAATGCTATTCATCACCAATTTCTTTTAAGAATAACGAGAGTGAGCCCAGAATACGTGCAAGTTCATCGGTGATTTATTCTTCAATCATACCAGCCATCTGCCATAACGTGTTTCACCTCCAAAACGAGGCTTGATCACATGACGTAAATTGAAACAAGTGAGGGTCTTAAATACTTGGCATTTTGGGCGCGGCATTTCACATTCATTTAAAGTGACCTGTGCATGAGTTTCTAATTAAATCAGAGTAAAAGCAAAAACAGAATTGAGGGCAAGTGCCCAATAAGCTCAGTTCCATATGTCATTACTAAGTTCAATTCATACAGGTGATTCCCACTTTATGTATACAACTAATTATTTCTGTAAATGATTTAAAATGTCAATCATCAACAATTCATTCATAATTAAATATCTATAAATATACTCATTATCCAAAAATATTCACTTTATCCATATCACAAAAAATATCCAAAAGTATCAAAAATATATATATATATCTATATACAGTTTTAAATACATATATATATGAAAAAATATAACTCTTCTACCTATATACATCCTACCAATATTTACATATATACACATTAAGTCTAATCATGCATACATATTTTATGGGAATACATTAAATATCTGTACGCTCATATCTGGCTTGGATTCAGTAATCCACCATTTGGTCTGATTTTTGCTGGATAAAAAGTGCAAAAGTCATAATTTGTTGTATTTCAGAGATATGCCTAAATTAACAATATCATAACCTTAAAAAGCATAAGACCCTCAAAAGCAGCCGTGAATTGTATTTGCTCCAAAAAATAATATAGAAGTGCTCGTGCTACATAATAAATTCAAACAAAAATAGTTGCATGTTAAAAAAAGGATTGTTTCACAGGAAAAAGAAAGTCATGGGAACCAGAATAAATAAACAAACCCTATGGCTACTTCAATTGCTGTAGTGAGACGAATCTCATATATCAGCCGGGGTATGCTGAATGTCACCGACCGGAAAGTGGCCAGGAGCGGCTGTCAGTACCCAGCACTGCTATTAATTTATATATTTTCAAAGCCAACACATATTAAAGAAAATTGTCATTTACAATATCAATAGCTCACACTTTCCTAATGCGAGACCTATTGCATTGCAAATGCTTGTTTTCTGCCTGCCCCTTTTACAGTGGCAAGGGTGGGTCACTGATAAAGTGTGCTTGGATGGCCACTGTTGTCCAACATTAAAAGCCCAAATTTAACACATTTCATGTGGAGCACTCATGCCAATATAAACCTATGAAGTAACTCCCGATCTTTGAAATCTTATGAACTTTTGTGAACTGCACGAAATTTGGGAAATTTTGAAAAAAACTTCACAATATTTCAGAGGAAAACTCTGTATTGCTGAACACCCCTAAAAAGAATTGATTTGGTTATGACATGATGTTTGCTGGATTATATTTTCATTTGATGCAGAGCAGAGCAAAACCTAACCCCCAGTTATAACCAATTTGTAAAACTAGCAGATTGAAAAAATCATGGGCTGCATTTTTTTTAATTTAAATGTTGAAAATGCTCTGTTACTCTAAATCCTATAAGTCTGCATTTTGCTTAAGTCTATACCGTTGGTTTTAGGAAAAGGGTAGCTCTACACGGCACTACATGGCTTTAGAGGATAGTAGAAGGCTCCAAATATCGTAAAATAGCTCCTCACTGACAATAATTCTATTTGGAAGTCAGTGATACTTGCTAATTACAACAAATACTGTGGCTGCGCTACATAAAAGTATATATTCAGTGACAAGTTTGCTTGGTGAATGTAATCATTTTTTTATTTTTTAAACTTTTCATTTGCCTCTTTTGGAACACACCGTACTCGGAGGTGCAGCGCCGGCGTCCACATCCTGAGCTAGTGTCATCGAAGGAGGGGCTGACGGGGTCCAGGGCTGCAGCAGTCACCGTAACCCAACTGCTCTTGTGTCTGGACTGTCTGCAGCCCGGAGTACAGCGCGGGACAGGCAGGCCACACCCGGGAGAGACGCAGCCAGCACCGACGACACAGGTGAGGAGGAGTGCCGACTGCCGTGTGAACCCCCCCCCCCCCGGCTCCCCGCGCTTCCCTCACAATCATTGCCGTTAGTATTCAGATACTGCTCACAAAGAATACCACTAGTCTTCAAATAGCGGTCACAAAGAATACAACTAGTCTTCAAACAGTGGTCACAAAGAATACCACTAGTCTTCAAATAGTGGTCACAAAGAATACCACTAGTCTTCAAATAGTGGTCACAAAGAATATCACTAGTATTCAAATAGTGGTCACAATCAATGAGACTACCCTTCATTTTGCTCTTGAAATAGCACAAGAGCTGCAAATAAACCCTAACAGAATACTACTAAGCTTCAAATACTATTCTTATAGAATACTACTAGTCTTCTTTTAGCAATCAATTGAAGTATTCGCTATGTATTTGAAGGGTAGTTGAGTAGAACTAGTATTCCCTCATTAGCATATTTCGGCTTGTGGGCATACTACTTAGCCTTCATGCTTACTAAATGAATACTACATTTTAACAGTAAATGAATAGTAAATGAATACCGCTGTAACCACTGGAATCACACTATTTGAAGATATACCATTTTGGTGAGGGATGCGCCTGCACCAAGATAATCCGCGCACCATGCTGTCAAGTACAGTGGCAACCATGTATGTCAAGAGGGGCTGCCAGAACCAACATTGCCGAGTGATTCCGGTTGCTGCCTGAAGGAGAGACTGAGGCTTTATTACGCAAGTTAGACCCGCACTGCGACGGAGCTGCCCTGATTGAACACTGAGGACTGCAGAGTATACCGTGGAGGATGCCCCAGCCAAGTTGGGCTCCAGTCAGGAGCTGAAGGAAGGATTCCGCCTGATTTGGCTACAGACAATTTACAGTGTCTTCGCATACTAAGATCTTTTCCGACAACTGGGAAGTACTACAGCACAGTTCAGGAGAGAGAGCCTGTGCCGCTGGGAGCTGCTGTGTAGCCAACAAGCAGCTAAACTTCTCCAATCAGAGCTGGACTCAGGGGTACTTGCACTGAGGGCACCTAGTGTACAGTTGAACACTTCTGGGCTGCGAGAGCGGGTAAGACATAAACTGGGCCAGTTGAGTCTAGGGGTATTCACTGCTACAGCGCTTTGGCACCATTAACTCTTCTAAATAAAACTGAAGAGTAAAAAGGGAACTCTTGAGTACAGCCTAATAGTGAGCCTTCCCTGGATGTGCCCACCATTGAATGAGGATAACCCCAAAAATGATACACAAAGGAGGGTGGGACAGGGTCTTGCCTGACAACTACTAGAGCTCGACCTCATGGGTAGTTTGTTATTGCATATGAGTAACTTTATTCCTTTGCATGTATAGAGTTGGAAAGAAAATACTTATTTTTAATATAAAAGCAAGTATTTGACTGGACATTGATTTATTGTTCGTTCTGTTTGAACTTTGAGTTATGTTATGTTCACTTACCTGTATCTACACTTCCCCCGAAGGAACCTTTGACTGCTCATCCACAGAGAGTCAAGTGCAGAAAGGGCACTTGGCCCAGCTGCTCAGGATCCATAGTAGGTCGGGCACTGGACCATCAGGAGTAAAAGGCCTTAACTACTACAGTTGAACCCAGTAGCCACTGTAGGTCCCGTAGCTCTCTGAAATGAGTTCTGACAACTGCACAAAGTCAGATTCATTTTTATAGGCAGATTACGTAATTAGCCCAGAATCACAGGGTGTTTAACCTGTGCCTGTACTCAAACCTGGTTTCCTAGTCCCGAACTGGGTAGGACTGGACATTAGGTCACATATCGTTCGTGCATACCCATGTTCAGTTTGCCTTGCCTTCTTTTTTCCTACGATAATCGAATGCACCTAGTCTCTGTCAAGTGACTAACATTGCAAACGCGAGCACCGAGGACTCAGGTCAACATTAGCATGCTCCTTGTTTAAAGGCGAAGGAAGTACTCTCACAATGAGAACATGAATGGCAGATATTTACAGGGGATCCGCCCTGTCGTTGGACTGCAAAGTGGAGAAAAATAGCTTTGAACTACTTTACAACAGTGTAGCTAACTATGCCAGAATGCAAAGGAAATGTAGCAGGAGATTAGTGCGAACGCAGGAACCAGCCAACTGAAAGGTCAAGCATCCCTGTAAGGTCGACATGAAAACTGCCTTATTACAATACTTTCATGTGATGGGGTTGCGCTGCAGTTGTGAGTAAACCTAATGCAGGCCCACGGCAGGTGTCATGCAACCAGTGCATGGGTCAATGCCCTAGGCTTGTGAGATAGGTCTTGTAGGGTTTCTGCTTTATACAGAGAGAGTAGCTTTAGTCCTGATATCTGTGACACGAGATCATGCCCCAAGACAGACTTTATTAATCTGAATGCAACCCCTACTCAGTTTCAAAATACCACTGATATGCCATTCAGGTATCTCTCTTGTACTTTGTAAAATGGAATGAACCTCTATTGCAATGGTCGGACTTCCACACAGAAGACACAGCCACCACATTTGCTGCATAGCAAAACTATTGTAGAATTTCGCCACTTGCATGAAATTGTTAAATAAATGCAGAAATGTCTTATTTGTTTTTCTCAGAATGCCACACTGTGGGTGGAGATAGGACTGGGAAAGTCAATAGGAATGCATTTAATGTGACCACGCATGCCAACGCAGCCATGATTAAATGGTGTTTCTATACACTGGCAGGTTACACACTATACTGCCTGGCTTTGCCGGTGCTTGTCTGCATTTGCCTGAAAATTGAAGCTGATGAAATGTATATTTCTCTACCAGTAACATGCTATTTTTTAACATAAAGAGGCGTGTACATGTCATGTAATTCACCTCCATTATTATATACTGCACCTTCAATGCTACTACTTACTATCACTTCACCATCAAGATAGCCCAGTGTGTTCACAAGTGGAAAATAAACATGTATTACCATGAAAATAATGGGCCTTATTGATTAGCCCCTGCGTCACTTTTGCACCACTGGTGCGTCACTTTTTGTGAAGCACCAGTTGCATAAAAAATGCACCATGTTGCTCCATATTTACGAAGTGACGCATCTAGGTAGATGGGTCACTTCGTAAATCCCTGCGCTACATTATACCTGGCACAGGTATAATGTATGCAGGGTGGGCATTCCCCCACAAGAAAGGGTCGTAGGAGTGGCGCAGCGAAATCTATGAGATTTCGCTGCGCCACTTCTAGGACACCAGTGCGTCAAAACCTTATGCCTGCCTCATGGCAGGCGTAAGGGTGACGCAGGCCCTTTCACATGGGGCTTGTCCATCTGAAAGGAACATTGCTGGAGTTGTGTCAGGCTACCGTCACAACTACAGCAATGCGCCACTTTTTGCGCTGACAGAAACATCAGTTATACTGGCTTATCTGTCCTTCCTTGCGACATGATGCATCATATTGTAAATAAGACGCATCATTGGTGTCGCAAGGAGGGCGCACTGAGAAGTGGCGCATCACTGCTTTCACGCAGTGATGCAACACTTCTCGTAAATGAGGCCCCTTGTGTTCCTATCACACTAGGGCAAATTTTGCTTTTCAAACTTCAAAAATCTACGAATTAAGAATCATAAATTAGGACCGCTAAAAGTATTTACGTATTTAGGAACGGCGCAAGTGCAGGGTAAAGGGTGTAATGTATAACCATGTACCAGTTCTTCCTCTCAGTATTAAAATGGCACAAAATATAGGGATAGAAGACGAAAAGTGCAGTAGCGTTGGTTGCATGGGGCCAATAGATGTCGAGAATCAAAAAGTAACACAAATGTATCCCTATACCAGCACACATGTTGCAGAATTTGTATTACTTCTGTATGTACTCACAACCCTGCATTTACTCAATGAAAGCTAACACTTATGGCACTTACGGATGGATGAAGGGCAATTTGTAGCGCAACATAAGGCATATTCTTATTTTTATTAGGTTGGCAAGAAGCGGAAGAGCAGACACAGAAAGACAGTGGTTAGACAAGCTAATACATACATATGCAAGCGCACAAAGAAACATACGTTCATGTCTTTCTCCACACAACACATGCGTTTGACTTTCCCTGCAGAAGTCTAACAATGTTAAAAAGCTGAAGGCAATAGAAATACATAAAAAAAACCTTGGACTGGACAGATACTGCAATATGTTTGAATTTTACACCGTGGATTTTACACAATTTTACACCGTGAATTGTTACCGAATTTTAGTGTGTACAACCATATATGCTTACTGTATACTTCCTAATACATGCATGCCGAACCAGGTTTGGGTAAACTGGTTATGACCGCTCTATGGATACACCTGTCCTCTCTCTTCTCTACTCTCTTCTCTTCTACTCTCTCTTTTTCTTCCTCTCCTTTTCTCTCTCCCACTTTTCTTCTATCTCCTTTTTGACTTGATTTGATTACTGTAAGTGTCTTGGTGCCATCATTCTACCCATTTGTACCTTGGAAGAGTCATTGTATTGTTTATTTTCAGCTTTTTCCTTCAATAAAAATGATTTGAATTAAAAAAAAGAATTTTACACCGTGGATGCTATGTCAGTTAATGCCTTGTGTATATATACTGGAGAGCAACATTGAACGTATTGTCCTTTTAAAGACCCAATGTTCCTGTCTCTGCAGGTGACAGGTAAACAAATGTTTGCTGTTATTTCAAAGACATTGCTTCCACAGGGAATTGTAGAGGCCCAGAAGTTATTCAACAAAAGGCATGGAAATCATGTGTTGGTGTTTGCCCTCAACCCCTAAATGCTGATGATGGCCGTGCCACCATCAAAAATTACCAACGGCCTGTGAAGCAGCACCCGACCCGAGAGGGTAGAGTGGCTTATCCCCCCTTCCGCCCCCCCCCTCCATGGGCGGTGACAAGGGGCAGGTAGCCGGAAAAACGAGAAAGGTGCATCCGGCATTTGTGTAAAATAAAGGCCAAAAATATACTGGGACAAAGGGTTCCCCACATTTTCGCCCCTCCAACTTGCAATAAACTATCGTGGGCATCGCTGCCACAAGGCGAGAGAGTTCAAGCGAAGCTTTGATGATTAGAAAATAAATAACATCATGCGAGTACATAAAAGAACAATTGCCCAAATAGGGTCTTTGGCATGGCTGCTGGCAGGGATACTGGAGGGCAAACAAAGGGGTAAGAAATGGTCAGTGAATGGAGGACACGGCATTTGCAGTCTTGGCATGGCCACAGGCCCGCAAACGCTAGACATTCGGTAGCAAGGGAAGCTGTGACCCACTGTTCTAAGTAAGCATCAGAATGGGCTGTCACCACAGGTGATGGAAATTGATTTATGGTCATCCATTAAAAGGGATGATTTGACTGTGATGATGATTTATGGAAAAGTTATGAATACAGATCGATGGAATAAAAGCAATAATGTTCACTGTGTGACCAATTATGAGCAGAATGCATTGAAGTACAAGACATCCCCATAGCTGAACATATTAATGGCCAATGCTATCATGATAAGGTATGCACCAGCATGTAAAATATAATAAACTGCGGCCGCTTTCACACCAATAGGTCTTGGTGTCCATTATTGGGAGGTAAAAGCGGAATGTCGGGATAGCCCGAAGGAAGCTCCCATAGCTGGGGGGAGTTTGGGCTGAAAATCGGCAACCAAAGTATGGCTCCATAATCTGATTTAATACTGTTTGACAGCAATATTTACTCGTTCTAACATGCTCTAACCATCTGCAGAATTAAGTACAGGCATCAGAATAACTGGAAACTAAGGGTATGTGGCTCATTTCCTCTAAACATCTCACACTGGTTGCTAAATCAGTTGGACCTTGCTCCTTGCTCTTGTGGACAGGGGCTTGTTCCGTTCCATGTATGGGACCATAAAGTTTCATATTGATCGAGAGCGGACACAGTAGAAAGGCTTCCTTAGCAATCCTAGGCTGTGCCCAGCTATGGGAAAACAGCAAATTCTTCCTGGTATATAATTAAATGAGAGTCAAGCAATCTTTTTCTTGCCCAAGAAAATGTGGATTCCCAAGGAGTGGGATCTCTGATATTTATGTAAGTCTTTGAGCGACCCAAAACATTGGCCCACAGATGGCAACTGGATATGGGTCTGAGCCCACACAAACCAGATAGCTGAGCAGAAGTTACATTGTACTTATATAGGTTTCATCCAAAAACTGACATCAAATCTATTGCAAATTGATATGATCAATTTTTCACTATCAAGCAGTACCAACAAATAATCTTACTGGAGCCACTTCAAAATACATCCTATACTCTCCTAGTATTGATCAGATCAAGGGATCAGAAGAAGCACAATCAATACTCTTAACAAAACAATAGTTACATAGAACAGAGGTTCCATCAGCGGAATTATTACAAGTACAAGTAAGAACATTTCATTGTTATAGACCTCTTCTGAGATCAACAATATAAGTGTTGTTAGACCTGGCATCTTTGGTGTGTTTTCCCCTGACTTTTTGCCTTTACCTCCTGTATTTTTGACACTGTGCTGGATTTCGTTTTTGCTGGTTTAGATGCTTTGGGCACTTCCCCACTGTTGATCAGTGTCAAAGTGCAAGTGCTCCCTGAGTAAATTGTTATTGTGATTGGTTATTCATGATTGGCATATTTGTTTTACCAGTAAGGCCCTAGTAAAGTGCACTGAGTGTGCCAGAGCTGGTGATTCAAATGCTACTAGTGGGCCTGCAGCACTGGTTGTGCCACCCACACAAGTAGCTCTAAAATGGTGTCTCAGGCCTGCCACCGGAGTGTCTGTGGGCAGTTGCTAACTGCCATGCTGACCTGACCAGTGTCCACACTGGCCAGGCCTAACCCTTCCCTTTCTGTATATATTGGACACCCCTATAGAAGGCCCAAGGTACCCCCCTGGGCAGGGTGCAGTATATGTGAAAGTTAGGGCATGTCTTGGTGTAGGTGACATGCCCTGATAGTGAAATAGTGCCAATTTCGTTTTTCACTATTGAGATGGCTATCTTCTCCATAGGCTATACTGGGGAATGCGGTGTATAATGTTTACCTGCATATCTTCCCATAGGAGCAAGATTGAAAATTAAAGTTTGGTATCCCTGAACTCAGATTTTAATAACCTATCTTTTACGAAGGATGTTTTTTAAATCCTGTGTTTGAGAACAGCACTTTTAGAAAGTGGCTGTTCCCTTGTCTGACCATTCTGTTTGTGAATTTACTGTCTGGTTTGTGAGTGACAGGGGCTGGGGAGCCCCCAGGAGGCTGGATGAGTTAGGCCTAGGCTGAATAGCTGCATCTGCATCTTGAGTGGTGGGAGGGGATAGCACCTTGGCCTTAAAGTGCTGTGCCTGCCTTCCACAATGCTGGCTCCACCTCCTACTGGGCCGATGACGACCCTGCCCCTCTCTCTGAAAAGAAAAAAGAAGTCAGGATTACAAAGTTCTCCAGGACTGACCAGAACTGGTTTTGACTAAGCCAAGGCCTCTTTACCTCCAGAGAACAAAGGAAAGACTGGTATAAAAAGGGCTACCCAGACTACAGAAAATGAGATCATCCTGGAATCAAAAAGGAACTAAGCGTGGGCGTAAAATCCGTTTCGCGGGCGATTTTATGGATTTTTGACGATTTCGCGATCCGCGAATCGCGCAAATTTACCCAATAATCCGCAAATTTGCAAGCTACGAATTATTTTGCTTGGTCGCGCTTGAAAAATACAATATCGCGAGCGCGGAGTTGTCTTACCGTGATTCTGAGTCCGCCGAGTTGTTTTTCTTCAGGTTTTGCGTGTGCGGCGCCATTTTCGATCTTGCTGCGTGATCGCGCAAGAGTTTTTCGAACGCAATTACGTTATCGCGGCTTGCCATCTTGCACGATGAGAGTTTGACGACGCGAGTACGTTATAAAGCCCGCGACGGCGCGCAGCTGACTTCCGGCTGGAGATTCGAACAGCTTGCGTTCCCGAAATTGCAAAAATTGCAATTCTGCACAAGAAATCCACCGCAGGAAGCATGAGCCTTGTGAAAATGATTATTTCGATCAGAATAACTTCTCAGATTAGCATTTGACTGCACTTTTTGATGCAAGAGTCCTTTTTTTGTGGTGGGGTGGGAGGAAGGAAGTGCCTCAGAGTCTCCAACTTCCTGTTCCTGTCCAGCAGGCTCCTCCTAGTGCTTTGCGCATGTACTGGTCACTTTTCATTTGGCTGTTGAGCTGGAAGAATTACTTTCTGTGACTGCTGCTGGATTTGTATTTGAGGACTGTTTGGAGTTTGGAGTTTGGATCACTTTTGGACTTGAGATTTTACAAGTAAGTTGGTGTTTTTTGTTTGGGGCATTGCAGTTGAGGCGACTACAGTTCTAAAACTTTTTTCACAATTTTAACAAAAAATATATTGTGGTGGGTAGCCACAGTATCCAGTAGGCCCCGGGTTAGTCATCGGTGCATATTACAACTGTTTCTTTGATTTGTTTTTTAACTTAATTCTCATTTATGTCATGGAATTTTAGCTCACTCTTACATGTTGATATTTTTTTTAATTTTAGGGTGCCTGTAAAGCCTCACTAGCCAGTAGGCCCAGGTGTAGTGAGTGGTGCATGGGCCTAGTCTTTCACTGGGGTGTCTTGAATTTAAACATCATTGAGGGCATGGATGGCATGGGATTGTGGTGATATTTGAGTGTTTTTCGACTTTTTGGGGTGTTGTTGGGGCCTGGCCATGTGGGTGGGGGCCATTTTGAGGCCTTGTACAGGCAGGGCCTGGCCATGTGGTGGGGGTCAAGGGGCCATTTTGAAGCCAGGCAGTGCGCTCAGGCCTGCACCCACTTTGCCTTGCTTTCAACCATTATGCCCAGGGGTACTCAGTGGTGCATGGGCCTAGTCTTTCTCTGGGGTGTCTTGAATTTAAACATCATTGAAGGCATGGATGGCATGGGATTGTGGTGATATTTGAGTGTTTTTCGACTTTTTGGGGTGGTGTTGGGGCCTGGCCATGTGGGTGGGGGCCATTTTGAGGCCTTGTACAGGCAGGGCCTGGCCATGTGGTGGGGGCCAAGGGGCCATTTTGAAGCCAGGCAGTGCGCTCAGGCCTGCACCCACTTTGCCTTGCTTTCAACCATTATGCCTAGGGGTACTCAGTGGTGCATTGCCCCAGTCTTTCTATGGGGTGTCTTGAATTTAAACATCATTGAAGGCATGGATGGCATGGGATTGTGGTGATATTTGAGTGTTTTTCGACTTTTTGGGGTGGTGCTGGGGCCTGGCCATGTGGGTGGGGGCCATTTTGAGGCCTGGGACAGGCAGGGCCTGGCCATGTGGTGGGGGTCAAGGGGCCATTTTGAAGCCAGGCAGTGTGCTCAGGCCTGTACTCACTTTGCCTTGCTTTCAACCATTATGCCCAGGGGTACTCAGTGGTGTATGGGCCTAGTCTTTCTCTGGGGTGTCTTGAATTTTAACATCATTGAGGGCATGGATGGCATGGGATTGTGGTGATTGTTGAGTGTTTTTCGACTTTTTGGGGTGTTGTTGGGGCCTGGCCATGTGGGTGGGGGCCATTTTGAGGACTGGTACACGCAGGGCCTGGCCATGTGGTGGGGGTCAGGGGCCAGTTTGAAGCCAGGCAGTGTGGTCAGGTCTGCACCCACTTTGCCTTGCTTTCAACCATTATGCCCAGGGGTACTCAGTGGTGCATGGGCCTAGTCTTTCTCTGGGGTGTCTTGAATTTAAACATCATTGAGGGCATGGATGGCATGGGATTGTGGTGATTCTTTAGTGTTTTTCGACTTTTTGGGGTGTTGTTGGGGCCTGGCCATGTGGGTGGGGGCCATTTTGAGGCCTGCTACAGGCAGGGCCTGGCCATGTGGTGGGGGTCAAGGGGCCATTTTGAAGCCAGGCAGTGTGTTCAGGCCTGCATCCACTTTGCCTTGCTTTCAACCATTATGCCCAGGGGTACTCAGTGGTGCATGGGCCTAGTCTTTCTCTGGGGTGTCTTGAATTTAAACATCATTGAGGGCATGGATGGCATGGGATTGTGGTGATTTTTAAGTGTTTTTCGACCTTTTGGGGTGGTGTTGGGGCCTGGCCATGTGGGTGGGGGTCATTTTGAGGCCTGGGACAGGTAGGGCCTGGCCATGTGGTGGGGGTCAAGGGGCATTTTGAAGCCAGGCAGTGTGCTCAGGCCTGCACCCACTTTGCCTTGCTTTCAACCAATATGCCCAGGGGTACTCAGTGGTGCATGGGCCTAGTCATTCTCTGGGGTGGCTTGCATTTAAACATAATTGAGGGCATGGATGGCATGGGATTGTGGTGATTATTGAGTGTTTCTCGACTTTTTGGGGTGGTGTTGGGGCCTGGCCATGTGGGTGGGGGCCATTTGGAGGCTTGGGACAGGCAGGGCCTGGCCATTTGGTGGGGGTCAAGGGGCCATTTTTAAGCCAGGCAGTGTGCTCAGGCCTGCACCCACTTGGCCTTGCTTTCAACCATTATACCCAGGGGTACTAAGCGGTGCATGGGCCTAGTCTTTCTCTGGGGTGTCTTGAATTTAAACATCATTGAGGGCATGGATGGCATGGGATTGTGGTGATTCTTTAGTGTTTTTCGACTTTTTGGGGTGTTGTTGGGGCCTGGCCATGTGGGTGGGGGCCATTTTGAGGCCTGTTACAGGCAGGGCCTGTGGAATTTTAGTTTACGAGCTGAACATCATCTGCGCCAGCTTGTCACCCACGTACAACGTGCACGACAGCCATTTTAGGTATCATGGTCTCCCTGTCCACGATCGATCGCCAACGCGCTCCTCTGACCCTGCAAACATCCTCCGCGCACCCTGGCTCCCCTCCCTCCCTCACATGAGCATAACCCTTCTCCTCCTGCATGACCCTGTCCTTGGGAGTCACGCCCGCGCCTGACCAACACCCCCTCTCCTTCCATGAATACCCCTCTGTTGATAAACCATCCCTCCTCGCTTGATTGTCCACGCGGCATGAATACCACTCCTTTGATGACCCCTTCCCCGAGTCCGACTGTCCACACAGGTCCGAGGCCATCGCCTAAGCCGGGAGATACCGTTTACTGCCCCTTATTGTATGGAGTCGCTCCTCTTCAAAGGACCCACTATTGATCATGGCCTCCCCACCCCATGGGATACGATCAGGCGCACACATCCTAAGAATCGGCGGAACACTCAGCCGCGTGATAGCCCCCTCCTGTTATCAGCAGGGTGAGGACCTCTATTGTGGATATATGTGGGGGTGGGTTTGACACGAGGATTATGGGGACGTCATTTCATAAGTTTAAAGAGTCTTTTATGCAATAAAGAACGCTCACATGTCATAAACCAGGGTATAAGAGGCCAGGCCTCAGAGAGGCTGTTAGAGCACCTCGAGACGATACCTTGTTGTCTGATCTGATGTGTTCTGCTCCGTCGGAATAAAACTTCTGTTTCCTGCCTTCTGGTCTCCGGCGCCTGCCTCATTGCTTGGTAATTTGAATGGTATAAAGTCGGTTAGCGCCGGGCAAATCTTGAAAAAGGCCATAGCCCTACCCTTTTTCCACAATTGGCGTCCCAAAGCGTGGGGCCCATCAGCGACACGTGGATCCAGTGGGAGAGGTCCCGACGACAGAGTGAACGACTGCAACGATCGGGAGAGCTCGTGTCCGATAGACCCTCGTCTGACAGCCGATCATCCGACCTTCACTAGTTCCGAACAGACCTCTCTCGAGTGATCTACGGTCCTGACTGGGAACCATCAGGAGTGCCACGAACATCACGAAGAATAGAGGACGATCGGGCGCTGGATTCGGAAGACAGGAAACCGTCCATGCGGTCCGGGTAAGGTCGTGTAAACACGACAAAATGATTGTTTGATTTGGATAATACTAGTATTACGCTTTGTTGTTTCCTCTGGAGATTCACCGTCTGCAAACGGAGAAACAACAGGCTCTCTCTTTGCAAGCAGTGAAGGATAGGTAACGCAGACTTTTGTCCCCGTTGTAATCCGTCGTGCCTATCTTCCTCCCCCACTGTTTTCCCGAACTGTCGTTCGTGGATTGTTGTCTGGAGATTCTCAGTCTGCAAACAGGGAAGAACAAGGTCTCTCTTTGCAGGTAGAGAAAGAGTGGGTAACGCAAACCTTTAACACGTCGTACCCACTTATTCTCCCCACTGATTGTTTGATCGACCGAACATTGATTGTTCGATATTGGTTCTTTTGAGGTATTCACCGCCTGCAAACAACGGAGAATAGAAATATTCTGTCTAGTCTTTGCCCGCCGTGATAAGATAGGTAGTGCAGACCTTTGTCCCCGTTGTAACCCGTCATGCCTATCTTCTCCCCACTGATTGGTAGCCTGTTCAGCCCGGACCGCTTATTAGAGATGAACCATCCAGCTCCACTGGAAGGCACCCCTAATAAGGACATGTTCACTAAGCATGGACTAGTCGCTATTGCCTATACTAGGTTATGGCATAAATACACAAAAACGGACCTCAAAAGTCAGTGGCCACTGATAGGTTCCTTTGATGATCATAAAATAAAAACATTAGAAATATCGCTCCAGAAAAATAAGACTACGCCTACTATGCTTGATAGTATCGGCATGTGGCGCAAAGAAACGGAACAACGAAGAAAAAGAGAAGAAGCAAAAATAGGGAAAGAATTACGAAAGGCAGCCCACCTAGCCGCTAAGCAACTAGAAGAAGAAATAAAAGAAAGAAAGGAAGCTACACAAAACCAAGAATCAGGGTCGACAGGTCAATGTCCGGTTAGGACCCCCTCTGCGCTCTACCCTGAATTGCCCTCCAAACAATGGGCGAACGATGAGTTATTGCTAGGTCCCCCAATCATCTACATGCCCCCTCCATATGCCCCCTGCCAACAACACCTGCAGGCCCTGGCCCTTAGCGCTAGTGCACCAGCCCTCACGGCCTCCGCACCAGCCACATTAGCAACACCACCAGATGACCCCGAGGCTAGCAAGCACCCACCAGCTAGACCAAATAGGTTGAGCAAAGATGAACGGGATGGGATTGACAAAATAGCAAAAACGCTAGTAGAACGAAGGGAGAGCGAAGATTACACAATGAACATGTATAATTTGCATGCCGACAGCCACAGACGGCATTTCATTTTGCGATTTAGCTACCACACCCTGAACGCATATGAGGATAGGTATCAAAGTAAGGGCCCCGCTAAACTGACAACGCTGTATAGGAAGATTGATGTTGGAGATGGGACCGAATGTGAGGCGACGGAGCTCTTCATGCAGATGCTTGAGGTCTTCCGCCACCTCACGGAACAAAAACCAGAAGCCAAGGTCACAGTCCCTGAAACGACCTCAGTAGAAGTAGCCAACACTATGATGCCCATCAGAGAGGCGGCCCCTTACTGGATTCCGCCACGTGGGCTGGGAACAAACGATGATATTAATCATGCAGATGCAAAAGGGAGGGTTGTGTACAATTGGGTTTACCAACCATGGGACCGACAAGATATCCTAACTTTTAGAAAAACTCTGCCCGATTTAAGAAAGAACCCGACAGCATTCTATACCGAATTGGGCACAGCCTTGGGTTCGACGATAATGACTTTAGCGGACATTGACTTGTTTTTCGGGTTATGCCTGCCAGCTGACGTGTGGAAGCAAATCCAGAAGGCTGACCACACAGATCTGTTTGGACATACCTGGAACCAACTCAGTGAACTAGATAGACAGCGAGAGCCTGGAAGGAAACCAGTAAAGGACATATTAGAACTCCCAGACAAATTAGTTCAAAAGTTAAAGACACTGATCCCAGAGAAAAAGGTAGATTGGTCGATAGTCACAGCCTGTCGTCAGAAACCCCAGGGAGATGTATCAGAATACTTCTCCCGATTTGAGACAGTGTTCTCCGACTACAGTGGCCAAGACATGACCACTGCAACCGGACAACACCTGTTTGTACAAAACTATGTGAAGGGCCTATCACAAGAGGTCTCCCAAAAACTGCAGACGAGTGAGAGTAGTTGGGGGGCCTCCAAACCCGCAGCTATCCTTCAGATGGCTCAGTATTACGAGCACCAGAAGAATGAGAATGATAGGGCATCCGAGAAAAAGAAGAAAGATTTGAAAGAAAGAGTGATGATAGCCCAGATACAAGGTATAGCGGTCGGACGGGAACCCCACAGGGGGACCTACCAATCGACCATCCCTAGAAACCCACCTCCTAAAGATCACACCCCAACACCCCACACTGGACGTAGAGACATTAGCGATGACCAATGTGCCTTTTGCAAAGGATTCGGCCATTGGAAATCCCAGTGTCCGGTCCTGCTAGAGATGAACAGAAATAGGGACCCCAAGGATGTAGCGGGTGGACCGAGAAATAGGGGACAAGGACGAGGGCCCACAAATGACACCAACAATGACAGATCAGGGAGATCGAACACATTTGACCGCCCCCGACAGAACCAGTATCAACTATCCGACGGTGAGAATGCCCCCGATTTTGCATAGGACTGCCAGGGGCAAGGGAGGGATCCAGTCGAGCTCTGTGTTGACCAGCAAGGTCCTTATGTCACTGCTAAGGTCCTGGGTACAGAGTCTCCATTTTTGGTAGACACTGGGGCGACACGTAGTGTGTTATCAAAACGACTGATTCCAAGGGCACCCTTGTCTGGCTCACACATTACATCGATAGGTTTCGATGGGACGCCCTCCACTAACCCCCTGTCCGTGCCTGTCACCTTTGACCTAGAAAGCAACACCACTGACACAACATTTCTGCTCTCCTCCAACTCCCCTGACGCCATTATGGGCATTGACTTACTGAAGCATTTTCGAGCTACCATTAGGTGTTCCCCGGATGGAGTCCGAGTCATCCTGTACGACAACCCAGACATACCCAAATCCTGCCCTGCACGACACATGTGCTCCATAACTGATGCTGACCTGTCCTTGCTTGATACCCTGCCTCCGTACCTATGGGCCAAAAATGACTCTGATGTGGGACGAATGATGATTGACCCTATTCATATAACTGTGAGACAGGACGCTATGCTCCCGAAACTCCCGCAGTATCGGATATCACCCGAGGGTGAGAAGGCACTGGTAGCGATCATTCAGTCTCTGGTAGATGCGGGAGTGGTCGAAGAAGTGGTTAGCAATGTCTGCAACAGCCCTATCCTACCCATTGTCAAGAAGCAAGGCGAGGGAGATGAGAAAGCGTACCGCTTCATCATCGACCTGCGAGAGATCAACAAAGTGGTTGTACCCCAATAGCCCGTAGTCTCAGATATCACCAACATTCTGACCCTTATCCCGTCCACTGCCACCACCTTCACTGTTATCGACCTCAAGAATGCGTTTTTCTCTATCCCCATCCATCCAGACAGCCGTTATCTCTTCGGCTTCACCCTGAAATCCTGCTCGTACCGATTTTGTAGAGCTCCCCAGGGGTACACTGAAAGTCCCAGTATTTACAGCCAGGCCCTCAAAAGACAGCTGGACGCCGTCCAGCTACCGGATGGAGTGGTGTTGATCCAATATGTCGATGATATCCTTTTGGCGGCCGACACCACCCCACTTGCAATCACAGCCACTGTTCAACTCCTACACTTTCTTGCAGAAAATGGCCACAAAGTTTCCAAAAGGAAATTGCAGTTCTGCCAACCACAAGTGACATACCTAGGCCATCTCCTGTCCAAAGAAGGGAGAAAACTTACACCCGAACGAATCCAAACCATCCTAGACACCCCCGTCCCAAAAACACAAAAGCAAGTCCGCTCTTTGGTTGGCCTTACCTCTTTTTGCAGACAGTGGTTACCTAATTTCAGCCTCATTGTGAAACCCCTTCTTGCCCTGTTGACCAAAGATGCCCCCTTCCCACTCCCTTGGACCCCTGAGTGTCAAGCATCCTTTAAGGAATTACGAGATGCCCTCTGTTCAGCGCCCGTCCTGGGAACCCCGGATTACTCCAAACCCTTCTCCCTCTTCACCCACGAAAGGGAGGGGTGTGCATTGTCTGTCCTGACTCAGTCTATGGGTCCAAAGCAGCGCCCTTGTGCCTACTTCTCCGCCACTCTTGATCCTGTAGCCAGAGCTTTACCCGCCTGCCTTCGAGCAGTAGCTGCCGCTGCTGTCTCCATCCGTCAGAGCGAGGGAATCGTACTTTCCAACTCCCTCACTGTGTTAGTACCCCATGCAGTCGACACCCTTCTGAACCAAATCAAGACTCAACATCTGACTAGCGCACGACTGACAGGGTACGAATTGACGCTACTTGCACCCCACATCACACTAAAGAGATGCACGACTTTGAATCCTGCCACATTGTTGCCCCTGCCTGAAAATGACCCCGACGTGCCTCCCATACACGACTGTGTGACCCTCACGGACGAACAAACTAGGAGTAGAGTTGACCTCCGGGACACTGCTTTCAAAGACCCCGATGGAGAGCTATGGGTAGACGGCTCATGCATCAAACTCCCAGATGGCACCACTTCAGCTGCCTATGCAGTAACGACAGCCTGAACAGTAGTTGAGACAGCCCGCATCACACAACGATCTGCCCAGGCAGCAGAACTGATAGCCCTCACACGAGCATGCATCATAGCCACAGGGACCACCGCGAACGTATATACAGACAGCCAGTATGCCTTCGGGGTGGTTCACCATTTTGGGCTCCTGTGGAGGGAAAGGGGATTCCTGACGTCCCACGGTACCCCCATCCTTCACGGAGATCTGGTTTCTGCCCTGATTGAAGCGGTTCTCCTCCCCAAACGACTAGCAGTGATCAAATGCCAGGCACACAAGAAGGTGACAGACTTAGTCGGACAATGTATGTATGTATGTATGTATAGGCATTTATATAGCGCACTACTTACCCGTAGGGTCCCAAGGCGCTTCGACCGCTGCGAAACCCTTCCTGGCTTCCCTGAGAGATGGTCCCTTAATGGGTATCTCCAGGGTGAGACCAGGCATCCCCGGCGGTCTGGTGGGGCCGTTAGTGAAGATGAGGCAAGCTAATGCCCAGAGTTGCCGAGTGTGATCGCTGATCAGAGTGGGCACCGAGGCGAGAGAATTATCGAGTCCGCTGACCCTGGTCCAGAAACCTGCCGCGCCGGGAATCGAACCCTGGTCCCGGGCCGTCCTCTGCTCTCGGGTCTGCCGCCTCTAACCAGTGAGCCACACTACTTCACTAGGGGGATGCACTAGCCGACATCACTGCACGAACCACAGCTGAGAATAGGACGGTGACCCGCATGTATGTGACCAGGTCACAAGCAGAGAAATGGACTGATGCAAGGGAAATGATTAGAGACATCCAGTCGGCCAGCACCCCTCACGAACTGACAAAGTGGGCAGGGGTGAATTTGAAGGATGATGAGGGCTGCTGGCGAACAAAAGATGCAAACAAATGGTTGCTGCCTGACTCATACCTGATCCCCATACTGACGATGGCTCATTCCCCCGCACACATAGGATCTGCACCCATGATCGAACTCATTTCCAAAGTCTGGCACAACAACAAAATCCCCGACTCAGCCAGACGCCTAGTCCAGCAGTGCCTTATCTGCCTGCAACACAACCCCGGGAAAGGAACTGTGGTACCCCGGGGAGGGTTTGGGACCCCCAATCACCCCTTTGAGGTCCTTCAGATGGACTACATCCAGCTAGAGAGATGCTTGAAGTATGTACTAGTCATTGTATGTGCCTTCAGCAAATGGGTAGAGGCCTATCCAACCCGTGACAACACTGCCATGACTACTGCCAAAGTACTACTGAAAGAATTCTTTCCTCGCTATGGCCTTTGTCGAATTTTATGGAGCGACAATGGTCCCCACTTCATAGCTGAGGTTATCCAACTAATCCTAAAGGGGTTGGGGGTGAAACAGAGATTTCACGCAGTCTTCCACCCCAATCCGCCGGCCTGGTGGAGCGCCATAATGCCACACTGAAGTTGAAATTGTCAAAAATAGTGGCCACCACCGGACTTAAATGGCCAGATGCCCTCCCACTGGCTTTGCTATCAATGCGCTCCACTCCCACCAAACACCATTTGACCCCCTACGAGGTTGTATTCGGGCGACCGATGAACCTCTGGACTGCTCCCAAACCGACCTCCATTCATGACGTCCCGGACGTCCTACTGTCTGATTATTTGTGCAAGTTAACTAAAACGTTGTCTGTCATTCATCAACAGGTGCAGCAGGCCATCCCCGATGCTTCCAGGGGCCCAGGCCACGACATCCAACCGGGGGACTTTGTTCTAATCTGGAACTTCCAACTGACCAAGAGTTTGGAACCCCGGTGGACGGGCCCCTGGCAAGTGCTAATCACCACACGGACGGCGCTTCGAGTGGAGGGGAAGAGGCACTGGCTGCACGCACACCACTGCGGAAGGTCTCCGCGACCCTGGCCACGACAGAAAACGTCAACACCCAAGAAGAGCTCCTGAACAAAGACCGACCAACATTGAACTGTTATCCCAATACTGAGGCACTTGAACTTGCAAAATTCTCTGATCCCACTGTGCCAACCAGAGAAGGGTATTTCCTACGTCGAAAGGAGGGAGCTTCGGCTAAGTAGGCCACGGACTAAGTTGAATCTCAGAACGGTGACCTAAACACAACCAAGGGTTACCGGGAGAGAAGCTAAACGAAGTCTGTGGTTCTGCCCACCACCGAGCACCTTGAAGATGATGGAAGCGCCAGATAAGAAGATGATGGAAGCGCCAGTTGAGAAGATGATGGAAGCAACCGGAAATACCCACTACAGGAACCCAAAGACTGACAACCTGCACAAATCAAAGACAATCGCCTTCTTCATTGTCTTCCTCTTTTGCCTCCTCCTCATGACCTCCTTCTGGATCCTGGAGGAAAGCACACCGGCTCATCAGGCATTGCTGCCCACTGCACAACCAACCCCCATGAAAGAGCACCACCTGATCTCCCTGTCACCTCAGCTCCGAGAGAGACGCAGGGAGTTCTGGAACAATTCCTTCGTGCAACTGTTGCACCAACACAACCTTGCTGCAAATGCCACGAACTGCTGGATCTGCGGGTTGCTCCCGCATGCCACTGGACACTCCATCCCCTTCATCCCTTCTCCTTTCTCAGTTCACGGCTCCTGCCTCGCCTGGTTGATCCTCATGCAAGAGAGCCACAAGGATAACGCCACTTCCAGCTAGACAGTGTCGCACTTCTACTCTGGGTTTTGGCTGAACAAAACCGGAAAGACCTCTGCTCCCCTGTGTCCTGCGCTCACGGGCGCCACCTTCCTTAAAGACATTCCAGCCAAAGAACGTGTCGAAGTACAGGTGCTCCACAATCCAGCTAGATCCACCTTCTCTCATCTGCGAAAACAAGCTACCGCCACTCTGACCGTGGCTCTGTCTGTTATCAATGTCACAGGTCTTGTGTGTCTCGAACGCCAGGGAACACAGCTGGTGGGTCACAGTTCCTGCCGAATCATCAGAACATTGGACTCAGTTGATCCCCCTTCCTTTGTTGCTTCTCCAAACATGTACTTTGTGTGTGGCACCAAAGCTTACACCTGGCTCCCGAAAGGTTGGAAGGGTATCTGCTACATTGCCTTCGTTCTCCCCCCCACGTATGTAGCCCCTGCTAACCATCACCGGCAGAGGCGTGCAGATGACATTGAACAAGCCGACTCCACTGGAGCACAGTTCCTGGATGCAGCAAAGGGACTCGTCGCGCTATCCGACACCTGACCCAGGCAGTAGAAACAACAATCAACATCACGGCTGGCATCATCGCTAACAACACGGCTGAGCTTCAGGCGGTCCGCCTTGTGGCCCTTCAAAACCGCCTTGTTCTAGATGTGGTTCTAGCCGATCGAGGAGGAGCATGCCGCATCATCGGATCTAGCTGTTGCACCTACGTGCCAGATAACTCGCCCTCAGTCTACAAAGCAATTGAACACCTCCACAGACTTTCCTCAGAGGTTCACCAAGAACAAGAAGGATGGTCGCTTGGGAGATGGTTTTGGGACACTTTGAAGGACTGGGGTTGGAGGTTGTTTTCCTTCGTACTGATACCTGTTGTGATATTATGTGGGTGTTGTTTAGGTATCCAATGTCTGCCATCTTTATTCAGCCTTGTTTCTAACTGTATGTGCCCAAAGACTTTGGACTTCCGAAATGAGCACATGAGCCCCCTCTATGAAGTAGAAATACGTGGCCTTATGGGGATAAATCCGAACTGACAAGTTGGCGAGACATGTTGAAAGGGAGGACTGTGGAATTTTAGTTTACGAGCTGAACATCATCTGCGCCAGCTTGTCACCCACGTACAACGTGCACGACAGCCACTTTAGGTATCATGGTCTCCCTGTCCACGATCAATCGCCAGCGCGCTCCTCTGACCCTGCAAACATCCTCCGCGCACCCTGGCTCCCCCTCCCTCCCTCACATGAGCATAACCCTTCTCCTCCTGCATGACCCTGTCCTTGGGAGTCACGCCCGCGCCTGACCAACACCCCCTCTCCTTCCATGAATACCCCTCTGTTGATAAACCATCCCTCCGCGCTTGATTGTCCACGCGGCATGAATACCACTCCTTTGATGACCCTTTCCCGAGTCCGACTGTCCACACAGGTCCGAGGCCATCGCCTAAGCCGGGAGATACCGTTTACTGCCCCTTATTGTATGGAGTCGCTCCTCTTCAAAGGACCCACTATTGATCATGGCCTCCCCACCCCATGGGATACGATCAGGCGCACACATCCTAAGAATCGGCGGAACACTCAGCCGCGTGATAGCCCCCTCCTGTTATCAGCAGGGTGAGGACCTCTATTGTGGATATATGTGGGGGTGGGTTTGACACGAGGATTATGGGGACGTCATTTCGTAAGTTTAAAGAGTCTTTTATGCAATAAAGAACGCTCACATGTCATAAACCAGGGTATAGGAGGCCAGGCCTCAGAGAGGCTGTTAGAGCACCTCGAGACGATACCTTGTTGTCTGATCTGATGTGTTCTGCTCCGTCGGAATAAAACTTCTGTTTCCTGCCTTCTGGTCTCCGGCGCCTGCCTCATTGCTTGGTAATTTGAATGGTATAAAGGCGGTTAGCGCTGGGCAAATCTTGAAAAAGGCCATAGCCCTACCCTTTTTCCACAGGCCTGGCCATGTGGTGGGGGTCAAGGGGCCATTTTGAAGCCAGGCAGTGTGTTCAGGCCTGCATCCACTTTGCCTTGCTTTCAACCATTATGCCCAGGGGTACTCAGTGGTGCATGGGCCTAGTCTTTCTCTGGGGTGTCTTGAATTTAAACATCATTGAGGGCATGGATGGCATGGGATTGTGGTGATTTTTGAGTGTTTTTCGACCTTTTGGTGGTGTTGGGGCCTGGCCATGTGGTTGGGGGCCATTTTGAGGCCTGGGACAGGCAGGGCCTGGCCCTGTGGTGGGGGTCAAGGGGCCATTTTGAAGCCAGGCAGTGTGCTCAGGCCTGCACCCACTTTAGCTTGCTTCTAACCATTATGCCCAGGGGTACTCAGTGGTGCATGGGCCTAGTCTTTCTCTGGGGTGTTGAATTTAAACATCATTGAGGGCATGGATGGCATGGGATTTTGTGGTGATTTTTTACTTTTTTGGGTGTTGTTGGGGCCTGGCCATGTGGGTGGGGGCTATTTTGAGGCCTTGTACAGGCAGGGCCTGGCCATGTGGTGGGGGTCAAGGGGCCATTTTGAAGCCAGGCAGTGCGCTCAGGCCTGCACCCACTTTGCCTTGCTTTCAACCATTATGCCCAGGGGTACTCAGTGGTGCATGGGACTGGTCTTTCTCTGGGGTGTCTAGAATTTAAACATAATTGAAGGCATGGATGGCATGGGATTGTGGTGATATTTGAGTGTTTTTCGACTTTTTGGGGTGGTGTTGGGACCTGGACATGTGGGTGGGGGCCATTTGGAGGCTTGGGACAGGCAGGGCCTGGCCATTTGTTGGGGGTCAAGGGGCCATTTTTAAGCCATTTACAAAAAGGGGGTGGTGATGAACAGAGTGTCTGAGTTAAACAGACCACTCTTACCCAGTCCAAAGATCAGGGCTTGATCCATCACCGTTATTTATCTCACTGCCCCATCCCAGTTCAGAACCTGGCTATATGCAAATCAGTCTGTCCCTGGCCCAGTGCATCATGGGAACAGGGCAGACTAAACTACCAAGCCAATTCTTCACCAGAAAGGAGACAAGCTACCAGGGACCGGTTTCTGGCATTTCAGCCTTCTTCGGCCCGGCTTGCTTGAATCCTGATGGAGCAGTGAGAAAGGGACTCATGTCTGAGTATACCCTGCCACACCTATAGTGGCCAAAAACGATTTACAAAAAGGGGGTGGTGATGAACAGAGTGTCTGAGTTAAACAGACCACTCTTACCCAGTCCAAAGATCAGGGCTTGATCCATCACCATTATTTATCTCACTGCCCCATCCCAGTTCAGAACCTGGCTATATGCAAATCAGTCTGTCCCTGGCCCAGTGCATCATGGGAACAGGGCAGACTAAACTACCAAGCCAATTCTTCACCAGAAAGGAGACAAGCTACCAGGGACCGGTTTCTGGCATTTCAGCCTTCTTCTGCCCGGCTTGCTTGAATTCTGATGGAGCAGTGAGAAAGGGACTCATGTCTGAGTATACCCTGCCACACCTAGAGAGGCCAAAAACGATTAACAAAAATATTTTTGTCCACCCTAAGCGTGGAAGGGTATTCTCAGATGTGAGACCCTTGCTCATTGCACCATCAGGATTCAAGCAAACCGGGCCGAAGACGGCTGTAATGCCAGAAACCGGTCCCCGGAAGCTTGTTTCCTTCCCAGTGTAAGAATTGGCTTTTGTAGTTTGGTTTGCCCTGTTCCCATCATGCACTGGGACAGGAACAGACTAATTTGCATACAGCCAGGTTCTGAAACTGGGATGGTGCAGTGAGCTAAAAAACGGTGTTGGATCTAGCCCTGATCTCTTGAATGGGTGAGAGCTTTCTGCTTAATTCAGAGACTCTGTCCCTCACCACCCCTTGTTGTAAATATTTTTGTCCACCCTAAGCGTGGAAGGGTATTCTCAGATGTGAGACCCTTGCTCATTGCACCATCAGGATTCAAGCAAACCGGGCCGAAGACGGCTGTAATGCCAGAAACCGGTCCCCGGAAGCTTGTTTCCTTCCCAGTGTAAGAATTGGCTTTTGTAGTTTGGTTTGCCCTGTTCCCATCATGCACTGGGACAGGAACAGACTAATTTGCATACAGCCAGGTTCTGAAACTGGGATGGTGCAGTGAGCTAAAAAACGGTGTTGGATCTAGCCCTGATCTCTTGACTGGGTGAGAGCTTTCTGCTTAATTCAGAGACTCTGTCCCTCACCACCCCTTGTTGTAAATATTTTTGTCCACCCTAAGCGTGGAAGGGTATTCTCAGATGTGAGACCCTTGCTCATTGCACCATCAGGATTCAAGCAAACCGGGCCGAAGACGGCTGTAATGCCAGAAACCGGTCCCCGGAAGCTTGTTTCCTTCCCAGTGTAAGAATTGGCTTTTGTAGTTTGGTTTGCCCTGTTCCCATCATGCACTGGGACAGGAACAGACTAATTTGCATACAGCCAGGTTCTGAAACTGGGATGGTGCAGTGAGCTAAAAAACGGTGTTGGATCTAGCCCTGATCTCTTGACTGGGTGAGAGCTTTCTGCTTAATTCAGAGACTCTGTCCCTCACCACCCCTTGTTGTAAATATTTTTGTCCACCCTAAGCGTGGAAGGGTATTCTCAGATGTGAGACCCTTGCTCATTGCACCATCAGGATTCAAGCAAACCGGGCCGAAGACGGCTGTAATGCCAGAAACCGGTCCCCGGAAGCTTGTTTTCTTCCCAGTGTAAGAATTGGCTTTTGTAGTTTGGTTTGCCCTGTTCCCATCATGCACTGGGACAGGAACAGACTAATTTGCATACAGCCAGGTTCTGAAACTGGGATGGTGCAGTGAGCTAAAAAACGGTGTTGGATCTAGCCCTGATCTCTTGACTGGGTGAGAGCTTTCTGCTTAATTCAGAGACTCTGTCCCTCACCACCCCTTGTTGTAAATATTTTTGTCCACCCTAAGCGTGGAAGGGTATTCTCAGATGTGAGACCCTTGCTCATTGCACCATCAGGATTCAAGCAAACCGGGCCGAAGACGGCTGTAATGCCAGAAACCGGTCCCCGGAAGCTTGTTTCCTTCCCAGTGTAAGAATTGGCTTTTGTAGTTTGGTTTGCCCTGTTCCCATCATGCACTGGGACAGGAACAGACTAATTTGCATACAGCCAGGTTCTGAAACTGGGATGGTGCAGTGAGCTAAAAAACGGTGTTGGATCTAGCCCTGATCTCTTGACTGGGTGAGAGCTTTCTGCTTAATTCAGAGACTCTGTCCCTCACCACCCCTTGTTGTAAATATTTTTGTCCACCCTAAGCGTGGAAGGGTATTCTCAGATGTGAGACCCTTGCTCATTGCACCATCAGGATTCAAGCAAACCGGGCCGAAGACGGCTGTAATGCCAGAAACCGGTCCCCGGAAGCTTGTTTCCTTCCCAGTGTAAGAATTGGCTTTTGTAGTTTGGTTTGCCCTGTTCCCATCATGCACTGGGACAGGAACAGACTAATTTGCATACAGCCAGGTTCTGAAACTGGGATGGTGCAGTGAGCTAAAAAACGGTGTTGGATCTAGCCCTGATCTCTTGACTGGGTGAGAGCTTTCTGCTTAATTCAGAGACTCTGTCCCTCGCCACCCCTTGTTGTAAATATTTTTGTCCACCCTAAGCGTGGAAGGGTATTCTCAGATGTGAGACCCTTGCTCATTGCACCATCAGGATTCAAGCAAACCGGGCCGAAGACGGCTGTAATGCCAGAAACCGGTCCCCGGAAGCTTGTTTCCTTCCCAGTGTAAGAATTGGCTTTTGTAGTTTGGTTTGCCCTGTTCCCATCATGCACTGGGACAGGAACAGACTAATTTGCATACAGCCAGGTTCTGAAACTGGGATGGTGCAGTGAGCTAAAAAACGGTGTTGGATCTAGCCCTGATCTCTTGACTGGGTGAGAGCTTTCTGCTTAATTCAGAGACTCTGTCCCTCACCACCCCTTGTTGTAAATATTTTTGTCCACCCTAAGCGTGGAAGGGTATTCTCAGATGTGAGACCCTTGCTCATTGCACCATCAGGATTCAAGCAAACCGGGCCGAAGACGGCTGTAATGCCAGAAACCGGTCCCCGGAAGCTTGTTTCCTTCCCAGTGTAAGAATTGGCTTTTGTAGTTTGGTTTGCCCTGTTCCCATCATGCACTGGGAAAGGAACAGACTAATTTGCATACAGCCAGGTTCTGAAACTGGGATGGTGCAGTGAGCTAAAAAACGGTGTTGGATCTAGCCCTGATCTCTTGACTGGGTGAGAGCTTTCTGCTTAATTCAGAGACTCTGTCCCTCACCACCCCTTGTTGTAAATATTTTTGTCCACCCTAAGCGTGGAAGGGTATTCTCAGATGTGAGACCCTTGCTCATTGCACCATCAGGATTCAAGCAAACCGGGCCGAAGACGGCTGTAATGCCAGAAACCGGTCCCCGGAAGCTTGTTTCCTTCCCAGTGTAAGAATTGGCTTTTGTAGTTTGGTTTGCCCTGTTCCCATCATGCACTGGGACAGGAACAGACTAATTTGCATACAGCCAGGTTCTGAAACTGGGATGGTGCAGTGAGCTAAAAAACGGTGTTGGATCTAGCCCTGATCTCTTGACTGGGTGAGAGCTTTCTGCTTAATTCAGAGACTCTGTCCCTCACCACCCCTTGTTGTAAATATTTTTGTCCACCCTAAGCGTGGAAGGGTATTCTCAGATGTGAGACCCTTGCTCATTGCACCATCAGGATTCAAGCAAACCGGGCCGAAGACGGCTGTAATGCCAGAAACCGGTCCCCGGAAGCTTGTTTCCTTCCCAGTGTAAGAATTGGCTTTTGTAGTTTAGTTTGCCCTGTTCCCATCATGCACTGGGACAGGAACAGACTAATTTGCATACAGCCAGGTTCTGAAACTGGGATGGTGCAGTGAGCTAAAAAACGGTGTTGGATCTAGCCCTGATCTCTTGACTGGGTGAGAGCTTTCTGCTTAATTCAGAGACTCTGTCCCTCACCACCCCTTGTTGTAAACATTTTTAAGCCAGGCAGTGTGCTCAGGCCTGCACCCACTTTGCCTTGCTTTCAACCATTATGCCCGGGGGTACTAAGTGGTGCATGGGCCTAGTCTTTCTCTGGTGTGTCTTGAATTTAAACATCATTGAGGGCATGGATGGCATGGGATTGTGGTGATTTTTGAGTGTTTTTCGACTTTTTGGGGTGGTGTTGGGGCCTGGCCATGTGGGTAGGAGCCATTTTGAGGCCTGGGACAGGCAGGGCCTGGCCCTGTGGTGGGGGTCAAGGGGCCATTTTGAAGCCAGACAGTGTGCTCAGGCCTGCACCCACTTTGCCTTGCTTCCAACCATTATGCCCAGGGGTACTCAGTGGTGCATGGGCCTAGTCTTTCTCTGGGGTGTCTTGAATTTAAACATCATTGAGGGCATGGATGGCATGGGATTTTGTGGTGATTTTGTAATTTTTTTTAAACTTTTTTGGGTGTTGTTGGGGCCTGGCCATGTGGGTGGGGGCTATTTTGAGGCCTGGTACAGGCAGGGCCTGGCCATGTGGTGGGGGTCAAGGGGCCATTTTGAAGCCAGGCAGTGTGCTCAGGCCTGCATCCACTTTGCCTTGCTTTCAACCATTATGCCCAGGGGTACTCAGTGGTGCATGGGCCTAGTCTTTCTCAGGGTTGTCTTGAATTTAAACATCATTGAGGGCATGGATGGCATGGGACTGTGGTGATTTGTGAGTGTTTTTTTACTTTTTGGGGTGTATAACTGATGTTCCTCTGGCTTCCATTGCTTTTAGGTGCACAAGAGAACCACCAGTGCCTGGAAGAAGTCCTGCAGCGGTGTGTGCAGCAGAACGTCACGTGACGTCACGTGTGGCCACAGACAAGACAAATCTGCAACTCGTGCAACTGCGGCCTGCTGTTCTGACATCTCAAGAAGATGGCCCCAAAGAAAGTTGGCCGTAGCGCCTCTGCAAAAAAAGTTGATAGTGCCACTGCCAGTAAGAAGGAGCAGAAGAAGCAAGCGGCACCACCTACCAAGGAGACTGGTGTCCCCACCGAAACCTTTTTGGGGTAAAAAATACTACGCCTGCAGCAGCAGCGGTGTCCGCCGGGGACCAAACTGGAAGCAGCACCTCCGCTTCATTGGGCTCAGTGCCACCATGACAAGTTAGGTCCAAGACCACCATGAGTGCTGCTGCAGCAGCCACTTTGGTTGTTGATTCACCATCGACCAGTGATCTTGGCTCATCACAAGAAAGTACCATCCAATCAACGCCGGGTGTAACTCAGCTGATGAGTGTTCAACAACCACAGCCACAAACACAGGTGCAAGTAGTATTCATTGTCTTTCAGATCCCCAGCAAGAAAAAGGTCAAGGAGGGCTACTACTACTACAAGTTCTTCTTCCTTCTGATGACCTTGATCCTGATTGGAAGCCACAAATGCAGTCTGAGAGTGAGGCACGCCATGATGGGTCGACAAAGGTAGCTAAGCCTAATAGGAAGGCTCCCGCAAAGCTTCGACTTATGGCTGATGACGACGAACAAGAAGTGGTGTCTTCTGCTGCTAATAACCAGTCTGACGATGACCGAGTCATCACAGTCATCACTCCAGCCCCAGCAGGCATGCAGCAGACAGACATTTTAACCCTAGCCCAAATGGCTGCTGAGCGGGATATGGGCGGCGTGGCACTGGTACCACCACCGTTCACTACAACACAACACGACCTGCAGCTTCTTTTTTAGTCAGAAGGGCCGGCATGGACCTCCATCCAGCTCGACCTTAAGTAGTGGTGCTGTAAGTGAACAACAGAAACAAATTCAGCCACGCCCATCCTCCACTTCATCTGGCATTGAAAGTCAAAGTAGCACCTCCACCACCAGCAGACATCACCCGACCCCAGTTTGGGACTTCTTTACTGTTCGCGCAGAGGCCGAAAACATGGTCGTTTGTTCGATTTGTAAAGTATTAGTTAGTCGGGGTAAGCTTGGTACCAACTATGGTACCGGAGGCCAGAGAGGTCATCTCATACAACACCACCCTATCCAGTGGGAAACACACATGAGGAAGATCAAGGAAGGTAAAAGAAAAACAAATCCAAATGTATCCCTTGATATTGCATCTGATGATGACGAGAATCTGATTGTGCAGGGAGGAAGTGAAGAAGCGGCAGACATTTTTTCTGGTACACCCAGTTCTGCTGGCAGCAGCACTGCAGTGGTATCGCCCTCTACCCCTGCATCATCTATGAGGCACACTAAGAGTGTTGTAGAGACACCAATGCAAAAAACTACATCAATGGGCCTAACTGGTTTGAAGAGGTCATCATCATCATCATCACGTAAAATGATCCAGCCCACCATTAGCTGAATGTTCTGGTCGTAGGAGCCATTTGAACGCAACCACCCAACGGTATGTCTGTATAACGCAAAGCTGCTTAAAATGCTAGCGCTGGTCCTTCTCCCTTTTTCTTTCGTGGAAGTGGTGGGGTTTCTAGAATTAGTGGCAACAGTCTGCCCTAAATGGAAGGTTCCTAGCCGGTCCTATTTTGCCAGAATTGCGGTTCCAGCACTACATCAAGATGTGCTGGAGGTGATTGGGGCAGCTTTGCAGAAGAGTGCTGTTCACACTATCCACTTGACAACAGACATGTGGACCAGTTGCCAAGCCCTTGATTACATGTGCATCACTGCACACTGGGTCTCTTTTGCAGGGTCTTTTGCAGGGGTTAGAGACAAGTCAAGTTCAGATGTTGACCTGGACATAGTTTTTCAAGCTTCTCGGAAACATGCAACATTAGCCATGTTTGCCCTGGAGAAAACTCATACTGCAAAAAACATTTTGGATGATTTAAACAGTAAGGTCTCTGAATGGCTGAAACCATGAAATCGCATGGTTGGTTATGTTTCCACCGATAATGGCAGTAATATAGTTAAGGCCATGCAGGACGGTGAATATTTCAGAGTGCCGTGTTTGGCGCACTGTATGAACCTGGTTGTTCAAGATTTCTTGAAAACTGAAAACCAAGTCAAGAAGTTACTGTCTACCTGCCGAAGAATCTGCACACATTTCAGCCATTCTTTTAAGGCCCAGAAGCAGCTGAGGAGCATTCAACATGTACGTAAAGTGCCAGTCAAAGGACTCATCCAGGAGGTGGAAACACGTTGGAACTCAACCTTTTACATGCTTGAGCGTCTGTTTGAGCAGTGCATGGTAATAAATGACTTTATCTTTACAGTAGGTTCTATTGACCTGAGGCTAGAGTTGGAGGAATGGCAGCTAGTTAAAAGCCTGACAGACATGCTTCTTCCTTTTGAGGTCTTCACGCGTGAAGTCAGTAGGGAGGACTGTTCTTTGAGCAAAGCTAATCCATTGTTGCGCATGCTAGAGCACCAACTGAAGGCGGTGTCTTCAACGTTGAGAGATGATGGTGGAAAGCATGCTGCATATCTGTTGGCGGAGAACTTATTAAGCCGCCTAGTTGCCAATTAAAGGCTTCAAAAGATACATACAGAACAACATTACATTTGTGCCACTATTCTGGATCCACGGTACAAAAAGACAGTGGCCAGCAAAGCATTCATTCCTTTTGTTGAGGCAGATGTTTCAAAGTACAAACATTGGATAGCTGTGTCAGCCAGTCGGTTTGAAAAAGATCGGCAGAAAATTCAAGGATCCGTCAGAAGTCCAACTGAATCAGCAGGCGATCCAGCGTCAAGTTCCACTTTGGAATCTGTGGGCGAAGGGAGTAACTTTCCCTCACAGCTGTTAACGACACCAGCAGCAACTCTATCATCATCCTCACCTGCACCAGGCCCAGCCATAATATTGTCGGAAGCGGATTGGCTAACTCATCAAGGGTTTGTTCATTCCAGTGCTGAGAAGGCCACAGATGGTACGCAAAGTGGAGCAACCGTGGGGAACCTTGAGTTGATGGTGCAGGCCGATCTGGATGAGCCAACACAGGTCTTTGTTCATACGAACCCATTGCTGTATTGGTACAGGAAAATGGCTCTATGGCCACTGATCAGCAACCTGGCTCTAAATTATTTGTCTTGCCCACTCGCAAGTGTGTCTTCTGAACGTGTTTGCAGTGCTGCTGGTGCCATTGTAACTTCAAAAAGGTCCTGCCTCTCGGCCAAAAATGTGGAGAGGTTAACACTGATCAATAGGAATCAGCACTTGATACCACCAGATTACAAACTACATGAATGCACGCAGGAAGAAGAGGACACCGACTTAGGTGATGGAAGTTCTTCTCTGTTAGCTGACCTACTCCAGTCTCAATTCATGGAGTTGGAGGACGAGCTCTACTTCCCTGACACCGAGCCCTGAAAATGACTTCCTTTTTTTTCGTCCTCATTCACTTGTATTCCTGTGTGTCTTTCTTTGTTTTACAACTTTTACCACAACAAAACTCTAATCACCTAATCACAACAAGTCCATCAGCAGCACTGTCTTCATCTTTTATTCCTTATTGATTTGAAGGAGCCGCAGTCTGCATTCCTGAGGTTCACAAGTTCACAACTCAATCATGCTCCTTTATACTCCTCCTCCAGACTCCCCCTATCCATTTCCCTCAAGACAGGTGGATGGATTACGACGAGTCCCCTCAAGTGGGACTGAAATTATTGACTGACTACATGCTTGCTGATTGCTGACGGAGTTACTTTTGATATTGACAGGAGAGGCTGCCCTATGGGCCCTCACTTTCCGAAGAAGATGCGGACAAAAAGTAGAACAGGTAATGAATAATTGAGAAGATGGCATGCACTGGACAGCAATGGATGTCTTGCTCTGATGAAACCAATTGCTGTTTGTTTTTTGTGCATGAAATGATGATTCATATGTCTTCTTGTCTTAGTTATTATCTAATCTTTCACACAGTAATTGTAACTCATGTCAAAAACTCTTTTTTTTACCTTGTTTAATTAAAATTGTACTTCAAATTCAGGGGCCACTATATTGCATTTTACAAAATATGCAAAATGTCCTTGGAGCGGACTCACTTGCCAATATACCATGATGATTGATGAAATAATATATATTTTTTCTTTACAGTCACTCACTGGGATTGATGGATCATCAGCTTCGATTTACGGAAGAACTATGGCCAATTGGTGAGTGGCAAACAGGTAAACCAGTCTACAACAACTACTACAGCAGGACTACATGTCTGTCTATTCGTGGTATGTATTGGTCGAGGGCGAGGCAGTGTACTGTTGTTATGCCAGGCAGAGTCCACTCCAGACAGCAGTTCATGTAAAATTGAGGCTATGTGGCTTGCTGCATACAATTAGATATGCTTTGTCTGTCTGACAAAGAAACTAGGTATACTACATCAGGTTGCTTCACTCAGTGGTGCCTGCCTTGACCCTCTGCATGCCACTGCCTCAAGCTTGGGCCACACATCCGTTATGTTTGCAAAATTTGCTGTTTTTCGGTATTTCGCAAATCTCGCGAAAGTACCGAAAAATCGCAAATTCTTGAGCAGAACGGATTTTTGGCCCATGCTTGCGGCAGGGCCATGCAGACGGTCAAGGCAGGCACCACTGAGTGAAGCATCCTCCTGATGTAGCATACCTAGGCTCTTTGAAAAAGACAGACAAAGCATATCTCCGGTTTAGGGTTCAGTGCGTTTTACTAGGGTTTTTGGGTTTAAGTTGGTATGGTTCACGCTGATTCTAGGGCTCGGGCCCAATGCAGGCTCGTTCATAATGATGTTGGCAATGTTGTAGGGGGGTTGGTGTCTTTGGTCCAGAATTGGCAGAATTTTGGCCTTTTCGGGTGTTTTGTGGGCGCGTGTGTTTGGGTGAAAACTAAGTGAAAACTAGTCGTAGACCTTCTTCTTCTTCTTCTTCTTCTTCGTCTTCTTCTTCTTCTTCTTCTTCTTCTTCTTCTTCTTCTTCTTCTTCTTCTTCTTCTTCTTCTTCTTCAAAGAGTGCAGTGGTTCGATTTTGTTCTGCCTTGCTGAGATTCTTGTGAATCGCTGGAACAAGTGACTGTCCAGGTGAGTTTCAAGAGGATCAAAGTAGTGGAAGTGCTGAAAACAGCAATGTTTTGTGAACAGCGCAATTTACCATGTTTTGAATATACCAGTATTGCATGTTTTTGGGGGGCTGTTTGGGGTTGTTCTAGATTTGTGGGGGAGGGTGTGGGGGTCTGGGAGCACTGCTGGGATAGCATAATTTGTATTGGAAGTGATTTGAAGAAAATCCATGGTGGGAAAGAGGAGTTAGGGCCTAGCTGCAGAGCGCGGTTGGACCAATGTTGACAGGTTGGCTGAAAACATTCTAAGTATGAGTTATTGCATTTTTGCTTTTTGCCTATTTAGGGGTGTTCTGCTTTTTTGCAGGTGGCTGCAGGGGTCTGGGGGCATAGCTCGGAAGGTCTAATATCAGAATCAAGTGTTTTGGACCAAATCCATGGTGAAAAAGTTTTTGCTTTTTTGCTCACTTGCCTGTCTTTAGGGTGCTGTTTGGGGGGCTTACAGGTTTTTGTGGGTGGGTTTTGGGGTCTGGGAGCACTGCTGGCACAGTCTAATGTTGATTGCATTTGTTTTTCAGGAAATCCATGGTGGAAAAGGGGAGTTAGGGCCTAGCTGCACAGCGTATTTGGACTGAATTGAAGGTAGGCCCATTTTTGCTTTTTGCCTGTTTGGGGGTGTTAAACTTGTTTCCGCCTGGGTTGACGGTCTGGGAGAATTTCTGAGAAGGTCTAATACCGGATAAAAGTGGTTTGGAGAAAATCGGAGGTTATAAAGGTTTTCCATTTTCAGGAATTTCTATCACTTTAGCGTTTTTGGGGGGCTGTTTGGAGGGGTTCCTGGTGTTTGTAGGTGGGTTTTGGGGTCTTGGAGCAACGCTGGGTATGGATACTTTTGATTGCAAGAGGTTTGATGTAAATCCATGGTGGCAAAGGGGAGTTAGGGCCTAGCTGCAGAGCGCGCACGGAGTGATTTTGGAACTAGGGCTAAATATTTCGAAGTCCCCGTTTTTGTATTTTTGCTTTTTGCCTGCTTGGGGGTGTTAAACTTGTGTCCGCCTGGATTGACGGTCTGGGGGCATTGCTGTGAAGGTCTAATACCGGATAAAAGTGGTTTGGAGAAAATCGGAGGTGAAAAAGATTTTCCATTTTCAGGAATTTCGCTCACTTTAGCATTTTCGGGGGGCTGTTTGGAGGGGTTCCTGGTGTTTGTGGGTGGGTTTTGGGGTCTTGGACCAATGCTGGGTATGGATACTTTTGATTGCAAGAGGTTTGACGTAAATCCATAGTGTCAAAGGGGAGTTAGGGCCTAGCTGCAGAGCACGCACGGAGTGATTTTGGAACTAGGGCTAAATATTTCGAAGTCCCCGTTTTTGTATTTTTGCTTTTTGCCTGTTTGGGGGTGTTAAACTTGTTTCCGCCTGGATTGACGGGTCTGGGGGCATTGCTGAGAAGGTCTAATACCGGATAAAAGTGGTTTGGAGAAAATCGGAGGTGAAAAAGTTTTTCCATTTTCAGTAATTTCGCTCACTTTAGCGTTTTCGGGAGCTGTTTGGGGGGGTTCCTTGAGTTCGTGGGTGGGTTTTGGGGTCTTGGAGCAACGCTGGGTATGGACACTTTTGATTGCAAGAGGTTTGACGGAAATCCATGGTGGAAAAGGGGAGTTAGGGCCTAGTCGAAGAAAGCGTTTGACACTATTTTTAACTTAGGGTTCCTTAGGGTTAGCAGTATTGCATGTGTTTGGGGGTGTTCGAGATTCTGGGGTCTACTCTTGGAGCACTTGTCGAGAAATGTCTAATTTTGGTTGCAAGTGGTTTGAAGAAAATCCATGGTGGGAAAGTGGGGATTTGGGCCTACTTTACTTTCAAGGTACGTTTTGTCACCATTTTCCACTAGGCCTCAGACAGGTAGCAGTATTGCACATTTTTTGTGGTCTGATTAGGGGCATTCTACATTTTAGCGTCTGTGTTTAAGGGTCTGGGAGCACTGCTGGGAAGGTCTAATTTTGTTCTAAAATCGTAGTTTACACTACACCTAGGATGAGGGGAAAGATCTGCAAAATTCGCCCATGCTTATTTATCCTTCAAAAGGAGACTCAGAGTACGCCCTTTCGAAACTATTGTACTGTCGATTCTGAAACTGAAAGTGTGACTTTTTGCACTACACAGCGTACGTACCTTATATTTTTTTCTCAGTGGTGTTTTAATATCACTTCCTGTTTTTGCATCAACATTTGCAGGGCGGCTTTCACCCTGTGCAATGGAAAAAAGGATGAAGTCAGGCTTCACATTAGCGACCCGCAATTCAGCATCCGCCAGGCAGGCAGTGGACAGGGTGTCTTCTGGTCACCAACATTGATCGACGGAGCATCAGATGGAATGGAGGAGTACCGCAAATAAGAGGAATGGCTTGATGCATGCAACTTCCCAAATTCAACAGGACAAGTACAACAACATACAGTAACAGTATCCATTCATTTCTACTTATCTTTTAAGTAATGTTATTTCTGTGAACTTCTATGAGTGTGACTCTGCATTTCTTCTCTCTCTGCTTCTAAATTCATCCCTCCAGCCATTGTATAGTTTTACTTTGCTATTTTTCAAACTAATTTAATGAACAAAGTGTTTCTCTGAGTGCTGAGATAGGCACAAACGCATAATTACTGCAGGCCTGTACTGTCGCATTCTTGCATTCATTAGAAAGTACTACTTAGTTTAAGTAACCTAACCATCCATTGAGCAATCAACTTCATCCCTGCAGAAGTGCATACACTTCCTTTATGTCCCTTAAAATATTTAAGGATATCTTCGTATCCAAAGATTTGTTTATCTTCATTTGTTGTTTCTCCATGCTGTGTTTTGTTTGCCTCTCTCAACAAAACTTTCCCAAAAAAAAACATTCCCATCCAATTTCCAAACCCTAACCCTCTTCGCACGGGCTGTGTGGTTTTCTTTGATGTGTGAGTAAATGAGAGCAATAATTCCACACACTTGCTGGGGAGGAAATGGTCATAGCAACTGAAAATGAACTACATTTCAAGGCTGGTGAAGGAATCAAAGGATATATTCTTACTCAGCTTGACACCAACCCATGACTATTGGCAAATCAAAGCGGATTTTCATGGGTGCCATCAACTGGATTGATCATGAAGAACATCCTCCTCCTACACGTGGCAAATGACTACGCTGCTGTGTCCTTCACCTTCAGTTCTATCTCTTGTATTAGTAGCCAATGTCAAATTCCACACAAGTAGTACTTATAATTTCAATACTTTAGCATTTGAAAGGCTACATTTTGGCACTCTTCTAGTGTACTGTCACGTGCTATAGTATCTATCGTACCGTTCTAATGCTCCGCTCAGGCCAATCAAGGTTTCAATTTCTTTTTTTTCATATGCTGCAACTGCCACTGTGTACCACCACTAGTACCCCGCAATGATGCCATTTCAACTGCCCAGGATTGCCATTCTTAATCGCCATTTGCCATGCAGCCAGCCCTGTGCCTAGCCCTATTTTCAAACACAAATTACAGGTAAAATAAGCGTTTGGGGGGAGGAAGAATAATGGAGTAGTATGAGAGACGAGAGACTGGTGGTAGTACTAGTAAAGTCCTAGGACAATTGAATTCACTGACTGTGAGAGGCACCTACTTTTGTAAACATTTGGCCAATTACTTACACAATCTAAATCAAGAAGCCACTTAAGGTTCAGGAAAACAAACTTACAGTTAACGCCCCCACTCCAGCCTCAACTGCAGTAAAAACACGTATGCTATGTTTAAGTTGAAACTAATAATTATTTATATCCCTAACAAAAATAAACTATCCCGCAAGACCTGACCCACCCCCCCCTGGCTAACCCCAACGAATGTCCATGAAATAAAAAGTCCCCAAAGTCCAAAAAACCCAACTCCCAATTCCCACCCCCCAAAAGTCTTTAAAAAAGGGGCAAGGGACAGTCTCTCCTTCTCTAATGCCGCCGGAGGTGTACTTTTTGGGCCAGGTGGTCATGCTCCTTGCGGAGGTTCTTGAGCAGGATTCTCAGTTTCTTCTGCTCCTGCTCAAGGTAGGACACCCTGGGGGTTAGGCGGTGCACGCGTGCCTTGCACCTGCTGTGGGGGGCAGCTGATTTTCTTGCTGCTTGGCGGTGGTGGGTGGCTGCGGTACCACGGCTCCGTACCGCTGGAGGCCTGCACTGACTGGCTGACCCAGGGAGTGCAGAGGAGGATGCAACTGTCCCTGTGGATTTTGTGGTGGTCTGCGACTGCGTGTCCTCCTCCTCCTGGGCTACCAGCCGCCGATATTCGGCGACAGTCGCCTCCAGTTTCCATTGCCAGGCCCGTCTAGCCATCTCCTTCCTTGACAGTTTGGAAGGAGCATCTATATGAAGAAAGAAAAACATAGTCTGTAACTAATGCTCTTTAAGATTAACACAAAATAATTCAGCAGAAAGTTGTGTCACAGTAGAACTAGCAACTTCAAAGCACAGTACATAACATTTGTGGCCTGTATCTATCTAACCTCTTACTTCTTCAGCCTTGCTCTAACATTAGTGGGAGTTTCAGGAATCAATTCTATGAGCACTATGGACTCCGTACATTAGAGTCGACTATGACAGTACACCAGTCTTATTCTTCTTCTTCTCTCTTCTTTAGCGAAATTGGTACATAAACTTCTGGAAGCCGGCATAATGCCAGCGCAGTCAACTTGCATGCCATGATGGCACAGGCTTGCGTTACTGTACCAGTCCAGTACATGCAGGTGGTGAAGCTCTTACTTTTCTATTACGGGTGGCACTGAGAATACTCTGTTACAAGGGCTACTGATTAATTAATTTAACTTTCACCCTACAGTGCCAATGACTACTAGAAAAGGAAAATGAAGAAGATAAATAATATGATTATCTATCCCTTCACAGGATATGTATTTGATTACATATGGGATGACTTTAGGTGCTTTTTTTTATTGAGTGAACACTGATAGCCACACATGAATGACAGAGTTGTACTAAAATTATTAACAGAGGTAGTAAGTGGCCCCCGTAATCGCCGGATATATGCTGTGCTTGCAATACAAAGTACTGCTACTATTCATGGTAGTATTCGGAAAAATAAATACTTTTTTTCTTGCCTTTCCTACACTGGAATGGACATGCGGGTGCGGTGTTACATGCTCTTCAAAGTAACACTTAATTCATCCAGTGACCGTCTACTCTCTCTACATACACATATGCTATCTATGAGTCAGATAGTACCATGATCCAGGCATCCATCCATTCAAAGTAAATGTCAATCATTCATCTTAATGTCTCAAGTGAACAAACCTTACTTTTTCTCACGAGAAAAGAACATTTTCATTTTATTTTGGAAACCGCAAGCCATGCATCCGTGCTTGACTTGCTTTTGAATTTCAACCAAAGGATATATTGAGCACACATAGAGTTTCTGTTTCATCCACCCAGGCAGTCCTCTTTCCTTTCTCCTTCCACCCATCCTTGCTTCATCCTTCAACCGGACATGCATCATATTCCCAGCCACCTCGGGTAGCATTCAAAAACACATATTATTCTTGCCAGTCATCATTACTTTTAACTCGCTCGTCCTTCCACACTTACTTACACCCTTCTTTCCCTTTTCGTTCATACCATCCATTAAGTTCATCTCTGATCTGAATTGGATTCTCGAAAAAACTTTCACAGCTGAGTTGAAGTCAATTTAGAGGAGGCTACTACCTGGTTAATAAAAACTTAGTTCTAAATTTGTAAGTCTTCTTAACAGTATAGTATACTTGTACTGTACAACATATACTACACCCGTGCAGAGAGCACACTCTGCAGTCTGCTATCTCAATAGGTAAGGAATAGAATAGCTTACCACTGTCCGCCACTACCGTGGCATCCCCCACAGCAGCTTCTGCTGGCTGTTGCACCGCCTCCACCCCAGGAGTGCCCACCTCCGCGCTGGCCCCCGGCACCGGTGGATGGTTGTGCCGATGTTCCGCCCAGAAAATACATTTCAGATTCTTAGATGCCATATACACCACTCCCTAGTATTTTGTCTAGGAATGAAAAAATGTCACTATAACTACACAAACAAATGTAATAATTTATGACTGTCTAGTCAAAACTAAAAATTTTACTTTTTTTCAGGGAAGGGTGTTGTCATGCTACACTTTTTGGCACAACTGATGAATGCTTGCTTTTTAACATGCACCGTTTTTCTCATAACAGACAGAAGCTTCCCTTCTCAGAACAAGAGCAACATCAGATCATCATCAGTAGGACGGAGTCAGCAACGATTCAGCACCACAAAGAAGATTTGAAGTTCCAACCAGGTGAGGGCTCGCCCACAATTAATGTGTGAGATCACTAAGCACTTTTCCATTTTCAATCCACCGTTTATGTTGTATGATGAACTTGATTTTAATAAATATTTTTACTTTTAATAAAGCTTTAAAACTTACATAGACTCTGTGGTTTTTAGTCATGAGTGAGTGAGCGAAAGGGTTTGCAATTTGAAAGCATGAGTCCGTGGCTCTGAAAGTTCAGGACTCTGGCTCCGTAGTCTTATGTCCTGGGTTGGATAATCATCATTGGGATCAATCAAAGATGAATTAGGGAGCTAAATGACTCTGTCACACTAGCTAGTCAGTAAGGAAACTGGGGGTTCAAATTCTGTTATGACTGAGGTATGTGGAAAGTCTAACTGCGCCTATTATAATTGATAAACAATGCACTATTTAGTGTCCATAGTTCTGTTTGTGCAGAATTGTCCCTGCAACAATAGTAGTATGGGTTTTCCTCCTATCCAATCAAAAAGTGAACTAGTATCTTATTCTTTCTTGGTGGTCATTGACAGTTTATTGTTGGGAATTGTCAAAGCATAAAAATTTAGAAGACTTCAAAAGACATTATGGACAACCCAGAGGACTGCACTCAGTGCATAGAGCTATTGCTGAATAGAATGGGAGTTTTGTTTAACACCTTTTGCCAACTGTGTAAGCTTAGTTAGCTACACACACAGACTAATAATAATAATCTAGTACTACCACGGGGAGTCATAGTAGAGGCAGGATAACAATTTAGAAACAGTCTACAAGAAGATCAAAGACGATGTAGGAAAAATCGAATGTGGAACGTTAGTAAAAAAATAGGTACTCTAAAAGATAGGGAAGAATAATTATTAATATTAACATGAAAACTTACTGGGGCCAGCAGAGGAGCCCTCGCCTGACCGATCCTGGCCTTCATGGTCCTCGTCCGCCAGCGCCGCTACCTCCTCCACTGTCCTCTTGCCCCTGGGGGGAGCTGATGTACAACATGAAAGAAAGACCCAAACATGGATGATTGTTGTCAACCAAATCAAACATTTCAAAAGAACAATAACAATTTTTTTCGGGGAAATAGCAAATAGACAACAATTGCACTACATTTATTGACCTATCTGATGTGGCCTACTAGGATATTAGTATTGCTGGATTTGCGGACCGTCGACTTGGAAAGTTATGTAACTCACTAAACAAACTACAAAAAGGTTCAACTAGGACTGGCAGGCAGCACTACGCAGCACGCGAAGTGACAGACAAAGTCCATCGTGATTGAAGACCAGTGAGAACACTAAAAAGTAAGTTTCCTACTACATAACCAGTCATTAGAATACTCAAACTATCAATCCACCACCACTATCTCTTCTTAGTGGCAGGTGTACAAAGGAAGGACTGGACTTTAGTCTCTAGGGGCAGATTTACAAGCCCCTTGCGGTTCTTTTGCTCAATCGTTGCATCACTTTTGTGACGCAGCGGCAGCGCTAAAGAGGCGGCATGGTGCGGGGTATTTTTGCAACATGACGCATCAGGGAGATGCATCACGTTGTAAAGCCCTGCTCCATCAGGGGGCTTTCGGCGCAAGGGAGTGCGTTCCTGCGCAGGAACGCATCCTAAAAGTGGCTGAGTGAAATCTACAAGATTTCACTCAGTCACTTTTAGGCCAATGCAGCGTCACTCAGTCAAAACCCTGTGCCTGCTTGAAGCAGACATACGGCTTGACGCAGCATTGGGGAGATAGGGCACCCCGGAGCATTGCTGGAGCTCCGTCGTGGTTGCGACGCAACTCCAGCAATGCACTGCCTTTAGGGCACAGATGCGTGACGCTTCTGTGTCGTTTTTGCCCCATGGTGCGCCGCATTGTAAATGCGGTACACCATGGGTGGTGGAGGCGTGGCACACAATTACTGGTGCATGCCTGCTAATTTGCAGGGAAGCGCCAGTAATTGTAAATCTGCCCCTTAGTGTCTAGCATTACGCAGTTCGGTAAAGTACACTCATACATAATTACTCAGGCCAATGAAATGAGCAAAGAAAATCGAAAACAAATAAGCATAGTAGCACCGCCACTGAGCAGGAGAGCAGTCCACCTGAAATGCAATCACAGAACATTTAGAAGCATAATTTCCCTACAATCTAATCGGCAGCATTATTGCTCTTCAAAAAAAACAAAAATTTGCAATAAGATAACACATAGAGCAGGAGAAAACAGAGTAGTGATTAAATAGCTACTACTACTCACCAAGCCCGGGGATCTCGACGCCTAGCAGGTCGAGCAGGTCGCGTTCTCGGTCCAGGAGGTCGGACCACTGGTGCTTGGCCTGGTTGTAGGTGCGCCGGACCCTAGAGTGTTGATACATGGCCTGGCACACCTTCTCCCACCGCTTCCAACACTCCCGGAGCCCGTATCCGCTTGCGATCCTGCCGCCTGCCGCGATGGTCTTGGTAGGCGGCGCTGCACATAGTAAACCAGTGCGGCCACCTCCTCCGCGCTAAAGATCTCCCGGGCTGTGACTAGCTCCCCCGCAATCGCCCGCATGGGAGCCGGGTACAGGGTGCGGGACCCTTCCCCTTCTCCTTCCCCGCTCCCTTTGCCATGGTCCTGTATAGCAGAAAGAAAAAAAAAGGAAAGAATAGGGAAAAAGTAAAGTAAAAAAAAAGTTTAAAAAAGTAGCTTTAAAAGTAACGAAAAGTTGAGAAAAACACAAAATATAGATCTAGAAAAAAAGAGGGATAGATATAGAGTAGAAAAGATAACAAAAACGTCAAAAGAAACAAAGGATTGCACAGATGAAAGGAGGATTAGAAAGCATGCACAGAACCCTAGCAATGAATGAAAAACAAGATGGCCGCGCACATTGAGGACCGCGTGGGTAAGTTTGCGCAATTTTTCCCATGCGAGTACTCAAAAACAAGTGCGAACTGGTAATAGCACGCCGCACACAGCGCGACATTGTCAATAGCAGCCGGAAACGGAAATACGCAACGCGCACAAGATGGCTTCCCATGTACGACCGCATGGGCAACCTCGCGGTTGGTGCGCTGCAAGCGGTCCGCGAATAAGCAAAAAAACGGGCGAACACGCAAAAAAAAGAAATCCGCAAATTCACACGAATTTGCGGATTGCAAGTTTGATTTTGAGCAAATTCGCGCCCCGCAAATCTCGCGAAATTGCAGAAAAACGAATTTTGCAAAACTGAAAGCACTTAGCAGGTGCAAAAGTTCAAGCCTACTTGCAACTATTCTCTGACCCTGCTCTGACCCTCAAAGCAGGGTCAGAGAATAGTTACAAGTATGGCACAAAGCTCCTGTAAAAAAAAATAAACTGCAACAGGAAGCACTCACAGCTAAGGAAGCAGGTGCCAGACTTAAAGCTCAAATTCAGTGAAAAATTGACCAGCCCCAAATGAATTCATCTCAGTTGAGGCTGGGAACGTGTGCTTTGCTTTCCCTCCATATTCTACAGTGGTGAACAAGAGGGAGGTAGTGGTGAACCAGAGGGTGCTGTGATAAACCAGAGGGGACAGTGATGATCCAGAGGGTGGCAGTGATGAACCAGAGGGTGGCAGTGATGAACCAGAGGGTGGCAGTGGTGAACCAGAGGGTTATGAACCAGAGGATAGCAGTGATAAACCAGAGGGTGGCAGTCTTGAACCAGAGGGTGGCTGTGATCAACCAGAGGGTGGCAGTGATGTCCCGGAGGGTGGCACTGGTGAACCAGAGGGTGGCAGTGATGATCTAGAGGGTGGCAGTGGCAAACCAGAGGGTGGCAGGGATGAACCAGAGGGTGGCAGGGATGAACCAGAGGGTGGCAGTGGCGAACCAGAGAGTGGCAGTGGTAAACCAGAGGGTGCTGTGATGAACCAGAGGGTGGCAGTGGTGACCCAGAGAGTGGCAGTGGTGAACCAGAGGGGGCTGTGAAGAACCAGAGGGTGGCAGTGATGAACCAGAGGGTGGCAGTGGTGAACCAGACGGTGATGAACCAGAAGATAGCAGTGATGAACCAGAGGGTGGCAGTCTTGAACAAGAGGGTGGCAGTGATCTACCACAGGGTGGCAGCCTTGAGCCAGAGGGTGGCAGTGACCAACCAGAGGGTGACAGTGATGAACCAGAGGGTGGCAGTGATGATACAAAGAGTGGCAGTGGCGAACCAGAGGGTGGTAGTGATCAACCAGAGGGTGGCAGTAATGAACCAGAGGGTGGCAGTGATGAACCAGAGGGTGGCAGTGGTGAACCACAAGGTGATGAAACAGAGGATAGAAGTGATGAACCAGAGGGTGGCAGCCTTGAACCAGAGGGTGGCAGTGATCAAACAGAGGGTGGCAGTGAGGCACTGGTGAGCCAGAGGGTGGCAGTGATGATCCAGAGGGTAGCAGTGGCAAACCAGAGGGTGGCAGTGATGAACCAGAGGGTGGCAGGGATGAACCAGTGGAAGGCAGTGATCAACCAGAGGGTGGCATCCTTGAACCAGAGGGTGGCAGTGATCAACCAGAGGGTGGCAGTGATGATCCAGGGGGTGGCAGTGGCGAACCAGAGGGTGGCAGTAATGAACCAGAGGGTGGCAGTGATGAACCGGAGGGTGGCAGTGGTGAACCACAAGGTGATGAAACAGAGGATAGCAATGAAGAACCAGAGGGTGGCAGCAGTGAATCAGAGGGTGGCCGTGATCAACCGGAGGGTGGCATTGATGAACCAGAGGGTGGCACTGGTGAACCAGAGGGTGGCAGTGATGATCCAGAGGGTGGCAGTGGCAAACCAGAGGGTGGCAGTGATGAACCAGAGGGTGGCACTGGTGAACCAGAGGGTGGCAGTGATGATCCAGAGGGTCCCAGTGGCAAACCAGAGGGTGGCAGTGATGAACCAGAGGGTGGCAGTGATAATCCAGAGGGTGGCATTGGTGAACCGGAGGGTGGCAGTGCGGAACCAGAGGGTGGCAGTGATGAACAAGAGGGTGGCAGGGATGAACCTGAGGATGGCAGTGATCAACCAGAGTGTGGCAGCCTTGAATCAGAGGGTGGCAGTGATCAACCAGAGGGTGGCAGTGATCAACCAGAGGGTGGCACTGGTGAACCAGAGGGTGGCAGTGATGATCCAGAGAGTGGCAGTGGCAAACCAGAGGGTGGCAGTGGTGAACCAGAGAGTGACAGTGGTGAACCAGAGGGTGGCTGTGATGAACCAGAGGGTGGCAGTGGTGAACCAGATGGTGGCAGTGGTAAACAAGAGGGTGCTGTGATGAACCAGAGGGTGGCAGTGATGAACCAGAGGGTGGCAGTGATGAACCAGAGGGTGGCAGTGGTGAACCAGAGGGTGACAGTGGTGAACCAGAGGGTTTTGAACCCGAGGGTGGCAGTGATCAACCAGAGGGTGGCACTGGTGAACCAGAGGGTGGCAGTTCGGACCCAGAGGGTGGCAGTGATGAACCAGATGGTGGCAGGGATGAACCAGAGGATGGCAGTGATCAACCACAGGGTGGCAGCCTTGAACCAGAGGGTGGCAGTGTTCAACAAAAGGGTGGCAGTGATGAACCAGAGGGTGGCAGTGATGATCCACAGGATGGCGGCGGCAAACCAGAGGGTGGCAGTAATGAACCAGAAGGTGGCAGTGATGAGCCAGTGGGTGGCAGTGGTGAACCACAAGCTGATGAAACTGAGGATAGCAGTGATGAACGAGAGGGTGGCAGCCTTGAACCAGAGGGTGGCAGTGATCAACCAGAGGATGGCAGTGATGAACCAGAGGGTGGCAATGGTGAACCAGAGGGTGGCAGTGTTGATCCAGAGGGTGGCAGTGGAAAACCAGAGGGTGACCGTGATGAACCAGAGGGTGGCAGCGATGAACCAGAGGATGGCAGTGATAAACCAGAGGGTGGCAGCCTTGAACCAGAGGGTGGCAGTGATCAACCAGAGGGTGGCAGTAATGAACCAGAGTGTGGCAGTGATGATCCAGATAGTGGCAGGGGCGAACCAGAGGGTGGCAGTAATGAACCAGAGGGTGACAGTGATGAACCAGAGGGTGGCAGTGGTGAACCACAAGGTGATGAACCAGAGGATAGCCATGATGAACCAGAGGGTGGCAGCCTTGAACCAGAGGGTGGCAGTGATCAGCCAGAGGGTGGCAGTGAGGAACCAGAGGGTGGCAGTGCAGAACAAGAGGGTGGCAGTGCTGAACCAGAGGGTGGCAGGGATGAACCAGAGGATGGCAGGGATCAACCACAGGGTGGCAGCCTTGAACCAGAGGGTGGCAGTGATCAACCAGAGGGTGGCAGTGATGATCCAGAGGGTGTCAGTGGTGAACCAGAGGGTGGCAGTAATGAACCAGAGGGTGGCAGTGATGAACCAGATGGTGGCAGCCTTGAACCAGAGGGTGGCAGTGATCAACCAGAGGGTGACAGTGATCAACCAGAGGGTGGCACTGGTGAACCAGAGGGTGGCAGTGATGATCCAGAGGGTGGCAGTGGCAAACCAGAGGGTGACCGTGATGAACCAGAGGGATGGCAGGGATGAACCAGAGGATGGTAGTGATCAACCAGAGGGTGGCGGCCTTGAACCAGAGGGTGATAGTGATCAACCAGAGGGTGGCAGTAATGAACCAGAGTGTGGCAGTGATGATCCAGAGGGTGGCAGGGGTGAACCAGAGGGTGGCAGTAAGGAACCAGAGGGTGGCAGTGATGAACCAGAGGGTGGCAGTAGTGAACCACAAGGTGATGAACCAGAGGATAGCCATGATAAACCAGAGGGTGGCAGCCTTAAACCAGAGGGTGGCAGTGATGAACCAGAGGGTGGCAGTGATGAACCAGAGGGTGGCACTGGTGAACCAGCGGGTGGCAGTGATGATCCAGAGGGTGGCACTGGCAAACCAGAGGGTGGCAGTGATGAACCAGAGGGTGGCACTGGTGAAAAAGAGGGTGGCAGTGATGGACCAGAGGGTGGCAGTGGCAAACCAGAGGGTGGCAGTGATCAACCAGAGGGTGGCAGTGCGGTTCCAGAGGGTGGCATCGATGAACCAGAGGGTGGCAGGAATGAACGAGAGGATGGCAGTGATCAACCAGAGTGTGGTAGCCTTGAATCAGAGGGTGGCAGTGATCAACCAGAGGGTGGCAGTGATGAACCAGAGGGTGGCAGTGGTGAACCAGGGGGTGGCAGTGGTGAACCAGAGAGAGACAGTGGTGAACCAGAGAGTGGCAGTGGTGAACCAGAGGGTGCTGTGATGAACCAGAGGGTGGCAATGGTGAACCAGAGGGTGGCAGTGGTGAACCAGAGAGCGCTGTGATGAACCAGAGGGTGGCAGTGATAAACCAGAGGGTGGCAGTGGTGAACCAGAGGGTGAGGAGCCAGAGGATAGCAGTGATGAACCAGAGGGTGGCAGTTTCGAACCAGAGGGTGGCAGTGATCAGCCAGAGGGTGGCAGTGATGAACCAGAGGGTGGCAGTGCAGAACAAGAGGGTGGCAGTGATGAACCAGAGGGTGGCAGGGATGAACCAGAGGATGGCAGGGATCAACCACAGGGTGGCAGCCTTGAACCAGAGGGTGGCAGTAATGAACCAGAGGGTGGCAGTGATGAACCAGATGGTGGCCGTGGTGAACCACAAGGTGATGAAACTGAGGATAGCAGTGATGAACCAGAGGGTGGCAGCCTTGAACCAGAGGGTGGCAGTGATCAACCAGAGGGTGACAGTGATCAACCAGAGGATGGCACTGGTGAACCAGAGGGTGGCAGTGATGATCCAGAGGGTGGCTGTGCAAACCAGACGGTGGCAGTGATGAACCAGAGGGTGGCAGGGATGAACCGGAGGATGCCAGTGATCAACCAGAGGGTGGCAGCCTTGAACCAGAGGGTGGCAGTGATCAACCAGAGGGTGGCAGTGGTGAACCAGAGGGTGGCAGTGGTGAACCAGAGAGTGCTGTGATGAACCAGAGGGTGGCAGTGATGAACCAGAGGGTGGCAGTGGTGAACCAGAGAGTGAGGAACCAGAGGATAGCAGTGATGAACCAGAGGGTGGCAGTCTTGAACCAGAGGGTGGCAGTGATCAGCCAGAGGGTGGCAGTGATGAACCAGAGGGAGGCAGTGCAGAACAAGAGGGTGGCAGTGATGAACCAGAGGGTGGCAGGGATGAACCAGAGGATGGCAGGGATCAACCAGAGTGTGGTAGCCTTGAATCAGAGGGTGGCAGTGATAAACCAGAGGGTGGCAGTGATGAACCAGAGGGTGGCACTGGTGAACCAGGGGGTGGCAGTGGTGAACCAGAGAGAGACAGTGGTGAACCAGAGAGTGGCAGTGGCGAACCAGAGGGTGGCAGTAATGAACCAGAGGGTGGCAGTGATGAACCGGAGGGTGGCAGTGGTGAACCACAAGGTGATGAAACAGAGGATAGCAGTGATGAACCAGAGGGTGGCAGCAGTGAACCAGAGGGTGGCCGTGATCAACCGGAGGGTGGCATTGATGAACCAGAGGGTGGCACTGGTGAACCAGAGGGTGGCAGTGATGATCCAGAGGGTGGCAGTGGCAAACCAGAGGGTGGCAGTGATGAACCAGAGGGTGGCAGTGATAATCCAGAGGGTGGCACTGGTGAACCGGAGGGTGGCAGTGCGGAACCAGAGAGTGGCAGTGGCAAACCAGGGGGTGGCAGTGGTGAACCAGAGAGTGACAGTGGTGAACCAGAGAGTGGCAGTGGTGAAACAGAGGCTGCTGTGATGAACCAGAGGGTGGCAGTGGTGAACCAGATGGTGGCAGTGGTAAACAAGAGGGTGCTGTGATGAACCAGAGGGTGGCAGTGATGAACCAGAGGGTGGCAGTGGTGAACCAAAGGGTGACAGTGGTGAACCAGAGGGTGGCAGTTTTTAACCCGAGGGTGGCAGTGATCAACCAGAGGGTGGCAGTCATGAACCAGAGGGTGGCACTGGTGAACCAGAGGGTGGCAGTGCGGACCCAGAGGATGGCAGTGATGAACCAGAGGGTGGCAGGGATGAACCAGAGGATGGCAGGGATCAACCACAGGGTGGCAGCCTTGAACCAGAGGGTGGCAGTGATCAACAAGAGGGTGGCAGTGATGAACCAGAGGGTGGCAGTGATGATCCACAGGATGGCGGCGGCAAACCAGAGGGTGGCAGTAATGAACCAGAAGGTGGCAGTGATGAACCAGTGGGTGGCAGTGGTGAACCACAAGGTGATGAAACTGAGGATAGCAGTGATGAAACAGAGGGTGGCAGCCTTGAACCAGAGGGTGGCAATTATCAACCAGAGGATGGCAGTGATGAACCAGAGGGTGGCACTGGTGAACCAGAGGGTGGCAGTGTTGATCAAGAGGGTTGCAGTGGCAAACCAGAGGGTGACTGTGATGAACCAGAGGGTGGCAGGGATGAACCAGAGGATGGCAGTGATCAACCAGAGGGTGGCAGCCTAGAGCCAGAGGGTGGCAGTGATCAACCAGAGGGTGGCAGTAATGAACCAGCGTGTGGCAGTGATGATCCAGAGGGTGGCAGTGGCGAACCAGAGGGTGGCAGTAATGAACCAGAGGGTGACAGTGATGAACCAGAGGGTGGCAGTGATGAACCACAAGGTGATGAACCAGAGGATAGCCATGATGAACCAGAGGGTGGCAGCCTTGAACCAGAGGGTGGCAGTGATCAGCAAGAGGGTGGCAGTGAGGAACCAGAGGGTGGCAGTGCAGAACAAGAGGGTGGCAGTGCTGAACCAGACGGTGGCAGGGATGAACCAGAGGATGGCAGGGATCAACCACAGGGTGGCAGCCTTGATCCAGAGGGTGGCAGTGATCAACCAGAGGGTGGCAGTGATGATCCAGAGGGTGTCAGTGGTGAACCAGACTGTGGCAGTAATGAACCAGAGGGTGGCAGTGATGAACCAGATGGTGGCCGTGGTGAACCACAAGGTTATGAAACTGAGGAATCAGAGGGTGGCAGGGATGAACCAGAGGATGGCAGTGATCAACCAGAGGGTGGCAGCCTTGAACCAGAGGGTGGCAGTGATCAACCAGAGGGTGGCAGTAATGAACCAGAGTGTGGCAGTGATGATCCAGAGGGTGGCAGGGGTGAACCAGAGGGTGGCAGTAAGGAACCAGAGGGTGGCAGTGATGAACCAGAGTGTGGCAGTAGTGAACCACAAGGTGATGAACCAGAGGATAGCCATGATAAACCAGAGGGTGGCAGCCTTGAACCAGAGGGTGGCAGTGATGAACCAGAGGGTGGCAGTGATGAACCAGAGGGTGGCACTAGTGAACCAGTGGGTGTCAGTGATGATCCAGAGGGTGGCACTGGCAAACCAGAGGGTGGCAGTGATGAACCAGAGGGTGGCACTGGTGAACAAGAGGGTGGCAGTGATGAACCAGAGGGTGGCAGTGGCAAACCAGAGGGTGGCAGTGATCAACCAGAGGGTGGCAGTGCGGAACCAGAGGGTGGCATCGATGAACCAGAGGTTGGCAGGAATGAACGAGAGGATGGCAGTGATCACCCAGAGTGTGGTATACTTGAATCAGAGGGTGGAAGTGATCAACCAGAGGGTGGCAGTGATGAACCAGAGGGTGGCACTGGTGAACCAGAGGGTGGCAGTGGTGAACCAGAGAGAGACAGTGGTGAACCAGAGAGTGGCAGTGGTGAACCAGAGGGTGCTGTGATGAACCAGAGGGTGGCAGTGGTGAACCAGAGGGTGGCAGTGGTGAACCAGAGAGTGCTGTGATGAACCAGAGGGTGGCAGTGATGAACCGGAGGGTGGCAGTGGTGAACCAGAGGGTGAGGAGCCAGAGGATAGCAGTGATGAACCAGAGGGTGGCAGTTTCGAACCAGAGGGTGGCAGTGATCAGCCAGAGGGTGGCAGTGATGAACCAGAGGGTGGCAGTGCCAGAGGGTGGCAGTGATGAACCAGATGGTGGCCGTGGTGAACCACAAGGTGATGAAACTGAGGATAGCAGTGATGAACCAGAGGGTGGCAGCCTTGAACCAGAGGGTGGCAGTGATCAACCAGAGGGTGACAGTGATCAACCAGAGGGTGGCACTGGTGAACCAGAGGGTGGCAGTGATGATCCAGAGGGTGGCAGTGGCAAACCAGACGGTGGCAGTGATGAACCAGAGGGTGGCAGCCTTGAACCAGAGGGTGGCAGTGATCAACCAGAGGGTGGCAGTTGTGAACAAGAGGGTGGCAGTGGTGAACCAGAGAGTGCTGTGATGAACCAGAGGGTGGCAGTGATGAACCAGAGGGTGGCAGTGGTGAACCAGAGGGTGAGGAACCAGAGGATAGCAGTGATGAACCAGAGGGTGGCAGTCTTGAACCAGAGGGTGGCAGTGAGCAGCCAGAGGGTGGCAGTGATGAACCAGAGGGAGGCAGTGCAGAACAAGAGGGTGGCAGTGATGAACCAGAGGGTGGCAGGGATGAACCAGGGGATGGCAGGGATCAACCACAGGGTGGCAGCCTTGAACCAGAGGGTGGCAGTGATCAACCAGAGGGTGGCAGTGATGAACCAGATGGTGGCAGTGATGATCCAGAGGGTGTCAGTGGTGAACCAGAGGGTGGCAGTAATGAACCAGAGGGTGGCAGTGATGAACCAGATGGTGGCAGTGGTGAACCACAAGGTGATGAAACTGAGGATAGCAGTGATGAACCAGAGGGTGGCAGCCTTGAACCAGAGGGTGGCAGTGATCAACCAGAGGGTGACAGTGATAAACCAGAGGGTGGCACTGGTGAACCAGAGGGTGGCAGTGATGATCCAGAGTGTGGCAGTGGCAAACCAGACGGTGGCAGTGATGAACCAGAGGGTGGCAGGGATGAACCAGAGGATGGCAGTGATGAACCAGAGGGTGGAAGCCTTGAACCAGAGGGTGGCAGTGATCAACAAGAGGGTGGCAGTGATGAACCAGAGGGTGGCAGTGATGATCCAGAGGGTGGCAGAGGTGAACCAGAGGGGGGCAGTAATGAACCAGAGGGTGGCAGTGATGAACCAGAGGGTGGCAGTGGTGAACCGCAAGGTGATGAACCAGAGGACAGCTGTGATGAACCAGAGGGTGGCAGCCTTGAACCAGAGGGTGGCAGTGCTGAACCAGAGGGTGGCAGTGATGAACCAGAGGGTGGCACTGGTGAACCAGAGGGTGGCAGTGATGAACCAGAGGGTGGCACTGGTGAACCAGACGGTGGCAGTGATGATCCAGAGGGTGGCAATGGCAAACCAGAGGGTGGCAGTGTTGAACCAGAGGGTGGCAGTGATAATCCAGAGGGTGGCACTGGTGAACCAGAGGGTGGCAGTGCGGAACCAGAGGGTGGCAGTGATGAACCAGAGGGTGGCAGGGATGAACCAGAGGATGGCAGTGGTCAACCAGAGGGTGGCAGCCTTGAATCAGAGGGTGAGAGTGATGAACCAGAGGGTGGCAGTAATGAACCAGGGGGTGGCACTGGTGAACCAAAGGGTGTCAGTGATGATCCAGAGGGTGGCAGTGGCAAACCAGAGGGTGGCAGTGATAAACCAGAGGGTGGCATTGATTATCCAGAGGGTGGCAGTGGCGAACCAGAGGGTGGCAGTGGCGAACCAGAGGGTGGCAGTAATGAACCAGAGGGTGGCAGTGATGAACCTGAGGGTGGCAGTGGTGAACCACAAAGTGATGAACCAGAGGATAGCAGTGATGAACCAGAGGGTGGCAGCCTTCAACCAGAGGGTGACAGTGATAAACCAGAGGGTGGCAGTGATGAACCAGAGGGTGGCACTGGTGAACCAAAGGGTGGCAATGATGATCCAGAGGGTAGCAGTGGCAAACCAGAGGGTGGCAGTAATGAACCAGAGGGTGGCAGTGATGATCCAGAGGGTGGTAGTGGAAAACCAGAGGGTGGCAGTAATGAACCAGAGTGTGGCAGTGATGAACCATAGGGTGGCAGTGGTGAACCACAAGGTGATGAACCAAAGGATAGCAGTGATGAACCAGAGGGTGGCGGTGGTGAATCAGAGGGTGGCAGTGATGATCCAGAGGGTGGCAGTGGCAAACCAGAGGGTGGCATTGGTGAACCAGAGGGTGACAGTGATGAACCGGAGGGTGGCTGTGATGAACCACAGGGTCGCAAACAGGCTATACACATAGAAACAACATGGTCGCGACCGTTGCGACCACAAAAGTAAGTTCGCGTTCCCGAACTTGTAAAAAACCCTTGCGAACTGGCAAAAACAGCAAATTTGCACGAATTCGCTAATTGCGAGTTCGCTTTCGCACAAATTCACTGATCGCAAATTCGCTAATTTCGCCCATGCTTACTTATCACGAGAGACGTCAGTGCTGCATCTTTGAGCCCAGGACCGACCCTGAAAAGTAAATGTAACCATACCTACAGTAACTTGAATTTCCTTCCCTAGGCAAACATTGACCTGTTTTACTTGGAAATTCTTCTAAGTGTGGAGTTTTGGAATTTTGAGAAATTCCTCTAAAATCAGCCCAAGTACGAATTACAATTTACTCACCTGTTATCAGGAGAGACCTCATTGCTGCATCTTTTAGCCCACTACTGATCCTGAAAAGTAATTCTAATCGTATTTACAGTAACTTCAATTTCCTTCCATAGGCTAACATTGACTGGTTTCACTTGGAAATTTTTTTAAGTGTGGAGTTTAGGAACTTTAAAAAATTCCTCAAAAATCAGCGGAACTACGAATTCCGATTTACTCACTGATTTTCAGGAGCGACCTCTGTGCTGCATCTTTTAGCTCACTACTGTTCCTGAAAAGTAAATTTAACTGTACTTACCAGTAACTTGAATTTTCTTCCATAGGATATCATTGCCTGCTATATAAAATATATATAAATTTAAAAAATATATATGAAAAAAAATATTATTTTTCAATTTATATGAAAAATATGTAATGTAATTTAAAAAATTAAATATCTGTAAATAAATAATTTAAAATAATGTAGTAATTCAGTATAAAAAAAATAACAATTAATACATTTAAGAATTATCATTTACAAAACCTTTGAAATTCACTGAAAAAAGCATAGGTTTCAGCCACGTTATAGTTAAAAATTTGCATTTAAAAAACCTTAGAAATTCACTGAAAAAAACATAGGTTTCACCCGCGTTATAGTTAAAAATTAGCATTTAAAAAACCTTAGGAATTCACTGAAAAAACATAGGTTTCACACTCGTTATAGTTAAAAATTAGCATTTAAAAAACCTTAGAAATTCACTGAAAAACCACAGGTTTCACACATGTTATAGTTAGCTGGACATTTCACTCATACAAAACCATTGAAATTCCCCCGTTATAGTTAACTATAACAAGTGCGCCTGACTACGAGTGAGTGTGGTGTGTTGTTTTGGTCCTGAGGCGGAAGCCAGGACATTGTTTTTAAACTTTGCCGCTTGAATCAAAAAGCCTACTATCGTTTTTAAACTCGCTCCAAAAGATTGCTTATTTGGAGAAAACTGCATTTTTAAAAAATACTAAAATCAAATCGCCACTTACTATCAGATACCGCTGAAGTGAGAGCGGATCCTGCCCCCCTCGAGAACTTGATTGAGTCTTTGCTCACCTGCCGAACTAGTATTTCCGGGCTCGCCTTCTTGTGTGAGGAATACCAGATAATTGACATGGGCTAAGCCCCTCCTACCCTCACGCCCTCGCCACTATAAAAACACTTGAATTCTCCACATCTTCACTGACTACGAGTGAGTGTGGTGTGTTGTTTTGGTCCTGAGGCGGTAGCCGGGACATTGTTTTTAAACTTTGCTGCTTGAATCAAAAAGCCTACTATCATTTTTAAACTCACTTCAAAAGATTGCTTATTTGGATAAAACTGCATTTTTAGAAAATACTAAAATCAAATCGCCACTTACTATCAGTTACCGCTGAAGTGAGAGCGGATCCTGCCCCCCTCGAGAACTTGATTGAGTCTCGGCTCACCTGCCGAACTAGTATTTCCGGCCCGCCATCTTGGGTGAGGAATACCAGATAATTGACCAGGGCTAGGCCCCTCCCACCCTCACACCCTCGCCACTATAAAATGATCACTCTACCCAGGAGGCGCAGAGGACGGGCACAGCCGCGGCGCCAGCGGGGCGCCAAAGGCAAGCCCGTCTGCGCCCGTCCACGACCAACCGGGACAAGGGGCCACGACCGCTGGCCAAAATAAATCCATCCAATACTCGTCCAGCACTCTACATCAACTACGAGGCCCATCCACGACCAATGCCTTGCGTCCTGGAATCCCATCTCAAAACTCTTCTGCTGCCCACAGTGCACGTATCAAAGTGGCCCAAAAACACCCCCTCCTTCATACCTTATGTTCCTGCTGAACTGCAGGTCTCTCCCTAAACATGCTGCAGAAATATCTCTGTTAATCTCCGACAAAGAACCCAATGCCATTTTCCTCAGGGAAACTTGGCTACAACCTGAATCTGACCCCGATGTCATTCAAGCTCTTCCCGCAGGATACCAAATACTCCGGGTCGACCGTCTATCTGGGAAAGGCGGCGGCATAGCCATTATTTACAAGAATTGCTACACCTGCTGCGCCTCTCCAACTACCCTATCCAGTTGCGAACACCTTACTTTCTCGCTGGACTTCTCCCCCACATGCACATTCTCAGTTACTCTTATCTATCGGCCACCGGGCACTCCGACTAACTTTATAAACCAACTCGCACCGGAGGTGGCCAATTGTGTCTGCTCCTCACCTAACTACACCTTATTAGGCAACCTGAATGTGCACCTAGATGACCCCCTAGATTCGGCTGCCGCAGAACTACGCAACAATCTGGAGGCACTAGAACTCTCCCAGCGAGTGCTGCAACCAACCCACGATAAAGGTCACCTCCTGGACCCCATCTTTACTAACTGTACCCATCTCACAGTTAGTCCATCCATTCCCCTCCCATGGACGGACCATTTTCTGATCCCATTTATCTGGGCGCCGTCCGGACCACGTCCTAAACCTTCCACCGCCTGTTGCAGGGACCGCAAATGGTCACAACTTAACACCAACCTGTGGACAACCACTCTGGAAGCCTCTGTCCCAGTAAACAACCCTGATCCGATTATTAATAATGACAACTTCAACAACTGGATCACCACCTCCTTAGATCTTACTATCCCATTTAAGGATATCAAACCCAAACAGAGACCAAAAAACACTCCTTGGTACTCACAGGACCTGCGCACTCTTAAAAAAGAATGCAAAAGATTGGAACGGTAATGGCGCATTGATTACTCACAAATCAGCTAAAATGAATATTGGGCCGCCATAAAAATCTATAAAAATGACATAAAAAAACCCAAGCTACCTTCTACGAAAACAAAATTAACGAAGCAGCATCCAAACCCAAGGAAATATATCAAATCGTGAAGAGCCTGCTCAAACGTCCCGATAAACCACCAGATCCACTCATTGCTCAAACTCGCTGCAATGAACAGGCAGACTACTTCTTCAATAAAATAGCCACAATCTACTCATCCTTCCACCCACCCCCTCATCCTAAAATAGAACAGAAGGATATCAGTCCACCTCCACTCACCACGCTAGAAAACTTTCCACCACTGGAGTCCACCAGCCTGGAAACCATATTACTCCAGGTAAAGTCCGGATCTCCCAGCGACCCAGCCCCAGCTCAGTTTCTCAGAACAATCACCCCTACCATCCTGCCCACCATTCTAAACTTAATTAACAATTCACTTTCCTCAGGACTCGTTCCCCCAAAATGGAAGCAGGCAACAGTCAAAGCCCTCCTGAAAAAACCCAATCTAGATCAGATGAACCCGGGAAATTACCGCCCAATCTCCCTGCTACCTTGGCTATCCAAAATCACTGAAAAGCACGTCAACTAATCCCTCACAGAATTCCTGGAAACAAATAAACTACTGGACTCATCTCAAACTGGGTTCCGCCCCATGCACGGAACAGAAGCCACTTTACTAGCTGTAACAGAAGGAGCAAGAATTATCGTGGATCAGGGCGGCACTGCGGCCATTATCTTATTGGACCTCAGCGCCTTCGACCGTCACGTCTGCTTCACAGAATCTCAGAACTAGGGATAACATCTACAGCGGATGCCTGGCTATGATCATTTCTGTCAGAACGCTCCTTCCGAGACTGCGAAGGCGATACCACCTCGCCCAGTAAACCACTCAGTTGTGGGGTTCCCCAGGGTTCGTCCCTGAGCCCCACACTGTTTAACATATACATGCACCCCTTCACAGAAATAATTCACCCTTTCGGCGTCCAAGTCGTGTCCTACGCGGATGACACGCAACTGGTGGTTACCCTAAATCATCCCTCTTCATTTCCTAATGATCTCAGAGGCTGCATGAAAGCAGTAAGTACCTGGATGAGTCAGTCTTACCTGAAACTAAACGGCGACAAAACAGAGCTAATGGTACTGGGTAACTCCCCTTAAAAATCCATTGAGTCTCTGTGGCCACCAGATCTAGGCCCAGCACCCCCAGCCAGGAACACCATCAAGAGCTTAGGAATTTGGCTTGACAGCACATTATCCTTCGGACACCAGGCAACCAAATTATCTGCCACCTGCATGGGCATTATAAGACTCATCCAAAAAATTCTACCGCTTCTCCCCTACAAGGCCAGACAGATCATGGTCCAGGGCCTAATCCTCACCCGGTTGGATTTCGGAAACGCCCTTTGTCTAGGCGCCCCTGAATCAACCTTGAAAAGACTCCAGGTGATTCAAAACTGCGCTGCCCGCACACTTCTGCGCATTCCCTGCCGCCAATCCGTGAAATCTGAACTAAAAGCCCTCCACTGGCTGCCAGTAAAAGACAGGATCAATTTTAAAAGCATGTGCATTGCCCACTGTGCCTACTAGAGGAAAGGAGCAATCCTGAACCATACCTTGATTACCCCCTACCACCCCAACAGACAGCTTAGGTCGACTCATACCTTTCAAGTCATCAGACCCAGGTTCAAAAGAGAAAGGAGTGGAGGAAGAATGTTCTCAACAAACGCGGCAAGGCTCTGGAACTCCCTCCCAATCTCTATTCGTTCAGAACCCAACCTTCTGCGCTTCCAGAAAAAACTAAAAACCTTTCTCTTCAGCAGATAAAATTGACCCGCCAACACACGCCTGTACTTGGCTAAGCGCTAGGATGCCTGCGGGTAGCTATCGCGCTATACAAAAACCATATCCAATCCAATCCAATCCAATGCACTGCTGATAACGTCACATATTGTATCACTCATGACATGGTCAGTGACATCACTCATGACACCACTGATGACATCCCCCATGCTTACCACTTTGAGGCAGCGGGGGACCTTCCCAAAGTCCAGTCTTTGGTGAGCGCCTACTGCCCTGTGTGCTTTTGCTATGCTCTGGAGGGGTCCGTGTTCGGGCAGTGTTCGGCGTTCATTTCAGGTCGTGCGTATGCTCAAGGCAGGACCAAGCCTTATAATATCAAGCAGGGTATCTCACACGGAGAAAAAGGTGAGCAGCACTCATTCCAGCCTTTTTCGGGGGAAGTAGCCTCAGCGTCCATGCGGCCAAACAATGAACTCGCCATTCTTGCTCCTTATAGCTAATCGCCCCGTAGTGGTCACCTCAACGGGCTGGCTGTTGCTATCGTGCATGATGGTTCTGGTAGTTCAGTGTTGACCTTGGTGGGAGACGCTTGTTTTCAATGCTGCTACTTTATTTGTCCGGAATCCCCCATTCTTACCACTTTGAGGCAGCGGGGGATTATATATAATATCCAAAAGAATACCGTTTTGTAACATTTCAAAAGGTTTCGCTCTTGGCTTCCAAAGTCTTACTATGTGGAGACATAAAACAACTAACTTAGAACTACAAGTTAACCTTGTGCTCCCGACATAGTAGTTGTAATACAATATTTTTAACTATACTTGTGCTGAAGATTGCACACACATCTTAAGCCCTACACTATGTTCCCCAAGAAATAAGTTATTACTGATGCAGCCATTATCTTAAACGTATGCTATCCAAACGTTATTTAAGCTTATTAATTTCATATCCCTGTATGCATCACTGTCTCCTCACTGAAGAGGAGGTGATGAGTTGGTTTCTTACTGTGCGGAAAGGTGATGCATCGATTTCTTACTCCGACCCCAGTGTTCTTGCTAGCATGGCACCCAGATGTGATGTGTAAGGGTCGGAGATACTGCAGTTCTTGATGCAGCAGCGGCAACTACACTGCGTGGCTCTCTCCTGCAGCAGGGGGTGTGTCGGAATCAGTGCGTTGATCTCGGACTTTGGAGATCAGTGCACAGGATTTGGCATGCAGCGATTTCTCGAGCCGCGGCAGGCGTCACCAAATTTTCTTCGGAGGTGAGTCAAAAACAGGTGCGGATGTGTTACGGTTCTCGAAGTTGCAATTCTTTTCCATCTCCCAGCGGCAAACAGCCTTCAAAGGCCCAAAATAGCAGAAGGCACCTCTTAGAAGATCATAACTCCCAGCAAGCAAGTTCAGGGGAGCTGGTGGTGAAGTCTTTGGGTCCCGAGACATCAGAACAGGAGGCAAACTCTTCTTTCAAGCCCTTGGAGATCTTCTTCGAGCAGGGGACACAGCAAACAGCAAAGTCCTTTCTCCTTTCCTTGGCAGAAACAGTCACTGCAGGCCAAACCCAGACAGCACACAGCAATGGGGCAGTACTTCTCCTCAGTTTTTCCAGCTCTTCTCCTTGGCAAATGTTTCTCTTGATTCCCAGAAGTTATCTAAAAGTCTTGGGTATGGGCCCCTCTTTTTATAATACAAAAATCATTTGTTCTCTGAGGCAGAGAAGCTCTTTGCCCAGCCAAAACCAGTTCTGTCCTCTCTGGTGCAGCTTCCTGGCAGGAGGTGGAGACAGCATTGTTCTTGGCAGTCCAGGCCCATTCAGGTGTGAAAAGAATCTCCTCCCCCTACTCTGAATGCAGCCCAGGTCTATTCAGCCCAACCCTGACTCGCCCTGGAAAGGCAGGACACACCTAACCACCAAGTGCCTGTCTGAACTGAAGGCACATACCCAGCCCCTGTCACTCCCAAGCCGAACAGTTAATACACAACTTGGCAGAGGCACACTGGATGGTTAGGCAAGAAAATACCTGCTTTCTAAAAGTGGTATTTTCAAACCTAGAATGCAAAAATCACCCTCACTAAAAGATGCATCTTAACATTCTGAGTTCTGGCATATCAAACTTTATTTTCCCATCTTGTGCCCATGGGCAGTTAGGCTTAAAAGATGTTATAAGCAAACTCCCCATTCTATCCAGCTCTCAAATGAGCTTGGTAACTAAGAAGTCGGCCATCTCGGAATGTTGTCTTTCTTATAACACCAATGAAGGGAAAGGAGGGACTGTATGGGAAATTGTTCTGAACATTATTTTGGAAATACGACTTATCCTAAAATCTAAATCATTAAACAAATATATTCTAGAAAAGGAGAGCTCATAAATGACCAGAGGAGGTGCCAGAGGAGAGCTAGAGCAATAACAGAACTCACAGGAAGACAGGGGGGCAAGAGGACACATCAGACTGGACACTCGACAAGATAGGTGAGGACACCACAGGAACGCTAGCCCTGTAGACAAATAGTGGCAGCTAAGAGAGGTCACTACTGAAGTACTCTACACTAAACAGCAAATATGACAGATACCACTTTAGAATCAGTAGGCATAAACGCACATGCCATAAAGTATCCAACCAAATTATCCAAGAACGCAGCCAAAAAATTCAAACACAATCTAATGAGGAAAAACCCGGACACGCTGATCTCTGACCCCTCCTTTAATCTAGACAAAGGCCTTTTTGTAAATGACCTGATATTTTTCACTAGAAGAACGGATAAATGGCGCACTGTCTCACAAGGATGCTCAACATAAAATCTGTAAGTAATATCCCACATGGAACGAAAATTATGATCATACTTTCACCAAGACTTAGAGCGGACCTATGCATAACGATGTATAAGAACGGAATTGTGCTTATACAAGCAGCCAACAACGAATTAGAAAAGTTTGGCAACCTGTTCTTAATCTTAAAAGAATGTGTAGAGAAATCAAGATCTCAAAAACACCTGACCCCACAAGTAGCCAACCTATGCACCGCCAACACTACTAGCACAGGCATCACACTACCCAGAGACCCACAGGAACCACAACACACAATGCAACTAAGAGACACAATTTGACAGGAGACAAAGGCACCACTGGCATCATACTAGCTATCATACTCGCTAGAGACCCACAGGAACCACAATATACAAAGCTGCGAGGAGACACAACTGCGACAGGAGGCACATTGGATGGGAAAGATACAGAGAAAACGGAAATATCCTAACTAAATGCCAATATCACCCCAACACTGTTACAGAGGGAAGAACCAATGCATCTCCCCCACGATGGGACCACTTCCACGAGTAGGCCAGTCAAAGAGATCTAGAAATAAATGATATGGAAGATATCGCTCCTCCCATACTCACCTCGACCGCAGCACAAAGGACATCCAGGACCGTACAAAAGCTATATTCCCCAATCGTGGTTTTAAGATCAGGAGACACAGATAGCGCATCTCACATCGTACATAGAGGAGGCGCAGACAACTGAACTAATGATAAAAAGGAAAGAAACTCAAGTAAAATAACAGATCTAAAACAACGGGACGCAAACACCGAATCCCGAAATAAGCGGATGGGTTCTCCTAATATGTCACCCCAGACTCAGAGTAAAATCGAAGAGCTACAAACACAAATAAGCAATAGTCACAGTGTTAGAAATGGGATCCCTGGCTGGCCAGGGCTTGCGCCAAAGTCAGTCAGAGACCACCACTCCCAAGTCAGGGCAAGGGAGTTACACGCCAAGATAACCCCTGCTCACCCTCTAGGTAACGTGGCGCGAGCAGCAAGGCTAAACTTGGAGGCGATATGGGTTAAGTATTTGCGCACGCACCCCAGCAACAACACCCAAGGCCCACCACAAAGGAAACTCCACACAGGGTTATATATAAAAATAGCCTTTGTATTACACCAAAACACATTAGATAAAACACACACTTTACAATGTGCCAGGGGCACGGGCAGAATTTACAAGGGATATGTACAAGACAGGGCCACCTGGACCACTGTCAGGAATCAGCACTTTTAGAACTTAGAATACAACACTTGTAGGCCTAGAACTTAGAACATAGAGCCTAACGGACAGTACCTTCCGGACTGGTTGCGGGATAATGCGAGTGACCTCCTTAGTAAACTTGAGCGGGCAGCCCAGCGAAGCGGCACAACTCAGGGGAGAGTGGTGCGGCTCGAGGCTTGAGCGGGCGGCCGGCAAGGTACAAGCGTTTCTCTGGGGCGACCAATGTGTGCGGCTCAGAAGAGGAGGGGGAGGCAGGATTCGGGCTGCCCAGCGAAGCGGCGCGGCCCAGGGTAGAGCGGCGCTGCTCGAGGCTTGGACGGGCTGCCGTGCACGAGCTGCCGAGGGGAATGAGCGAGGCACATTTCAGCGAGGCCCCAAGGGCCCAAGAGAGATCAGACAAGTCCCAGCAATTTGTCAGGGAAGGCACATTAGAGTCCACTGGTCCTGGGACTCTGGTCAGGGGGCGAGCTCAGTATCAAGCCCTTGGAATATCACTTAGAACATAACAGAAAATCACTGTAGCACAACACAAGTAACTACTGGTAATCAGGTAAGTACTCCCTACGCAATCCTAACCACCTTAGGAACAGGTCACGCAGGGAACAAGGACCTCACTAGCACCACCTGTACTAGCAAGAACAACCAACTAAATATCACCATACATTTAGGGGTATAGACCCCGGGACAAAACACATGATGTATCAAAAACACATTCAGCGGTGTAAGGAGCACATGATGCATCTACAACACATTCAGCGGTGCAGGACAACACAATAGCGCAAAAATCACATTAGCCATCACCTGTGGCAGTCCCTAGGCCCTCTGGCCTTGTTGGGGCTAGGACACCCTGTGTCCAATGTGGAGTTCTGGACTTTTTGGTTCCGTCCAGAGGTGTCAGGGAACAACACCCAAAGACCCCGGAGTTCCACCTGTCTTGGTGCGCAAATAAACAGAAACACGGGCTTCTCGGTGGTGGCGTCAAAGACCAAAGGTTTATTACTGCAGGGACACAGAAGTCACAGAAACCACACATGGGCAGATTCTAGGAGCCTGTTCAATTTGTACAAAGAGGGTTGCTCCTTATATACTAAATTTTTAGCTGGGGGCGAATTCTTTACATGTAATACATTCTCAAAACCTTTGTGTCTAAAACAATAAATATTTGGCGTTACACAGGAACCATTGATAATATCTGATGCCAAACATTACGAAGAGGGGTTCCCACTAGTTCATCACAATCCCTTGTCAATATTGCATTCAAGAGCCGGACCGCCTCATCGTAAATTTCGTTGCCTCCCCCTAATAAAGATTCAGAAAGAAAGGAACGGAGCCAGGTGTGGAAGATAGAAAAGTGGGATAAGGGATGTTTGTGGGTTGTAAATGGGCAAGGCTACCGGCTTCGGCCGCTTAATCATGATCGGGACAATGGTCACGAGAACCAGTTCAGTTGGGCTGGCCTCGGGCAGAGGAGGCAGCCTTTGTCGAGTCATGCAGCTACAGCGTGATCTGGTTTAAGGTGCACGTGTCATGAAAGAGGTGAATCTCCGGCTAAGGCTACGTGTCCTTAATCGAAATGAAGTGATCAGAGGTTATTGCGTATGTGAGGGCAAGAAACACAAAATGGCTGCCATAATCTAAGATGGATGCCGTGGGTAGATCAGAAATGTGTTCATAACAGGAGTGCTCTTGCTCGTAGCATAGCGAAAACACCAGGATATGCTAAATGGATCATTTGCGGTTCGCTGATACCAATATTATGTATTTCCGACAACATTGAAAACACGGGTTCAAATCGTCACGGAACCTCAGACCCTCCTTTTGCCCTTACATAGGCAATTACTCAGTCTATGTCAGAATCTAGTTCTATGCTCATCAGGTCAGTGACATGCTGTTGTATCATCATCCTTTCTCGTGCCTTTTCTCCAAACGCAGGTGGTTTCCTAAAACAGGTTGCGGCACAAAGACTACACAGAGCAGGACCACACTGGATAATCAGGCAGCATGAGAAGAGGAATACTAAGATGACACCAATTACCATCAGAACCTTCCATCCCCACGCGGATATCAAAGTCCAAAACCACTCCATGAAGGACCAGTTTCCCTTGTCTACATGAATAGAGTCGGAAATCTTGTGTAGCTTAGAGATCGCCTCATAAACTGTTGGAGCATTATTGGGAATAAAGACACAGCAGCTCGATTGGATCATTCTGCATACCCCACCTCGATCTGCAAGTATAACGTCTAGAACCATACGGTTCTGCAACGTCATGAGTCTATCCGCCTGAAGCTCAGCTGTTAAATTGCTAAGGGCACCAGCAGTTTCGGTAATAGTAGATTCAACTACCCGTGTTAGCTGACAAATGTTTCTACTATTGGCCATAGGTCCCCAGAACGGAAGGAAGCCTTTGAAGAAATCTCCAGCTTCCTGACCAGCGGTATCTTCTTTGCTGAAGACACCTCTCGCTACTCTGGTCCTGTGGTAGTCAGATGAAGCAGTGTATGTTGGAGGCAACAATCGAGCAATATAACATGACCCTGAAAAGTCGGCAGGCAACCATGTATATGCTCGGTCTTGACAGATGAAGTAGGTACCCCTAGCAGTAAGGAAGGCAGGGGAAGAGTTAGCCGGAAACACATAAGTCTCTACGCACTCACTCCTCCCTAGCTGAGCTCTCGGATTTCTCCCATTACCTTGCAAACAGACCTGACCTCGGTGAGGTATGACCCAGATTGGAGTTGAGCTTTTACGCTTGCTTTCTCCCAAACTAAGGCGATACTCTGAAGAATTCCAACTTAAATATACTCGTAATTCGTCTCTAGGGTAAGATGGAGTATTATTGACGTCCTTGATCATGTCAATAATTCCCTGGACTAAGGCTTTGTTGGCAGAGTTATATTTAGTGGAACGTGGTGGACGCGGAGGATAGGTTTCAAGGGCATAAGCAAAGATGGTTTGAAGGGCCTGAAATGATCCATTGTAGCTGAAAGGCAAAACCAGATAGGGAATGCCTTTATCCATAGTGTGGGGTATCAAGCCACACACCCAGCAGTCTGTAGTGTTAACTACCAGTTGGTGTTGGTGCAAGAGCTGTATAAAAGTGTTGTTAATGAATTCTGAGCGTCGAGCTTGCTCATGTTCAGGAAACGAGTGAAAAGAGTGTATAGAGGAAATAGTAGAAGTAGCAGGATCAAGGGGAGGTACTGTAGTTACTGGCACAAAAATCAAACTCATACCGAAAACGATTCCACCCACCAACGTTATCAACACAATCAAAAATGTAATGGCACATTGTATTAAAAAGCATTTGTTGTGAAGAATTTTGTAAAGTCTGTTTCTGCGAACATAAATCACATTTTTCTGTTGCAGCGCAGGAAGCTCCATCTTCTACAATCCGCTCGCGACCACTGATGATGTGTACGTAGATGAAAATGCCTCTATCAGCCCTGGGAGTTCCCAGAACCAACAGAAAGATCGACCTTGTGTCAGACCCCCGCAGATTCAACTAGGCACACAGCCACGACCCTACGGCTACCCAGACGGTAAGGCAATTTTTAAAAACAATAAAACAATAGCAAACTTCCTGGCTGAAGGCAAAAGTTCAATATTTCAAAATATCACAATAGGCAGTTGCCTTCTTTATTTGTCCATTTTACGAGGTCGTAAATTGTATCTTTGCTTTGCAGGTACTGTTTGATCGGCAAATAGCGTATCACTGGTAGCTGTTGCAGTGTTCAAGTTCGCAGATGACAGAGTTTTTTTTGATGCAGAGGACAAATGTTCAAAGTTCAGAGGAGTCTTTTCAGGAGGAGAGTCAGAGTTCGGAGTGTCGGTAATCAATTCGGCATCGCTGAAAGGGATGAACTTTGGTGTGCGTTCAAATTCGGAGGCACCAATTCCCTTCTTCACCCAGTCGTCGTAAGGAAGTGGCAAAGGTACACGCTTAACATGAGATGCGTGCACCCAATGCTTGCGACCAGCTACACGAACTGCTGTTCTCGTTGCAAGCAGGACCTGGAAAGGGCCGACGTATCTGGGCTGAAGATTCTTCGTCCTCGCGAAGTTCCGGATTACAACTTGGTCGCCGGGTTTCAGCTGATGCCCTGGACTCTCCGGAGGCTTTGGCAATGCATCGAAAACCTGTTGGTGAATAAGACTCAATTTAGCAGTCAAGTCGTAAAGGTAGTCGATCAACATAGGATATTCTAGGGAACAAAACTCCTTAGGTCTCGGCACACCCCAAATATTTGCCGGGCGGCCAAAAACGATCTCATACGGGCTAAGCCCCACTCTAGAATGTACAGTTGCTCTCGTTGATAACAAAGCCAAAGGAAGTGCGTCTGGCCAGGACAAACCTGTGGAGGCTTGAATTTTGGCTAGTTTTAGTTTGAGGGTGCCATTGTAACCCTCAACTAAACCAGCAGACTGGGGATGGTTTGCACTGTGAAACTTCTGTTTTATATTCAGACCGGCACACACACTCTGCATAACTTTCCCTATAAACTCACTTCCGTTATCTGACCATACAATCTGTGGCATTCCAAATCTAGGGAAATATTCTTTGAGAAGAATTTTGGCAGTTGATAGGGCAGTATTGTCCTTTAGTGGATATGCTTCGATCCATCTGGAAAAAGCACAGACTACCACCAGAACGTATTTCAGATTATTACAGCGATCCATGTGAATGAAGTCTAACTGAATCACTTCAAAAGGACAGGAAGGAGGAGCGAAGTGACCAGCAGGAGTTGGAGTTCCCTTGCCAGGATTATGCATCAGGCATACCATGCAATTTTTCACCACTCTCTCTGCACACTTACTGATCCCGTCATTCTTCCAGACTGGAGCCAACATCTTACAGATTCCTTTAGAACTTATATGCGCTACTCCATGCGCCATCGTCACTACTGCAAGCACATACGCATCAGGCAACATCCAACGCTGCTGTTCTGTCAAATCAATCCAACACCCATTCGAATCCAACTTGCCCGTACTCTCTCTCCATACACGTTTTTCCTCCTCAGTTGCCTCTTTCTGAATCTCTTTCACACTTTCCATTGTATCCTCACACATTCCAGATTCAGCAATCCACCTTGCGGATGTAGCAACATACATTCCACTCATCATGTCTCTAGCTGTTTGTTTAGCGGTTTCATCAGCAAAAGCATTCCCACGACCAACATCATCCGTGATTGCTTTATGAGCACTGCACTTTACAATCGCAACTTCAGTCGGCAAGGTTAGAGATTCCAACAGATCGTTAACTAACTGACCATGTTGAATCTTAGTCCCATGGGACGTAATGAAACCTCTTTCTTTCCACAACCGGCCAAAACTATGGGCCACGCCAAATGCGTACTGACTATCTGTAAAAACATTCACTCTCTTTCCCTTAGCTAAAACACACGCTCTGGTTAAGGCTATTAATTCTGCAGCTTGAGCAGAATTCTGACTTACTCTTGCAGTCTCCACAATCGTCTTTAAAGTCGTTGCTGCGTAAGCAGCAGTCACATCACCATTCTCCAATTTAAAACATGACCCATCCACATACAACGTGCCATCTGGATCTGATAATGGAGTGTCCTTTAAGTCAATACGTCCTTTTGTCTCTTCCTCCGTTCTAAAACAACAATCATGTGGCTCGGAATCACTCGACTCTAGATTAGCCGGCAACAGCGTTGCTGGATTCAATACATTACATCTTTTTATCTGAATATGACTCGCTAGTAATGTCAGCTCGTAACCAGATAGTCTCGCACTGGTAAGGTGTTGTGTCTTAGTTCGGTTCATGAGTGTATCCACCGCATGAGGAACCATGACCACTAGCATGTTGTTCATCACCAAACCAGCAGATTGTCGAAAGGAAGCCGCAGCTGCCGCTGTAGCTCTCAAACAACTAGGTAACGCTCTAGCTACCGGATCCAACGTTGATGAAAAATACGCACAAGGGCGTTGTTTATCACCAAATGTCTGTGTCAGAACACTCAACGCGCAACCTTCTTTCTCGTGAACGTAGAGCGTGAATGGCTTACTGTAATCGGGTGTACCCAATACAGGAGCTGAACACAATGCTTTTCGCAACTCAGAAAAACTCTCTTGACATTCATCAGACCATGGTACCGGACTCGGAACATTTTTCCCAGTCAAAGCTACCAATGGTTTCGCTAAAAGAGAAAAATTTGGGATCCATTGCCTACAGTAAGAGGTAATACCTAGAAAGGCACGTACTTCTCTCTGTGTGCGGGGAACACTCATCTGCGTAATTGCTTTTATTCTCTCTGGGGTCAACTTCCTTCCCTCCTTTGACAAGAGATGACCTAGGTAGGTCACTTCTTGGCAGCAGTATTGCATTTTTGAAGGTGATACCTTGTGATTCAAATTGGACAAATGATGCAATAACGAAACCGTAGCTGCTTTGCAAGTTTCCTTGTCATCGGCAGCCACTAGAAGATCATCTACATACTGCACTAGTGCAGAACCTGGAGGAAGGACAAAGGAATCTAACTGACTTTTTAGTGCTTGACTATAAATAGATGGGCTCTCACAATAGCCTTGTGGAGCGCGTTTAAATCTGAAACTTCGACCTCCTAGACAGAAACCAAAAATATCTCTGCTTTCTTCGGCTATCGGAATGCTGAAAAAGGCATTCTTCAAGTCGATGACTGAAAACCATGTGGCTGTAGCAGGAATCAATGTTAACAAGGTAGTGATGTCTGGAACCACAGGAAACTGCGGGACCACAATCTTATTGACTTCTCTGAGGTCGATGACAAACCTGTACACTGGAGGCTTTGTGGGATCAGTTCGTTTCAAAATCGGTAATACAGGACTGTTACAAACATTTCCTCTAGTTTCTTCAACCACACCTTTCTTAATTAAATCTTGCACAATCAATAAAAGTGCACGCTCACCTTCACTAGATATTTTATATTGAGGAATTCTTGGAAATTTCACATTTGCTTTCAAGGTTACTACATATGGTGGTATCTCTAAAAGGCCTACATCATTAGGACCAGTCGCCCAAAGAGAATCAGGGAGTGAACGCAGCTCTGGCGGGAGCGCATCCATTGACAAGTACATCGGAGAGGTGATTCCTTTACCCAACGTAAGCTGTACCCCTTCCGGAGAACAGTACAATGTCGCATATAGGCGTTTTAACAAGTCTAAACCAAGCAGATTTTCATTACAACCTGTCGTCAAAATCAGAGGTGCTTTAAATTGACACGGTCCAACAGAAATAGACAAAGGACCAGATATGGGGTTGTAAACAGGGGCGCCTGAAAAACCTACAGAAACATTTGTTGAGCCGGACAAAGGTGCGCCAGGGAGTTTCGCATGAATGATAGAACTTTTTGCTGCACCAGTATCCAACAGAAACGGTTCGACTACACCTGATGTTGCTACTGCGACATAAGGCCCACTCTGATCCACTGGAACTGATACTACTCCCTCTCTCTGTCCATGGCTGTCCTAGTACCCATTTTGCTGAAATCCCTCATCCGCTTCACAATAGTCTTCAACAAGATATTGTTGGGATCTATTTTGCTGGGCAGACTGTCCATTTCGTTGATCAAAGTGATTGGAAGGACGATCATTCGTCTGTGGAGGCATAGCACCTCGCCCTCGACCTCTAGAATTCTGCACAAAACCACCACGACCTCTTTGAGCTGCTGCTGCATTATTTTGCTCTAAGATCGGACACTCATTCTTGTAGTGACCCTCTTTCTTACAGTACGCACACTGGTTCCACTGATATTGCGGCCTCGGTGAACTATAATCTGTCCTTTGATATGAACCTTGTTGCGGGTTAGTCTGATTCATGCGAGGCGGATACGCCTGTTGCAAAAGAACTTTAGTCTTTAAATCTTTCGTTTTCTTGTCTGATTTCTCTTTTTCCTCTTTATCCCTATTTTCGTAATACTGTGCAGTTGCAAGTATTTGCGCAGTTGTAGAAACAGCCCACGCACTCTCTGAATCCTTTAATTTATTGCATAACTCAGGTAACAAATTATGCACAAATTTATCGACAAACAGTCTCTGTCCTCCTTCTGTGCTCATATCTTGACCACTATGATCTACAAAAGTCTCTTCGAACCTCGTGAAGAAGTCGGAGACACTTTCGTCTTTCTTCTGCTTGCATGCGGACAACTTGTCCCAATTAACGCGTAATGCGGGCATCAGAGTCTTCATTAAGTCTATTATCCTACCTGGAAGATTAGCAATTAGGGGTTCGGGTTTCGCACCACCTGTTTGCTGACCATCCGTTGCAATGATAGCTGCCCAATCACCACCTAGGGCAACTGGATGATTCTCTCTACGAATTTTAGCCCAAATTGGTTGCGGAACTACATTGCCAAATAACATGTCAATGTCCGCTAGGTTCATTATACAAGCCTCAACTGTTTGTGTTAGTTCCTTATAGTATCCAGCAGGATTTTTACGCGGGTCTGGCAAGGCCTGCTTCACTGCTAGCACTTCGGCTCGCTTCCATGGAATGTGTATCCACACTCTTTGGAATTGCGCCGGAGCAGCTACAATACCATTCGGTGCATCCGCTTCTATAGCTTCACGCCAAATTGGGGGAACCTCTCTCATTGGATATTGGCGACTTAGCTTCGTCTTACCTTTCTCTAAATCTCTTGGTGAACGAAGAGATGGATCATTTCTAAAACTCAAGATTAGTTCCATCGCTTCTTCTATATTTTCACCTACTATCATTCCTGCAGCAAACTCTTTCTGAACTTTAATTAAGTCTTCTAAATTCGATTCAACATCATCTTCTTCTATCTCCTCACGTAACAGCGAGCACATCTCATCAAAGACATACCGCTGCGTTGGTTCCTTCCACTGCATAAATGTATCTAGCACATCTCTCGTACTATATCTCCTACTCTTCGAAATCCATCTGAGAGCCGTGGAATCTAAAATTCCCCGTTCCTCAGTGCTTGGATGCTGACTGCGTCTCTGTACAGAGTCAGAAGTAGGAGTCTTGATTAAAGTTTTATAGAAAGGAGACAGAATATTAGAGACGGAATCAGTGATTCTTCGACGAACAGAAAGTGGAGTCAACACACTCGCAGACGTAGAGAACACAGCAGAGGTAGGAACAGATAGCGGAACAGTAGGAGTATCGAGGAAGATACTTTGTGGAACAGTAGGTGTAAACGAGACAGATACAGGTATAGAAGTCGGCAACCCAGGAGGAGGAGGAGGAGCCGTAGGAATATTCACATTGACCACAGGAGGTACAGGAGCTTGATTCTGAGGGGCAGGAGCAGGAATACCAGGTTGTCCAGCAACCGGCAATTGAACATTCGGTACAGGTGGAGCCACAATACCCTGTGCATACGGTGGAGGTGATTGTAACAAGTAAGACAACAGAGGATCGTTTTCTGGGTCCTCTAGTATCTTAGCTGTACTCGATGGCAAGGCAGGATAGCACTTGTCGATCTTCAAATTATGCTCTCTAATGGCCACCTCTATGGCCTTCTCACACTCATTATCTTGCAGCTGCTTAGCCGCTTGCTCCAGAGTCAACTCTTCTTGCTCTTTCTGTTCTTTCTTTAACCTCTTAATTTCTCTCTGTTTGGATTCTTTTCGCCAGTAACGGAAAGAATCAAACATTGCCGGCCGGGCTTTCTTCCTAAACAATTTCGCTTCTAAATTATCAAGAATTTCGGGTTCAAAGCTACCATGTAGTGGCCAACTAAGGACACCATCTTTCTCAGTGTATCGGGCCCACACCTCATTATAAGATATAGGACCCACACCATGTTTACAGTACAAGTCATATAAGGGAGTCCCAATCGGAGGAACCAGACATGAGTCCTCCAATCGTGAATCACTGTTGCAACCAAAACAAGACAACATACAGTTTCTCCGACTTACCATTTTGCAATCCGGAACACAAAAACAAACAAAACAAGAAACAGATATGTGCACCTGAACCAAGAACTTAGGCCTACCAAAGCGAACTGATGTATCGATACCCAAACTAAACCAAATAGATCATCGTAACCAGAACAACCAGTGATAATCTTACGAAACCAAACCAAACCAAGAACCAAAAAGGATTTTAACAACCCTCACGAAGTAACCAACTAGCAACCACTAAATACTTAACTGAGGCACTGAAGACGTCACCAAGGAGAAACCCGTCACGTTTCGCTGTACTAAGGGCTGCACCTCGGGTCCAAGACAGGGCGACGGTCAAGGCAACGGCCCACTGCAGCCGTCCTGAACGGGAACCCTCGTGGAAGAGAACGTCGGGCCACTTTTGCGATATGCCGGGATCGATGAAGTGGGGCGCCTCCCTCAGGAATCTTCACACGAAGCTTCTTGAACTCTTCAGGCTTTTGGACCGGTACCGAATGACGTGGCTCCACGTTGGGCGCCAATTGGAGTTCTGGACTTTTTGGTTCCGTCCAGAGGTGTCAGGGAACAACACCCAAAGACCCCGGAGTTCCACCTGTCTTGGTGCGCAAATAAACAGAAACACAGGCTTCTCGGTGGTGGCGTCAAAGACCAAAGGTTTATTACTGCAGGGACACAGAAGTCACAGAAACCACACATGGGCAGATTCTAGGAGCCTGTTCAATTTGTACAAAGAGGGTTGCTACTTATATACTAAATTTTTAGCTGGGGGCGAATTCTTTACATGTAATACATTCTCAAAACCTTTGTGTCTAAAACAATAAATATTCGGCGTTACACAGGAACCATTGATAATATCTGATGCCAAACATTACGAAGAGGGGTTCCCACTAGTTCATCACAATCCCTTGTCAATATTGCATTCAAGAGCCGGACCGCCTCATCGTAAATTTCGTTGCCTCCCCCTAATAAAGATTCAGAAAGAAAGGAACGGAGCCAGGTGTGGAAGATAGAAAAGTGGGATAAGGGATGTTTGTGGGTTGTAAATGGGCAAGGCTACCGGCTTCGGCCGCTTAATCATGATCGGGACAATGGTCACGAGAACCAGTTCAGTTGGGCTGGCCTCGGGCAGAGGAGGCAGCCTTTGTCGAGTCATGCAGCTACAGCGTGATCTGGTTTAAGGTGCACGTGTCATGAAAGAGGTGAATCTCCGGCTAAGGCTACGTGTCCTTAATCGAAATGAAGTGATCAGAGGTTATTGCGTATGTGAGGGCAAGAAACACAAAATGGCTGCCATAATCTAAGATGGATGCCGTGGGTAGATCAGAAATGTGTTCATAACAGGAGTGCTCTTGCTCGTAGCATAGCGAAAACACCAGGATATGCTAAATGGATCATTTGCGGTTCGCTCATACCAATATTATGTATTTCCGACAACTTTGAAAACACGGGTTCAAATCGTCACGGAACCTCAAATGTCAGGGGGCCTAAACGGAGCAGTTGCCCACAAAGTGCTGGGCAACTGGGTAGCACAATGATGGGGGCCAACACGCTGGGGGAGCCTCACAGGCTCTGCAGAAGGACTGTCCCCTTGGAGCCTCGCTGGGCTCTGAATACACAAATGGCCCCTGAGCCTCTCTGGGCTCGTAAACAACAATGGGGTCGCCTGAGCCTCTCTGGGCTCTAAACAAACAGGGCGGTGGAGTCCCTCTCAGGGGGACTCGAGGAATAAATATGCCCCAGAGCCTTCCAGGCTCAAACATGAAATGCGGCCATTTTTGGAGCCTCTCAGGCTCTTGGGAAATGCCCCGGACGTCGTGCTACTGAGAGGGTGGGGGGCGGACACCGGCAATGTGTCCCGACGCCCCCCTCCTCCCCTTTGCAAGCACCCTCACTCACCGGATCTTCTGGGCGGCTTGGAGGCGGAGGCAGGGCTCTTTCCCCCGGTCCTGCTTCACGTCTCAGGGGCGGCGGGGCTTCCTCACCCCGGGGGGAGCCTCGCTGCAGGACAGGCGGCTCCTTCTCCTCGCGCCGGAGCTCTTTTAGGCAGGCCGCGCAGGGATTGGCCAGCGGACTGCTTCCTGCTGTCCCGCAGTCCCGCCCACGGGTTGCCTGGCTTCGGGCCGGGCAGCCAATTGCAGCGCAGCCCTGCGGTCGAGCCTCCAGGCTCCGGGGCGTGCTGCTCCCAGGACTCGGCAGGCAACCACGGGGCAAATTAAGGCAGCACTTAAGCCGGGCAATGCCGGGTGGGCACCGGTCAAAGCAATCAAGGCGCTCCAGGCGCCGGAGGGCAACCACAGCGCTCCCAAGCGCCACAAGGGGAAAACAAAGCGCTCCCTGCGCGAGCCGGCAACAAAGCGAAGGACATGCCGGGTGGGCACCGGCGAGGAACAAGTGAAGCGCCCTCGAGCGCTAGGGGTAAAATAAAGCACTCCCTGCGCTGTAGGCAGGATAAAGCGCTCCCAAGCGCTAGGAAGGAAATACAGCGCTCCCAGGCGCTAGGAAGGCACAGAAAGCAACACAGTCCTTTGGCAATCCAGCATCTCAGCAGTCCAGGGGCTGGGCAGGGCTCAGGGAGGCAAGCCTTCCCCTGAGCCCAAGCAGCAGCAGGCCCCTGGCAGATTCAAGCAGCAAACAAGAACATTTTCCTGGGGTCACAGCCCCTCTTTTATACACCTTTTCTTTTGTCTGTAGGTGCAGGGTGGGGGCAGAACCAGTCGCAGCTGGTCTGAGAGCACTGTTGATGACTCAACCACCCCTTTCATTCATCAGGCAGGCTAGGGTCATCAGTCGCACCACAGGGGGCGGAGCCAGCATTGTGTGAGGGAAACCCCGCCTCATTCAGGACACAGGTGCAGCCCCTCCCTCACATCAGCATGCTAATCTCTCCATTCACCACCGGGGCAGACCCACACAGACTTCTGGAGCCTGACATCCAAGCCAGCTCCAGCCAATCACATGCCAGGCATATTTTACACTAATATGCCAACTCCCAGAAGTGGCGCTTTGAGGTTCCGTGACAATCGTAAGTGGTGTTTTCGACTCGCACGAATATGGTCAAGTCTGGTATCTATGAACCGCAAATGACGAGTTTAGTGGGTGTACGCGTTTTCGCTGTGCTAGCCTAAACCGTTCGTTTGTTTCGTGGGTTTCTACATCCGAGCCCACGGGTTCCATCTTAGATGCGGCATCCATTTTGTCTCTTGCCCTCAAGTAGCCAGCGAACGGACGCTGTCCGCTTCGCGACCCTGGGAGTCCCAAACTCTTGCGGAAGACACGTTTCCTTTGAAAGTGTCTTTATGATGAGGGGGATGGCACTGTAAGGCAGATGGCCCCGCTCGAGGCTCATCTTGCCGTGCCGCTCTATTGTCTCAGTTGTGCATCTATTAAGCACGTCCCCTTTGATGCCTGCAGCTCGTGTTTCCCGATACCACCTCTTTTACACCCTTTCCGATCTCCCCACTGTTTCTGTCTTCCTCTGCACCTGTTTCTGTCCCTTCTTCGATTTGTTTACTGCTGATTGGAATGTACTAATGGTGGGAAGATGGGCTTTTACAGTTGGGAACTTCCAAACGTTTTTGTACTTATGTTCCGGGCCTTAAATACATGAAAGTAACCCCTTATGGTTTTTACGATGGGAACCGAGTTATAAACCTTTGTGTACCGTGTTATCTTATGTGTGAAAACTGTATAAAAAGGAGCGACCCACAGAGGCAAGTTGAATCAGACTCCTCAAACTTACACAAGCTGTACTTCTTGTGACTTCTGTGTTCCCTGCAGTAATAAACCTCGAATCTCTGACGCCGAAGGAATTTCCCGTGTCTCTGTCATTTGTACGCCGGAACAGGTTACCCACGAAGGTTTTAGGTGTTATCCCTGGCACCGCTGGGTCTTAGCAGAGCCCAGTCCTTCAGTTGGCGCCCAACGTGGGGCTGCATCAGAGGTACCGGTCCAAGCCCGACGATCGTGAGGAACTTCGTGTGAAATCTCCGATGGAAGGTGCACCCCGCTTCATCGATCCTGTTGTCGAAACAAGTGGCCCGACGGCTTTTCCCGCGAAGATCCCCGCCTCCTGACGGCTGCGACGGACTGCTGCCCTGACTGTAGGCCTGTTTTGTCACCTGGCGTAGACCCTGGTACAGCGAGACGATAGACGGGCCTTCCTGGTGACGCCATTGATCTTTGAGTTAAGTATTTGTGGGTCGCTCCCAGAGTCCTTTGTTGTGGGTGCTTAGTTGTTGCATGGTTCCATTGCATTTGTGGTTCTTGGTATTTTGTTCTTTGTTGAGATATTTGACGCCTGCAGTCGCCAAAAACCGAGGGTTTTGCTCTTTGTAGGGATATTGTGATCCTATAACCCTTGACGTTTGTGAAACTCGGTTAGTGTGCACGATGCCTAGCCGTAGTACTTTGTTCAGTTGTTTTAGAAATTGTGGTGCGGATTCCCGATTGGAGGACTCACGTCCGATACCTCCGATTGGAACTCCAAATTATGAACTGTACAGTAAGCACGGGTTAGGTCCAATTACATTCAATGAGTGTTGGGTTCGCTATACTAAAAAAGACGGTGCCCTTAGTTGGCCACCTCATGGTAGTTTTGAGACCCCGATTCTAGACAATCTTGAAGCCAAATTGTTTCAGAAAAAATCAAGGCCGGCCATGTTTGATTCATTTCGGTTGTGGCGTAAAGAAGCCTAACAGAAAGAAATTAAGGAGATTAAACGTAATAAGAGAGAAGGTATTGTCACTACGGTAAGAAACGCAGAGCAGTTCCAGCGAGATAAGGAGGAAAAGGAAAGTTTTTGATAGATTGCAGCGTATGTCTGTAGATAAGTGCTATCCCGCTTTACCGGCGGATACGGATAAAAAGGAGGAAGGTACAGAGGACCCCTTAATGTCTTATCTTATGAAGTCACCACCTCCGTACGCACAGGGTGCTGCAACTCCTATGGTTCCTCCTGCCCTTGTTCCTCCTGCTCCTGTCCCACAACCTGTCCCTCGACCCGTTCCTCTACCTGCTTCCGTCCCTACTGCTCCTCCGCTTGTACTTCCTCATACTCCTGCTCCCGCTGTTTCTACTGTTCTGGTTTCTCCTGCTGTTCCCTCTGTTTCTGATACTTCTCTTGTTACCCCATTGAGTTACTCTACTACCCCGTCTACTGGACGACGTGTATCTTCTGTTGCTGCTAACTTCTTCAATTCTCTTGGACCGATTCTTGAGTCCGCTGGGTCCGATGGTCCCCAGAGACGAAGTCAGCTTCCCGGTAGTAGGGAACATGACTGTTTATATAATATGGCGATGGCTTGGATGAAATATCCCCTTAGGAATCCACCACGTGCGGTGATTGAAACGTTCTCTCAGTTCAATATACCGACTCATAGGTTTGTGTTTGAGGAAATGTGCAAGGTTTTGCGAGACCAAATATCAGTTGATGCATCTGAAGAAACGATGTCTGCTCTAACTAACCTCCAGCTTCAGTTTTCGAGCGGAATGGTAGTGGGTAGCAATGTTCGACGTGCTGTCGAGCAGTTGCTGTCTTTTCGTCCTTCTATAATGCCTCGAGTATTGTTTGTAGAAGATATTGAGGGACCGCTGGAAGCGCCTGGTCAGTACCCCATGCGTGAAGTTCCACCAGTGTGGATGCCAGGTGACGCTAATGCCGTTCCTATCGTCCTGCCGCACTTTCAGAGAGTATGGATACATCTTCCATGGAAACGGTCGGAGGTTTTGCAGGTAAAACAATCTTTGCCTGACCCTCGCAAAAATCCTGCAGGGTACGATAAAGAATTATCGCAGCTTTTGGATGCTACGATAATGAATCTTGCCGATATCGATATGCTGTTTGGTAATGTCGTACCACAACCGGTATGGGCGAAGATTCATCAGGAAAATCATGCAAATGAGCTAGGTGGTGACTGGCCTGCTCTTGTGGCAGCAGACACCCGTCAAATTGGTGGGGCTAAGCCTGAACAGTTAATTACGGATCTTCCTCAGAGAATTATCACTCTTATGAAGACGCTTATGCCAGCTATGAAGGTGAATTGGGACAAGTTGTCCGCTTGCAAACAAAAGAAGGATGAGAGTGTCTCTGATTTCTTTACGAGATTTGAGGAGGCTTTCATCGATCATAGTGGTCAGGATATGGGTACTGAGGGTGGTCAGAGGTTGTTCGTGGACAAATTTGTGTCTAATTTGTTACCGGACTTAAGCAACAAATTGAGAAATTCTGAGAGTGCGTGGGCTGTTTCTACTTCTGCTCAAATATTGGCTATGGCACAATATTATGAGAATAGAGAGAAAGAAGAGAATGATCGTGCTGATAAAAAGACGAAAGAGCTCAAAACGAAAGTGTTGTTGCAGCAAGCGTATCCTCCATGTTCGAATCAGAACGATTCACAACAGCGGAATCGATCGCAGTCTCAGTCGAATAGATCACAATCTCGAAATGACTCCTCTTTTGACAGATCTTCATTGGTGTACAATCAGTGTGCCTATTGTAGGAACGAGGGTCATCTGAAATTCGATTGTCCAGTCTTGCGTGATCGAAACAGCGGTAATTCATCTAGAGGAGGTCGCAGCGGCCCCCAACAAGCATCACGTGGTAGAGGTCGTGGTGTTCAAACTGATCGTTCCAATAACTCTTCCGATTCTAACAATTGTTTTGATCAGCGTGGATCATCACAAAGCAGATCTGCTCAGTACAATGTAGACGATTATTACGTTGATCACAACATCGACGATGGTAATTACTAGGACAGACATGGACAAAGAGAGGGAGTAGTATCAGTTCCGGTCGATCAGAGAGGGCCTTACGTCGCAGTTGCCACCTCGGGCGTCGTTGAGCCTTTTCTGTTGGACACTGGTGCAGCGAAAAGTTCCATCATGCATTCGAAACTCCCTGGCGCACCTTTGTCTGGCTTAACAAATGCTTCCGTTGGATTCTCTGGCGCCCCTGTTAGCAATCCGGTTTCGTGCCCTTTGCCCCTTACAATTGGGCCTCGTGAGCTGAAAGCTCCGCTGATTTTGACCACTTGTTGTGGTGAAAATCTTTTGGGTTTGGATTTGCTAAAACGTCTGTATGCGACTTTGTATTGTTCTCCTGCGGGAGTAAAGCTTACGTTGGGTGAGAGAGTTGTCTCTCCTATGTACTTATCCATCGATAAGCTTCCACCGGAATTGAGTTCTCTTCCTGCATCTTTGTGGGCGACAGGTCCCAATGACGTGGGCCTGCTTGACATCTCCCCTTATGTTGTCCACTTGAAATCTAATGTGCGCCTGCCACGTATTCCCCAGTATCGTATCTCCCTTGATGGCGAACGGGCACTATTAGCGATCATCTATGATTTGATTGAGAAAGATGTTATCGAGGAGACTCGGGGAAACGTGTGCAACAACCTTGTACTTCCCATTCTAAAGCGCACTGATCCATCAAAACCCCCTGTTTATCGTTTTGTTATTGATTTACGGGAGGTGAATAAAATTGTGATTCCTCAGTTTCCTGTGGTGCCTGACATTACGGCTCTACTAACTCTGATTCCAGCCTCTGCATCTTGGTTCTCAGTGATCGATCTGAAAAATGCGTTTTTCAGCATTCCGATTGCTGAGGAGAGTAGAGATCTTTTCGGTTTCTCTCTTGGTGGCCGCAGCTTCAGGTTTAAACGTGCTCCTCGGGGCTACTGTGAGAGTCCCTCGATATACAGTCAAGCCTTGAAGAGTCAACTTGATGCCTTTGCGTTGCCGGCCGGTGCGGCCTTAATTCAATATGTCGATGACTTATTGGTGGCTGCAGATACTCAGGACATTTGCAGAATTGCTACGGTGTCGTTGTTGCAACATCTCTGTGACTTACATCACAAGGTGTCACCTTCTAAATTACAATATTGTTGCCAAGAAGTAACCTATCTAGGTCACTTATTGTCAAAGGAGAGAAGAAGAAGGTTGACCCCAGAAAGAATTGCAGCGATTGCTCGAATGACTGTGCCAACAACTCAGAGAGATGTGCGTGCCTTTTTAGGTATCACGTCATACTGCAGGCAATGGATTCCAAATTTTTCATTGCTAGCGAAACCATTGGTGGCTCTTACGTGCAAGGATGTTCCAACTCCTTTGCCATGGACGGAAGAATGTCAGAAAAGTTTTTCTGAACTGCGTGACGCGTTGTGTTCGGCTCCTGTGTTAGGTACTCCTGACTACAGTAAGCCGTTTACACTATACGTTCACGAGAGGGAAGGTTGTGCGTTGAGTGTTTTGACGCAACAATTCGGCGGTAAGCAGCGTCCATGTGCATATTTTTCCTCGACCTTGGACCCAGTAGCAAGAGCATTGCCGAGTTGTCTGAGGGCAACAGCGGCAGCCGCGGTGTCCATCCGACAATCTGCACGATTGGTCATGGATAATATGCTTACGGTGATGGTTCCTCATGCAGTTGACACTCTCTTGAATCGTACGAAAACTCAGCACTTGACGAGTGCAAGGTTGTCTGGTTATGAGTTGACGCTTTTGGCAAGTCACATTCAAATAAAACGCTGTAATGTCCTGAACCCGGCTACTTTGTTGCCAATCAATATGGAATCAGATGAAGTAGCACCTCACGACTGCTACTTACGAACGGAGGAGGAAACAAAGGGTCGTGTGGACGTGAAAAATACTCCTTTGAAAGATCCCGACGGGACTTTGTATGTGGATGGGTCGTGTTTTAAGTTGCCGAATGGTGATGTGACGACTGCATATGCTGTGGTAACATTGAGTACGGTTGTGGAAGCTGCAAGATTGAATCAGAATTCTGCTCAGGCGGCAGAGCTGATTGCTTTGACTAGAGCGTGGGTGTTGTCGAAAGGGAAACGGGTGAATGTGTTTACCGACAGCCAATATGCTTTTGGCGTCGCACATAGTTTTGGACCATTGTGGCGAGAGAGAGGTTTTATGACGTCGCATGGCACTAAGATTCAGCATGGACAGCTTGTGAATGATCTTTTGGATGCACTTACTTTGCCTGAGCAGGTGGCGATTGTTAAATGTAGTGCGCACCAAAAGGTGACAGATGATGTTGGTCGTGGGAATGCGTTTGCGGATGAGACTGCTAAGGAGACTGCCCGGAACCTTAGCACGAGAATGTATGTGACGAGTTCGGTAAGGTGGCCTGCAGAAACTGGTATGTGTGAGGACACTATTGAGAGTGTGAAAGCGATTCAGAACGAGGCCACCGAGACTGAAAAGACGAAGTGGAAAGAGAGTACGGGAAAGTTGGATGCGAATGGTTGTTGGATTGATTTGTCGGAGCATAAGAGATGGATGTTGCCAGATGCGTATGTACTAGCTGTTGTGACGATGGCACACGGTTTAGCACATATTAGTGCGAAAGGTATCTGTAAGTTGTTATCCCTGGTATGGAAGAATGATGATATTACAAGGTGTGCTGAGAGATTGGTTAAGAATTGTATGATATGTATGATGTACAACCCTGGAAAGGGAACCCCTACACCTCCTGGCCATTTTGCTCCCCCTTCATGTCCCTTTGAAGTGATTCAGCTAGACTTCATCCATATGGAGCGATGCAATAACCTGAAGTACGTTTTAGTTGTGGTTTGCGCGTTCTCCCGATGGATTGAAGCCTACCCTCAAAGATAACACTGCTTTGTCCACTGCGAAAATCCTACTGAAGGAATACTTTCCTTGGTATGGAATGCCACGGATTGTATGGTCTGATAACGGAAGTGAGTTTGTGGGGAGTGTGATGAAGAGTGTGTGTAAGGGCCTTGGAATTACTCAAAAATTCCATAGCGCCAATCATCCTCAGTCAGCGGGTTTGGTTGAAGGGTACAATGGCACGCTCAAATTGAAGTTGGCGAAGATTCAGGCTACGACTGGTTTTTCGTGGCCTGACACTTTGCCTCTAGCTCTTCTGTCAACTAGGGCGACTGTACACTCCCGAGTAGGGCTTAGTCCCTACGAAATAGTGTTCGGCCGTCCTGCAAATGTTTGGGGGGTCCCTAGGCCTGGTGTGTTTTCTGATCTTGAGTACCCAATGTTGATCGATTTTCTGCATGATCTGACTGCTAAACTGAGGTTAATTCACCAACAGGTCTTTGAAGCACTGCCGACGCAGACGGAGGGTCCAGGCCACCATCTCCAGCCCGGGGACTGGGTGGTAACGCGGAACTTCGGACGAAAGCGTAATCTTGAACCCCGCTTTACTGGACCCTATCAAGTGCTCCTTGCCACAAGGACTGCTGTTCGTTTGGAAGGTCGGAAAAATTGGGTGCACGCCACCCATACTAAAAAGGTACCTATACCTTTATCAGCAGACTCGTGGGTGAGGAAGGGCATTGCTTCGTCCGAAACGGAAACTGTGCAGACTTTCGTCCCTTTCAGCGACGCTCAGCCTGTTGGAGAGCCCTCAGTGCAGCAGAACGACATTGTTGAACTCTTTCCATCAAAATGCTCAAGATCTGAACAATTGACTGATCAGCAGAACTCTGTCCCACCATCGGATCAGTTGTTTGACGAACAGGCTCGTCCCGGGAAAAGCCGCTACTTTCTGCGATCCAATACCAGAGACTAATAAAAGCTTTTGCTTTCCCCTTTGACATCTACGTTACCCCATTGACACCATTCAGTCGGAACACACTCGTATAATTGTGGTTTTTGTAATATTGTGAGCTTGTTTCCATATATGTGTTTTGTTTCTACAGTTAGGAGATTTTGTATATATATTTGTAAATAAAAAATACCTTACATCCGGGTGGACCGTAAGGCCGCGCGGGTACTTCCTTCTGGTTAGTAGGTCTTGACACTAGGTCGAAGGCCGTCGGTTCCTGGGAACTCCTGGGGATTGACTACTGCTACCCAGAATGAAGTGCCTCAAAAACGTCGCGGGCGGTTTTAGAGGATGGTGTTCTCTAAGCTGGTGGATTTGGAAAAAGCTCAGACTCAAAGATTCAAGTTGCAGCAAATTACTCGTACAAAATGCTTCATGTTTCAAGTGTTCCTTCTGTTTTTAACTGTTTTTTCGCTATTGGTGGGTGGGGTGTACTACGTGATACAGTCGTTCTTGCCTTCTGCCTCACCTACCCCTTCTTCTGAACCTAAACATACATCCACTGTTTCTCCTCATTCCTTCCACATCCTACCTCAACACGAGCAGGTCCGACGTGTGGAATTTATGAATAATTCCTTTGTTAAGCTCCTTCACCAGCATCAGTTGGTGGTTAACACTACCAATTGTTGGGTGTGCGGGTTGATGCCACATACCACCGATAAGGGGATTTCGTACTTGGTTCTTCCTTATAGTTCCCAGGGTTCAGCTCGAGCATTTCAAACAATGTTTCGAAGTGCACTAGATTCCTACCCCAATCGAGAGCCACGTTCTCCGCACTTTGGTCCAGGTCCGTACAACAAGCCTTTGGCCATAGCGATTGCTGATTTAGATAGGGATATCTATGAGCCGTCGCTCATCCCAGAGGAAGAGGTGCGAGCCTATAAGGATCTGAGTGAGGCTGAGTATAGTGCGCTCGTGGGTGAAAGACAGCTTAAAAGCTCGTCTCCAATATGGATCGTACCCCACCTTGGTAATTTCTGTCTAAAAGGTCGTGGCCGAAGCCCGAGAGCACATCTTGGAGAGAGTGCTTGCTCCGAGACGTACGTCTTACCGATGCTCTCTTCCCCTGTGTTTCTGACTGCCAAGGGTACGTACTTTGTCTGTTATGATCGTGCATATACATGGTTGCCCCTTGACTTTGCGGGCACATGTTATATTGCAAACTTGTTGCCACCGACTTTTACAGTCGCCTCCGATTACCACAAGACTCGAATTGTGAAGGGCGTGATTAGCGAAGAGGACACTGCCGGTCAAGAGGCAGGAGACTTTTTCAAGGGTTTCTTTCCATTTTGGGGACCTATGGTCAATAGTAGGAACCTGAGACAGTTGACCTGAGTGGTGGAATCGACAGCTAATATCACTGCCAGTGCCCTTGGTAATATCACAGCAGAGCTACAGGCGGATAGGCTTATGACGTTACAATACCGTATGGTTTTAGACGTTGTCCTAGCAGATCGAGGTGGAGTATGTAAGGTGATCCATTCGAGCTGCTGTATTTTCATTCCAGATAACGCTCCGACTGTCTATCAAGCCATTTCGAAGTTGCATAAGATCTCCGAGTCCATACACGTGGACGTAGGGGATTGGACGCTACTTGGGTGGTTTTGGGGCCTAATGTCGACTTGGGGTTGGAAAATTCTGATGATCATCGGGGCTGTTGTGGCATTCCTGTTCACGTGTTGTCTTTGTGTGCAGTGTGGTCCTGCCTTATGTGGCCTCTTTGCTACAACGTGTATAAGACAGCCGCCTGTTACCAAAGGAACTCTGATGGATAGAATTATGTTACAACAACATCTGGATGGTCTGATGAATATCGAGTATGATTCCGACTAGTGCTTGCCTACATGAGGGCAAAAGGAGCGTCTGAGGTTCCGTGACGATCGTAAGTGGTGTTTTCGACTCGCACGAATATGGTCGAGTCTGGTATCTATGAACCGCAAATGACGAGTTTAGTGAGTGTACGCGTTTTCGCTGTGCTAGCCTAAACCGTTTGTTTGTTTCGTGGGTTTCTACATCCGAGCCCACGGGTTCCATCTTAGATGCGGCATCCATTTTGTCTCTTGCCCTCAAGTAGCCAGCGAACGGACGCTGTCCGCTTCGCGACCCTGGGATTCCCAAACTCTTGCGGAAGACACGTTTCCTTTGAAAGTGTCTTTATGATGAGGGGGATGGCATTGTAAGGCAGATGGCCCGCTCGAGGCTCATCTTGCCGTACCGCTCTATTGTCTTAGTTGTGCATCTATTAAGCATGTCCCCTTTGATGCCTGCAGCTCGTGTTTCCCGATACCACCCTTTTACACCCTTTCCGATCTCCCCACTGTTTCTGTCTTCCTCTGTACCTGTTTCTGTCCCTTCCTCGATTTGTTTACTGCTGATTGGAATGTACTAATGGTGGGAAGATGGGCTTTTACAGTTGGGAACTTCCAAACGTTTCTGTACTTATGTTCCGGGCTTTGAATACATGAAAGTAACCCCTTATGGTTTTTACGATGGGAACCGAGTTATAAACCTTTGTGTACCGTGTTATCTTATGCGTGAAAACTGTATAAAAAGGAGCGACCCACAGAGGCAAGTTGAATCAGACTCCTCGAACTTACACATGCTGTACTTCTTGTGACTTCTGTGTTCCCTGCAGTAATAAACCTCGAATCTCTGACGCCGAAGGAAGTGTCCCGTGTCTCTGTCATTTGTACGCCGGAACAGGTTACCCACGAAGGTTTTAGGTGTTATTTCTGGCACCGCTGGGTCTTAGCAGAGCCCAGTCCTTCAGCTTCCGCACAAGACACATACACGCCGCACATACCATTGCGCAGCATTCACTCTCACGAGTTCGCACATACCAAACTTGAGCATGCACGCCTCACGCATCAGGAACTACCAGGGACACAGACATTCCCCATGCATTCCTATGGGAGAGCGGGCCAATCTCACACACGCACTCAGGGAGCGCACGCACTTTACACTGCGCCACAGTGTCAAAGTGCGCAAAGACCAGAAGTCACTAGGCAAAAGAGTTCAGGGGTGAACCAGCCAGAAGGGCCAAGTCCAACACAACCCCCTTCCAGCCAAAATGCAGGGGAGAACAATCACCACCGTGATGGACTTCCCTGCTTGGGGCGATAGAACACAGACGCGGGCCCGCACTGCAGGGACACCCTCCGGTTCTACGCCACGTTTATCCATAAGACAAGCACATACTTAAAAAAAAAACAGGCCCAACTAGGCTACCCCACTGGTACTCCTTAGTTGTCCACGGCTAGGACCAGGCCCTAGGCCACCCAGATACCCATGGCCTACATAGCCATTCTCCACTCCCTTTCTCAGTGTAGTTCCAAACTACCACTGATCCTTAAACCTAGGGTCCGCACACTCAGGCTGACCAGAGGTCACGGGCAAGAATGCCCCACCCTACCTCTACTTCTGAAGCACCCTCCAGAACACAACTCTCCCACCAGTTCGGGACCTTTACTCCCTCAGCAGCAGTGACCACGGTCAGACCAGCACAAGAACGGTGTAGCGAGGCGTTGCACTTTGCGGGTTGCCAGATGCGGCGCAGGCGGCGGCTTGCGGACCGCGTCGAGACGGGGACGGCGAGCGGCATAGGCTGCGCGGCCGAAGGCAGACGCGGCTCAGTGCGTTGCCTACAGGACACCAGGCTGGTCATGACAGTCACAGCTCCCTTAACTGGTCTACCACCTGGGATTCAAATTCACTCCTCCTTCAGCAGCAAGGCAACCACTGCAGGTAAATCCCCCATACAGCTTACCCGGTTCCTTCTCTTCAGGCAGAAGTTCCTTCAGGACACTACATACAGTTCCCCTTACGTCCAGATCCGGACACACCGGCTACTGGCTCCCCAACCGAGGGATGTACCCCTTTGGTCAGATGCCTGGCGCACCAGGACTTCCTTGAGGGTGACACATAACTAATGTGTCGTGTATAAGTCTGCCTGACACTCAGGACAGAAGTGGCATCACCCTGGTCACTCCTTGGCGACACAACCCTTCTGGTTGGCCCCTGACCCACTGGTTACTCCACTGGGGAACCTATCCCCCTCGTACCCCTACATCTGGACTTCTGCACCCTCCCAACTGGAGCTGTACTGCCAGATAACAGAACTACTAGAGCCCTGCTTACAGGCGCTCCACGTTCTCTCCACACTGGGAGATCTCCCTGCAAAGACGCTCCATACGGACATGCTAGGCTCCCTCACCTGGTGTTCCTAAGAAAAAAAACACCCAGACTACGAAGACCAGGCTTGTGCTCCTCTGAGCCACTTCCACCACACTGGGCTGGAAGACCAGAACCTTCCTTAGGGTCACTCCCCAACAATTAACACAATAGCACAGGGGCAGGGGAAACTCCCATGAGCTTCAGGCCCACCCATGAAATCATGTTCACTGATGTTCTACATTCTTCAAATACTATGGGAGATCTTCCTCAAATGACCTATTGGTACAGCCTAGGCCCCCGACCTGATGTTCCCTTCAGAAACATTCCAGGCCCTGACACTGGGTTTCGGGCCCCTGGAGACATGCAGTCCCACCCACTCCTTCTCCTCTTGAGACAGGACGTGAGCCCCTACACCGAGACCTATCTGGGCTACACTTAACCTCTTCCACCACACTGGGCTGGAAGACACCTCAGCCACTCCTTTTGGAATCACTCCATCCCCTATGCCTCTCTCCTCCAAGAACATTACCAACTCCAAACATCTGTCTCTAAATAGACCACAGAAATCAAAAGCAGGCTCCACTGTCTGCAGACGTTCTTGGGAAAAGTTTAACACACGGAACTTTAGGTATCTGAGCAAAACAAGAGTACACAAGCATTCAGCAAGCTCCCCATCCAGAGAACTCACACACACGTCCAGTGCCACACACCATTCATCCACACACACCCCTCCCCAGACTGGTAAGACAGTTTCTACCGCCCCTGATTTCTCAACCTGACCACACGTGACACAGGTACCATAACTCCAGGGCAGGGACGGGGGACACATTTACTGAACACATTTATGCTGCCACAACTGGATCCCACCCACCTGGTGAATCCAGAAAACACACTGCACTTAGGGGGATGATCTACCCTCCCGAGCTAGGGACACCTAACTTAAAGTGCACAAGAAACACATTTCCACAGAAATGACATTTTTAGCAAACTCCATACAATAATCCCCAAAATGTGATTTATCTAAAATGCAGAGTTTTGTGTGTGGCCCAGTTGCCACCGTGGTACAACGCAAACACAAATCCTTATCCTCACCGCTGCGTCCAATGTTAGAAATGGGATCCCTGGCTGGCCAGGGCTTGCGCCAAAGTCAGTCAGAGACCACCACTCCCAAGTCAGGGCAAGGGAGTTACACGCCAAGATAACCCCTGCTCACCCTCTAGGTAACGTGGCGCGAGCAGCAAGGCTAAACTTGGAGGCGATATGAGTTAAGTATTTGCGCACGCACCCCAGCAACAACACCCAAGGCCCACCACAAAGGAAACTCCACACAAGGTTATATATAAAAATAGCCTTTGTATTACACCAAAACACATTAGATAAAACACACACTTTACAATGTGCCAGGGGCACGGGCAGAATTTACAAGGGATATGTACAAGACAGGGCCACCCGGACCACTGTCAGGAATCAGCACTTTTAGAACTTAGAATACAACACTTGTAGGCCTAGAACTTAGAACATAGAGCCTAACGGACAGTACCTTCCGGACTGGTTGCGGGATAATGTGAGTGACCTCCTTAGTAAACTTGAGCGGGCGGCCCAGCGAAGCGGCACGACTCAGGGGAGAGTGGTGCGGCTCGAGGCTTGAGCGGGCGGCCGGCAAGGTACAAGCGTTTCTCTGGGGCGACCAATGTGTGCGGCTCAGAAGAGGAGGGGGAGGCAGGATGCGGGCGACCCAGCGAAGCGGCGCGGCTCAGGGTAGAGCGGCGCTGCTCGAGGCTTGGACGGGCTGCCGTGCACGAGCTGCCGAGGGGAATGAGCGAGGCACATTTCAGCGAGGCCCCAGGGGCCCAAGAGAGATCAGACAAGTCTCAGCAATTTGTCAGGGAAGGCACATTAGAGTCCACTGGTCCTGGGACTCTGGTCAGGGGGCGAGCTCAGTATCAAGCCCTTGGAATATCACTTGGAACATAACAGAAAATCACTGTAGCACAACACAAGTAACTACTGGTAATCAGGTAAGTACTCCCTACGCAATCCTAACCACCTTAGGAACAGGTCACGCAGGGAACCAGGACCTCACTAGCACCACCTGTACTAGCAAGAACAACCAACTAAATATCACCATACATTTAGGGGTATAGACCTGGGGACAAAACACATGATGTATCAAAAACACATTCAGCGGTGTAAGGAGCACATGATGCATCTACAACACATTCAGCGGTGCAGGACAACACAATAGCGCAAAAATCACATTAGCCATCACCTGTGGCAGTCCCTAGGCCCTCTGGCCTTGTTGGGGCTAGGACGCCCTGTGTCCAATGTCAGGGGGGCCTATACGGAGCAGTTGCCCACAAAGTGCTGGGCAACTGGGTAGCACAATGATGGGGGCCAACATGCTGGGGGAGCCTCACAGGCTCTGCAGAAGGACTGTCCCCTTGGAGCCTCGCTGGGCTCTGAATACACAAATGGCCCCTGAGCCTCTCTGGGCTCGTAAACAACAATGGGGTCGCCTGAGCCTCTCTGGGCTCTACACAAACAGGGCGGTGGAGTCCCTCTCAGGGGGACTCGAGGAATAAATATGCCCCAGAGCCTTCCAGGCTCAAACATAAAATGCGGCCGTTTTTGGATTCCTCAGGCTCTTGGGAAATGCCCCGGACGTCGTGCTACTGAGAGGGTGGGGGGGGCGGACACCGGCAATGTGTCCCGACGTCCCCCTCCTCCCCTTTGCAAGCACCCTCACTCACCGGTTCTTCTGGGCGGCTTGGAGGCGGAGGCAGGGCTCTTTCCCCCGGTCCTGCTCCACGTCTCAGGGGGTGGCGGGGCTTCCTCACTCCGGGGGGAGCCTCGCTGCAGGACAGGCGGCTCCTTCTCCTCGCGCCGGAGCTCTTTTAGGCAGGCTGCGCAGGGATTGGCCAGCGGACTGCTTCCTGCTGTCCCGCAGTCCCGCCCACGGGTTGCCTGGCTTCCGGCCGGGCAGCCAATTGCAGCGCGGCCCTGCGGTCGAGCCTCCAGGCTCCGGGGCGCGCTGCTCCCAGGACTCGGCAGGCAACCACGGGGAAAATTAAGGCAGCACTTGAGCTGGGCAATGCCGGGTGGGCACCGGTCAAAGCAATCAAGGCGCTCCAGGCGCCGGAGGGCAACCACAGCGCTCCCAAGCGCCACAAGGGGAAAACAAAGCGCTCCCTGCGCGAGCCGGCAACAAAGCGAAGGACATGCCGGGTGGGCACCGGCGAGGAACAAGTGAAGCGCCCTCGAGCGCTAGGGGTAAAATAAAGCGCCCCCAGCGCTATAGGCAGGATAAAGCGCTCCCAAGCGCTAGGAAAGAAATACAGCGCTCCCAGGCGCTAGGATGGCACAGAAAGCAACACAGTCCTTTGGCAATCCAGCATCTCAGCAGTCCAGGGGCTGGGCAGGGCTCAGGGAGGCAAGCCTTCCCCTGAGCCCAAGCAGCAGCAGGCCCCTGGCAGATTACAGCAGCAAACAAGAACATTTTCCTGGGGTCACAGCCCCTCTTTTATACACCTTTTCTTTTGTCTGTAGGTGCAGGGTGGGGGCAGAACCAGTCGCAGCTGGTCTGAGAGCACTGTTGATGACTCAACCACCCCTTTCATTCATCAGGCAGGCTAGGGTCATCAGTCGCACCACAGGGGGCGGAGCCAGCATTGTGTGGGGGAAACCCAGCCTCATTCAGGACACAGGTGCAGCCCCTCCCTCACATCAGCATGCTAATCTCTCCATTCACCACCGGGGCAGACCCACACAGACTTCTGGAGCCTGGCATCCAAGCCAGCTCCAGCCAATCACACGCCAGGCATATTTTACACTAATTTGCCAACTCCTAGAAGTGGCGCTTCCGCACAAGACACATACACGCCGCACATACCATTGCGCAGCATTCACTCTCACGAGTTCGCACATACCAAACTTGAGCATGCACGCCTCACGCATCAGGAACTACCAGGGACACAGACATTCCCCATGCATTCCAATGGGAGAGCGGGCCAATCTCACACACGCACTCAGGGAGCGCACGCACTTTACACTGCGCCACAGTGTCAAAGTGCGCAAAGACCAGAAGTCACTAGGCAAAAAAGTTCAGGGGTGAACCTGCCAGAAGGGCCAAGTCCAACACACAGACATTCGAAGCGTACTGCATGCGATGGAAAGAATACTTGAAATCACTGCAAGCATTCATTCCAAAGTCAGCACATCCAAAAATTAGTGCATAATCCTCAAGTAAAATGCAGTGAGTCAGCCATCTCATTATCAAATAGGCACAATCGACCAGACAGGAATCTTATTTACATATCTGAAAAGAAAACCTTATTCTTACTCCGGGCGTATGAGCCTACAGACCGCAGTACAGGGGAGGAAATTAGGACAGTCCCGATCGATGCTAATAGAACATCCAGACATAAGGAAAAGAAACCCAACCTTAACAACTTACAACAAGTCCAGCTAACGACCAACTCCCAAGAGCTTAACACTAGTAGCTCAGGGAAACCACTGTTATGCCTACTGTTCAACTGTCGGTCCGCAGTAAAACATGCATCAGTCATCGCTGCCCTCATCGTTAGCCAGAAAATTGACCTGACAATCCTAACAGAAACATGGCTTTCGGAATCCTCCTCTCCACTCATGGATCTTCTGGTGCTCCCTCAGTATAACATTGTGAAATTAGACAGACTGAAAAAGACAGGAGGTGGTATAGCATGCATTCATCGATCAGATTTAGTGGTCAGCCAAATACAATCCGACCCACTCGAATCCTGTGAATACTTAGGTCTCAATATAAGATCGACAGACAATCAAAGATGCAACCTGCATGCGCTTTACCACCCACCAGGAAATAATGCTACATTCATAGACCAGTTAATGGAGATCATCACGGCTAACTCTAACACTCACTCTAATAACATATACCTAGGTGATTTTAATTTACACTGGGACGACAATAATGATAAACAGGTCAAAGCTATTAAAGACTTTTTAAATGAGCTAAATCTCATCCAAGCCTGCTCACAGCCAACTCACTCAAAAGGAGCAACATTAGACTGCATAATATTGAGAAACAAGGATACTTCAATCCACTCAATTGTTCCATGCAACTGCTCGGATCACCATGCCATAAACATCCTGATCCACACATTGAAGAAGAACAAAGCCACGCATCCCAAAAAACTCAAGAAGTGTACCCGGAACATAATTAAAAAGGGAAGCAAAGATCTTCCTAATGAGTAAATTCCTTCCTTAGGCATGACAGTTCATCGCTAACACCGTGATATAGATATGTCCAAAAAGATCAACAATGTTAAGTAAAGATAAAAGTCACCAGTTATACTGAGGATAACATTTTACGATAACTATACTACTCGAGATTCATGGATGTAGAATCCACGAAAAAAAGAGACTCTGAACTATGTAAATTGGAAGCCCCAATACATCTTGTACAGTGAATGAAGTGAATGAACATTGAAGATAGACATATTTAGAAACCACACATATATACATAAATATATATATATATATATATTAAGTATGAGCGTAAAATCCGTTCCGCTCGCGGAATTTGTGGATTTTCGGCAAATTCGCAATCCGCGAATTCTTGCGAATTTGCCGACAATTCTCAAATTCGCGGGCAGCGGATTTTTTCACTTGGTCGCGCTTGACAAATACAATATTACGGCGTGCGGCATTCACTTACCGTCATTCAGCATTTGAAGAGTTGTTTTTCTCCATGTTTGCATGTGCTGCGCCATTTTAGATCTTGCTGCGTGATCCCGCGGGAGTTTGTCGACCGCGATTACGTTATCGCGGCTTGCCACCTTGCACAGCAAGAGTTTGTCATAGCGAGTACGTCATAAAGGCTCATGATCACGTATCGCGGGAGTAAACAATTGCGAACTCGTAGATGCGGCGGGCAGCAACAATCTCGCACTCGCGAAATTGCAAAATTTGCAATTCTGCACAAGAAATCCACCAGCAGGCAGCATAAACCTTCTAAAAATGATGATTTTTATCAGAATAACTCCTCAGGTTGACATTTGCCTGCACTTTTTTTTGCAAGGAGTCCATTTTGGGGGGGGGGGGTGGGAGGAAGGAAGTGCCCCACAGTCTCCAACTTCCTGTTCCTGTCCAGCAGGCTCCTCCCAGTGCTTTGTTCATGTCCTGGTCACTTTGATTTGGATCTTGACCTGGAAGGATTACTTTTTGTGGATGCTGCTGGATATTTGGATTTGAGGCCTTTTTGACTTTCTTTGGATCACTTTTGAATTAGAAATTTCACAAGTAAGTTGATGTTGTTTGTTTGGGGCATAACAGTTGCTGCAACTACAATTTTGGAACTTTTTCAGAACATTAAATAAAATATATTGTGGGTAGCCACAGTATCCAGTAGGACCAGGGTTAGTTATGGGTGCATGATACAACTGTTTTATTGAATTTTAACATAATTTACGCCATGGATGGCATTGGATTGGGGTGCTTTGTGTGTGTTTTTCGATTTTTTGGCTGTTGTTGGGGCCTTTTGCCCAGGGGTACTCAGTGGTGCATGGACTGAGTCTTTCTGTGCGGTCTCTTTAATGTAAACATCATGGAGGGCATGGATGGCATTGGATTGGGGTGATTTTTGTGTGTTTTTTGATTTTTTGGCTGTTGTTGGGGCCTTTTGCCCAGGGGTACTCTGTGGTACATGGACTGAGTCTTTCTGTGGGGTCTCTTCAATGTAAACATCATGGAAGGCATGGATAGCATTGGATTGGGGTGATTTTTGTGTGTTTTTCGATTTTTTGGGGTGTTGATGGGGCAAGGCAATGTGGGTGGGGGCCATTTTGAGGACTGGTACAGGCAGGACCTGGCCATGTGGTGGGGTTCTAGGGGCCATTTTGAAGCCAGGCAGTGTGCTTTGTTGTGCCATAGGCCTGAATCCAGTCTGCCATGCTTTCATCCATTATGCCTAGAGGTACTCAGTGGTGCATGGACCGAGTCTTTCTGTGGGGTGTCTTGAAATTCAACATGATTGAGGGCATGGATGGCATTGGATTGTGGTGATTTTTGTGTGTTTTTCGATGTTTTGGCTGTTGTTGGGGACTTTTGCCCAGGGGTATTCAGTGGTGCATGGACTGAGTCTTTCTGTGGGGTCTCTTTAATGTAAACATCATGGAGGGCATGGATGGCATTGGATTGTGGTGATTTTTGTGTGTTTTTCGATTGTTTGGCTGTTGTTGGGGCCTTTTGCCCAGGGGTACTCAGTGGTGCATAGACTGAGTCTTTCTGTGGGCTCTCTTCAATGTAAACATCATGGAGGGCATTGGATTGGGGTGATGTTTGTGTGTTTTTCGACTTTTTGGGGAGGTGATTGGGCCTGTCCATGTGGGTGGGGGCCATTTTGAGGACTGGTACAGGCAGGGCCTGGCCATGTGATGGGGGTCTAGGGGCCATTTTGAAGCCAGGCAGTGTGCTTTGTTGTGCCATAGGCCTGCACCCAGTCTGCCATGCTTTCATCCATCATGCTCAGGGGTACTCTGTCAGTCGTGCATTTTATTGGTCTTTCCATTTTGGGGGTGGGTATAATAAAAATGCTTACTTGCAAACTATTAATTGAAGCGCTACATATGCAACATTTATTTAACTGATGTTCCTCTGGCTTCGTTTGCTTTTAGGTGCAGAAAGACGAATCACCAGCCTCATCGTTCCTCATCAGTGCCAGGAACAAGTCCTGCTGCGGTGTGTGCAGCACAACGTCACATGTGGCCACAGAGAACTCTGCAACTTGTGCAACTGCGGCCTGCTGTTCTGACATCTGAAGAAGATGGCCCCAAAAAAAGTAGCTTGTAGCTCCTCTAGCAAGAAAGTAGCCAGTAAGGAGCAGAAGAAGCAAGTGGCGCCACTTACCAAGGAGACTGGTGTGTCGACCACCGCATTTTTGGGGGAAAAAAAAGTACGCCTGCAGCAGCAGCGGGGTCTGCTGGGGACCAAGCTGGGAGCAGCACCTCCGCTCCATTGGGCTCAGTGCCACCACCACCACGCCAACTTAGGTCCAAGCCCTTGAGTGCTGCAGAGGCAGCCAGTACAGTTGTTCAATCACCATCGACCAGTGATGTTGGCTCATCGCAAGACAGTAGCAGCATCCCTCAATCAACACAGGTTGTTGTAACTTATCTGACAAGTGTTCAACAACCACAGCCGCAACAACAACCACATGTGCAAGTACAAGCCCAAGTACATGTGGAAGGAGAGGCGGCGCTAGGGGGGGCCAAGTTGAGGTGCATGGAGCGGCACAAGTGCCCACAATAGTTGTTCTTCCCGAAGTAGGGGCACATCAGGAAATCGACATTCAAGCCGAGGTATCATTTGAGGAAGCCACTCCTCCTGATGATTCATTGTCTTCCAGATCCCCAGCAAGGAAAAGATCAAGGATGGTGTCTACATCTTCTTCAAGCCCCATTCCTTCTGATGATATGGATGAAAATTGGGAACCACCAGCGCCGTCTGAGAGTGAGGCACACCATGATCTGGCAAAGGTAGCTAAGCGTAAAAGGAAGGTCCCCGAAAGTCTCATAGTTATGGAGTGGGATGATGACGCTGAACAAGAAGTGGCGTATACAACTGCTGAGGAAGACTCTCATGACGACGACGCAGTCATCATAAACGTCACTACAGCCTCAGCGGGCATGCAGCAAACAGACATTTTTACCCTATCCCGAAATGCTGCTCAGCGTGATGTTGGCAACGTGTCAATGGGACCACCACCAATGCAGTTAACTAGTACACCACCACCTACAGCTTCCATATTTTCTCGCCAGAAGGGACCTCCGTCCACCTCGACCTCCATTTCCTCAATTAGTGGTGCTGTAAGTGCACAACGTAGTAAATTTCGGCAACACACATCCTCCACTTCATCTGGCATTAGCATTCCCAGTATCGCCTCCTCCGCCCCCCACAGACATTTGAAGTCCGCAGTTCTGGACTTCTTTAGTGTCAGCCCAACAAGAGAAAACATAGCCTTTTGTACCATTTGTAAGGTTCGAATTAGTCGTGGTAAGCTTGGTACCAACTATGGTACCGGAGGCCAGAGAGGTCATCTTGAGAGACAGCACACTGTCAAATGACATGCGCACCTAAAGAAGACCAAGGCAGCCCGAATTGCAAGTCAACAAATTGTATCCGTTGATGTTTCATCTGATGATGACAAGGAGGAAGAAGCGTCAAACATTTCTTCAGTTACACCCAGTACCCCTGTCAGCAGCACACCCCCTGCAAGATATATGAGCCACACTAAGAGTGTGGGAGAGAGTGAGACACCAATGCAAAAAAGTTCATCATCACTCAGCGTAACTGGGTCGATTAAGTCATCATCATCCCGTAAAATGGTCCAGCCCACCGTTAGAAGCATGTTGTTTTCATATGCGCCATTTGAACGCAACCACCCAATGGCGCTTCTATATAACACTAAGCTGGCTAAAATGCTAGCGCTGGACCTTCTTCCTTTTTCTTTTGTGGAAGGGGTGGGTTTTCTTGAATTAGTGGTAATGCTCTGCCCTAAATGGAAGGTTCCTAGCCGGTTCTATTTTGCCAGAGTTGCGGTTCCAGCACTACATGAAGATGTGCTGGGGGTGATTGGGGCAGCTTTGCAGAAGAGTGCAGTTCACACTATACATCTGACAACAGACATGTGGACCAGTTGCCAAGCCGTTGATTACATGTGCATCACTGCACACTGGGTCTCTTTTTCAGGGGTTAAAGCAAAGGTAACCGCAGGTGTTGACACGGACAAAGTTTATAAAGCTGCTCGGAAACATGCAACACTAGCCATGTTTGCCATGGAGAAAAATCATACAGGAGAAAACATTTTGCATGAGTTTAACATAAAGGTCTATCAATGGCTGTCCCCAAGAAAACGCATGATTGGTTATGTTTCCACGGATAATGGCGCCAATGTAGTTAAGGCCGTGGATAAGGGTAACTATTCCAGAGTGCCGTGTTTGGCGCACTGTATAAACCTGGTTGTTAAAACATTTTTGAGTGAAGAAAGTCCAGTGTGCGAGTTAATGACCACCTGCCGAAGAATGTGCAGACATTTCAACCATTCTTTTAAGGGCCGGAAGCAGCTGAGGTGCCTGCAACATGAACGTAAAGTGCCAGTGAAAGCACTCATCCAGGAGGTGGTAACACGTTGGAACTCAACCTTCTACATGCTTGAGCGTCTGTATGAGCAGTATGCGGTAGTCGATCAGTGTTTCTTTACACTGGGTACACCTATGATTGACCTGAGGATGGAGGTGGAGCAATGGCAGCTAGTTAAAAGGCTGACAGACATGCTTCGTCCTTTTGAGGTCTTCACGCGTGCAGTCAGCAGGGAGGACTGTAATTTGGGAAAAGCTATCGCATTGTTGCGCATGCTAGAGCACCAACTGAAGGTGGTGTCTTCTACGTTTCAAAAAGATGGAAAGCAAGAAGCATTTGAGTTGGCGGAGAAGGTATTACAGCGCCTACTTTGCAATGAACGTCTTCAAAAGATCCACACAGAACAGCATTACATTTCTGCTACTATTCTGGATCCATGGTACAAAAAGGCAGTGGGAGGCAGAGTATTCTTTCCTTTTGATGACGCAGATGTTACAAAGTACAAACATTGGCTAGCTGTGTCAGCCAGTCGGTTTGAAAGAGAATGGCAGGAAATTGAAGGAAAAGGCAGTACATCAGCATCAGCAGGCCATCCGGAGTCAAAAAAATCCACTTCTGCATCTGTGGCTGTGGCAGAAGTGAGTGATTTTCCCTCTCAGCGGTTAACGACACCAGCAACCGCATCATCTGCACCAGACACAACAGTAACATTGTGTGAAGAAGAGGATTGGCTAACTCAGCTTGGGTTTGCTTCTCAAAAGGTCACAGAAAAAGTAAGCAAAGTGGAGGAACCCTGGAGAACCTTGAGTCGATGGTGCAGGACTATCTGAATGACTCAACAGAGGTCTATGTTCATGATGACCCATTGGCGTATTGGCATGGGAAAAGAGATGTGTGGCTAGAGATCACCAACCTGGCTATATATTACTTGTCTTGCCCACTCGCAAGTGTGTCTTCTGAACGTGTTTTCAGTGCTGCTGGTGGCATTGTAACTTCCAAAAGGACCCGCCTCTCGCCCAAAAATGTGGAGAGGTTAACAATGATCAAGATAAATCAGCACCTCATACTACCAGATTATAAAATACGAGAATGCACGCAGGAAGAAGACGAGGAGGACACCAACTTAGATGAGGGAAGTTCTTCTCTGTTAACTGACCTACTCCCGTCTGAATTCGCAGAGTTTGAGGACGAGCTCTTCTTCCCTGACACTGAGCCCTGAAGATGAGTCAATGAATCACTAACTTTCTTTTTCGTCCTTATTCACTTTTATTCCTGTGTGTCTGTCTTTCTTTGTTTTACAAAATCTATGTAAAAAAAACTTTAATCACCTAATCACAAAAACAAGCCCATCAGCAGAACTGTCTTCCATTATTTGCTTATTGATTTGAAGGTGCCGCAGTCTGCATTCCTCAGGTTCACAAGTTCACAAGAACAAGCTCCTCTATCCTCTTCCTCCAGACTCCTATTTCCCTCAAAGCAGATGGCTGGATTACGCCCAATGAAGAAAAACTCTGCACTTGTGAGGGTGTTCTACTTCTTTGCGGGTGAGTTGACGGGTCTGGGGCATTGCTGTGAAGGTCTAATACCAGATAAAAGTTTGGAGAAAATCGGAGCAGAAAAAGTTTTTGCGCTTTTGATCACTTGCCTTCCTTTGGGGTGCTGTTTGGGGGGCTTCCATGTTTTTGTGGGTGGATTTGGGGTCTGGGAGCACTGCTGGCACAGTCTAATGTTGATTGCATTTGTTTTTCAGGAAATCCATGGTGGAAATGGGGAGTTGGGGCCTAGCTGTACAGCGTATTTGGACTGAATTGAAGGTAGGCCCATTTCTGCTTTTTGCCTGTTTGGGGGTGTTCTGCTTTTTTGCGGGTGGCTGCAGGGGTCTGGGGGCATAGCTCAGAAGGTCTAATATCGGAATCAAATGTTTTGGACCAAATCCATGGTGAAAAGGTTTTTGCGTTTTTGCCCACTTGCCTGTCTTTGGGGTGCTGTTTGGGGGGCTTCCAGGTTTTTGTGGGTGGGTTTTGGGGTCTGGTAGCACTGCTGGCACATTCTAATGTTGATTGCATTTGATTTATTTACAGGAAATCCATGGTGGAAAAGAAGAGTTGGGGCCTAGCTGCAGAGCTCATTTGGACTGAATTCCAGGTAGGCCCAAAGTTTTTTAAGTGTGGCTTTTCCCTGGTTTTGCCTTTTGGCTTGTTGGGAGTGTTAAACTTGTTTTCGCCCGGGTTGACAGTTCTGAGGCCATTGCTGGGAAGGTCTAATACCCGAAAGAAAGTGTTTTGGAGACAATCCCTGGGGGAAACGTTTTTGCATTTTCTGAGATTACGCTCACTCTACCGTTTTCGGGGGGCTGTTTGTGGGGGTTCCTGGTGTTTATGGGGGGGTTTCAAGTCTTGGAGCAATGCTGAGTATGGATACTTTTGCTTGCTTGCAAGTGGTTTGAATACAATCCATAGTGGGTAAGGGGGGATTTGGGCCTACTTTACTTTCAAAGTACGTTTTGTCACCATTTTCTACTAGGCCTCGTTTTTGGAGATCTGATTGGGGGTCTTCTACATTTTTGTGACTGGGTTTAGTAAGGGTCTGGGAGCACTGCTGGGAAGGTCTAATTTTGTTCTAAAACACAGTTTACAGTACACCTAGCTTGAGGGGAAAGATCCGCTGAATTAATTTGCCCATACTTATTTATCCTTCAAAAGGAGACTCAGACAGAGTACGCACTTTCAAAAATATTGTACTGTCTATTAGGAAACTCAAAGTGGGACTTTTTGCACAACACAGCGTACATACCTTATATTTATTTGTCAGTGGTGTTCTAATATCATTTCCTGTTTTTCAATCAATAATTACAGGCCGGTTTTCAGCCTGTGCAATGGGAAAAAAAGGATGAAGTCAGGCTTCACATTAGCGAGCCGCAATTCAGCATCTGCCAGGCAGGCAGTGGACAGGGTGTCTTCTGGTCACCAACATTGATGGACGGAGCGTCAGATGGAATGGAGGAGTCCCGCTAATAAGAGGAATGGTTGGATGCATGCAACTTACCAAATTCAACAGGACAACTATAACAACATACAGATACAGTATCCATTCTTTTCTAATTATCTTTTAAGTAATGTTATTGCTGTGAACTTCTATGAGTGTGACTCTGCATTTCTTTGATCTCTGCTTCTAAATTCATCCCTACAGCCACTGTATAGGTTTTACTTCTGATATTTTTCAAACCTAATTTAATGTAAGTGTTTCTCTGAGTGCAGAGATAGGCAAGTGAAAACGCATAATTATTACTGCAGCCTTGTACTGTCGCATTCTTTCATTCACGGTTGTCGAAAGTACTACTTACTTTTCAGTAACCATGCATGCAGTAGTGCATGCACTTCCTTTATGTCACTTAAAAGATTTATGGATAGCTTTGTACCCAAAGATTTGTTTATCTTCAATTATTGTTTGTTCATGCTGTGCTTTTTTTTTCTTCCCTCAACAAAAACTTTCCCAAAACCCCCCATAACCATCCATTTTCCAAACCCTAACCCTCTTCCCCCAGGCTGTGTGGTTTTGATTGATGTGTGACTAAATGACAGCAATAATTCCACACACTTGCTGGGGAGGATAAGGTCATAGCAACAGGCTGGTGAATGAATCCGAGGATATATTCTTACTCAGCTTGACACAGAGTCACTATTGGCAAATGAAAGCAGATTTTTATGTGCGCCATCAACTTGATTGGTCATCAAGAACATCCTCCTCCTAGACGTGGCAAATTATTACGCTGCTGTGTCCTTCACCTTCAGTACTATTTCTTGTAGCAGTAGCCAATGTCAAAGAAATTCAATGGAAGTACTAGTTATACTTTCAATACTTTACCATTTGTTAGGCCACATTGTGGCACTGTTCTAGTGTACTGTCACCTGCTATATTCTCTATCGTACCGTTCTAATGCTACGGTAAAGACAAACAAGGTTTCATTTTCTTTTTTATCATATGCTGCAACTGCCACTGTGTAACACCACTAGTACCACCGCAATGATGGCATTTCATCCGCCCAGGATTGCCAACCTTAATCGCCATTTCCCGTGCAGCCAGCCCTGTGCCCAGCCCTATTTCCAAACACAAATTACAGGTAAGATAAGCGTTTGGGGGGGAGGTAGTATAATTGAGTATTAGGAGACTTGAGAGACTGACGGTAGTACTAGTAAAGTCCTAGGACTATTGAATTCACTTACTCTGTGAGAGGCACTTAGTTTTGAAAACATTTGGGCAATTAGTAATTACTTACACAACTTGAATCAAGATGCCACTTACGTTTCAGGAAAACAAACTTACTGTTAAACCCCCACCCACCAGCCTCAAAAGCAGTAAAAAACACGTATGCTAAGATAAAGTTTAAAGTATATTTATATCCCTAACATAAATAATCTCCCGCAAGACCCAACCCACCCCCATCCCTAACCCCAACGAAGATCTGTGAAAAGTCCAAAAAACCCAACTCCCAATTCCCACCCCCAGAAGTCTTTAAAAAAGGGGCAAGGGACAGTCTCCTCCTACTGCTGGCTGCTGTTCACTTTTCGGACCAGGTCGGCATGCTCCATGCGAGGGGTCTCGAGCAGTGTTTTGGTGTTCAACAGCTCCTGCTCGAGGTAGGACACCCTAAGTGAAAGGCGGTGCAACCTTTTTTTGGTACTGCTGTGGGGGGGGCAGCTGATTTGTTTGCTGCTCGGCGGTGGTGGGTGGCTGCGGTACCCCGGCTCCGTACCACTGGAAACCTGCAGCACTGACTGGCTGACCCAGGAAGTGCAGAGGAGGATGCAGCTGTCCCGGTCGATGTTGTGGTCGACTGCTTGTCCCCCTCCTCCAGAGCCACCAGCTGCCGATATTCGGCAACAGTCGCCTCCAGCCTCCGTTGCCGGGCCATTTTAGCTAGCTCCTTCCGTATTGGTTTGGAAGGAGCATCTATATGAAGAAAGAAAGACATAGTCTGTAACCAATGCTCTTTAAGATTAACACAAAAAGATTCAGAAGAAAGTTGTGTCACAGTAGAACTAGCAACTTGCAAGCGCAGTACATAATTATTGTGGTCAGTATCTATCTAACCTCCCACTTCTTCATCCTTGCTCTAACATTAGAGGGAGTTTAAGGAATCAATTCTACGAGCACTATGGACTCACTCCATTAGAATCGACTATGACAGTACACTAGTCTTCCTCTTCTTCTTCTCTCTTGTTTACCAAAATTGGTACGTTAACTTCTGCAAGCCGACATAATGCCAGCGCAGTCAACTTGCACCCGAGAAAAACAGACGCCCACCATGATGAGTGAGACAGGCTTGCGTTACTGTACCAGTCCAGTACATGCAGGCGGTGATGCTCTTACTTTTCTATTATGGGTGGCACTGAGAATACTCTGTTACAAGGGCTACTGCTTAATTAATTTAACTTTCCTCCTACAGTGCCAATGAATACTAGAAAAGGAAAATGAAGAAGATAAATAATCTGATTATCTATTACTGCACATGGTATGTATTTGCTTACATATGGGATGACTTTAGGTGCTTTGCTTTTTATTGAGTGAACAGTGATACATCCACACATGAATGACCAAGTTCTACTAAACTTATTAACAAAGGTAGTTAGTGGCCATCGTAATAGCCTGATATTTGCTGTGCTTGCAATACAAACTACTGCTACTATTCATGGCTTTTCCTTGCCTTTCCTACACTGGGACAGACGTGCAGGTGCGTGCGGTGTTACATGCTCTTCAAAGTAACACTTAGTTCATCCAGTGACAGTCTACTCTCTCTAGATACACATATCTAAGAGTCAGATAGTACCATGATCCAGGCATCCATCCATTCAAACTATATGTCAATCGTTCTTCTTCATGTCTCTCATCTGGACAAACCTTACGTTTTCTCATGGGAAAACAACCTTTTCATTTTATTTGGGAAACCGCAAGCCTTACATCCGTGCTTGACTTGCATTTGAATTTCAGCCAAAGCATATATTGCGCACACATACAGTTTCTGTTTCACCCACCCAGGCTGTTCTCCTTCCACCCACCCTTGCGTCATCCTTCACCCAGCCATGCATCATATTCCTTGCCAGCCACCTCGGGCACCAATCAAACATGTACCATTCTTCTTTGCCAGTCATCATTACTTTTAACTTGCTTGTCCTTCCACACTTACTTACACCCTTCTTTTGCTTTTCGTTCATCCCATCCATCAAGTTCATCTCAGATCTGATTTGGATTCTCGAAAAAAAATTCACCGCTGAGTTGAAGTAAATTTAGAGGAGGCTACTACCTGGTTGATAAAAACTTTGTTCTAAAATTGAAAGTCTGCTTAACAGTATAGTAACTTAACTATAGAACATATATACTACACCCGTGCAGAGAGCACACTCTGCCGTCTGCAATCGCAATAAGTAAGGAATATAAGAGCTTACCACTGCCTGCCACTACCGTGGCAACCCGCACAGCAGTTTCCTCCGGCACTTGCACCGCCTCCTCCCCAGAATTGTCCTCCTCCACCTCCGCGCTGGCCCCGGCACCAGATGTTCCACCTACTAATAATTTGTGACTGTCTACTCTAAAGTAAAAATGTCCCTTTTTCCAGGGAAGGGTGTTGTCTTGCTGCACTTTTTGGCACAACTGATGAATGCTTGCTTTTTAACACAAACCATTTTTCTCATAACAGACAGAAGCTTCACTTCTAAGAAAAAGAGCAAGATCAGATCATCATCACTAGGATGGAGTGACCAACAATTCAGCACCAAAAAGAAAAATTAAACTTCAAACCAGGTGAGGGCTCGGCTCGCCCACAATAAATGTGTGAAATAAATCACTAAGCACTTTTCCATTTTTAATCAACCGTTTATGTTTTATGACAAGCTTGATTTTAATAAATGTTTTTACTTTTAATAAAGCTTTATAACTTAAATAGACTCTGTGGTTTTTGGTCAAGAGTGACTGAGCAAAAGGTTTTTCAATTTGCAAGCACGAGTCCGTGCCTCTGACACTTCTGGACTCTGTACTCTTGTCCTGCGTTGGATAATCATCATTGGGAATAACTCATCAATGAATTCGGGAGCTAAATGACTCTGCCACACCATCTAGTCAGTAAGAAGATTGGGGGTTCTTCAAAGTCTAATATCACTGAGGTATGTGGAAAGTCTACCTGCGCCAATTATAATTGATAAACAATGCACTACTTAGTGTCCATAGTTCTGTTTGTGCAGATTTGTCCCTGCAACAGTAGTAGTATGGATTGTCCTCCTATCCAAACCAAAAGTAAAGTAGTATCTTATTCTTTCTTGGTGGTCATTCACATTTTATTGTTGTTAATTGTCAAAGCATAAACATTTAGAAGACTTGAAAAGACATTATGGACAATCCCAGAGGACTGCACTCAGTGCATAGAGCTATTGCTGACTAGAAAGGAAGTTTCGTTTAACACCTTTTGCCAAATGTGCAATCTTAGTTAGCTACACAGACAGACTAATAAGAATAATCTAGTAATACCACAGGGAGTCATAGTAGAGGCAGGATAAGAATTTAGATACAGTCTTCAAGAAGATCAAAGACGATTTAGAAAAAATCGAATGAGGAACGCTAGGAAAAATAGGTACTCTATATCAAAAATAAAACTTACCGGGGCCAGCAAAGGAGCCCTCGCCTGACCGATCCTGGCCTTTTACAGTAGCAGCAGGTGATACCCCCTCCTCCTCTGTCCTCTTGACCCTGGGGGGAGCTGATGTACAACATGAAAGAAAGAAAGACCCGAAAACATGGATGATTCTTGTCAACCAAATGAAACATTTCAAAAGAACAATAACAAAATATTTTGGCGAAATAGCAAATAGACAACTATTCCACGGGATATATTGACCTATCTCATGTGGTCTTCTATGATATTAGTATTGCTTGGTTTGCGGACCGTCGAGTTGGAAAGTTATGTAACTCACTAAACAAACTACTAAAAAGGTTCGCCTAGGACTGGCAGGCAGCAGTCCGCAGCACGCGAAGTGACAGACAAACTCCATCGTGATTGCAGATCAGTGACAACACTAAAAAGTTTCCTTCTACATTAACCAGTCATTAAAATACTCAAATATCAATCCACCACCACTATTTCTTTTTATTGCCAGGTGTACAAAGGAAGGACTGGACTTGAGTCTGTAGGGGTAGATTTACAAGCCCCTTGCGGCTCTTTTGCTCCGTTGTTGTGTGACTTTTGTGACACAGCGGCAGAACAAAAGAGGCGCCATGGTGCGGAGTATATTAACAACGTGACGCATATGGGAGATGCATCACGTTATAAAGCCCTGCGCCATCAGGGGGCGTTCCGGCGCAAGGGAGGGTGTTCCTGCGCAGGAACACATCCTAAAAGTGACTGAGGGAAATCTACAAGATTTCAATCAGTCACTTTTAGGACAATGATGCGTCACTCAAACCCTGCAACCGCTTGAAGCAGGCACACGACTTGATGCAGCATTGGGGAGATAGGGCTCCCCAGAGCATTGCTGGAGCTGCGCCATCATTGTGACGCAACTCCAGCAATGCGCCGCCTTTACGGCACAGATGCGTAATGCTTCGGTGACGTTTTGGGCCCATGGTGCGCCGCATTGTAAATACGGCGCACCATGGGTGGTGGTGGCATGGCGCACAATTACTGGAGCATCCCTGCTACTTTGCAGGGATGAGCCGGTAATTCCAAATATGCCTCTTAGTGTCTAGCATTACGCAGTTCTGTAAACTACACTCATACATAATTTCTCAGGCCAATGAAATGAACACAAAATTTAAAACAAATAAGCATAGTAGCAACGCTACTGAGAAGGAGAGCAGTGCACCTGAAATGCACAGAAGATTTTGAAATATAATTTACCTACAATGTAATCTGCAGCATTATTGCTCTTGGTAAAAAACAAAAATGTGCAATATAATAACACACAGAGCAGGAGAAAACAGAGTAGTGATGAAAAAGCTACTACTCACCAAGCCCGGGGATCTCGATGCCGAGCAGGTCGAGCATGTCGCGTACCCGGTCCAGGAGATCCGTCCAACGGTGGGTGGCCTGGTTGTAGATGCGCCGGACCCGAGAGTGAGAATACATGGCCCGGCACACCTTCTCCCACCACTTCCGGCACTCCCGGAGCCCATAGCCGCTTGCGATCTTGCCGCCTGCCATGATGGTCCTGGGGAGGCGGCGCTGTACATAAAACATTAGTGCGCCCACCTCCTCCGTGCTAAAGATCCCCCGTGGCATCACCAGCTCCCCCCTCAAACGCCCGCACAGGAGCCGGGCACGGGGTGCGGGACCCTTCCCCTTCTCGGGCTGCTTCCTGGCTCCCTTTACCATGGTCTGGACAGAAAGGAAGGTAAATAATAAATAAGAAATAGAATAGGGAAGAAGAAAAGAAAAGAGTTTAAAAAAGTAGTTTAAAATTAGCCAAAAGTAGCAGAAAACACACAGATATAGAGCTAGAATAATAGAGGGATAGATAAGAAGGAAAATAGATCAAAAAAACTTCAAACAAGCAAAGGATGGCAGAGGTTGAGAGAGGATACAGAAAGCATGCCCAGAACCATAGCAATGAATGAAAAACAAGATGGCCGTGCCCGTTCACGACCGCGTGCGTAAGTTCGCGCGAGATTTCACCCGCGATCACACGCAAACTTGTACTAGCGAGCCGCACACTTTGCGAGATTACACATAGCACCCGGAAACGGAAATACATCACGCAAACAAGATGGCTGGCCCATGTACGACCGCTAGGGTAACTTCGCCTCGTTGCGCTACCAGCGGCTTGCGAAAACGCAAAAAAACACACAAACTAACACACCGCAAAAAAATAAATCACATTTTCGCACGAATTCTTGGCTTCCGAATTCGATCTTGCACAAGTTTGTGCCTCGCGAATCCCTCGAAATTGCAGAAAAACGATTTTTGCAAAACTAAAAGCACTCAGCAGGTGCAAAAGTTCAAGCTCATCATTAGTAACCATTCCGTGTAGTGCTTCCAGAGTTCAGTTGCCTACTTGCAACTATTTTATGACCCTGCTCTGACCCTCACAGCAGGCTCAGAGAATAGCTACAATTATGCCACAAAGGTCCAGTTAAAAAAACTTACATTGCAACAGAAAGCAATTACAGATAAGGAAGCAGGTGCCAGACTGGAACTCAAATTCAGAGACACATTAATCAACCCCTAATTCATTCATGTCAGTTGAGGCAGGACAGGTGTGCTAACGAATTTTGCAAAACTGAAAGCACTTAGCAGGTGCAAAAGTTCAAGCTCATCATTAATCAGGACGCACTTACAGCTAAGGAAGCAGGTGCCAGCTCGAATTCAGAGACACATTAATCAGCCCCACATTAATTAATGTCAGTTGAGGCAGGGCAGGTGTGCTTTCCCCCCCATAATATACAGTGATGAACCAGAGGGCGGCAGTTATGTACCAGAGGGTGGCATGGGTGAACCAGAGGGTGGCAGTGGTGAAACAGAGGGTGCTGTGATGAACCAGACGTAGAAACAACATGGTCGCGACCATTGCGACCCGTTTGCGAACTGGTAAAAAACCCTCGCGAACTGGCAGAAACCCTTGCGAACGCAAAAAAAAAATCGCGAAAGTTCGCGGATTTTTCAGATTGCGAATTCGTGAATACGCAAATTTGCGAATCGCGAATTCACAAAATTCGCCCATGCTTAATATATATAAGGGATGAGATCATGAGTGATGTAATATGTGACGTCATCAGCAGTGCAATACACGCGCAAGTTATAGTGAGTTCAACTAACTATAACATGGAATTTCAATGGTTTTATGTCAGTAAAATTTGCAGCTAACTATAACTGGTGTGAAACCTATGGTTTTTTTCAGTGAATATATATATATATGCTATCTCTGACTTCAAGCTGTATCGTAAATCATGTCACTATTTATATTTATGCTAATACTGTATAGCTATAATCAACAAGAAACAAGTGCCAATACTGATCATATCTTCGTGGAAATGCTCTAACACCAGAACAAAGACAATTTATCAAAGCTGGGATATGCTAGTTAAAAGCACTAGTCTCTCGCGGCGTCTCCAACAGCACGTGCTGTTGGAGACGCCGGCGACTTTATCCTAAACAACTTTTCTTCCCGACCGAGGCTGAAACTACATTTTTTTTAACTGATCCTTCCGTGATCCTTGTGCCTGGACGTGCATTTCCATGATCTTCCGGCCACCCAGCTTCTCCCACCTGAACCCAGACAGGCTTGGCTTCCGTATACATCTAAGGTGCATTCTATTCTCTGGATATTCTCCATAGTGAGCTACCTGGCCCTGATGAGAATCCCTCCCAACCCTTAGGGATTCGAAACGCGTAGGCCCCTTCATGTCTAGTGTCTGCTCCTTTTGGTTTTTTCCTTAGTGTGAATACACTGTCACACTATTGGTTTAGAATTGCTTCATATATTTTTTTTGACCGTGTCATTTGATCCTGATGATTTATTTGATTCAGACTTATATATACGAACTCACTGTATAATTGTATGTATATAATTGTATATATTGCAGCAGACCTAATACTCAACCCGCTTGTCTATTCCTATTCAATAGGGCTGAGTATTTGTATGTATTTTGTGTATGAATGGAAGGTATGATTGAGATATGATTGAGTATGGAATGCTTGTTTGATTTTAATGCTTCACTGATTTTTGTCCAAAATTGTTCTTGTGTTTACAAAAAATGTTTTGTTTCTGTTAACAGTATATGACTAAAACAAATATACTTTTTTTTGATGACCCAGTTATAATAATAAAAAGCTATTAACTAGCATATCCCAGCTTTGATAAATTGTCTTTGTTCTGGTGTTAGAGCATTTCCACGAAGATACGATCAGTATTGGCACTTGTTTCTTGTTGATTATTGATTACGGCTCAGCCTTACAGACTATGAGCCAACCCCAGTTGTTCTCAGGTTGAATACTGTATAGCTGCATACATAACCTACCTCATATCACTGTAAAAATGTTCAACAAGATGTATCTCTAACCTACCTCATGTAATTGTGAAGCGTTCTGATACCCTAGGGTCATGTTCGCGCTATATAAAACTCTTAAAATAAATAAATAAATAAATAAAATAAATATCCTATGGGGACAGATAGCCTTACAATAGTGAAAAACGAAATTAGCAGTATTTCACTATCAGGACATGCCACACACATCAGGGTATGTCCTACTTTTCACACACACTGCACCCTGCCCACAGGTATACCTTGAGCCTACCTTAGGGGTGATTATCATGTATGAAGAGGGAGGTTTGAGACCTGGCAAGTGGGTGCACTTGCCAGGGCGACATGGCAGCTACAAACTGCACGCAGACTCTGCAGTGGCAGGTCTGCTTTACCTTTACAGGGCTACTTCTGTGGGTGGCACAATCAGTGCTGCAGGCACACTAGTAGCATTTGATTTACAGGTCCTGGTACTCTCATTGCACTTTACTAGGGACTTACCAGTAAATCAAATATGCCAATCATGGAAACACCAATCTATAATACAATTTACAATAGGAGCACTTGTACTTTAACACTGAACAGCAGTGAGAAAGTGCACTAAACCAGCAAAAACTAAGTCCAACACACAACAAAATAACAGGAGGTAAAGGCAAAAATACCGGGGAAACACACACCAATGATGTCAATTCTAACACAGGCCCTAATGGAATCTAAAGAACAATACTCAGAAGTTTCAGGATACAAACTAAATAGAGACAAATCAGAAGTTAAATCCCTCAACCCACATGGCACAACAGACATACTAGAGAATTCAGGCCTCTCCTGGCAGCCTCAATTTATCACATATCTAGGGGTAGAATGCAGTTTCAGCCTAATAAATACCATTAAAAAACACCACAAACGCCTTACTAAATATAGTCAGGAACCTACCCACTCAGATGAAACGCTCTTCCCTTGTCTCCCAATGGCAGAACCCAAAATTTACTTACAAAGGCCAAACATTCAACTAGGATCCAGTGTCTCCCCACTATCAGTATCTCCCCCATATCCTTCTCAATCATGGAAACACCAATCTATAATACAATTTACAATAGGAGCACTTGTACTTTAACACTGAACAGCAGTGAGAAAGTGCACTAAACCAGCAAAAACGAAGTCCAACACACAACAAAATAACAGGAGGTAAAGGCAAAAATACCGGGGAAACCCACACCAATGATGTCAGTTCTAACACAGGCCCTAATGGAATCTAAAGAACAATACTCAGAAGTTTCCTACCCACTCAGATGAAACGCTCTTCCCTTGTCTCCCAATGGCAGAACCCAAAATTTACTTACAAAGGCCAAACATTCAACTAGGATCCAGTGTCTCCCCACTATCAGTATCTCCCCCATATCCTTCTCAATCATGGAAACACCAATCTATAATACAATTTACAATAGGAGCACTTGTACTTTAACACTGAACAGCAGTGAGAAAGTGCACTAAACCAGCAAAAACTAAGTCCAACACACAACAAAATAACAGGAGGTAAAGGCAAAAATACCGGGGAAACCCACACCAATGATGTCAGTTCTAACACAGGCCCTAATGGAATCTAAAGAACAATACTCAGAAGTTTCAGGATACAAACTAAATAGAGACAAATCAGAAGTTAAATCCCTCAACCCACATGGCACAACAGACATACTAGGGAATTCAGGCCTCTCCTGGCAGCCTCAATTTATCACATATCTAGGGGTAGAATGCGGTTTCAACCTAATAAATACCATTAAAAAACACCACAAACGCCTTACTAAATATAGTCAGGAACCTACCCACTCAGATGAAACACTCTTCCCTTGTCTCCCAATGGCAGAACCCAAAATTTACTTACAAAGGCCAAACATTCAACTAGGATCCAGTGTCTCCCCACTATCAGTATCTCCCCCATATCCTTCTCAAACTTACAATCAAAATACCAACTAGAACATCTGGAGTTCTACAACATCCTCAAGATAAAAACAGCCATCATCAAAGCCAAGCACCATTACAGAGAACCGTCTCTCCCAGTGCTTATCGGAAAACTCAACATACTTGGTCACCAGATATCTAAACTATACCATCTAATCCCCAAATCCACAAAGAATAACAAGAACATAATACAATAGTGGGAAACCCATTCTTCCTACCCTATACCCGAACCACAGTGGATAGGCATTTGGAAATCTGCCACCACATATAAAATATTGCCAGTACTGTCCCAAACGAAATTTTGATTAATACACAAGGCCTTTTGGACACCATCCCGCCTTCACAACCTGAAAATTCTAGAGAGGCCTATTTGCTGGAACTGTAAAGAAGAAGTCAGTGGCCTTGCACACTTGCTAGTGACATTGCAAATCAGTTACCCTCTTCTGGGAAAATGTTTTTCTCTTTCTAACAAAACTCTTTCTCATCTACCCCAAGAAGGAATTCCCATTCCTCACTAAAGGATTCCTTGACCTAAGTATTAAAAAATCGGCATATTGCCTTTTAATTGATCTCTTACTAACCTCTGTAATTAAAACTATTATCTCTAATTGGAAAGACGCCCACAAGGCTTCCTTCTAAGCCTGGATCAATTGGGGGTCACATATCAGGGGGACGGACAATATCACCTTGCAACACTCTCCATGGAAACCTAAACAAAGATATAGTTGGATATCCTTAGAGGATTATTTTGCTACTAACAAACCACCATAAACGGTGCACAATTTCCTCTGTTATCTCGACTTGACGCAGCTATCCCCTATAGCCCTAAGGGAATTCTCATTGAAGTGTGTATCCTCATATCGCAATACTCTCCCTATGATTCTGCTCAGTATCCTCACCTAGATATGTGATTATTGAACTTATTCTAATGTTGAGTGAGTATATATACAGCCACGTACTTTGGCAGCTGTTGCCAAGAGACCTTGAGCTAGATGTATCAAAAGGTTTTACCCATTCTTTGTCTATGGGAAAATGTGTTCATACATATGACCCCTTATGATTCATTATACGACCTCTACCTAGTTGGCCCTTCTGTACTTACTTTGTCTCCCTTATTGTTGATATGCTTGTTTCTTTCTAGAAACGAATAAAGGTTTTTTAAAAAGACAACGCAATTGAGAACTAAGATTTAACTGTGCTCTTAGGGGGTCAATCAGCGCTTGCCGTTGACCAAACCCTCCTGTAAAATGGTAATACTCCTGCCCCACCAATCCTGGGTCCCACTGCTCTATTTAGAGTCAGATGAAGAGCTGAGTTTACTTTAGCAGAGACACTGGTGGCTTTACTGCCAAAAAGCTTTTCCGTGACAGCCAGGGAGGACATAGCCAGTGTTGACGATCTAACTGACTTTACTTACTTTGTGACCTCAAGGCATGTGGGTCCTGGGAAGGGAGCATGCACACTGGATCTCACACAGGGAGAAAACGTTCCAGTGCCTCAGGAGAACTGTGGTTTTGTTTTCAAGAGACAAACCATGGATTTCCGAGTTTTTTTCATGGAAGGAAAACAATTTTGGCAAGCAGTGCGCCAAACATGGTCTCTCTCAGCAACTTTCAGTGCTTTCAGTGAGCTGCCACAGCAGCCGCTATGCTGAAGTCACAGCTATCCCCACCTACCTAGCAGGGCTCTCTAAGATCTCTAAGAAAAGTGGGCAGCCAAACACCAGGGGATCAAAGGCCATAATCTCTGCTGACCAGAAAGGCCATCGGCCTCTTCGACGGTTTTAAATGACCATGGTGGACTCGTGGAAACAGCAAGGAAGCAGTGTCTGAGGACTGGACTCAAACTGTCCAGGTTCCATAATATTTTGCATTGTCATCAACAAAGGACATATCCCCAGCACTTCCTCCAATATTAACTAAGCATGGGCAAATTTTGCATATTCGCGATCCGCGAATTTGCGAATTCGCAATCCACAAAATTCGCGAATTCGTGCGAATTTGCGGATTTTTATATTTTTGCGTGTTCGCGGGTGTTCGCGGGGCGCTTTGCGTGTTCGCGGGTGTTCGCGGGGCGCTTTGCGTGATCGCGGGGTTTTTTTTTTTTGCCTGGTTAATCACTGCCACCCTCTCGTTTTTTATGCCCTTCTGCCCTCTGTACCACTCGTTTCTGTGCCCTTCTGCCCTCTGACCCACTCATTTTTTGTCCCCTTCTGCCCTCTGTCCCACTTTTGTGTCCTTCTGCCCTCAGCCCCACTTAGAATGGCGCCGGCAAGCTGCCAGCGCCATTCTAAAATAGCTACAAAGAGCTTCAACAGGAAGCACTAATAGATCAAGTAAAGCAGGTGCTCGAGTTGAAGGTCAAATTAAGTTACACAATCATTAATCACCCCAAGTTTGGGGTGATTAATGATTGTGTAACTGAATTTGATCTTCAACTCGAGCACCTGCTTTACTTTATCTATTAGAGCTTCCTGTTGAAGCTGACTTTTGAAACTATTTTAGAATGGCTCTGGCAGCTTGCTTGCCGGCGCCATTCTAAAAGAGTTACAAAAGTCAGCTTGAACTTTTGACCCAATCCGTTCCGCTCGCAGATTTTGCGGGAAATTCGCGAATCTCGCGGATTGCGAATTTACCAAAAATCCACAAAATCCGCGAGCGGAACGGATTTTCCGCCCATGCTTAATATTAACCAAACTTACCCAGGACATTTGCACACGAATGGAATGGCCACGTCCAAACTTACGAATAAGGCCTCTGGTGGTACCCACTATTATCGATGCACCGTGATGTAGATGAAAGGCCGTTTCTTCACACCTGTTGTGACTCCATTGTTGGGGGTGCTAGGGATAATTGAAAATAACTAAGAAGTTGTCTGGTCAATGTGGCAAAGTCTGGATGGATATGTTCCTCCTGGATGTGCTGGATGCCCTTGAAGCTGTGAAATGCAAGTAGGTAACACAGAGTTGGGGGGCTCTGTCATCGACGGTAGCCTCCTCCAGAGCTGGGGCGGAGTTACAGGGCGATCTGGAGGCAGACGGGTATAGTAAGGGTACCTCTGCTGCAGACCGGTACAGTAAGGGTACCTCTGCCTGGCACAGTAAGGGTGCCTGAGCCAAAGACCTGGAGCCGCAGGGAGGTTCCGGGAAAACCGCGACAGCGCCCCGTTAGTCCTTTGGGCGGTTGGGGGGCCTGACCAACCGGGGGTGTGCCATACCACGCTCCGCCCTGAAAGGGGCGGGAGTATAAGACATGATCACATGATCCGGAAGGGGATCAGCAAAGGCTGCACTGTCCGGGTGTCGACCCACCGTGCCGACTGGCTCATAAGGCGGGCGGGGCAGGAGGGGTTGCCTGCCCTGGATCGCCCATAAGATAACCCACTAAAACTTCATACTTTTGTTGTATGAAAATAAACCTGCAGCAGTGCTTTACCCATAACAATGTGTCCTGTGATCATTATATGGACAAGTGTATAAAATGCAAGAGGGAGCGGATGACGGTGTGGGTACTATGCCACTGCCTGCGTCCCCCACAGGAGGACATCAGCAGGGCAGCCCCCTTAGTGCCCATTAGTCGGAGCACCCCCCCCCTCCTTCAGTCCTCGTAGAGGGGGAGGCTCGGGCAGTTCACCAGCTCCTCCCCTGGCCGGGTGCACCAGTGACGTGCATCCGGGGGAGGGCACGCTGGGGGCGGGCCGGGTATTTAGGCCCCAGCCACCCAGTACGCGACCTCTTTGCCGGTCGTCCTGCCCACCCGGCTGCTTTATGTCCGGACTCAGTCCGGTCGGCCTGCGCCTGCCTGCCTCGCTGCACCCACCCTATCCTCGTACCCAGCAGCTGGGCAGGTGGCATGCTGATTTGGACGTTCTAATGTTTTCCTTTGTGTTGGAACCTGGACAGTTTGTGTTGCAGGCGGAGTTACAGGGCGATCTGGAGGCAGACGGGTACAGTAAGGGTACCTCTGCGGCAGACCAGTACTGTAAGGGTACCTCTGCCTGGCACAGTAAGGGTGCCTGAGCCAAAGACCTGGAGCCGCAGGGAGGTTCCGGGAAAACCGCTACAGCACCTTGTTAGTCCTTCGGGCGTTTGGGGGGCCTGACCAACCGGGGGTGTGCCATACCACGCTGCGCCCTAAAAGGGGCGGGAGTACAAGACATGATCACGTGATCCGTAAGGGGATCAGCAAAGGCTGCACTGTCCGGGCGTCGACCCACTGTGCCGACTGGCTCATAAGGCGGGCGGGGCAGCGAGGGGTTGCCTTTCCTGAATCGCCTATAAGATAACCCACTAAAACGTCATACTTTTGTTGTATGGAAATAAACCTGCAGCAGTGCTTTACCCATAACAATGTGTCCTGTGTAATCATTATCTGGGCAAGTGTATAAAATGCAAGGGGGAGCGGATGACGGTGTGGACACTAAGGCCATCGGCCTCTTGGACGGCTTTAAAGGAAAATGGTGGACTCGTGGAAACAGCAAGGAAGCAGTGTCTGAGGAATGGACTCAAACTGTCCAGGTTCCATAATATTTTGCATTGTCATCAACAAAGGGCGTATCCCAGCACTTCCTCCAATATTAACCAAACTTACCCAGGACCTCTGGTGGTACCTATTATTATCGATGCGCCGTGATGTAGATGAAAGGCCGTAGGTTCTACAGAAAGCATCTCGAGTAGGTAATTACATACATGCACGCCGTTCCCTAGGCGAGGGTAGTAAGAATTACCAAACTAATATGGGATTATTTTGTTTGTGGTTTTCAAAGGAAAGTCAATGTGTCTCTCCTTCTCTGAAGGAAGAAAAGGATTATCACTTCCAGTTTGGCACTTATGCATTTCATAACCAAAACACACAAAAAGAGGGATCGGTGAAAGGTTTTCTAAACGCACTGATTGCTGCTCCAGAGGATCAATGCAGGCGAAAGCTGGTCGGACATAAAGATGTCAGAGAGCGATAGACAGGCAATAATGGAGCCGAGAAACAGTTACTTTTTCGACTCACTTTTACGTCTTCGTATTTCTCCTTTCTGTTTCCATTTCTCCCGCGGACAGCCCATTTTGCGTGCTGTGTACACAACCCCTCAGCGTGCCTCATCATGAATTGTGTGACGGCTCTCGTCAGCGCTTTGGGCCAGTCTTCGGTGAAATGAAAGGGGCCCGCTCCTTCCATCTTGCAGCGCTTTCTTTACTGTGTTGCCTTTTATTGGCACTCATTCTTGTGCTCTCGTTGTTCTTTCTTTCATTGGAGGCGCCCAGAGGTGTTTTCCCTGGTAAGTTTGTCTTTGTACCCCTCACATCGAGGGCGAATGTGCCAAAGTCATGCATTATTCGTTATTTTCTCTCTCTATTTGACTCTGCTCTCCGTGGTGCTGATTTATCTTGCCTTTGAAGCTGTATACAGTGTCTTCGACGGATGCCCATTATCCCGCCAGTGCAATATCATTTATCTGCGAAGCCCTTAAGCCGCAATGTTTATCTTGATGCTGTCCACGCAGAAGTATTGTAAATGGAACATTAGCATACAAAACTGTCCGATTTCTACCTTCAGTTCACTGTTCGTTTCCACCTTAAATCTTTTAGGCTAGACAGAAATCTATCTTTTATGTTCTGATGCCTAAAGGAGAAATTGAATTTCAACACTTTCCCAGTGGGCATACCGTAAATACAGCACCAGTCACCGTGCTGGATGGACTCCTTTTCTGTCTATTGAGAAAGAAGAGACTTGTTTCCTACTGGAATGGCTTTTACGTGTCTTTTGCTACAGTAATATAGTTTAAGCTTTTCTGTGCCGGAGGACTACATTCATTCTCATGTTCATTAAAACTTAGTGTAGAAATATGCTGGTGGTGGCTCAGTTTATGAAGATACATATATTTCCTTTTTCTCGTGTGTGTGGTTTGAGGGGGTCGAATCCTGTTATCATATGTAGAGCAATTAACATAAATATTAATCCAACACTATTTTTCTGGGGACTGGACTGGGTTAAACTTTGAGAAACATCTTACACTTCTTTTACCCACTTGGCCACTTAAAAGTCAGTTTTCTTTTGATGTTTGAATGCAGGGCCATTTACATTGATCTATTTATTTACATTTTGCAAGGAAACCGCGAGTTAGAATACTATATAAACCCGTAGTGAAAGGCAATGGCAAATCCCCAGAGGGATGTGTAGACATAGCTGTGTTCACCTGCCTGTGCATGCCTGTACTGCAACACATGCCGAGAGCTTAATTTAAGCCGGTGGTGGAAGGCTTGGGCCCATTGGCATTCATTTTTGGGGATTGGCACCTATTTTCCTCAATAAACTGATCCAGAGCAAGAGACAGAAAAGCACAAAAGGGGGAAGAAGGAAGAAGGCAAAAATAAAAAAAACTTTGAGCAAGGGAGAAAGCTGGGATGATAAAGAACATGCAAGGGTGAGATAATGATGCAGGGAGTCTCTGGTGGTAAATTAAAAAGGTATGAGGTGGAATCAAGAATATGCAGTGTTGGTATATTCAATAGTGCTGCCTGCGGGCTTCTGAGCAAATTACTTGAACCCAGCTCTCATTCTATATGGCTGAGATACCCGCCACCCCCTCTCAACACAATCCCCAAGAATTGGGAAACCGGAAACAGTTCTTGGATTTTTGGAAGGTGGGAAGGGAGTCACCCTTCCCGGCCGTATTTATTAAAATATGAAACAAAATTAAAACATTAAAATAACAGTTTCATATTATGTACAATTTCATTTCCACATTACGATGTTTGGCTAACCTTAACAGATCTCTAATACAGAGGTTCTCCTAGCCGAACTAACATCCTACAAAACATTTGACTTGAAATTGTACATCCTAACGTTAAGGGCCAACGGCAAGGTCGTAACCGGTGTCAGATCCCTAAACCAGACATACCCCCCTCACTTGTGAGAGGAGCGACCGCACAGAGGCGTACCTCAAGTGCATCTACCAATTTCCCTTTGTACTTGACGGGGGCCCCAATAAACTCGACGCCATTTAACGGTCGTTCGAGGACTCGTGTGAGGTGTCTAAAAGGTAGCGTAAACCCCCTCCCGCACCCCACACAACTTACCCATCTGCCGTCGCAGATGTCCTGGCCCCGGGAAATTCTCCAGGAGGGGCCGTAGCCCCTCCTATCCAGGAAGGGGCCTTGACCACCTTTCCTTTCCTTCCGGCGGCCTCTCCTTAGACAGGACCGCCTCCCCGTTGAGGGGCCAATTGGCCACCTCCCCCGCGCGCTCCCATCCGTAATGGGTGACGCCCCCTCATAGGGATCTTCCAATTACTGCTCACCGATCATGACCTTACCGCCCGACCAAAATAAATACGACAATTCTACCTAATTTACTAAGAATAAAAACGAACATGACTTATTACAAGCATGAATACTGATCAACATTAGTGCAACATTACTTTATTTGCAAAACATACTGAAAATAACCATTCTTTATTGCATATTCAAAATTTTCACGACGATCATCACAACCTGCAAGAAACAGAGTTACCAGATCAAAACGTTATTCAGAAACAACTAGCTGTCCTCAGGGGCTGGTGGGTGGGTCAAAATTGGCTCTTCGTTCCGTCTCGAGCTCACGTGCAGCGGGGAGGTGCAGCTTCAGAGCACAGGAACAAGAGGATGCTTTCTTGGCTTCCGCTCCTTTTATCCGTCTTCAGGGTGGGCGTAAACCCGCCCCCGCCTGCCTCCGAGGGCGTGGCCGGCCGCGTCGGTGTCTAGGCCAGCCCACTCTAGGGCGGGAAAAAGGCGCGCCCCGGCTACACCGCTTCGGGCATACCAGCCGAGACACGCCTCCCGCCCAAGATGGCTTCCCGGGGGGATCGTGGTACTCCACCATACGTTCGGGGGGACCGAATGGTCGCCCCTTTCCATATGGCTGAGATACCCGCCACCCCCTCTCAACACAATCCCCAAGAATTGGGAAACCGGAAACAGTTCTTGGATTTTTGGAAGGTGGGAAGGGAGTCACCCTTCCCGGCCGTATTTATTAAAATATGAAACAAAATTAAAACATTAAAATAACAGTTTCATATTATGTACAATTTCATTTCCACATTACGATGTTTGGCTAACCTTAACAGATCTCTAATACAGAGGTTCTCCTAGCCGAACTAACATCCTACAAAACATTTGACTTGAAATTGTACATCCTAACGTTAAGGGCCAACGGCAAGGTCGTAACCGGTGTCAGATCCCTAAACCAGACATACCCCCCTCACTTGTGAGAGGAGCGACCGCACAGAGGCGTACCTCAAGTGCATCTACCAATTTCCCTTTGTACTTGACGGGGGCCCCAATAAACTCGACGCCATTTAACGGTCGTTCGAGGACTCGTGTGAGGTGTCTAAAAGGTAGCGTAAACCCCCTCCCGCACCCCACACAACTTACCCATCTGCCGTCGCAGATGTCCTGGCCCCGGGAAATTCTCCAGGAGGGGCCGTAGCCCCTCCTATCCAGGAAGGGGCCTTGACCACCTTTCCTTTCCTTCCGGCGGCCTCTCCTTAGACAGGACCGCCTCCCCGTTGAGGGGCCAATTGGCAACCTCCCCCGCGCGCTCCCATCCGTAATGGGTGACGCCCCCTCATAGGGATCTTCCAATTACTGCTCACCGATCATGACCTTACCGCCACAGGCCGGATAGTTGACCGGCTATCCGGACCCCCCCACAAAACACTCCTACCTAAAGGTCATGCTGCAAACCCTTTAACCAGGCTAAGAAGTCTCCTATGAGTAACTCGTTTCCCACCCGGGACAAATGAACGCCGTCCCCCAAATACATACTGTCCCCTTTGATACAACCATGTGAAACAGAATGCAGTGTATTTGAACGAAACAATCGACTCACTTTATTATTTATCTTCCTTACTGAATGATTCAAAGCAGTAACTGAAATAGCCCCCCGCCACACTTTCCGTGGGATCATATGGGACCATGCAATTGTGCACCCTGGAACTCTTCTCGCCAACCAACTTACCGTGGAAAGCATTGCCTCAAGAAGAAGTCGTGTACCAGTGGTCACCAAATCATTGCCCCCAAGATGTACTATGACTACAGACGGCGGTGACCTTGTCCGCCCTAACAAGCCCTCGAAAAATGATCGAAACTGGTCAATACAGAGCCCGCCCTTTCCGTAGAAGGACACACTGTACCCGTATTCCCCAGCCACGTGAATCATGTCACCTGCTTTGAATACGTCCGCGGCACGCCTCACGTATGAGTGGCCCACGACCCACACCTCCTTTTTCACAGCCGGTAATGTCTGACCGCTGGCCCCTCGGTGTCGGGTCGACTGGACAGTCCGCCCCGCCTCGTAGGCTTGCGTAACTGAAAACCAAACAAAAACAAGAAGCGTGAGTACATCGTTACAGCTTCACAACATGTGCAAGCGCACATACCTTTTATAACAGTTCGAGGACCAACGCCCCACACGTTTTACTTGTTCAACATTCAGACCCCTGGCTGTAGCTTCCGTAGCAGCCCCTATCCGAAAGGAATGGGTCCCAAAGTCGCCGGGGTCCAAGCCCGCGGCAGAAATCGACATCGCGAGCACCCGCCGAAACTGAAACCTCGTCAGTGGGGTGGCGTCAGCGTGTCTTAACAAGGTCCCCCCCCATGCTGCCACCCTCTGCGCTAAATATTCCTCTACGCACACAACAGGGCACATGGCAGACCCGGGGATCCTCTGGATGATTACGCAGTCCCCGATTGCATCCTGGTCGGATTTGGACCTGACAAACGAGACCGTCATCGTCTCCTCCCTAACCTGAATGTGTTCCCGGCACAGTCCCCCCAGCGTATCCTGCTTGTTCTTTGCCACTAATTCGCTTACCCGCATAGCCCCATGGAATGCTAATGCAAATGCGGCTCGGAACAACACTGCTTCGTACTGGGATGAACATGTTACCGGTAGCACGGATAATAACAGGGCCAACCTATCCAGACCTATCGGGTGCCTATCGTCTACTCTGCGACCCTCAAGGCGTTGCCACCCACGTAGCGCTTTCTGCACAACGAAAGACGCTGTCGGGTCCTGGATCCCATGAGCCCTTGCCATGAAGGAAATGGCGGCCCGATGCCTCTGGGCCGTAGCTACTGACTTGCCTGCGTGACGTAAAGAGAGCAGGAATCTTACTACACATTCTTCCAGACCCCAAAGCTCCCTCCCGGCAGTACCCAAAAAGGCCCAATAGGAATGGAACGCCCCTTCATATGCCTTCCTCGTCCTGGGTGCTAAACTCTCTCCCACGAGGTCTTGTAGTTCGGGGCACCGAGAGACCAGAGAGCTTCGGGAAAGGGTGCCGCCACCGGGTCCGCTGTGGGCAGAAAACCCCAGAAGGCCTGCATACGGAAACGAGAGAGCGCATCAGCCGCTTGGTTCATCACCCCCGGCACGTGTCGCGCCCTAAACAGTACATTCAGTTGCATGCACAACAACACAATTTCCTTGAGCAGTCTCAGAGTCAATTTGCAACGTGCTGCCTGACTATTGATACACTCAACCACGGTCATGTTATCAGACCAGAACACCACAGAGTGATCCCTAAACCCTTCTGGCCATGTTTTCAAGGCCACCAGAATGGGGAACAGTTCGAGAAAAGCAATGTTACTCGTCAACCCGCACTCATGCCACCATGACGGCCATTTTTGAGCCGACCAGTGTGTACCCAATATGGCGCCAAAACCCATACTCCCCGCCGAGTCTGTCCATAGCCCCAACTCCTTGGAAGACACTGTTGGTTTATTCCAGACAATTCGACCATTGAAATCCGCCAGGAATGCAATCCAAATGCGCATGTCCTGGCGAACCTCTGCCGAGAGTCTCGTACGATGATGTCCTTCCTTCAAGCCGACCATGGACTGTGCAATCGAGCGGGAAAAGGGGCGTGCCATCGGCATTACTCTTAGGGCAAAATTCAACTGACCAACCACCTGCTGCAATTGATGCAAGTTCACTCTCGTTGCACGAATACATGTCTCAAGGGATAACCTGAATTTTAACACTTTTTCTTTAGGTAAACGAAAACAACCTTCCACCGAGTCGAGCTCGATCCCCAGAAACTCGATCAAGGTCGAGGGACCCACCGTCTTACCTGGCGCCAATGGCACACCGAATTGATTCATTAGGACACAAAATTCATGTAAGGCCTGTCCACACTCAGAATCCCCGGCTGCCCCCAGAAACAGAAAGTCATCGAGATAGTGCATAACATGTTGAAAACCTGTCTTCCTCGTGAATACCCACTGCAGAAAACAACTGAATTTCTCGAAATAGGCACATAAAATCGAGCATCCCATTGGCATACATTTATCCATGTAATAGCGACCCTGAAACTGAAAACCAAGGAGACGCTGATCGTCTGGGTGTACCGGGAGCAACCGGAACGCTGACTCGATGTCCGATTTGGCCATCAGCGTCCCGGGCCCCAGGCGATTCAACATGGCAACGGCCTCATCGAAAGATGCGTACCGCACCGAACATACTTCCGGGTCTATTGCGTCATTTACGGAAAGACCATGCGGGGCTGACAAATTATGTATCAGCCGAAATTCACCCGGGTCCTTCTTGGGAACCACCCCCAGAGGAGAACACACAAAATTAGCAACTGGTGGCGAATCGAATGGACCGGCGACACGACCTCGAGTCACCTCTTTCCCAATCTTTACCTGCACCACTGCCGTATGCTGTAAGACCGATATTTGATTCTTACAGTCCGGTACCCCCTGAAAATCCCCCACTGGGATGCGGAAACCATATGAAAACCCGTTCCGTAACACCCCAGCAGAAGCATGATCTGGGTATTCGCTGAGCCAAGGAATCATTGCCATGGTATCAATCGGGGTCGGTAAAGGCGCCCCTCGGACTATATTAGACCTGTTTGGCGCCTCCCTTACCACCGTTATCACCCGTTTTGGCTCTGCACATGGACTCAGGATGGGATGGCTGCCCGCACCCCCCACACTCATGTCTGAATTTACATGACCCCTGGGGCCTGGTACATTTGCTCCTGTTAAAATTCCAACAGATCCCCTTTTTACCTGTGTTGCCACTCGGCTTCCTTGCGGAACTCGTTACCAGCACCCGTTCGAAAGGGCGTCCCAGAGTTTTGGCGGGAGGATTCCCCCCCGTTACCCCCTACTAATGGCACCTTCAACATCCCTGTACTCTCCATTTTTTGCCAAGACACAGAGTCATAACAATCCCAAGACAACAACGGGTTGTGTTCTTTAGCTTTCCTAAACAGATTATCATAGCAGAACCACTGATTGCCCCCATATGCCACAGAATACTCCATAATACGTGACTGATAAATGGGTAACTCGGTCAACAACTCAGGCCTGCGCTCCCCCATGATGGAAGTAAAAATTCCCCACGCTCTGCCCCAAGTACCAATGGTCTCGTCGACCTTAAAGGCGGCCATTTTTGCGTGCCAAACACTCGGATGCATGAGCTCCTTTTGACTCTTTACATGCTCGATCTCGTAATGGTCGGTAAGCAATGAAAACATGTTTACATATTTATCCGCCCAAATCAATTCCTTGACTTCTAGTGGGACGTGCTGGGCAATTTTCTCCTTTCGAGAAGGTGCAGACTCTCCCCCCGCAATCGGCAATGGCCGCTTACCTGAAGTAGACCCCACGCTTGTCGCCGAACTTGGGCCTGCTGTACTTCCAACCGCCGGGACCTGTGGGGGAACAGAAGATGACGTCTTTGCAGCCTCCCTAGATTCCCGCAGTTGCCTCATCACTGCCCGGGCATCGTCAGCCGTGGCGCCCTCGCTATCGTTTCCCAACCACGCTGCCAATTGTGCCGCTAACTCGGGGGGCATATCCTCCCTGTTCGCAGGGGTAACCACCACAGGGATTGGGTTTCCCTCCTTTGGCGCCGGGGTTGGCTCCTCTCGTGGTGCTTCGGGAACCGGGGTCTCCCCCCCGAGTGCTCCCCTTCTGGGCCTCTTGCTTTTCCCCCCGGGAATTGTTCCCTGTAAAGGCCGTTTCGGTCCTCCCTCCCCGTCCTTAGCCTCAACCTTTCTCTTCAGATCGGCTATCTCCTTCATGAGTATGCGAAGCATCTCCTCGGTACCGACCCGCTTTCCGACCTTCTTGGGCATTCCTAGACGGGATATCTGTAAGACAAAAAGAGGGATTACAACGCTCAAAATTGGCTCTTCGTTCCGTCTCGAGCTCACGTGCAGTGGGGAGGTGCAGCTTCAGAGCACAGGAACAAGAGGATGCTTTCTTGGCTTCCGCTCCTTTTATCCGTCTTCAGGGTGGGCGTAAACCCGCCCCCGCCTGCCTCCGAGGGCGTGGCCGGCCGCGTCGGTGTCTAGGCCAGCCCACTCTAGGGCGGGAAAAAGGCGCGCCCCGGCTACACCGCTTCGGGCATACCAGCCGAGACACGCCTCCCGCCCAAGATGGCTTCCCGGGGGGATCGTGGTACTCCACCATACGTTCGGGGGGACCGAATGGTCGCCCCTTTCCAGTACAAACTGAACAATGTATGTGCTTATTCATGTTCACCCCACGATCAGTTTCAGAAATGTGATGTGTAAAAGCATACTCTACCTTCGCATTACTTCATGCACATCTCATGATCAAGTGAAAAGATACTGAATCTATTTCATCTGTGCAACTGAGTATAGCATCCTGTGTCTTTAACTGTAGGTAGGGAGCTCATGTGATGCAAGGGGGCTCAAAGTTGGTCTGTAGAGTGCCCTGCCCAGGAACTTGTTTTTTACTTTAGCAAACCAACAGAAGAATTATTGTATGTGGAGGTCGAGTACATTTCTAAAGAGTGCCAGAAAATATCATATATTCCATAATTGACCCTTATTGAATTAGTAAGTAATTAGGAAATAGTAAGTCATTGAGAAAGTCACTGCGAAAGCCATCAATACTCAACTCGCAGACCACCTAGAACTCCATCCACTCCTAGACAGCTCCCAATCAGCCTTTTGCACCAACCGCAGCACAGGGACAACCCTCATTGTGGTCACCGGTGACATCAAAAGCATCCTTGACCGAGAAGAAATGGCCTCCTCTAACTCTCCACAGCTTTCAACACAATCTCTCACACATCGCTCATCAGAAAGCTTCAGCACTTGGGTATCTGTGGGCTGGCCCTTGAGTGGATCTCTTCCTTCCTCAAGGACAAACAGCATGAGTTAGGATCCACCTACCCCTCAGAGTCCAGTAACTCATCTGCGATGCCTCAGAAGGATTGCAGCTCAGCCCAAAACTCTGTAATGTCTACATGACACCCCTTGCCGACATCGTCAGAGCCCACTGCAACAAAATAGTATCCAACCCTGATGACACACAGCTCATCCTCTCTGTTACCGATTCATCCAGCACCGCTAAAGCAAACTTCACCAACTGCATGAGAAATGTCACTCTTTGGATTACAAACAACAGCCCCCAACTCAACACAGCCAAAATTGAACTCCTAATCTTCTGCAACAACCACTCACCAGGACACTTTTTAGTGGCCCTCTGAACTTGGAACCCTGCCCATCCCTGCAGACCATGCCAAGAACCTCAAGATCATCCTCAAAATCAACCCCTCCATGAATAGACAGATCAAAGACATCTCCTCGTCATGCTTCCCATCCTGTGAATGCTACACAAAATTTTCAAATGGAACCCACTGAACACCAGATGAATGGTCACCCAGGCTCTTATCACAAGTAGAATTAATTACAGAAACATTGGAATCACATCCCATGTCCCACGCTGACTCCAAACCCCCCAGAATGCCACCACGGACTCATCCTGAACATCCCGCATAATTACCACATAACTCCACACCTCAGCAATCTTCACTGGCTCTCAGTCGAGGAAAGACGTAAGCTCTAGCTACTCACCCACACCTACAAATCTCTCCCCAACACGAGTCCAGGTTACCTCAACCACTGCCTCAATGTCTACCAACCCATCAGACACCTTTGATCTGAGTCCCAGGCAAGAGTACACCTCCCTAACATCAAGAAGTCCAGTAGTGCAAGACGTGCCTCCTCATTTCTCACAGCCAAGACCTGCAACGAGCTCCTGAAACACATTAGAACCTCCACCTCTCTCATGGACTTCGAAAGAAAGAAACCTCAAGTCATGGCTCTTTCAGATGACACAGGCCTGATCTCCTTCTCCACCCATCAGGCCTGCCCTGGTGATCGCAGGGGATTAGTCACGCTCTTCAAATTAATTTAACATAACAAATTCACATACCATTAGGAATTATGTTCATATTGACGATTCTAATATTTGCCCATGGCAATGCTTAACTTATTATTAACTTAATTGTATGTGATAATTTACTTTTGTGTATGGCACTGATTATTGATTACAAATCTTTTGTTTGACCAGAATATTGTAGTCAAGATATCATGTCTACAAAAATATTGTGGGACATAATAGTGAAGGTAAGTATATCTAAGTTATTGCGAATAATAATAATAATAATAATAATAATAATATAAATGTTAAGAAGTAGTGGACAAAAATCGTGCAATTTATAACACAGTTTGTATGTATTTTATTCTGAATATATTGTTTTGTTATAATTGTATACATAATTATGTATGATTGTATTTATGTACTACATCATTTTTTTATTCTAATTGCTTGGTAGTGTTGGTTGGTTAGGACATTGGGTGGCTAGTATGTTACAAAAATTATATTTTTAAAAGTTGGTTAGTATTTTTATTTTAAATAATTAAACATTTTATGTGTTGAATGTGTACTTTGGCTTTTGAATTATTTGGATAATTTTTACCTTCTGTATTTTATTTTATTTGATGGATGTTGTGTTTATTGAGGGCCTGAGTGAGTAGTGCGTTATTTTACATTCATTTTATGTAATGTAAATTACCTAAGAAAATGGAAAAATATGTATTACAGATCATGTGTATATGACACACTGTGCCCATGCCTTAATGTGCCCTGTGTCAAACTTTCAATCCACAAACAAGTCAAGTCAAGTCAAGTCATAGAATTTATATAGCGCGCTACATACCCAGAGGGTCTCAAGGCGCTTGAAGAGGGATGGGGAGTTACTGGTCAAATATCCATGTTTTAAGTTGCTTTCTGAATGCTAGGTGGTTCTGGGTAAGGCGAAGGTGAGTGGGAAGTGAGTTCCAGGTTTTAGCTGCCAGGTAGGAGAAGGATCTACCTCCCATGGTGGTTTTGTTGATGCGAGGTACAGTGGCCAGGGCTTGGTTGGATGATCGTAGCTGGTGTGAGGGGGTGTAGAAGGACAGTCTTGTGTTGAGGCATTCTGGTCCGATAAAGAGAAAGTGGCTGACCTAGAGGTATGTGTTCCTAAATCGCTTGTTAGACACATGATTTGGGTAAAGTAAACCCACTAGCTAGCTCTGAAGAGAAATAGAGAATCATGAGTATTTGCCATAATACGAAAGCTAGGGGCACATGTTTGCTACCCTCTCTACTGCCACACAAGGTATCCCATTGTTAATGGTGGATGACATCATACTAAGGTTGTAAATATCAACCTACATACATATCAGATCCAAAATATCAAATAACTAGTACAGCACCAAGGTAAGTTTTAATTGACTATTTACTGTTATAGATTTACTAATTTTAAATTTACACCTACTTAACTTGATAATATAGCAATACACGATATTGTGGAATCGATATCCTTGTATGTCAATATTGGTGGCCACCCCACCATTGATAGCTACAATACCCAACAGTCTAAAACAAATCCAAGAACACACTGTGGAGAAAACTACAATGCATTTTGACATTCAGTTGGTGGGGAATTTTTAGACATTTCTATGTAACAAATGAAATATCTCTCTTGGCAATTAAATGGAGAGTCACTGCTCAAGTGACAGCTGAAAGGGAAGCGCATTAGTACTCAATAATCTCACAAGTAAGTTCTTTGCTTGTAAGTGATACCCCAGACACTGAATCCTAATATGTAGTAGCATATCATGGGGGCTACAAACGAAGGGATTGTAAGAGAACTAAATTACGAGGAAGGAATAGTCATTCTGATGAATGTTATTCTTTTTACCCTTAGGAACAAGGCCGTAGCATATGCTCAATCAGATATTGTGAAGACAGGAGGAGATACCAGATTACTTACTTCTCACATGAGTGAGCATTCTTCACATGACGTCACCCTGCAATGGACAATATTGGGAAAGGTATTTAGAACCTACATCTCAAAGGAAAGAAAGCAGTTCAGATAAAATAAATCAAGTTTAAAATATGTAAAAAAAAAAAAAAGAACACTTGATTGACCACAAAGAAGAAACAATCGTCAGAAAGAGGGATTTCTCTTAACAGAAGAACCTTGGGATATGGTACTGATTCCCATCCTGTGAAAAATCACAATGGCCACTGGGGCTTCCAAGCCGTTTTTAAAAGGAGTCAACCACTGAATATATTCATCTAAAATAACAAACCTGATTTACACCACACAAATACTAATTGAATAAAATGTAAAAAAGACCTATTCAAATGATTGAAGGATGGGCCCTGACAATTAATCATTGATATATCGTATGTTGACTATATTATAATTGAAACATTTTCTCCAGTGGTTCATAGTGCACTTCAAGACTCACATGCAAGTAAGTGGACAAGGAAACACTACCAAGCTCTCTTTACAATTCTAAAAGTGTGGAATAAAGAAGCTCCTCTGAAAAGTATTCTCATCAGAATTGAACCACAGCCACATTATCTATGTAAACCTTAAGCTAAACCTGATTTAAAAGATACACCTGTGATCTCCAATACTAGGTAGTGATCCTCGTTTCTCACTCTATGAACACTCTTAATTTTGTCCTGTAGTTAACCTTGTTATTAGCCCTGGTCTCATGACCAATCTTGTGTGAAGTATTAATAAAACAGCTCCATCACTAATGGGTTTTCAGTCAAATTATAGCATAAGAGAGAAGGCTTCATGAATAATAGAATAATGAATTAAGTGTTTTTATATGTTGATACTGTGTAGAACACAGGCGATAAGATAATACAATTTGTAGACAAAATAATTATTATTCTCACCAAGAAATATCACAAAATAGATTTTAGAAAATCTAAAATATTTCCAAGTGTCATTTTCTTGGCACATGAACTGTTTATTAATGGAAAGGAGTGCAGGATTTCCTGGAGCACAAGTTTCCACACTACAACCTCTAAATACACTGTGTTAGCTTCAAGCCCTAATTGAATTCTTGAAATTCAGATGCACACAATTTCCACATTGTAAACAAGAGGTTAATCCAACAAAACAGTCTTAACATTTCCAACCACAATAATGTAATTCTGCACTTACAGGTAGGGAAGTATATGGACAATGTGAAGAAAAGTTTAACACTTTGCAAGGTAGAAATAAATATTTTCTTTAAAATGTATAAGAGATCAGCAGGAGATAGTATGGTATGTCTGTGACTACCAACAGCTGTCCTTTTCAAGCAAAGGCTTTTCAAGACAATACATTCCATCACTCAACTCTGTGTTATAGAACATCTATTTTTTCACAAATTACAATATACTCATCACATTAAGAGAGTGGTTACCGGAATTAATCATTTACATAAACAATAACTTCCTAATTTAAACAAATAAAGTCATCCAGATATTTAAGTTTTGATGCCATCCTTCTAGAAGAGAGTCTTGAAAATACCCCCTCATATTTGTAATTTATGGATTCCTCTGTCTCTTTCCTTTCACCTAGTTGACACATCGTCACAATAATGATATTCCAGACTCTACCATCTTTGTTTTTACCACATTTCATATGACCTGTAGCATCACGACTATCTAATACTACTAATAACCAAGCTTTTACCTGTGGTGTCTCTACTACCTTTGGAAAATCAAAATACACTTTGTTTTGTCTTTGTCTACACAGTTCTTTTGTCTTACAAACGCCTTCAATCTGTCTTTCACACCACCCTGTTTCCAGTTCATCTACCCTAAGAGGGAATGCTGATTTCCAGAGGCAACTCCTTTGTGGGGCGGGGTCAATGCATTAGAAGTACTGGCGCAAGAGGAGGCAAGCACACACAAGACCTTGGAGAACCTTTGAAAAGCAGGATATAAGAAAACAAAGCCCAGTTCTTTCACTGTCCACAGACAAAAGCAGCAAATGCAGGCCAAGCAAGCAAAGCAACACACAGCACAGGGGCAGTGCTCCTCCTGACAGCTCTTCAGCTCTTTTAGAAGATTTGCATGCTCATGCCTTTGCCATTTGCTACCTGGAACCTGTCTCTGGTCACATGATGGGTGTAGCTGAGAGTTGAACTTTCTGTATTCCTCCTAGACAGCCACACATAATGGGGAGCTTGGAAGTGACTTGATGGCAGAATGGGTGGGAAGAGCTGGACAATGTCCTACTTACACTTGAATAGGCTGTGTCTTGCCTATACACAAATTGCTGCATACCCCCTGTATTTAGTCTGAAGCAAGAGCCAGGAAGTCAGGGCATCTGTACACTTCAAAGGCCTGATTCTAGAAGCTTCACCCAACTTCATAGGCACAACTTTGTATAAAAGAAGGACCTGAGACCCAAAATCTTCAGTACACTTCTGGACCTGTGGATATTCTGCCACGAAGACGGACTGCCAATCTAAGGAACTGCTACCATGCTGTGATACTTGCTGCCTGCTACCTTCTTGCATAGGGAAAATACCTGGATCTACAACTTCAACTTGAACTCAGGACCTCAAAGTGACTCAAAGTGCTAGTCTGCTGCCTCCTGATCTGAGCGTCAGGGACATGAAAGGCCCAGAACCAGCTCCTGGACACAGATGCAGCAAGTCTCTGACCCTCAGGTGGTGCTTTCAAGTACTGGATCTTTGGTGAGGCTCATGGGCTCATGAAATCAAGCTTTTGGGCTCTGCACAACCATGAACAGCCCATTAGCACTGTAATTGTGATGCTCATACAGAAATTCTGCACAAGCCACCGCCAGCCTGTCTCCTCCCACAGCCGCAATCACCTGCGGAAGAGTGCCACCACAAGTCAAGTCAAGTCAATAAATTTATATAGCGCGCTACATACCCAGAGGGTCTCAAGGCGCTTGAGGAAGGGTGGGGAATTACTTGTCAAATATCCACGTTTTAAGTTGCTTTCTGAATGCTAGGTGGTTCTGAGTAAGGCGAAGGTGAGTGGGAAGAGAGTTCCAGGTTTTAGCTGCCAGGTAGGAGAAGGATCTACCTCCCATGGTGGTTTTGTTGATGCGAGGTACAGTGGCAAGGGCTTGGTTGGAGGATCGTAGCTGGCGGGAGGGGGAGTAGAAGGACAGTCGTGTGTTGAGGCATTCGGGTCCGATTTCGTAGAGTGCTTTGTGTGCGTGGGTCAGGAGCCGGAAAGTAATTCTCTTATTGACGGGGAGCTAGTGGAGGTTTTTCAGGTGACCAGAGATGTGTTCTTTACGCGGGATGTCTAATATGAGCCTGGCTGAGGCGTTCTGGATGCGTTGGAGTTTTTTCTGGAGTTTTGCGGTGGTACCGGCATAGAGGGTGTTTCCGTAGTCCAGTCGGCTCGTGACCAGAGCGTGGGTGACCGTTTTTCTAGTTTCGGTGGGGATCCAACAAAATGTTTTTTTGAGCATGCGAAGAATGTTGAAGCAAGATGAAGAAACGGCGTTGACTTGTCTGTTCATCGAGAGTGAGGAATCCAGGATGACGCCCAGGTTCCGTGCATGGTCCGTCGGGATGGGTGCTTTTCCAAGGGCCTCTGGCCACCAAGAGTCATCCCAGGCGGAGGGGGAGGTGCCTAGGATGAGGACTTCTGTTTTGTCTGAGTTCAGTTTCAGACGACTGTGCTTCATCCAGTCGGCTACTTCTTTCATTCCTTCATGCAGGTTGGTTTTGGCAGTGTTAGGGTCTCTGGTGAGAGATAGGATCAGTTGAATGTCATCGGCGTAGGAGATGATGTTGAGGTTGTGTTGGCGTGCGATGACCGCAAGGGGGCTCATGTATACGTTGAAGAGTGTGGGGCTGAGTGAAGATCCTTGTGGTACGCCGCAGATGACTTCAGTGGCCTCTGACTTGAATGGTGGAAGGCGGACTCTCTGGGTTCTTCCGGTGAGGAACGAGGTGATCCATTCCAGTGCTTTTCCTTGGATTCCGACGTTTATGAGGCGTTGTAAAAGGGTGCTATGACAGACCGTGTCGAAGGCTGCGGAGAGGTCGAGGAGGATGAGGGCGACTGTGTCTCCATTGTCCAGTAGAGTTCGAATGTCGTCTGTTGCTGCGATGAGGGCGGTTTCAGTGCTGTGCTTGGCTCGGAAGCCGGATTGTGAGGAGTCGAGGGATTTGTTGGTTTCGAGGAATGCGGCGAGCTGGTTGTTGACTGCTTTCTCGATGACTTTGGCCGGGAATGGAAGGAGTGAGATAGGGCGGTAGTTTTTGAGTTCGGTGGGGTCAGCTGTGGGTTTCTTCAGGAGGGCGCTGAGTTCGGCATGTTTCCAGCTTTCCGGGAAGGTTGCGGAGTTGAGGGAGCAGTTGATGACGTCTCGGAGGTGCGGTGCTATAATGGAGTCTGCTTTGTTAAAGATGTGGTGAGGGCATGGGTCTGTGGGGGATCCTGAGTGGATAGAGTTCATCAGACGGATGGTGTCCTCAGTGGAGATTGGCTTCCAGTCATTGAGGATGTTCAAGGGGGGTGGGGGTCCTGCAGGGGGTTGGGTGGGTTGGTCTTCGGGTCGGTTGTCGAAGCTGTTGTGGATGTATGCAATTTTGTTGTGGAAGAATGAGGCTAGGGAGTCGCAAAGGGCTTGAGAGGGGGTGATGTGTTGGAGTTGGCTGAGGGGTTGGTAAATTCCTTGACGATGTTGAATAATTCCTTGCTGTTGTGGACGTTGTTATCTAGTCGGTCCTTGAAAGCGGCTTTCTTGGCATTCCGGATCAGTTGGTGGTGTATGCGGGTGGCGTTTTTGAAGGCGTCCTTGGTGCTGGTGGTTGGGTCTTTTTTCCAGGCCTTCTCAAGGGAGCGACAGAGTTTCTTGGATTTCTTAAGATCATCGTTGAACCAGGAGGCCTTCTTGCTGCCTAGTTTGATTTGTCGTTTTTTCAGTGGTGCTAGGATGTCGGCGCTGTTGGATAACCATTGTGTGAGGTTGGTGGCTGCTTGGTCGGGGTTTGAGGAGTGGGCTGGGGGGTTTAGAAGAAGCGATGAGGAGATCAGGTCGATGGTGATTTTGTTCCAGTTTCTTTGCAGAGTGGGTTGGGGGTGGTTGTTGGATGTGGGCTTGTTGTAGGTAAAGTGAACGCAGCTGTGGTCAGTCCAAAGGAGAGCTGTGGTGTGGCTGAAGGAGACATGTTTGCTGGAGGTGAAGATAGGGTCGAGTGTGTGACCTGCGATGTGGGTGGGGGTAGTGACAAGTTGTTTGAGTCCGAGGTTGGCGAGGTTGTCCAGAAGGGTGGTGGTGTTGTGGTCGTTGTTCTTTTCAAGGTGAAAGTTGAGGTCTCCCAAAAGGATGTAATCCTCGGAGGGGAGCGCGTGTGGAGTGATGAAGTCCGTGATGTCTTCACTAAATTGTGCGCGGGGTCCTGGTGGCCTGTAAAGGAGGGTGCCTCTGAGTGTGGTCTTGGGGTCGATGTGGATCTGGAAGTGAAGGTGTTCAGTGTTGGCGAAATTGACGTCTGAGCTGGTTGAGATGCGGATGGATTTCTTATGGACGATAGCGATGCCTCCTCCTGTGTGGCCGGTCCGGTCCTTACGAATGATCTTATAGCCTTCCGGGATGGCAATGGTGATGTCTGGGGCAGAAGATGCATTCATCCATGTTTCTGTTAGGAAAACACCTGCCTGCCCATCTGTGATGCCCAGTGTGCTTTTCAACCATGCTGCTCACCCCTGTGATGCTCTCCTTGCTCCTGGCGACCCTCTCCCATGCAAATGGGACTCTTTGCACAAACTTTGCAAAAGTAAACCTTCAGCTGGAGTAATCTTGGGCTGTATCCGGTCCACGGTCTGTAGCTTTTGGCCTGAACTTTTACATTTTAGAGTTTATTCTTTAAAAAATCATAGTTCCGGGTATGCTAATTGGATTTTTGTTGTTTTGGTCTTGTTTTGTTAATTAAATGTAGCTCGGTTTGCCTACCCTGTTGTGAGATATTTTTGCATTGCATTGTCAGTGTTTCACTGTTTCAAGTATTCCACAAATGTGTTATGCATTGCTTCTCAATTAAGCCTGAAGCCTCTGTGCCAAGCTACCAGAGGGTGAGCACAGGTTAGTTTGGGATTTGCTTGTGCCTTGCCCTAACTAGGATTGTAGTTGCTGCAAGACCAGGGCTCACAACCTAGTCAGCCAATAACCCAATTTCTAACGCAAACAGTTTGAATTTTCCTTAGTTCTGGCCCCATACAGATATCTGTAAACCTATTTTAAAATGATTTGTGTCTTCAAATTAAACTAAATGTTATGTTTTTGTACTATATGAACAACACAAAGAGTTATGTCTTAGTGTGCAGTAGGATTAGGCAATGCAGAAAAGCTTTCATTCCAGTATTAATGTTAGAGTCTTTATATGAATGTCTTTGTGTTAGTTATTTTTATTGCTCGGGGTCCTACTCGTTGCGGAATATCTATGTGCAGAGATGGAATTCTCCATACGTTAAGTATTCGCCAATTCTGGATAGAGATATTTGATTATAAATAGGAATTTTCCGTGAAGAAGAATCTCTGAATGAAAAAAAATAGGAAAACATACCTCACTTGTGCTAAATCAAAACACTTGACAACTATTGCTCCCACAAGCACACAAATTCAACACACACCCTTGGCTCTGTTTATTGCCCTTGTATTGCCCGTGCAGACAATAGACTTCAGCCCTAGCCTACAGGATGCAGCCCACCCCATTCAAGAGGAAGAGGTTCTTGATTTAGGAAGAGACAACCCTTGTAGTGCACATTAGGGTAGATCACTATGGAAATCTATATGGTCTGCCTCAATATACCATCAGTAGAGGAGAGAGGTCGACCATGCAGCAGGATCTCACAGACTCTCAAAGCTTTGGAGGTAAAGTTATGTACCATGGGGTAGGCCAAAAAGAACAAGACAGGGTGAGAGGAGATGGAAGAAGGTGAATTTTCCGGGAAACAGATAAAAAGGCTCTTCCTAGGGCTGGACCGAATTCCACCACCAAAACTGACTCCCTCGATGTACCTTTAGTCTCCACTATGAGCCCTGACCTGCTATATGGCCTGTCTGTTTCAGGGAATCACTATGTCAGACTAGGTAAAAAAAACTCTTCACCTTTCTGCTATATCAATTAGACTCCATACTCATACACCGTTCTCCTCAGACATGTTTTTCTAACTGCAATACCAATAACGGTGGTGTATTGTATTCCCTGCTAATGTAATCAATATCACATTGGGTAAACAATTCGAGCTATCACAATACGAAACTTACAACGCTAGTACAGAATCAGATGTCACACACTAGGTGCACTGTTAGTGCAGCTCTACCATGAACTAAAACACAATGAGTATGGCATTAAATGGTCTGTTCTGTTTGTTGTAGGGAGATCAAAAGGGGGGAGGAAAAGGTAGTGCTGCATGGCACCGAGGTGGGCACATCCTCCTCATGCAAAAGTAACTGTAATCAAAAGGGTTCACCTCATGGAATTTTTTTTTGTATGTATCCTGATGACTCTGGAATACACACATTTGTTTAAAATACCCCTCACACACCAAAAGGGCCCTTGGTGTCATGCTTCATCATCGGGGTCTTCCCGCCCGGCTGCCGGACGGGGCAGTGCTGCGACAAGCGACTACGCTGGAGCACCTTTTTAATGTGGGTGCTATGCGAGTGGATTGGAGTGAGTGTCAGTGGGGTCAGGAGTGATACGAAGGTGATGTTAAAAAATACCTGGCCTAGTGATACAAAAACTTTTTAATAAACACTGGCTGGTATTGTTAAAAACGTGAAGTCGGAAATAGTAAGCGGGGTTATGAGCTTACTTTCCTGTGTGGGTCGACATGTTTCGGGGCGCCATGCCCCTTCGTCAGGACCGGGGTAAGAGATCCCCCTGTCACTCACTAGAGTGTCGCCACAGTGGGTGTATTTACAAAAAAGTGAAAAACAGGATCTATGTGTATGGATATAAAATTAATATTCTAATACACATCCCTTACAAGATACTCATGTAGTATGCCTGAAAAGACAAGAGCACGGTATTATTAATGCGCGGATCCCCAAGCACTATTAACTAAGTACCTGTAAGAAGAAGTGGACAAACATACATATAGCCGTTGTCCATCCCTAGGAAACCCAGGGAGGAATCTGTATTTTTACAATGGTAGTCACACACAAAAACAGAAATCACACATTACATGCATATATAGTGCAGAGAGGTTGGCTGTACTTAGTTTCAATACATACTTATTATGATGAGGAAAAGTGCCTCATGGGCCAACACTAGATGGAAGGGTATTTAGGGGGTTCAACTGCAGGTGGGATAAAAAATGAAACAAAGATGCATATGTAGAAGGTTTCTAAGAGTTATATCAATGGCACCCCATATGCCACTATTTTCTAGTCCTTCGTTTCGGCTGTGCCGTACTTACTCAACCCCCAGCCTCGTTGTGCTTCCTCCTCCGTCCGTGGCCTCCGTGGTAATGAGGATGGAGGTGGGGGTGGGAGTTTAAATAGCTATGATAATTGGTTACATTGGGTGGGTCTGATTGCCGATTTCGGACACCTGTACTCGAACAAATGGAGTGCCGAGATCCGGTTACTGTGGTGGCCATTGTAAGCTAGTCACCTCCAGTAGTTTCACATGGAGAAAAGGGGTGGGTTGAGAGATTTCCCGTAGTGTTTGCTCCGTAAGGCATTGTTTATAAAATAAAGAGCGTCGGAAGAAGGCTTGGGAGCTTCATATTCCGACTGGGTGCAGCCGCCGTGGTGGGCGGTGGAGTGTTTCTGCACCGCGCATGCGCCGCGACGCCCGGTGAAAACCGAGCATGCGCGAACATGCGAGGCGCAGACTGAGCATGCGCGTAGAAGTGCGTTCCGACTCTGCGCATGCCCAGTGTGTCCCGCAAGGCTGGAGCCTAACAGTAAATGGAAAGGGCACCCGGACACCTGATGCAAGTGTTGCACGGGGTCTGCAGTGTCACAAATGTATAATGAAAGGGTCCTTTGGTAAAAACGATCATTTATGGTGGATTGGGAATACAAAGAAAAAAGAAAGCAATGGTTTTGCTATGAATAATGTATAGGGACAGCAAAGTGATACGATTCTTTATGCTGAAAAACTTTTTACCAGACACATGGGGGGGCAGCTGATTGGGCACAGGTCATATGGTTAGTAGAACCATTCTTCAGCAGCAATTCTGTAGGACACACAGACAACGACAACTGGTTAGGCAGCTACCATTTCTTAATGCTGGTCAGGAATTTAGACTAGACCAGGGTATATCATCATTTAGTCCGGTACGATGTGTACCTAGACGATGCACCCAGCGTTGTTCCTTTTCTAGTAAGTTTTTGTCATTTTTGAAGACTTTGATGACTGTCCATTTCAGGTCATGAATGCTGTGGCCCTCTGTAACATAATGTGTTGCCATTTTTGTCGTGGTTTTTTTGCAGCGCACATTGCTGCGGTGTTCGTTCATACGAACTTTCACAGGTCTGCTCGTCATCCCTACGTATTCTTTTCTACAGGGACAAGTGATTAGATAGACCATGTTGCGACTGTTACAATTTGTGAAGGTGCGTTGTTCCCATGAGGTTTGATTAGAGAACATAATGGTGCAGCTTTTTTGCGTGTACTGACAAGACGTACATGAACCACACGGGTGGTGGCCTCCTATTTCAGAAAGTCTGGCAGGGGCATTGCACTCCGTGGTTCTAGGCCTTGTGTGGACCAATATATCTTTCAGATTTTTGCCTCTCCTGTGCGAGAACATTGGTTTTGGAAAATCGAGTTTACCGCAGTTTAGCATTCTCCAATGTTTGTTAATAATTGTCGTGATGTGGTTTGAGTTAGTGTTATATGTTGTAACACAGATGGGTCTTGGATCAGGCTCTTTGATCTCTGTTTCTTCTAGCAGGGCCTCTCTGTTATTGTTGCGGGCTCGCTTTTGGCCCTTCTTGATGATAGCCATTGGATAGTTTCTGTTGAGTAATTTGCACTCCAGATCTGCTGCTTGGGTCTTAAAATCACTGATGTTGCTGTAATTGCGTCGCAATCGGAGAAATTGCCCATATGGTAAGTTCTCGCGTAAGTGTCAAGGGTGGAAGCTGTCAAAAAGTAACAAGCTATTCTTAGCTGTGGGTTTGAAATGTGTACTAGTTTGCAGTCTCCCATCACTCGGGTAGATGTTCAGATCAAGGAACACCAGGTTCTCTTTAGAAACCGTGTGAGTAAATTTTAGGAACTGATCTTGTTGATTGAGCCAGGCCATGAATAGGTTGACTGAGTCTTGATCACCCTTCCAGATTACCAGCACATCGTCGATGTACCTCTTCCACATTACTACATGGTCTCTGTAAGGATTCTGGTTACTCAGGATCTTGGACGTTTCATGGTGGTGTACGTACAAGCCTGCCAGACTAGGCGCACAAGTGCTGCCCATGCTTGTGCCATGTTTCTGTAGGTAGTAAGTGTTTTCGTACTGAAAGTAGTTCTTCATCAGTGTGAGAGATATGCACTTGAGTACCACCTGCCTTGGAGTATGATATTGCCAGGCGGTGGAGAAGAGAACTTCCTCTATTATTTCCAAGGTTTCTTTGTGGGGGAGGCTCGTGTAGAGACTCTCTACATCCAAACCTACTAAGAGGTGTTGTTCTGGGTCAAACTGTATCTCCTTCACCAGTTGCAAGATGGCTTTCGTGTCTTTTAAGTAGGTACTGGTAGTTTGTACGATGGGTCTCAGGAAATCATCGGCAAACTTAGATAAGGGTTCTAAGATTGAGTTGATACCAGATACTATAGGGCGCCCAGGTGGATATAGGGCCACTTTGTGAATTTTTGGTATTGTATAGAAATACGGTGTAATGGGGTTGTCCTGAATCAGAAATTCACTCTCTTTTTTAGAGATCAGTACCCTCAGGAGTGTCAACCCGGAGCCAGACAGCACCAACCAGTCGAGGAACCTAGTGGTAAACCATTCTGGGTTACAATTAACAGACGCACAAGAAAAAGTCCTGTCCAAGGGATTGGGCTTTGTCCCAACAAACAAAATGGACAAATTCAAAATTTGTCAAGAAATGAAAGAGTTCATGCGAAAACTAAAGCTACGGGCGTTCTTCCAGAACTCTGATATTACGTCTAATGATCAATCTGACACGGGACTAAAGAAAAAGTCCACGTTTACCCCACCGGATTCCACCATACCGGTCGAACTCCTAGCATTTGAGAAAGCGGTCATGGAGGATCTAGAAAAATTGCCCACTGACACAGGCACCAAACTTCAGAACATCTCCAGACTAGAGAGAATGGCACTACATGAACTGGCTAATAACCAGGAAATAGTGATCAAACCAGCCGATAAAGGCGGGCCACAGTTATACAAACCTATGAGAACTACGATAGGGAATGTAGAAAACTGTTGGAGGACAGACGCAACTATGAAGTACTGAGAGATGACCCAACTGAAGAGGTCAGAATCTGCACCCAGGTAATGGTCGAGGAAGCGACAGCTTTTGACTGGATCTCTAAAAAAGAGAGTGAATTTCTGATTCAGGACAATCCCATTACACCGTATTTCTATACGATACCAAAAATTCACAAAGTGGCCCCATATCTACCTGGGCGCCCTATAGTATCTGGTATCAACCCAATATTAGAACCCTTATCTAAGTTCGCCGATGCTTTCCTGAAACCTATCGTACAAACCACCAGTACCTACTTAAAAGACACGAAAGCCGTCTTGCAACTGGTGAAGGAGATGCAGTTTGACCCAGAACAACACCTCTTAGTAGGTTTGGATGTAGAGAGTCTCTACACGAGCCTCCCCCAAAAAGAAACCTTGGAAATAATAGAGGAAGTTCTCCTCTCCACCGCCTGGCAATATCATACTCCAAGGCAGGTGGTACTCGAGTGCATATCTCTCACACTGATGAAGAACTACGTTCAGTACGAAAACACTTACTACCTACAGAAACATGGCACGAGCATGGGCAGCACTTGTGCGCCTAGTCTGGCAGGCTTGTACGTACACCACCTTGAAACGTCCAAGATCCTGAGTAACCAGAATCCTTACAGAGACCATGTAGTAATGTGGAAGAGGTACATCGATGATGTGCTGGTAATCTGGAAGGGTGATCAAGACTCAGTCAACCTATTCATGGTCAGGCTCAATTAACAGGAACAAGATCAGTTCCTAAAATTTACTCACACGGTTTCTAAAGAGAACCTGGTGTTCCTTGATCTGAACATCTACCCGAGTGTTGGGAGACTGCAAACTAGTACACATTTCAAACCCACAGCTAAGAATAGCTTGTTACTTTTTGACAGCTTCCACCCTCGACACTTACGCGAGAACTTACCATATGGGCAATTTCTCCGATTGCGACGCAATTGCAGCAACATCAGTGATTTTAAGACCCAAGCAGCAGATCTGGAGTGCAAATTACTCAACAGAAACTATCCAAAGGCTATCATCAAGAAGGGCCAAAAGCGAGCCCGCAACAATAACAGAGAGGCCCTGCTAGAAGAAACAGAGATCAAAGAGCCTGATCCAAGACCCATCTGTGTTACAACATATAAAACTAACTCAAACCACATAACGAAAATTATTAACAAACATTGGAGAATGCTAAACTGCGGCAAACTCGATTTTCCAAAACCAATGTTCTCGCACAGGAGAGGCAAAAATCTGAAAGATATATTGGTCCACACAAGGCCTAGAACCACGGAGTGCAATGCCCCTGCCAGACTTTCTGAAATAGGAGGCCACCACCCGTGTGGTTCATGTACGTCTTGTCAGTACACGCAAAAAAGCTGCACCATTATGTTCTCTAATCAAACCTCATGGGAACAACGCGCCTTCACAAATTGTAACAGTCGCAACGTGGTCTATCTAATCACTTGTCCCTGTAGAAAAGAATACGTAGGGATGACGAGCAGACCTGTGAAAGTTCGTATGAACGAACACCGCAGCAATGTGCGCTGCAAAAAAAACACGACAAAAATGGCGACACATTATGTTACAGAGGGCCACAGCATTCATGACTTGAAATGGACAGTCATCAAAGTCTTCAAAAATGACAAAAACTTACTAGAAAAGGAACAACGCTGGGTGCATCGTCTAGGTAGACATCGTACCGGGCTAAATGATGATATACCCTGGTCTAGTCTAAATTCCTGACCAGCATTAAGAAATGATAGCTGCCTAACCAGTTGTCGTTGTCTGTGTGTCCTACAGAATTGCTGCTGAAGAATGGTTCTACTAACCATATGACCTGTGCCCAATCAGCTGCCCCCCCCCTGTGTCTGGTAAAAAGTTATTCAGCATAAAGAATCATATCACTTTGCTGTCCCTATTCATTATTCATAGCAAAACCATTGCTTTCTTTTTTCTTTGTATTCCCAATCCACCATAAATGATCGTTTTTACCAAAGGACCCTTTCATTATACATTTGTGACACTGCAGACCCCGTGCAACACTTGCAACGGGTGTCCGGGTGCCCTATCCATTTACTGTTAGGCTCCAGCCTTGCGGGACACACTGGGCATGCGCGGAGTCGGAACGCACTTCTCCGCGCATGCTCAGTCTGCGCCTCGCATGTTCGCGCATGCTCGGTTTTCACCGGGCGTCGCGGCGCATGCGCGGTGCAGAAACACTCCACCGCCCACCACGGCGGCCGCACCCAGTCGGAATATGAAGCTCCCAAGCCTTGTTCCGACGCTCTTTATTTTATAAACAATGCCTTACGGAGCAAACACTACGGGGAATCTCTCAACCCACCCCTTTTCTCCATGTGAAACTACTGGAGGTGACTAGCTTACAATGGCCACCACAGTAACCGGATCTCGGCACTCTATTTGTTCGAGTACAGGTGTCCGAAATCGGCAATCAGACCCACCCCATTTAACCAATTATCATAGCTATTTAAACTCCCGCCCCCACCTCCATCCTCATTACCACGGAGGCCACGGACGGAGGAGGAAGCACAACGAGGCTGGGGGTTGAGTAAGTACGGCACAGCCGAATAGAAGGACTAGAAATAGTGGCATATGGGGTGCCATTGATATAACTCTTAGAAACCTTCTACATATGCATCTCTGTTTCATTTTTTATCCCACCTGCAGTTGGACCCCCTAAATACCCTTCCATCTAATGTTGGCCCATGAGGCACTGTTCCTCATCATAATAAGTATGTATTGAAACTAAGTACAGCCAACCTCTATGCACTATATATGTATGTAATGTGTGATTTCTGTTTTTGTGTGTGACTATCATTGTAAAACTACAGATCCCTCCCTGGGTTTCCTAGGGATGGACAACGGCTATATGTATGTTTGTCCACTTCTTCTTACAGGTACTTAGTTAATAGCGCTTTGGGATCCGCGCATTAATAATACTGTGCTCTTGTCTTTTCAGGCATACTACATGAGTATCTTGTTTAGTAAGGGATGTGTATTAGAATATTAATTTTATATCCATACACATAGATCCTTTTTTGTAAATACACCCACTATGGCGACACTTTAGTGAGTGACAGGGGGATCTCTTACCCCGGTCCTGACGAAGGGACATGGTGCCCCGAAACATGTCGACCCACACAGGAAAGTAAGCTCATAACCCCGCTTACTCTTTCCGACTTCACGTTTTTAACAATACCAGCCAGTGTTTATTAAAAAGTTTTTGTATCACTAGGCCAGGTATTTTTTAACATCACCTTCGTATCACTCCTGACCCCACTGACACTCACTCCAATCCACTCGCATAGCACCCACATTAAAAAGGTGCTCCAGCGTAGTCGCTTGTCGCAGCACTGCCCCGTCCGGCAGCCGGGCGGGAAGACCCCGATGATGAAGCATGACACCAAGGGCCCTTTTGGTGTGTGAGGGGTATTTTAAACAAATGTGTGTATTCCAGAGTCATCAGGATACATACAAAAAAAAATCCTTGAGGTGGACCCTTTTGATTACTGTTCTGTTTGTTGTCATTCAAGATCCTAGCGGGGGATTATAGAACTTTCTTTAGCTCATTGTGAAGGTAAATGTATTACAAAATTCCAAGCAGCTATAAATGATCTTGATGATCATTACAAAGCATGGTCCTTAACAAGAAAATAACTGCCCACTATATATGTGGGATGCTACATCTCATGTGCTATCCATGACATGATTCCAGAAAAGATCAGTGGTAGATGTATTATCCTCGCGTTGTGCACTGCTACTATGAGCAGAATTGATGCGCATTGACCTACAGGTCTGTTCTTTTTTGTTTTTTTAACAAACTTTATTGAGGACCTTGACATCATAGCATTGTAGAAATTAGTACAGAAGGTCTTTTTTCTTTGAGGCGGCCGTAAAAGCTACAATATATGAGTCCATAATACAGTAATACGTATAAGGCAATTGAAAAGGAACTGCAATTACTTTCGAAGAAATGCAGCAGTTTCCAGAAACAAAGCAGCTTTGACATAAAAACATCCATATCATAAAGCATAAATTTCCAATTTAACTAAAAAAAAACAATCCCAGCAACTATCCCCCGCCCTAACCCTCTTACCCCAATCGCCATTGGTACCTAGGGGGGGTCTCACTGGGTGTTTCCTGGGGGTCTATCTTTTCCTGAAATGACAGAATGGGGGCCTGGGGTTCAAGAGCCTCCACTCAGGTGACCCTGAAGCGGTATAACAGGCTATGCTATTGTATTGTAACTTGCTTGTAACTCCTGTGGCTTTTAACTTTGTTGCATTTTAAAATTTATTTTGCGCCGCGTGTACTTGCTACAGAGCTGCTAAGGGCTTAAACAATAGCGCTGCTATTTCTTACCGCTTAGGGCCGGTTCCGTAGGCCGGGGAATTGAGATCAGGCTCACCCACATCTTAATGGTATTTTCACCCGCACTTGGCGGGATACAGTCAGTTTAGAGGGTCCGACCGCCATCTTGGGTTGGGGCGAAGGCAAGGAGCACTCCGGGCGCCATCTTGCTGAAGGCAAGGGACGCTGGAGGCGGACTTCCGCATTTTGTTAAGCTTTTAAGGGCTGCCAGACTGCTGCACAGGTTAGATCCTGCACCAGCGCACTTGTAACTGCTGTGGCTTTTAACTTTGTTGCATTTTAAAATTTCTTTTGCGCCGCGTGTATTTGCTACAGAGCTGCTAAGGGCTTAAATAATAGCGCTGCTATTTCTTACCGCTTAGGTCCGGTTCCGTAGGCCGGGGAATTGAGATCAGGCTCACCCGCATCTTAATGGTATTTTCACCAGCACTTGGCGGGATACAGTCAGTTTAGCGGGTCCGACCGCCATCTTGGATTGGGGCGAAGGCGAGGAGCACTCCGGGCGCCATCTTGTTGAAGGCAAGGGACGCTGGAGGCGGACTTCTGCTCGGTTGAATATCCTTTAAAGATGGTGGACCGTGCGCGCAGCGGTTACGCGCAGCGGGCGGGTCGTAGGTGCGCCGGAGGTAAGCCCGTTTGCGCCCGTTCTCGCACCGGACGTGCACAGGGCCGCTACCTCTGGCCATCCACCCTTCCCTCGACTCATCTACTCTCGGACGGATTTGTTGGAACTCAGACCGTCTCAGGCTCCCGTGACACGGAAAGCTTCCGTATCTTCTCCATCACACTCCTTGTCTTGTGGGCTGCTCAATGTTCGGTCGCTTTGTAAGCACCACACTGAGATTGCCTTTTTGATCGACTCCTCTGGGTTGGACTTACTGTTTTTAACTGAAACGTGGACTTGTGAGGATTGTTCAGTTGAACTGGGTCTGGCTTGCCCCCCAGGTTTTAAAATTATCCACACCCCTCGACCAAAGAATCGGGGTGGAGGGATTGGCATTATTTACCGTGAAGGGCTGGGTCTTTCCCAGTTAAAAATCAACGAGGTATCTGGTTTTGAATTGATGGGGTTTTCCATCAAAGACTCGGAGAAAGCACTGATCTCCGGTGTGCTGTGTTATCGGCCACCTGGATCGGCTCCCGGTCTACCTGAGTTCCTCGATCTTGTCTATGACTTATCCAACACCCACTCCAAGTTGCTAGTCCTGGGCGACTTCAACCTATGGCAGTGGGGTCCTGCAGACGGAGCATTCTCGTCTCTCTGCCAGACTCTTGCTGATATCCAACTACAGCAACTGGTCTGCTCGGCGACACATAGGGGCGGTCATGTTTTGGATTTGATCTTCACTGACGGCGAATCGGCAGTGATCAATGATATCTTAGACCAATGCTGGCCCGATCACGCGCTTGTGGCGTTTTCTCTATGCCTCGGGGACTACTCCTCTGATGGCACTGGGGTAGGACTCGCGAAATGGGGCAGATCTTGGTCCCGACTGCTCAGCTCATCTCCTAGGCCCTCCCTAATACCTGCTAACTTCCGCCTGAGTAACTCGGTGGAGGAAAGTTATTCCTCGTTTTGCCGGTCAATCACTGACCCGCTTGACAAGGTTGTGCCCCTCCGTAAATCCAGAGGGAGAGTGAACAGGGCTTTTCCGTGGTACACGGAAGAGCTACGACAATTGAAGTTGAATTGTAAACGCGCCGAGAGAGTGTGGAGGAAGCAGTACTCCGCCTCGGCAAAAAACTTGTATAGGCTCGCTTTGCGCGACTACAAGGCCCAGATCAAGAGGTCCAAAACGACCTTCTTCGAAGCTTCCTTGACGCAGGCGTCTAATAAATCCCAAGCCCTTTTCAAAATTGTCAGGGACTTGGCCCATCCTGTCTGTGCGGCCAACACGGTTTGCGCATCGCAGGCACTCTGTGACTCACTGGCTATGGCCTTTGAGGAGAAGACTGCTAAGATCTTGAAGGGCCTTATGCACCCTTCACCCACTACCTGCGGCTCGGGAGCTCCGGTTGGCTCGCTCAGTCGACCCCAGCCAATTCATTCTAGCACTGGTCTGGGAGCTCCGATCGTGCCATCCAGTCGACCCCGGGCGTGTGCCCTTTCCCCAAGAGGGTCGGAATCGGCAGCCCTGGCTGACCTGCCCAGTCGACCCCGGAATGATGCCTCCGGCTTGAATCTGGGAGCTCCGGGTAGCTCACCCAGCCGACCCCAGCTGACTGGCTCTGTTTGCACCCTGGGACCCATGGGTGTGGGAGCTCCGGTGGGCCTGCCCAGTCGACCCCAGACGGGTGGTGATGACCTGTGTCTGGGAGCTCCGGGCAGCCCTTCCAGTCGACCCCAGCTCGACGCCCCTGACCTTAGTTTGGGAGCTCCGGTTACCCCCCCCAGTCGACCCCAACTAAGGTTTTTTCCTGCCCCCTCCTTTGAGGAATTTTGTAAAGTGGCACATTTGGTGTCCTCGGAGTTCCCGCTTGATCCACTGCCCCCTAAATTCTGGAAGACTTTCCTTGCAGACCTTTTCCGGCCTTTGTTTTCGATCTGTCTCCAATCCTTGGAATCGGCATCGGTGCCAGAATGCTGGAAATTAGCAGTAGTGTCCCCTCTGCTTAAAAAGCCCACCTTGGACCCTGCCTGTCTCTCTAATTACAGGCCTATATCCTTGCTCCCTTTTCCTATCAAGATCCTGGAAAAGTGGGTGACTCATTCTCTCTCAGGTTTCCTGGAAAACATCGGCTGGCTCGATGAGGACCAGTTTGGCTTCCGCCCCGGTCACGGGACGGAGTCCGCGCTGGTGACCGTGCTGGACAATCTTCGTTCGCATGTTGACAGTGGTCGGCAGCCTTTTTAGTGCTGCTCGACATGTCGGCCGCGTTCGACACGGTCTGCCATCGGACCCTTGTCAGGAGACTGGAGGAGTGTGGGGTCACTGAGGGGGCAAGAGACTGGCTGACATCCTATCTTGAGGGCAGGCAACAGTTGGTTTCACTTCCACCATTTACCTCTGAGGGCTGGACAGGAGGGTAGGACAGGGGGTCCCACAGGGCTCGGCCATCAGCCCTATACTTTTTAACTTGTACCTCCGTCCCTTAGTCCAGCTAATAAAATCTTTTGGCGTCTCGGCATTCAATTATGCCGATGACACCCAGTTGGTCTTTTCACTGGAGGGGCACAATGCGGTCTCGCTGGACACTTTCCATCGTTGCATGGCAGCCACAGCAGACTGGCTATGAGCTAATTCCCTGCAATTTAATAGCTCCAAGACGGAGGTACTCCATTGCTCCACCGACAGGGTTCCACGGGCACTCCCAGACAACTTTTGGCCCAGTACCTTTCTTGAGCCAGTACTGGCGGCGGAATCAGCCCGTAATGTAGGGGTGTTTTTTGGCTCTAACCTACAGCTTGACATACATGTTAATAAAACCACCTCTACATGTATGATGCTGCTGCACATGTTGCGCAAGGTTCTGCCCCTTCTCCCCGCCCAAGCAAGGCCGGAAGTAGTTCGTGGAACTATATTAAGTTGCCTCGACTACTGTAATGGGCTTCTTTTGGAGGCCCCAAAAAATCTAACCGGAAAGCTACAGCGGGTGCAGAACATGGCCGCCAAGCTGGCTCTCTCCCGCCCTAGGTCCAGTTCCTCCACTCTTGCCTTAAGAGACCTCCATTGGCTTCCGGTTCATCTGTGGGTACAATACAAAGCTGCTTGCCTTGTGTTTAAAGCTGTTCACCAACAGGGCCCTATCCCTCTGCAAAAAATGTTCGCATGGTACTCTGCATCGCGTCCCCTCCGCTCCTCCTCCGCGCATCTTCTTGTGGTTCCGAGGTTTCACCTAGTGAGGATGGGTGGCCGCTCCTTTAGTGTCGCAGCGGCCAAATTCTGGAACTCCCTGCCACTCTCTCTGAGAAGCCACAAGGACTACCTTCCTTTCCGAAAAGCGCTAAAAATCCACCTATTTCCAAAATTGCCCTGAGTTGCTAAAGTCTATGGTTCTTGATCAAAGCGCCAGGATGCCCTTCGGGTGACAGGTTTGCGCTCAATAAATACACTAAATAAATAAATAAATAAATAAATAAATAACAGGCTATGCTATTGTATTGGGGTACCCTGTAGGGGTAGGAGGTCAAGGAGTTCGAAGTTGTGTATCATGATATCCCAATCCATTGAAATGGGTTGTTTCCGTAGCCCTTTCTCTTCTTCTTGTGGAAGGGCTACGCTCTCCGCTTTCCCCCACTGTATCACATCATCGTGCCAGCTGGATAGCGTTGGACACCTAGAGGACTTGGCCAGATCTACAAATCTCAGTTGTACCTTCTGTGTACTCGTGCGTCTGTGAAGGCCCATGAGGCAGTCCAGAACGTTATCAGAGACAGGAATGTGTGTGACCTTCCTCAGGGATCCGCGGACGCCATTCCAGTAGTCCTGGAGGTGGGGGCATGACCACAGCAGGTGAAGGAAGTCCACCTCGTCTCCTTTACATTGAGGGCAGCTATGGTGTGCTTCAGGGAACATACGGTGGATCCTTTGTGGGGTGAGGTATGACCTGTGTAGGACCATTGTTTGTATGAATTTCAGTTTGGCGTCAAAGGACACTCTTTTGGGGTGTTCAAGCATGAACTTCCAGGCTTTATCTGAGATTTTAGAAGTGGAGTCCTCGGACCATTTCATTCTAAGGGATGTAAGTATGGTTGCGGCGTGTGTCCGTATATCCATATTTAGCCATCTGACTAAGTGTCCCCCATTCCCTATATAAATATAAGAGGTGGACCAGGGTATGTCATGAGGGTTCGGTATGCTGCGGACCCATGTGTTCCTAATGTAATGGAAGACCGCAGCATGTAAGAAGAATACATGTGTGGGTGCACCTGTAGTCTGTAAAAAGGATTCATGATCAAGCAGCGCCTCTTTTTACCGAAAAAAGCTCCCACGTCCTCCACACCATTCCCCACCCAATCACGGATCCTGGTTCTCGTAAGTCTGCCCTATGTTATGGGAATACCCAACAAGGGAATGTTCATCGAGTAGGAGGCCACTGTAGAGGTATATGATAATGCCTTCTTCCAGCATATTACTGCTGTCTTCAGTAGGGGCGGACTACCACAGGGATCTTAGCCTTGGGCAGGAGCAGGGAGTGTAGTGTGCCCTGGTCCAAGTCCCTAAGTGAGTAGACAATTTCCTGTAGATTTCTACCGGCAATAAGATAGCCATTGGAGCTGGCTCGTGTAGTAATAGGCTCTGAAGTCAGGAATCCTTAGACCTCCACAACGAGGTTCTAACTGGAGTTTTTGTAGACTCACTCTCCTTTGGACTGTACCCCAGATGAACTACACTTGTATGGTATTCAGGGTGTTAAAAATAGACTGTGGGACTACAATGGGTAGGTTCACAAAGTAATACAGTAGACCTTGGAGCATTACCATCTTCGAGATGGCGATATACCCCATGACCGATAGAGGCAGCGAGGTACAAAAAGCCACACTGTTTCGAAGGGCTGTTATGGCCTTCACTAGGTTGCCATCAAGTTGATCAATCTGTGTACGATGGACCTGAATGCCTAAATATCTAAAAGTAGTAGGGGCTACTGGCAAGTCATATGCGCCATCAATGGGAATCCCAAATCGGTCTGCTGACCGCCTGAGCGATATTGCTAGGGGCTCTAGTGCAAGTACGACCAGTAGGGGAGACAACGGATACCGTTGTCTGGTGCCCCTATGTAATGCTGGCTCGAAATATGTCTGCCTGTATGGGCCTGTGCAGTGGGGGAAGCGTATAATAGGCGCACTCATTTAAGGTAAGTGTCTTGAAACCCAAATCGTTGGAGTGTCGCAAACATGAAATCCCAGGAGAGGGAATCAACGTCCTGACGGCGGTCCAGTGCCAAGCATCCCGCAGACTGGTAGGCGAGGGAGGTAGCCCTCATAACATAGTGCAGCCGTCTCGTGTTAAGGGATGCACTACGGTTTGGCAAGAACAAGCATTGATCACTATGTATGATCGTATTAAGGTAGGGTTGATTGTGGTTAGCCAGGGCCTTGCTCAGGATTTTATATTCTGTCGCCAGCAGGGAGAGGGGTCTATAATTAGACATGTCAAGGCAGTCCCGTCCCAGCTTGGGCAGCGAGGTAACCAAAGCTTGCATGGTGGATTGAGGTAGATGGTCGGATTCTAGGGTGGTCCTGTCTACTGTCTCTAGCGTGGGTACCAGTGTGTCTGAGTACGCTTGATAGAATTCAATAGGCAACCCATCAAGCCCGGCTGCTTTATTACGATTCAGCCCTTTGATCGCAGTTGTAATTTATTATTGCGTAATGGGGCCATTTATTTCTTCTTGTATCGTATCTGGGAGTACAGGGAAAGTAAGATCCTGTAAAAATTCTGTAATAGAGACGCTCTCCACTACTGCGGGTGCCGCATAGAGGGTGCTGTTCTAATGTGGTCATTTGTTGCTCAACTCTGAGCAAGGGTTGATGCATTTCGTTCCAGGCCGTTACTATCGGCCCTATCTATGCTCCCATACTACTTCCTTCAATGTATCCCATTATATTAAATTAGACGAGGCTGTGTTCCAATTTTCTGCTAAGTAATTTGTTATAGTAGTGGAGAGTGATGTCCTAAACGGAGCGTCCTCTAGTAATTGTGGGTGTAGTTTCCATGTGGGTACCAGGGTTGGCACCTTGCCCCAGGTAAGTGTGAGCTCTAGGGGATTGGTGTCTGAGAAGGTTTTAGCCATATAAGTAGGTTCGCAGACCTGTGTGACAATGGAAGAGTAGCAGAAGAATCTATCAATCCTGGTATGGAGACTATGTACAGAGGAATAGAAGGAGTACTCTTTATGTGACATTTGACTTCACATCATATGTTGAAACTATATCCTTACAATCCAAAGATTGGTATCAAGGTTTAGGGAATGAGAGCAGCCCTATGTAACATGGTCTGTAATATGCAATGCTTATTGTGTGTTTTCATGTTAACTGTGTTTTTATAGAGCTTGGCGTCTAGGCACTATAATACTGTTTGGGGTCAGAACTCTGTCCCACAGTGTAGTAGAGACATCTGGTTTTCACTGTTTATCCTAGTTTTATGTGTAGTATAATTATCTTGTGTTTATTAAAGTACTTTTCTTTAATAAAAAGTAAAGCACTGACTGGACAATGAGTTTATCAGCTGGTGGTACAGTGTGCACTGTATTCTGAATGTCGAACCCCATCTCACCTCCGTGAGTAAGCCTTGGACTGCTCTGTTTCGCTACCCTGAGAGAGTCAAGTGCTGGAGAGGAATACTTGCCTATCCAGCTTTGGGTCCACTAGTACTGAGGCCCCAGGACACCAGTGGGGAAACACTCCACTTTATGCGATTGGAGCGCAGTTACCCCTGAGTGCCCTGGTGCTCAGGAAGCCGGGTCTAACAAATCATAAAACAGATAACGGTGCATACGCTCACAGGGGGGTCGCTGCCACCAACCATGATCGTGTCCGTATTGAGATCGTAGCCCTGGCGGCTCTATGGAACCTAGGTAGGGTGTATCAATGAACATGTCCAAGACATCCTTACTGCTTTAATGATATAGTATGGGCTGCGGTCGGCGGTTCGGCAGAGCAGTAATAAATCCACTGGGGCACAAAGGTCATCTGTCGGCATAAGTGCAGTAGGTGACCGACACATATTACAAAAGCACACAAATGGAAACATCTCTTGACATTAATGTTCAATACATGTAAAAGGATACAATGGTGGCTGGAAGCAGGGGTCTGCATCTGCTGTGCAAGAGTTCAAAGTACTATGGTTCCTGTGTTGTTCTAGAATCGTTTCGTGGTCATTCTGTGTTTCAGTTGTCCAGTATGTCATCTGCTGCTCAGGGTGTGATAGTAGGGAACAAAGTAATGCTATGTTCTGAGTCCGAGTTTATGGTTCTGTCCTCAGAGTCTGTGTGGATCGTGGTGGAGTCCTATCGGAATTTCTCAGCCATGGCAAGAGCCCCTTCCTGGATGAGTCGTTGTTTTTCGTGTGATGGTCCTGTGCCGCCTCTATTCTGAGTGTATTTCTGGGCCCACTGGTGACTCAATTTCTGTAGTCCGCCGAAGCCCTGCGAAGAGTTGCCCGAGCGGCCGCTCTGGCTCGAGTCAAGGCCCAGGACCACAAGTCATTCCTCGGCGTCTGCAAGGCTTTCAAAGAAGTGGGTTTTTCTGTCGTATATGACTTTCAGTCTAGCTGGGTATTGGAGGGCGTATTTGAGTTGCGCTTTCTGGAGGCTCTTTTTCATCGCTTGATATGACGATCTTTGTCTTTGGACGATGAGGGTATAGTAGGGGTACAGCGAAATGCGATGGTTCTCATATTGGATCAGTGCCTTTTCCCTTGCCATTTGGAGCAGTAAGTCACGGTCCCTATAGTTCATGATTTTAACTATTAGGGGGAGAGGTGGTGCTCCGGGTTTGGGTGCCCCGGTTGGAATTCAGTGGGCAAGTTCAACACAGAAGTAAGAAGATAATCCTTCCAGTGCTACATTGTCCCTGAACCAGGCCTCCATGAATTCCGCCGCCTTGGTACCTTCACTGTGCTCCAGCAGACCAATTACGCAGATGTTTTGCGTCTGTTCCTGCCTTCTGCATCCTCCACCTGGTCCAGAAGGCCAGTCACCTGTTGCTGTAGCTGGTGTAGAGTTGTGGTATTCACAGTTATTCGGGGAGCAATGTCTTTGAGGGCACGTCCGTGTTCCTTAATGGAATCCGCCAGTTTTCCGTGGTCCGCCTTGAGTAGGGTAAGGCCCGAGGTAAGTGAGCTGATCTGCAATTCAAGTGCCACCCTGGAGTCACAGATTTCTTTCAGGATTAAATCCAGCTTTTTGGGCGTGTCCTCAATAGACCCCAGAGACGCAGCCCCTGGCGAGAGAGGCCGGCCGGCCGAGAGCCCGGGGACGGCAGGTGGGGCACCCGACTCCGGGTGTTCATTCATCATTTTTGCTCTGGCTCTGCCCATTCTGTATGTCAACCTCAGTGCAGTGTAGCAGGCTCTGGTCACTCAGGGCAGGGGGACAGGACGATAGATGGGGAGGAGGGCCTACCTCATGCCGCAGTGCCCCAACCCTGTAGTGGGTCCTCAATAATGAATTATCTGTATGCAGTGAGGGTACTTACCATAGTGACAGCCCCTGGGAGCTCGCTAGGGTGTCACCTCAGGACGTCGTGCCCGTACTTCATCGTCAGGCCCACACGTCCAGCGGGGGACCAGGTAACATTGAAGGTCCCACAGGAAATGCAGCATAAGCGTCCTTCCTTTGGGTATCCAGTAGGGGGTGTCACACAGGAGATTTCACTGCGCATAGAAAGTCAGGGTAGGCCAGTGCCAACTGTAGGGGGTGTATGGGTCATGTATGGTCTATCCAAGCCATGAGGGGGGAAAAAAGATGTGCTAGGCTGCATGACTTCATGCAGCCGCGTCCCCTTATGCAGGTGTAGAGTTTAGTGGCGTTTAGGGTAGCGCAGCCGGGTTGCTCTAGGCAGTCCTGACGTGCAGTGTCAATGACAGCACAGAGCCCAGCGTGCCACGAGGCAATGCTGGACTGGAGGGCAAAGGAAGCCCGCAGTGCAGGTGCAATAACTCTCTGCACCGCACCTGATCCAGTCCGGCGCCCCCAGGGAGTCCTTGCCGCATCCACGCCCCACCAGGATTGAGTCCAGCGTCACTCAGCACACTGCAGGCACCTCCCGGTCACTACTGCGTGGTCCACCGGCCTGTCCGCCACACACCAGGGTCTTCACATGGTCGTCGCCCTCAGCACTCCGGGCCAGGCCCAGCACCACATAGCAGGCCGGGCAGCAGATCCGATAGCGGGTCTCTCCAGATGACGTAAGGCCCGTGAAGGATGCCGACTCGTAGTGAGCCAGGCCACCCACGTCACACGCAAGCCTGCGGCCTCTGCCTGGTCTCAGCAGCGGTTAGGCTCTTCCCCAGCGCCCCGCATGTACACAGCTCCAGGGGTCCGCAAAGGTATCAGTCCACACCAGGGACCACAGCACACAGGTATCTGTGTCCTCGGTCGTCAGCAGTCCGAGAAAGGCGGTGCAGGAGAATTAAGTCCCCCCGAGGGTCCAGAGCTTTACCAAGACCCGACCGCCATCTTAGGCAGCTAGCCACGCCCCCGTCCTACAGGTCTGTTTATGTATGTTTATGTAACTACACATTTGGGTTTGTTGTTTAGTCCAGTGGGTAGCTCACGGTACAGAAACTTACATTTATTACTTAGATTTATTGTGCTATAGAGTAATAATTATTTACATGGGCGGTGCTTCTATCATTGTAAATAAGACGCCATGAATTCAACTAAGAGTTCAAATGATCCTCTGATATTGTGGTTACAGTCCACCCCTTATGGTTATTTGATATAACTGATATTTCGAGACCGTAATTTGATGTACAGGCACTTTGGCCACACTTTAAAAAATTCATAACATTATGACATGGCCAACTAGATGTATTCATTAAATTAATTGTACGAAATCGGCATTCAACTTTGTTTCACCTCACCATTTATTTGTAGTGCCCATGTAATATTCCTCTTTAAGATGGCGCTTCTGTGAGAGCTATGAGATTTGCTTTTTTTCAGGGGTATAGTCTTGCCCATCCATTCTGACAGTACGCACCCACTTAGCAGGGTGCTCAGCGGCCAGACATGCCACTTTGCCACATGCAGACGATTAGGAGGTCGCTATAAGGCAGCTCGATACTTAGTACACAAATTGTCAGGCAGCACAACAGTAAGCCTTTTAATCCCATTGGTTCTCTTTGATTATAGCATCTACACAGGGTGGTGCTCATCTTAAAATATCTGATTTCCAATTTGCAGTTTATACACTCTCAGAACTTTCAGTACTCCCTTAACCATACAGTACGGTGAACTTTTCAGCCACATACAACATTATGACTGTACAAGATATACTATGATGCTTCAACTCTGACAGCACTTTGAAGCTCGAGCCGATTTTCTCCTATTACAAGCACTTTAAGTTAATTATCGTAAGTTACTATGTTTGGTCTTCATACCTCTATGTCACTTCCAATTACACTTCCAATTACCTGTAGAGTCAAACTGTAAAGTTTTATGCCAGTGTATGAGTGGCCCTGCTCTAACTCAGACCGTCCTAACTGTAATCCCCCAAAATACAGTCTTTTACAGTGTAATCTTTCTTATGTAACACCCCAATAGGGTTTTACTATTTGTAGGGAGTCAAAAGAGCACTACCACCAACAAAACATGATAAGAAAGTGTAATGGTTTAGGAAACTGTTTGTTCTAGTTGGTAGATATATGGTTCAATAAATGTATGAAAATATCAAGCTATGGGTACGGCAAAGTTATCACGCAAAATATACGCAATCTTTGAATCATTACAGGCCCATCAAGGTGGATTTTATTTTATTTGAATGTGGCGAGCTAATTTAGCCTTTGGAGGATGCCTTTCTTGAGAGGGGGTATTCAAATGGAAGACATTGCGTCTCCCAGTGAGCTGCACTGGATGTGAGGAGGTGAGATGTTGAATTACAGCTTGTACAGGGAGGAAAGAGACAGATTGTGTTATACACACAACTTCTGCTCCTCTTTTCTGCTTAACTTTGAGGTGATAAATGATGGCAGAAAATTTGCTGCATTCTTTCTCATTAGAGCTTGACACAAGTGCTTTTTTTGTGGCTTCATTATAATTGTAAATGACAATGGAAAATGCGTGCCAGGGAGATGGATAAGATTATTTGAATTGGCTTGCAGATTAGTGACACAGATAAAGAAGTTAACCAGGGTACACCATGGTTGTCTAGTGGAGGATGGTCAATGCCATTGTAGGAACAAATTCCACAGATGATAATTTTATTATCACACGTGTAATCATATTAATTAACACTAAAGGATCGGAAATGCAATGTTTTCTACTATATGCTTTAGGCCTTCTTCTGTTTGCACTTACACATTTTAAATGCATGTGGTTTTCCGTGCTTGACTCCAGCTTGTACCCCCTCCAAATCTATTCTGAGCAGAGCTCAGATGTGACCTTCACTGTTTGTTTATTAGTAGGAAATTCAGTTATCCCACTGGTCTTCTGCAGCATTTCTAACAAGTAATGTTTTGTGTTTCTGATGTTCCGGGGCAGGAGGACTCCTACAACTGTGTACAATTTGAAGGACTTCCTACTTTCTCCAGATAAACGGAGCTTCTGTTTACATTTCTTAGAGTGGTATTGTTTTCTGTGTAAGGCATAGTACCGTATATTTTGGGGATTTATGGTGGAAGTAAATATTTTGCAATGTGAAGTGTTTTTTATTTCCTTATTGGTTAGTTCAATGTTACTTTCTCTGTCAATGGCGACTGCATAGTTTGCTGTAAAAAGGTATAATACCTACCATTTGTGAGGCAAGCCATGACTCATTCCTGATTCATTTCGATACAGACTCCATGCAAATCTGTTTATCACTCTGAGCTTATAATATTTCCATGATCTTTCCTCCAATCAAATCGAGAAGTCTTTATGACAAAAGCTCCACTTTCTAGCTCGCCTTATGCAAGGTTGTATGTGGTACTGGCAATTTCCTTAGATTAAGACTTATTATCTACTGCCGGCTGTATTTTATATTTATTTGCATTTTGAACAACATGATCTGACTAACCCATGCCTTTTGCCTTCTTTATTTAAATTTTCAATTTTTAATACATATTTATGATTTTTTTCTTTGAATTCATGTCTCATGTTGATATCTCTGAGTGGATGTTCTTTGTCCTCCAGTAAATGTTATGTTAATTGTAGGGCTCTCATCTGAAATAGACTTACACGTAGCCTTATCCATCAATCAGGCCCTTTAAATGCTGAAAAGCGCAGACACTATGGGGGTCAATATGATGTAGGGCGGATCACCACCACCCGCATGGGCAAATTTTTGCCAAACGCAAAATTACCCAAATTCCGCAAGTGGAACAGAATTTACCGCCCAGGCCTAATTCTAGCCCATGAGACAGATAGCCTTTCCATAGTGAATAATAAAATTGGCAGTATTCCACTATCAGGACATGTCACACACACTAGTACATGTCCTATCTTTCACATACACTGCACTCTACCCATTGGGGTACCTTGGGCCTAACATAGGGGTGTCTTACATGTAAGGAAAGGGACGGTTAGGGCCTGGCAAGAGGGTGCACATTCCAGGTCGACCTGGTACTTTAAAACTACACGCAGACACTGCAGGGGCAGCTCTGAGAAACCTTTTCAGGGCTATTTATGTGGGTGGCACAATTAGTGCTGCAGGCCCACTGGCAGAATTTGATTTACACTCAGTGCACTTTACTAGGGACTTACCAGTAAACCAAAGATGCCAATCAGGGAGAACCAGTTGTGATAACAATTTACACAGGGACCAGTTTCACTTTGACACTGAATAGCAGTGCCCAAAGCATCTAAGTCAGCAAAAGCGTAATCCAGCACAGCATAAAAAATGCAGGAGGTAGAGACAGAAAAGTCTGGGGAAACCACGCCAAAGACAGCAAGCCTAACACTTGACAATGTCTATTTTGCATGTGTTATGGTAGAATGGTAGAGATGTGTATTTCACACTGTCTATGATCTGTATTCTAGATGTTAGGTGGTTTTTACAATAAAAAATTGGTGTGCAGAATATTTTTCAAACACCAGCACATGCTAGCTTGGCATCTTTTCCTTGCCCTGTAAACAGGCAGCCGAGGGTGGATAACTGACGGAAGAGGGCATCAGAAGGGCACATGGAGGCAGTGGTAATAAAAAGCTGCACCACTCCTGGGAATCCCTCTTTTTCCACCAAATCCTGGCAGTGCACAGATCGCTGAAAACCCCATCCACCCACTCCCTAGTTTGATTTGAGCCATAAAATACCAAAGAATGGTGCTCAAATTCTACAGTACCCTTGAGTTTAGTATCATAGCCTTCTGGTAGAAAGGGTTTTTGGGTATGGGGCTGCTTAGAAAGGGGATTAACCTGTAGCATGTCCTGACTTTTTTGTCCTACATCTGGTGCCTATGATGTGTCTTGGGGGCGTTCCGAGGCAGGGACAATGCACTAAGGGGGTCCCAGTTGTTTGCCTTATAAAGACTGTTTCATTCATGTGACTATTGAGCTGATATTTAATAATGTTTCTCTTTGTTTCTAGTAATCCATGTTGGCTGGGTTCTTGTGTCCTGCCTGCCCAAAGAAGGATGTAAATGTTAAATGTATGTATATATATATATATATATATATATATATATATATATATATATATATATATATTTCCAAAAAAGTGCTCAGATTTAAGGTCGCACTCCGTTGCAGTATAGGTGAGCAACCTTTTATTTAACAGTATGCCATTTCTCCTCCAGTTCGTGATTTTTAAGCCTTACGCGTTTCGAAGGTTTTGTCCTTCTCTTCAGAGGCTCCACACACAGCGAGTCGTTTATCAACGCTGCACCACCTGCTGCCTAATTTGAACTGCTCTGATGAGCCTTCAATGTGCTCGTCATTTCACTTCCACTCAGAATTGCAGCCTGGGTGATGTAGTCCATTTACTGACTCTTTTTTCCCTCCAATGGGTAACTCGCTGCGTGAACTTTTCCAAATAATGTTTTTTACCCTCCAATGGGTCTCAGGTAGGAATCAGCATACACAACTGCAGCGCCATTCTCGAGCGGGTTTAGTCCCCCCCGCTGGGTCCTCAATTGCTTCAAGGATGGTGCGTGGCCTCCACGGCCGAAGCCGCCGTGATTATTTTTCCAAAAAAGTGCTCAGATTTAAGGTCGCACTCCGTTGCAGTATAGGTGAGCAACCTTTTATTTAACAGTATGCCATTTCTCCTCCAGTTCGTGATTTTTAAGCCTTACGCGTTTCGAAGGTTTTGTCCTTCTCTTCAGAGGCTCCTCACACAGCGAGTCGTTTATCAACGCTGCACCACCTGCTGCCTAATTTGAACTGCTCTGATGAGCCTTCAATGTGCTCGTCATTTCACTTCCACTCAGAATTGCAGCCTGGGTGATGTAGTCCATTTACTGACTCTTTTTTCCCTCCAATGGGTAACTCGCTGCGTGAACTTTTCCAAATAATGTTTTTTACCCTCCAATGGGTCTCAGGTAGGAATCAGCATACACAACTGCAGCGCCATTCTCGAGCGGGTTTAGTCCCCCCCGCTGGGTCCTCAATTGCTTCAAGGATGGTGCGTGGCCTCCACGGCCGAAGCCGCCGTGATTATGTTTCCAAAAAAGTGCTCAGATTTAAGGTCGCACTCCGTTGCAGTATAGGTGAGCAACCTTTTATTTAACAGTATGCCATTTCTCCTCCAGTTCGTGATTTTTAAGCCTTACGCGTTTCGAAGGTTTTGTCCTTCTCTTCAGAGGCTCCACACACAGCGAGTCGTTTATCAACGCTGCACCACCTGCTGCCTAATTCGAACTGCTCTGATGAGCCTTCAATGTGCTCGTCATTTCACTTCCACTCAGAATTGCAGCCTGGGTGATGTAGTCCATTTACTGACTCTTTTTTCCCTCCAATGGGTAACTCGCTGCGTGAACTTTTCCAAATAATGTTTTTTACCCTCCAATGGGTCTCAGGTAGGAATCAGCATACACAACTGCAGCGCCATTCTCGAGCGGGTTTAGTCCCCCCCGCTGGGTCCTCAATTGCTTCAAGGATGGTGCGTGGCCTCCACGGCCGAAGCCGCCGTGATTATGTTTCCAAAAAAGTGCTCAGATTTAAGGTCGCACTCCGTTGCAGTATAGGTGAGCAACCTTTTATTTAACAGTATGCCATTTCTCCTCCAGTTCGTGATTTTTAAGCCTTACGCGTTTCGAAGGTTTTGTCCTTCTCTTCAGAGGCTCCACACACAGCGAGTCGTTTATCAACGCTGCACCACCTGCTGCCTAATTTGAACTGCTCTGATGAGCCTTCAATGTGCTCGTCATTTCACTTCCACTCAGAATTGCAGCCTGGGTGATGTAGTCCATTTACTGACTCTTTTTTCCCTCCAATGGGTAACTCGCTGCGTGAACTTTTCCAAATAATGTTTTTTACCCTCCAATGGGTCTCAGGTAGGAATCAGCATACACAACTGCAGCGCCATTCTCGAGCGGGTTTAGTCCCCCCCGCTGGGTCCTCAATTGCTTCAAGGATGGTGCGTGGCCTCCACGGCCGAAGCCGCCGTGATTATGTTTCCAAAAAAGTGCTCAGATTTAAGGTCGCACTCCGTTGCAGTATAGGTGAGCAACCTTTTATTTAACAGTATGCCATTTCTCCTCCAGTTCGTGATTTTTAAGCCTTACGCGTTTCGAAGGTTTTGTCCTTCTCTTCAGAGGCTCCACACACAGCGAGTCGTTTATCAACGCTGCACCACCTGCTGCCTAATTTGAACTGCTCTGATGAGCCTTCAATGTGCTCGTCATTTCACTTCCACTCAGAATTGCAGCCTGGGTGATGTAGTCCATTTACTGACTCTTTTTTCCCTCCAATGGGTAACTCGCTGCGTGAACTTTTCCAAATAATGTTTTTTACCCTCCAATGGGTCTCAGGTAGGAATCAGCATACACAACTGCAGCGCCATTCTCGAGCGGGTTTAGTCCCCCCCGCTGGGTCCTCAATTGCTTCAAGGATGGTGCGTGGCCTCCACGGCCGAAGCCGCCGTGATTATGTTTCCAAAAAAGTGCTCAGATTTAAGGTCGCACTCCGTTGCAGTATAGGTGAGCAACCTTTTATTTAACAGTATGCCATTTCTCCTCCAGTTCGTGATTTTTAAGCCTTACGCGTTTCGAAGGTTTTGTCCTTCTCTTCAGAGGCTCCACACACAGCGAGTCGTTTATCAACGCTGCACCACCTGCTGCCTAATTTGAACTGCTCTGATGAGCCTTCAATGTGCTCGTCATTTCACTTCCACTCAGAATTGCAGCCTGGGTGATGTAGTCCATTTACTGACTCTTTTTTCCCTCCAATGGGTAACTCGCTGCGTGAACTTTTCCAAATAATGTTTTTTACCCTCCAATGGGTCTCAGGTAGGAATCAGCATACACAACTGCAGCGCCATTCTCGAGCGGGTTTAGTCCCCCCCGCTGGGTCCTCAATTGCTTCAAGGATGGTGCGTGGCCTCCACGGCCGAAGCCGCCGTGATTATGTTTCCAAAAAAGTGCTCAGATTTAAGGTCGCACTCCGTTGCAGTATAGGTGAGCAACCTTTTATTTAACAGTATGCCATTTCTCCTCCAGTTCGTGATTTTTAAGCCTTACGCGTTTCGAAGGTTTTGTCCTTCTCTTCAGAGGCTCCACACACAGCGAGTCGTTTATCAACGCTGCACCACCTGCTGCCTAATTTGAACTGCTCTGATGAGCCTTCAATGTGCTCGTCATTTCACTTCCACTCAGAATTGCAGCCTGGGTGATGTAGTCCATTTACTGACTCTTTTTTCCCTCCAATGGGTAACTCGCTGCGTGAACTTTTCCAAATAATGTTTTTTACCCTCCAATGGGTCTCAGGTAGGAATCAGCATACACAACTGCAGCGCCATTCTCGAGCGGGTTCAGTCCCCCCCGCTGGGTCCTCAATTGCTTCAAGGATGGTGCGTGGCCTCCACGGCCGAAGCCGCCGTGATTATGTTTCCAAAAAAGTGCTCAGATTTAAGGTCGCACTCCGTTGCAGTATAGGTGAGCAACCTTTTATTTAACAGTATGCCATTTCTCCTCCAGTTCGTGATTTTTAAGCCTTACGCGTTTCGAAGGTTTTGTCCTTCTCTTCAGAGGCTCCACACACAGCGAGTCGTTTATCAACGCTGCACCACCTGCTGCTTAATTTGAACTGCTCTGATGAGCCTTCAATGTGCTCGTCATTTCACTTCCACTCAGAATTGCAGCCTGGGTGATGAAGGCTCATCAGAGCAGTTCAAATTAGGCAGCAGGTGGTGCAGCGTTGATAAACGACTCGCTGTGTGTGGAGCCTCTGAAGAGAAGGACAAAACCTTCGAAACGCGTAAGGCTTAAAAATCACGAACTGGAGGAGAAATGGCATACTGTTAAATAAAAGGTTGCTCACCTATACTGCAACGGAGTGCGACCTTAAATCTGAGCACTTTTTTGGAAACATAATCACGGCGGCTTCGGCCGTGGAGGCCACGCACCATCCTTGAAGCAATTGAGGACCCAGCGGGGGGGACTAAACCCGCTCGAGAATGGCGCTGCAGTTGTGTATGCTGATTCCTACCTGAGACCCATTGGAGGGTAAAAAACATTATTTGGAAAAGTTCACGCAGCGAGTTACCCATTGGAGGGAAAAAAGAGTCAGTAAATGGACTACATCACCCAGGCTGCAATTCTGAGTGGAAGTGAAATGACGAGCACATTGAAGGCTCATCAGAGCAGTTCAAATTAGGCAGCAGGTGGTGCAGCGTTGATAAACGACTCGCTGTGTGTGGAGCCTCTGAAGAGAAGGACAAAACCTTCGAAACGCGTAAGGCTTAAAAATCACGAACTGGAGGAGAAATGGCATACTGTTAAATAAAAGGTTGCTCACCTATACTGCAACGGAGTGCGACCTTAAATCTGAGCACTTTTTTGGAAACATAATCACGGCGGCTTCGGCCGTGGAGGCCACGCACCATCCTTGAAGCAATTGAGGACCCAGCGGGGGGGACTAAACCCGCTCGAGAATGGCGCTGCAGTTGTGTATGCTGATTCCTACCTGAGACCCATTGGAGGGTAAAAAACATTATTTGGAAAAGTTCACGCAGCGAGTTACCCATTGGAGGGAAAAAAGAGTCAGTAAATGGACTACATCACCCAGGCTGCAATTCTGAGTGGAAGTGAAATGACGAGCACATTGAAGGCTCATCAGAGCAGTTCAAATTAGGCAGCAGGTGGTGCAGCGTTGATAAACGACTCGCTGTGTGTGGAGCCTCTGAAGAGAAGGACAAAACCTTCGAAACGCGTAAGGCTTAAAAATCACGAACTGGAGGAGAAATGGCATACTGTTAAATAAAAGGTTGCTCACCTATACTGCAACGGAGTGCGACCTTAAATCTGAGCACTTTTTTGGAAACATAATCACGGCGGCTTCGGCCGTGGAGGCCACGCACCATCCTTGAAGCAATTGAGGACCCAGCGGGGGGGACTAAACCCGCTCGAGAATGGCGCTGCAGTTGTGTATGCTGATTCCTACCTGAGACCCATTGGAGGGTAAAAAACATTATTTGGAAAAGTTCACGCAGCGAGTTACCCATTGGAGGGAAAAAAGAGTCAGTAAATGGACTACATCACCCAGGCTGCAATTCTGAGTGGAAGTGAAATGACGAGCACATTGAAGGCTCATCAGAGCAGTTCAAATTAGGCAGCAGGTGGTGCAGCGTTGATAAACGACTCGCTGTGTGTGGAGCCTCTGAAGAGAAGGACAAAACCTTCGAAACGCATAAGGCTTAAAAATCACGAACTGGAGGAGAAATGGCATACTGTTAAATAAAAGGTTGCTCACCTATACTGCAACGGAGTGCGACCTTAAATCTGAGCACTTTTTTGGAAACATAATCACGGCGGCTTCGGCCGTGGAGGCCACGCACCATCCTTGAAGCAATTGAGGACCCAGCGGGGGGGACTAAACCCGCTCGAGAATGGCGCTGCAGTTGTGTATGCTGATTCCTACCTGAGACCCATTGGAGGGTAAAAAACATTATTTGGAAAAGTTCACGCAGCGAGTTACCCATTGGAGGGAAAAAAGAGTCAGTAAATGGACTACATCACCCAGGCTGCAATTCTGAGTGGAAGTGAAATGACGAGCACATTGAAGGCTCATCAGAGCAGTTCAAATTAGGCAGCAGGTGGTGCAGCGTTGATAAACGACTCGCTGTGTGTGGAGCCTCTGAAGAGAAGGACAAAACCTTCGAAACGCGTAAGGCTTAAAAATCACGAACTGGAGGAGAAATGGCATACTGTTAAATAAAAGGTTGCTCACCTATACTGCAACGGAGTGCGACCTTAAATCTGAGCACTTTTTTGGAAATATATATATATATATATATATATATATATATATATATATATATATATATATATATTTATATCTATACTACTATTATAAAGAGAGAACACAAACCTTTGAGCCAGGTAAACTCGGGAACCACAGTGCCAATCCACACACCCGATACATCGGTGTAATCCTCAGGGTGTGCAGATGGACATAGGCTATATAATTTACAAATAAATACGTTATTTATAAAATAAAACTTTTTAAAAAAGTAGTCCCTTCAAAGTAGTGCCGGCCGACCGCGATGAGCGTACTGACATCAGGAGGAGCGGCGTACACGAGCGCAAGGAGAGGCGGAGATCAGCACGGGAGAAGTAGTGACGATCAGCACGGGGAGCAGCGGACATGGGCGGCGATCGGAGGGCAGGCAGTGAGGAGCGGCGGCGGGGAGGAGCGCTGAGCAGCGGATGAGGTAGGGCGAAAGCGGAGGCAGAGAGGAACGGTGAGCGAGCCACAGGAAAAAGAAACGTGTGCTGGTAAGTGGAGCGGAAAGCAAACAGCCCATTTCAGGAGGAAAAAGTGACAGAAACGTGTGCAGGTCAAAAAAAGTGACATGGTAAGTGAGGAGCAGTGAGCGAGCCACGGAAAAAGAAACGTGTGTAGGTTAAGAAACGTGTGCAGGGCGCCAGCGGCGGCGGGGAGGAGCGGTGAGCGAGCCACAAAAAAAGAAACGTGGCGCGGGTAGCAAACAGCCCATTACAGGAGGAAAAAGTGACAGAAACGTGTGCAGGTCAAGTCAAGTCAAGTCAAGTCAATAAATTTATATAGCGTGCTACATACCCAGAGGGTCTCAAGGCGCTTGAAGAAGGGTGGGGAATTACTTGTCAAATATCCACGTTTTAAGTTGCTTTCTGAATGCTAGGTGGTTCTGAGTAAGGCGAAGGTGAGTGGGAAGTGAGTTCCAGGTTTTAGCTGCCAGGTAGGAGAAGGATCTACCTCCCATGGTGCTTTTGTTGATGCGGGGTACAGTGGCAAGGGCTTGGTTGGAGGATCGTAGCTGGCGGGAGGGGGTGTAGAAGGACAGTCGTGTGTTGAGGCATTCGGGTCCGATTTCGTAGAGTGCTTTGTGTGCTAGGGTTAGGAGCCGGAAAGTAATCCTCTTACTGATGGGGAGCCAGTGGAGGTTTTTCAGGTGACCAGAGATGTGTTCTTTACGCGGGATGTCTAATATGAGCCTGGCTGAAGCGTTCTGGATGCGTTGGAGTTTTTTCTGGAGTTTTGCGGTGGTGTCGGCGTAGAGGGTATTTCCGTAGTCCAGTCGGCTCGTGACCAGAGCGTGGGTGACTGTTTTTCTAGTTTCGGTGGGGATCCAGCGAAATGTTTTTTTGAGCATGCGAAGAATGTTGAAGCAAGATGAAGAAACGGCGTTGACTTGTCTGTTCATCGAGAGTGAGGAATCCAGGATGACGCCCAGGTTCCGTGCGTGGTCTGTCGGGATGGGTGCTTTTCCAAGGGCCTCTGGCCACCAAGAGTCATCCCAGGCGGAGGGGGAGGTGCCGTAGGATGAGGACTTCTGTTTTGTCTGAGTTCAGTTTCAGACGGCTGTGCTTCATCCATTTGGCTACTTCTTTCATTCCTTCATGCAGGTTGGTTTTGGCAGTGTTAGGGTCTTTGGTGAGTGATAGGATCAGTTGAGTGTCGTCGGCGTAGGAGATGATGTTGAGGTTGTGTTGGCGTGCGATGACCGCGAGGGGGCTCATGTATATGTTGAAGAGGGTGGGGCTAAGTGAAGATCCTTGTGGTACGCCGCAGATGACTTCAGTGGCCTCAGACTTGAATGGTGGAAGGCGGACTCTCTGGGTTCTTCCGGTGAGGAACGAGGTGATCCATTCCAGTGCTTTTCCTTGGATTCCGACGTTTCTGAGGCGCTGTAGAAGGGTGCTATGACAGACCGTGTCGAAGGCTGCGGAGAGGTCGAGGAGGATGAGGGCGACTGTGTCTCCATTGTCCAGTAGGGTTCGAATGTGATCTGTTGCTGCGATGAGGGCGGTTTCAGTGCTGTGCTTGGCTCGGAAGCCGGATTGTGAGGAGTCGAGGGATTTGTTGGTTTCGAGGAATGCGGCGAGCTGGTTGTTGACCGCTTTCTCAATGACTTTGGCCGGGAATGGAAGGAGTGAGATAGGTCGGTAGTTTTTGAGTTCGGTGGGGTCAGCTGTGGGTTTCTTCAGGAGGGCGCTGAGTTCGGCGTGTTTCCAGCTTTCCGGGAAGGTTGCGGAGTTGAGGGAGCAGTTGATGACATCTCGGAGGTGCGGTGCTATAATGGAGTCTGCTTTGTTAAAGATGTGGTGAGGGCATGGGTCTGTGGGGGATCCTGAGTGGATAGAGTTCATCAGACGGATGGTGTCCTCAGTGGAGATTGGCTTCCAGTCATTGAGGATGTTCAGGGGAGGTGGGGGTCCTGCAGGGGGTTGGGTGGGTTGGTCTTCGGGTCGGTTGTCGAAGCTGTTGTGGATGTCTGCAATTTTGTTGTTGAAGAATGAGGCTAGGGAGTCGCAGAGGGCTTGAGAGGGGGTGATGTCGTTGGAGTTGGCCGAGGGGTTGGTAAATTCCTTGACGATGTTGAATAATTCCTTGCTGTTTTGGGCGTTGTTATCTAGTCGGTCCTTGAAAGCGGCTTTCTTGGCATTCCGGATCAGTTGGTGGTGTATGCGGGTGGCGTTTTTGAAGGCGTCCTTGGTGCTGGTGGTTGGGTCTTTTTTCCAGGCCTTTTCAAGGGAGCGACAGAGTTTCTTGGATTTCTTAAGATCATCGTTGAACCAGGAGGCCTTCTTGCTGCCTAGTTTGATTTGTCATTTTTTCAGTGGTGCTAGGATGTCGGCACTGTTGGATAACCATTGGGTGAGGTTGTTGGCAGCTTGGTCTGGGTTTGAGGAGTGGGCTGGGGGGTTTTGAAGAAGCGATGCGGAGATCTGGTAGATGGTGATTTTGTTCCAGTTTCTTTGCAGAGTGGGTTGGGGGTGGTTGTTGGATGTGGGCTTGTTGTAGGAAAAGTGAACGCAGCTGTGGTCAGTCCAAAGGAGAGCTGTGGTGTGGCTGAAGGAGACATGTTTGCTGGAGGTGAAGATAGGGTCGAGTGTGTGACCTGCGATGTGGGTGGGGGTAGTGACCAGTTGTTTAAGTCCGAGGTTGGCGAGGTTGTCCAAAAGGGTGGTGGTGTTGCGGTCGTTGTTCTTTTCAAGGTGAAAGTTGAGGTCTCCCAAAAGGATGTAATCCTCGGAGGGGAGCGCGTGTGGAGTGATGAAGTCCGTGATGTCTTCACTAAATTGTGCGCGGGGTCCTGGTGGCCTGTAAAGGAGGGTGCCTCTGAGTGTGGTCTTGGGGTCGATGTGGATCTGGAAGTGAAGGTGTTCGGTGTTGGCGAGATTGACGTCTGAGCTGGTTGAGATGCGGATGGATTTCTTATGGACGATAGCGATGCCTCCTCCTGTTTGGCCGGTGCGGTCCTTGCGAATGATCTTATAGCCTTCCGGGATGGCAATGGTGATGTCTGGGGCTGAGGAGGCGTTCATCCATGTTTCTGTAAGGAAGGCGACGTCCGGAGATATGGTGTCTAGTAGATTCCAGAGGTCGATGGCGTGCCTGTGGACCGAGCGGGTGTTGAGCAGGATGCATTGTAGGTGGTTGGGGTCGGATATCTGTTGTGTGTTCGTAGATGAGGAGTTGTTCTTGGTGTCGTCGAATTTGCAGGAGTAGCAGGTGAAGGGTCCATGGAGGTGTCCGGGGGCGGCCTGGACGCAGTAGGGGAGTCGGCCGGGGTTAAGGGCTAGGAGGGTGGAGGCGTCGTAAGTAATGCGGGAGGGCTGGGCATTGCGAGGACCAGGGGCTCTGGCGCTGGGCGCGGTCCAGGCGCGGACGGGCGTAGACGGGCTTACCTTTGGCGCACCTTCGGCGCGAATGGGGCGCGGTCGCTGCGCGTGAATGCTGCGCGCGACAACTCCTGTCATATATGGTGGTGAGGGGGGAGGGGCGAGGGCGGGTCAGCTGGGAAGGCGGGAGCGGGGTGGAGACTAGGGCAGGGCGACCAACAACAACAACAACAAAATGGCCGGCGGCCTCACAGGATCGAACAGCTGCACTGTACCTGCAGAAATCGATTGTGACCTCAGTGACACGCAGCGCAAAGCGGCAAGAGGAAATGTGAAGCCAGGCAGGCAGCAGCGGCAAGGGCAAGCAGCGGAGCGGCGCAGAATATTTAAATGAGTGCACAGCAGTAATTGTAGATAGGCAATAGTATGCGGAATAGCGCGATGCAGAAAATCAAGGCAGTGACAGGCAGCAATGTAGTGGCGGCCAAAGCGAGCAGCGGAGCTGCGTAACGATACCCAGCAGGGAAGCAAGGTGAGTCAGGGAGCAGCGTGGGGAGCGTCCGAGTCCGCAGGGAGCAGAACGGTCACAGCGCGTTAGGGTCAGAGTGCGGAGGTAGAGCTTAGTGGGAGGGCGGGTCAGCTGGGAAGGCGGGAGCGGGGTGGAGACTAGGGCAGGGCGACCAACAACAACAACAACAAAATGGCCGGCGGCCTCACAGGATCGAACAGCTGCACTGTACCTGCAGAAATCGATTGTGACCTCAGTAACACGCAGCGCAAAGCGGCAAGAGGAAATGTGAAGCCAGGCAGGCAGCAGCGGCAAGGGCAAGCAGCGGAGCGGCGCAGAATATTTAAATGAGTGCACAGCAGTAATTGTAGATAGGCAATAGTATGCGGAATAGCGCGATGCAGAAAATCAAGAAAAAGTGTTGTGGGCAGTGAGGAGTGGTGAGCGAGTCACGGAAAAAGAAATGCATGCAGGTTAAGAAACGTGTGCAGGTTACAAAAGCATCCAAAATTAAACATACAGCCATAACACTGCACTACGTCAGGGCGGGCGGGGGCCCTAAGCCATGATTGCTCCCGGGCAACGTCGGGACGGGCTGCTAGTATATATATATATATATATATATATATATATATATATATATATATATATATATATATATATATATTTTTTTTTTTTTAAGTTTCAAGACTGATATCCCTCTTAAGGTGTGTACAATGTACAGGAAATAATAAAGTGATATGTTATTTTGTTAGCCTGCTCTGTAAGATGTTCTCCTTAATGGAAACCAGCATATGAGAGGGATGACAGCAGGGACATGTAATGGGAACAATATTGCACAGCACAGCTATCCATTCACAAATATTTAAACATTTCTGGTGTAAGCGGTTGTTGGGCCTGGGTCATAAAATTCAGGTGGGGCCACTTTCTGGTTTTCCTGTACCAGGATGACAAGCACGACTTTGAGCTGCAATTTAAATTTGGAGATGGATCATGAATATGTCATCACCTACTGGTTACTGCCTCTACTTGCCTCTTATTATCATAAAAGAACAGAAAGCCTGATTTTCTGATGCGTGTGTTTCTGAAAAATGTAAGCCCCGTGGAAAATACACTGTCTCCTCCCCGCTCCTGTGACAGCCATTCATTTACCTGACATTACATACATTTACAATTTTAAGCACTGTGTGATCTAGTAATATTGCAAATAATAATTATTAGTATACATTTGAAAAACCGAGCAAGAACCTTTTCTGTGACACTTTCCGAAAGGAATCTGATATTTTGGGTACATTCCAGGTTCCTCCAACACCAGACAGATGATAATCATGTGTTCTCACAATTAATTCAGGCTTTATGACTTTCAAGAGGTTCTTCGCTTCTCTTTACTGTGAATTTAAGTTTGATAGTACACCTCACATTGTTGCTTATGCTGCACTCAAGTATCTACATCTAGAAATGTATTCCTTAATAATTAATATTCACAGATAAGTTGTAAATGGGATGATACATCTTCTAGAAAATCTTGAACGTGAACGTGAATGTTAAAATACATTCCCTTTGTCCTCCTGGTGATGTCTCATTCTAACAGATGTACAGATATGCACCGCCAATGTATAGTCATCATATATGATGTATTAATAAATGCCTGAAATATAACTGGTCCGAATCACCCCTTATATGGTGAAGAAGTATCAGAGACGTTGGACGTTCACATAATAAAATATATAGCATAATGTATGGAATAGTTGATTGGACCTGATCGCTAAACATCGACTTGAGAGACACATGGTGAAATGTTCTGTCCTTCTCCTTGTAAATTTCAAATCAAATTATAAAGATGACACCTTTGCAGTGAAAAAACACACTCCTGCAGGTCCACACACAAATAGATTCTCCAAAAGAGCATGATTTGGACGGGGACGGGAAACGTATTTCCGATGCATTTTAAAGCTGAAAGAATGCTTCCAATGATGGAATAAAAGCACAAAGGATTTATGATGATTCGCGGGTTTTAGGTTTCTTACTCGGAATTGGTGTTTTGCAAAGAGACGCGCGCTCTATTTCAGTAAGAGAAATTGCTGTTTGCTGGAAGAAAAAAAACAATCAATAAACGTAATCTCCCCGGATTTAAGAAAATACAGACAACTACACTCCTTTTAACATAACTCGAGTTGTTTTCATCGTGCTTCGAGTGATCCCAGAAGGTCCGAGCTGGTAGAGTGGAGAACATGCAGAGACCACATATGGATTTTCGCTTCTGCAAGTCGGAGCCTGAGGTCTAGTGGGACCCCAGCCACACAGCACAGTGATCCTGGAAACACGTTCCATAAGCAAAGAGGCATTACAAGAAAAAGGTAGCTAAATCCGTCTTTTGGTCTTTTTTTCACAGATTTGTATTGGCCGCCTCGAGAAAGCTATTAGCGGTAAACTAGACCAAAGGTTTGTGAACTTTTCGATGACATGATCATCTACTGTGAAAATTAGAGTACCGGGTTCCTCAATGGGTCATAGAACACAAATGATGGTGATGTATGGTGAAAGGTGAAAGGTTAGACAGAAATCCTATGTGGAGGGGAATTCCTCCGTTCGGAACTAGGGTCCACACACTCCCAGCAAGCTAGGTGTCATGCTTAATCAAATTTGGTGCGTGAAGCAAGGCTTTTGAGCACCCCAAACTTGTCTGTCAGACCCCCAGGTTGATGCCCTAATCAATTTCCAGCTCTTGTCTATCTGGAAGGATCACAAGATTATAAATTTATTTTCTGTATCCTGAGGGGGCTTCACAGACTTCCAGTCCAGGTCTAATGCCATTAAAAACTCTGTCCCTTGTGCACTGAGTCGCACAAACTGTAGTCCTTTCGTCATCTTCAGATAAAACACTCCTGCTGGTCCACTCACTAAGCAACCTGACTACCACCGACAGGTCTTCTGTCAGTTACATGGACTGATCAGTGGAGTAGCAAGTGTGCCATGGTTCCTAATGCAATAAAGAAAATGTTCCCTTTTTCTCTAGATGGGCATTAAAAGACAAACAAATTTAGAGTACATCGCACCTCTTCAAACGTATGAAGGCAGAAGGCACTGCACCTGATGCCCTAGTATTAGCTAAGTCCTATATATTAAGGCCAGATGGAGCAAAATGTACCGATTTTTTCAGGCCTGATGTAAAGGCTATTGAGTCCCTGAATGTATCCTTGCGCTCATCCTATGATTGATTCACCTGTTCTCTGATGAGTTACAGAAAGATTCAGCCCAAAGACAATTGCTGGCAACTCAATCACTCAAATGCCTTATTGAATGTAGCCTCTAAAATGAATATCTGGCTGAAGACGGCTGATAGCCAGAAACCGGTCCTAGGATGCTTGATTCCAGTCCAGGAAAGACATGGCTTGGCAGTTCGGGCAGGACTGTTCCCATGAGGCACAGGGTCAAGGCTGATTTGCATATGGCCATGTCTGAACTGGGGTGATGTGGAATGCAAAAAAAAAGATGGATTTAGGCCCAGATCTCTGTACTGGGGTGAATGTATGACATTGTTCTGCATTCTGTCCATCATCTGTTATTTTTGCATTTGTCACCCCGAGTGGGATGGGTATGCTCAGACGAGAGTCCCATGCTCTCCACACTACTGGAGTCAAGCTATCCTGGCTGAAGACGGCTGAGAGCCAGAAACCGGTCCTAGAATGCTTGATTCCAGTCCAGGAAAGACTTGGCTTGGCAGTTCGGGCAGGACTGTTCCCATGAGGCACAGGGTCAAGGCTGATTTGCATATGGCCATGTCTAAACTGGGGTGGTGTGGAGTGCAAAAAAAGGATGGATTTAGGCCCAGATCTCTGTACTGGAGTGAATGTATGACATTGTTCTGCATTCTGACCATCATCTGTTACATTTGCATTTGTCACCCCAAGTGGGATGGGTATGCTCAGACGGGAGTCCCATGCTCTCCACACCACTGGAGTCAAGCTATCCTGGTTGAAGACGGCTGATAGCCAGAAACCGGTCCTAGGATGCTTGATTCCAGTCCAGGAAAGACATGGCTTGGCAGTTTGGGCTGGACTGTTCACATGAGGCACAGGGTCAAGGCTGATTTGCATAATGGCCATGTCTGAACTGAAGAGGTGTGGAGTGCAAAAAACAATGGATTTAGGCCCAGATCTCTGTACTGGGGTGAATGTATGACATTGTTCTGCATTCTGTCCATCATCTGTTATTTTTGCATTTGTCATCCCGAGTGGGATGGGTATGCTCAGACGTGAGTCCCATGCTCTCTACACTACTGGAGTCAAGCTATCCTGGCTGAAGATGTCTGATAGCCAGAAACCAGTCATAGGATGCTTGATTCCGGTCCAGGAAAGACATGGCTTGGCAGTTCGGGATGGACTGTTCCCATGAGGCACAGGTTCAAGGCTGATTTGCATATGGCCATGTTTGAACTGGGGTGGTGTGGAGTGCAAAAAAACGATGGATTTAGGCCCAGATCTCTGTACTGGGGTGAATGTATGACATTGTTCTGCACTCTGTCCATCATCTGTTATTTTTGCAAATAAAAACCATGGCAAAACTAATCAAACATTGGCAAATCCAAAATATTAACAGCAGACATCTGGCCTATTACCTATAACAGTTTTTGTTTCATGTTTAGTCACACTGGTGTGTTTAAACTATTTCTTCAGTTTACAGCAATTCAAAGTACATCATGGGCCGTATTACGGAGTGCACTGGGGATGCCACAGGCGTTTGCACCCACTTTTTGTGCCCCTGAGGCACTTTGGTATTAGGTATTACAGATGGGGCCGCAGTCACTTATGCAGCCCCTTCTGTAATACCGATATGGCTGGTGAGCATATAGTGCCAGCTCAAACTGCAGGGGACATTCCTTCATTTGTGCCCACCTGCAATCGGATCTCTAATCCCAATTCAAAGTGCAGGCAGAGTAAAACAAGGAGCAGCTGCTTCAAAGAAGTTCCGTATTTCACTTGAATGCGCTACCCCAGGGCAGCACGAGTTTGCTGCTGCCCTGTGGGGCAGCACATTCTATGTCATAGGGTGCAGTTTCTCTGTTGGCACCCGGCACACCTGTTTTAAGGTGTGCCAGGTGCAAACAGGGAAAGTGCACTCTAATACATAATATGGCCTCATATCTTTTGTTTGTGGAAGTGAGAATCATAATTTCCTTGATGCTCATTAAAACTAAACTTGATTTCCCTATACTTTATAAGTACATCTGTATGCTAGAAAACACCTGTACTGTTAAATTATATGTGATGGTTACCTTTTTTTATTTATAATTATTATTTGGAAGTATATCATCACCATGTTTAGGCAATGTGTTTATTTTCTTTTTTGTTTCAGTGTCATACGCCTTTAATATAAAATTAAACATAACATCACACCAGTTGAAGTCAGATTCATTGACTTTATCAATGCTTGTTGTCTTCGCCATCTTACACAAAGAACTAAGAGGTGCATAATCAAAACCAATTTTTAATTTAGAAGTCATGTCCGTGCGCCGCAAGGGTGGGGGCCGGTTTTGGGCCCTGGGAGCCGATTTTGTTATCTGCAAAATCGGCCCTGTAACAAAATCGGCCGAAAACCGGCCCCGGCAAAGAGCTCGGTCGCACCCCCAGGGGGCTGGCCGAGCACTTTGCCAGGGCCCGTTTTGGGTTCTAAGTCCGGCCCTGAACATGATCCCTGTTGCCTCTAATAGCTCAATCGAGTACTGTCTTGATTACAATTAGCAAAGTTATAGTGGTAGCCAAGAGAAATTACTGTAAACTATCAGCAATTCTGTCTGTACAAAAGATGAATTGAAATGGTGTCATATTTGGCTAACCCCTTTACGCACGTTTAAACTGATTGGGATTTCTGTGTGAGGAACCCTTAATAGGAACCATTATTGCCCCAGTCAGATGAGCAGTCACAGACAGAATAGATAATTGCTCAACGGCCTGATAACGTGCATATAAGCCTTAGTGTTAGTCTATCTTGTAAGTTTAACAACTGGGAGCACATAAACAGAGGAGTGCTTGTGCACTACTTTCAGCAACATATAAAAACACAGGAGCAGCATTTAAGTGTTGTTTTGCATTGACAAATAGTTTTAAAGAAGACTGTGAGGAGAGCCATCTGACCTTGTAGCCTGAGCCCTGGGGGCACTTGTGCTATGGCGAGAGCATGCCTAATTCTCTAGGACCACGTCCCATTATGGAAGAGGTGTGGCGCTGCGGCCAGGATGGCTGACTCCGGAACCCAGGGGCTCACGGTTTGATCCTCGGTACCTGTGGCAGATCAGCCCAGCACCATGTGACATTGGGCAATAGCTTGCTTAATCTTCTTGACGGCCCCCAGCGCCTTGACACCCTCAGGTAATTGTTTGCGCTTTACAAATACTGGACATTTACAAAGACTGCAACAGACTTTTCCTCCATCCAGTCCACTTAAATACATCTTGTGAGACCTTTCAATATCATGTACACCCTTGTGTTCAATGTTCACACAAGTGATAAGTAAATTTCAGATGCCGAAATTTTACAAAATTTCAAAAAACGATATTTTTTAATTTAACATAGGACTGTAAATTAGAGAAGACTAGTTACAAATGTTTTCTACTTGACAGAATTGTTGGAAAGTGAGTTTTGGAAATGTACTGTATTGCAGTGAGACTATTTTAGCTTATCAGTTGATTTCAGTTGCACCATAACTACTAATGCTTAAGTGGGTCTATTAGCTAATGCTGTTCATTTTATTTACCGGATATCATTTGGCTTGCTTTCTCCTTTCAACTCGTCACCTCTCATTAAGCATATGTTCTAAACAGGCTTACATGAGTCACAAAGCTGGATATGTGTAATATGTTTATGCCATCAGGAATTAGTTCTGATTGCAACCTTTAAATGTATAACACCTATTGAGATGTTGGCCTCCATCTCACAAATGTGCATATTTAGGAGCATGACCAGAGAGGAAAATGTTGCACCTAAAGCAATTGAAGTTCTGTCCTACTAAGTCTTACCTTTTGGAAATATATTTTGGAATTAACTTGCGTATCATATAAAAAGAGTCAAATGCCAGAGCCCAAAATTGCTACTTGGAGGGACCCGTACCCCGCCACCACATGATCCATCCACTTCCACCAATGGTGCTACCCACTGCCACCACATGCCACCGCCTTCAGTGGTTGCACCAGGCCATCCTTCAATGAGGGCTAGTAAACCTTTAAAGTAGTGTGGGAGTAAACAACAGCCTGGAATAAGACCAAGCCACGAGTGAAACGAGCAAGCTTGACTTTTTCTGGGTGATTCTGGAGGAACACCTGCTGGGAAAATGTTAGAAACCAATTGAAAATGGTGAATTTGACAGGAAATTTTTCATACACATAGACTAAAAAAACAGCAGTTTCGAAAGGGTTGTAACGAAATTGTGGGGTGTCAGGTAAGTCTAAACCTTTTAAAAAATAGAGGCAGAAGACCACATTTTGCAGTACAAGAGCTGTATAACTTGTCAGTGTGAAAGAAAAACAAATGCCCTCTCCTATGACAGCGTATGTATTTAGCAACATGCAGTAGACTGGCTCTGCTGCTCGGAGATTGTGAACCGGAGAGTACCCACAGATCTTCTTCGAAAGATATACGGGCCAATGCCAGACACTGCAATGAAGGCCATACAGAGAGCCTTAAATGTGCATTTCTGATGAATTGGTAACCAATGAAAAGCAGGGATATGGATTTAAATGAAAAGAAGTCCTACGGGAGAGATTCAAGATTACAAGGGTGGCAGCATTTTGGACAGTTTGAAGTCTGCCCAGAGGAAATGAAGGCAATCCCAAGAGCAGGTGTTAGTAATGGGGGTCTCTAATTGGCAGAGGTATGCACCTTTGTCCAAGTAGGGACCCTTCCTTCTAATCAGGGTAAGGTGATAACACACTTCAGAATGCACCTTCTCACCCCCTTGATAGCTTGGCATGAGCATACAGGTTTATCCCAAGGCAATGTGTAAAGTATTTGTACCCAAACACTAAGTAACACAGCGAAATTACCGCAAATGGACACCACACCAGTTTAGGAAAAGAAAGTATCTGTATATAAACCAAACATGACCAAAGTGACAAAAATCCAACATACATGTATGAATATATCACTTTTAAAAATGGTCATTTCAAAATTAGAATTGTACAAACAACATAGCTACACCTTGGGCTATCACAACATTGTGACAGGCACAAATCCAAAGTACGGCACTGACAGCAAGGTGCACGGGCTGGGCACGGACTCACCTTGACTCCCAAATAGCAGTACCTTGGAGAGCGAAGTCAACATCGAATTCACTGCGTCGTGGAGGTGAGGTGTTGGTGCTGAGGTGAAGCCAGTTCCCTTCTGCCACAGGGGAGGTGAGGCATCAAGTCCATGAGGAGATGAGGCGTCGAGTCCAGGAGAGGGAATTTCAGTGGCATCTGCAGTGGGGCATCGTTATCAGTTCCGTAATAAAGGCAAACGAGTGCTGGAATTGGGAAGGGCGATAACTGCAGGGGTTGACGGGCATCGAAGCTATGGATCAGGCAGGGCGGTGCATCATGCACTACACAAACTGTACCCCCGGCCTCGGTGCAGTTCGTGGCATCACTGGCAACATCTCAGACAGAGTCAGCGTTGTTCTTCTTGCTTTGAGGCACCAACCATACAATTCTGAGGGCCCAGGAACTGGAATTGGCACCCTATTGAATACAGGAGTCCAGAGAGGAGTCCAGGTGCTGGTCAGTTGGTGCAGGTGAAGTCTTTGTGGCCATGAGACTTCAGAACAGTAAGCAAGCACACAAAAGCCTTTGGAGAGTCTTCCTCAAGCAGGTTCACAGCAAAGATCCAGTCTTTGTCTTCTCCTTGGCAGAAGCAGTGACTGCAGGCCAACCCAGCAAAGCACACACAGCAAAGGGGCAGTACTCCTCCTTACAGCTCTGCAGCTCTTCTCCTTGGCAGAGGTTCCTCTTGAGTGCAGAAGTCATCTGATTCTCTGGAGTTTTAGGTCTGATACTTATACCTTATTTTCTCGTTGTTCACTTTGGTTAAACAAGAAAATGCCTACTTTCCAAAAGTTTTATAACACCAAGGAGTTAGGTCCATTGGGGCATGGGGTAGGCTGGACCCTTTTTAAAGCAACAAATACAAAACGTGCCTACACCACCCTTATTTATACAAAATCTAATTTATAGAGGTCAAACTACCACTTTGTTTTAGTTTGACCAGGTCAAACTAAAAAAAAGTGGTAGTTTGACCTCTATAAATAAGATTTCGTATAAATAAGGGTGGTGTAGGCACGATTTGTATTTGTTACTTTCCAAAAGTGGCATTTTCAAACACACAATTTAAAGCCCATCTTCCTAAAAAGATGTGTTATCAAATTCTGAGTTCACAGAGCCTAAACTTTCTTTCTTTATCTTGTCCCAATGGAAAGTTAAACTTATTAGATGTTACAAAGCAACCCCCATATAAACTGATGGGACAGATAACCTTTCAATAGTGAAAAACGAATTTGGCAGTAATTCCCTATCAGGACATGTGACACACAGCAGTACATGTACTACCTTTCACATTCACTGCACCCTGCCCATTGGGCCTACCTGAGGGGTGCTTTACATGTAAGAAAATGGAAAGTTGGGGCCTGGCAAGTGGTTGCACTTGGCGACATGGCAGTTTAAATCTGCAACCACAGACAGTGCAGTGGTAGGTCTGAGAGACATATGCAGAGTTACTCATGTGCGTGGCACAATTAGTGTTGTAAGCCCACTAGTAGCATTTTATTTATAGGCCTTGGCACACAACGTGCACTTTATGAGGGACTTCTCGGTAAATTAAATATGATAATCATGGATAACCAATCGTAACTACAATTTACACAATGAGCACTGCACTTTGACACTGATCAGCAGTGGCAAAGTGCCCAAAGCTCCTAAGCCAGCAAAAAAGAATTCCATCACACTTTAAAAAATGCAGGAGTTAGAGGCAAAAAGTCAGGGGAACCCATGCCAAGGATGCCAAGTCTAACAGCAGAGAATTGGCATTATCAAGGTTTAAAGTGATGATTGCCAAGACAGTCGTCTTTCTAGCTGAGATGGGCAGATACAAACTAATTTTCCAGGTGGCATGCAGCATTATGCAACATTTTGAAGCTACCATGGAGATATGAGGAGGAAATGACAAGCTGGAGACAGTGATCAGCCCCAAATTGCTGGCACAGCTGACCAAGAGGGTACGGTTTCAGGTGCTTCTGGCCACAATCTGGAACACTACTGTGAGTTATTAATTCACAAAAACAGGATTTCTCTTTTTCCGCATTGGATTTCAAGAAAGTAGAATTAATCAATTCAATGATGTCCAACATGTAGGCAGAGAACCGATTTTGTTTTTTCTCTAGATTCTCATCAATGGAAAACTATTGTCTGGATAGCATCTGCATCTGCATATGCCATGCAAAGGTAACCACGAGATCTAATAAGATTATCCAAACTAGTCATGTATATGTTAAACAATGCAGGTCTTTAAGAGAATCTCTGGGACACCCAGCGAGGAAGACTGGTATTCATTGAGACATATGAGGGTAGACTGACTCAGTTTGATCCATCGGTAAGAAGGATATAATCCAGTCCACCACCTTGCCTGAGACTCTGATGATTATGAGCCTCAGTAAAAAGAACAGGGTGAGGGACCATATCAAAGGCCAATGATTATTACAATAAGATCAAATTGGTTGACCCAACTTCATCTACTGCATAAACTGACACCAGATTGCTCAAAAAGCAACAGGCTTGTTTTCTAAGTTCCTCCCACGATGTTGAATTGGCTCATGTTGCCACTTGTCTTGCCTGTGTTTGTAGATTTTGCCCAGTATGTTCCTCTGCGGATGTATGACGTTACAACGCATACTTTTACAACGCATACCATTACAACGCATTTTTTACAATGCAACATCCATTACAACGCATTCCATTACAACACATGCCATTACAACAAATTTTTTAAAACGTCCTTTACAACGCATTCCATTTACAACACATACTACCTTTACAACACATACCATTACAATGCATACCATTACATTGCATGTATGGTAAGTATTGGATAGTGTAGGGGTAAAAATTACTATTCTAACTCCAGGGTGGTGCAACAGTAGGGTAAGCGTTGGATAGCGTAGGGGTAAAAATTACTATTCTAACTCCGGGTGTGCAACAGTAGGGTAAGTGTTGGATAATGTAGGGGTAAAAATTACTATTCTAACTCCAGAGGGTGCAACAGTAGGGTAAGTGTTGGATAGTGTAAGGGTACTATGCGTTGTAATGGTATGTGTTGTAATGGTATGCGTTGTAATGACTGCGTTGTAATGACATGCATTGTAGTGGTATGCGTTGTAGTGTCATGCCTTGTAATGGTTGCGTTGTAATGGCATGCGTTGTAATGGGTGTTGTGTTGTAAAAGTTTTGTTGTAATGGTAGTGCGTTGTAAAAGTTGCATTGTAAAGGTTGTTTCCCTCCCCTGCCCTTCAGTCCCTTAACATGTTCCTTCTGACAGACTCTTTAGCGCCATGTAAAAGGCAATACAAGACTGCTACAATGCGTGCTGGTGGCATAATTTTAAATCAGTTGTTGAATCAGAGGCAAGTAGGAGTAATACAGCTCACACATTTTTTGGTTGGATTGTTTACTTGTTTTTTCGTTGAATGACTAAAGTCTGCTTTATGGACAATGGTCAAGGACTTACATATTATCCTTTCCTTATCATGGAATTAGTGGGGAGTGCATAAAACGAAAGAGTTTGCTCATGTTTCTTCTGCCTAGGAATCAGTCTGGATGCTGCATTCTGGAAAAGTTGTCAATTGTAAAAAGACTTCATCGGAGGTGCCCATGTATATACTATTACCGTGATCCAGTCTGAGTTTAGCACTTGGATGAGATATTTGGAATTAAGAATAGACAGAATGTGCCTGAAGGTTTTGAGAAGAAAATGTAGATACCCGAAAAAGCAACTTCTTTGGTTTCTGTAGTTGAGATGTTGATCTAGTAGAATAGACAGATTCCACACGCTGTGAATGAATGGGGCACTTCCCTGACACCATGGCCATTCTGTATCATTCCAAACTTATGTTTTCCTACTGGTCAGTAGCCCCTCGGTTGTAGCGGGGTTAAGCTTTCAATAATTTGCGGAGATTCACCATTGCAGGACCAAATGACCATCATGATTTACACGTTGTGGGGAGGAACGGAAATACAAGTAAACATCAATTGCATGTCGATAGCATGAATTAAAAATGTCACTTCCAACGAACGAAAAAGTTCAGCCAATGGTAACATGCAGATTTTAAACAAGAAAGTGAACACATCCCCTTGAGGGGCAAACCAGTGAACGTTTGTGGAGAGGAAGTAAACTCTAAGAGCAGCACCAGTTGTTGTTATTTCAGAGTTGAAAGATCTGGGCCTGTCTAGAACTTTCCCACCAACAGATGGAAGAGTCTTTGGGGAAGAAGATTCTGATTTACGGTTAGGAAGGCAGCTGACAGATCTAGACATATCAGAGCCCTGACACCGGCCTTACCTACTTCAATTCTTAAATAACTGACGGAGGATATTACAACAAGCTCTGTGCTGCAGCCCAGGTGAAAACGTACGAAGCATTATCCAGATAATATTTGATACGAGAAGGAACAACCTGTTCCAGCCAAATTCCTATAAATTAGAGGGGTGAGATGTGCCTACATTTGGTAATATTGTGGGTTCCAGGTTTGGTTTCTAAAGTATTGGGGTATTTAATGCAAATTTCCAACCACGAGGGACAGTGCCTGAATCAGGAAAGCTATGAAAGAGATGAAGCAGTGCAGAAGTTAGAGATGTTTTGAATCATTTGTTCAGATAGGCCAGGAATTAATCAAAGGGCTATCCTGATGGCTTAACATGTTTCAGCAGCTCAATTACTTGTGATTCTTAAAGTGGCACAATGATTTTCCAAATGCATAGAGGGGTATGACTGATCTTAACTCAGGTGGACATGTTCAGTGGCTCTGGTTCAGCTAAAAACCGAATTGTTGCTACTTAGTACCATACGAAGAATTAAAACTGATCAAAGAGCTCCTTTGAGATTCAGTGATGATTGTAGATAGAGAGGGTTTTTAATCTGCAAAATTATTCTTCAAAGTTTTTTAGATTAATTTACGATCTGAGAAACATGATTTTTTAAAAACATTTTCAGCTTCTCTTGAAGCTGAGGTTTATTTAGATTATTTTAGCTTTTATGAGTTGAATAATCTTTCTTACATGTTCCTTTAGCAATACGCACTAGCAGGTTTTTGAGCTTGTAACTTGTTGTTACACGATGTATCACACTTAGGGGCCTATTAGGATGGCGGGCAGACCACCCTAGCTGTGCAGGGTCCAGCCGCCAGTGGTGCGGCGGTCCCGCACCGGCAATTAGGATGCCACATCTACGTGGCGGTGCATCACCTATTCCCAGCATTGTGGCAGGCGATGCTCACTGCACCACGCGCCACAATGCCCTGGATGCACCTTGTGCATTTGCATGCACAACGTGGCAGGCACCGCGCTGTGCCCCCCAACACCCTGGGGGCCTGCAACAGGCCCCCAATGCCAAAGACCACATGCCTTTTCATGGCGGCAACGTTGCAATGGAAAGGCTGATCTCCGCCTGAATCCTAATTACCTTATTGGAGATGTTTTCCCCTCGATCGGAGAGTCGATGGCGGAAAAACGGCAGACGGTCTTTCCGTCCGCCATGGACCCCCCCGCCATCGTAATATTGCGGGGTAAATGGGATGCGGGTGGAGGGAAATGTCAGGCAGATTGCCACCGCCGTGCGGGCGGTGGCAATCCGCCCGACATTCTAATAGACCCCTAAGTGAGACTGCCTGAATGCACTGGGATCAAAAGGTTTGGCGAATGGGTCAGAGTCAGTAAGGTTGATTGTTCTAACTTTAAAATGTCATTAAATTGGACTTTGTTTAGAATTTTCCAGCATGAGAAGTCTTTGGGGGTCACCCTCAGTACTAATAATTTGAACGGACTTAAAAAACAATTGACACCAAATTGTCTGGTAGGGGTCCGGAACCTTAATAAAACTTCCCAGTTTGAGAATGGGTTCTGGAAGATGGCCTGCTTTACTGGTTGCCAAGCATGTGAAAATGTTATGGCCAGCCATGTTAAGAATGGTAAGAAACAGCCGTGGCTCCTCAATTATGGCGGCAGCAGGCACACACATTAATAAAATGGTAATAAATACCGCTTTATTAAAGTGGCCCAGGCTCGCGCTGTTACAGCGTGACGGCAGGGGGTTGGGCTGATTAGTGCAATTGCACTATTAATGCAGACACCTGCCAGTGCGCAGGTCAGATTGGTCAGCTGCCTACAGCTGACCGATCTGACCTGCACACTTCAGGACCTGCATTTCCACAGCTGAGAAACAGCAGATGGATTGCAAAATGAGTGCTCAATTAGCCTGCTCCAACCAATCCTGGAGCTGTTGTGCAGATTGGTTGGTTTCATGTTGTACAAAGGCAGAAGTCCTTCCCTTTCTGCCCTAGTCAGCACCAAAAGGAAGAAGGAGACAGGATCCAGAGCTTGTGCTGCAGTGAGGAAACGGAAAAGAGCATCGGGCGGCAGGTGGAAGGCAAGTTCTTTGTAATTTGTTCGATGGTTATTTGTTGTCCATTTTCCCTCCATCCTCCCAGAACCCAATACCCTACTAACTCCCTGTACCGCCACTCTGCCCCCACACCAGCTGCTAAGGAAGATGTCTGCTATGCCCTTGGAATGTTCTAACCATAATTTAAAATTGCATAATACATCATATAATTATTTGTTAAAAGAAAGTTGAATAAGAAATCTAATAATCATATAGTTTGTCAATTAAGTGAAATATCTTCTCATCTCACTAGAGGGAGCAGATATTTATTTCTTTAGGTAACTTCCTAACGTAGTCAAATACTTTCTTCTCAATACCGGAGCAGCGAATGAGCATCCCGGCAGTTTACTCGCAGCCCATTCTGTCAGCTTGAGGATCTTGGGGCAGATGTATTAACCGAAAATGGTAAAAAAGTATGTATGAAAGAAATCGCATCGCAAAATAAGGAATCGCTAAAATTGCGATTCCTTACATTGCAAGAACATAATTTCTGCTAATTTAATTGCGATTTCTTATTTTGCAATGTTTCAAACCAGAAATCGCAAATTAAGAAATCGCAATGAAATGTATGAAAAATTAGCAAATTGCAAAATTGAGAAAATCGCAAATTAAGAAATCACAATTACCACCAAGTGCATGCAGGTGGTAACCAGGTTGAAGGTATAAAAAGTTACCCAGAATGCAACAGAAACTTCCAAAATGGCAGGACTATACCTGATAGCCTGGAGGCTGCGTATCCATGCCCTTGCACAGAGGAGACAGAGACAGGAGCGAATATTCAGACTGCACATCACGCTGTTCCAGCAGACTGAAGAGGACATCTATGATAAGTAAAGGCACCCACACACCATCTTGGACCTCATAGATGAGCTGAAACCTTTTTTGGAGCACCCAACAGGCAGGACACAATCAATTTCTACCCATGTGCAGGTATTGTGCTCACTGCACCTTCTGGCCTCAGGGTCTTTTCAAGGCATCATAGCAGAGGTTGGTGGGTTGTCCCAGAGTGCTCTTTCACGCTTTTTTCATGCCTTTTTGGATGCAATGCTGAACATGCTACAACATCACATTTACTTCCCAAGCAAGATTTTTACCAAATTGCACGTTTTCCCCATGTTATTGGCTGCATTGATGGGACCCATATTGCCATCGCACCACCAGCAGCTACAGAATATGTCTTCAGGAATCGGAAAAGCTATCATTCCCTGAACATCCAGATTTTGTGCAATGCCAAATACATAATCAATGATATTGTGGCCAAATACCCAGGCAGCACACATGACTCCTTTATTTACCGACATAGTGAGATACATGGACGTCTGAGTGCTGGACAGTTTGAATAGGGATACCTGCTTGGTAAATACATATCACACATCCATCCTTTCATACATTAGTAATTTGTTAGTGGAACATACACTTACTCTTACTTTCCTTCCATGCAGGTCACACTGCCTACGCAGTGCGCAACTTCATCTTAACGCCATATTTAAATCCATCAAATGCAAGTGAGAGAAGATACAACAGGGCACACCGGTCAAAGCGCAGCATCATAGAACGCACATTTGGCATTTTGAAAAGCCATTTCAGGTGCATACATAAAAGTGGAGGGGCATTGCGGTACAGGCCTCAAACATGTAAGATTGTAACATGCTGCGCAATGCTACACAACATGGCAATGAGGAGAGGCACTGAAATTGAAGTGACAGACTCAGACACATCGGATGATGATTGCACACCTCCCCCTGGCAGGGCAGCAGCAGGAGTAGGAGCAGCGGCTGGACGGCGGAGACGGTCTGAGCTCACACAAAATTACTTTTAGGTTAGAAAAGAATGTAGTGTCACAAAATATCTGTGTCACAGGTGCTGTGTTTATTCACACTTCACACACCTTATTTGCTTTACAACCCATAACATGTTACAACACAGTCGTGGCACTGTTCAGTAAAGTAATTTCCAAATAATAATTTTGTTGCATTAACATTTGAAAAAGTAGTGTACTGAAGTACTTCACTTCCTACGGTGGCGGGTAGGTGCAGGGAGGTGTTCTGATTGTGTGCTCTCCATTCCATGGGTACTAGCAGCACCATGTCTGCCACTTCTGCATTGAGTGACTTGCGATGTAGGAGTAGGAGTGTTACTGCTCCTGCTAGAGGTCTCCTCACTTTCTCCCAAGACCATTAGGGTGCTGGCACCAGAGTTGACTGTTTGCAATAGTTCCACAGCATTTGAGACTTGCTCTAGGCCTCTAGCTATATCTTGACTGCAGTGAATCATCTCCATCTGCATGGTGATGCTGCGCCTTGTGAAGTTTGATGTTACTGCGCAGAGGCGGTTAACAGCCTTCGTGTACCTATGAATACGTACATGTGCACGTTGTGCAGCCCTGTTTCTTGCAGTCTCTGTGCGCTCCAGTGTAGTACATAATTTGTCTATGGGAGAGGTGTGGCGCCGCGGCCAGGGTGACTGACTCCGGAATCTGGGGATCACGGTTCGATCCCCAGGGCCGGCGGCAGATTAGCCCAGCACCATATGACTCTGGGCAATAGCTTGCTTAATCTTCCCGACGGCCCCCAGCGCCTAGAGACCCTTACGGGTGATTGTGCGCTTTACAAAATGTGGATTATTATTATTGCACCTGCCATCGCCATCATGCCCTCACCCATGTTTCGTGGATTTCTGTTTAATTTGGTCAGCTGCCTATTTATTGACCGCAGTGCCTAATGTTGCAGGCGCTGCACCTCAAGCATGTCCTGCTCCAGTCCTGCGAATACAGTGGGTTTCTCTACATTAACATTACTACTCCTGGCCAAGGACCTTTCTGCTCCATATGTGCGTGTTCTTGCCTGCAGTTGCTGTTGGCCTAGGCACTCACCAGGTTCCACAGTGTCTTAGCTACTGTCTCTTGCATCACCATGTATGTCCATGTCATCATCCAAAGGAGGCAGAGGGGGCACATGTTGGCGCTTCCTGCATACTACTGGTGTGGAGACACGTTCCTCACTGCTTTCCCCTTCATTGCCAGATTCAACATGGATTTGGGAGTCCTCTCCCTCCGCGGTGTCCGCTGGTGCCCTTGATTGTGCTGTGAATGTAGAGTGGGACATATGAGTTTGTTTTTTGTTCTGTATCTTGGTACAAATAAAGTTTTCTATTTTGAAGATCTATCAATCCTGACACTCTCATTCTGCCTACAATCAAAACCACAATGTAAGCATGTGTATCATTGCTATCAAATACCAATTATCCTTCATAAGACTACAACTCCCATGATGCATTTGATGTGTATGTTAAGGAGTGTACCTGGACTCAGACTTCTTTATTCAATTTCCCTCTATCTACATTGTGTGCATGCAACAACTAGCTGAATTTATGTTTTTGCCAAGCATCTTACCTTGAGCACTGGAAGTAGGGTCGGAGCTGTCAATATCAGCCACTCCACTAACACTCTCAGGCTGGAGAGTGGCCTCCACGAGTTCCTCATGTGGTGTTGGTTGATCAGCAGTGGAAGTACCACCACCAGTCTTCTGTGCCTCCTTCAACCTGCCAGCCACCCCCTCTTTAGATCTCTGGCGCATATCGTACCATCTTTTTCTTAATTCCTCTATAATACGTGTGGTGACTCCAATAGCATTCACCTTCTGTTGAATTTCAAGCCAGATCTTTCTCTTCCTGGACTCTGGAACCTTCAAGGCTTTCTTCCCAAAAAGCAGTTCATGGCTGCAAACCATCTCCTCAATTACAACCTCCTGCTCTTTTTCAGAAAAAGTATGCTTTCTTTTTCTTTTTTCAGCATCCATGACCTCCTGTGGCCTCTGGGACTCCATTGCAGAGCGAGCAGTTTAGTGCAGCCTCCAAACACTCTCCTAACTGCCACTGGGTGTGGCTCAGGCAAGCAGGTCGAGGTGATCACTCCCTCTTCCTGGTTGTGATGTCATCAACCTGCACCTGCTTTGCAGATTCCCGCTTTGTGATTTCTTAAATTGCGAATTTCGCAGTTTAAGAAATCGCTAAATATTCTGCAATTTTTTTAGCGACATTTAAGAAATTGCTAATATTTTGCGAATTTTTCCATACATCCCGTTTTGCGAATCTGCAACTGTGAATTTCAAAATTTTGCAATTACAGATTCGCAAAACGAATTCTTGATACATCTGCCCCCTTGTATTTTGCAGGGAGACTAGTTCGAAGCAGTGTCCGAATTGTCCATAGGACAATCAGGCAGTGCTTGATGAGCTGTTCCGACCGGTCAGTGTGTAGGTGTTTTTTTGTGTTTTTGTGGGCCTGTTTTATGGTCTATTGGACTGGATTATACTGTTAATTTTTCTGATGCATGCAGTCTCTGTGTATATACAAGAACAAAAGTGCCCCGATTTGCAAATGTGGGCCACTTTATTAGTTATTTGATACACTTATGTGTGTCACTTTTATTTTGATGCCCGGGCCTATTTTCTGTCCCAGTCTGACCCTGGATTGGAGAGGGCCGGAGTGGCATAAGCAGCCAACTTTTTTGTGAGAATGGCCAGGTCAAGATTATTGTCAAGCATATACTGAACTATTTCTTCAATGTTTAACCACTCATTGTGTATTCAGCTGAAACACAGATAATTGGAAGAAGATTTAGTGGAAGAAGAAAAGAAGAAAGAAGAAGAAAAGAAAGGGCAGACCCCAATCTTTAAAGGAGTAGGGAGGGAGGATAAAGATATCACCTTATTAGTGTATAGTTGGGATCACTGAAAACATTGAACAATTACCTAAAGTACAGAATATGTCTATATCTGAGATTCTCAAAGGATTTTGTGCAAAGAACTCTCTATGGGCAAATGTTATCAATTTGTCTTCCTCATCTAATGGTAGAGTTAAAAAGAGGGAGTGCTAGAGTGGCAGGAGTGGGTGGAGTTTAATAAATCAATAGTAATTTTATTAAAATAATCATTTTGGCCTGGGCTATAGTTTTGAGCGCACCAAAAGAGCTCTTTTGTTTCCCATGAACATGCATAATTATCTCATATACCCCTTGATTTGTGTTGCATTCTACAGCTCATAGTTCTTCTGAATTGACATTGTAATAAACAGGACTACAAATTCCAGAATGCAAAGAAAGAACTGCCCTCGCAAAAAATGGCTTGGGAAATCTGCGAATGCTCAGTGTGCCCCTACTGGGGCTTAAAGTAATCAAGCATTGGAAATGCAATCAGTATCGCATTTGCCTGAGTTAGAGGTATTGGCGTTGTAAATTACAATGTCTTTTACCCACGTGTTATGGAGAGTATGTATGTGGTGTGTAGTTGAATTATTTGGGTTGGATTGGAGATCGGAGTTGTTAGTTGTGGAAATGTGTGGTTTGGAATTATTTGTGTGGTGTGGAGTGAATTTGTGTAGTGGAATTATGTGGTATGATGTGCAGTGGAAATATGTGATTGTAATTATTTGGTATTGAATGTACTGGAATTTTCTGAAGTGGGATTGTGTGTTATGGAGTGTAATTATGTGGAATGGTATTTTTTGTTGTGGAGTGGAATGTAAAGGAGTTGAATTATGTGGTGCACTGTTTTGTGGCATAATGTGGAATTTTGTGGTGTGGATTGGAGGTATGTGGTGTTTTGTGTAATTGTGTTGTCGATTTGCATTATGTGGTTTGGTGTCAAATTGTGTGAGGTGTATTGGAAATGGGTGGAGTTGAATTGTATGGGGTGGAACTGTGTGGATAGCTTTGCTTGTTTGGTGACAAAAATACAAATAGGTAGGAGCTAAGCTGCAGATCTGTGTCTTTGGATGTAAAAAGAAAAAAAACACTTATGTCAGGATACATAACCGGAACCTTTATGAGGCTCCACATAAAGAAAGAGGCAGATGGCCTGACCTGTCAGAAGATTGAAGCTATTGCACAAAGGCTGCCACAGAAAGGCTTGTGCCTGCAGAGATTCACAAGCAAAGTCACAAAAATCCAGAATTAAAGACTGCAATAAAATAGTATCACATGTAAATCAAGAATCACTGACAGAATTTCGATTTCACAAAAATCGACCTACAATAACATCGAGTCTCAAACATCGATATCACTAATATCGACACCCTATACTTAACATGAAAACAACAAAATTATCGATCACACAATATCGATGCACAAAAATATTGACTACACAAATATCGTTAACATTATTTTCGACTACCATAATATCGACACTCAATACTACATATAGCACGCTACAAAAATATCGAAAACTAAAATATCGATAGCAATAATTTTGTCTACATAAAAATATCGATAGCTTAAAAATACTCTTTTTTTGATATATAACACCAATACATCTACTCTCTTAGTAATACACACATTTGTAAATACTTCACTAATTTATTTTACTATTATTAAGTAACATTTTCTTTTATTAACTTTTTTTTTCTCTCACTAACGATATTTTTATATACACTCATTGTAAACATACATTTTTTTATAGATTGTACTCATTATAAAAATACTATATTTATTACAAGGGTTTTTTAATACATAAATACATCATTTCTCTTCCTCTATATAAACAATCTAATCAGATATATCTTAATTATTTTTCTTAAAAAAATTCAAACTAACCAATAGTAACTCGTCTTAACATATGTGACCAATCAGATTGCAAACCTAATTACACATACCCTATATAAACCAGTCACAAACAGCCATACAACTTGCAGGGAATATTCTTCGTGACCACATACTGCCAGTTTTGGGTGCAACATCTATATTCTTCTGTGCAAGAAAATTCTTCCTAATACTACAAGTAAGTAATCATATAGCTCTGTTAATAATTTCTAATGTTTTATTAACTATTACTTATATACAAGAATTTTAAACTAAAAGGTTGTTTCTCTATGTACTTTTCCTTAAAACAGACTCTACAAACAAATAAAGTTCTACTTCTACTTCAAGATATTCAACACTTTGACTATATAAAAGGTATCTACATATTTTAATTATTTACTTAAAGTAATTAGACAAGTAGTGTCCTAAAATCATGCTCTCTAATGTGTTTCTTCTGTTGTAACTCATAATACATATTGTGATCCCACGTTTTTTAGGCCGAAATAAGTTACAATGCTTTATAAAAAATTATCTATTCATGTTCTTAAATATGTTTCTTCTGCTTTAACTCATAATACATGTGTCATCCCAGGTTCTTTTCACCAAATAAGTAACAATGCTTAATAACAAGTGTCTATTCTTTATCCAACATATAAACTCATTGGTAATTTTCTGAAACTTTCTCTCTAAACAGACCTCAAAACAACTGAAAACAGATAATTCACATCAAAGAACAAACATTCTGCTACAACTCTAAATCTCTTGGTAAGTACAAAAATCAAACATAACAAGTCTTTATAAACTCTATAGAATATCTCTACGTATCGGTCAACAGTGAAGGTGTACCATCGGGCGGTTTGTAGAACCCGTGCCGCTTTCTATGCGACACAATTCAGGAATAGTTCGAACCCGGCAAAGGCTATCTTCAAGGTAGTGAAAGACCTTACTGCCAAAAAAGTCACAACTTCACATCAGAGCTCTGTGGAGCACTGTGAAAAGTTGGCAGAGTTTTTCCTGGAAAAGGTGAATGCCATCTATCGAGCCTTTCCAGTGGTCGCTCCCTCGGCTAATCCATCTTTTAAGCCACCACCATCTGAGGGACTACATTCTCTACCTTTGTTAACCTCTGATAGCCTAGGCACTTTGGCCCGCAGAGTGAAGTCTGGGTCCCCAGAGGACCCACTTTGCCCCGAAGTGTTCAAGGACCTGGCGGTACTTGACATCTCACCGCTTTGTTCCTTGATCAACTTGTCACTCACATCTGGCGAAGTTCCACTGAAGTGGAAGCGAGCCATGGTTCGTCCTATCCTGAAGAAACCTAGCCTGGATGGGAGCAAGCCGGAGAGCTATCGGCCTATTTCACTCTTGCCGTGGCCAGCTAAGGTGATGGAGGCACACGTTAATGCTGTTCTCTCGGAACATCTTCGTAGAGCTGATATACTCGACGCTACGCAGAATGGGTTTAGGGCAGGTCATAGCACGGAGACGGCTCTGCTTTATATGGTGGAGCACCTTCGCTCCGTGCTTGACGCGGGACAAACGGCAGCGCTGGTGCTATTAGATCTAAGCGCTGCCTTTGACACCGTCTCACACCCTATCCTTCTGCTGCGTTTAGAGGAGGCTGGTGTTACCGGCACGGCTCTCGAGTGGTTCCGGTCGTTCTTAACCAACCGGGCCTTTAGCGTGACCGTCCCGCCTTATCAGTCCAAATTCCATCCGTTGAACCTGGGCGTCCCCCAAGGCTCCTCGCTGAGTCCTACGCTGTTTAATCTTTACGTAAGGCCGCTAGCTGAGGTTGTCAAACAATGGGGTATGACCATGGTGTCATATGCCGATGACACCCAGCTAGCGGTCACGATCAGCGGGGATGCCGAAGTCGACGCTCCCAGGTTTCAACAAGGACTGAGGGCGGTCGCCAGCTGGATGACGTCCAACTGTCTCCAGCTAAACGCTAGTAAGACCGAGGTCATGGTATTTGGTAGACAGCCGGAACTGTGGGGAGAGAGATGGTGGCCGGAGGAGATGGGTTCTGCTCCCATCCCAGTCGCCGAGCTTAAAAACCTCGGGGTTTGGCTGGACCCCTCCCTTACGTTTGCATGCCACACTAAACGCACAGCCGCATGTTGCTTCGGCATTTTACGTGGGCTCCGTCCGGTGCTAAAGTTCTTCGATGCCCCCACTCGGCAACTCATGATCCAAGCTACCGTCATCTCCAGGCTGGATTATGCGAGTTCCTTGCTGGCCGGGCTGAACGTAGCTGAGATCGGACGCCTGCAGAGGATCCAGAACGCCGCAGCGAGAGCGGTGGTAGGCCTCCCAAGATTCTGTCCTACCTCCAGCACCATACGAACGCTGCATTGGCTTCCGGTGGCTCAGCGGATTCAGTTTAAGGTCCTCTGTGTCGCCTATAAGATCTTGAAGGGGTCCCCGGCAACGATCCTTATGACCCTCATGGCCAACTACATCCCAGCACGATCTCTGAGGTCGGCAGACCTCGAATTGGCCGTGGTACCGCGCTTTAAGCGAAGCAGGGCAGGTGGACGCTCATTCCGAGTGCGGGCCGCTGCTCTGTGGAACTCCTTACCCCCGGCTATTCGCGCTATGAGCGATTTGCTTTCTTTTCGTCGCGCTGTGAAAACGTTTTTATTCCCTTAGTTATTTGTTTGTGCTGTTTTTAGTTGTGTTGTGTAGCTGCCTTGTCGGGCGCCAGGACGCTCCTTAGCCGGAGCATCTGTGCGCCAAATAAAAACCACATAACATAACATAACATAACAGAATATACTATAACAATAATTGACTCTTTTTATGCTTCTGTCACTATTATCTTGCAAATGTCTCTTTTAAAATCCAAATAAAGTTACTTATTTTTTAGTGACGTTAGAGACTAGCAAAACTGTAACCAAAAAACACATTTAAACATATCCTATAACATACTTCAGTTTTTTTCAACAGACCGTGGCAATAGGACTACAACATCTGACTGAAACTACACCTACTTTCGAAACATACAACTTTACTGCTGGTAAGTAAGATACTAGAAATAGTACCTGCTTTATTTATAATGTTTTATAAATTACACATTTTCATAATATTTTTATATTAACTTTTCTAGATAACAGAACTCAAGAATGACTGATGATGCAAGATTTATTACATCTCAGAAAGGCAGATTTTTATTATGCTATATGGGCTACACTTATACTCAGGAGAAATAAAAAAGACCTTAAAGTGAATTGGAAATGTACGAAATATTACTCCAATAAATGCTATGGGCGTGCTACAACCAGGGAAACAAGTGTTATTAATACTACTGAAGATAATCACCCACCAAACATCTCGGAAATCGAAGTGAGATCCACTCTCAAGAATATCAAAGAATTAAGTAGCACATCAGACCTACCTAGCAGCGTAATTCTGAAAGAATTACTACCTAAAGTTCCCAGAGAAGCAAGAGGTCAGTTACCATCAATTGCTTCCATTAAAAGAACAATAGCAAGGACAAAAAAAGCAAGTAGACCCAATATACCAATTCCTAGAACTTTTGAGGAAGTCATAATTCCATCTGACCTTGTAATCACTCATAATGACGAACCATTTATCTTTTATGATAATCATAGCAAAGACAAAAGAATAATCATGTTTGCAACGAATAACAACATTAAAAAATTGAAAGAAAGTGCTACTTGGATGATGGATGGAACTTTTTCTATATGCCCAAAACCTTTCTACCAATTATACACAATTCATGGGCAATATCATAATACCTGTATCCCATTCATATACTGTTTGTTACCGAACAAACAAGCCACAACTTATACAGAAATTTTGCAAAAAATAAAAGAACAAACTTCTGACTACTTCCCAATGAAAATAATCATAGACTTCGAACAAGCTATGATTAATTCTATTTTGAAAACTTACCCACACACATCCATTCAAGGATGTTATTTTCATTTCAATCAATGTCTCTGGAGACATTTACAAAAATCTGCCCTTAGTGTTGAGTATGCAACAAATATAACTTTTGCATACCAAATTAAACATCTCATTGCTCTGGCATATGTACCAATAACTGACGTGGCCGAACATTACAATCTATTAATTGAAAGTCCTTTCTACAGCCAAAATGAGCAAAGACCTGCCCCACTTTTAGATTACTTTGAGGACAACTGGGTAGGGAGACTACATAGGTCAGGCCACAGACGCCAGCCTAAATTTTTAATTCCCTGGTGGAATGTCTATCTACCAACGCTGAACCAAGAGGCTAAAACTAACAATGCTGTTGAAGGTTGGCACAATGCCTTCCTCTCTTCTACTGGACGTACAACACCCACATTACACAAGCTACTCACAGCTATACAAAAAGAGCAAAGCTTTCAGGAGCTATGTATGGAGCAATCTGTCATACAACTAAAACCAAAACTCTCTAGACAAACTGCTCAAATGTACCTATATCTTCAACAGCAAGTCCAACTCTATCCTACAACAAGATGACTTGAATATCTAAAAATGATAGCCAAAACATTAAACTAATTGTAATAAGTAAATAAATGGATAAACATCGGACAATATCCTTAATATGATACCACACATATTATAATATAACAATTCAATATTTATTTAGTCTAATTTATTTTTTAACACTATTATAAATAGACTAAATAAATATGTCATTATATAAAAAAATTGTTTAAATACTGTTTCCATCCAAATAAAATAATATAAATGAATAACTTACCTTTAAATACAGCATCATAACGATTAATCCTTTACCGACAATATAGTGTGTAAATCTCAAAGACCTAATACAACAAATCATTAAATATTTTGCAATTAACTGTGCTAAAAGTATCCATCATCCAAATAAAACGACTCTTGAAATGCCATTGAAAATGACGACTATAATCTTAAACTGTGATAAAGATTTCAGTAAACTCGAAAAATAAAGGGAGAATGTTATACATCTCCGTTCTAACAACTGAAACACACTTCCTTTCCCAAAAAAAATCAGTAATCAGAAACGGAAATAGCTGTTTCAAAATACGAGAAAAAAAACTCAAAACAATCCCACCGACATAACACTAACGAATATAGCATAATATATAAACATAACATCCCAACTTTTTAAATTTTAAATTAAATCATACAACAGACTCACTAACTCCAACTACTTCAAATGCCACAAAACCTCGATACGGAAATACGTATTGAGTCCACTCCATAATATGTAAATAGTCATACTTAAATTACCAACCCCTAAATAACAAAGGACTACCTTTAATTTTTAGTTAAAATAATTTAAAAAGATAAAACTAGAATTGTACCTTCTCAAAAGTGAACCTGCTTCCAACCGCGACTTTCCCTTTCCCAAAATAACGCAAAAAGACAAAGAGTGGTTACAAAATAAAAGACCCGAATTATGTCTAACTGTGAAAAGTACTACTATAAATGTCCATTGTTGTTATATATATGGTTTGAAATTATGTATAATGCACAAAAAATTGTATACTACATTGTGAGATAAATATCTTATTTTTCTATATATTATTGTATATTTTACATACTTTTAATATGTATTACATTAAGTATTAACATATTTTAATATTTAATGTAATATTTATTAAAATAAGTATATTGCTAAATGTGTAATATTGTATTTGTTTTTGTGATTAACTTTTTTACAATATGACTAATATGTGTAAATTATTATTATTAAAACTTATTTATTAATAATAATAATTATACATAACAATATTGTATACTTAAAAAAATCTTTGATTATGATCAAAATGTTCTACTCAAGATCCTAATATTATATTATACTTTTAAAGATGTTCATATGTTAATATCATCATCTGTATAACACTATATTTTATTTAAATTTATGATTTATGTTTTTCATTACACATGTTTTATGTTTTATTAAGAAATACTAATTTTATTATGTATGTATAGTATCATACATTGCATAATGTTATCTAACCATTTTTTCTCTATAAATTAAAAGTACTTTTCGAAACAACTACTCAAAAATGGGATTTTTCAAAGAACATTGTCATTCTATTTTGTATTATTTATACTAAACAATGCTTTATAAAATGTATATCTTGTCGTAATTTTCAAATGTTGAATAAATAAAATTGTTTTCAACAAAATTTGTGTAATTATTTTCTATTACCTATTGCAAAATCATTTTTATATCTTTTTCAAATGTATTATAAATGTAATGTTCTATCTATTTATATATACCACATGTAATTAGAGTACATACTATACACTGAACCTATATAAGTTATTATTCATACACCCATATACATATAATATAAATAGGTGAAGGACACAGAATTATTTAATTTAATATTCCTACTCCAATCACCATTTACTTTAGGTAATTGCTTGACAAAAAACCTTAATAATTTACTATTACAACTCCAATCACCATTTAATTATGGTAAGTGCTGGACACAGAACCTATTTAATTTACTATTCCAACTCCAATCACCATTTAATTAGGGTAAGTGCTGGACAGTAAACCTTAATAAATTAATATTCCAACTCCAATCACCATTTAATTAGGGTAAGTGCTGGACACAGAACCTATTTAATTTACTATTCCAACTCCAATCACCATTTAATTAGGGTAAGTGCTGGACACAGAACCTATTTAATTTACTATTCCAACTCCAATCACCATTTAATTAGGGTAAGTGCTGGACACTAAACCTTAATTATTTACTATTCCAACTCCAATCACCATTTAATTAGGGTAAGTGCTGGACACAGAACCTATTTAATTTACTATACCAACTCCAATCACCATTTAATTAGGGTAAGTGCTGGACAGTAAACCTTAATAAATTACTATTCCATATCCAATCACCATTTAATTAGGGTAAGTGCTGGACACAGAACCTATTTACTTTACTATTCCAACTCCAATCACCATTTAATTAGGGTAAGTGCTGGACAGTAAACCTTAATAAATCACTATTCCAACTCCAATCACCATTTAATTAGGGTAAGTGCTGGACACAGAACCTATTTAATTTACTATTCCAACTCCAATCACCATTTAATTAGGGTAAGTGCTGGACAGTAAACCTTAATAAATTACTATTCCAACTCCAATCACCATTTAATTAGGGTAAGTGCTGGACATAGAACCTATTTAATTTACTATTCCAACTCCAATCACCATTTAATTAGTTTAAGTGCTGGACAGTAAACCTTAATAAATTATTATATTAAATCCTATCACCATTTAATCAGGGTAAGTGCTGGACACAGAACCTATTTAATTTACTATTCCAACTCCAATCACCATTTAATTAGGGTAAGTGCTCGACATAGAACCTATTTAATTTACTATTCCAACTCCAATCACCATTTAATTAGGGTAAGTGCTGGACAGTAAACCTTAATAAATTATTATATTAAATCCTATCACCATTTAATCAGGGTAAGTGCTGGACACAGAACCTATTTAATTTACTATTCCAACTCCAATCACCATTTAATTAGGGTAAGTGCTAGACACAGAACCTATTAAATTTACTATTCCAACTCCAATCACCATTTAATTAGGGTAAGTGCTGGACAGTAAACCTTAATAAATTACTATTCCAACTCCAATCACCATTTAATGAGGGTAAGTGCTGGACACAGAACCTATTTAATTTACTATTCCAACTCCAATCACCATTTAATTAGGGTAAGTGCTGGACACAGAACCTATTTAATTTACTATTTCAACTCTAATCACCATTTAATTAGGGTAAGTGCTGGACAGTAAACCTTAATAAATTACTATTCCAACTCCAATCACCATTTAATTAGGATAAGTGCTGGACACAGAACCTATTTAATTTACTATTCCAACTCAAATCACCATTTAATTAGGGTAAGTGCTGGACACAGAACCTATTTAATTTACTATTCCAACTCCAATCACCATTTAATTAGGGTAAGTGCTGGACACAGAACCTATTTAATTTACTATTCCAACTCCAATCACCATTTAATTAGGGTAAGTGCTGGACACTAAACCTTAATTATTTACTATTACAACTCCAATCACCATTTAATTAGGGTAAGTGCTGGACACAGAACCTATTTAATGTACTATTCCAACTCCAATCACAATTTAATTAGGGTAAGTGCTGGACAGTAAACCTTAATAAATTACTATTCCAACTCCAATCACCATTTAATTAGGGTAAGTGCTGGACACAGAACCTATTTAATTTACTATTCCAACTCCAATCACCATTTAATTAGGGTAAGTGCTGGACACAGAACCTATTTAATTTACTATTCCAACTCCAATCACCATTTAATTAGGGTAAGTGCTTGACAGTAAACCTTAATAAATTACTATTCCAAATCCAATCACCATTTAATTAGGGTAAGTGCTGGACACAGAACCTATTTAATTTACTATTCCAACTCCAATCACGATTTGATTAGGGTAAGTGCTGGACACAGAACCTATTAAATTTACTATTCCAACTCCAATCACCATTTAATTAGGGTAAGTGCTGGACAGTAAACCTTGATAAATTACTATTCCAACTCCAATCACCATTTAATTCGGGTAAGTGCTGGACACAGAACCTATTTAATTTACTATTCCAACTCAAATAACCATTTAATCAGGGTAAGTGCTGGACACAGAACCTATTTAATTTACTATTCCAACTCCAATCATCATTTAATTAGGGTAAGTGCTGGACACAGAACCTATTTAATTTACTATTCAAACTCCAATAACCATTTAATTAGGGTAAGTGATGGACACTAAACCTTAATTATTTACTATTCCAACTCCAATCACCATTTAATTAGGGTAAGTGCTGGACACAGAACCTATTTAATTTACTATTCCAACTCCAATCACAATTTAATTAGGGTAATTGCTGGATAGAAAACCTTAAAAAATTACTATTCCAACTCCAATCACCATTTAATTAGGGTAAGTGCTGGACACAGAACCTATTTAATTTACTATTCCAACTCCAATCACCATTTAATTAGGGTAAGTGCTGGACATAGAACCTATGTAATTTACTATTCCAACTCCAATCACCATTTAATTAGGGTAAGTGCTGGACACAGAACCTATTTAATTTACTATTCCAACTCCAATCACCATTCAATTAGGGTAAGTGCTGGACAGTAAACCTTAATAAATTACTATTCCAACTCCAATCACCATTTAATTAGAATAAGTGCTGGACACAGAACCTATGTAATTTACTATTCCAACTCCAATCACCATTTAATTAGGGTAAGTGCTGGACACAGAACCTATTTAATTTACTATTCCAACTCCAATCACCATTTAATTAGGGTAAGTGCTGGACACAGAACCTATTTAATTTACTATTCCAACTCCAATCACCATTTAATTAGGGTAAGTGCTGGACACAGAACCTATTAAATTTACTATTCCAACTCCAATCACCATTTAATTAGGGTAAGTGCTGGACAGTAAACCTTAATAAATTACTATTACAACTCCAATCACCATTTAATTAGGTTAAGTGCTGGACACAGAACCTATTTAATTTACTATTTCAACTCCAATGACCATTTAATTAGGGTAAGTGCTGGACACAGAACCTATTTAATTTACTATTCCAACTCCAATCACCATTTAATTAGGGTAAGTGCGGGACACTAAACCTTAATTATTTACTATTCCAACTCCAATCACCATTTAATTAGGGTAAGTGCTGGACACAGAACCTATTTAATTTACTATTCCAACTCCAATCACCATTTAATTAGGGTAAGTGCTGGACAGTAAACCATAATAAATTACTATTCCAACTCCAATCACCATTTAATTAGGGTAAGTGCTGGACACAGAACCTATTTAATTTACTATTCCAACTCCAATCACCATTTAATTAGGGTAAGTGCTGGACACAGAACATATTTAATTTACTATTCCAACTCCAATCACCATTTAATTAGGGTAATTGCTGGACAGTAAACCTTAATAAATTACTATTCCAACTCCAATCACCATTTAATTAGGGTAAGTGCTGGACACAGAACCTATTTAATTTACTATTCCAACTCCAATCACCATTTAATTAGGGTAAGTGCTGGACACAGAACCTATGTAATTTACTATTCCAACTCCAATCACCATTTAATTAGGGTAAGTGCTGGACACAAAACCTATTTAATTTACTATTCCAACTCCAATCACCATTTAATTAGGGTAAGTGCTGGACACAGAACCTATGTAATTTATTATTCCAACTCCAATCACCATTTCATTAGGGTAAGTGCTGGACACAGAACCTATTTAATTTACTATTCCAACTCCAATCACCATTTAATTAGGGTAAGTGCTGGACAATAAACCTTAATTATTTACTATTCCAACTCCAATCACCATTTAATTAGGGTAAGGGCTGGACACAGAACCTATTTCATTTACTATTCCAACTCCAATCACAATTTAATTAGGGTAAGTGCTGGATAGTAAACCTTAAAAAAATTACTATTCCAACTCCAATCACCATTTAATTAGGGTAAGTGCTGGACACAGAACCTATTTAATTTACTATTCCAACTCCAATCACCATTTAATTAGGGAAAGTGCTGGACATAGAACCTATTTTTTTTACCTTTCCAACTCCAATCACCATTTAATTAGGGTAAGTGCTGGACACAGAACCTATTTAATTTACTATTCCAACTCCAATCACCATTTAATTAGGGAAAATGCTGGACAGTAAACCTTAATAAATTACTATTCCAACTCCAATCACCATTTAATTAGGTTAAGTGCTGGACACAGAACCTATTTAATTTACTATTTCAACTCCAATCACCATTTAATTAGGGTAAGTGCTGGACACAGAACCTATTTATTTTACTATTCCAACTCCAATCACCATTTAATTAGGGTAAGTGCGGGACACTAAACCTTAATTATTTACTATTCCAACTCCAATCACCATTTAATTAGGGTAAGTGCTGGACACAGAACCTATTTAATTTACTATTCCAACTCCAATCACCATTTAATTAGGGTAAGTGCTGGACAGTAAACCTTAATAAATTACAATTCCAACTCCAATCACCATTTAATTAGGGTAAGTGCTGGACACAGAACCTATTTAATTTACTATTCCAACTCCAATCACCATTTAATTAGGGTAAGTGCTGGACACAGAACATATTTAATTTACTATTCCAACTCCAATCACCATTTAATTAGGGTAATTGCTGGACAGTAAACCTTAATAAATTACTATTCCAACTCCAATCACCATTTAATTAGGATAAGTGCTGGACACAGAACCTATTTAATTTACTATTCCAACTCCAATCACCATTTAATTAGGGTAAGTGCTGTACATAGAACCTATGTAATTTACTATTCCAACTCCAATCACCATTTAATTAGGGTAAGTGCTGGACACAAAACCTATTTAATTTACTATTCCAACTCCAATCACCATTTAATTAGGGTAAGTGCTGGACACAGAACCTATGTAATTTATTATTCCAACTCCAATCACCATTTCATTAGGGTAAGTGCTGGACACAGAACCTATTTAATTTACTATTCCAACTCCAATCACCATTTAATTAGGGTAAGTGCTGGACAATAAACCTTAATTATTTACTATTCCAACTCCAATCGCCATTTAATTAGGGTAAGGGCTGGACACAGAACCTATTTAATTTACTATTCCAACTCCAATCACCATTTAATTAGGGTAAGTGCTGGACAGTAAACCTTAATAAATAACTATTCCTACTCCAATCACCATTTAATTAGTGTAAATGTTGACATTAAACATTAATATTTAACTATTCCTACTGCTATCACCGTTTAAATAGAGTAATTGCATACAATTAACACTTAATGCAATTAATAGCAACACACTTCACATAATTATTATACGCTTTCAATTTTTGTATGAACTAACACACTATTTCTACCATTATCACTTTTAATCCACTATATACCCAGTTACACAATGTAAATATTAATACATTACATATTTTTTTTAATTGTACAAATTTTATATTACAAATTTCTTGTTCATAAGTTTTTTAAATTTATCACTAATTTGTTCCAGTTTACCTTATAAATGCAAGATTACTTTCATAAATATACCCACTATATACCCAAAGTCACACTATCAAACTTTATACTTAAATCATTATTGTTATGTCCTATATCGCAAAATGTTTATTTAATGTAAAATTTTTCACTTTTCTTTTTAAACTTTGTAGTAGAGAAATTTTTAAAATTATATTTTACATTCGAAATTTTTATTCAACTACCCACCCTTATCCCCTGTTAACTCTACATGACACTCCTAAACATTTTTCATTATTGACATAACTATAAAATAATACTAATTTTATATATCTAATCCATTGTTATACATAACAAATAATGCAGTACAAACATTGTAGAAACAAAACTTTTTTCCAAACTACTAGGCGACAATCGAAAATAATTTTAATATTTCGTCTTTTAGAAATTTATATGAATTGCGAAATTTATAATACTCATTTTACTATACTACTTTTAAAAACACTACCCACCCTTTTCCCCTATAAACTCTACATCCCGCTCCTAAAAATGTACGTAATTTATTATTTTAAAATTTAATACTACATGTATTATTACAATACTTTTCACTAAATACACACAAAAACTATACCAAACATTAAACACTAATCCATAAAATTCTATACTATTTCGCAATTTACGAATAATATTATTACATTTCGCATTTTTGAATTTTTAAATACAAATTTATTATTCTACAATTACACTATACTTTTTAAAAAAACTACCCACCCTTAACCCCTATAAACTCTAGATCCCGCTCCTAAAACTATACGTAATTTATTATATTTTAATTTTATACTACATTTATAATTACAATACTTTTCACTAAATATACAAATAAACTACACCAAACATTAAACAATATACTATACAATTTCACAATTTACTAATAATTACTAGAAATTTCGAATGTAAAAATTTTTGATTTAAATTCGAAATTTTTTATTCTATAATTACACTATACTTTTTTAAAACACTACCCACCCTTATCCCCTATAAACTCTACATCCCGCTCCTAAAATTATTATACATTTCTTTATTAAATATTTAATAATAAATATATATTTACAATACTTTTTACTACATACACAAAAGCACAATACAAAAAATTAAACAATAATCCATAAATTTCTCTACAATTTCGCCTTTTACAAATATTTATTACAATTTTCGAAATTTTGAATATTTGATTAAAATTGGAAATTTATTATTCTATAATTACACTATACTTTTTTAAAACACTACCCACCCTTATCCCCTATAAACTCTACATCCTGCTCCTAAAATGATTATACATTTCTTTATTAAATATTTAATAATAAATATATATTTACAATACTTTTTACTACATACACAAAAGCACAATACAAAAAATTAAACAATAATCCATAAATTTCTATACAATTTCGCCTTTTACAAATATTTATTACAATTTTCGAAATTTTAAATATTTGATTAAAATTCGAAATTTATTATTCTATAATTACACTATACCTTTTTAAAACACTACCCACCCTTATCCCCTATAAACTCTACATCCCGCTCCTACACTTATAACTAAAAATATTTAAATTATATTTATAAATTACCTTATATATAGACAACATTTTACTATATCATTACTTAACATACTTTAAAACATCACTTTTAAATATCGATATTTTTGCCTATCGATATTTTAAGCTTCGATATTACATATTTCGAAATTAATGTCTTCGATATTATTAACAAACACATAAATCGATATTTTCAGCGTCGATATTTTGGTTGTCGATATTTCTTACCATCGACTTTTAGGACTCGATAATGGTACTTCGATATTATCAACTCGATATTTTGACTGTGTACCGTAAATCAAATAGCATCTATATGGCAGCCATCTGCATACCAAATTAGACACTAAAGGCTCATGGCAGAAACAAGAAGCCTCAACTACCACTGTTACAAAATAACAGTGGTTTAAATGGAAGTTGTTCTGTGGCAGCAAACTGGTGATCAAGGACAGTGGGAAGAGGCTCTTGTATATTTCACTGCAACAACTAAATGAGAACGTTTCTCAGAATGCCCGGTCATTGAGTTATTAAGGTGAAGAAACAGTGCGTCAACACCCAAGAACTGAACACTAAAGTAAGGAGGGCAGGACAACAGCAACGTAATAATAAGTACATTTATTGACATGTGTGAGAATTGGGGGTCTCTGGTTGGCACGGGTAAGCACAGGTGACAAACAGGGACCCTCTCCTCTAGTCAGGGTAAGAGAACTACTCCTTTAGAAATAACCCTTGCTCACCCTCTAGGTAGTGTGGTGTAAGCAGACAAGGCTAATCTTCAGGGCGATAGTTAGTTAAGCATTTATGGTCACACACAGCAAATATAATGACCCACCACAAACGGACACCAGTCGTAAGGTTGTATCAAAAATACGTAGCTTTATTTAAAAATATTCAGTTGCAGATGTAATACAAGACCAGTATAACGTTCAGCGAATGAGGCCACCAAATTTAAATAGGCAATTGTTCCCTTTAGTGTTCGTTACCAGCAAGGTACGCTGTAGTTCGAGGAACAATGGATGACAGGGAAAACAGAATGTTGCTGACCTTGGATCCGATGTGAACTCGGCCTGAGTTCCCTTGTACCTTGATTCGAATGTCCGAGGCGTTTCAGGAGCGACCTTGGTGAGGGCGGTCTCAGGACGAGGCCAGCGGTTCTCCGGGAAGGTGTCGGGCTCGACGTCCCCTCGAGGTGCAAGGTGGATGAGCAGGACGGTGGAGGGTTGTGGCGATCTGGGGTCGAAGCAGCTCACTAGGCTAAGCGCCGTTCAGGCCTGCGGGACGTACTACTTCCTAGCACGCCGTGTCATACCTGTGGATCTGGGCAGGATGTCACGTTCTCAGGCACACAGGTGCAGCACTGGGCCTCCGGTACTACTGTACGGAAGGCCTTTCTTGAGGTGCGGCACAAGCCTTGGTATACAGGAATGCAAAGCGAGACAGTCGGGTACGTTTGACGTATGGACCGTCCAAAGCTATGAAATGCTCTCCATGCAGATTCCGGCAGGAGAAGATGAGAGGCACAGAACGCGCCCCGTAGCAGGCGAGGTGTCAGGAGAGCGGGCGGCCCTGCACTGAAGCGGAGAACGACTCAAGCTTGAGCGGGGCTCTCTGCAGTGGGGCGGCCAGGCTCCGAGCTGTCAGGACCTTGGAGGGCGAAGGCTCCCGAGTCGCAATTCCGGTGAGGGATTAAGAACTTGAGGGCCCAACAGCAGACGGGCACAGGCAGAATTGAACCAAATGGTCCTGGGGTTCAGGTCAGGGGGCAAGCTCAGATCAAGCCCTTGGAGATAGTTTCAGGCACAAGTCTTCAAAGTCCTCTCTGGTCTTTTCCTCTCCGTTCTCAGCAAGGCACCTGTGCAGGTCCTTCTAGTTGGGCTGAGGTTCGTTGTGGAAAACTGGATCTAATTTCTTAGGAGCAGGGCTCCTACCTTTATACTCGGTTTCTTTTGTCTTGGCAGGCCAGGGGGGCCTTTGCATAGCTCATCTCAGTTCTTGAGCACTCTGTTTTGCAAAGTCTGGGTTTTCCTTTCAGTGGGCAGGGCAGGTCCTACAGACGCTCTGCAGGGGGTGGAGCCAGCATTGTGGAGACAAGTACAGTCCAGGAGTACTCTGTTGACGGTCTTCCCCTCTTTCTTTACACAGTGAAGGTCAGAGTCGTCAGCCGCTCTCCAGGAGGCGGAGCCGGAATTCAGGTGGCAGAGCACAGGCCTATCTAGAGTCAAGGGGCACTCCCCCCACCCATCCTGGTGTAATCGTCCTATTCACCACCGGTCTTCTCCCAGCCCTGTCACTCACACAACCAGACAGCAAATACACATTCGAGCAGAGGCGGGCTGAGATGGTTAGACAAGCAAATGCTAACTTTCAAAAAGTAGCATTTGCAAACACGGGATATTAAAATAAACTTTACTAAAAGATGTATTTTATTATTCTGAGGTCAGGCATACTAAACCTGACTCTCTACCGTGCTCTCTGAGTCTGTCGGGAATTATAGAGTGTAATAATTCCGGCAGCTCGTCTCGCCTATAGCCTTGCAATGGTGAAGAACGAAAATGGCTGCAATTCATTATCAGGACATGCCACTCATCTGGCTTGTCCTACCCTAGGCTTAGAAGGCACCCTGCCCGAGGGCCTACCATAGGGTTGACTCACATGAAGTAATGGGAAGGTTTCGGGGCTGGCAAGTGGGTGCACTTGCCCAGCTAGCATGACAGTACGAGACTGCACGCAGGTTCTGCGATGGCAGACCTTAGACATATTTTACGGGCTGCTTCTGTGGGTGGCACAACCAGTGCCACAGGCCCACTAGCAGTATTTGTACTTACAAGCCCTGGCACTCCTCGTGTACGCTTCTGGGGACTGACAATAAGTCAAATGAGCCAATCATGGATATCAATCACATATACACTTTACATTGGGAGCACTTGCACAGCGGCACGGATTGGCCGTGGCGCAGTGCCCTGAGCATCGAATACCAGAAAACATCGGAGGCACTTCAGCAAAAAGAGGAAGGGAGACTCACGCCAAGGTGCCAGGTCTAACAACATGTCAGTGGCAAGTACATAACTTATAGGTTGTTGTTCATAATGGCATGAACTGTGTGGTGCTCCCACCTCTAAACTAGACGGCACTAGAGCATCTGTCCTTGGTTTCCGTTACATAAACTGCTCTGCCTTTCATGTATTGAAATAAAGACTCGCAGCTCTTTAAAGCACATAGCTCTGAGTGGGTACTGACCTTTTTGTGTCTGATTACTCTAGTTTCATAGTGTATCCGACCCACTACTGCTGCCTTGTTAATTTGGGAGTAATTTGTTTTGGCGATTTGAGTGGAATAGGTCATGTGGTCCTTGGACAACAATGACAGATGACAGTACTCACATCCAACATTACCTTATAACCAAGAAAAAGAGTTGCACCATACACATGAATACATGCATTATCACAAATGAGGACAGTCTTCAGTGTACATTACACTGTGCCTGTGCGGTTTTAACAGTGAGTGTTACCAAACAACTGAAGAGTAACCAGTTGATCGACCAGGGAAGGATAAACAGCTGAGTTTACGTAATCTGAATAGAATATGTATTATGTAAACCCAAATCTCTAAAGAAAATGTATTATAACTCTAGACTACACGATCTGAAGAAAATCCAGAAAGGCTGAAAATTAGCAGTTTACACATTTCAAACCCAAGCTGTGAACTATCACAACTACAACCTCACAAACGATAAAGTGAAACAAGAAAATCTGGGTTGATCTCAGCTTTTACGCTTAACAGATGTTGTGTGATCATAGGCAAATATTTTATTTTACTGAGCCACCTTTTACTCCATTGTCACATATGAGAGCACCTTCAAATATGTGAGTTTAGTGATTGTGCCACACAAAAATCTATTGTCTTTGATGTATAATATAAAGTTCTATGTATGATAGTAATGTAGGCCAGGTTTTAGGTGTACATGACCTCTTAGTTGAATAATGGCATTGTTGTTGTAAGGGGGAGGACATGAATGTTCCCAACTAGCATTTTTAATAAAAGCCACTGAATGCATTGAAAGTATCTGATTTACTAAGGTGAAATGCTTCAGCATGTTCACAAATCTAAAAAAACACACTTTTTTGAATTTGAAGAGACTACATCATGTGTGTTACACTATTTACATTGCATTGTATTTTTAATTGGATTTATATAGATTTTACTCCCCTGACTAGGTATTGAATAGCTTTACTGCTTCACAGAGATTAAATATGCACATGTATAGACTTTTGTCTACAGACTGCTGTTATGTTCTGGGCTCTAGGCCCACATAATGTATGAAGGACGACACAGAAACATGAATATGGTACTGGAAACTAGCCACAAGCATGTGCACTCTGGCTCTTTTATTTGATGGGGTCACCTGACTGGTGACGCCCGTGTTGGATGGGGAGGGTGTGTGTTGTGGGCCAGCCCTTGAGGGGATGGCTGGCAGAAAAACTAGACTGTGTCCAGCAGGACACAACGTTCCTCCCAAATTTTATTAAAATGAAAAACAACTAACAAGAGACCAACCTCTGAGAAGGAATGAGAAGACAAATAAAAATAACTGAAGTCTCACATTTCAGAGATGTAGCTTGCAGGATGGCGGTGGACAGGTGCGGCTTGGAGCACCCGGACATCCAGGCACATGTCCATAATTTAACCAGGCATATTTGGACATGAACACGGTCAGCGTACTCTTGCTGTGTGGCAATTAGTGTAAACATCTGATGATGATGTAACTTAATCTCTTGACGACAGTCTTGGCATTCTGTGACCTGTTCAATTCTTGGTTGTATGGCCGTGCAGGAGCTTACAAATGTAGGCACAGTGTAGACTATGTGCTACCAGGCTTTTGCAGGAGACATTCAAATTGTTTCTTTTAACTTACTGCCTCATATGTGGTCTCCTCCCTCTGCACTGTTTGAGCTTATTGTTAATGCAGGCAATGTGGAGGTAGGCACTGGTGTGAGCGCGTATACTTAATAAAGGAGTGGCAGTCCACGTGTTGTAACACACCCAGTGTCTGTGTCTTTACTGCTGCGCTCAGCGAGGCATAATTAGCGTGATTCACAGTGGGAGGGAGGACCACCGCTAGGAAACACTGGCGACGAGGGTGGAGAACACATGCCTGCTCCTGCCCTAAGGGAAGTGTGAAGCTGGCAGCATCGCCCTGCTGAAACCCCGAGGCTCCTCCAGACCTCTGCAGGCCCACCACATGTGCCCCCGCTGTTTAGGCCCTAACCCTGGAGGAAGCAGTTTCCTGGAGGCATCTGCAGCATTTTCAACTGCTCCTAGCCGCCGCATTCGCCCGGTGGGCCCCGATGCTATGCGTGAGAAGGGTGGATCATACACGCCCAGGAAGAACCACAGGGACATCCTGGTAGTCCATACCAGCCTGAGTGAGGGCCTCATACCTGTGAGCATGTAGGTCGCACAGCGCTTAGTGCAACTGCGCCAACTCCCATGCCCGTAGCCGTCCGCCAGCAGCATGCCTCTTCGCTAGGCCGCAAACCAGCGCCCACCTCAAACAACATGGAGGGATCAGGATAACACCGCCAAAGCCCCGGTGCCGGCAGTACTGCATCACCCCCCCCCCCCTGGCATCCTGCCTCCTTTTAGTGAGTCGGCAGACCCTTCCATGGTCACACCACGGTGGCTTGACTGCCTGGAGAATAACTTCATCGCCACAAGGGAAAAGGATGGGGCAGTAAAATGCTCGCTTCTACTCCATTATGCAGGGGAAGAGATCTACCTCCTGTTCAAGCATCTATCGGACACAGGCCCACGGATGATTACACCGCAGCGGACAAATCCCTTAACACCCACTTTGATCCCTAAATAAACCCAGACTAAGCAACGAGAGGGAGAGCCTGTAGATGCTTTTTACGCACAGCTCTGAGAGGTAGGTGCCACTCACCTCGTATGCGACTGAGTCGCGGAAGAAACCAGAGCCCAGCTAATCCTCGGGATACGCAGTATGGTCTTACGTGTGTATTGAGGCAGCCGAACATACTGATGAATGATATCCTGGTGCTAGCACGGTCCCATGACCTATCGGCGGCGAGTGCAGAAGAGATGGACGTGGCACTGATAAGAAGGCCAGAGAAGATTGTCACTGTAAAGTCGGAAAGGACGGATGCAGTTAGGACAAGAGACAAGGCCCACAGGCCGCAAGATCGTCAGCCACAGGCCCCAAAGAATCGATGTGGGTACTGTGGGTCCGAGGAACAACCCTCACAGTTCTGTCCGGCACAAGGAAAGACATGCACCAACTGTGGCATCGCGAACCATTTTGCATCAGTGTGCAGGAGAAAGATGCAGCGTAAGGAAGGAAACTGGCTTAAACCAATGAGAAGGCTAGTCCACCAGCTGTCGCAAGTCTTGCTAACGTCACAACCCGGGGGCAAGAAAAGAGAACAGACAGCTACCAAGGGGACAAGTCGACATTGGAAGATGAGAGAGAGACATATCTAGTCTGATTCACCTGAGCCCTGAAGAGTAGAAGGCGACCCCAACCTCGATGCACGATCCAGATCGCAGGGTCTGACTTAGCAACTCAGCCCGTCAAAGACCAAAATCTTCGCATAAGGCAGCGACTCACTGCTGCTGCTCAGAGGAAAGATAACTGTGCCAGTACAATCAGGAAGTGTCAAAATCATCATTGGCATCCACGTAATTAACCAGGAGGTGGACACGCTACTGAGCAACAACGCAGCTGAGGATCTGGGCTTAGTAATGTTTGCCAGGGGAGTCCAGATGGACCAGACGGCCGAACTGCTGAGCCAATTCAAGGACCTGTTTAAAGGGCTAGATAAAATAAAGAGAGCTCCAATCAAGCTACATATAGAGACCACTGTCCCACCAACAGCCCTAAGGCACAGGAGAATCCCCTTCCACCTCTTACCGCTGATAGAAGAGGAACTACAGAAACTCGAAGACCAAGGGGTCATATAGAAAGTATCGGGCCCACGCCATGGGTGTCACCCATGGTAATCGCAGAGAAGCCCCGTCAACTAGGGAAGATCAGACTTTGCATAGATATGCGACTCCCAAACAAAGGCATTCGGCGCAAGCATCACATACCGCCGACAATGGTGACATCGTGGCCGATCTAAACGGCTCCAGGTGGTTCTCGAAGCTGGATCTGAATGCTGTCTATCACCAACTAACACTTGACAAAGTTAGCCAGTACATACACACGTTCACCACCCACCTAGGCCTCCGGAGATATAAAAGGCTGAACATCGGCATATCATCGGTCGCAGAGATCTTCCAAAACGCCGTCATGGTCGGACTCCCTGGGTCTTAAACCTGAGTGACGTCATCCTCATCCACTCCACTCGAAAACGGAGGAGGAACACTGCCAACACTTGAGAGCTACCCTGAAGCAATTAGCAGAACATGGGGTCACCCTACACAAGAAAAAGTGCCTGCTGTTCCAACAGAAAATTGAGTTCTTTGGATACACATTCACTCAAGAAGGCATACAGGTCGACCCAGGGAAGTCTCAATCTATCAAGACGGCAGCCGCACCGTTCACCGTCGCGGAGGTCCGCAGCTTCTTGGGAATGGCCACGTACTGCGGCTGTTTCATTCCAGACCTGGCCACACTTGTGGAACATCGCCGAAGCCTTACCTGAGCCGACGCCATGTGCAAATGGGGTCCTGCCGAAGAGACGGCATTCCAAGCAATTAAGAAAGCACTCCTGAACCACACTGCGCTGGTGTATTACGACCCTGCGAAGAAAAACAAAATACTCGTAGACGCCAGGTCTAGGAGCGGTCCTCACACAAGCGCAAGAGCCCGGGAGATGGGCTGCCTTAGCATATGCCAGCAAAATGCTCTCGCCAACAGAGAAATGATACTCGCAGATTGAAAGGGAAGCCATAGCGATCCGATGGGCTGCAGACACTTTTACCTATACATATACGGACACCCTTTCACCATCGTCACAGATCACCAACCCCTGGTGCCGCTAATCAGAGGATCGGCACCCCACCACACATTGAGAGGTGGGATATCAGGCTCCAACACCATGACATGGACGTGATCTACCAGCCAGATGCCAAGAACCCAGCAGATTTCCTATGAAGGCACCCTGACACGACCAAGGAGGAGAGAGAGGAGCAGAACTGTGATGACACAGAAGCACACCTGGACATGCTAGCGGCCCTGAGGTGTCTCCGAGCACTGACGCTTGAAGAAATAGCCAGCATGGAGAGATACAAACCGGTAATGTTTAAAGTCCGGGACACCATCCAGGAAGGGCTATGGCAAAAGTTCCAGCAGTCAGCAAACGCATGGTCAAGCCCAGAGAAGGAGCGCCTTATGCACTTGTGGAGGGTGAGAAACTAGCTGAACCTCAGACAAGGTGGCTTTCTCATGAAAGGGCCCGCATCATCATCCCGGCATCCCTGTAGCTGCGGGCAACACAATTGGCCCACGGAGAGCACCTGGGAATGGAAAGGATGAAGGCCTGCATGAGAGAAAAGGTCTGGTTCCCAAGAAGGGATGCCCGGATAGAAGAACTAGTCCGCAAGTGCCCTTCATGCCGAATCACAAGCGGGCCTGTAAGACCTGCACCCGTTCACACTGAAGAACATGGTCAGAGCCCCTGGGAGGAAGTGAGCATGGATTTTGAAAGTTTTCCTGATGGCGAGTCACCTTAGCCCTTATTGAAAGTTACTCCAAATATCCGATAGTAGAAGTTGTGAACTCAACAGCGTTCCTACATGTTGGCACAGCCCTATGTTTGGATGTCCGAAAGAACTCCGTAGTGACAACGGACCCCCATTCCAAGGACATGAATTCCACGAATTCATGCACCCCCACAGCATTCAGCACCAGCGTATGCCCCACAGTGGCCCCAGGCCAATGGGGAGATTGAACTTTTCATGCGAATGATAAACAAGTCTCTTCTCATTGCTGTGGCGGAACAGAGTGACCCCGAGCAAGAACTCCAGAAGTACCGACAAGAATACTGGAGCACACCACATTGTTCAACGCGCCAGACACCCTGGGCGCTAATGTTCAACGGCACCCGCTGGGATGGTATCCCCATTGCCACAGGCTGGTCACCCCCTCCATTTGACGAAGAGGGGGCACTCAAGAGGAGAGAGAATCATAACAACCAGGCCAGCCAGACCCGGAGGGCAGCAGTCCCCCCGCTCCAGCCAGGAGACCACGTTATCCTGAGGGACAGAAGGCCCGGAGGAAAGTTCCGAACTCGCTACAAACAAGGGCACTGGACAGTGATTGACAGGCAAGGGACAATGGCGACAGTTGAGAAAGCAGTGATGGAGCAAGGTTGCGCACGTAAAGCGACTTGTTTGTTCTCAACACTCTCTAATGACTCATAATGTACTAACAAACATGTTTGTCTTGTTATTATTGCATTTCACAAATTGTTAGGTATCTAGAAGAAGCTTGATTATGTGTTTCTACTAACAATAATTTGCTTGCACTAAAATGGCTGCTGCTACGCGGGATTTCTTACTGCGCATGCGTCTGTCACACTCACATGACATGACGTATCTTTAGCTTGGACGGAAACTTTCACTTCTGCGCATAGAACTAAGATGGCTGCTCTGTGTCAATAGCGTGCAAGAAGCTTGCATCGCAGCTTTTGCTATGCTGTTCGTTTTGCCTAATCATATACGCAATAGTTAAATTAAAATAATGGGAATAGAGTAGAGATAAGTGGTATACAGTACATTAATTTATTCTGTGTCCTAAAACTGTTTCTTTTCTATTTTTTCATGTAACAATAATCTTGGGCCTGGGAGGTGTTATTAGTCCATCTTGAAAACCCACACTGCACATGTCAAACTCCAGAAGGAGCTGAAGACATTCGCCATTGAAGCCATGCCAAGCTTACAGCACACTAGAAGATGCACCTGGGAATCTAACCTGCTGACCCCAAGCGGAAGAAAATATTGTTAACATTGTATTTCTATAAAGAACAGTGTTGGGTGGAATAAAAGTGCATGGGAAAATAAATTGATGGTCAGGAACGCAAATATTTTTATTCATTGTAAAAGTTTCATTTTGGTATGGTGTGATGATCTCTCCTCATCCCTTTGTCCAATCGAAATTGGGGATCCTTACACTTGCAACATTGGGGGGTGGTACACTGCCCTGGAAAATGATATAACTAGAGTAGGCTTAGTTAGCAAATTTGTCCGACTTGTCCGAATAGCTGACCTGTCACTGACCCAACGCACTCAATAGATGACCGAGAGCAGAGGTACTGGCGGAGCACTCTGTCAGAAGATTCGATAACCCAATTGGGGTTCGGGAGCAAGGGTGCTGGCGGAGCACTCTGACGGAAGATTCAATAACGTAATCAGGGTGAGGCTGTTAGCTGCAGAGAGCGTTGTAATGCTGGCGTAGCAACTTTAACTGTGGATGCCGGTTTTAGCCTGTGGTGGTCCTGTCCTGATCCAATTTGGCTGCACCTCTCCTGATTTCTGGTTGGGACCTGTTGTCTCACTGGCACTTGCACTTTTGGGGTTCTTTCTTCTAACTGACCCGTGGCTAGGGTTAGTTCTTCATACCATTCTAGGTAAATATTCAATGTGGGTATGTCATTGTACCATTTCCTTATCTCTTCCCAACCTAATGTCAAATGCGTAAGGACTGCTTCATAAAATCTTTGCATATTTTTATTCTAATCATTATTTTCCTGATTGAAAGATTTCTGATGTTTAATATTTGGATTAAGACATTTAAGAAATTTAGGTGCATATTATCAAGGAGGTTTATCTCTGCTTTTTTGGCTTTAAAAGCCAAGAAAGCAGAGATAAAATTATCTCCCTATTACCTAGCTGTCGCTAACACCAGTTAGCGACAGCTAGTAGGAGATAGTGACCATCTTAGGCCCCACTTTGCATGTCAGTGATATTTATCACTAATGACATGCAAAGTGGGCGTGCCAAGATGTTAGCGACTGAAAACAGTTGCTAACATCCCTATCTCCTATTACCAGCTTTTGGAGATATTCGCGCTAAGTGCGAATATCTACAAAAGCTAACACCTGCCCTGAGCAGTTCTTAGCCATGTTTTCCAATGGGAGGTGGATAACATGGCTAAGAGCATTAGCTGGGTAATGCATGAATATCGCTGACTTTTCAGCGATATTCATGCATTGCGGTGATTTTTATCGCATTTGCGATAAACCTTGGTAATACCAAGGTTTATTTGCGGTAAATATCGCCGCAGCTCAGCGGTAAATTTTTGTCTCTAACCAAGCAATAGCGGTAATTATCGCTATTGCTTGATAATATGCCCCTTAGATAAAGAGTTTAAACTGTTCCAGAGTTTGTTGTTATTTTATGAGTGCAAATGTTATTATTCTACCTATTATTCTAACTCCTTTGATCCCTTAGGGCTTTAGGTACCGATGACAAGGATTGGTAAGTCAATGGTATAGGTCCTAAATAAAATGTATAAATCACTGTTTAGAGTAAATGCACAGGTTACCTGATTAAACTCACGATAAAGTGTGTTGTTTTATGGGCCCAGGTGAGTATGGTAAAGCCAAGTCGGGTGACCTGCACGCTCTATCAGCAGGAGAAGCGGTGACACGTAACATCTCCTGGTTCAAACAGGTAGACCAACCTGTTTCTCCTGTTGCCAATGAGAACCACGCTGAGGAGACCGAAGGCCATCAGAGTGAGCCCCCGAGAGCCGATGATCAACATCCTCGAGTATTCCCTGTGCCAGAGAGTCCAGGAGTCACTAGGGCCAACCCAGACCTGGCCCCCAACCCCAGCACCCCGGTGCATACACCCCCAGCCAGCAGAGGAGCCACCAGGTATGCTCTGAGAGAGAATCCTCCACCAAGCACCTGCCTGAGAGACTTTGCCTGCCAAGTGAGTGAACAATGAGACTTTTCATAATCCAGTCAAGGACTGAGTTGAGATGGGATGTAACAGTTGATGCACCAGCTTTTCCCCACTGGGACGAATTCAGCAGCCCACGCCCTGATGCAGGTTGGCTTGAGCGCACATACTTAATAAAGGAGGCGGAGCTGCATGTTGTAACACACCCAGCGGCCGTGTCTTTACTGCCGGGGGCAGTGAGGCATAATTATCACGTCTCACAGCGAGAGGGAGGCCCCCGCTACGGAACACTGGGGTTGCAGCAGTTGGTCAGAAGGACAGTTTTCCCCTTCTCCTTTCGCTCTGTGCTTCTGGGGGCACAGCCAATCAGTGTGCTGGCACTGGCTCATAACAGGTGGGCACCTGTCGGGGCATCAACAGGTGAGCGCCATCGACTTCGCTCCTGGGGGAGCCGTGGGTTTGCCCAGTTCTGACACTGACGCTACCATGCAGGCAGAAGAAGTAGGTGCAGGGGGTGCCTCTGACTAGACATCCCCTACAAGGCACGGCAAATTAGCAGACGGCGTCCATGCTGGGCAGACCCGCTCGTCGCCAGTGTTATATTCTGGGCGCTAGGCCCAAATAATGTATGAAGGACGATACGGACACATGAATACGGTAATAAAAACTAGCCATGTGCACTTGGGCTCTTTCATTTGCGGGGTCACCTGACTGGTGACGCCTGTGTTGGATGGGTGAGGGGGTGTTTGTGTGGGTCAGCCCTCGAGGGAATGGCTGGCAGAAACACTAGACTGTGTACAAGCAGGACACAACAACTGCCTGAATTCCACAGGAAGAAAAGTGCCGAACAACTACTCAAGCTGTATCCTATGTCACTGCTTGGTTGGCCAGAGGGATGAAAGGCACATTTCACTCTTGCTAAGGATTTACTGTCCATGGTCATTATGAAGGTTGAAAGGCAGCTGCCTCTTAATAGTCAGTATTATTTTGTTTTAATCGGCTATCTAAAAGGAAGGAAATTTGCCTCGAGACTGGCAGATAGTTTTTTTGTTTAAAATAAGATACTCTCTAGTAAGGTCTTCTGTGATCTCACACATAGGCTGAATGATTCAGTTTTCATGAATGCCATTGACCATCTCACACTGAAGAATGGGCAGCAGCTTAGGCACCTGTAAAACCCCGCAACTTCAACAACATAGAGTACATCTCACCCACATCCACGCAGATGCAGTAGAAGCTGCGATAACAAAAACCACATGGATTAATTATACTATTTTGTCTCATCTGAGGCCTTACCCACAACGTTTTAGCATAAATCACCTTTGTTTTAATTAGATTTAAACTTCCCAAAAACATTACCAATTGGTGTGTTTCTAATATACGTTACCTAAATTGTTTACTTAATACATTTAAAATAAAGTGATATTTTCACGTCCCCAACCTTATCACCATGTCTTATCACTAAGTATTTATATTTTAATTAAATCACTTTTAGTGTCATTGATTCAAATTAATTATAACTCATTCTAATCCTAAAGGTAGTCCTAAAGCTTGCTTTAAAGAAAATTAGATATTTCATTTAAATACAAATTCATTAATTTACTTGAAATAAATGAAATGTTAATGCATTTTTACAGTTGACGATAGCATTGATCCAATGATATACTTAATAATTTACGAGTTCCCTAAACCCGCCAAAGGGATTTTGGGCCTTATGTGTCAACACATTCCCATAGACACAGAATGGGTAAAACCCTTTGATACATCTGGCCCATTATTCTTAAGTACTTTCCAAGTGCTCCTTGTAGAGTAGACACAGGAGAGTACCTTTGCATTGGATATTCCTGTGGTTTTAGCATAAGTTTTCTTTATGGAAAGACTTATTCTGACCCAGCAGGGCCGATGTGCAGACATTGCACACTGCGACTCCTAGCTCGCTACGTGAGGTACACACCATACACAGGATCAAAGTGTAGGAAAGAGACTTATTGACTTAAACAAGCACTGCCAAACAGTCAGGCATGGCTGAGTAATATGAAAATATTATAGAGTGAGTGCATGACAGTGTCCCGACGTTCAAAGACTGTCAGTCAGAGATGGCAGAGTCATATGAAGACACAGTACTGAGAATATCAATCAAAGAAGACACTGTACAATTTGTAAAACAGTTGTGGCCAGAATAGGCTGCTCTCTAGGCTCAAGACACTAACTGTGAGTAGACACTCCTAGGCAGCTTAGACAGAATACGTTGTGGTAATGGAACTGTAAGGTGTTGAAGTACAAAAGTCTCCACTTAACAGCAGCTGCAATGCAGAGCCCTTTATCTGAACTAATATCTGCCAGTACCACCTCCCCTATCTTCCTGTACTTGCCCTCCCATTCCCATCCCCCAAACTCCACTTTATGAAATCATGTTTCTGCATGAGTAGCGGAAAGCACTATAAACTGCCAATAATTATTGTTAATAATGATTATAACGGATACAAACATATGAATGTTTTTATGAGGGGTATCCGGGAAGGGGTTTTCGGCAGACTTTTCCTACAGAAACAGCAAAAGATGCCCAATTAGAGCCCAGAGAATGCTTGACAGAGGGGGAGTTAAGAGAAAGGGGACAGTTGTCATTTGGACTGTGTTTCCGGGGTGCTGTCTCAAATACACTGCTTTCTGCGATATATTCCACCCTCATGGATCCCTCATGCCTTCTACTTACTGCTCCAGCAATGGATCATGCATCAGTGAGCTCAAGAGTCACAGTAGTGACGCTCAGTGGTGGGGTCACCACTTAATGACTTGGCAATCCATTTTCATGGCCACAGTGTACATCCTCCATTGCTCATGCTTTTCCTCATCCATTAAACACTTCAAGGTTAAGGGAGTGGGGGGGCGAGGCTACAGCTTTTGATGCTATAGTATTTTCAGGTGCTCAAGGATGGGGGTAGATTTAAATATATTGAGAGTTCCTGAACCCATTTTGGTAACTTCAAAAGAAAACTGTAAATAATTTCTTGCATGTAGATTAGTTTTGCAGCACCACACGTTAACCTCCTATGATTGCAATTAGTACTTTCAAAAATCTAGCCAACAAGCCACTAAAAACTTGAAAAAGGCGCACTGAAGTGGACGCCTTCTTGTGCCCTATGGGGACCGTAGAGTGCATGCTGGTGTGGGAACCCTCTAGTCGGTCCCTGCCTTTGCCCTGGGGGGCCTGTAAAGTGCATGCTTGATCGGAATGAAGAAATGCACATAGACACTCTTAATCATCCAGTCTCCACAGCGCTGAGCCCTACAGCAATCAGAGCATCTGAGGGGTGGTGTGCTGATCAAATAAAAGGCATGAAATTGTTGAACATGAAAGCAGGCATAGTGACAAGATTGACTGGCCTCTTTTCACTCCCGTTCAAAATTGAAAGGCAGGAGTAGCAGCTGTGCATAAGGAGAGCCTTACCATGCCACCGTGTCAAAACAGATAAACAAATAGTGCACCAAAACTAACCCAAAGGGACAGGAGGGAAGGAGTACATATAATCGGGCCAGTAGCAATGGAAAGGAACCAAAAGGATGGGCACATACAGCCAATGCACTAATAAAAAAAGCAGGTTTTCAAAAGGACACAGACAAAAAGGAATGGAAAATGATTGGACATGCCAGCACCCCACAGAGTAGATACAGCATGTCTCAAAGAGACAGCGCATGCGCTGCCTAGAAGAGATGTGTCTGCTCGGAGGCTGTACGTGGATAATTAGCACATTGCTTCAACTTCCTACCCAGTGATAGGAAGGCATCCAGGGCCCGCTAAATGCTCTCAAATTTTCCAGGTACATACATGAGTAGCTTATCCAGTCCAGGGACTTTCCATTGCATTCAAGGACTTGTAGTCAGTCCTCACCTAATAAAGTAATAAACAGAAATACAAATTACAGAATTCAAAGAGAAAAAAACCTTGGACTGGATAAGTATACAGACAGAGCTGGCAAACATGAGAGTGCTGGCACGGTAGTCTGGTGCCCTCTAGGGCTTCAAGTAAAAAAAAACAGCTATACACCTAACACCTCCTAGGCTATGAAGGAGAGGCTTAAAGTGAAAAAGTAACCCTGAACATAAACCCGTTCCCCTGGCCTGTGGCTCTGAGGTTACCAAAAGAGCTCTCAAGTTTTCCAGATATGTAGTTGAGCAGATTATCCAGTCCAGATATGTTTTCATTGCATTTTGTACTCATAGTATTTATGATGAAAAGACCTCAGTAAAAATAAAAGTGGGCTCCTTACTTCCATGTCCCATGGGCAGTGGCTTTATGTTTCCCAGGAGCAAGGGCACAGGTTGCCTTTAATTATGAGCCCTAGTTCCAATGTGATTAGATGCTTCCCTCCCACTCTTCTCCGCAGTCCTTGTAAACAAAGGCAGCCTAGAAATGTGCCAAACAAGATCAAGTTGTTTGTTTTAAATGGTGAACCCTGTAGCTAGTAGTGTACCCATATTGTTCTTTGTTCCAGTCAATCCCTCTTGTGTCTTCCCTCATTTAATTTTAGCCATCTCCTTCTCATCCATTCTCAAGATATGATTACAGGGACACATGGCCCAACTTGCCCCCATAGAGGCATATGATTATCAAGATGTCAGCAGTATATGAATCGAAGAGGTTATGATGGTCCTGAAAAAATGTCCATCGAGCATCTGACAAAAATGGGTCTAACATACATTTTAAATAATACGGAGGAGAGTGGGGAGAGTGGGGATCCTTGTGTTATTCCGCACATCTCCAGTACGTTGTTGAAGACCAAAGGACCTAATTTTTTACATCGTGTAGAAAGCAATCCATGAGTCAAATGGAAACTCCAAATGGCTTGTTTATAGGAACGAGGAGTCAATCTGGGACTTTTGAATGTATTTCTGTTATCCAGAATCCGATTTGGTCTGAAAGGCGATTGCACGCCTGATTTCAGGGTAAAGCGTGGGATTAAACAGGGGTGCGTTTTAGCACCTCTGTTAATTTCACTATATATAAACAATGTTGATTGTTGTTTACAAAATCTCAAGGCTGACACACCGAAAGTGGGAACTAGCGCCACACCAGTGCTTCTTTATGCAGACGATGCCGTCCTTATTTCAAGGACGGCAAATGGTTTGCAACACCTAATCTAAAAATGTGCACTTTTTATGACTGAAAGGGATTTAAAATTGAATATAACCAAAACCTTCATCATGACTTGTGGCAAAAACAAAAGAATGATTAAAAAGCATCATATGGATGGCATTGCGATTGAGAGGGCCTCGAGCTTTACTTATTTGGGTTTATTGTTTAATGAAAATGGCACATGGGGTTCACATAGTAATATAACAAATTTAAAATTCATCCTAAGTATAGAGGGAATTTTTAGATTCTGTGAAAAAATAGGAAATAAACCCATCAGGGAAATTCTCTCCTTCTACAGAACTAAAGCTATTCCGACCGCATGTTATGGTGCAGCACTATGGGGGAGAGGTAATATTGCAACCCTCTAAACACAGGAGAATACGTTTTTAAAACGTTTGTTAGCAGTCCCCAGTTCTACATCTAATTGTTTAGCTCATATTGAATTGTCTGTCCATTACATTAGCAATGTTATAAAACAGCTAGGTTAAAATTATGGCATGGGATTTAGACAGGAGAAGAAGCTAGGTTCACAAACAATATAATACTTGACTGTTTGGCTCTAGACAATAGTGGAAAATTAGTGTGGCTTGAATATATACAAACAAAACTAAAAAGCTACAAAATTATTCTAGAGCGTAAGGAACCTATGTCGATCATAGAACATAGTAAGAAAGAATTGAAAACAAGATTTATTGCTGCTATGGACCTAGCAAGGGAGGGTGAGCAAATAACAAAACAAAGTGTTATTTCTTATTATGAACACTCTTTTTTTTTATGGGCATAAAACCCTACTTTGTCCTAGTAAGAAATGTCCAACAAAGGTTCTTTCTGACTAGATTAAGATTTGGTACCCTACATTATTTGATTGCATTCCCCACGAAGAGGAAAATGTATAATTTATTACCAAACTGTCCATGCGATGGTAAATCGCCGCAAACCACGCTGTATTTTTTATTAATTTGTGTCTTTTACAGGGACATTCGAAGCTTTACTTTGAAACCTCTTTTTAAAACAAATACATATTATCACTATAAGCAAGCCTTTAATATTATATGTAGCTTGGAGAATGAAAAAATTATGAATGCTGCTTGTAATTTCATTCAAATGGCAATTTAGAAAAGAAAGACATATTCCCAATTGGAGGCTTTAACTTATGAGAATTATGAAAACTGAGGATTCTGAACATTTTATATTTGCGAAACTTAAAACTGAATGCACTTTGTTTTATTTTTAATATTAATGAATTGAGATTTTCATTTGTAATATTAATGAATTGATGAGATTTTTAATAGATTTTATTGAATTGCCTTCTTGGATTTATCGAAATACGGACTATATTTGCAAATTAATAGACACTGTGTAAAATATATATACATTATCTCATGTTTTTAGTATGCTTTTGTGGTCATGCATAATGTACTGAAAAAAGCTTTTTGAATTTGAATTTGAATATATGTTTCTATGTTTATGTCTTTGTTAATTGGGTCAGAAGCTTATTTCAACAGCCAGATAACACTTTGGCCCCGATTACGAGTTTGGCAGTCCACGGACTTCCAAACTCGTGGGTGCACGGCTGTATCCCCACCACCTTTTTATGATATGGGTGATGGGACCGCCACAGCCACCAGGGTACTGCCGTTCACTGGTGGTGACGGGGCGGTCAGGAGGAAGTACTATGCTTGGCAGGAGCACCGTGGTCCTGCCAAGTATATCACAAATTTCGTCTTCACCACGGTTTTCATGGTGGTTCCACCGCCATGAAAACCATAGCAGAGAGGGGCCCCCCTGTACCTCATGCCCTACGGATGCACACGGGGGTGCACAACATGTGCGCCCCTGTGGGCATACACACCAGTTCGTGCTCAGCGTGAACTTTTCAGTCCAAGACATGCAGGAACTGGTTTTGGCATTCTCATCGCAGTGCCCATTTTCAGGGCACTACTGTAAGGGTGACAAAAACAAAGTCCGCCAGACAGGAGGAAACTCCTTCTATGCTGGGCGGTCTGACCATGGCTTTGGCAATGCAGTGGTGGGGGGACCCGGCACTGAACCACCAAAGTCGTAATCAGGATCTTTATGTATTTTTGTTTCAAGCACAAGGATGAATAAAAATACTCACTGAGGATGCTTTATATTCACAGTTGGTGTTGTGTGCTTATTTTACAACAGATGCCTTCTGCTCTTATTGTGGATGTACACTTGACGTTGGGTTTTAGGATCGGGAAAGTGGGAAGGAAAGAGGCACTAAATGAGCCAGTTTTCCCTGTCCAGTCACAAAGGTGCCTTGTCTGATAGTTAACTTTTTATGCAAAGGTTCCATTTGCCTCTAAATCCTACCTTTCAAGGAAAATGCTTGAACTAAACTTTTATTATGTATTCCCAGGATGGGCCATTTGGGTGCTTATGCTGAAACCTTCACAGGATCTACTATGACTTATGAAAAAGCATCTAGAAGTTGCCTACAAACAAATGTTTAGCTGGGCCTAGAAACAGGTTTGCCTGTCTCACCAACCAAATAGTTTCCCAAAAATCTATATAAAAAATAGATACATATATGCATACATACAGGGTATCTTGGTCTGTCCTCATCATCCTTGGCCTTTTAAAGTGCTGTTCAGCATACAGCTTGGGGCAAAGGATCAGCCTACTTCTTCCACTGATAGTTTTGCCCTGTGTGAGAAAGTAGATTATTGTGAATGGTAGTCCAACCGAAGTAATAAGGTCACTATTCCTGTTAGGTCCAGTAGAGGTTTCAGTAACTTAAATCTGACCTCAACACCTGGTAGCTTTGGACAGAACAATGCAACAAAATAAAAATTCCACCCCAAACTATAAGAGCAGAGAATAATTTAATACACAAAATGAAACCAAAATACAAAAATCCAGTGAGGGAAACTGAAAATATGAATTTTTAAAGTTATAAATAAAAATAGCAATTAAAAAGGGTCAAGCGTCAACTGAGTCCATCTGATTGCACTGTGGGCAGGGTATCAGTCACACTTGTGATGGAGTAACCTGTCGGCGGAACTCTGAATCAGGCCCTTAGTCAACTTTTTGAGCTTTTATTCTTCCAGCGAGGCATGGCTGCAAGATGTAGCCAAACATGGCTCCACAAGACTGGATATCATACAGTTGAAATAGATTTGTTGCTGCAGAAAAGCTCCGAGGTGCAGCTGCCTGAATCTTTGGGCCAGAGGTATTGCACCTTCTTCAAATTGACTTGTCAAGTGCTTTGTCCAGAGGACTTAGGAGCCTAAATGTTTCTAAGACCTAGGTTTTTCAGGATGTTAGGAGGAGTCTATTTTGCCACAGTCAAGGATCCCAGGACCTCAGGAACAGCACTTGGAGGTCAAGATTCACTTCAGCAAAAGCCACCAGCAGTGTCCAGGACAAGGTTCATTTGGAACTGGGGTGGTGGGCTCCTTAGGAAAAGGTCTTTTAGCGGGGTGTGGTATCCCTGTAGCCTAACCGGAATTCAGTCAACTGCCCCTTGAAGTCCATTTCTATTTTCTGAGTAGAAGGGAGAACAGGTCCATTCTGTCAGATCTCCTCACATGAATGAATAGCAGGTACAGCCCTTCTCTGTCTTCTCTGAGTCTAGTAGTGTTATGAAGAGGGTGCCCAGTGGCACCACATTCATGCCTGGCACTAGACTGTGGGTGGGGGTGACACCTGGCTCTTCCTTAGTGAAGAAGGAACAAATTCCCATAGGTAATACTACCCACTTTTACAGCAGCAACTGTGTGCCCTACTGTATACAATCCCACAGTGCCGCTCTCTCCCAAATCCAAGATGTGAAACCCTTCTGCTCTTATTTAGAGCCTGTGTGCCCACCCAGCTCTCCTTATACTGGGATGGTGCCTGCCTGTTTTGTGGGAACAAAGAAAAGTGCTGCCCAGGTGTCAGACAACATTTTTGTGTGACAGGGTAGGCGATATTTGAAGTTAATCAAGTTCCTGGTCATCCTGCCAGAGGAACAGAACCCCTCCCCACACCCAAGGCATTTAATCTGCTATGGGATCAGTTTTCACACCAATTCAAGGGGGTGTCCATGTCCTGCTATTTAATAGCATGCACCCTGCTTTTCGGGCAGTGAGGCCAATATATGGGTGACCTATTACTATATCAAAGGTAGGTTTAGGCCTGACAAAAGGGTTTATTTTGACAGTTCACTGTTGCAGTTTAAACCTGCACATCAAGGTCACTGGTGGTAGGCCTGCAGTCATGTTTTGCACTGCCTCTCTATTGGTGTTACAATGGGTACTGCAGTCCTCTAGTGACATTTAACATACACGCTCTGGGTACACTTTGTACCATATACTTAGGACTTATAGGGAAGTTAAATATGCCATTATAAAGTATACAGTGACGGCTCGTGGAGGGAGTTACGGTGGGGCAGGAGGGTGGGGAGGGGGAGGGGCAGGGTGGAGGTTGCTAAAAACCGGCACATGGATAATTGCAGGTAAGTAAACAATTGAATTAATAAAACGAATTTCGTAGTGCGCCTTGCATCGCAAAATGCAATGCAGTGCGAGCTACGAAATTCGTTTTATTAATTAAATTGTTTACTTACCTGCAATTATCCATATGCCGGTTTTTAGCAACCTCCGCCCTGCCCCTCCCCCTCCCCGCCCTCCTGCCCCACCGTAACTCCCTCCACGGGCCGTCGCTGAAAGTATAGTACATTTTGATATGTTATAGATGTCACAGCTCATGAACCTCGGCTGGTTTAGCAGAGTGAAAATAACAGCAGGATTGGTCCCAAAGAAAATGTGAATCAATATGGAAAAGAGGCTTTTTCGTATATGCTGTGAATACATTTTGCCTGAACAACCACTTAAAAAAGAGAGCTCTTCAGTTCTGGCGCTGGTTTTCTAGGGCTGGGGGGTCACTCCTTTTTGGGGATTTTTTAATATGTTTTTGCATTTTATTCGTATATTGTAAATTTTGACAAAAGCAACATTTTCAAGAAAATCTACCCGCACATCAATTCGAAGTCGAAGTCTCAAAATGTTCATTCACAAAAGAAACATATCTTTGAACCACAGTCGGGCAACAAGGAGATCCACCAACATGCGAATGAACAATTGTTGCACAAGCAGAGGCAAAATACAAATGTATATGCTTTCCTACATATGATAGAACTCCAATGGTGATCATGTGATGAAATTGAAACAAATGGTTACACATGAGCAGGATTGTGAAGTCATGCAAATGTACACAGACAGCACTCAGATCCATACAGAAACGTTAAACGTTTGCTGCTGAGCAATCTAATAAGAAGTTAGGGGCTTGCCTCAAATGATATGATTGGAACCAAGACTTTACACACCAGAGAAAGTCACAACTTGGAAAGCGTAGCTGGCATGTAAATAGCTGCAACAATTCAATTAATGTTAAAAAATGTTAGATCCACAAAGCAAATTACATAAAGCCATGCCTGCTTGCTAAGGCCACAGCTTTCTTAGTAGTTATGTACAACACGAAATTTGGAACTTGCTGACCAAATCATTGGTTGGCAGTGTACCTTAGCACGTTCTGGAACTACCCAAGGAAACGAGAACTCATGAATTAATTAATCACAAATAATTATGGTGGCTATAAAACGTGTATGTAAATCTTTGTCAGAAAATTCATTTTTCTGGACGTTTGAAATACCGCACATCCACTGGCTCTTTTAGAACGTCTCCTTCCCACCAGGCTGTCTATGATGTATGTCGAATTTTATCACCCAAAGCAAGTTCAGATTCAGTGCCCCGCGAAAATGTGAATAAAATACAATTATACCAAATTAAATTCAATTAAGCTGCAGGGACTTCTGAGCTCCATAGATAACAGTGACATGGGTTGCCTCCTCCTCCTACAGCGATCACAATAAAGACAAATTGTTGTATTTCCCATCATTTGGCCTTTATGCTTAAGAAAAAACGATGTTATCAAACTACAATATTGTAGACTGTGCCTCACAGAATCATCTATTGTAAAATAAATGTGTGTGTGTGAATGCTCTTCTGGGTATTACACGTGGATAGGAAATGTGAGGGAGAAAAATAAAGAAACCAAAAGAGAATAGATAGAAAGAGAGCGAGAGAGAGATGAGCACGAAAGAAAGAGGTACAGGGAGGACAAAGAAAGAGAGAGTTTTCACTTAATCGGTTCTGAACATGAGGGTTGAGGCTTTAACTTCTTTCCAGGGTACAGTAATGCATTTCAAATGTAGTAACAGTTTAATTTGGGTGATTTCGGAGATTAAGGCCCATCAGTGGCGTCACTAGTCAAGTCAAGTCAAGTCAAAAGATTTGTATAGCGCGCTACATACCCATAGGGTCTCAAGGCGCTTGCGGAGGGGTGGGGAATTAATTGTCGAATATCCAAGTTTTAAGTTGCTTTCTGAATGCTAGGTGGTTCTGAGTAAGGCGAAGGTGGGTGGGAAGGGAGTTCCAAGTCTTAGCTGCCAGGTAGGAGAAGGATCTGCCTCCCATGGTGGTTTTGTTGATGCGAGGTACAGTGGCAAGAGCTTGGTTGGAGGATCGTAGCTGACGGGAGGGGGTGTAGAAGGACAGTCGTGTGTTGAGGCATTCGGGTCCAAGTTCGTAAAGTGCTTTGTGTGCGTGGGTTAGGAGGCGGAAAGTAATCCTCTTATTTACGGGGAGCCAGTGGAGGGTTTTCAGATGACCAGAGATGTGTTCTTTACGCGGGATGTTTAGTATGAGCCTGGCAGAGGCGTTCTGGATGCGTTGGAGTTTTTTCTGGAGTTTTGCGGTGGTACCGGCGTAGAGGGTGTTTCCGTAGTCCAGGCGACTAGTGACCAGTGCGTGGGTGACCGTTTTACGAGTTTCGGTGGGGATCCAGCGAAATGATTTTTTGAGCATGCGAAGAATGTTGAAACAAGATGATGAAACGGCGTTTACTTGTCTGGTCATCGAGAGTGAGGAGTCCAGGATGATGCCCAGGTTTCGTGCATGGTCTGTCGGGATGGGTGCCTTTCGAAGGGCCTCTGGCCACCAAGAGTCATCCCAGGCGGAGGGGGAGGTGCCTAAGATGAGGACTTCTGTTTTGTCGGAGTTCAGTTTCAGACGGCTATGCTTCATCCACTCGGCTACTTCTTTCATTCCTTCGTGTAAGTTGGTTTTGGCGGTGTTAGGGTCTTTGGTGAGTGAGAGGATCAGTTGAGTGTCGTCAGCGTAGGAGATGATGTTGAGGTTGTGTTGGCGAGCAATGGTCGCAAGGGGGCTCATGTAAACGTTGAAGAGGGTGGGGCTGAGAGAAGATCCTTGTGGCACGCCACAAATGACTTCAGTAGCCTCAGACTTGAATGGTGGGAGGCGGACTCTCTGCGTTGTTCCGGTGAGGAACGAAGTGATCCATTCCAGTGCTTTTCCTTGGATTCCGACGTTTCTGAGGCGCTGTAGAAGGGTGCTATGACAGACTGTGTCGAAGGCTGCGGAGAGGTCGAGGAGGATGAGGGCGACTGTGTCTCCGTTGTCCAGTAGAGATCGAATGTCGTCAGTTGCAGCGATGAGTGCGGTCTCAGTGCTGTGTTTGGCTCGGAAGCCGGACTGTGAGGAGTCGAGGGATTTGTTGGTTTCGAGGAAGGCGGCGAGTTGATTGTTGACAGCTTTCTCGATAACTTTGGCAGGGAATGGAAGGAGTGAGATAGGGCGGTAGTTTTTGAGTTCGGTGGGGTCAGCTGTGGGTTTCTTCAGGAGGGCGCTGAGTTCAGCATGTTTCCAGCGCGGACTGCACCGGGTGACACCATCACATGGGGTGATACCAATCTGGTTGCAACACAGCTCTGCAGCCTCGTGGCGGGTGTTTTCGGTAGATGGGTGCTCGGAGTCGGTGGATTCATCCCCTTTCGAAGCGTATAAACTGCTTCAAAGAACACTGCTTTCTTTTAAAGTTGCAAGGTTTACTTCCAATTGACAAATAGTTTTAATACAGTTTGCAGTAGCATTGGTCTCAATCTCCCGACTTTTTACATCAACTATCACTGGATTAGCTGACAATACAAGCATGACATTATATTAGAGGAGTGCTTAAATGGCTTCAATGCACAGAATGTGTTTTTTGCATGAAAAGGAGCCATACTTCAATGTGCATTTGAAAGAAAAGAGTCAGTGGTACTGCTGAATAGAACTGAGTTTGTCACTTTTAAATACAGTTCTACAGTTAAAAGTACCTTGGGCCTCATTTATGAGGCTGTGCGACACTTTTACGCCACCGGTGCGTCACTTTTTGTGACGCACCAGTGGCGTAAAAAACGTGCCTTGTTTCGCCATATTTACAAAGTGACGCATCTAGGTAGATGCGTCACTTTGTAAACCCCTGCGCCACATTATACGTGCGCCAGGTTTAATGTATGCAGGGGGGCGTATTGACGCAAGGAAGGGTCGTAGAAGTGATGCAGTGCAATCTATGAGATTTCAATGCGTCACTTTTATGACGCCGTTGCGTCAAAATCTTGCGCCTGCCTCACAGCAGGCGTAAGATTGTGCAGGCCCTTTCACATGGGGCTTGCCCCATGTGAAAGGACGCATTGCTGGAGTTGCGTCACTTTTGTGACACACTCCAGCAATGCGTCACTTTTGCGCTTACAGATACGTCAGAAATACTGACGTATCTGTAACTCCTTGCGACATGATGCGTCATACATTAAATATAACGCATCAGGAATGTCGCAAGGAGTGCGCACTGAGAAGTGGCGCATCGCTGCTTTCACGCAGCGATGCGTCATTTCTCATAAATGGGGCCCCTTGAGTACAACACGTCCTGTTAAACGGCCCAGTTATGAGGGTCTATCCCTCCTCCATGGGCGGGCAGACGCCCAAGGGGCTGGAATGCCGTGCTCAAGGTGTTTGCTTGTCCAATCCGATCTCGACTAATGGGTGCCAGCCCCCTCTCTTGCAAAGACTGTCTGCTCTGCTGTGGGGGAGCCGATGAAAGAGTCTCGCTCTAGGTAACAAGGGAGAAGGAGCCGGTTAAACTAACAGCATCTCTGTGCAGGGTGGAAACGAGACTCCCTGGGTATCTGGAGTAGGAGATCCTCCCTAGTTTTCGACTGCAGTGGCGTCAATAGGCTCGGTGACACCCGGTGCAGGTAACTTATGGTGCATTGCTCACGCCACCCTCACGGGAGAAGCGCTCAAGCCTCTAGCCCACATTGTGCACAGAATGGCGAGGAAACCCCACCTTCGAAGGATTCAAACACTCAGTGAAAGCGACTCCGGCAGCACCCCTCCCTCCTTTGCATGAAAGGACCTGCCCAAGAGGGCTCTTAAAGGACAAGGCTGGCGTGACTCGACCACCCAAAAATCCTCCCACTCAGAGGGTCACCAATGTCCGACACCCAGGGGAGGAATCCAAGCACACACTACCTGGGAAATTGAATAACACAACCCCCTTTTATCTCCACGCAGGAAAGTGAGCCCAAGGTTGCAGGGCTCAGCGGTTAGCGGCCCTCCCACCCCTGACATGAGCACTTAACACCCTACGACGCCTTTCCCCTGGATACCAGCTCTCCTCTCATCCTTTCGCGCGGACACAGCGACACCCCTAAAGGGTCTCTCTCCTCCCCGAGGATTGTTCACAGTCGAACAGTGGCATCACTAATGGGGTGCAGGGGTGCGGGGTGGGCTCACTTTCCTGCATGGAGATAAAAGCGGGTCGTGTTATTCGATTTCCTAGGTAGTGTGTGCTTGGATTCCTCGACTGGGTGTCGGACATTGGTGACCCTTGGGTGGGAAGATTTTTGGGTGGTCGAGTCACACCAGCCTTGTCTTTTAAGAGCCCTCTTGCTCAGGTCCTTTCATGCAAAGGAGGGACGGGTGCTGCCGGAGTCGCTTTCACTGAGTGTTTGAATCCTTCGAAGGTGGGGTTTCCTCGCCATTCTGTGCACAATGTGGGCTAGAGGCTGGAGCACTTCTCCCGTGAGGGTGGCGTGAGCAATGCACCATGAGTTACCCGCACCGGGTGACACCAAGCCTAGTGACGCCACTGAGGCCCATAAAACAAATATATAGTGGTCACAGAAAAAAAATGCTTAAAAATGTTGCCATATACTACAGTTCATATCTCAAAGCACACTGATTCATCTTGGTGAAAATAATTGGGTTAACATTTACGATAAAAATTTTAGAATACACAATAAAGCAGCAGTGCATCAACAGACACTGCAAATATCAGTTCCTATATCATGTTTCGGTGCACCGATAAGGATTTCTAGCTTAAAATTGATCAAATGATACATGGTTAAGATTATTATCAAAATGAGACATGCATTTGACATTTATATGAACTATTGTGTCAGTCAATAATAAGTGGAGTACCCTCATACAGTCTTCAAATCGGTTAGTTTCACAGAGCCATGAATAAAGCACAACCGGCCAGTTGGATCAATCATTTTTTAGATTCGCAAACGGCAGATTCGCAGAATCAGCCGTTTGCAAATGCAAAAAAATGCTCTTCTGATTCAGCAGACCCTATTTTGCTATTCAGTAACCTGTCACGGAATCGCAAAATGGGTTTGCGATTCGCTTTTAGGAAGGAGCGTGTTTAGGGCGTCCCTTCCTAATACTGAATTGCATCGGTATGCATGAATGTTTTGCGACTGAAATGTGGTTGCAAAACATTCGCAATTGGTAACCAATTCTCAAATGGGAAAGGTGCCACAAGAAATGTCTGTAAATGCATTTTCTAAGAGCAGGTAGTGGTCCCACGGACCACTGCCTGCTCTTACAAAATGAAAGGAAAAGTTTTCATTTTCTCTTCTGTAAAGCATTCCATTTTCTTTTAAGGAACACAGGCTGCTTTACAAAAAAAAGATTATTTTATTTAAACGCAATCAAGGACGTTGTGGTCTGCTGACCCCCAGCAGGCCACCATCCCCGTAATATTTGTGATTCCTAGGGGGTTACAAATTGCGACCTACCTCATTAATATTCATGAAGTAGGTAATTTGCAATCCCATAGGAATCTCAGAAAGTATTAAGCACACTTTCATGCATTCCGTTTTGCTATTTTCTAATTATGAATCGCAAGGATTCGAAATTAGGAAATCGCAAAATGGTTTGTTGGTGCATCTGGGTCCCTGAACTCTTTGTTTGCATGACAAAACAAGTAACGTCTGTTTTTTTCAGTGAATTTGTAAGATATTTTCTTCTATTTTCTCATTTATAACGTCCCTTACCCTTTTGATTTTTGTCAGTGATTTTCAAAGGCTTTCCAAATTGCATATCTAAAATATTATGTCCATCTAATGTACACCTCTCCATTATAATTAGGCTTTCCTGTTTTCAGTTTCTATTTTTGGTAAATTCTGGTGGGGTTTTTTCAGTGTTTTCAATATCTTAAAAAACAGTTGTTATCAGTGGTTACACATGTTCGCGCCACTAAAAACCACAGAAAAAGTGTTTTTCAGGTGTGTATAGAACATTTTGCTTTTGTTATTGCTTGCTTTCTGCACTGAAAGAACATGGTATTTCGACAGTGTACTTATAGTGTATATGAGGTCCAAATAGATTTTTGTAAATTAATCTTATTGTAGTGCACCATACAACACTTCTTCAGTGAGTCTTTGGGTCATGTGCACTCGCTCTTTCCTTCCCATTTAATCTCATGTGAAAAGCCCCTCTCAGCATACCATCTAACAAGTGGCAAGGATCTCCTACAGGGAATCACTTCAGCTCGGATATCAATTTTGACAGGTCATCACACAACTTTTTAATATACGTAGCTGAATCACTGCAAATACAAACAATATGACTCCAATATTTGTTGAACTTGGAAAGAACCATTTTTGCAGAGCATTACAAGTGCCACTGAGTTCAATGCTTTCCAAATGTCTGGTGTCATGTTTTCACCACTATCCCAGATGCTTGGTGATATATATATACTTGTCACTACACCTTGCATTGAATGTTTAAAGCCTGAGGTGTTGGCAATTCACCTATTTTTCAATACTGACCCACTAGAAACTATGGTCTGATGTATTAAGGGTTTTTACCCATTTTCTGTGGGTAAATGTGATGACAGATATTAGGAAATATTTTTATGAAACCAGCCATTTTACCAAACAGTGAAAGAATCAAATGCAGCCAAAATATCAAATATGAGTTTGAAATTTTCTGAATGTCTACAGTTTATAAAATAATTAAACTAGATCTAAAACATGAAACTAAACCCTGCATCTTTAGACCAAAGGCCACAAAACTGAAAAAAGTAAAAGGAAGAAGAAACAACATTTTAGTGGCATCCCTAAATAACAAAACTCAAGCAGAATAATGTTAGCCAGTCTTCCTTACTGCTAGCTTGTATAACAAAGTTACATTGTATTGACACCTTCAGGAAGAAAAAAATGACTCTTTCATTCTCTTTTTCCTTTCTTTGAATGGCCTTTATTTTGTGGTTGTGCAGGTGTTTTTTCAGTGTTTATATGTTTCCACCGGTGAGGGCTATTTATCTTTCAGTGGGGTTTTATCAGTTATTATAGGTTTAAACCTAAAACCCCACAGCCTAATTATAATTAGTATCATCAGTGTGAACATATTTACAAGTATGTATAAACCACCTGATGTGTGTTTTCAAAAAATGTGCCAATTTTACTAGTTTTGTGAATCCGTAAATTTACAGAAAGGTTTCACAAATTCATGTGAAAACACACCAAAACATTGGTTTCTGATTGGATACATCAGGACACCATCCTTCTACATGGAAAACTACACCCAAAGGCAGTTACTTCTCCAGTGAAGTCTCTAAAAGGAGGATTGAGAAATAGCAGTGATGTGCTTTTAGAATGATGATGGATTAAACCCAGATTTTAGGAAGTAGCGTGTTTAGGGTGTCCCTTCCTAATACCGAATTGCATCGATATGCATGAATGTTTTGCGACCGAAATGTGGTCGCAAAACATTCGCAATTTACCAGCTACTTCAAGTAGGTGGTAACCAATTTGCAAATGGGAAAGGGGCCCCAAGAAATGTCTATAAATGCATTTTCTAAGAGCAGGAGGTGGTCCCACGGACCACTGCCTGCTCTTAGAAAATGAAAGGAAAAGTTTTCATTTTCTCTTCTGTAAAGCATCCCATTTTCTTTTAAGGAAAACAGACAAAAAAAAGATTGTTTTATTTAAAAGCAATCAAGGACATCGTAGTCTGCTGACCGCCAGCAGACCACCATATCCCCGTGATTTTTGCGATTCCTAGGGGGTTGCAAATTGCGACCTACCTCGTTAATATTCATGAAGTAGGTCATTTGCGATCCCGTAGGAATCGCAGAAAGTATTAGGCACGCTTTCATGCATTCCGTTTTGCGATTTTCTAATCATGAATCGCAAGGATTCGAAATTAGGATATCGCAAAATGGTTTGTTGATGCATCTGGCCCTTACCTCTTTGTTTGCATGACAAAAAAAGTAACCTCTGTTATTTTCAGTGAATTTGTAAGGTATTTTCTCATTTATAACATCCCTTACCCTTTTGATTTTTGTCAGTGATTTTCAATTTTTTTCAAATTGCATATCTAAAATATTATGTCCATCTAATGTTTACTTTTTCAGTTAATTTGTAGAATTTATTTTTGAGACCAGTTTATTACAAATTGTTTTTTTTAAACTTTTCTTTACACTTTAGATATTCTTTTTTACAAATAAACTGTGTATACATTTTGCAATATAAAAATCACATATGGATCTAATGTAAAAGAAGATTTTTATGTAATTAAATCATTTGAAAAAAATATATTTTTAAGGTATCGTGGTACCTTTGTGTTTCTAGAAATATCGACGGGCTGCCACTCTGTGGTTTTACTCCAACTGACGTGATTGGAACAAATCATTGAGTCCAAATCCGCAGATTTGTCGAAACATTTATAGATTACTGCACAGATGTACACCTCTCTATTGTAATTAATATCATCAGTGTGAACATATTAACAATATATTTTAACCACCTGATGTGTGTTTTTAAAAAATTTACCCATTTTACTAGTTTTGTGAATCCGTAAATTTACAGAAAGGTTTCACAAATGTATGTGAAAACACACCAAAACTTTGTTTTCTGATTGGATACATCAGGACCCCATCCTTCTACATGGAAAACTACACCCAAAGGCAGTTACTTCTACAGTGAAGTATCTAGAAAGAGGATTAAGAAATTGTAGTGCTGTGCTTTTAGAATGATGATGGATTAAACCTAGATCAGTTGCCTGGGGGTGAGTGTTTGATTTACTCAAGCGCTTAGTCCATCATCCCCTTTGGTATTGCTTTGTTCACCCTAAGTTGGCAGGGTATGCCCAGTCGTGGGTCCCTTGCTCACTTTGCCACTGGATTCAAGCTAGCCTGGCTGATGGCAGCTGTATAGCCTGAAACAGGTCCCAGGGTGCTTGTTTCTGGTCCAGGAAGACATTGCTTGGCAGTCCGGCTGGACTGTTCCCATGAGGCACAGGGTCAGACTGATTTGCATATGGCCATGTCTGAACTGGGGTGGTGGAGTGAGCTAAAGAATGATGATGGATTAAACCCAGATCAGTTGACTGGGGGTGAGTTTTTGATTTGCTCAAGCGCCCCGTCTATCATCCCCTTTGGCATTGCTTTGTTCACCCTAAGTTGGCAGGGTATGCCCAGACGTGGGTCCCTTGCTCCCTTTGCCACTGGATTCAAGCTAGCCTGGCTGATGGCGGCTGTATAGCCAGAAACAGGTCCCAGGATGCTTATTTCTGGTCCAGGAAAGACATCACTTGGCAGTTCGACTGGACTGTTCCCATGAGGCACAGGGTCAGACTGATTTGCATATGGCCATGTCTGAACTGGGGTGGTGGAGTGAGCTAAAGAATGATGATGGATTAAACCCAGATCAGTTGACTGGAGGTGAATTTTTGATTTGCTCGAGCACCTTGTCTATCATCCCCTTTGGTATTGCTTTGTTGACCCTAAGTTGGCAGGGTATGCCCAGACGTGGGTCCCTTGCTCACTTTGCTACTGGATTCAAGCTAGCCTGGCTGATGACGGCTGAATAGTCAGAATCTGATCCCAGGATACTTGTTTCTGGTCCAGGGAAGACATGGCTTGGAAGTTCGGGCTGGACTGTTCCAATGAAGCACAGGGTCAGACTGATTTGCATATAGCCATATCTGAACTGGGGCAGTGGAGTGAGCTAAAGAATGATGATGGATTAAACCCAGATCAGTTGACTGGGGGTGAATGTTTGATTTGCTCAAGCGCTCCGTCCATCACCCCAGTGAAGCTACGTTGTCCGTCCAAGATGAGGATCCACAAACTCTTGAGGATGAAGAAGAGGGAACATCTCAGAAAAGAAATTGATGTGTAAAAGCACTTTTCTATACCTTCTGGGAAAAAGAAGGTATTAGAAATGTATGTTGAGTGCACAATTTGTAACAAGCAGTTATCCATAGGCACTGCAACCAAATATTCGCATGAGACAAGTGTCTATGTGGAAGCACCATACAAACAATTCATGAGAGGGTGTAAAACCAGATGATGTGAGAGAAAGCAGGTGCAACAGGACAGGCAATCTCTACAGCAGCATTGGGAGAATCATCTTCAGCTGCACACCATACAATATCAGCTCCCTGTGAGAAATGAACTGGCAAGGTTACTCACTGCACAAAATTTCACAATCTTGTCACTGTAAAAATGTCTTCTGGGAGTGCCTTCTTGGATAAAGTGAAGAAGCATGGCTGTTACTTCCTTTTTTTGCATTCAAAGACTACAATATTTTTGTAGGAGGGATGTCAGCTGCTTCTTTGCAGTTCCCCTTATTAACCCTTTTTACTTGTTAAAAGACATTCCTCGAAAAAAAAAATGTTTGTTTGAACCTCCATCTACTCAAATAATGAGCTAACTTTGTGTTTTGAATGTGTCACTGCTGTATCAGTGTGAGGGTGGGCGTATCAGTATGTGCATTAGTCTGTGCCTAGGTGTGTTAGTGTATGCACTAGTGGGTGCCTGGATGTATTAGTGTATGTATCAAAATGTGCTTTGGTTTGTTAGCATATACATCAGTGTGTGCCCAAGTGTGGTTTTGGTTTCACTACTGTTTAGCTGGTTGTGTCAGTGTCTACATTTCGGTATGCCTGGGTTGTTCAGTGTCTGCATTGGTATGTCCCTGGGTGTGTCAGTGTATGCATCAGTGCATGCCTGGTTGTGTTATTGGATGCATTAATATTTGTCCTATTTAATTTATTTTATTTTATGAGTTTTTATATAGAGCTGGCTAGACCCGTAGGTATCAGAGCGCTTTACATTAAGTTACACAATGTTACAGAAAAGATAACAATTACACATGACATCAGGAATAAGCAACACATTGAGAGAGGAAAGGAGGGTAGGACAAATAGAGCGGAGGGGGGAAGGGGGAAGTGTGAGGGGGAGGATGAGGATGAGGGAAAAGACGGCAGGAGAAACAAAAGGAAGTCTGCCCAATGACCAACTGGGTAGTTGACGTTCTAAGAGGGAATCCACAGTCTGTCTCCCCTTTAGCTAAACAAGGTAGCTCCATCTGGCAACAGTAAAATAGCTAGGTGTCAACTGATGAGGGGAAGCTCAAAGAAGAAAGCCCAGTTGGTAATCAGGGTGGGAACAATGGGCAAGTATGGGAGAGGGCAAAGGTCAATAGCTGGAAAGAGGACAGGGGTAGAGCGGAAAGGGGTAGGGGGTTGGGGCAAGGGGGAGGAGGGAGGAGGGAGATAAGGACAGGAGAGACATAGGAGAGTTTTCCCAAAGACCGGCAGGGTAGGTGATGGCCAAGGAGGGGATCCAAAGTCCATCTCTCCTTTAGCTCGCGAGGTAGCTCCACCAGGCATCAGTCAAAATGGCTAGGTCTCAGCTGACTAGGAAAAGTTGTCGGAGTAAGTGTCCTGGTGGGTGAGCAGGAACAGGGTCGGGTGAGGGCTGATCAAGATGGCAGGTGCTACAGTACTTTACAGGGAAGGTCACAAGATCTCCCAAGCATCAATATCTAATTGGGGGTAGCACAGTCCATTAAAAGCCCACCTGGACGCACCCACCCTCTGGGTGGGACAAGCGTGGTAGACACCGCCGTTTTGCCGCCGCTGGGGGGTGTCCGCTCACCTCAACCTTCAGCTACAAGTGGCCAATAGCTTAGCCACAATAATAATGATATGTCTTGAGGTGCTGTGGTAAAATGGTAGGTGGATGGCAGGCTATCCGCGGTATTTTTTAAATGGGTAGTTGCCCAGGATTGTTCTCACATTAGTTCTACTTGCTGCTTCTCCTAAAGGGTCCCAGAGGGGCAGCGCGTATTCTGGAAGCTTCATCAGGCACTTCACTGGGTGCATCATGTGGAGATTCCCTTGCTGGGCATTTTGAGTGCCATCTTGGGGTCAGGCGGCACAGAGAGGGTTAACCTCGCCTTACTCAGTGCAACCCCTCTTCTCGCTATGACACCCCACTGGTTTGGGGGAATGTAGGAGATTGCACCCCTAGTGTCACGCCACAAATGAACTCACCCCCCCCATCACACTCAGGGTCCATGCTGATGGTGGTTGCTGACTTCCCTGGGACGCTTGTGTCTGGTCCCGAAAGCGGTCATACATCCATGTGCTTCTTTCCGAGCTGAAGCAATTCATGATCGTTCACTTGGGTTATCCCCGTTATCATGCAGGGACGCTAATGCTGCAATGGAATTTGGATGTTTCTCACAGTTAGAAGGTGTTATATAAAACCTTGGGGTCCTTTGAAATTACTCGCTACTTGGAGCCTTAGCGATAGGAGATTAACAACATAGATAAGCAGTACTCACAAAACAGATACTGATGCCACATCGTTTTTATCTTTCAGTGGACTAGGATTTTTCTTAAGTATGTCTGGTTGCTAATTTGCATATGACATTTGGGATTTGAAAACCTTACCTGTATGATCTTCTATACACTGGGTCTCTATGGGCCGTTCGTGAAGTTTTGAATTTATGCCCTGACGAAGTTACGTACTGTAACGAAACGCGTTGGCTGTTTTATCTGGTATAATTACCGAAATAAAGAAGAGAACTTTTGGAATAATAACATTGCCTCCTTCATCCTTTTGAGTGCGCCTCCTACCTTTTGTTTATTGTCTCATGATCGTTCACTACCCCGTCTCCAGTAGCTTGCAGCCTGTCTTCTCCATAGGGGCATTCTCTGTCCCACTCTATGCCACTATCAGCAAGTCAGCCTGTATGCGTGTCTCCCACAACCGCGCACTCCCACCGGTGCTCCCTGTGCTCTCCATGTGCTGGACGTTGATAACTGCACCATTCATGAATACGCCAGAACTCCGCGCGGCCGCCGGGAACTCGGATATCTGAATTGCTATTTGCCTGGGAATGTCAATGTCTGTATTGCAATGTCCCTAGGTAAGTCAGTGTATGTGTCAGTGTATGCCTGGGTGTGTTATTGGATGCATTAGTAATTGGATGGGTGTGTCGGTGTCTGTATCATTGTATGCTCAGGTATGACAGTGTCTGCATTGAAAAGTCCCTGGGTCTGTCAGCGAGTGCATCAGTGTGTGCCTGGGTCTGTTATTGGATGCATTACTGTTTGGCTGGATGTGTCAGTTACTGTATCAGTGTGTAGTTTGGTGTGTCAGTGACAATATTGTTGTGTGTCTAGGTATGTCAGTATTTCTATCAGTGTGAGCCTGTGTCTGATAGTACCTCTGTCTGTGTGTATCTGGGTGTGTGAGTTGCTGTACTGATGTGTGCCTAGGTGTGTTAGTAACTGAGGCAATCTGTCTTTGGGTGTGCATCCTCAAAACCAAAAGTTATGGAACAGCACTGCAAGAAGTAATTTATAAAGTTCACTAACCCAATATATGATGCCATTGATCTGCGTAAAAAGAAAGAAACAGAAATATGTATTAGTATTACAATTAATAGAATTACAAAGGTAACTTAAAATTTCAACAATGCATAAATCCATAATTCTAAGTAATAACTAGACATATTTCATACTGTGAAAGTATATATTAATATAAATAATCAGTTTGTTTTCCCTTTTTTACTGTTCTCAGCTTCTTTACACGTACACCGCAAGTGACATACTTTTTAAGGAGACATGGTAAAATAGTGAGTATCTGCATACCATCTTATCGCAATTAAGAAACACTGTGGATTGCACTCACTACATATAAATATTACATAACTTATTTAACCATTATTAACTATTTAAAAAATGTTCTCCTCACAATCTTCTCAAACACATGGATGTATATCTCTACAACAGCACAAAAGAAAGTGATGTTTGGAAGTACTTTACTATAAATTCTGGGGAAAAGAAGGTAGCAGCTACATATGTGCGGTGTAATATTTGTTGCATACAGTTACCCAGCAGCACTGCCAAGAAGTATTCACATGACACAAGTTCCAATTAGAAGTACTCAAAGGCAATTCATGAAAGAGTGTTCATCTGAATCATGCACAAGAAACTAGATACAAGAGAATATTCTACCACTATAGGACCCTTAGAAGAACGTTCATCAGCTGTGGTCACTAGAATACCAGCAGCCTGTGAATATTTGAGTGAGATGATTACTCACTGTGCGAAATTCCACATGATTGTTGCTGTAATTAATATCTTATAAGGCTCTATTTTTTCTACTACTGCATCTGTGTGAATGACTGTATAGGTATGTGAGTGCATGCATGGGTACTTGTATGGATGTTGTGGTGATCCTTCCATTAACTTAATATTACATATATTCCTAACTTTACAAGTATATTTTTTAAAATATTAAAATACATTTTAAACCAAACAATTAACAAACATAACATAACTTATTTAACTAGTTACAAATACAGAAACACACTAAACCTTGAACCTTTCAGTGAGGAGATGGGCTATGGCAACATCTACCCAGCCGGACATTGGGCAGACCTTACTTCTTCTCACCGTCATACTCTCCATTCTACCCCTTTACTCCATCCACTTTCTCCTTTATGCTCCATTTAGCCCTGCTCTTTGCTTTCTAATTGTTCTCTCATTGAGACCTAGCCGCTTGACTTATGCCCAGTGGAGCTACCTGGTAGCTATAGAGGAGATGGCTGTGTACTTCCCCCTCTGCAGTCACCTACCCAGCCGGACTTTGGACAGACTCTCCTTTGTCTCTCCATCCATCCTATCTCCATCCTTTCTCCCTCCTACATCTTTCCCCCACCCCCTTACCCTACTAAGCTTCATTTATTTCATCTTCCAACGCTCTTGAAATGTTTTCCTGTAACTGTTGTAACTTGTAACTGATGTAATTTTGTAATTTTGTGGAACCTTATGTAAAGTACTCCGATACCTCCGGGTCTAGCCAGCACTATATAAAACTCAAATAAATATAAACCTTTACAACAAACAGAAGCACCATAGGAAAAGAAGACCGTATTCCTAGAAATGTACAAGAAGAAATAGATGAAGAGGTACAAGAGAGGTGTGGACATGCTCCTGTGTATAGATGAGAGTGTAGTTGTATTTGTATGATTTTCCAGGCTTACACTGATAAAGTAGGAGCCCACCATGTAGTTGCAGTACCGCTGTCTATTTACTTTACCTCTCCAAATATTGGGACAATGAGTACTGCTACTGTTGTCATATTGAGCTTAAGTGAAATTTGGGAATGCTAGCTTGGTTTCTAAGCTAGAGTTGTGCAGAAAATTGTTGGGATTGCTTACATTACTTTCTTAGAGAAGCAAACTCTAAGAAAGTGAAATTCTAAAAGGGCTTACAGGTACAGTTGTGTATTTTCCTTTCAATATGAAACACTATATTAAAACTGTGGGTGTAGAGACAGATTTGGAAGAAGCTCGTGTTATTCTAGTGAATGGTGTTCCTACGAAAAACAACAAAATCAGGCAGAAACTAATGGATGTGAATAAAGGTGAAGAAAGCTACATTATATCTTGAATACAATAATGTATACTATAAAGATGTAGATGTTCTCTAACATGAAAGTGTCACAATGTAAAAATGTTACCTACAAATGGACAGTTTGAAAAAGTAGGTTGAAATACATCTGAAGAAATATATGTACATTACAGTATCCATCTACTACACTCAAACGAAAATATGGGGATGCCATTGAACTGTATCAGATAAACAAGCCAAAAGACGTCCAGTAAGTGCCTGAAAAAAATGTTCCTCAAAATGCTTCTTCTTAGTCCTATTTGAAAAAAAGAAAAAATATAAAACTTTTAGAAACACCTTCTTAAAAACAACAGTACTTTTAGCAAACATTCAAAAACTACCCCACAAAATCTTCCCAGTAGTTTTCACACCATTTCTGACTAACACTGAATTTCAACCTGTACTAAAATCAAAAAAGGGCAGCCAGAAACGTTAAACTCCTACCTTGTGGAGGGAACTAGAAGCCTCGGAGACCTGCCCAGCTTGACACTTCTTGGACAGTGCACTGGACCAGCTGGGGCTACGACAACTCTGGGCATCGTCAGGGTCCATGGCAAGCTTCAAAAAATTCATAAACAACACTTTCAAAAATTTATCTATTATAGAAGACAAAGCAGTCTTGACAGAAAGCGCACACGGCTGACTCACTCTACAGTCCTAGAGCAAAGCGACTTCTCAAGCATATCTCCAATCTAACTTCTCCAAAACCACCAAAGAGAAGTTTCTGAAATTCCGGTTAGGCTTATTGCCATCCGCATATCACCTGCCGCCATGGTTACGCCCTCTGAAGCCGGCAATCTGCTGTCTCTATGGGGAAGGAGAGGAGGACATAGTCCCCATTATAACCATATGCCGGGAACTGATGCAGGAGCTCCGGTCACTACTTAGACCAATCTTTAACAAGAAACAAATACGATTGTGCAGACAAGCGGTGCTCGCAAGTTTCTCTGGTGAAGATATTCAACTAAGCTGCTGCCTTGTAAAATGTTTAACTGCTGCGGATCTCAGACTAAAACGGATGCTGCCAGATCATCAGAGAAGTAGCACTGGAACCGGGATGGAGCCAGCCCGCTAATCCATCATGTAATAGCCTTTACAGAGCTTTGAACATCAAGCACTAAACATTTCTGCACATCCAAGCCTCAAGGAAAAGCATCAACAGGCTAACCTCGTCCATTATTGTATTGAGCAACAAAAGTTGATGCAGCACTATGCACTTTAAATTGGTACCCAATCTCCCACACTCATTCTGAAGCCAAGACCCTGACCAGGGGGGTAATTCTGCCTCACAAACTGCTGCTAAATTTCCGCAAACAAAAAAATTAAGAAACTGGACTATGGGTTACCATGGCCAGAGGAGTCGATCTCTTCTGCAATTTTAAGTGTGTTCTCAATAGTGGCGATCAGCCTTTTAAATTGATGTTTTACTGTTTTATAAAAGATGGCCAACTTCTGTAAAGGTTTTAATTAACGGTACAATACACATATTACTTACTATTTTATTGGACTGTTCCAAAATTAGACTTTAAAAAGAGTTCAAGGGTTTGCACCAAAATAATCCACAGTTGTGTCACTTTTAGACCAAAGTACCTGTAGATGCGACAAAAGTTTCAAGCGGCAGCTGCAGCATAAGAAAACAAGCGATGCGTCACTCCTGAGACCCTGGGGAGGCAATGGGACAACCCTGCTGCATGCAGTGGGCGGGTTGCGTCAAATCCGGTCTGTATGGGGGGCGATGTGATACCTTGTATGGATTCGGGTTTGCAGGTTCTCCGGTCAAAGCGTCTCGCACAGGTACGATGCGATGATCTCCGAGGTGGCGATGATCTGCGGTGCAGGAATGATCCGCGGTGAAGCGTTGATCCTCTTCTGTCGTGGCCCCTCGATGCATTGGTGCTGGCGATGATGTTCGCAGCGACGGGGTGCGGTCCGCAAGCAATCGGTGCACCGGGTCTCGCAGCGATGACAGGCTCTGCGACGATGTTCGCAGCGACAGGAATCTTCCTGCACTGGGGTGATGCGCTTCGCAAGTGAGCAGCGTGTCGGGTCTTGCAGCGGCAACAGGCGCTGGGACGATCTTTGTGGTGACGGGAATTTTCTCGCACTGTCGACACTGCACTCCCGCAAGGGAGCGATGCGTGCAAAATTATAGATCTTCTCTTCTTCTTTTCCAGCTCCCCAAAAAGCAGGAAACAACCTCCAGATGGCCCACAAATGGATCAAGCACTCTAGGCAGGTGAGAACTCACACAGCAGAGTCAAGGAGGAAGCTGGGGGTGAAGTCCTTTTGTTCCTGGGACTTCTTAACAGGAGGCCAGCTCTCTTCAGGCCTTTGGAGATCTCTTCAAGCAGGGGAAACAGCAACAACGAAAATATGCTTCCCCTCTCCTTGGCAGGATAGCAACTGCAGATCAGCCCACAAACACACAGCAGGTCAGTCATTCCTCTTCAGTCTTCCAGCTTTTCTCCTTGGCAGAGGTTCCTTCTTGATTCCAGGATGATCTAAAGTTCAGGGATTTGGGGTCCCATTGTTATACCCAAAAAAATCTTTGATCCCTTTGTTCAGGAGGGATCTGAGCCCGGTCCAAACCAGTTCTGGGTGCTTCCTGCCAGTGGACACCTTCTTCCCTTGAGAGAGAGAGGCAGTGTCGTCAGACGCCCAGCAAGAGGTGGAACCAACAGTGTGGAAGGCAGGCACAGCCCTATTCAGGCCCAAGTGCTATCCCGTCCCACCACTCAAGATGCAGATGGAGCTTTTCAGCCTCGTGCTGACTCACCAGCCTCCTGGGGCCACCCCAGCCCCTGTCACTCATAAACCAGACAGCCAATTCACAAACAGGTACAGGCACACAGAAAGGTCAGACAAAAAAAACAAACAGCCACTTTCTAAAAGTTCAAACACAGCATTTAAAAACCGTCCTTCTTAAAAGATAGGTTATTAAATTCTGAGTTCAGGGATACCAGACTTCAATTTTCTATCTTGCTCCTATGGGAAAAGATGCAGGTAAACATTATATACAGCATTCCCCATTCTAGCCTATGGGTAAGATAGCATTTCAATAGTGAAACACGCAATTGGCAGTATTTCACTAACAGAGCATGTCACCCACACTAGTACATGCTCTACCTTTCACATACACTGCTCCGTGCCCAGGGGGTACCTTGGGCCTTCCAGAAGGGTGTCCAATGTGCACAGAAAGGGAAGGGTTAGGCCTGGCCATTGGGGACACTGGCCAGGTCAGAATGGCAGTTAGCAACTGCACACAGGCCTTGCGGTGGCAGGCCTGAGACACCATTTTAGGGCTACTCATGTGGGTGGCACAATCAGTGCTGCAGACCCACTAGTAGCATTTGAATCACCAGCCCTGGCACACTCAGTGCACTTTACTAGGGACCTACTGATGAAACAAATCTGCCATTCATGGATAACCAATCATTTAAAAAAAAAAAAATTATTGAAGTGCTTTGGGTCATAATATCAAATGAATACAAGACAATTTGATAATCATAAAGTGCATATAAACACAGAATATCTTTTAAAAGACAGAGGGCACCATTTACATTAATACAATAGTCCATAATTACTCAAAATATTACTCAAAATAAGATCTCCAAACTTTGTCGAACTTCCTCGTTCTTCCAATTCGATATGCATATAATAATTCGCTCTTTCTTACATTCTTCATTTTTTGAAACCAGGCATAGAACAAAGGAACCTGTGTTGATTTCCAATTCTGTAAAATCAATGACCTAGCCACTGACTTTGCAATAAACAACAATTTGACCGTCTGATCTGCCAACTCAAGATCGAGATCGTAGCCGTACAACATTAATTTAACATTATAAGTGACCTGGATCTCACAATAGGTTTGCAAAAATAGAAAAATTTAATTCCAAAAAGGCACAATTTTAGGACAGTGAACAATAATGTGAGACCAGTTAGCTAAAGGGAATTGCTGGCATCTGAAACAATTGGCCGAAGCATTAACGAACATTTTTGCAATGACAACCGGGGTATAATATTGAAGCCATTTACTGAAGAGTATCATTCTTCTCAAGTTTGAGCCACGCAATACCTCAAAATTAAGTCTATTTATTTTCTTCCAAGTGGGAACCGAAAGGACATGGTTCTCTTGATCCTGCCATTTTTTAATGGCTTTCGAGCTCAAGTCCCGCTGAATTTGAAGAGCTAAGTAACGTTTCCATTCCCCTAGCTTCCTGGTCCGTACTGACAGAAACAAATCGTCCCATAATGGGATGGAAGAACAGGTAAGTCTGGGGTCAATTTGTCTCAGCAGCTTATAAATAAAGATATAGGAGCCCATTAAAAAAAAGTTTCCCTGAATTAAATATTGCATCTCCTCAGGAATTAGCCAACTTCCCTCCCTTAAGAAGTCTGATAAGGTATTAAACCCAGCACGGTTCCAGTGCATTAAGATGTCTACTGCGATTTTAATACCCGTAAACCTAAAGACATTCATTAATGGAGATTTAGAATTAAACTGCGGAAGAGAGTATCTTTTAAGTATGGTTTCGCGGCGTTTAAAGAACCAGTTCATGACCTTATATCGGACAAGTTTCGGGGATTTAGGAACTTGTAAAGGAGAAGGAATTTGGGCCTCACAACCAATTAGGTCGACAAAGAAGTTAATAAATAAATTTGGACTATGTATTCGAGTTTTGAATCGATCTAAATATTGAGCAAAATATGCGCTATAGTAATCTTTGATATTGGTTAATGAAAGACCTCCCAGTATAGGGTCTCTATTGCAAGCAGAGGAGTTTTTTTAGCTAACCCATATAAATCCAGAAAACAAACATTCAACTTTTGAAAAAAAAGTACCAGGTAAAAAACATGGGACAGTTGGGAAAAGAAAATTAAAGAGTGGGAGCACGGACATTTTGATCAGGGCCACACGGCCTAAAATAGAGAGTGGCAACTGATTCCATTTGGCAAACATTGAATGTATCTTCCGAAGAAGAGGTTTAAAATTAAGTTTATATAAATCCGCGGCTAAAGCAGAGAAAAAAAAAACCTAAATATTTCTTAGATCTCGAGTTAATACAACCAGCCAAATCTGAGTGTAACTCTAAGTCCGTTCCTCCGCATACTAAAATTTCTGTCTTTTTTTTATTGATCCAATAGCCTCCTAAGGCTTCGAATTCTTCAAAAAGTTTTAAGACAAAAGTCTGAACATGAATATCTGGTTTAATTATTAACATAATATCATCGGCGTAAAGTTTAATTTTATCCATAGAAGTAATCGGGGGAGCAATATTCTCAGAGTTACGAATTGCTGCGGCTAGCGGCTCAATAAAAAAAGCAAAAAGAATAGGGGACAAGGGACAACCCTGCCTAGTGCCGCGCTGGACCATCACTGTACCGACCATTACTGAATTAATAAATATATTGGCTTTAGCGCCAGTGTATACATTTTGAATTAAACTAATTATTTGTGGCGGGATTCCAAAGTGTGCTAAAATAACAAATAATGTTGACCAAACTACCAAATCAAAAGCTTTTTCTGCGTCCAAAAAGAAAATTAGAGCAGGAATTTTTTTAATCTGAAAATAATCTAAAGCTTCAATCAAAAAGTGAGTGTTGGTGGCTAATTGATGACCCGCAATAAAGCCATTTTGATCGGAGTGAATAAGACCCGCTGCAATAGTGTTGATAGTAATTTAGTAGTGATCTTATAATCGGTGTTAAGTAATATAATAGGCCTATAAGAGTTAGGATTTTTTGGGTCTTTCCCCTTCTTCAAAAAACTAACAACCGTGCCTGCACCAAAAGAATCTGGAACTTGCTCACCACCCAACATAGAATTTAATAATGAAAGTAATAAATCCGAAAAAGAGGTAAAAAAAGTTAGAGAATTCAGCGGGAAGGCCATCAGGACTACAGGCCTTACCACTTGGTAAGTTCCACAACACCAATTCTAGTTCGGCCATAGAAAATTGATTAATCATAACATCCTGTTCCGTTTGTGAAAGAAAAGGCAATTCATGTCTACCTAAAAATTAGTTAGTTTTAAGTACTCTATATTTTGATGTTTACTGTATATCTGTTGGTAATGGGAGAGCATTATAGTACCAATTGTAGCAGATTCTGATGTTTCTACGTGTGTAATCTGGCAGATTACCGAGCAGATCTGGTTAGCGGCGGCTTGTTCTTTCGCCTGCCAGGCTAAAAATTTACTAGTGAAATTGCTCTCCTCATAGATTTTCTGAGATTGTCTTCGGAACTGTTCTTCACTTTGTGTGTAAAAGTTTGCACTAAGTTCACGTTTTAATTCGTTCAATTTACCTTGGACGGTGCTAGAAGGATCAGAGTGTCGTAAAAAAGTTAAGTTATTTATTTTTTGATATAATAAGTTTCTAGCTTGTTTAATAGCAAGCCACTCTGCTGCATCCTTGCTTATTATAATGCCACGAATAAAAGCTTTGATTGCGTCCCAAATAATGTGAAGAGGGGCAGTATCAGAATTGCGTATTATAAACTCTGAGATCTCCAGTTTTAAAAAGGAGATGAATTTCTCATCCTGTAAGTATAATTTATTAAATGACCATCTTTTCGGAGCTCTGATTTCTTCGCCAGCCGCAAATTCAATTGCTAGCATAGCATGGTCTGAAAACCTGTTATATAAAACGCTTTGATAGGAAAATTTTAATTGGCTAGAGGCCAAAAAAAAATCAATTGGAGAAGAAGATTTATGTCTCCCCGACCAACAAGTAAAGGCTTTTTTTTGTGGATTTTGTAAGCGCCATGGGTTGCAGAGATCTAATACGGCTATGTTGTGCTTAAGAGATCTTCGTGAATTGGGTTTTAGTTGTCGTTTAGGGGGAGAGGTCGAATCCAATTTTATATCCAGAAGAATGTTAAAATCTCCCCCAATAACTATATCTTCTTTGACCATAAGTAATGACTGAAACAAACCCTCGTAGATTTGGGGGCAATCATCAACCGGGGCGTAATCACAAACAAAAGTAATCGGCTTGTATCTATTTTCTAGTAAAATGTAACCCAGCACCAACGTCCACCACCCCCTTCTTCAAACTGAAGGATGTCTGGATCTAGATTCCTATTTATAAAAAGAGCAACTCCACGTTGAGATTCTACAGAGCATGAAAACCCCCGATATGAGGCTCATAGTTTAAACATGGAAAAACCATCAATTTTTGCAGCAGCAATATGGGTTTCTTGCAACATCACGACTGCGGGATTCTCCGTTTTAATCCAAAGTTCTATGGCTCACATTTTTTTCCTATTATTTAGCCCATTAATGTTAAAAGAAATTATTTTACGCCCCCTACTAGACATTTTGAACAAATAATTTATGCAAGAAAAAGTTCCTGGACATCATCATGTATCCTTTCTGTCCAATTAATTTTCCATCTCTACCCAGAGACACTTCGATTTTGCCCCTTTTTCCCCACAGCAACCCCAGAAACCCCCACCCCAACATCCTGTACCCAGCCCTGTGGCCCTGATCTACACTACTTCATCCCCACCACGCTAGCCACCAGGTGCTAAACCCTAACATAGAGGATCATTGTTGTTGCATCCCTTATCCCCATGGATTCCTTATTCCTGTCCTGTCCCCCCTCCATTCAGCAAGAACATTTAAATAAAGACAGGAAGAAAAAAGAATTATACAGGTGGCCCGCCCCAGATAATGAAAGGAGGAACATAGAAATCAAGTCAATAAGTCATATTTAGCCCTGTTGAATCTGACAGAGCAGAGCCCGTGCTTCATCCACGTCCGTGAACATATAAAATTTACCCTTGACCAAAACTTTTAACTTTGATTGCTGCGCAATCGTTGCTTTTGCGCCCTTATCTTTAAATAACCAATCATAATAGTAACTTATATAGAGAGCATATGCACTTTCGCACTGATCAGCAGTAGTAAAGTTCCCAGAGTCCTATTGCCAACAACCACAGGTCAGGAAAAACAGGGGAGGAAGACGCTAAAAGTTTTGGGATAACCCTGTAAAAAGGGCCATTTCCAACACAATTCAAAACACATTCATTCAAAATGGCTTAATACAATTACTATACTTTTAGTATGCCAATTTCTCATTCTCTCCAAGGCAGCTCAGTATGCAGGCTTTCATTGGGACCCTCGCTGCCGTTTTGTTGAAGTGTGTGTCGTTCCTAAAAGCTTGCTTTTCTATGGTTTATTGCCTTTATCTGTCCCACCTTCTTGTACCATGCTACTCCCCTAGAGTATTAACTAATTAGGGGTATCCTTTCTCTGAAGTCTTTTTTCTTTTGTGTTTGCACTCTGTTTTTTTTTGTTTTTTTCATGAAGCTAGTATGCAATGTTTTGCAAGGCTTTCTTTGTATAACAGCCCGTGCAGCACTGATTACCCCCTCCCCCTGCTGCTGCAGGATTCCTTGTTTTACATTGTTAATATCATGAGGCTATCAATTCAATTAGAGGTCACCACAGGATAAAACAATGGAACAGTTACTCACTACTGTGCCCCTTTCACAGTGTCCCCGTACCCAGAACGATGGGTACATTGTTAGCAGCGGCTTGGTGCACTGCTGTTTCTGTCTGCTAAAGCCAAGGTTGTCTCCCTGAAGTGGGTGGGACTGCTGTGCAGCCATATTTCCCTACACCGGACTGAAGAGCAAGCGTCGAGGCAAGCAGGTAGGAGGCTACAGAAAAGCATGGGGAAATGCTGTGGCTGTCGTCAATACATGCTTGTTTGTTTTCATATTCTGTCCCATCTCCGTTTTGTTTTGCAGTGTGTCAGATTCCATTGCTGGCAGCGTAGCTGAGTGTGTACCTATTGATATTCTGTGGGGAAGAGTCGAAGTCCATGAGGCTTCACTACAAACGTGCTTTATGGCAAAACCATTGTTGCATTTCCAATTTTCTTTCTGCTTGAAGTTCGTGGCATATATTTTGTAATGCCGGAATGGCCAAATGTATGTTCATTCAACACTTCATGGATCGAGAACGTTTCAGGTAACGCGAAACAGTGGGAAAGAAGAGTTCGAGATGGCTTTACACAAAGGGGCAGATTTATGTTAACTGGCGCATCCCGAGGGATGCGCCAGTTAACATGCGCCACAGTGCGCCACAGCTGCGCCACCCATGGTGCGCCGCATTTATGATGCGGCGCACCATGGGGCAAAAACGGCACAGATGCGTCACGCATCTGTGCCGTAAAAGTGACGCATTGCTGGAGTTGTGTCGCAAGCGCGACGCAGCTCCAGCAAGGCTCGGGGGTGCCCTATCTGACCAATGCTGCGTCAAGCCTTACGCCTGCTTCAAGCAGGCGCAGGGTTTTGACGCAGCATTGGCCTAAAAGTGACTGAGTGAAATCTTATAGATTTCACTCAGCCACTTTTGCGAGGCGCACCTGCCCCGGAACGCCCACCCTGCACCGGAACGCCCACAAGCGGCGCAGGGCTTTACAACGTGACGCATCTGCCTAGATGCGTCACGTTGTAAATCGGTCGTAAGGATGCGCCACGTTTACGCCACAGTTGCGTGACGCAAACGTGGCGCATACACAACATAAATCTGCCCCAAAATGTTTGTCTTCTGCTACCACTTAAACCATGATCGGTAGAAAAATGCCTGCAGACCTGATAATGTCACAGTCGGTACATTAAATGGTCAGGTAAAGACAGACCCCTGCACGCCAACATGGTTTGTAGTTATAGAGCAGGCAGCGGGAAGAATAAAAAATCTGCAAATTACACTTATTTTTTTATTGTTTTATGTATTGTTTTGTTTATTTGGAGTTTTATAGAGCAAAGTCGGTTTAACAGCCTTGGAGCGCTTTACACGAGCAGTCTTTACTTTGCACAATGTCAAATTCATATTTTTGTGCACAGGAGATTAAATTACCGATTCGGTAAATTTACAGATTCGGTAATATGGGATGTAGGTGGCACTGAAAACAGTGCCACAGGCCCTAAATAATTCGTTATTTACCATCAAATTCTATTTGATGGTAAATAACGAATTCCTGTGTACATGCACATCTGTGCATGTACACCTGTGCCATGTGGCACACATACATGCCGTAAGGGCATGTATGTGTGTCTCATGGAACAGAAGCCTGAATCCGGGGTGCAACAGGGTGTCAAAGAGACACCCTGTCCCCCTTGTAAAATCGGTAATTTTACCGAATCGGTATTTACCGATTCGGTAATTGCCATTGGTTCCTATGGACCTAGGAATCAATGGCAATTACCGAATCGGTAAATACTGATTCGGTAATTACCGAATGTTACAGATTTGGTAAGTATTTCGGTAAAAATACCTACGTAGCATTTACCGATTTGTAAATACCGAATCGGTAAAATTCGGTATTTACGAATCGGTAAATGCCATTTACCAACATATGGCCCTCGGTAATTGACATTGATTCCTATGGGCCTCAAGGCCCATAGGAATCAATGGCAATTACCGAATTGGTAAATACCGATTCGGTAATTACCGAATCTTACCGATTCAGTAATTGATTCGGTAAATATACCTACATCCCGATTGCCAGTTCTTAAATACCGAATCGGTATGATTCGGTATTTAAGAATCGGTAATCAGGGATTACCTACATCTGGCCCTAAGTGATGTGCCCAAAATCATAGGATGTTGAACCTAAGCGAGGACTCGAACCAGGTTCCCCAGTTCCAAAATCAGCAGCTCTGTTTTTTTGCCTCATTCTCTTCATGTTTACAATGGCATCTTAAATATACATGTCATGGATTGTATTCAGAATAGCTAAAAATGACTTCATACCTCTCAATTAAAGTCTTAGCCGTCAATGATCACTCTTCGAGCCCTGGTGCACCACAATAACTGACTCTGAAGTGGCCTGAGAGAAGGCACATAGAACTACCAGTGGGGTAGTTATATGAGCCTTCTCTCAGGCCTGCCGTTTTGGTTGTTTCTCCAATACATAGTCCTCCGGTCCCCAGCATTCAACTGAGCCTCATTTGAAAGGCTACTTTAATGTTGCTGCATGTCTTTTTATTTAACCCTCACTGTCTAAAAACATGTTCACTTAAGTGAAAAGGTAAGGAGGGGCAGCATTTGAAATCACCTCCCACAGAGGTTTGTCAGGCTTATTCTGAGCTCGATACTTCTGTGTCAATGCTACTTTGCATATGATAATGTTAATATTTATCTTCAGTGCATTTGTGCTACCCCCCCCAAAAATGTCTACCAGCCTCTTTTCGCACCTAGTCCTTTGGTTATCAATCTCTGATGAATCGTACTGTAAGAAAAATACTCAGATGTGTAGCTGTTGTTGATGTATTTTAATATTTTTCTTGTCAATCTCAGTTCTATTCGCGTAGTTTAAGGCACATCTTACCTATTTCTTCAGTCTAAATCTTAAACAATTCTGAAAGTTATCAGAACAAGTTTACAACTTTTCTGGTTTAAAATAGCACTGCTTGTTGGAGCCTGTCTTTTTCAATATTTGTTTATACACAGTGTTTGTTGCCACATCTTGCAGCTTCGTTATAGTATATATGTTGAAATCCCGCATTCTTTTTCTCCGCGGGGAATCACAGTGTGGTCGTGGTAACAACGACTTGCGGAGGAGGGCTCTGTAACTTGGAATAGTATAATTTACTATTCCAACTCCAGTCTGTGCGGACACTAGGGAAAGTGTTGGATTGTAAATCCAACCCCCCCCCCGCAAGTCGTTGTTCCGACTTGCGGAGTAATGGTATGCGGAATCACAACGCGGTCGAAATAACAACCGTGTTGTGATTCCCCGCGGAGAAAAAGAATCGTTGTAAACGCTGTTTACCTCGTTATATTGTCAATAACAAATGTTCCTGATACCCAGCTCATTACTATTCATTTTATCACGCTACCCCCAGGTGCACCTCCCTCTCATCCCTCCCTCTCTCTAGTGCTCTCATTCACATCTCTCTCTCGCTCTTTCACGCAATCCTCCCGATGATCTCATGGGGTTCATTACAGATCTTCGGGCACTGTTTCTTTCCTTTTTTTTTTTTTTAAATTCTTTTTATTGACAGCTTTTTTACACATTATTTTACCCCCCTACACCGGGGGTGAGGAACATATTACTATATACATTCAATCATATTTTCCCAAAAAAAAACTTTTGCTACAATACACATAGAGGAACATATACATCAGAAAAAAAAGTTTTTTCTTTTTAACTAGATTTAGCAATTAATCAATCCGATCATGTGGGGCAAATAATAAAAGCCACAAAAGCGAGGATAAACACTAGAAATGAGGAAAAAATTAACAAAAAACATACGACACATTATTTCTTACTGAACACTTGTGAGCCCTCCCTCCTACCACAATAAGCGTTACAAACCTATACATTATATACATTATATACATTATGCTTCTTCTCTCCATTTTGCTATCGGCTCCCATATTTTCCATCCTAATTTCCTCCCCTTCTTTCCTTTTCTAGAGTATATTGCTTTTTCCAGACTGTAAATGTTTAAGATCTTGGCTAACCATTGTTGAAATACTGGTGGTGACTGATCAAGCCATGCTGAGGCAATACATAATCTAAAGACAGCCATTACAACGAAAATAAAATAACAACCCTCTCCCTGTGCGTTACCTGAATTCACTCCCAATACCACAATCGTAGGAGTTAAGTTGACGGCTATTTTCAATGCTCTTTGTAAAAAATTTTGTATTTCATTAAATATTGTTGATAAACATGGACATGTTGCAAATATATGAATTATATGGGCCTGCAAACTTCCGCATCTAGGACAATTAATCCCAGTAACCGCCCCCCATTGTGCGAGTTTTGCCGGAGTATAGTACAGCCGATATATAGTTTCATAGTGCTGTGCCTGTAATGTTGCAGAACACAGAATATTTTGTCCCAATTCTAATGACAAATTAAAGCATTCCGATTCTATATCCAACTTAGTCGACCAACTTTCCCCCCACTTAACCATGTCATCCGGTTTTGTTTCAATTAACTCTGCATAAAACCTTTTAATAGTACAATTTACTCCATTATGTACCACCTCAAGTATAGAATTTTTCTCAAATCCTCTCGGGCCCCCCTTTTATTCACCAAAAAACGTCTTACTTGAAGATACTTAAAAAAATGCCTTGTTGCCAAATCATATTTCTCCTGTATTTCTACAAATTGTTTCATCCCCTGTGTACCCATCAGATCCCCCACTTTTATAATACCCTTCCTATGCCATTCTATATACACTGAATTGGAAAAAATATCCTCAGGGAATGCTGAATTATCTTTTATTCTCGTGTATCTATTAATTTTCCCCAAACCATATTTCTTAATAAAAGCTTTCCAGATATTGTGGGCTCCCAAAATGGTCTTAAATCGTGTCCTTTTAAAGTAAGCTGTGTCAAAATGTTTCAAGAATATATTTTTTACCTCTTCCCCCATCAATAAACCATATATTGCTAATGATCCTAAATCATCCTCCCCTTCTACTTCTGCTCCACCTATCAATCCAACCATATACTGTAGAGCTGCCGCCCAGTAGTAAAGTTTCAGATCCGGTAGAGCCCACCCACCTCTCTGTCTTGGAAGTACCATAAATCTTGCTGCTCTCCTAGTTTTGCCTTTAGACCAGATAAATCTATTGATCATTCCTTCGATCTTTTTAAACCAAAGATTATCAAACCATAACGGGATTGTCCTAAAAATATATAAAAATTTCGGTAAAATTAACATCTTAATAATATTTACTCTACCAGCTATTGTGAGGTGTAGATTATTGAGCCTGTCTAGGTCTTTCCCCACCTTCCTTATAATAGGATCTATATTCAATTCTAATAACTTTCCCAGCTCTGCAGTGATCGTTATACCCAGGTATGTTCCTGTCTGCACCACTCGCGAATCTTGACACATTGCCTTGCTGTTTTTTATAAACTGTGTTTTCCCAGTGTTTAAAGAGTATCCTGAAACTTTTCCGAAGTTTTTAGCCTCCAGTTCCAGATATCTAATATCCTCTGTGGGTACTGGTGTTACAACAGCCACGTCATCGGCATATGCAAGTATCTTACAGTCCCCCCTAGGTGTAACAACTGGAGGTATATTCCCATTCCCTTCCATTCTGCTTATTAATGGGTCCAGATACATAGCAAAGAGTAAGGGGGAACACGGACATCCCTGTCTAGTACACCTATTAATTGTCACTTGTTCAGTTATTCCCGAGTTTATTCTTATCGCGGCCACCGGATCTCTATACAGTGTCTTTATTGCTGTAAGAAAGCCATTTCCGAATCCCACCCTTTTTAAAACACTCCACAAATACTCCCAGGATATGCGGTCAAATGCTTTCTCGGCATCTAACAATAATACCGCTAATGGTTCCCCTACAACTTCCATTTTATCAAAAAGGGTAATTAATTTCCGTGTATGGTGCGTGGTTCCTCGTCCAGGTATAAATCCATGCTGGCTGATGGTAACTAGTGGAGTTATTACACTAGCAAATCTTATTGCTAGTGCTTTTGAGTAAATCTTTGTATCGGTATTCATTAGCGTTATTGGTCTATACGAACCCGGATCTGTGGGTGCCTTTCCTTTCTTTAAAATGACAACTATTTCTGCACCGGACCAAGAGTTTGGTATTGATATACCCCTCTGTGCCTGTTGCATAGTGCGTACCATATCCTTCCCTAACTCTTCCCAGAACACTTTATAGAATTCTAGCGGGATCTTATCTGGCCCAGCTGCTTTGCCAGATGGAAGATTCTTAAGAGCACTTCCTATCTCCTGTTGATCTAGTAGATTGTCTAATATTTTTCTCTCTGAATCATCCAACTCCACCCTTGCGTAATCATTCAAGTAAGCTGCTATCTCTCCAGGATCTTTTGCATCGCTTTCTTGATATAAGTTCGTATAGAATTTTCTAAAGACTTCTCTAATTTGATGCGCACTCGTTACCACCTTTCCCGAGCTGTCTTTCATTGCCTTGATCTCCCCAAGCGATGCCTTTTGCCTTGCTCTAACTGCTAACATTCTGCCTACTCGGTCACTCAGCTCATAGCATTTTTCCCTATTAGTCACATATTGTTTTGCTGCCTTGGCTGTTATATATTCTTCTGCCTCCATTCTCAATTTCGCTAACTTAATTATAGCAGGGTTTGGCACTGTTTCTTTCCCCTGCCTTTTCAATATTTACCTCCCTCAAACTCATGCTCCACTACTTTTCTTAGGGTGTCTTCTGCATACACAGGTGCTCCCTCTTTATGTATCTATGGCGTAATCTCTCCTTCTTTCTCCATTTCTCACATACTCTTTCTTCTATTCTGTCTGGAACTCACTCACCACTTCATGCACAAACTACTGATCCCTAGGCTAATAACTCTATTTTAGAAATGGGATTTCTGGTTGGCTAAGTCATGCGCCAAAGCCAGGCAGAAACCACCACTCTAGTCAGGGCAAGGGAGTTACACACTGAGGATAACCCCTGCTCACCCCTTTTGCGGCTTGGCACGAGCAGTCAGACTTATCTCAGAGGCAATGTGTAAAGCGTTTGCGCAACACACACACACACAGCAGCAACACACTAGGCACACTGCAAAAGAAACTCCACACAAGGTTATATAAGAAATAGCCTTTGTATTGTCATAAACACTTTAGAAACATAATCACACATTTACATTGTGCCAACTGGCACTGAGCAATATTCGCAGGGGATTATATATGACAGGGCCAATCAGGCCACTGTCGGAACCTTTAGAAAGTACTAGTAGTAGATATAAGACACAACCAGTGATTACTGGTGAAATACTGTACTTAGCATTAGCACCTGCAACATAAACACATTATGTCTGTATCACATTAGGCCTGAACATTACGCCTAAATCACATTACGCCTAAATCACATTACGCCTAAATATCCTAAGCATAAACAGAGTATGCAATCACTGTAGACATAAACACACTATGCAATCACTGTAGGCATTAACACATTATGCATCCATCACATTAGGTAAAAACCCAATAGGCAAGAAACCATAGCATTGCATAGAATAGCCTATTATGCATATAACATAATCAGCAGCACTGTACCCTAATAAACACTACACACTAGGGTACGAAGCATAACATGTGATGCCTAAACCTCACTAACAGTGGTGCACGTCCTAACATCACCTAGGACAGCCTATAAGGCAAAGCCTGACCAGTATAACTTGCTAGGCATTCAATCAGCAACTGTGCACCATAACACACCTGCTATGCGGTTCCTGTCTAAGCATGGGCGAATTTTGCGAATCTGGCGTTCGCGAATTTGCGTATTTGAGAACTCGCAATCCGCGAAATCCGCGAATTCTCGCGAATTTGCGGATTTTTTTGTTTTTATAGTGTTCGCAAGGGTTTCTGACAGTTCGCCAGGATTTTGTACCAGTTCGCAATTGCGAACTTACTTGTCAGCACACAAAGGTCGCGACTATGTTGTTTCTACATCTGGTTCATCATCACAGGTTCACAGCACCCTCTGTTTCAACACTGCCACCCTCTGTTTCACCCATGCCACCCTCTGGTACATCAATGCCTCCCTCTGGTTCATCATCATCACTGTAGATTATGGGGGAAAAAGCAAGCACACCTGCCCTGCTTTAACTGACATGAATTAATTTGGGGTTGATTTATTAATGTGTCACTGTTTTAAAATTCCAGTCTGGCACCTGCTTCCATATCTGTAATTTCCTTTCTGTTGCAGTGCAATTTTTTTTTCCAGGACCTTTGTGGCCTACTTGTAGCTATTCTATGATCCGGCTGTGAGGGTCAGAGCAGGGTCATACAATTGTTGCAACTAGCAACTGAACTCTGGAGGGGCCCCAGTCAGGAAGCACTACAGGGAATGGTTACTAATGATGAATTGGAACTTTTGCACCTGCTGAGTGCTTTCAGTTTAGCAAAACTCGTTTTTCTGCAGAACAGCAAATGTAATGCCGCAAACAAACTTACTTGTGAAAGTTGATTTCTAATCCAAAAGTGATCCAAAGAAAGTCAAAAGGCCTCAAATCCAAAAAAGGGCAGGCAAATGTCAACCTGAGGAGTTATTCTGATAAAAATCATCATTTTCAGAAGGTCTATGCTGCATGCTAGTGGATTTCTTGTGCAGAATTGCAAATTTTGTAATTTCGCGAGTGCGAGATTGTTGCTGCCCGCTGCACCTACATGTTCGCAATTGCGAACTTACGCCGCACGCCGCAAAATTGTATCACCAAGAAAAAAAAATCAGCTGCGTGCGAATTTGCGGATTTTCGGTAAATTTGCGAGCGTTCGCGGATTCTCGAATTTACCGAAAATCCGCAAAATCCGCGAGCGGAATGGATTTTCCGCCCATGCTTATTCCTGTCCACCACATCAGTGTCTCTAAGTGGGGGGCCTGTCCTGGGTTCGCCCCGCAATGCCAACAGAAAACAAGGTGGGGGGTCGCAACTTGCCCCTGTCTCTTTCCTTGGAGACTGACCCGGTGCTGCTGAAGCCTACCAGGCTTTTCCTGGCTCCTGCTTCTGAACGGTGTAGCTGCGCAAATGCCTGGAATGCCCAACGGGCCGGTCATGAGTCTCCTGCCCTGGTTCAAAAATTAATGCTGCCCCCGCCCTCAAGTTGAGTGGAGCTTACCACAAGATAGTTCAGCCTCACTCACCATTCTCTAGGGGCTGAGCGGTTCTCCTCCCAGCCTGTCGCTATAACACCCCATAGCCGGGAGGACATCTACCTTTCATCGGCTCTTTTCTCCCTCATTCGACTGCTACTCCCTCGGCAAGACCGGCACTCCAGTGCAGCCACCATGGTTGGGGGCACTCTTCAGGCCTCTGTCTGCCTCACTTGAGGTCCCATAGGCCCCCGTGTCCTCCTGAGGAGCCCTCCAACTCTGTCCACACACTGGGCTCTCTCCTCAGGTTCCTTGGGACGGCCAGGCACGGAGCGACGTCTCAGTTGCGCTGCTACTGGCTTCCTGATACTGGCCCTGCCCACAGTCAGGCGTAGCAGCGGCCTGACTTCCAGTTTGCTGCTCGTCTCAGCGGCGGCTTATCGAGTCTCTGGTCCTGCTGGCAGAAGCGTGGGGTAGGCTTCCACCTTCAGACTGGCAAAATGCGGGGTGGGCTCCTGCTCCCCCTCAGAGCACAAGGGAATCCTCCACACATCAGGAATTCCTTGAAAATGCTCACGCAGCACAGCGCTGCTGGCCTCACGATCCCTGGGGCATCCCTCCTGCCAAGTGTGCTTCCCAGGATGCTTAGGCCTCCATAACCATGGGCAGAGCTGGGCACAGGCAGGCCAGCACGTAGGGACCCCCAGGAAGCAGCAAATAGGTCCCACAGAAGTTTCTCCTGTTGCACAGCACAGGTACCAGCAAGCACCAAAAAGCACAACCTTTTTCATGGGGTCACAGCCCCTATATTTACTTTTCATTTCTCCTTTGTCTGCAAGCACAGGGCTTGGGGGAACCAGTTAGAACTGGTTCTGGAGCACTCTGTTTACCAGGCTCCTTTTTTCCTATTGTGAGGTGGGGACAGGTCATCAGACATACCACAGGGGGCGGAGCCAGCATTCACAAGGGCAGGCACCATCCTATTCAGGGGCCAGGGACTTCCCCTCCCATTACTCAAAGTGTAGATATCCCATTCAGCCTTAGCGCTGACTCACCCTGCCCGTCCTGGAGCCACACACACCTCACCAGCCCGTGTCATTCAAAAACCAGACAAGCAATTCACATCAGGCAGGCAGACACATAGCACACAGAAATGCCAACTTCTAAAAGTGGCATTTCTAAAATAGTTATAATCATTGTGCGCACACCACTGCGTAGCATTTATTATTACTATTCCAACCATACTAAACTTGACCACGCTGCACCTCTCATATCAGGAATTACCACTAAAACACTTATCAGGGAATCCCCAATGCATTCCTATGGGATGACAGTAGTGAAAAACCAAAATGGCTGTTTGTCACTACCAGGACATGTCACACACGTAAAGTACATGTCCTATCTTTTACCTACAATGCACCCTGCCCATAGGACTAGCTAGGGTCGACCTTAGGGGTGACTAACATGTAATAAAAGTGGAGTTACAGACATGGCACACTCTTTAGATGCCACGTCACAGTGGCAGTAACACTGTGAGCACAGGCCCTGCAATGGCAGAGACCTGAGATAGGTTTGAAAGGCTACTTTGGTGGGTGGCGAAATCAGTGCTGCAAGCCCACCAGTAGCATTTAATTTACCAGCCCTGGGTATCTGAGATACCACTTTACAAGGGACTGACACGTAAATTAAATAGGTCAAACAGGTGTAGACCAATATTACCATCTTTAACATATAGAGCACATGCACTTTACACTGAACAGCAGTGCTAAAGTGCCCAAAGGCCTAAAATCACTAACACCATGTCATAAAAAAACGCTAGGAGAAAGGCAACAAGTTTAGAGATGACCCTGCAAAAAGGGCCGAGTCCAACACTCTAAAACTACTGAACATATTTACACCAAATCACAAAAAAGCCTCATTTTGGAGCAAGAGCTAGCTTTCTGCCAAATTTGGTGCAATACCCTCCAGTGGTTCGTACTGTAGTCGTGTTTGAAATCTCTATGGTAATTAACATGAGGAAAACGCATTTTGGGACCCCCTTTTTCTTGACCCCGCTTGATGGATCACCCCGAAACCTTTCAGAGATCAGCTGAACTCTGGTGAGTTTTAGTTTTGAAAATGTCATGAAAATTCATCAAACGACACTAAAGTTATTGGCAAAACAAAACACGTTTTTCTTATGGAAACTATGTCCTAACTATAACTACCTACTAGCGACTGTCAGTAGGTTATAAACACGTTGCCAGTAGGTAGTTATAGTAAGTACCTAGTTACCATAGGAAAATCGCAACATTCTATTCCCAATAACTTTGGCGCCGATTGACGAATCTTTGCGAATTTTCCAAAACAAATTCTTTGTTGATATCAGCTATGTTTAAAGTTTGGGGGTGATTCGTCAAGGGGGGGGCGGAGATAAAAGGGTGGGTCCCAAAACGTGTTTTCTCCATGTTAGTTTCCATAGGAAAGTTTAGACAAGGCTACAGGTCGAACGGGTGAGCTGAAGTACCCCAAATTTGGCAGGAAGAAGGGTCTTGGTGTAGAAAGCACGCTTTTGTCTATTTAGTGTAAATCCGTTGAGTAGTTTTTGAGAAAAATCGAAATGTACAGATATTGATATTTGGGAATTCTGCCATCTGATTGGCTGAGGCATTACGAGCAGAAGCTTGCTGCTTATTGGCTGTGATGGTGTTTCAACTAGGAACTGTTGGCTGCCATTTTGTGATTCCGTTAAAGCGAGTATGGGGAAAGAGTGCAAAAAAAATAGGAAAGGAGGATAGGAGCAAAGTAAGCTTTTTGGAGGAGTGCGAAGCGAAGTAGTCACTGTTACCGGTCTGAAAGAGCGGTGTTGCTCAGAGTGACATGGCGCTGATATGATAAGGTGCTACACTCAGGTTTGAAACCGAGAGCCTAAACCGTGAGGTCATTGCTGTAAAGTGATGTGGTCTGGTGTTTGTAGCATATGTGTGCAAGTAGTGTTAGTAGGCGTTTCTACCATACAGGGAGTGGGAAGCGAGCTACTGACCGCTACTCTGTGTAGGTAGTATACCGGAACGGGAAGCAAAGTAGTTACGCCTACCGGTGTGAAGACTTGGGGATGAAACCGAGGTGATTGCTGTAAAAGGATGGGCACTGGGCGCTGTACTATACGTGTGCATGTAGTGTTAGTAGACATTTATACCATACAGGAAGTGGGAAGCAAACTACTGACCGGTACCGTGCGTTTATACTTTACCGGAAGTGAGAAGCAAAGTACTTATGCCTACTGGTGTGAAGACTCAGGGATCAAACCAAGCTGATTGCTGTAAAGTGATGGGCTCTGGGCGCTGTAGGATACTAACCACTGTAGTATAAGTGTATATGTGTGTAAGTAGTGTTAGTGTGCATTTATAGTATATAGGGAGTGGGCAGCGAACTACTTACCCCTACTGGTGTGAAGACTCTGGGATTAAGCTGTGAGCCTAAATTGTGAGCTCATTGCTGTAAAGTGATGTGCTCTGGGCGCTGTAGCATACCTGTGGAAGTAGTGTTAGTTTGCGTTTATACAATATAGGGAGTGGGAAGCAAAATACTTACCCCTACCGGTCTCAAGACTGGTGGATGAAACCATGAGCTGTAAAGTCATGTGCCCTGTGTAGTATTCCAATGTAAGTCATATTAGAATGTTAGTATGTAATTCTTTTAGAATCTAAGTATGTAATGTTAGAATGTAGGGCTGTCATAAGGGGAACCCTGCGGAGTTTGTACAAGGTGCTTGAGAAGACGGTTGCCTTGCTGTCTGCTCCTGTTGGTGGCTGTTTCAGGTGTCTTGTTTTTCTGTAATAAATCTACTTATTGGATCCATTGCTGTCTGCCTCTTCACTACATAAATTTGGCAACGAGTGGTAGAAGGTAAAAAGAAAGCACCACTCATCAATATTTCAAAATTGCTAGAGTTGTGCTAAAGAGTTGTTTTCTTCGTGTAGCTGTTTCTACGCATGCCAGGGTCATCAGCTCATTGAACTATGTCATCCAACTTCTGGTAGGATTTATATTGTTAGATGTTGTGCTTCCTCTGCTTCTTTACTACATTCTGGTTGCTGTACTACACGTGTGTAAGTAGTGTTAGTATGTGTTTATACTAACAAATGCATCATGGTCCTAGGGAGGGTGACTGGTCAGGCGCAGCTCATACAATGTCCAGGGGTGTGCATGCGCAGGACATTTGTGTTTCCTATTAGAAGGCTGATGCATGGCTTCCACCCTGTGCTAGCAAATCCTTGTTTGACTACTTGAAGCAAGAGGACGAAAACCTCGTATCGCTTTAATAGAGGGGATGCGAATGGTAAAAATAGAGAGAAATAAAGAAACAAAAAAAGAGTGGGGTCTCACCCGTTCATTTAAATGAGGCCCCTGGTGGGTAATGTTCTGTGGCCAATCCAATTATTATATTGTGGGGTCTCCGTAGGACTGGGGATCTTAATGTCACATGTAAATTAGGTGCGGAAGGGCACAGAGACATTTTGCAGCCTAGGGGACCGCCACCTTCCCGGGTATTGTTTACTAATTGTTCGGGAGGGTCAAGGCCAACTGAAGTCCGGGGATCGCCACACTTTGAGGCCTTATTTAAATATGCAGGGCAGTCCCTGAAGCCTCGGTGGTCCTAGGCAGTGCCTTATTTGTTCTGTAATCACACAGGCAGTATGTGTAGTGTTATAAAGTGATACACTCACAGAACTCTTGCAGTTGTAGAATTACCCATGCTTCATTTGTTTAATAGTCAGTTAGATTATGTTTGGTAGGTGCACTGTAATATTAGAAAGGTCTGCCCTTAAAATCTCCTGTAAACAGATGATTTTCACAATAAATAATAGACAAGTGCTGTCAGAAAAAGAAGACCTATACACTCAGTTATTTATTTGAAAAAAGGTAACCTTTATTAAAACACAATAAAATAGAAACATAAGTTTATTAGAACAAAAAGTATAATATAAAAACGTGGGTTGGACTCCAGTGGAAGCAGCGTAGGAAACCTGGAAGACAAAAATGAAACATAAGTATGTGTGCTATGCGGAAGAGGTAAAGACAGGTAGCCTGAATGAAAGGACGATAGTGAGAATGGGCGGGAGGGGAAGTGGACGGAAGGGAGAAGGGGAGGGAGAGTCAAAAGAAGAGAGGGAAGAGGAGACAGAGCGTCAGCCTACTGCACCCAGCCCTTAGTGTTTACCCTCCCGTCACCCGTTTGTCTAGGACACTGGGATCCGCGAGAAAGAGTGTGGTTCAGCAAGTCCCTAAAATGAATCACATGAGGCCAGAGATAGGGGGCCATATTCTCAAGGAACGGTGATAAGGGGTTGATAATATGCCCTTGTGAATTCATATAGAAGCCCAGGTTCTGGTGTGAACCTGGACTTCTACGGGAATTCGCAAGGGCATATTATCAAGCCCATTATCCTGCAGCTAAACTGGCGATAATTTTATTGCCGTTCTTTGATATTATATTCCTACATCATTAGCTACGGCAACACCGCTTGCATACACCAGTGCACCCAGGGTGCTGCACCCCAGCCCCTTCCCCCGCACTGTGCTCAATTGTAGGTCTTATACACCGAGGCTTCACTGCTCACCTGCCACCACCGGTGTGTCCCACAACGTGTTGGTGCAAGCTCCGAGTCAGGGGTACGTTTGTACGGTAGGAGACCAGGTCTCCGGTCGGGGACGGTGTCTTGATACCACAATGGAAGGTGTCAGAATGCCCGGGGCATCACTGTGGGGTCAGCTCCAGCTCTGCCCTTCTTGAGCCAATCAATTGAATGTCTGAAAAGGGAAAAATAATTTAATTGTGGAAACGTCTATAGGTAAATTAAGGTTTATTTCAAGCTTGATAGAAAAAAGGAGTTGAGTGCATCCTTCTATTTGAAGTACGATCTACCAACTGTAAATGGCAATGGTGGTTTAAAGAGGAGTTGGAGTGCTCGAGAATTCACAAGGTTAAACAATAATACGTTATACGAAGGTTCATATAGAAACGAACAGAGCTAATGCTAGAAGCATAATGTGCGCAAGTAATGCAGTGGCGGAAGGTTGTGTGCATATACACTTAGTAACGAGCTCACTACAGTGCCCTAAAAGCCAACGCCACGTGTCTGAAGGAGGGTCAGAGATCACATCATTATGCACAGCAACATCGCTTTTTCACACATGCGCACTCAGGGTGATGCACCCGACCCCTCCCGCAGCATCGCGCTCAACAGGTGTCTGTAGGGCAGCGCTGCCCGCTGGCTCAGGCCTACAGTATGGTACAGCAGGTCCTTGAAATGAGACAGAGATGTGACTGAATGAGGTCAGAGTTTGCATCATTATGCACAGCAACATTGTTTGTTCGCACCTGCGCAGCCAGGGTGATGCACCCCACCCGTCCCACTACACCGCCCTCATTTGGAGTTCCGGTGCACCCAGGGCGCTCACAATTCAGCTGGAGTGATGATTGCAGGATGGTGTACACCTCATGGATCCCTTTCGTAGACGACGGGCAGTAGGGCTCACATTTAGAGCCCGTATTGATTGCCAGGATGGTGTACACCTCATGGATCCCTTTTTTTTTATTGCTCATTGTGATATGCGAGGTGGATGCGGCCATATCACCTGAGGCAGTGTGGAAGAAGAAGGACATGTGTTGTCGTGGTTATCCTATTTATACATATGCAAAGTGGGCTGGACTTGCTTACACCAGGCCAGCGTAGGGGTGTGAATAATTATTCCGGGGACCTGGGTGTTGTTCAGTTCCTGTCTGGCCAGGAATTGTACTTATGTGTGTTTCTTTTGTAGTTTTGACCTCGCAAAGTGTGCAATTTACATTAGTGTAGCATGTGTCAGGAGGGCGTCAACTATCGTTAATGAGATGGTGTTTGAATGGTGAACATTACATGCCATTGTCAAGGTTGTGTATATGCGCAGACACGCATGTCAATGGTGTGCGGTATTATTGAAAGTGTTGCTATCGCGAAGCATACACATGTGAATGTGGTCGGATGGAGGAAGGATCAGCAGTAAGTGATAACACTCATTACAGTCAAGGAATACATGCCAAATGTGAATCTGAAAGTCTGAGATATAACACTCTAGTATATTGGTAAAGCCTGTCAACAGAGCGTACAGCAAAATAAATCTTCACATTTCTGTTTACTGTTTGTCACATGTGATCTAGAATGTGCACTCTGCCCGTGGCTCCTGATACTTCTTAGAGCCACGAATACCTAGGCCGAAAGGGAGCACAATAATGTGCACACACACACACCAGGGGAATCGTGTAACACATATTTGTTTCTTGATGGAACGTTTGAGATGCATGGCAATCACATGTGGAAGGCTAATGTACGGACCATGAATATTGATCAAGATAATTGTTGCATGTTGTGTGTAATATAAGATATGTGTACACAGCAAAACACTTTTCAAAAAAACTCTCTAAGCAGAAGAGGTGTCTCTCATCAAACGCTTTAGAAAGAATGAGTAAAATGGGTAGGGTCATCCAACTGTTACAATGGGAAATGTTATGAAGCAATCAAATGCTTTTTTTAAGGTCACATTGCAATTGCGCACCAAGCGCACAAGGAGGCCACACCCGACATGATTTTGACAAAATATATTTATCATAATATAAGTTTATTGCAGTTAGAAATATATAAATATTTGAAATAATTTAGATTATCGCTTGCTCTCATATACTGTTTGAAGTTATTTAGATATACTTTTGAGACAAAAAAAAACCGAGGGAATGGCGGACCTGGCGCAACACTATATGTCTGTGACGTAACACAGGGCCTGGCAGCATGTACCTGTCGCAAGCGCAATGGGCACCAGGTGTGACCCCATACGTACATGACGTAATGCGTGGCTTGGTACTGTGTACCTGTCAGATGCCAAAGTAGCCGCTGGGGTGATATCAGCCATATATGATGTTATGTGGTGCCACAAAGTCGTAGGATATGAAATGCGCATCATTTACGAGTTTAGCAATATGGTGGATAGGATTTGCGTGGTGATGGAGCTTAGTACGCTAACGGAATGGGAGTGCAGTTTTTTCCCCCAAAAAAATATATATATTTTTTGGGGGAAGATATAAAACATTATATCATTTTTAAAGTTAAAAAAAGAAGTATAGAGTTGCAAAATATAAAAAAATATATTTTGAAAAAATATAGGTTTTAGAAACATCAAAATATGAAATTAACATTTAGAAATTCACTGAAAAAACCATAGGTTTTAGGCACGTTTTAGTTAGGAATTAGCATTTAAAAAACCTTAGAAATTCACTAAAAAAAACATAGGTTTCAGGGACGTTTTACTTAGTTGAACATTTTACTCATATAAAACCAGAGAAATTCGCCTGTTATACTTAGTTGAGCTAACTATAACTTGTGCGCCCGCAATGCACTGCTGATGATGTCACTTATTACATCACTCATGACATGGTCAGTAACATCACTGATGACATCTCAAATGGCATCACTGATGACATCACTGATGACATCCTGCACGTGACAATCTGATTCACATACTTATGCTCTAACATAAACTTTGATACATCCATTCTAAAATGCTGACTACTAGTTTGGAAACCATACACAGAAGAAAGCCATATACTACATAGCACTCACTATTTCCTAGGTCTACACACACATCCAGTCAGTCTTGTAGTTATTCATCACTACAGGACTATAATATGCACTCTTACATCTATGCATGCAGTCACACTCTGCCACTCATCCATAGAGTTACTCACATACATAGTCAGTCATGCAAAGAATCAATAAAATACTTTTTTAGTCATGTATACAGTTATACACACCAATTTCGTTATTTTTAAACATACCACATCACTTATTTATACTAACACATGTTTACTGTCTTATACAATCACTGATAGAAGCAGACACTTATTTATACACCCACTCTTAAATTAACTTACTCTCATGTATAGTCATTAATATACTCCAACACTCACATTTACTGTCTTAAAACATATATAGTCACTCACAGATATAGCACTGAGACATTTATTCACTCACCATTACACCCATGGACACACTAACTCACCCATACAGCCCTTTGCAGATGCACTTTTTAATCCATACAACCACTGAATCACCCACTTAGACATTAATGCACAGACTCATACACCCCCCCATGCACCGACCCACACAGACACTCAGGGACCCATAGAGATACTCAGACTACAAATCAATAACCTAGACACTCATGTAGCTATTCAGCAATCCATGCAGTTGCTTACACACTAACGAGAGACTAATACAGACTTTTACTCAGTTTAGTCACTAGCCCATGCATTTAGTAAGACACGTTCAATCACTCACTTAAACAGTCAGTCACCGACATATGAAATAATTCCTTTAGGCACTTGTAAATGCATTCATTATTCAGTACACCTTGGGGCATATATATATAATATATATATATATATATATATATATATATATATATATAACATATTTACCTTTACAAAAACAAACATTCACTGGATGATGTAATGAGTGATGTCATGAGTGATGTCATTTGAGATGTCATCAGTGATGTCACTGACCTTTTCATGAGTGATGTAATATGTGACATCATCAGCATTTCTGGCGCGCAAGTTATAGTCAGCTCAACAACTATACCAGGTAATTTGTTTTCTTGAACCTAAGAGTGGTGCCTTTGGCAGATCCTTTTTATCTGATGTTCCTGCTGCGTACATACCAGGAGATGGCTTGTTTCAGAAATTCTGGTCCTGTATTGTGCAATGCCTTAAAAGTAAGGCAGAGGTATTTGGTTTTAATATGGTTTTTAAACATCAGCCAGTGCAGATTCTTAATGGTTCGGGAGACTGAAAGATGTTTGGGAAGGCCAAGAAGTAATCTAGCAACAGGGTGTTGTACTACCTGCAGTTTCTTAATATACTGTTCCTGAAGATTGATGTATAGACCATTACAGTAATCCATTTTGGATAGGATTAGAGTAGATATAACTGTTTTCCTGGAGTTGATAGGGAGATACTAGAGAATTGTCTTTATGATTCTGAGAGCACTGAAGGAGGGCGATATAATTGCGTTGACTTGCTTGCTGAAATTTAAGTTGTCAGCAAGCATCTCCCCAAGACGCTTGACTTAAGAGGTATGCAAAGGGAGCGGGCCCATTCCTGATGGCCAGAACTGAGTATTGTTTCCAAGGAGGATCCATGTACCAATTTCACTCATGAAGTTGTGTAGCTGAGAGCCAGTATAGTTAACATATTTAGCAGCAGATAACACAATCTGTGTGTCATCTGCATGTGAGTTGAGTGAGAAGCCAAAGTATTGAATGAGAGAAGCGAGTTATGTAGCATATAACTTAAAGAGAGTGGGGCTAAGTGAGGACACCTGCGGTACTCCACATGGAAGATAGCAGGTATAAGTAATTAAACTATCCATGATCACGTGTTTTCACTATCTTTTAGAAAGGATTTGAGTAGCTCCTAGGCTGTACTTTTTATGCCAAAGGTTTCAAGTCGAAGAATCAGTGTAGGATGGTCCATGGTGTTAAAAGCTGTGAACAGGTCAAGAAAGACCTGAGCCACAGTGCCTCCTCCATCCAAAATGGTCTTAAGTTCATTGGTGACTTTAATCAATGCCGTCTCAGTGCTATGTTCTGATCTAATTCCGAATTGAGTAGGGTCCAATAGATTATTATCTTTAATGAATTGAGTCAATTGAAACTTCATATTCATTTCTATTATTTTAGCTGGAAAAGTAAGTCTAGAGATGGGTCGGTAGTTGGAGGGGTCTTCTGGGTGAAGGTTGGGATTTTATAGGAAAGGAACAATGGATACCTTCTTCCAGGGAGTGGGGGAAATACTTTTATTAAACATGGAGTTAAAGATGCTTACCAGAATCTCTGACATAAGTTCCTGGATTAATTTTAGCACAAACTCGACCTGTGCTGTAGACAAGGAGGTGCTGTTTACCATATTGTTGTTACCAATTAGGTCAATGGTTTGTAAAGTTAGGTTCTTCTTGCCAGAAGAATTTAATAAATTGTGGATTGGACCTACCTTGTTCGCAAAATCATGAGAAAGTGGTATCACAGAAGGCTTGACTGCTTCTGGTTCCTTTAGCTTTGGGTTGTTTGGTTAGATTTTTTAACACCTGAAAGAGTTACCTGTCTGAGTTATTTGAGTATTAAATCTGGGAGGTGAAAAATGCAGTTTTTAATTTGGTCAGAAGGTTTTGAATTTTGCCAGAGAGAGTCTATATGTTTCCTATTCATGAGATTCATAATTGAGCCTCCATTTCCTTTCTTACTGCCAGCAGCTTTGCTTTTCTAGCCTAAGGAAGTCAGGTTTTTTTCTGCCTTGTTTAGTATTTTTAGTGGGGGCTAAGTGAAAAAGAGTGGTGTCAGTAATTCTGCATGGCTAGATCGGGGTCATGTGAAGGGGAGGCTGGGTTTCAGTGAGCTGCAGCTGAAGTAGATAACAGTCTGTGTTGTTCCATGATTGATAGACGGTCACACCTTGTTGCTTTTCTATCTCAAATCGGCCTTATGCCTCTTAACTCAAAAAAGATAGCAGAGTGTCCAGATCAGGAGAGGGGTAGGCAATTTAAACCAGAAAGGAATTTGCTGTTTGAGATAATGGCATCTACTGTGTGACCTGCTATGTGGGTGGCATTTTGTACTAGCTGGGGGAGTCCGAAATCATTCATGATTTCTAGGAGGGACATAGTATCTTTATCTTCTTGGGAATTTAGGTGGAAATTTAGATCCCCTAGGACTGTAAATCTGTCAAATAGATTTACAGCCCCTAAAGATGGGAATTTCAATTCCAAAATACATTGGGCATCTTCAATGAAGTGTTCAAGGAATCTCTTTGCAATGTTTTAACAAGGATTTTTGTTTATGTTGATTATAAGAAGGAAATTTAAGATTGTTTCAAATCAGAATGGATATGCAATTGTTGTTTGATCATGAGAAAGTTATACGGATGAAATAATCTCTATTGTAATAAACACAATAAATCAATTAATCAATCAATCAATCTATTTGTAGAGCGCACTATTTACCCGTGAGGGTCTCAAGGCGGTGAGAGGGGGGCAGTGGAAGCTTCGCTACTGTTCGAAGAGCCAGGTCTTGAGGAGTCTTCTGAAGGTGAGTAGGTCTTCGGTCTGCCGTAGGTGGGTAGGAAGGGTGTTTCAGGCCTTGGCGGCGAGGTGGGAGAAGGATCTGCCACCTGAGGTTGTTCGTTGGATGCGGGTGAAGCCGGCGAGGGTGAGGCTGGCAGAGCGGAGCTAGCGGCGAGGGGTGTGGAAGCTGAGTCTACTGTTCAGGTAGGCTGGTCCGGCATTGTGGAGTGCTTTGTGTGCGTGGGTGAGGAGCTTGAAGGTGATTCTCATGTCAATGGAGAGCCAGTGTAGATTTCTCAGGTGGAGGGTGATGTGGCTGCGGCGGGGGAAGTTGATGATCAGTCGGGCGGAGGCATTTTGGATGCGCTGTAGTCGTCGTAGGGGTTTGGCTGGGATTCCGGCGTAGAGTGCGTTGCCATAGTCCAGCCTGCTGCTGACGAGGGTCTGTGTCACCGTTCTTCTTGTTTCGGTCGGGATCCACTTGTAGATCCTGCGGTGCATGCAGAGGGTGTTGGATCAGGAGGAGGAGACGGAGTTGACCTGTTTGGACATGGAGAGGGAGGAGTCGAGGATGAATCCAAGATTGAGTGCGTGGTCGGTGGGTGTCGGTGCTGTCCCCAGAGTGGTTGGCCAGCAGGAATTGTCCCAGGCTGAGGGGTTGGGTCTGAGGATGAGGACCTCCGTCTTGTCTGAGTTCATTTTCAGACGGCTGCTCCTCATCCAGTCGGTGATGGCCTTCATTCCGTCGTGGATGTTGGTTTTGGCGGTGCGTGGGTCCTTGGTGAAGGAGAGGATGAGCTGAGTGTCGTCAGCATAGGAGATGATGTTGAGGTTGTGGTGGCAGGCCAGTTGTGCGAGGGGGGCCATGTAGATGTTGAACAGCATCAGGCTGAGGGAGGAGCCCTGGGGGACGCTGCAGATGATGTCGGTGGCTTTGGATCGGAAAGGTGGGAGGCGGACGCTCTGGGATCTGTCAAGGGAAGAAGGATGTAGTCCAGTCGAGGGACTTCTCTTGGATACCGGCTTCTTGGAGGCGTGTTTTTAGAGTGCGATGGCAGACCGTATCGAAGGCGGCCGAGAGGTCCAGGAGGATGAGGGCAGATGTTTCGCCGTTGTCAAATTGGTGCCTGATGTCGTCTATGGCGGTGATGAGGGCTGTCTCGGTGCTGTGGTTTAGTCTGAAACCGGATTGGGACGGGTCCAGGATGTTGTCTTCGAGGTGGCGGGTCAGTTGCATGGTGACGATTTTCTCGATGACCTTCACCGGGAACGGGAGCAGGGAGATGGGCCGGAGGTTCTTGAGGTCCTTGGGGTTCGCTTTGGGCTTTTTGAGGAGGGCGTTGATTTCGGCGTGCTTCCAGCTTTCCGGGAATTTCACTGTTTCGAAGGAGATGTTGATGATCTTCCGTAGTTAGGGTGCGATGGCTGCGTCTGCCTAGTTAAATATGTGGTGTGGGCATGGGTCTGTCGGTTATCCTGAGTGGATGGAGTTCATGACCTTGCGTGTCTCAACGTCGCTGACGTTGGACCAGGAGGTCAGGCAGTTGTTGCTGTTGGTGTTCGGGAGACGGGTGGAGTCTGGCGTGGTCGGGTCGGTCGTGGTGTTGAAGCTTTCGTGGATGTGGCCAATCTTGCGGTGGAAGAAGATAGCCAGTGAGTTGCACAGTTCCTGTGAGGGCGGGATGTCGTAGGTGTTGACGCTGGGGTTGGAGAGTTCTTTTACAATGCGGAAGAGCTCTTTGCTGTTGTGTGCGTTGTTATCCAGGCGGTCTTTGAAGGAGGATCTCTTGGCTGATCTGATGAGGTGGTGGTGTCTGCAGGTGGCATCCTTGAGGGCTGAGTGGTTGTCCGGTGTGCGTTTGTGGAGCCATTTCTTCTCCAATTTCCGGCGTGCACACTTGGAGGCCAGGAGCTTGTCGGTGAACCAGGTGGCTCTCTTGCTGGCGTGGTTGTCGGAGGGTTTCTTCACTGGGGCGAGGGTGTTGGCACAGTCGTTGATCCACTGTCTGAGGTTGCGGGCTCCGGCATCTGGGTTGGTGGGGTCGGTGGGTGGGTTCTTGGAGAGGGTGGTGAATAGCTGATCTTCAGTGACTTTGCTCCAGCAGCGGCAAGACAGCTGTTGGGTGCGATGGTGCTTGGTTAGTTTTTTGAAGGTGAAGTGAATGCAGCGGTGGTCGGTCCAGTGGGGTTCGGTCGTGTGGTCGAAGGTGACGTGGGTGCTTGTCGAGAAGATGACGTCCAGCGTGTGGCCGGCGGCATGGATGGGCGCGGTGACGAGTTGTCTGAGGCCGAGGTTGGTGAGGTTGTCGATCAGCGTGGAGGAGTTGGCGTTGTTGTTGTTCTCGAGGTAGAAGTTCAGGTCCCCGAGAAGGATGTAGTCCGTGAAGGCGAGTGAGTGGGTGCTGGCGAGGTCGGCGATGGAGTCACTGAAGCAAGCCCAGGGTCCGGGGGGTCTGTAGATGAGAGTTCCTCTGAGGGTGGTGTTGGGGTCGGTGTGGATCTGGAAGTGTAGGTGTTCGGCGGTGATGAGGGAGTCATCTGCATGGGTGGTGACCTTGAGGGTGGACTTGTGGATGATGGCTATTCCTCCTCCGATGATGTTGGCGCAGTCCCTGCGGGTGATCTTGTATCTGTCTGGGATGGCTACGGCGTTGTATGGTGCAGAGGAGTCGTTCCACCACGTCCCGGTCAGGAAGGCTATGTCCGGGCCTGTGGTGTTGAGTAGGTCCCAGAGCTCGATGGCGTGTTTGCGGCGGGAGCGGGTGTTGAGGAGTATGCAGCCGAGGTGGTTGGGTCTGGTTCTTGGTGGTTTTATGGTTCTGTCGCAGGTGAATCTGCAGCTGCGGCAGGAGAAAGGTCCGTGGGTGTGTTTTTGGGCGGCCTGGTTGCAGCGTTGGTCTCGGCCGGTGTTTAGAGCGTGGAGGGAGTCGGCGTCGTAGCTGAGTCTGGGTCGGGTGCTGTGGAGGGCGCGGGGACCAGGGGTTCTGGCGCTGGGAGCGGTCCAGGCATGGACAGGCACAGACGGGCTTGCCTTGGGTGTGCCAGCGGTGCCCCCGCTGAGCGTGGCTGCTACGCGGCCACGTAGCGGCTTCCATATGAGGGGGTGTGGGAGGGAGGAGCAGCTGGGAGGTGGGAGCGGCCGGCAAATGGGATTGCAGGTGGGCGGGGCTGCAGGGCCGCAGCGGCAGGAAAAACAGGCGGGGCTTCGGGAGATCTGGGCACATGAAGGAAAACAAGTTCAGGCAAGAAAACAAGTACAGGCACAGAGGAATAAAACAAGTCTGGGCAAGAGAGCAAGTTAGGCACAGGGGTATAAAAACAATTCTGGGCAAGAAAGCAAGTACAGGCACAGGGGAATAACAACAAGTCTGGGCAAGAAAGCAAGTATAGGCACAGGGGAATAAAAACAAGTCTGGGCAAGAAAGCAAGTACAGGCACAGGGGAAAAAGATTAGGCAGAGCCGTGCAGCAGCGTGGGGAGCAACCTGCCTGCGAGCAGGGTCATAGGTTGCTCCTTTCACCACTGCGCGGCTTCCATATGAGGGGATGTGGGAGGGAGGAGCAGCTGGGAGACGGGAGCGGGCGGTGATTGGGATTGCAGGTGGGCGGGGCTGCAGGGACGCAGCGGCGGGAAAAATGGGAGGGGGCCGCGGGAGAACTGGGCACAGGAAAGAAAACAAGTTTAGGCAAGAAAACAAGTACAGGCACAGAGGAATAAAAACAAGTCTGGGCAAGAAAGCAAGTTAGGCACAGGGGAAAAATACAAGATTAGGCAAAAACAATGCAGTCAGAGCCGTGCAGCAGCTTGGGGAGTGACCTGCCTGCGAGCAGGGTCATAGGTCGCACAGAATAATCATACTCTTCAACCAGTTTTTTGAGTGTACAGTACATTGAAGATATGTTTAGAATTGTGGGTTGTGTGATCAGGCTCAAGTGCAGTGACATTGATGTAGGCTATGGATTGATACCAGAGGCAGGCATCCTCTTTCTTGACCAGCACACGCATGTGAGATAATTGTTGCAACAAATACGCACTTTGTTGAATTAAATTGTTCTCAACTATTTGGGAGCAAAGGGTGTACGCAATATACTGCAGCTACTGTTACAAGTATAACACAAATGTAAGAAATTAAGTGCAGAAAAATGTTCTGCAAAAACATTCAGAAAATGTAAAAAATGTCTGCACTTTAAATTTCTCCCACCTTAAACAATGGCTGTATTTTTTACTTAGAAATATGGCACTGTTACAAACTGAAGAGTGAACTTTGTTTATATGGATTCCATAAAACTCTTCAGTTATATTTACTCACATGTCTAAGTGTCACATTTACATACACCAAGCATCTTGCACCCACTGTCTTGTAACATGGTGCCATATTTATACCAGAAAAATACATTTCTTGAAACATGCTTCATAAAACATAAAGAAAAACCAAAGGAAAAGATGGACGGAGCATTGGCAATACAAGCACTCACGCCCAGTCAACTGATCTAGGTTTAATCCATCACCGTTCTTTAGCCCACTCTGCCAACCCAGTTCAGACATGGCCATATGCAAATCAGTCTGACCCTGTGTCTCATGGGAACAGTCCAGCCCGAACTGCCAAGCCATGCCTTCCCTGGACTGGAAACAAGCTACCGAGGACTAACAATGTAAAAGAAACACTGCCATCCCTTAACGCTAAAAGCAAAATGTGACCCTGTGCTTATTTAAAAATTAACTCATGACTGCAAGCTCCTTTAAAAGTGTCTGGGAGCTAATAGTAGCTCTTGAGTGACTGTTTGGAGACAACTGAGTTGGGACCTATGTTTCAGAAGGAAAAGCTTTTCTTGACTTGCCTATAACTTTAGCGTTGTTTGACGATTATTCACAACATTTTCCTAAACAATGTCTAGATGATTCTCAATGAGCATAGAAAGTTTTGGGGCAATCAATCAAGCAGGGCCGAGAAAAAGGGGGTGGGTTAAAAAACGTGTGTTTCCCAATGTAATTCTTGTAGGAATTTTAGACAGAACTACCGTCCGAGCCACAGAACAGAATTGGACCAAATTTGGAAGAAAGGTAGCTATTGGTCCAGAAAGCGCTCTTTTTATAAATTGGTGTAACTCTGTTCAGTAGATTTGGAAATATTAAAGGAAATGCAAATGTGTATATATAGGGATGCAAATCCTCCAAGAATCTGACAGTCCCCGTGCTGAAATGTGATTGGTCGCCAACACTTGAACCAGGAAGTGTTGGCAGCATCTTGGGACCCGGCCTCAGCCGAGTCCGATAAAAAAACATGAAAATAAACAGAGGTGGGGTGAATAAGAAAAACCTGACCCACTAGGCCTCTTTGGAGGTCAGAAAAGGACCCTGCCAGAGCAAAATAAGTGAAAACGTGATGTGCTTGTGAATCTGTGGTAAAAATATTTAAAAAACAAGGACGTTCTCCTGCGCTTGTATAATGATTAGCCCCCTCGTGGGCAAGGTCCCTGGGGCAAGTTTACATAAAAGAAAGTCCATAATCACAAATGTTGTTACATTATTTTAAACATGCAATCCACAAAGTGTACTTTGTATATTGGTTAACAGTTTGTCATTGTCTGTGCCCTAAATGCCTACAATTAAGTTGAAAGGATCCAGCGTACCACGGTCGGCGATTGGCAGTTTCCAGTTGCGGCTGCAGATACAGTGGCTGGCGGACCGGGCTGGTTAGCACAGTGGGCTGGAGTTCCTTTCCCTGGTAGCCATTCACCTCCCATCTGCCATTATCGCCATCACCACCATTACTTGTGCAGATGCTATACACGCCAGTGCCTGGGAAAAGAGCTGCAGGCCACAAGGGCTATGCTTTGAGAGCGTCCTAAGCCGAGTTTCCTCCTGTTCTCTCTTACCCCTTCTCAACTCACTGCAAGTAGAGTCTGATGGCAGTAGAAGGGAAATAGAAGGCAAATATACGATTTTGAGAAAAATACAATTTCTCCTTCCAGCAGATGGTTTTAGGACAGCGGTCTCAGCCCTCATCTTGTCCCGCCTCGATTACTGCAATAGTCTGTACCTTAACTTGAAAACAAAAATCTGGTCAGACTACAAACAGTACAAAACGCAGCAGCACAACTGCTAATTGGGATACCTAGGTTTGCCTCTGCCCGAAAAGGTCTCCGGCAACTGCATTGGCTACCGGTTATAAAACGAGCACAATTCAAGGCACTGTGCACTGTTTTTTTAGGCGCTGAAAGACACTGGCCTGAATTTTCTGACTAAGTGCTTTGAATGGTATGTTCCGGGCAGAGAGCATAGGTCCACCGATGGAGGGCTGGTAGCTGTGCCCCGAATAAAGAAGGCCAGTTGGGGAGGCAAGAGTTTCTCCTATGGTGCGGTGAAGTCCTGGAACAGTCTACCAGTACATCTGGTAGACTCAAAGCTCCTTTCCTTTAGAAAGGGGCTGAAGACTTGGTTATTCACGGTTTAGACACCCCGCTTACAGTGAGTCAGTGTGTAGCGCCAGGACACTCATGGGTAGAAGTGCGCTTTATAAGCTTCTCTAACATAGCATAACATAACATATCCAGCAATGTGCAGGTACTGAATTTGTTCTCTTGAGTTGCATGTTTCCCTTTCTGTTCTCAATCCACATACTTTGTAATATCATGAGTACAGTTTCATGCACTATTGTAAACTGCAGTGAAATCAAGAGTGAAGGAGAGCCTGTACACCATGGAAATAGGTTTTAAATGTGGTTAGTTGTTGCTTACTCGAAGTTCATTAAGAAGTCACCACACCTCAGTGTAAATCATACAGCAGGTACTTTGTTTTTTGGGCATAAAGCTACTCCATTTCCTGACATAATAATTACTGCAAGCAAGCTGGTCTGCGTATCTAAGAAGTTGATAATCATGAAGGCTTTCAATCTGTGTGTGTGAGCTGTACTAAATTAGACGGACCGTTATTACCATTTACTGGGTGAATGTAGTTATGGTGGAGACAGTATCCTGAACATTATTAGCAAACTGAGGTCACAGTTGCATATGCAGGACAAACACTTGCCTGACCATCGCTAAATTAGCCCAGGGCTCATCCAATTGAGACCTGGCATCCATTGATGCTCACAACTTGCCGCCTTCAGCCGATTTCACCAAATATAGCTCTGGTACACGTTGTTCAGCCTCGAAACATGGAAATCCTGTTGGTGGCATTTTGCTCATATAATGCATTTTAAGGAGGTAGCAGTCTATAAATTGTCCCACGAAATATGTTCTATTGAGTTTGGATACCATAAAACTAATGTGGATGGATTTGCGGGCTTCTTTATTTTATAAATGCTAGCAGTCACCCTGTTCTTTCTTCAATGTAAAGAGACAACAATCTGTAATCTGTGCTTTTCACACATCCCATTATGTTTATTATCATATCATTAAAGCTGCACAGCCGGAGTCCCTCCTGATGTGGTAAAAGACATGCCAAGGCTCCAAACGCCCGTTGGCCAGTACACCAGTGGCATTGTTCGTTGATAAGTTCCTGATTACTTTCTCCTACTTAACCATACAATAGCAGAGTCTCACTTCCCAGAGCAAAGGATCTTCCCAGTGTTGCACTTTGACTCCGATAATGCCTGCCTGGCAGATGAGGCATTGACAGGCATCCATACCTTTTCTGCCTTACTCTCTGGCAACGGAGAGACTCCAAGCTGTGCTGCTCGTCATCATTTGACTTGATGCAGGTTGTTTATTTGTTTATTTGTTTTATTGTTTATTTTTGTGAGGGGCCGCGTGGCCCACCTCCTCAGTCCAATTATGGCTCCAGGGACCCCATCCCCCAGGGCCGGCCTGCCTTTTATTTGTATTTATTTGTTTCTTTTAAAGGGGAGGGGGACTGCATGGCCCCCTCCCAGGCCACTCCTGGCCCCGGTGATCCCATCCCCTGAGGCCGGCCTTTCCTTTGTTTTTTTTTTAGGGGCTGGGGCCGCATGGCAGTCCCCAAGGCATGTTGGGGGGCTAGAGCCCCCCACACAGATTTTTTTTTTAAAAAGAGCAAACCCTGGGGATGTGCCAGTCCCCAGGGCAGCGGAGGGGGCGTGTACCCCCATGAATATTTTAGAAAATCCAAGGGTGGTGGTCCCCGGGGCTTGTGGGGGCCCCAGCGGGCCCCTGCAATTATAAACTATAAATTGGGCAATGCCCTCAGGACCTGGCCCACCCGGGGGCCTCATTTAAGTGAAATTTGGGAGCCCTTTCTTCATTTTGGTTTATAATTTTATCCGCCAAAATAATTTAAAAAATATTTTTTTGGGCCCTGGGGTCCTTGTGGGACCACCTGAGCAGGCCTAGGGGGTCAAGGCCCCCTTTTCTTTTTTGTACCTTTATTTCACTGTTTTCTTGTGACTCAGTTCTACAGAGTCACAAGATGGCTGCCAACACTTCCTAGTTTGGAGTGTTGCCAGCCAATCAGAGTGAAGCTCGTGCTCGGAAGGGGTCGCGACTCCACTGCGTCCCTACATATCAATATTTTTTCTTTTTCAAATTTTTCAGGAACAACTGAATGGATTTACACCATTTAACAAAAAGGACTCTTTCTGAACCAAGGACTACCTTTTTGCCAAATTTGGTGTAATTCCATTTAGCAGTTCGAGCTATAGCTGTGTCTAAAGTTTCCTATTGAAAATTATATGGGGAAAACACGTTTTGGGACCCCCTTTTTTCTCGGCCCCTACTTGACGAATCACCCCGAAACTTTCAAGACAGGAGCTGACCGGAGCGGCCACTAGTTTTGAAAATTACGCGAGGATTCGTCAACCGGCGCCAAAGTTATTGGGAAAACAGAAAACGCTTTTCCTATCGAAAGTAGGTCCTAACTATACCATAAATTCATACTAACATAATATACCTACCTAATGGCCAAGGAGGAAACTTCGAAACGCGTAGGGTGTTTCCATTTTGTGCCAATAAATCACACTGAGCACTAATAGAGGCCTCGGCTCTGGTTTGTCTCAAACATAAGGAGTTATTATGTTTTGTGTAATATATATGTATATATATCAAGCAGGGTATCTCACACGGAGACAAAGGTGAGCAGCACTCATTCCAGCAAGTAAAAACATTTGTTTTCCTGTTGCAGCTGCAGCGTTTTTATCCCGATGCATTTTGGTCATTCCTTGACCTTCTTCGGGGGAAGTAGCCTCAGCATCCATGCGTCCAAACAATGCACTCTCCATTCTTGCTCCTTAAAGCTAACCTCCCCCTAGTGGTCACCTTAACGGGCTGGCTGTTGCTGTCGTGCATGCTGGTTCTGGTAGTGCAGTGTTGGCCTTTAGTGTGGTATTCCCTTGGTGGGCGATGCTGGTTTTCAATGCTGCTACTTTAATTGTCCGGAATCCCCCGCGCTTACCAATTTGAGGCAGCTGGGGAAATATATATATATATATATATATATATATATATATATATATATAGTTAGGATTTTTTTCAATGTTAAATCTCAAAATTCTATTGGAATAGCTTTGGCGCTGGTTGACGAATCTGCCTGAAAAGTTCCTGAAAATGGTCTCGCGGCGTTCCGGTCCTTCCCTGAAAAGTTTCAGGGGGATCCGTCAAGCGGGGGCCAAGATAAAGGGGGGGTCCCAAAACGTGTTTTCCCCATGTTAATTTCCATAGGGCGGTTGACCTCACTTTTAGCCCGAACGGCTGAATGGATTTCCACCAAACTTGGAAAAATTGTAGGGACTGGTAGCCAGATGTGCCTTTGCTATGTCTCAAGATATGTGCTCCAGTGGATTTTGAGTAATTTAGGTTAAAAAAAATATATATATCTATAGCAGCGCTCCAGTACGCGCACCGGGGAGCGCACCGGGCATGCCACGCGACTTGCGCACAGAAAGCTGATTGGTTCTTGGTTGTCTGTAAACATTCGAAACAGTCCGGAGCAGCCGCCATCTTGTGTCTTGGTAGGATGGAGACACAAGAGGTGGCCAAAACAAAGGGGGAATTGACCGTAAGGGGGCAGAGTAGACCCTCCCTGACCCCCTAGGTGTGATATGGGGGCTTGAAAAGGGCCTCGCTGGGCAAACAAAAAAAAAAAATCGATTGTCACGGAGGGAGCGCCCGGTACGCGCACCGGGGAGCGCACCGGGAAGCGCACAACAGAGAAAAAAGAATGCCAGAGTTTAAAAATTTTAGGCAATATTTTATAAATGGGAGGTAGTTCTGAAAAGAACTTTTTTTTTATTCTTTTTGTTGTTTTATATTTTTTTATTATTTATCTGAACATTTTTTTTAATTTTTTTGTGTTTTTGAACAATTTTATATTTTTTGGGGGGTTTTTGAAGGAACAAACTAAAAACAGGGAATTGGAAATGGTTCAACAGGACCAAAAAAAAAGAAAAGAATTATTTTTTTCTTTCCTTGCTGCATTTGTGGTTGTCTATAGCAGTATTTATTAAGGTGACGCTAAGTTCACCATAGCATAAAGTTTTGCCACACCAAATGCAAAGAAATTTGGCCTTGCCAAATTTTGGTTGAATATTTGGCACCATTTGCCGTTCTTCTGGTCCAGAAAGTGAGGGTACTGAAGAGGAAGTGCTGGCTACAGGGGGTGGGTTGTGCTGAAGTTCCCGGACTTCAGCCTGGGCCAAATTATTGGGATGCCACCTCTCCATGTGGCGGATCCTGGTATAGTTACCAAAAGAATATTTCTTGGAGGGATTGCCCCTGGAGAGAACTTTGTCACAGATGAGACAGGTGACTTTGGGGGAGTTCACCTTTTTTTGGTCATCTGGAAAAGAAAAATATTGCCAAATGAAGTGCACTTTGACGTGCCTTTGTCTTGGTTCTTCTGGGAGGCAGACCCTTTGATGTTGATCCTCCTCCTCTTCTTCCTCCTCTTCTTCTTGTCCTCCAAGAAACTGTTGTGGTGCACCTTCTTTTCTGGGTGGTGGGGGTCCACCAGCTGCAGCAACAAGTGATGCCATTCTTTCCTCCAAAATAGCTCTTGCTCTCTCAATGAAGAAAGTAAGAATGAGGAAAAAAGGAGGGGCTTTGATTATTTGGAGAAAAAAAATGAAGAGAACCAATGAAAAGTGTTATTTTCAAGTCACATGACCCGATGCGCTTACGTTACGCGCTCTGGTGCGCTTACGTTACGCGCTCCGGGCAGTGCCGCGGAGCGCTTCCGGGTGCGTTTACGCAGCGCATCATAAGACGCATCACGCGGTTATGCGATACGTCACGCTTACGCAACGCGTCACGATGTTATTTGGAGAACCAATGAAAAGTGTTATTTTCAAGTCACATGACCCGATGCGCTTACGTTACGCGCTCCGGGCCGTGCCGCGGAGCGCTTCCGGGTGCGTTTACGCAGCGCGTCATAAGACGCATCACGCGGCTACGCGATACGTCACGCTTACGCGACGCGTCATGATGTTGTTTTTGATCGCGACATTGGCGCTAACGGGACGCTTCCCGGTTCGCGCACCAGGGCGCTTCAAAATAGTACGCTTTCCGGGGCGCTCACTGGGGCGCGCACCGGGAGCGCTCCAAGACAAAAAAAAAAAATATATTTTTTTTTAAAAAAATTAAAGAGATATCCATACCAGTTACAACCAATTCAGTAATTCCACCATCTATATACACATCCACTCATTCACCAACAGTTCTATATAGTCACTCATACATATACTCACTCATCATATGAAGTGATACACCTATACATCCTGTTACACACCGACAGTCATCCAAAAGTTACTCACACACATACTCACACATGCAAATAAACTATTGAACATGCATTTATTTGCATATAGAGCAATACATACACTACCACCATACTTCTATTGAAAATTACACATATTTATTCTCTTAAACAATCACTTTTCGAAACACATACTTATTTAAACAGGAACTCTTACAATCTCTTACTCTCACATCTACTCACTTATATGCATCAATATTCACATATTCTAGATTAAAACATATGTAGTTACTGTTTAAAACACTAGTGAGACAGTCATTTACTCACTAACATACACATATACACACTATTCAACCATACAGTCCTGCACATATGTAGTCTTCAAAATACATACAAAAAAAGAGTCAGTCACTCATGCATCAATGTTGTAAGTAATTCCCACACTAAACAATACAAACACCCATACTGATACTAATAAAACATCTAATAACCCATGTACATACACATGTACCTACTCACCAACCCATGCAGCTACTTATACACCAAGTGAAACACTAATACATATATTTAAACATTTAAACATTACTCACTAATATTTATTTTTCAGAAAGACACACATTCACTGGATGGTGTCATCAGTGATGTCATGAGTGATGTCACTGACCATGTCATGAGTGATGTAATATGTGATGTCATCAGCAGTGCATTACACGCGCAAGTTATAGTGAGTCCAACTAACTATAACGTGGGAATTTCAATGGTTTCATGACAGTAAAATTTGCAGCTAACTATAACTGGTGTGAAACCTATGGTTTTTTCAGTGAATTTAATAGGTTTTTTAAATGTTAATTCCTAACTATAACTGGTGTGAAACCTACGGTTTTTTCAGTGAATATATATATATATATATATATATATTCACTGAAAAAACCAAAGCTTATAGACCATATATAGTTAGGAATTAGCATTTACAAAACCTTATTTTACTCACACAAAACCATTGGAATTCGCATATATAGTTAGTTGCACTAACTATATATCGCGCACCCGCAATCCACTGCTGATCATGTCACATATTACATCATTCATGACATGGTCAGTGACATCACTGATGACATCACTGATGACATCTCAAATGACATCACGGATTTCGGATGTGCCTGATGCTGCGCATTTAAATACCAAGGAGGGATGATTTTCCTGTATTTTTTCGAGTGATAAGTACACGTCAATTATTTTTGATTCTATCATGTTTTTTCACCATTGTATATACTGTTTACCTAGTGCGAACACAGCCCGTTTGTAAACCACCTAGTCTGTTTTCTATTACCTTTGGTATGATGTGAAAACCATGTGACATTGTATATAGTGCACGTCATTCAGTCAGTCTGTTCTCGTGAAAAAGCAGGTTTCACCTGCAAAAACACGTTGAGAAAAGCCGTTGTGAAATAAAACACGCTTTGCACACTGAAAGTGGCCCGGATTTCTTTCTTTACAAGGAGAGTATTTTGTTGGAACATTTGGGACTCGCTATCCCGTCCGAGGCCCGCCACTGCAAGAGGCAGGGTTCCAAAGCGAGTCGTTTTGGCTGGATATATATATATATATATATATATATATATATATATATATATATATATATATATATATATATATATATATATATATATATATATATATATATATATGTATATACATATATATATATATATATACGTATATATATATATATATATATATATATATATATATATATATATATATATATATATATATATATATATATATATATATATATATATATATATATATATATATATATATATTCCACAATCCTGAAAACGACCATCAAGCCGAGAAAAACAGGTACGGACCACTTTCAAGATTCCTTTGTTAAAGTGCTTTATTCAGTGAAACGATTTAGAAAAGGGGGTGGTGATGAACAGAGTGTCTGAGTTAAACAGACCACTCTTACCCAGTCCAAAGATCAGGGCTTGATCCATCACCGTTATTTATCTCACTGCCCCATCCCAGCTCAGAACCTGGCTATATGCAAATCAGTCTGTCCCTGGCCCAGTGCATCATGGGAACAGGGCAGACTAAACTACCAAGCCAATTCTTCACCAGAAAGGAGACAAGCTACCGGGGACCGGTTTCTGGCATTTCAGCCTTCTTCGGCCCGGCTTGCTTGAATCCTGATGGAGCAGTGAGAAAGGGACTCATGTCTGAGTATACCCTGCCACACCTATAGTGGCCAAAAACGATTTAGAAAAGGGGGTGGTGATGAACAGAGTGTCTGAGTTAAACAGACCACTCTTACCCAGTCCAAAGATCAGGGCTTGATCCATCACCGTTATTTATCTCACTGCCCCATCCCAGCTCAGAACCTGGCTATATGCAAATCAGTCTGTCCCTGGCCCAGTGCATCATGGGAACAGGGCAGACTAAACTACCAAGCCAATTCTTCACCAGAAAGGAGACAAGCTACCGGGGACCGGTTTCTGGCATTTCAACCTTCTTCGGCCCGGCTTGCTTGAATCCTGATGGAGCAGTGAGAAAGGGACTCATGTCTGAGTATACCCTGCCACACCTATAGTGGCCAAAAACGATTTAGAAAAGGGGGTGGTGATGAACAGAGTGTCTGAGTTAAACAGACCACTCTTACCCAGTCCAAAGATCAGGGCTTGATCCATCACCGTTATTTATCTCACTGCCCCATCCCAGCTCAGAACCTGGCTATATGCAAATCAGTCTGTCCCTGGCCCAGTGCATCATGGGAACAGGGCAGACTAAACTACCAAGCCAATTCTTCACCAGAAAGGAGACAAGCTACCGGGGACCGGTTTCTGGCATTTCAGCCTTCTTCGGCCCGGCTTGCTTGAATCCTGATGGAGCAGTGAGAAAGGGACTCATGTCTGAGTATACCCTGCCACACCTATAGTGGCCAAAAACGATTTAGAAAAGGGGGTGGTGATGAACAGAGTGTCTGAGTTAAACAGACCACTCTTACCCAGTCCAAAGATCAGGGCTTGATCCATCACCGTTATTTATCTCACTGCCCCATCCCAGCTCAGAACCTGGCTATATGCAAATCAGTCTGTCCCTGGCCCAGTGCATCATGGGAACAGGGCAGACTAAACTACCAAGCCAATTCTTCACCAGAAAGGAGACAAGCTACCGGGGACCGGTTTCTGGCATTTCAGCCTTCTTCGGCCCGGCTTGCTTGAATCCTGATGGAGCAGTGAGAAAGGGACTCATGTCTGAGTATACCCTGCCACACCTATACTGGCCAAAAACGATTTAGAAAAGGGGGTGGTGATGAACAGAGTGTCTGAGTTAAACAGACCACTCTTACCCAGTCCAAAGATCAGGGCTTGATCCATCACCGTTATTTATCTCACTGCCCCATCCCAGCTCAGAACCTGGCTATATGCAAATCAGTCTGTCCCTGGCCCAGTGCATCATGGGAACAGGGCAGACTAAACTACCAAGCCAATTCTTCACCAGAAAGGAGACAAGCTACCGGGGACCGGTTTCTGGCATTTCAGCCTTCTTCGGCCCGGCTTGCTTGAATCCTGATGGAGCAGTGAGAAAGGGACTCATGTCTGAGTATACCCTGCCACACCTATAGTGGCCAAAAACGATTTAGAAAAGGGGGTGGTGATGAACAGAGTGTCTGAGTTAAACAGACCACTCTTACCCAGTCCAAAGATCAGGGCTTGATCCATCACCGTTATTTATCTCACTGCCCCATCCCAGCTCAGAACCTGGCTATATGCAAATCAGTCTGTCCCTGGCCCAGTGCATCATGGGAACAGGGCAGACTAAACTACCAAGCCAATTCTTCACCAGAAAGGAGACAAGCTACCGGGGACCGGTTTCTGGCATTTCAGCCTTCTTCGGCCCGGCTTGCTTGAATCCTGATGGAGCAGTGAGAAAGGGACTCATGTCTGAGTATACCCTGCCACACCTATAGTGGCCAAAAACGATTTAGAAAAGGGGGTGGTGATGAACAGAGTGTCTGAGTTAAACAGACCACTCTTACCCAGTCCAAAGATCAGGGCTTGATCCATCACCGTTATTTATCTCACTGCCCCATCCCAGCTCAGAACCTGGCTATATGCAAATCAGTCTGTCCCTGGCCCAGTGCATCATGGGAACAGGGCAGACTAAACTACCAAGCCAATTCTTCACCAGAAAGGAGACAAGCTACCGGGGACCGGTTTCTGGCATTTCAGCCTTCTTCGGCCCGGCTTGCTTGAATCCTGATGGAGCAGTGAGAAAGGGACTCATGTCTGAGTATACCCTGCCACACCTATAGTGGCCAAAAACGATTTAGAAAAGGGGGTGGTGATGAACAGAGTGTCTGAGTTAAACAGACCACTCTTACCCAGTCCAAAGATCAGGGCTTGATCCATCACCGTTATTTATCTCACTGCCCCATCCCAGCTCAGAACCTGGCTATATGCAAATCAGTCTGTCCCTGGCCCAGTGCATCATGGGAACAGGGCAGACTAAACTACCAAGCCAATTCTTCACCAGAAAGGAGACAAGCTACCGGGGACCGGTTTCTGGCATTTCAGCCTTCTTCGGCCCGGCTTGCTTGAATCCTGATGGAGCAGTGAGAAAGGGACTCATGTCTGAGTATACCCTGCCACACCTATAGTGGCCAAAAACGATTTAGAAAAGGGGGTGGTGATGAACAGAGTGTCTGAGTTAAACAGACCACTCTTACCCAGTCCAAAGATCAGGGCTTGATCCATCACCGTTATTTATCTCACTGCCCCATCCCAGCTCAGAACCTGGCTATATGCAAATCAGTCTGTCCCTGGCCCAGTGCATCATGGGAACAGGGCAGACTAAACTACCAAGCCAATTCTTCACCAGAAAGGAGACAAGCTACCGGGGACCGGTTTCTGGCATTTCAGCCTTCTTCGGCCCGGCTTGCTTGAATCCTGATGGAGCAGTGAGAAAGGGACTCATGTCTGAGTATACCCTGCCACACCTATAGTGGCCAAAAACGATTTAGAAAAGGGGGTGGTGATGAACAGAGTGTCTGAGTTACACAGACCACTCTTACCCAGTCCAAAGATCAGGGCTTGATCCATCACCGTTATTTATCTCACTGCCCCATCCCAGCTCAGAACCTGGCTATATGCAAATCAGTCTGTCCCTGGCCCAGTGCATCATGGGAACAGGGCAGACTAAACTACCAAGCCAATTCTTCACCAGAAAGGAGACAAGCTACCGGGGACCGGTTTCTGGCATTTCAGCCTTCTTCGGCCCGGCTTGCTTGAATCCTGATGGAGCAGTGAGAAAGGGACTCATGTCTGAGTATACCCTGCCACACCTATAGTGGCCAAAAACGATTTAGAAAAGGGGGTGGTGATGAACAGAGTGTCTGAGTTAAACAGACCACTCTTACCCAGTCCAAAGATCAGGGCTTGATCCATCACCGTTATTTATCTCACTGCCCCATCCCAGCTCAGAACCTGGCTATATGCAAATCAGTCTGTCCCTGGCCCAGTGCATCATGGGAACAGGGCAGACTAAACTACCAAGCCAATTCTTCACCAGAAAGGAGACAAGCTACCGGGGACCGGTTTCTGGCATTTCAGCCTTCTTCGGCCCGGCTTGCTTGAATCCTGATGGAGCAGTGAGAAAGGGACAGGAACAGACTAATTTGCATACAGCCAGGTTCTGAAACTGGGATGGTGCAGTGAGCTAAAAAATGGTGTTGGATCTAGCCCTGATCTTTTGACTGGGTGAGAGCTTTCTGCTTAATTCAGAGACTCTGTCCCTCACCACCCCTTTTTGTAAATATTTTTGTCCACCCTAAGCGTGGAAGGGTATTCTCAGATGTGAGACCCTTGCTCATTGCACCATCAGGATTCAAGCAAACCGGGCCGAAGACGGCTGTAATGCCAGAAACCGGTCCCCGGGAGCTTGTTTCCTTCCCAGTGTAAGAATTGGCTTCTGTAGTTTGGTTTGTCCTGCTCCCATCATGCACTGGGACAGGAACAGACTAATTTGCATACAGCCAGGTTCTGAAACTGGGATGGTGCAGTGAGCTAAAAAACGGTGTTGGATCTAGCCCTGATCTTTTGACTGGGTGAGAGCTTTCTGCTTAATTCAGAGACTCTGTCCCTCACCACCCCTTTTTGTAAATATTTTTGTCCACCCTAAGCGTGGAAGGGTATTCTCAGATGTGAGACCCTTGCTCATTGCACCATCAGGATTCAAGCAAACCGGGCCGAAGACGGCTGTAATGCCAGAAACCGGTCCCCGGGAGCTTGTTTCCTTCCCAGTGTAAGAATTGGCTTCTGTAGTTTGGTTTGTCCTGCTCCCATCATGCACTGGGACAGGAACAGACTAATTTGCATACAGCCAGGTTCTGAAACTGGGATGGTGCAGTGAGCTAAAAAAACGGTGTTGGATCTAGCCCTGATCTTTTGACTGGGTGAGAGCTTTCTGCTTAATTCAGAGACTCTGTCCCTCACCACCCCTTTTTGTAAATATTTTTGTCCACCCTAAGCGTGGAAGGGTATTCTCAGATGTGAGACCCTTGCTCATTGCACCATCAGGATTCAAGCAAACCGGGCCGAAGACGGCTGTAATGCCAGAAACCGGTCCCCGGGAGCTTGTTTCCTTCCCAGTGTAAGAATTGGCTTCTGTAGTTTGGTTTGTCCTGCTCCCATCATGCACTGGGACAGGAACAGACTAATTTGCATACAGCCAGGTTCTGAAACTGGGATGGTGCAGTGAGCTAAAAAACGGTGTTGGATCTAGCCCTGATCTTTTGACTGGGTGAGAGCTTTCTGCTTAATTCAGAGACTCTGTCCCTCACCACCCCTTTTTGTAAATATTTTTGTCCACCCTAAGCGTGGAAGGGTATTCTCAGATGTGAGACCCTTGCTCATTGCACCATCAGGATTCAAGCAAACCGGGCCGAAGACGGCTGTAATGCCAGAAACCGGTCCCCGGGAGCTTGTTTCCTTCCCAGTGTAAGAATTGGCTTCTGTAGTTTGGTTTGTCCTGCTCCCATCATGCACTGGGACAGGAACAGACTAATTTGCATACAGCCAGGTTCTGAAACTGGGATGGTGCAGTGAGCTAAAAAACGGTGTTGGATCTAGCCCTGATCTTTTGACTGGGTGAGAGCTTTCTGCTTAATTCAGAGACTCTGTCCCTCACCACCCCTTTTTGTAAATATTTTTGTCCACCCTAAGCGTGGAAGGGTATTCTCAGATGTGAGACCCTTGCTCATTGCACCATCAGGATTCAAGCAAACCGGGCCGAAGACGGCTGTAATGCCAGAAACCGGTCCCCGGGAGCTTGTTTCCTTCCCAGTGTAAGAATTGGCTTCTGTAGTTTGGTTTGTCCTGCTCCCATCATGCACTGGGACAGGAACAGACTAATTTGCATACAGCCAGGTTCTGAAACTGGGATGGTGCAGTGAGCTAAAAAACGGTGTTGGATCTAGCCCTGATCTTTTGACTGGGTGAGAGCTTTCTGCTTAATTCAGAGACTCTGTCCCTCACCACCCCTTTTTGTAAATATTTTTGTCCACCCTAAGCGTGGAAGGGTATTCTCAGATGTGAGACCCTTGCTCATTGCACCATCAGGATTCAAGCAAACCGGGCCGAAGACGGCTGTAATGCCAGAAACCGGTCCCCGGGAGCTTGTTTCCTTCCCAGTGTAAGAATTGGCTTCTGTAGTTTGGTTTGTCCTGCTCCCATCATGCACTGGGACAGGAACAGACTAATTTGCATACAGCCAGGTTCTGAAACTGGGATGGTGCAGTGAGCTAAAAAACGGTGTTGGATCTAGCCCTGATCTTTTGACTGGGTGAGAGCTTTCTGCTTAATTCAGAGACTCTGTCCCTCACCACCCCTTTTTGTAAATATTATTCAGTGAAACAGCAGCATGACGCGTTTTGACCGGGGAACCCGTTCTTGATCAAATGACATGCATAAAACCACGAGACTTTATATATTATTAAGGTTAAACAAATGATCCTCCTACTACAATAAACAGTGAATAAAACACTAATGGGGATTATAACTCTACAATTCATATGATCAGCTAAATACACAACTGAAAATATACATAAACCCTTAAATTAAAGGTTAATATCTTTCCACATGCGAATATGTCATATAGTGCAATTTTATGAAAATACATCAAGTATCCAATAATTCATAAGAAATAAAGGACAAGTGCCCAATGTAATGCAATATAAACAAAGAAATCCCTCATGGTTAAAATCACTCAAGTACAAGTAGTAAGGAACACAGATGAATCCAAATCGCAACATATAAAGGTGAAACCAGTGAAGAAGTAAAAACTAGTAAATAATACATGTCTACATCCAGTTGATACAACATACTGGACAAAAGGAAGACTGAAGTGTCAGACGCCAGGATAGTATAGTGCCTTAAATAAAGTGCAAGTACAATACATCATAGTAGTTTGGTAACCTGATATACAATAAATAAGAGGAAGTGAGTAAGTTTTGTCAAGAAGGTAGTTGATAACACAGTTAGTATATTACAAAAATAATCCTTGAGTATTTAATAAATCCAACCCATCAGGAAAAACAATATTAGTCTTCAACTGAACAATCATTACCCAATCCCCAAACCCCAATTTCACCAACTTAAAACCAGTAAAACTAGAAATCTAGTAAAACAAGTTAAAAATCAAGATAAAAAATGAGGCATAAAGGGATCTCGATAAAAACTGCACGGTTAAAAAGACTAAAACATATTAAGAATCAGAATAACAGCAGTAGAAGAAAGGCCAAACTGGATATGGCTCAAACAGTCTATCAAATTCCAATAATACATGCAGTATGTAATGGGACAAGCCTGCCCCATAAGCAAATCTAAACACATACTGAATCTCAGGAACATGATACAAATTACAAACCCATAAAAAATTCCATAAATAATTTCATCATATATTATGTAAAAATTACCTCATGAAAAAACTTCATAAAATATTCTATAGAAAATTGCAAAGATCCTCCCCTGTATTAAGGCCATTGGGAATCTTAGTTTCTAAGAGTAAAATATATTGACTCTCCAGCTGAGGAAGTTTCTTATCCCTGTCACCCCCTCTTTTTGAAGCTGGAACAGCATCAATTACAAAATATTTCAAGTCATTTAAATTGTTCTGATGGACTAACTTGAAATGGCGAGCCACAGGGTAGCTGGGGTCTGAATTTACAATGGCCCTAAGATGTTGTAAAATCCTATTAAAAACCTGGAGCTTAAGGCTTCCAACATATTTTAACAGGCATGAGCACTGTAAAACATAAACAGCATGATCTGTTTTGCATGTAATCATCCCCTTGATTTTACACATATTCTGCGTGAAGGTATCCAGATATTCACAAGTATTAGCTCCAAATTTGCAGGCCCTGCAGGAACTGCATTTATAAAACCCAGATCTATTAGAGAGACAATTAGATGGTTTAATTACTTCAGGACTCGTCTTCACCAGAGAATCCCTCATAGAGGGAGCTCTTCTAAAGGTGATATTAGGTGACTCACTAAGAAAAGGAGCTAGAGTAACATCAGTTTTTAGAAGAGGCCAATTGGACTTCAAAATATTTCTGACCTTCTTTTCATGACAACTATAGGTGGTAATCAATCTTACTGTCATGTCATCAGTAACAGGGGGAGTATCTACAGTACTCAAAATATCATCCATCATAATAACCTGGGGAGGTTCTTCAATATTTTTAATCATTTTGCTCATAGCTACCTTAAGATCTGGTAGCTTATATCCACAAGCCAAAAATCTCTTGAATGATTCATCCAAACATTCCTTCAAATCTACTTCATTGCTGCAAATTCTTTGTATCCTTAAAAACTCCCCATAGGGGATGCTTTTAATGAGGTGACGAGGATGGGCACTAGAGGCATGAAGAATCGAATTTCCAGCTGTTGTTTTTCTGTGCATTTTAGTATAGATCTCATTATTCTTGACATAAATCTCAACATCTAAAAACTTGACTCTCTCATTATTAATAGTCGCAGTAAATTGAGCATATTAATATTGATTTCTTCAACAAATTTCATAGCAGTTTCCTTTGACCCATGCCAAATTATAAAAACATCATCTATGAAACGCCACATGTGTATGATGCCTGTTACACCCTCACTGATCGAGATGTGGCCAAGGACATATCTCTCCCACCAACCTACGTGTAACAACGCGTAGCTGGGGGTAAAACATGCCCCCATGGCCACACCTCGCAGCTGCTAGAAGACTTTATTATTGAAAAGAAAAAAGTTGTTACACAGGCAAATCTCAATCATGTTAACTAACATTTTGTTGTGTTGAAGAAATTTAATATCTCTATCTGATAAAAACTGCTAAACAGCCTGTAGCCCATCTTGATGGTTAATAGAGGTATACAATGAGCAAATATCCATCACAATAAACCAACAATCAGTATTCCAGGAGACCTCCTTAAGTTTTGACAGAAAATGGCCTGTATCTTTAATATTTGCAGGGAGAGCTTCAACATATTCACGGATAAACGCCGAGACGCTGCCTACTTCTGCTTTCGGTCTAGAACTGGTAACAACACAGTCAGGAGCACCATATGGACAGCTATAAGGTCGCCATTAGCGCTGCCGCTTAGACTGGAGTTCTTTCCCCTGGATCAGAGAGCGAGTTTGACAGCAAAAGAGTGACTGGATCTAGAGACGATTAGCCAGCTAGGTGTAACTCTCGGTTTCCTTTCAAGAGGGGACTTAGAGGGGACGTTTTTTTCATTGTATGCGTATTGCGTAGCGGGGTGTTTTCTTGGCAGTAACTTGCAGTTTATGGAAGAAAAAAAGGGAGTCGCAAGGAACCAGCATCAGTGGTGGAGGGCAGAGGTGTATTCCCTTTAAAAACAGGGCACTATACGCACAGAACACAATCAGCGTTATTAGCCCCTAACCTAAACATTACTCTTCCCATAGTGACCCCAAGAAAATCTCCTCCCAATATTGAAATCAATATAAGGGATCAACGGAAGAGCCAAAATTCTATAAAAGAAGGGGGAAAAAGGTCAAGGGAAGTCCTGAAGAACAGAGGGAAGAGTAAGGGAAAGAAGGTGGCTGTTGTAAAAACTAGAATAACACCTTCACTCAAAACATACCAAAAAATAATGTCCTCCGCAGTAAGCCCAAGCAAGGTACCGGAAACAAACACCCAAAAAGAGCAGGAAAAGGAAAAGGGGGCTGGTAAAATTAAAAATAATAAGGCCAAACTTAAAACTTCAGATCTTGATAAGGACTCAACACCCCTTTTGACCCCTTTTCAGAAGTGTAAACAGAGGGAGGCTAAGCAAACCAATACTGGGCGCCAGATAGATTTACTGTTGGCGGACCCTGAAGCACAGCCACACTCCGAGGTGCTTCTGTCTAATAGATTTAAGGCGCTGGAGGTTCAGGATCAGTGTACACTCCCCCCGGTTCCTCTGGATGTACAAGAAAATTTGTGTGGGGGTTTAAATCAAGGTATAAAAGGTGCGAACGGCACCATTGATTTCAAACTTGAACCTGAGCCCTTTCCTGAGCTTGAATCAGACCGTGAGCGTGAGGAAGTAGAAATTGGCCTGGAGAACATTGGAGCCTTAGGGGAGAACATAAGGGTACCTCACTCCCTATCTGATATTCTAATGGCCATGAAGAAGGAAATTTTATCGGATTTTAAGATTTCAGAGACAAATCTAGCTTAGCTTGCAAGCAGATTTTCTGTCTCTGAGGCCAACCAAACAGCTATTAAATCATCTTGTGAGGTGTTGGCTCAGAGGTTGGATGAGGTCGTAGCGAGAACAGACAAGATTGAGGCGGAAATCCCTGTCATTAAGAAAGCACTGAGCTCCGCTACATAGGGAATGGCAAAATTGGCAGCTCAGAATAAAACTCTTCAGGAGGAGTTGGAAAGATTGGAAAATCACTCCAGGAAGAACAACCTGGGATTCTTAAATGTTCCAGAGACTATCAAAGGGACAGATTTGAAGGGGTTTATAATCTCATTGTTACAGGGAACTGTATTAAAAGACTCGTCCGTAATAAATCTTTCCCACGAGATCCAAAGGGTCCATAGGGACCCATTCAAGAGGAGACAAGGTCAACTTAAACCCCGGAAGATCCTGGTTAACTTTCTCTCATACGCAGTTAAAGAACAAATATTGTCTGAGGGTCTTAAGCCGGGTTCCATCTCTTTCTCCTTAACCGGGCAAGAACCGATCCCTTTCCAGATAAGATCTGATATATCTCACGCTACAGCTAAGAGGAAATGGGAGCTAGGGAGCAGACTTGAGGAATTAAAAGGTCTAGGGGCTAAGGCCCAATTGAAGTTCCCAGCCCAAATCCAAGCAATGTTTAACGATAAAATGCACCAGTTTCGCACCACTGAAGAGGTCGACAACTTCATAACAGATATAAAAGAAAGTAGAACTGGGAAGTCTGGGAACCGATAGTGGTAGCGTGTCATAATGAGCCCATAAGAATATTGCGTAAAAACATTATTCGGATTCCTCTTGTATAGCGGCAGCTAAGGTCGTCTATCCATTTCTTTTTTCTTTTGAAGTTTATTTTGAGGTAGAGGTGAGCGGGAACTAAATAGGCTCGCCTATTTGGAAGGGAGGGTTTCTCAAGGGAGTATATGGGCACAGGTGGATGGGAGGGGTCGGGCGGGAGGTACATGGGGGTAGCAGAGGAAAAAAATGAAAAAATACTCATCTCACGTTAGAATTTTGGTTTACAGGACGTTGGCTTTTTGGCAAGGATCTCAGAAGACATGGCGGGAGTAGAGACTCAGGGTAGGAAGAGAAGCTTTGTCTCCTGGAACATTAATGGAATGAGGTGCCCCAGAAGACAACAAATGGTTATGAAATATTTAGAACTTTCTGAGGCACAGATATGTATTCTCCAAGAGACACACTGGACCTTAGGTGAAGCTGGGAAACTGTTTAAAAACTTTTTTTGAGTTGAGAGTTTTTGTGTTTCTGGTCAAATAACAAATACCCGTGGTGTCGCAATTTTAATAAAACGGGGGCCAGCTTGTTCAATAAAATCTTTTCAGACAGACCAAACTGGGAGGTGGGTTATCACACGTTTGGCTCTGGAAGTAATGGAAGTGATTTGTGTGTCCTTCTATGGACCCAACGTGGATGACTCAACACATATTTCAAAACTGTATTCTAAGTTAATAATGGAAAATCTCGCTATAATCATAGGGGGGGATTTTAATGTCCTCCTTGACCCGAACACGGATAGGTCAAATCAGTGCTATTACATAGGGGCACCCCATGTATGGCACGTAATGAAAAATCTTATCCACGATATGGGGTTGGTAGACGTCTGGAGAGAGTTGAAGGCAGAGGGAGCTGGCTTCACATTTTATAGCAAAAGACATCATCACTTTTCTAGGATCGGTTACATACTTATGAGTAGAAATTTCTTGCCCGGAACCATGGCTATTTCCATTCTAGCTAGTCAGTTTTCAGACCACGCCCCTATCTTATTTTCATATAAAAGATCAATGAAGGCAGTAGTGTCAAGATGGACTCTGAACAGGAGAATGTTATCGGATCCTGAAATAATTTCAGCCGTCAAGGTCTCCTCTTTGGAGTTTTTTGAGTTTAATATCGGTTCAGCAGCAATAGGGGTTGTATGGGACGCTTTTAAGGCTAGTCTTAGAGGCAGGTTGCATGGCATTATATCCTCCAAAAACAAAATTGAATCCTGTGATTTAAAATTAAGGGAAGACAGAATTCAGATGTTAGAAGCAGATCTTCTCCATTCAGGGAGCGGTCCACCCGAAAGAGTCGAAAAAGTACAGGACGACCTTACAAAAGCTAGATCAGAAAATAGAGGTAAACTTGACGAAAAATGTAGGGCTCAATGGTTAGTTAAAAACATGGAAAACTTTGAATATGGGGAAAAGGCTGGTGCCTTGCTAGCCTGGAAGGTCAGTACAGAACGCTCCAAAAACGACATAAGCGAGTTAGTCATCAATGAAAGGGGAGATAAATCGAAAGATATAGAAGATATAAAGAATTGTCTTCTCTCTCTCTTTACAGATCTTTACAAAGAGGATTTGAAACCCTCAAAAAATAAAATTTGTGCTTGGTTGAGTTCCAAATTGTTGCCATCGCTAACGCAGGAGGTTAGAGACCTTATGGACTCCCCGATCTCGTTGGAGGAAATTAAGACACAAATAAAATCGTCAAAAAACAAGAAAGCGTCAAGTTTGGACGCCCTCCCAAACTAAATATATAAACTTTTGGAGAATGAGATAGCACCAACATTGGGCTCCCTGTTTCAATCGATCCATAGCCCTTCGGGAGTCATACCAAGCTCCTGGCGAGAAGCTACTATTGTTTTAATACTTAAGCCTGGTAAGGATCCTCTGAGGACTGATTCCTATCGACCCATCTCCCTGCTAAATTCCGATTATAAACTCTTTATGGGTATTTTGGCAGGGAGATTGGCAAAACTGGCCCAGGGGCTGGTCAGCCCTGATCAAAAAGGTTTCATTAGTGGGCGTTTTATTGAGGAACAGACACAGTTCCTTATTGGTAATATCGATTTGGCCTTACCGAGATCCGACCCATTGGTGGTAGTTTCCTTAGACGCCGCCAAGGCGTTTGACAGGGTGTGTTGGACTTACATTTGGGAAGTCTTGGAGGTCTTGGGTTTTGGACCTGTATTTGTTAATACACTTCGGGACTCCGCTTTGTCTTAAAGATTGGTTGGCTGCCCCCATCAGGGAGGCAGGAATCTCTATCTGGTCGGATCTGGGGGACACCAATAGGGTACATTTGTGGGAAGTACTAGAGGCTAGGATAGGCTCTGGGTTTTTTTAATTTAAGTTTTTACAGTTAAAATCTTGGTTTGAGGCAGAGAGTCGGGGTATAATGGGAGACTGGGAAAATAAACTCCTTTTTTGTCAGAGAATCGCATTAAGAGAGAGGTATCGATCTGGTACAAGAAATTGGTGGAAGCAGATGACAAAGATGTTCCATCTCAGACTTTGGTGTGGAGACAATCCCCTTTTGAACCAGTAATAGAGGAACTATTAGAACCTTCCTTAATTCTCTTATATAAATACATCAAATCCGCCAGCTTAAAGAAAAAACATTTCTTTGTAACTAACCGCATTTACTACACTCCAGCGAAAATAGCAAAATTTGCTCCAATCCCAGAGACAAAATGCTACAGATGCAAGGCCCCTAAAGCTAATGATATTCATGTTTTTTTGGTTGTGCTAAGCTGGAAACATTTTGGGAAGTGGTGCACCAACATTACAGTTAATGAGACCCTAGTTTTCTTTGCGGATGATCGCCTTTCATCACAGGACCTAGCAGTAAGGGATAGAGGCCTCTTACTGTGCTTGATTTTATTGGCTCGTAGAGAAATCTTCCTGAAATGGAAGGACCTAATCCCCCAAGGCTGGAGGATTGGCTGAACTCTGCCTTTGCGATGGCCCGATTAGATCTGGCTAGTGTTGGCAACCTTCCTAATAGACTTTGGCAACCTTTTATCACTATTGGCAAATATCTGAGACTGTATAGGAACTGAAAAGCAAATGCCCCCAGTCCAATGATTACACCTTAAAACTTCGGTACAAGGAGTTGGTCTGTGGACCTAAGCAACCGCAGTTGGCCGGAGGGTGCCCAGGTTCAAAATATGGCTGTAACATTCTGCACAGTGCTTAAAGATGAGATGAGGACAAACAAAAAATAAGAAACAAAAAGAAGCTGAGTCTCAGCAGCACTCAAATCCAATTCTGTAAGATTAATTAAAGTGTTGGATACATCTGCAATGGTGTTGTCTACTTGGATTGAAGATACCCTCTCCCTCTCTTCTTTTTTGTGAAACCTCCTCTGTTTTCTCCTTTGTTTGTGGCATTTGTTACGTTGCCACTGTCTTTCATTTGGGGGAGTCTCGTCCTCAGGGTTTGCCGTTTGTCCTCTATCATAAAGCCCAATTCCTCAGATGGGGTGAATCCACTTAGAGGTTGTTGAAGCATATTACCTTGATTGTCCTCTTCTGATTCATCACTGATGAATAATGAACTAAGATCAGTACTGCATGAGCCAGTATTTACAGTTTCCGGGGTAAGAGCAGTCGGTACTTTAGATATCTTGGAGGTTAAAGCCAAGCGTTTTACACTCTCAAATTATTTTGAGAAAGTAATGATACGTCCATTCTCGTAATCAGCTTTGTCGAGCGCAAATTTAAAAACCTTGCGCGTCTTGATGACTTCTTCATGTTTATATCCTCTCTTATTTTACGTGTTAACTCCTGCTGCTGCATAGAATCAAGTACCTGATTTAGAGCATCTATCTGGCAAACAATTTCAATCCTGTCAATTTCCGCGTACTTAATAAGTATGCAAACCATGTTCATTGATGCTTCTAAATTATTAGAGGCCCATTCTTTCAGCATTAAAGGGTTTGGGTTCTCAAAAGATGGTGCAATGAGAATCCTTAAACCTCGGGGCACTCTACCTGCTTCTTTATATTTCTCTAGTGATTTCTTCTCCCACCACTTAGTAAGCTCCGAACGAAGCAATTTCTCCAATTTCTTCAGTTTTGATTTAATGTCATTTTTGTCTAAAGTGTTACTGCCTTGCTTATTCACTTCTTTCGCATCAGGCAAATTCAAAAATAAGGCGCCACAGCTTCGCGGTCTGCCGCTGTTGCCATATTGGCCAATACTTCAGAATACAGCTATGCACTGGTTGAGCCAACCCATCTCTTGCAATATGAGGGCTCCTGATATCTCACATCCGATAATCTCCACACCCGCTATACTCCTCGGAGTAGCAGCAGCACTCCCGGCTCACCTCGGGGGGCTGGTCAAACAACACCTTCCGGGTCAAACACAAATTGCACAAATCGCACAAATATATGTATATACATGTACATATATATATACATTACTGCTCCCAGATTGGTGTCGTCGTGCGAGGTGCACTCTAGGAGAGGTGAAGAGCTCCAAGCCTCTGCTCCAATAAACAGGTAAAAGGCACCAGCCAGCTGTTCCCTATTCACAGTCCAGCTACCATCGTAGCCTTACGCGTTTCAAATTCTTTCTTCCTCAGAGGCTGATGGTGGAGGAAAGCAACGTGCAGTATCCAACCACAGTCCCTTTTCTAGCTTGATAACACGCCCTCTGATGGGCTGCTCGTGATGAGACTGCATGCTGCTTTGTGGGAGTTGTGGTCGGAAAACATTATTATTTGCATCCATTTCATACTTGTTGCATCTTTATTTACTGTGGGTAATTCAAGCTCATAGAATGAGCCCCAGTCTGCGTGTGTCTTCAGATCCGGCACCTCTGCTCCATGTCAGAGGCTGGAATGCTTGAAGAAACAGGAAATGGACCAATGATTATTGGTAAGAGCAGGTCTTGATTTATTAAAAGCTCACGATCAGACGCGTTTCGAATAACAATGTATTCTTGTTCACTTGGCGGAAATGCAGTCCCATATATATATATATATATATATATATATATATATATATATATATATATATATATATATATATATATATATATATATATATATATATATATATATATATATATATATATATATATATATATATATATATATATATTACCTACTGGCTATCGCCAGTAGGTATATAGAGTTAGGATTAATTCCCTATGGGATTTCTGAAAATTCTATGTCTAATAACTTTGGCGTTTGTGGACGGAATCGGCTGAAATTTTCAGGAAAATGGCACATTTTGTTTCTGAGCAGCCCCTGAAAATTTGGTGGGGTTTCGTCAAGGGGGGGCTGAGAAAATAGGGGGGTCCCAAAACGCGTTTTTTACATTGAGTTTTCCATAGGGCGGTTGGACTCACTTTTAGCTCGAACGGCTGAATGGATTTGCACGAAACTTGGCAAAATTGTAGGGACTGTTAGCCCGATGTGCCTTTGCTAGGTCTCAATATATGTGCTTCAGTGGATTTTGAGAAATTAACGTTTAAATCAAGATATATATCTGTAACAGCGCTCCGGGCAGCGATCCGGTCCGCTTACTTTTCGCGTTTCGGAACTTTGCGCGCAGAAAGCTGATTGGCTCTCCGGTGTCTGTCAACATTCTAAACAGTCCGGAGCGGCCGCCATCTTGTCTCTCGGTAGGATCGAGAGAGAAGAAGAGGTGAAAAACGAAAGGGGAATTTAATGAAAGGGGGCAAGGTATCCCCCTCTTGACCCCCTAGGAATGTTGTTGGGGTTATTAAAGGGTCCCGTGGGGAAAAGAAAAAAAAAATGATTTTTCACGGTAGAAGCGCTTCACGGGCCGCAAACTGGGCCGCAAACTGGTAGCGAAACGGGAATTCGCCATTTTGTGCTTCTTTAATTAAATTACTAGGTATAAGGGGGTGCGGGAGACGTATCCTAATCCCCTATGTTTCCTGAGGGTGGCTGAGGAGGCTGATATATGTTGATACATCTCTTCCAGCGGCTGTGCGTGAGCTTTTTTTTTTTTTTGCTGCGTGACAGTCCGGAGCGGCCGCCATCTTGTCTCTCGGTAGGATCGAGAGAGAAGAAGAGGTGAAAAACTAAGGGGGAATTTAATGAAAGGGGGCAAGGTATCCCCCTCTTGACCCCCTAGGAATGTTGTTGGGGTTATTAAAGGGTCCCGTGGGGAAAAGAAAAAAAAAATGATTTTTCACGGTAGAAGCGCTTCACGGGCCGCGAACTGGGCCGCAAACTGGTAGCGAAACGGGAATTCGCCATTTTGTGCTTCGTTAATTAAATTACTAGGTATAAGGGGGTGCGGGAGACGTATCCTAATCCCCTATGTTTCCTGAGGGTGGCTGAGGAGGCTGATATATGTTGATACATCTCTTCCAGCGGCTGCGCCATCTTGCCTTTTTTCCAATGCCACAATTTTGTCGTGCACGGCAGCCATTTTAGATGCCAGGCTGGTCCCAGGCTATCACCTACCCCTGCGGATGTAGTTTATGGCCCCAGCTGTAGAGAATTCAGACATGCCAACCCTCCCGATTCAGGCGTGTGACTACTGATTTCAGTGCTAGTCTCCCGCCTCCCGATTTCTGCAAGCAAAAGCCCGGGGGCATATTACGAACAACTAGCGATAATTTTTGTCTCTAACTTGTTTAGAGACAAAAATTATCGCCGCACATCGGCGATTTTTATCGCAGATAAACCTTGCTATTATCGCAGAAAAGTCAGCGATATTCATGTATTATCGAGCAAATGCTCTTAGCCATGTTATCCACCTCCCATTGGATAACATGGCTAAGAACTGCTCAGGGCAGGTGTTAGATTTTGGAGATATTCGCGCTTAGCGCGAATATCTCCAAAAGTTGGTAATAGAAGATAGCGATGTTAGGGACTGTTTCCAGTCGCTAACATCTTGGCACGCCACTTTGCATGTCATTAGTGATAAGTATCACTGACATGCAAAGCGGGGCCCAAGATGGTCGCTATCTCCTTTTAGCTGTCACTAACTGGTGTTAGCGACAGCTTGGTAATAGGGAGATAATTTTATCTCCGCTTTCATGGCTTTTAAAGCCAAAAAAGCGGAGATAAACCCCCTTGATAATATGCCCCACGATTCCTTGGGGGTTTCAGCTGACAGGGCTTGGTATTGTGTTACATGGTAATTTTTCCAGGAAACGTCAGAGGGTCGATGCAGGGGTTCTAGAAGAGGTGATAAACCATTTAAGCCTCATGAACAAGCGCATGGTCTTTTAAAGATTTGTGAAGTACTCGGGGCGGCGGTGTGTGTGTGCCCTCTTTCAGGAGCGGGCGGGGGGGCACTGCCAGCAACTTGCCAGGTCAGGTAGTGTTCAACACGTGCATCACCCTTTCTCTGCCTGCTATTGCGCTCCATGCTTCGGAAAGGTAAGAAAAAGAACGTGCATTTGAGTTTGAAATGTCCGATCCTGCAGCAGCACACTTCCAAAGCCCACACATGACAATAACCCGATTCAAGGCCCCATTCACCCGTTTTTAAAAAAATAGATAACACTCCAACAAAGTAAGATTATAAAACTTATTAACTATTAACTATAACGAACGGAACAAAAACTAAAAACATTTAAACATTTTTCAACACAAAAAGCAACAATGGTTAGAAGCTGTCTTTTGTGCGAATAGTCCCAAGGCAGCACAACGTGCAGAGTTCTGGACGGCACCCAGGTGATGTCGCCTGGGTGCCGCACTGGTTTTGGGATCCTACAATGCAGCACAGAAAAACAGCGTGGGGCGTCCCGGGTGGTGCGGGGGGAGGCCTCGTCAGTAGCGGTCTGTTGTGCGAATAGTCCCAAGGCAGCAGAACGCGTTGAGATGTTGATGGGACTGTGTCCAGTGTCACATGGCTGACACAACATGTACGACAGGCACCTAGGTGATGTCCAGTAAACTGCTGCACGGGTTTTGGTATCCTACAATGCTGCTCCGAAAATTGGCGTGCGGCGGCCCGGGGGTGGGGGAGGCGGCGTGAACGGGCCTCCCCAGGTGGCGGCCATCTAGCTGAGTTGCGCCCGCTCTTGCGGCTACAGCGTCTCGCTCACCATGTTGTTGAGTTGCTTCCACTCTTGCAGTGCAGCGATAGGCGGCTGCCACATGGCTCTTAAAATGGCGGACGGCTCCTCGGTTTTGGGCCTGGTCCACTGAAATGGCCCTGGGACACCTTGGAACTCGGACGCTTGCCTGCTAGGGCTTGGGCTCCATTCTCGAAAAGCGTCCCCTCAGCGGTGAAGATTCTACAAAAGTCTTGGGGGCCCCCGACTCCCGCAGGCTTCCGGTGGGGAGCGGCTGCCATGATTGCTCGCGGAATGACCACGACGGAGCCACGAGATGGTGGTGCTCTCATGCTGACGCCAGCTTCAATCTGAATGATCCAGAAACAAGGTGGGGCTTTCATCGTTTGGGAAAAAAAAATGTTCTAAACCAATGAAAAGTGTTATTTTTAGGTCATATGACCAAGCCTTCCATCTTTAGGAAACCAAAAGTAAAATGAACCAATGAAAAGTTTTATAAACAAGTCACATGACCTGTTATGCGGCATAGGGCTACAAAAAGCGTAGAAAATCCGTTGGCACGTGAGGCGGCGTCAGTAGCGGACCGATGTGCGAATAGGCCGAAGGCAGCACAACGGGCCGAGATCCGGATGGTACCGAGGTGGTGTCCAGCAAATTGCCGCACTGGTGTGGCCATCCTACAATGCTGCGCCGAAAGACGGCGTGTCCAGCTGAATTGCGGTCACTGTTGCGGTACAGTGACTCGAACGCGCCGAGATCCGGATGGCACCGAGGTGGTGTCCAGCAAATTGCCGCACTGGTGTGGCCATCCTACAATGCTGCGCCGAAAGACGGCGTGTCCAGCTGAGTTGCGGTCACTGTTGCGGTACAGTGAGTCGAACGCGCCGAGATCTGGATGGCCCCGATGTTGTGTCCAGCAAGTTGCCGCACTGGTGTGGCCATCCTACAATGCTGTGCCGAAAGTCGGCGTGGGGTGCCCCGTTGGCTTATGAGGTGATGTCAGTAGTGGACCGATGTGTGAATAGGTCGGAACCAGCACAAGGCGCCAAGATCCGAATGGCAAGTCCTGGATGTTGAGTGCCTCAGTTGAGAGTTCTGAGCAGTGCTTGTAAGACTATCTGAAGTTTATTATAAGAATCAGAGTAAGTTGAAGACTATCTGAAGCTTATTTGCACCTTTTGCAGCTTCACTATTGCCCAAGGTGATGTCCAGCGGAACTTTTTTCCTTTTCCTTTCTGCTTCTTTTCCTACAATCCGTTTCATCTGAAGACACGACCAGGTCCCTGAATGTGTGTAGGGGGACGCTATTGATTGAATGAAAATGGCGGCTTGACACAAAGCTGACTCAAGCGTTACTGTTGATGCTATACAGACAAAAATTGGTTTTCAGTTTGTACATTCTTCAGGTTTTTTTTTTCCATCCAAGTCTGATTGAGAGTTTGTAGAAAAATGGCTTCAGATTTTCCACATACTACTCTTCAACATTCTTCCTAAATGTAACAATGTGAAACTCACTAGGAAAACGGCTGTTTCTGTTTCCTTTCAAAATGCTGCCAACAATATTTTCTGAATGGAAGACACCATCTTGTAGCATAAAGGGCCGAAAGGGGTTCTGGTCTGGCCGATGGTTGGTGGAGACATTTTGACTATATCTTGGACCTGCCCGGCCTCGCCCAAAATGGCGCCGGTATAAATGGGACTCGTAACTCCTTGCCCGCAAATGTATATCTAGAAAATGTTATTGTAAGTGGCCCTGTCCTATTTTAATTACAAAATGTATGTCCACCGATTCCGCAACTGTTAGACACCTTAGTTCTTGCAACCTAATGGCCCGCTCGTTACGTTCCTCTACAGTGTAAATGTCTCCTCATCATATACGATTTCAGTTTGCTCCGTGGCCGGCCCACGTGGTTATAGGCCCGTATTTGTATACTGACATTTTCACAATAAAGGTTTTTAAAACAAAACACGGTAGTAGTATTTACATTGGTAAAGTTTTTACTTTTAGTCACTGTTTTCGAATCAGTAAAAGGCAAGTGAAATAAAGCAGTCCAATTACATGACGGATAAAAGGTATAATATGTAGGAACGCAGTAAAGATAAATGGTCAAAAGCAGTTGTGTTTTTCATGTCTGCAACATAAAGTGATCGATAAGAATCTGATAATCAGGCTTATCTGCGACTAAGACAGCAGGCCGAATCTCTTTTACTCAACGGCTCCGTCATGGAAGGAAGAAACGCCCTTTTTCTCGAAAAAGGAATATATTTTACTTGCAAGACAGTTGTAAATTTTCCGGGAAAGTACATTAGCCTGGAATATTATAACATATGTTTGAAAAAAAAATATTGTTCGAAAACAATAAAAAGCGTAATTTTTAGGTCATATGACCAAGCTTTTCATCATTAACTTAACAAAAGTAAAATGAACCAATGAAAAGTTTTATTAACAAGTCACATGACCTGTTATGCTTACGTTACGCGCTGCGCGCCGCGCCTCGGATCACTTCCGGGTGCGCTAACGCGGCGTGTCATATAACGCATTACGCGACAACGTAGGTCAAGAATATAGTCAAAATGTCTCCACCAACCAGCGTTCAGAACACAACCCCTTTCAGCAGTCCAAAAAGTTCTGTTAAATGACAACAGAGGGGACAGGCAACAAGAACCATCAGTCAAAGAGGGGAGGGCAAGTTCTTCTCTTCCGGGTCATGTTGGGGCGCTACCGGAACTGATCGAATTGGTAGTCTACAGTGTTTCTGGATGTTTCAGACTAAAGCTGGCGTCAGCATGAGACCACTACCATCTCGTAGCTCCGTCGTGGCCATTCCACGAGCAATCATGGCAGCCGCTCCCCACCAGAAGCCTGCGGGAGTCGGAGGCCCCCAAGACTTTTGTAGAATCTTCACGGCTGAGGGGACGCTTTTCGAGAATGGGACCCAAGCCCTATCAGGGAAGCGTCCGAGTTCCAAGGTGTCCCAGGGCCATTTTAGTGGACCAGGCCCAAAACCAAAGAGCCGGCCGCCATTTTGAGAGTCCTGTGGCAGCCGCCTATCGCTGCACCGCAAGAGCGGGAGCAACTCAACTACATGATGAGCGAGACGCTGTAGTCGCAAGAGCGGGCGGTAAACAGCTGAATGGCGGAAGAGGCACAGTGTAGCAAAAGCGGGCGGAATGGCAACTAAAACGGTAAAGGGGCGCCCCACTACAGCTTGTCTTCAGGTCAAACGGATTGTGGGACAAGGTCCAGAATTGAAGAGTCATCAAAAGGCAAAAAGTTCCGCTGGACCCCGGGAGCCGGCCGCCTATGTCGGGGGCGATCTCAGGCTACACCAGTGCTATAAGACTTGGGGAGGGTGTCGGAGCCAAGCGTCTTCTCCGAGTCCATGGCCATCACACCGCCCCTCAGGGGCCTCCGTCAAGCTGTTTAGGAAGCTAACATATCACATTGTTTTCTAATGCAGTCAGGTCCACAAACGACACTCACTTACTTTGAGAATAGTGAAGCTGCAGTAGGTGGAAATAAGCTTCAGACAGTGTTACAAGCACTGCTCAGAACTCTTAACTATGGCACCCAACATCCAGAACTTATGCTATTTGAGAATGGCAGTGACATCGAAGCATCTCAGGGACCAAAACCATTAACGTACTTTCACGTATGAAAATCTTACTTGGGAAGGGGGCAGGAGCGAAGCGCCCCCTCCCAGTCAGCGCCACCACACCGTATGTTGAAAATTTGAAGCCATCGTTCTACAAAGTCAACCAAACTTGGATTGAAAAATCTAGAAAAATGTACAAACTGAAAACCAGTTTTGGTCTGCATAGCATCAGTAGCAACGCTTGAGTCAGCTTTGTGTCAAGCCGCCATTTTGATTCAACAAAGCACAGGCATTGAAAAAGGCTCAAATTCAGAACTCTAAACTATGGCACCCAACATCCAGGAGCTTGCCATCCGGATCTTGGAGCCTTGTGCTGCTTTCGATCTATTCACACATCGGTCCACTACTGACATCATCTTATAAACCAACGTTATGTAAATAGTTTTTTAATAAAATGTTTTACCCTGTTTCTTTGCTGGTGTGTTGTCTATATTTTTAATATTTGCATAGGGTTTGTCGTTATTTTGTGCGGGATGGGTGATGGAGCCGAGCTGTCTTGCAGCCCTCATGGTGTGGAGCTCAGTTCATCTCACTATTTTCGTATTTCTCATGAAGGGTTGTTCCTAATATTTCTATTTTAGCGAGGTCAAAAAGAGATCCAATTAGTGGCCTACTGATTTTGCTCGATTACTTTTATTTTTTTTACACGATTTTTCACTATCTGCAAAGACTAAACAGAGTATTGCGACTTTGTGCTTGTTTGTAAATAGAGAATGATCCAAAGAGAACCAATTCTAAAACAGTAAATGCTTGGACAACAATCAATCAAATGGAGAGACAAGCAGGCACGACGGATTACAACGGGGGCAAAGGCTTGCGTTAACTACCGTTCACTATCTGCAAAGAGAGAGTACTACTAAGATAAAAGAGGGGAGGGGGGGGGGTGCAGCGTTCAAAGCACATCAGCGTGCATAAATACGAAAATGTTTTTATCTATCACGTACTTGACATTTTAAAGCTTTTCATATTTGCTATTAAAAAAACAATGAAATTCACAGAAAAAACCATAGGTTATAGTGGATATATAGTTAGGAATTTGCATTTACAAAACCTTGAAAATTCAATGAAAAAACCATTGGTTTTAGGCCATATATAGTTAGGGATTTGCATTTACAAAACCTTATTTTACTCGCATAAAACCATTGAAATTCCATATATAGTTATAAGCGCTAACTATATATCGCGCACCCGCAATCCACTGCTGATGATGTCACATATTACATCATTCATGACATGGTTAGTGACATCACTGATGACATCACTGATGACATCTCAAATGACATCACTGATGACATCACTGAAAACATCTCATTTGACATGACTGATAACATCACTGATGATATCATTCATGTGATAATACGATGAACCTCTTCAGACTCTAATATAACCTTAGATACAATCAGTGTAAACAGACACTCACAGACTGTCACTCATCCATGGAGTTACTCACACACCTAGTCAGTCATGCAAAGAATCAATCACACCTCCATTTCCTCAACTATACAGTTATACAAAATTTACTTATTCAAACATATACTAACACATATTTACTCTATTATACAATCCCTGATACAAGTTCACAATGATCCATACAGCCACTCACACATTCACTGGCTCTTATGCACAGTTATTTATATATGTCAACTCTCACATGTACTGTGTTTTACATATGTACTTACTTTGACATGTAGCACTGAGATATCCATTCACTCACCAATGCACTCATGCACACAGTCAACCGCCCATACAGCTGTTTCCACATGCACTTTTGAAACCATACATCTAGTGAATCAACTGCTCACACATCTATGCACAGAGTCATACACCTCCCAGCCACCTACACACACACTCAGTATCCCATACAAATACTTGGGCAACCAATCAATAACCCATATAGTTACTCATATAGCTACTTATCAACACATGCAACAGTTTACAGAACAACAGACATAATGATGCACAAATTAAGACAGTTTAGTCACTAACCCATGCACTCAGTGAGACACATTTAATCACTCACTCATACAGTCAGTCATGCACCTACTAAATCCTTCATCCAGACACTTATATATCCACTCATTCTTCAATATGTAAGAGATATTTTAACTTTACAGAAACATACAGTCACTGCATGTTGTCATCAGTGATGTCATCAGTGATGTCATTTGAGATGTCATCAGTGATGTCATCAGTGATGTCACTAACCATGTCATGAATGATGTAATATGTGACATCATCAGCAGTGGATTGCGGGTGCGCGATATATAGTTAGCGCTTATAACTATATATGGAATTTCAATGGTTTTATGCGAGTAAAATAAGGTTTTGTAAATGCAAATCCCTAACTATATATGGCCTAAAACCAATGGTTTTTTCATTGAATTTTCAAGGTTTTGTAAATGCAAATTCCTAACTATATATCCACTATAACCTATGTTTTTTTCTGTGAATATATATATATATATATATATATATATATATATATATATATATATATATATATATATATATATATATTACCTACTGGCGGTCGCCAGTAGGTAGTTATAGTTAGGATAATTTTCAATGTTAAATCTCAACATTCTATTTTGAATAACTTTGGCGCCGGTTGACGAATCTGCCTGAAATTTTCAGGAAAATGGTCTCATGGCGGTCCGGTCCTTCCCTGAAAGTTTGGGGGGGATTCGTCAAGCGGGGGCCGAGATAAAAGGGGGGTCCCAAAACGCGTTTTCCCCATGTTAATTTCCATAGGGCGGTCGATTTCACTTTTAGCCCGAACGGCTGAATGGATTTCCACCAAACTTGGCAAAATTGTAGGGACTGGTAGCCCGATGTGCCTTTGCTATGTCTCAAGATATGTGCTCCAGTGGATTTTGAGTAATTAAGGTTCAAAAAAATATATATATCTATAGCAGCGCTCCGGTAAGCGCACCGGTACGCGCACCGGGCACGTCACGCGACTTGCGCGGAGAAAGCTGATTGGCTCTGGGGTGTCTGTAAACATTCTAAACAGTCCGGAGCGGCCGCCATCTTGTGTCTCGGTAGGATCGAGACACAAGAGGTGGCCAAAACAAAGGGGGAAATGACCATAAGGGGGCAGAGTAGACCCCCCTTGACCCCCTAGGTTTGATGTGGGGGCCATAAAAGGGCCCCACGGGGCAAAAAAAAAAAAAAAAAAATTTTTGATTTTCGCGGGGTGAGCGCCCGGTACGCGCACCGGTAAGCGTACCGGGGAGTGTACCATGGGGAAAAAGAATGACAGTTTTAAAAGTAGCTGATTAGAAAAAAAAATGTTTAGTTGTTTTTTTTATATATACACATACATATATATAAATGCATATGCACATATATATATGCATATATGTCTATATGTGTGCGTGTAGAGAGAGGTAGAGAGGTAGAGGTGTAGAGGTAGAGAGGTAGAGAGGTAGAGAGTAGAGAGTGAGTAATAGAGAGTAGAGAGTGAGTAGTAGAGAGTAGTAGAGAGCAGTAGAGAGAGTAGCAGAGTGAGTAGTAGAGAGTAGTAGAGTGTATATTAGAGTGAGTAGTAGAGAGTAGTAGAGAGTGAGTAGTAGAGACTGAGTAGTAGAGAGTAGTAGAGAGTAAGTAGTAGAGTGAGTAGTAGAGAGCAGTAGAGAGTGAGTAGTAGAGAGTGGGAGAGAGTAAGTAGTAGAGAGTAGTGGAGAATATTCCAAAGTTTGGCACAGCACCACTTTCACAATGAGTCCAATCAAATCATATCACTTAGAGTACTTATTGAAGCGCTGAATCTTGGTGTATATTCAAATGCTTTTATTTTCCTTAAGTTTATGTACCACAGCCAGCCGAAACGTTTCGTTCTGTACAACAGAACTTCTTCAGGGCGTTCTTATTTCCTTCAAGTTATGTCGGTATCCCGTTGTCATATAACTAGATATTTCTTCCAAATGTTAGACGAGACATAAGTATATTCTTATTAAAAGTGACTAGGTATCAATTTTACCCACACAATTCGGGCAGACTTGAGTAATTTATAGCATCCTCAAAGTCAGTCTTTCAAAAATTCCAAAGTATAGGACATGATAATCCAAATCCAAATGTTTCTCAAGAAAAGTCATTTACAATCGTTCGGAATATCGGTGTTTGGGCAGATATGATCCAGGGACCCCCAGTATGCAAGGGGAATTAGTCCCCCCTCTGCAAAGGCGCCAGTGGCCTGCATTGCAGAGAGGTGTAACAAGGGTGTGGCCTCATTACACTTCTCTGCAATGCAGCTCCCTCGTGCATACTGGAGGCTCCTGGTGGACTAGTTGACCCCAGGGACCCCCAGTATGCAAGGGGAATTAGTTCCCCCTCTGCAAATGCGGCAGTGGGCTGCGTTGCAGAGAGGTGTAACAAGGGGCATAGTCTCATTACACCTCTGCAATGCAGCCCCAGGCGCATACTGGAGGTTCCAGGTGGGCTAATAGGCTCCCAGGGGCCCCCAGTATGCAAGGGGAATTAGTTTCCCCTCTTCAAACATGCACGGGGGCTGCGTTGCAGAGAGGTGTAAAAAGGGTTGTGGCTTCATTACACCTCTCTGCAATGCAGTCCCCTGGCGCATACTGGAGATTCCTGGTGGGCTTTCAGGTCTTATATAGTTAGGAATTAGCATTAAAAAAACCTTTGAAATTCACTGAAAAAACCACAGGTTTCACACCAGTTATAGTTAGGAATTAGCATTTAAAAAACCTTTGAAATTCACTGAAAAAACCATAGGTTTCACACCAGTTATAGTTAGGAATTAGCATTTAAAAAACCTATTAAATTCACTGACAAAACCAGTTATAGTTAGCTGGAAATTTTACTGATATAAAACCAATGAAATTCCACGTTATAGTTAGTTGGACTCACTATAACTTGCGCGTGCAATGCACTGCTGATGACGTCACATATTACATCACTCATGACATGGTCAGTGACATCACTCATGACATCACTGATGACACCATCCTTGTGACATAGTGACAGACCTCCTTTCAGTGTAATGTAACCCTTGAAACACATATTCAAAAATAGAAACTGAAATTTAAAAAAAAATGGAGATACCCATATCAGTTACAACAAGCAATTCAGTAATTCCACCATCTATATGCACATCCAGTCATTCACCAACAGTTCTATATAGTCACTCATACATATACTCACTTATCATATGAAGTGATACACCTATACATCCTGTTACACACCGACAGTCATCCAAAAGTTACTCACACACATACTCACACGTGCAAATAAACTATTGAACATCCATTTATTTGAATATAGAGTTATACACACACTTCCACCTTACTTGTATTGAAAATTACACATATTTATTCTCTTAAACAATCACTTATAGAAACACATACTTATTTAAACAGGAACTCTTACAATCTCTTACTCTCACATATACTCACTTATATACATCAATATTCACATATACTAGATTAAAACATATGTAGTTACTGATAAAGACACTAGTGAGACAGTCATTCACTCACTAACAAACACATATACACACTCATCCATCCATACAGTCCTGCACATATGCTGTCTTCAAAACACATACAAACAGCGAGTCAGTCACTCATGCATCTATGTGCTAAGTAATACCCCCACCAAACCATATAGACACTCATACTGATACTAAGAGAAACATCTAATAACCCATATACATACGCATGTAGCTACTTACCAACACATGTAGCCACTTATAAACAAAGTGAAACAATAATATATATATTTAAATATTTAAACATAACTCACTAATATTTATTTTTCAGAAAGACACATATTCACTGGATGGTGTCATCAGTGATGTCATGAGTGATGTCACTGACCATGTCATGAGTGATGTAATATGTGACGTCATCAGCAGTGCATTGCACGCGCAAGTTATAGTGAGTCCAACTAACTATAACGTGGAATTTCATTGGTTTTATATCAGTAAAATTTCCAGCTAACTATAACTGGTTTTGTCAGTGAATTTAATAGGTTTTTTAAATGCTAATTCCTAACTATAACTGGTGTGAAACCTATGGTTTTTTCAGTGAATATATATATACATATATATACATATACATATATATATATATATATATATATACATATATACACATATATATATATATATATATATATATATATATATATATATATATATATATATATATATATATATATATATATATATATATATATATATATATATATATATATATATATACACATATATATATATTTCCGTCCAGGGCTTAATGTTTTGAAACACATATTTTCATTAATAGACATGACTGAAGATGATTAATTGCACAGCTATGTACGCATTGCTCGAGTAAGTTTCTTTTTTGCACTGTAAATAGCGTTATTTTATCATTCCATGGCGCTTTGATTTGCACTATGATCCGTTTTTTGTTTCAATGAATTATGCCTCATTTAGCTTCCGCCTTGCCGTCGCCAGCTGACACTGACGAAGGCAAGTGCTGAAACGCGTCTGGTTTGGATTAATTTTGCGCTAAATAAACCTAACTTGGTTTAAATCTCTGCTGTGAGTGCCGATCTGTTGCTAACTTGTTGCCGGTTGCCGGTTGCCGGTTGCAGAATTGCGGAGCTTCGATATATATATACATATATATATATATATATATATATATATATATATATATATATATATATATATATATTTCCGAAAAAAGATTCCAAATCAAATACTCTCTCAGCCACCAAGAATACGCCAGATAATCCAAAAATTCAAGGGTGTTTATTTCACCTTCTACATGTTTTGGCTTACAGGAAACCTTGTTCACGTAAGTGAGTGCATGCAACAGACATACTGATAAAGTTTTGGGCAAGTCATGGGCAAAAACATAGGACGACAAAGAATGAATGTTGTCAGGCAGAGAAAACGGCTGACATCTTAGAATGCTGCATAAATCAAATTATCAAACCTTGTTGCTGAAAATAAATGTATGTTCAATCACAATACATCTGATATGCAAACAAAATGTAAAAAGAAAAAATCATAAAAGATATGCAGCATGAGAACACCAAAATGCGGGGATCTGCATTATGCTAATACATGATTACTTGTAAAAAAATAATAAGTATACACAAACATGTAAATAAATACGCATAGGTGTGTGGCATGCATGACAACAAGACTCTTGTCCCATTGTGTCAGCTATCTGAGGGATAAGAATACCACAATGAAGTATATATACAACTAGTGACTGCTCATGAAACACGAGTGATGTGTGCTGTAAGCTGGGGAGAGCTGTACAACAGGACATGCACGAAGGGACAGGGTATGTAAAAAGGTTTAACCAAGTAGTGGTAAGCCAAATGGAACCTGAATGGCAGGATGGGGATCACGGGAAATGAATGACACCTGTCGGACACCTTGGGTAAATCCTGCTCTGGAAACTGAGCCAACTAAGGAGACTTCAAAAATCTAAGTGTGTGAATGCGCCAGAGCTGTGTACAGTGCAGACTCACTAGATGTACTACAATTTCAAGAATAAGCTCAGGATGCGATAATCCCCTCATCTTGGGGTATGCGTCAAAAAACAGTTACTATATTACATACTCTGAGACGCCAGTGTTGTGTGCGGTAGGGACTCATAGGTGTACTGCAGTCTAGGCATACAAACACATAGTGCTCAGAAAGCAAATGCCCCCAAGTGGTGGGTTGAGCGTCGAGACAGTTACTATGTAAAATACTCTGGGATTCCCGCTGAAAGAACGGCGTCGGTCAGACACGCCACTGTCCCGCATGCATAGTTTCAAGTGATGCTAGCACGTCCACAAAACCACAAAGCTGCCGCAAAGTCCATAGTACTTGCCATAGATGCCCATCAGTGAAGGCGTGTTCAGTAATAATAGTGTATCGAAGTGATGGGAAGGGAGGAATGCCCGTGGTTGTGAGTGGTTGGGCCCCTTCCAAGTGTCCTCCTGTGGGAAAACACGCAATAAAAACAATATTAGACTTGATTAAAAACATCTATAAAATAAACATTTCAAATGCACTCAGCCTGGGGAGAAAGGAAGAAAAACAGTGTATACAATGGTACTCGGTATACACCTAGCAGACTGTGGGAAATTTGGAACCCACTTCCCCCAAAGATATAGGTTACAGACAGAAAACAGGAAAGACAGAACTTATTCATCCCTCAAATGGTCTGCAAGTTCCTCATCTTGATTTAAACCCCCGGGTCCTTTGACTGAAAGTCAACAATGTACTTGGATTCCTTCTGTCTCTGTTTTAACACCCTGTCCCCACCCCTGGGGTTCTTGACAATCTGTTCTAGGATGAAAAAAATGAGAAGTGAGGGGTTAGAAAAGTGCTTGTCTCTAAAATGGCTTGCCACTGGGTATTTCTCATCAATGTGGGTGATGGCCCGGCAATGTTTCAAGATGCGTTTCTTAGCATGTAGGGTGGTACTCCCTATATACCAGAGCTGGCAGGGGCATACAATAACATAGATCACGTGGGCGGTGCTACAGTGAGAAACTGGTTGATTTCTTTTTTGATCCCATTATACTCCACTTTCTTCCTGTTGGTGCTGTTTTTGCATGCTTTCCATTGGCCACAGGGAAAGAATCCCCTGAGACCATGACCTTGTGCTGTTGAGTAGGTGGTAATGTCACTCCGCAACAGCATGTCCCTGATGTTTCTGCCTTTTCTATATGTGACACTTGGCCTAACTAGGACATCATCGCCAATGATGTTGTCACTTTTCAAAATATCCCAGTTTTTGTAAAGTATTTTCTGTATGTGTCTAGATTCGGCATTTTATGTCAGAATGAAACGTATGCTTTATTCTTTGTTCTCATTGCCGTCTACAGTCTTCTCTGCTAATGTGGATGATCTAGGGATATCATCAGCTCTCCGTTTGGCCTTTTTAAGGAACCAGGTTGGATAGCCTCTGCTTTGAAACGGTCAAGCATCTCAGTGCTCTCAAGTTGGTAACCACTCTCAGTGTTGCAATTTCTTCTTGCCCTCAGCAGCTCCCCAAATGGAATGCTCCATTTGAGAGTTTCTGGATGACTGCTGAGGGCATTGAGAATGCTGTTGCCAGCAGTGGCTTTCCTAAAGAGGGTGGTGTAAACTTGGTTGTCCCTAATGTCAATTTTGACATCCAAGTATTCTGCTGTAACTTTGCTAATGTGACTGGTCAGGATGATGTTGCTGGTGTTAGTATTCAGCATGTCAATAATTTGGAAGGCTGCTTGTTTAGATCCCCTCCACACCACAAACAAGTTGTCTATATATACCCACCATGTGGTGACATGGGTCAAATGTTCTGCAAAAGTAGGATCAGCGAAAGTCTTCTGCTCCCAGTGCCCCATGAAGAGGTTTGCAAAACTGGGAGCGAAGCAAGAACCCATTGCTGTGCCAATCAACTGCTTGTACAGGACACCATCGAAGAGGAAAAAGTTGTTTAAGAGACAACATTTCTTCATTTCGAGCAGCATTTTGCTGTGTTCTCTAAATCGGAGCGGACGGGCATTGAGGAAGGGTTCACAGGCTGCAAGGCCTTGTTTGTGGTCAATTATGGTGTATAATGCTTGGACATCCAGTGTAATAAGGAAGCATTCGCCATCCCACTGTATGCCCTGCAACTTGGTGAGAAAGTCCTTGGTGTCTTTAATGTAATTGGGCAATCTAGTCACCCAGTCACGCATATAGTGATCGACATATTTCGAAACATGTTCTGACACACTACCTCTGAAAGACACGGTAGGTCTCCCAGGGGGATTATCATGGCACTTATGTAATTTGGGAAGAAGATAGAGTACGGGTAGGATAGGGTGATCATTCTTGAGGTACCTATACCCCTCCCACTCCAGGATGCCCTTATCTTTCCACATGGTGATTTTCTCCCAGAGGTTGATAATGCTGTTATTATACATATCCTGCGTGGTGGGGATATAAAATTTGGGGCCATTAAGTTGCCTGTGTGCTTCTGCAACGTACTTGGCCCTATCTAGGATGACAATGTTGCCCCCCCTTGTCCGCTGGGCGAATGACCACACTGTCATCTTCCATAAGGGATTTCAAAGCTTGTCTTTGTGTAACTGAGAGATTATACTCAGTATAACTATACTTTCTTTTCTTGTGTCTGTGGTTGCAGAAAGCTTTACTGACACATTCATGAAAAGTGTCAATAGCGTTGTGAGACATAGTGGGAACAAAAGTGGATTTGGGCTTGAAACCAGAGGCTTCACTACTGTCTACAATGAACGCTGCATCCTGTAATGTCTGTGTGTTGCTGATAAATTCTACACCTTGATCTATCTGTGTGCCATTATTGGTATCGAATACCATGCCTCCCTCCTGTTCTAGTTGGAGTATGTTGATAAGAGTGTCCACTTCTCCTATGGTGAAATTGTCTGAGAAGTTGATTGAATGAGGTTTGGTATTTCTGTGACCTCCCAGCCTTTTAAGCTTGTGCCATTTCTTGAGCTTGAGTTTGCGCATAAATTTAAAGAGGTCAATTCTAGACTCATTGTAGTTAACCCCTGCGCTGCTGATGACGAGCTCAGCTCGTCATCAGCCATGGTGGTCGTGTGCTGATGACGAGCTGAGCTCGTCATGTAACGCGGGTTTTTGTAAATTGCCGCACAGCAGAAAAATGGCAGCCGCAGCAATGTGGTTAAATGACATGGATGGACAGAAGGAGAGCCCTAGACCTAAAGTCATTTTTTCTATGTCACCCATCGCCCTTTTAGATAGATTGATGACAGTTTTATTTACCATACAAGGGTCCATTATTGTCCTCTTTTAGAGCGTATCCTGATATTTCCCACGCCGCCCCTTGCTCTGTTTCTTTTGCCACCTCTGTTGTAGCCTCTTTCCTCGGTTTCTGCGTTTCCCCAACCTCTCCTGCGTCCTCGTCCTCTCTGCCCCTTTGTTGCTGGTGCCGGAGTCTATATGAATTAAGAACCCTTTAATAAAATTGTTTTTTTTACCATGCATTGAACAATGAAGCATGTTTATTTTTTACAAGAATCAAATCTCACTTGTATTGTGAAGATATATATTGTTATGAAAGAAATGTCCCTCGTTAAAATTAACCATTACAAAATGGCACTTATGAACTGTGACCTGTGTAGCCCATTCCTATGTCTGTGCATATTATCCTATGTATACTGCAGTGTGACATGACTTGCCGTACCGTGAAGCCGTAAAGGTGGAATGCGTCGGTAGAAGACCATCGGTTAAGGAATAAACAGATAAAGCATCCCTGGGCGTCTGTGGCTTCTTTTTCTGAGTGAGGGAAAGTACTTATGTGCGATTTTGTGCGATTTTGGGATTCCGGATTCCAGCCACAGACCGCTGTGTTGTTAAGCCCCATATTACCGGAGGTTCGTGTGAAAAATATATATATATATGTATATTTTGCATGCCTGAGACACCCTAGAGTTGTCTCGTCAAGTGTTATCATTAAGTGCATCCATGGTTTTCTCCTGATTCAACAAAATAAAATATTGTTAAACTTAAGCAATATGTATTTTCGAAGCAATATGAGTTTTAAATGTCCTTCCCTTAGCATGTGCTCTAACACTAAGTAACATCAAAAGCCTCCTGTTTTCCTAAGCTATGAAAGCTCTGATTATTCTGCATCTGTATCTGACATTTTCTGTCATTATACAGAACTGTACATGTAAGGCTTTCTTTATAGTACAACCTATTTTATGAAAGGATAACTTAAATCACCTGTTTGTGAGTTTTTCTTATGACGGGACACACTCAAGTGTAAAATGTTAAGGAATAAACTACCATCATTAGAAACTATCAACGATAAATGACTTTTTCAAGCCATGTTGGACCTGGCTTTTCCTGCAGGATCATCCCCAAAACTTTTTGCCTACCTCCTCTTCTCTTTTGCGGAATTCGTTTTTGTTGACCTTAGGACTCTGTGCAGTTTACCACTGCTAACCATTGTTAAAGTGCTTGTGCTCCCTCATCTAAAAATGGTAACACTGACTTATACTCAATTGGCATATTTAATTTACTTGTAACTCCCTAAGAAAGGAGCACTACCTCTGCCAAGGCCCTGTAAATTAAATGCTACTCGTGGGTCTGCATCAGTGATTGGGCCACCCACTTAAGTAGCACTTGAAGCATGTCGTAGGCCTGCCTTTGCCATCTGAGTGTGTGCAATTTTAAGCTGCCATTTTGACCTGGCAAACCTTCTGCCAGACCCAACCCGTCCTTTTTTAATAGGGTAAGTCCTGGACAGTCTAGAGGGCTAGGTGCATTGTATTTAAAAAGTAGGATATTGGCTTTTAAGTTTTACATGTCCTGAAGGTGAAAAACTCTTAACTTCATTTTTCACTACTGCAAAGCTCTGTCGAGCCTGAAACTGGAAGGGCTGAAGGGACAACAGCAACCACAGTACACGGGGATATGCTCCCTTTTTATGGCTCAACCAATTCACAGGAGCATGGTCAGTATGAAGTATGAACTGGCGTCTCTCAAGATAATACCATAACTTCTCGACTGTCTATCTGATTGCCAGATACTCTTTCTCAATAACCGGATGCTGCTTCTGACTGGGGAACTATTTGTGACTAATGACAGTACTAATTTGGGATAGTACCCCTCCCATACCCTGTTCCAAAGAATAGGTCCATGTGAAAAAGGTTTACAAAAGTCTGGGAACTGTAATACAGCTTTGGGTGCTATTCTTTTTTTCAGATAGTGAAAAGCATTAAGGGCAACAGGACATGGTTCGGTAAAAGTCTTCTTTTTTACTCTTTTTTAACAGGTCTGTTAGCAGAGCACTATGCTAGAATATTGTGGAATTATTCTTCTATAATGTGGTAGAAGACTTAGGAAGTGTGGGTGAGCGGTCAACTCCACTCCTCCGGCAGAATTCACAGAGTTTTGTCCACCCTGTGCTCCGCTTGCAGCTCTGAGTTTTCGAAAAACTCCGCCAACAGCCAATTTTTCTCATGCGCGGCTTGCCAATGGTATATTGGCTAGTGCAAACGATGAAATCAAGCACTAGACCACCTCCAGGTGAGATTTCTCAACATGAGAGGTCGCGGCAGGTTGCTATCACACGCAATGAGCAAGGTGCCGCCCACTGTAAGAAAGCTGCCACTTCAGCAGAAAATCTACTCGAGCAGCAAAAAGAAATTGTGCCCGCTGGTGCGCAGTGTGGCACTGTTTGCACTTATGTTATATCACAGGAGAAGCTCCCAGCACTGAAAATCGACTCGAACAGCGCTCCGTGCCACAACTCCACCACTCGCAGAACTCTGTGGAGTCTCACAGAGTTTTTGGATAACTCTATGGGGTAAAACTCTGCAAGTTCCAACCACCTCTATTAGGTAGGCTCTCATATCTCTCTTGTTCAGTAAAAAGGGAAGACTTGTGATGGCTTTTACTTTTTTTGTCTAGGGTTCATTGAGCCATCCCAAGTATGTATTCTAAATATCTGACCTTTTGATAGGCAAATTTGAATTTGTTTGCATTGATATGTGGACCTGTGATCTGTAGGTCTGGTATAGCAGGATGCAAATCCTTAAAATGGCCCATCCAATTGGTACTGACTATAATAATGTCATCTAAACGTGCCGAACCATACTGCTTGAGATTTTGGAGGAGATGGCTCATTAACCATTTGAAAGTGGCAGGAGCGTAATGCAGGCCAAAGGGAAGGACTGTAAACTGGATTACACCATATGAAGTCAAAAAGGCTGTCTTCTCCTTGACCTCTGGATGCAGGCGAATATGCCCGTAACACTTTGTGAGGTCGATAGTGGGAATGCACTGGGCCTCCCCTAACATCTCAATTTGTTCTTCTAACCTTGGTAAGGGATAGTTATTAAATTTAAAGATCGTATTCACTGCCCGAAAGACCCAGACAGTTCACTCTGTTGTAGCTTCAGGTACAAGAACAATAGGGAAACACTGTTTGAAAGTTTGATTACCTTACGTTTTAGCATTTGTTCCTTCTCTTCAGGTATATCCTTCCATCTAGCCTCCAGTATTCAAAATGGACGTTGTTTTATCACTGTCCCATGTGTGGTTAGATGGGTGATCCCTGGGAGGTGGGAGAGCACTTGTGAAAAAGGGAATAAACAATGGTGGAGGTCTGGCTTTTTTCTGATGTTAACATGGTTCCCAGTGAAAGTGAAAGTGTATTGTTCTCATTCTGTATCTGTGTAGTGGTTTGAACAGGGACTGGTAGGGGTACTAACCATTTTTTTGCGGGTTATTGTGATAGATTTGTGTAAATCTCCCTGCGATTTTTTGTTTATAGGTCACTTGGCCAATCTTTTCTATGATCTGACGTACGAACTATGCTGCGAGGACTGGCTTACTGATATATGACTGGTTACTGGAACGGACTGTTGGAAGAGGATAAACATTCACGTCCGGTTTTGGAAAAAGATAGAAACTATTGGATGCATGAAAGACTTACCTTATGTGTGAACGGTATTTATGGTGAATAGCCCTGAGGAAGTTTGTGGGTTACTACACTCAGGACGAAACATGTGTCGTCTGCTAGACCTTTTGCTTTGAAAAAACATCTTGAAATGAAGAAGAAGTTTGGGATGATCATCTTGTCTTTAAGGACTTTTTACTGAAAATTTGAGCTCAGGATATATCTTGTGTTTGATTTAATGGTTTGGTTTTCATTGCCATCTCTTTGATTGGTGAATGGCCGTTGCCTTATCCTGTGAGCTATATTCAAGTGGACTTAACTCACTCTTTCGCAACTGTGCGCAATTGTTACCCAGCCATTCTTCTCTGTATTACTTCCTCCCAAGCTTCCCTGGTGATTTCCAGTAAGGTTCGGGGTTTTCACCCAAACAAGAGATTGAAGGGTGAACAACACAGGCTATTTTGACTTTTATTTCGAATTACAAAGAGGACCCAGGGGAGTAATTAGTCTCAGTTTTTCCTCTCTCCTGTTAGAACTTAGAAGATTGTTAGGGTGGCATACTGATGTTCCTAAATGTTTAATATTCAATTGTTTACAGATCTGACTTATCAATTTAGAGACAAATGGGTCCCCTGATCAGTCAAGATTTCCCTGGGGAAACCCTTCTGGATAAAAATCTCAATCATGGCCTGAGCTATTTTTGTGATATTCATTTCTCTAAGGGGGGGGCAGTCTAAAGATAACGGATGGCATATTCAACAAGTACTAATAAGTATTATGTCCTTTTGCTAGAACTAATTTATGTTCCCACTAAATCTAAACTGATCCTTTCAAATGGTTTTCCCATAATAGGCCTTTTTTGTAGGGGCACCTTTGGTGGTTGGTATTGGTTTTCTTTTGATTTTCCTTTAGGGTGATTGGGGAGAAATGTGCCTCTTTTGTCAGTCCTGACACACTCTGTAGTGGTTCAGCTTGTGTAAAGGTGGTAGCCATCTCAATGGCATGTTCCAGGGTTAAACAAGGGTGTTGTTTCAACCACCCTTGGATGGATATTGACAGGGCTTCTAGGTATTGTTCCAGTGTATTTTAGTCATAATCTCTTCCTTGGTAAACTCTTGGAGTTCCAGACATCGATTGGCAGCATCCTTCATTTTGAAAAATAGGATTCAAGGGGTATTTCCTAACTCCCCTCTTTCCTTGCAGAATTAAATTGAAGTATTTCCTCGTCAACCCATGAACATGTTGAGAATAACCTTTATTATGCCCCATAGGGAGTATTTCCGCTAGTTTTGATGGACTTATAAGCGGCCTGGGCTATACCAACCAATAGAAGAATGAGGTAGAATGGCCACCTCTCAATGGGCCATGGATCTGTTAGAGCTACTAGCTCAAAATGAAAAAGGAAGGTCTCAGGGCTTTCACCTGGAATGAATTTCTGAAGGGAAACGGTAGGTCCAGCAGCTACCACTCCCTTACTTTGTGCTATTCCAGTAGTAAGTTGGAGTTATCCCTCCAACACTCTATGCAGTTTGTCAGCCTGGTTCCTTAGGGTATTCCCAAAGAGGCTACGCTCAGTTTCGGAGGTTTAAATATAGCGTTCTAGGACCCACTCCAATTTTGTAGGCCTTGAACCAGTTTTTGAATAATGTTCTCCATCTTCTATCAGATATAGTCTGGGATGCCTGCATTCTCAACCACTTCTTAAAAGTCCACTGATGGTGTAAAGTCAGAAGAAAACCTGTAAACCTGGGAAGGGGTTAGTCCCCATTGGGTTTGTATTGAATTTTGCAGCTTCAATGTCTCAGTTGATGTTCCTAGTGAAATTCGAGATGGACTGTCCTGGGTTGTGGGAAGGAATCTTGTGGGTGTCTTCTCCTCCCTGTTCATCTTCTTCCCCTTTTTCAGGGAGCTCCCATCCTTATTACTTCAGAGAGAACTAAGTAAAGCACAGGTAAGTACTCTGTACAACGTGTACCTTAACTATCCCTGTGTTCTTTCTACTTCTTCTAATCTGCCGTTCTTCTTTCCGTTTTCTTCCTAGATGTCGGTAGTAACTCTCCAGCTGTGGATTGATTTAGCGGTGTCCCTTTTTCTTTACTTGCCACTCGTATTCTCTTCTTCTCCAACACTTTAGCTAGCTCTTACTAGTGTCCTTCTGGGAATTATTTTACCCCAGTAGGTATTTTCTCATTCAGAAGTCGTGGTATTTGAAAAGCAAATGTTCCCGGTACTTGGGCAAAGGAGTTAAACCCCATATACCTCAAGGTCTCTTCTAGTCATTATCTATAGTTTCAAACAAAAAAAAACAAAAGCACAGAAAAAAAGATTCTTGTTCCATAGGTTTCCCCCTTGCCGATGCTCAAGGCTTTTTCTGTCAAAGGAATGGGCAGGGAGTTAGGGTCCCTATTCTTTTCCTAAACAACAATTTGTATGGCTTTGGATTTCTTAGTCCAGCCTGTCACCCTGAATTCCAAGCACTGACCTGGGTATGTTATGCTCTTCCTGGAGCATGTTTGGGGCCATGGCCTCTACACAGGTATCCGTCTTCAGGAGACCTCTTGGCTGTCTCTCAAGCCTCCTGCTCACTGATTCTGGTCCCACATTGAAGGGTAGGTCCCTGTTCTCGGGGAGTCCTAGTTGTCCCAAACTCATCCGCCAAAGTCTCCTCTTTCCTTTCCTCACTGCAAGTCTCTGGCCACGCCGCCTCCCTTTTTAGTCCCCTTCCATCTCCACGCCAGCTTCTTCTCCCTGTGTGAGAAAACATCCTTTGTTTGTTTTCTTGTACTTTGCTAGTTTATTTTGTGCTTCCTCTTTTTTAACAATATTTATTTCCTTTACAGGTGTTAATTTCATTGCGGCCCACTGAGGAATATCTGGTAAGTTCCCCTTTGCTGGTTCTACCCATTCTAACACTTCTGCCACTTTACATTCTACCATAGCATAACATTGGAATTACCTTACTAAATTTTAGAAGTGTAATTTCCAAATGGGAGTAGAAAACTAGATCACATTTTTGTGTCTCTGGAATCACAATTTAAAATCCTAATTCATGGTGAAGTCAGATTTTTAATTGCAAGTCTGAAAACGCCACTTTTAGAAAATTGGCATTTTCTTACTTTAACCAATTTGAGTCTCCAGCCTGTCTCTGAGTCACATGACTGGGTGCAGCTGGCAGCTGGGCTTTGCGTATTCCTCCTAGACAGCCACGCACAATATGGAGCTTGGGCGTATCTAGATGGGACATTACTGGCAATATGGGAGGGAATAGCTGGGTCCAACACCACTTGCACTTGGATACGCTGTGTCCTGCCTCTACACAAAGGGCAGTACATTCAAAAGATTGGTCTAGGTAGTGAAATATTTCATACAAATCAAAAAGTAAACAGAACAACAGAAAACAGATTACCACTGATAAATGCCACGGTAAGTTCATTAAAGGAAATGTAATTTTCAATGTCACACTAGCATTAAATGCGATTATCAATCAAGGCATTAATGGGTCACTATGCATTACTATTAGCAGTGCTCAGTGGTAGTGAGTTGACGAGTTAGGGACAGGGAAAAGGTGTTTGTGACAAACATACAATACACAATATACACAGATTGACCTTTTCAGCCTATATAAGGTCAATTAGTTACTCTATATTCATTGCTCATAGGGTACATTTTCAATTGATACTTTTTTTCTATGAGCTTGTGGGCGTTTGATAGGACGGTCTACGTTTCGACCCCAGCAGAAAGGAGGGTGAGTGGTTTCCTGACAACGGGGTCTTCATCAGGACAGATGAGCACCTACGAGTAAGTAATAAGGTTCAGTACTTGATAGGAATTAATTTAGACGTGGTGAAAAAGTAGAGTAGGTAGAAATGATTGACACCTATTTGTGATAGGAAGGACGGGCAACGTTTGGTCCTCAATGGGCTCTCAAGGGGCTCCTGGTTTACTAGAGGGAAGACATGTTGTATGAATGTACATCTCAGGGTGCAGGGTTTCCCAATCAATAGGAAAGTTCGAAGAGTATTATACTCACTTCAGTTAACAGTCTAGAATAACATGGGAAATCAATCTCCCGATGTAGGTAATCGTAAATCCGAAGAGGAGTGTGAGGGAAGAAGGGACATAGGCTGCGTCAGGGTGGGCAAACGCGCCCAAAAGTGAATGAGGCGCTAAGTAGCAGGTAACTGTCATTGGGAAACACAATGCAGGGAAGGTATTGTGTTGCATAAAGCACTGATGTGCCTAGAGATTATTTGGCTCATATGACAGGAAAGGAGAGGGGTTGTTAATGAGAACGGGCAAGTTTAAAAGAAGGTTAAAAAAGGTTCCATAAACAGGAGGCCCTAGCGCTCCCTGTAGTATGAGGGGGGTTTTGCCCTCATTACTAGGATGGTAGAGTGTGGGCATGGGGCGCATTACGCAGAAAGAAACTGTGAGAAAACATATTAGGTCATAAGGTCAATGAACGCTCTCTTATACAGCGTGCGCTTACACTGATAAATGCTGAAATTGCCTGGTAAGTGGTCGTAGAATTACCCAAACATACAATACTAGGTGCCTGGTTGAATAGTAATGCGTAGTGACCCATTAATGCCTTGACTGACAATCGCATTTAATGCTGGTGTTACATTGGAAATAAAAATTTCCGTTCTTGAACTTACCTTGGCATTTATCAGTGGTGATCTGTTTACTTTTTGATTTGCACGAAATATTTGACTACCTCGATTTTTTAACAATATTTATTTCCTTTACAGGTGTTAATTTCATTGCGGCCCACTGAGGAATATCTGGTAAGTTCCCCTTTGCTGGTTCTACCCATTCTAACACTTCTGCCACTTTACATTCTACCATAGCATAACATTGGAATTACCTTACTAAATTTTAGAAGTGTAATTTCCAAATGGGAGTAGAAAACTAGATCACATTTTTGTGTCTCTGGAATCACAATTTAAAATCCTAATTCATGGTGAAGTCAGATTTTTAATTGCAAGTCTGAAAACGCCACTTTTAGAAAATTGGCATTTTCTTACTTTAACCAATTTGAGTCTCCAGCCTGTCTCTGAGTCACATGACTGGGTGCAGCTGGCAGCTGGGCTTTGCGTATTCCTCCTAGACAGCCACGCACAATATGGAGCTTGGGCGTATCTAGATGGGACATTACTGGCAATATGGGAGGGAATAGCTGGGTCCAACACCACTTGCACTTGGATACGCTGTGTCCTGCCTCTACACAAAGGGCAGTACATTCAAAAGATTGGTCTAGGTAGTGAAATATTTCATACAAATCAAAAAGTAAACAGAACAACAGAAAACAGATTACCACTGATAAATGCCACGGTAAGTTCATTAAAGGAAATGTAATTTTCAATGTCACACTAGCATTAAATGCGATTATCAATCAAGGCATTAATGGGTCACTATGCATTACTATTAGCAGTGCTCAGTGGTAGTGAGTTGACGAGTTAGGGACAGGGAAAAGGTGTTTGTGACAAACATACAATACACAATATACACAGATTGACCTTTTCAGCCTATATAAGGTCAATTAGTTACTCTATATTCATTGCTCATAGGGTACATTTTCAATTGATACTTTTTTTCTATGAGCTTGTGGGCGTTTGATAGGACGGTCTACGTTTCGACCCCAGCAGAAAGGAGGGTGAGTGGTTTCCTGACAACGGGGTCTTCATCAGGACAGATGAGCACCTACGAGTAAGTAATAAGGTTCAGTACTTGATAGGAATTAATTTAGACGTGGTGAAAAAGTAGAGTAGGTAGAAATGATTGACACCTATTTGTGATAGGAAGGACGGGCAACGTTTGGTCCTCAATGGGCTCTCAAGGGGCTCCTGGTTTACTAGAGGGAAGACATGTTGTATGAATGTACATCTCAGGGTGCAGGGTTTCCCAATCAATAGGAAAGTTCGAAGAGTATTATACTCACTTCAGTTAACAGTCTAGAATAACATGGGAAATCAATCTCCCGATGTAGGTAATCGTAAATCCGAAGAGGAGTGTGAGGGAAGAAGGGACATAGGCTGCGTCAGGGTGGGCAAACGCGCCCAAAAGTGAATGAGGCGCTAAGTAGCAGGTAACTGTCATTGGGAAACACAATGCAGGGAAGGTATTGTGTTGCATAAAGCACTGATGTGCCTAGAGATTATTTGGCTCATATGACAGGAAAGGAGAGGGGTTGTTAATGAGAACGGGCAAGTTTAAAAGAAGGTTAAAAAAGGTTCCATAAACAGGAGGCCCTAGCGCTCCCTGTAGTATGAGGGGGGTTTTGCCCTCATTACTAGGATGGTAGAGTGTGGGCATGGGGCGCATTACGCAGAAAGAAACTGTGAGAAAACATATTAGGTCATAAGGTCAATGAACGCTCTCTTATACAGCGTGCGCTTACACTGATAAATGCTGAAATTGCCTGGTAAGTGGTCGTAGAATTACCCAAACATACAATACTAGGTGCCTGGTTGAATGGTAATGCGTAGTGACCCATTAATGCCTTGACTGACAATCGCATTTAATGCTGGTGTTACATTGGAAATAAAAATTTCCGTTCTTGAACTTACCTTGGCATTTATCAGTGGTGATCTGTTTACTTTTTGATTTGCACGAAATATTTGACTACCTCGACCAATCTTTTGAATGTACTGTATTATTGACCGAGGCCGGGTAGTTTTCACTTGGACATAACCCTGTAAAAACTCTACACAAAGGGCTGCATACCTGCTGTAGTTAGTCTGAAGCCAGGACCAGGAAAGCAGGGCATATGTGCACTTCAAATGCATTACTATAGAAGCTTCAAAGGCACAGCTAGGTATAAATACTGGACCTTAAACACTGATTCTTCAGTACACTTCTTGCCTATTGATACTCTGCCAGCAAGAAGGTCTGCTGTACTGCTAAAAGTACTGCCCCTCCGCTGGACTGCTGCTCTAAAGGAACTGCTGCCCTGTTGTGCTGACCTGCTGCCCTCTTCCCTGGGGAAGGAGAACTGGACCTGCAACTTCACCTTAAACCCAGGACCCTAGAGTGACTTCATGGGCTAGTTTGCTGGCTTCCTGATCTAAGCCTTAGGTACATAAAAGGCTCCCCAACATCTAGGACCAGTGCCATGACCCATCTGCAGCAAGTTCCTGACCCTCAAGGGACGACTCTCAGGTCCTGGAACCCTGGTGTAGCTCACAGATGCTAAAATCAAGCTTTTGGGCTCTAAGCAACCAGGCCAATTTGCACTGTGACCTCTGTGCTTGCACCAAAAATAAGTGCAAATCTCCGTCAGCCTGACTCTTTGCACAGCAGCATCTACTGTTTGCGCAGACTGCCACCGTGAAGCCCAGCAACGCTCACCTGAGATGCTGGCCAGCTCTTCACGCTTTCCCGACAGCCTGCCTCAATGCTCGCCATGCCTTCTGCAATGCAAAAATGTCTCTGGGCACAAACTTGAGAAACAAAACTTCAATGACCTGGAACGACCTGCGCTCCATTGCAGGTGGTGTGAACATTTGACTTTGACCTAGTCCAGTGCGACCAGATAGCCACGGTTGGCGCTTTATGCTTCAGGTGCATTTTTACACTTTGTTCCTTACAAATTCATAACTCTGATACTACTCATTGGATTTTTCTCATTTTGGTTGCTTTATTTATAAAACTTTGCTCTATTTTTCTGACCTGGTGAGGGAATCTTTTTGTGTGGTATTTTACCGTTTGAAGTGTTGAACAAATACCTTACACATTGTCTCTAAGTGATGCCTGATTGCTCTGTGCCAAGCTACCAGAGGGTTGAGCACAAGACTCCGGAGTCCTGACTCTTCCAGCTGGATGGTATTTCATGGTGAGAGCATCAGGGAGCATTTCCTTTCACAGTAGACACCTGAGTAGTATAAAAAGAAAACAAATAGTATGTCCTATGCATATTAATATGCCTCTCAGCTTGAGGAGCCTGTCAATCACTCAAGAGGAAGAAGTTGTTTTTCATACTCACCATTTATGGCCGATCTCAGGAGGAAGTATAATTTAATATTGGTTGTAGAAAAGTTGGATGCTGACTTAGAGGTCAAGTGTGGGAGGAGTTGCTATCAGAGACCACAGAGAAGGCAGAGCTTGGCCTCAGACGATGATGGACGCTTTCTAAACTGCTCCAGATGGGCCAATCCTTCCTTCCCCTGTATCCTGCTATGAGTGGCATACTTACTGATCAACAGCACCCATAATTTCTTGTGAAGAAGTAGTAAAAGCACAAGAGGCCTTGTTCGTTAGGCGAGTGTGAGCTCTAAGGGTCCTTCTCCTGCGCTTTCAAACAAGGACCTTTCACCATATGGTACAGGCTCTTGGAACTGCCCTGGAGGCCTGTCCAGCAGTGTGTCTCTCGAAAAAGGGACAGTGGCCACTATCCACTCCTGGCAGGGGGCTGGTGCTGCTTTTCACGTCTCTCAGAGGGAAGCCGTCTCTTTTGGGAACCATGTACAAGAGTAGCAACCCGCCCACACCGATGGCCTCCTATTTGATTTCAAGGTGGCAAAATAAAAGCAGGCAAATCAGATTGCAAACAGTGAGGACAGTGCCCCACAGGTGAACATGTATCAATGTGCTCATACCTAGGACTTTCCTGCTTCTCGGACTCCCAAGCAGAACACTGCCATACATGGCCTGAGTAAGCTTCACCCTGATGGCTCATTGGTTCCACCTATTACTTACACTTCCATCTAGCGCCTATACAGGGAAACTGCATATATTTACCCCAGCCCAAGACATTATAATATTGGAGCAAAGTCACAGAGAACTAGACTAAGTGCTATTGGACACTGTTTCACTGGATTCCACACCGTTGGCTACATAAATGTCAGGGAGCAAAGCTTCAAGGAATCTTTTATTTTCAGAGGTGCTGGCTGGTAACAAAATAAGAAAAGCACAACCCGGGGCGAAAGATCAGAACATCTGTAACTCTGGACACTTTGATGCAGGAACTGTAAGAAATTAAATCCTCAGTCACTTCTGTGGAATCAGCTTCCAGGGAAACTGTTCAGGAGTTGAAAAACATTCACATAGTAATGTTGTGAGTTAAGTGACAATTCGACTCCTCTGAGAAATGGCTTGCTGAGCTGGAAAAACAGGGCCCTGGAAGCCCCCAGAATAGAGATCAGAACTGTGGAACTTTCAGAGAAAAGTCATTAACCCAAAAGAGAAAAGCAGGTGGGACAATGTGCTCTTTTATGGCCTACATAAATGTGAAGAAAGGTATCAATTGATTAACTTGTTATAAGAGATTCCTGATGCACCTTCACGGAGTAGTCCTCAGGGGAGAAAAACAGGGGGCAAACAGACTCAGTTCCCCCTAAACTTATAATAATGTGCCTTTTATCCCACCAACATGCTTGGTTGGTTCTCTTGATAGCCAAACAACATGGCCCATATGGTTACAAGGGGGACAAGCTCTAATTTTCTGACAACATCTATGAGACCCCCACTTCCGGGAAATTCTTATCTCTACGTCCAGCTCTTTGGTAGAAAAAGGCTTAGGTACTGTCTACTAGAACCAGCAAACATGCTGATAACAATTGATGGGTGAACTATGAAATTTAAGGTCCTGCAGGATCTGGAATGCTTTTTGTAATGATATGAGAGTCCAAAGATGGGTACTACACCACCTCCACGAGAGGAAGAAAAAACCTCTGGAAATCACCTATGACACCATACCTTTACTTACCCACCCCAGAGTAAAGTAATTCACATGCCTTGAGCCCCAATGGAAACAGAAAAATATATCTCCTACAAGGCAAATCACATGGTACCCAGCCGTCAAGAGTTAGAGACAAATCAATGCTTCCCCTAATTCCTCAAGGATCCAGATTTTACTAACAATTCTCTTCCCTGGACTCAGTATAATGGGCAGTTACTAACTTATTTGCACTACTCAACTAAAATGTCTTTTTCATCGGTCTTTTTCCCCTTTTTTCTATATCACTGCTGTGCAGGACAGATCCAATGGGATATAGGAAGTTGCTCACCCTTACAAAGTTAATAGTATCCAATGATTCACAAAACCCTAAATTGTTCTACAAGAATTTATTGCTCAACAGTAAATGCCTGACCCATCCAGAAAAAAAACAGTCTATAATATTCATCTCTGCATCCGCTCTAGTAGTCCCCCAACTTAAGGGACCTCTGGAGGTTTGCTACTTACCATAGTGGTCCATTTTTACGACCTAATATCTCACAGAAACATCTACCAAACAATTCCACTGCCAAAATGTGTGCAATGAAGGGGCTATCACTTTGGTCCCTGGATGCGATCACTAGTTACATAAAGTGGAAGAAAAGTCTGTCTTTCCTTGACTCCAAATTGTAACATTGTCATGCTACAAGAGACCCATTTCTCCCTCAAGTAAACGGTCAAACTATGTTGGGATTGAGTGGGACAAGTGTTAGTGGTCCCTACTCGAAGCCTTTTTAGATATCTGTAAAGACCTCTGACCCTCCCATACAGGAAAGGAGGTATACCTTCATTCTTCGTAAAACCCTATCAGCAAAGATATTAAGGACCTGGTTTGACTCACTTGGCCGTTACATTTTTGCTCAACTACTCAGTCAAGGTTAGACTTACGTGGCTGGATCCATGTATGTTCCCAACACAGAGAAACAGGACTTTCTTTACGGGTCTCAATAAAAAAATGAAATTATTTGTACAAAACCAACAAGAAATTATGGGTACTGAGACCGCTCAGTCCGTTCTGACCACTGTCATAACAATGGCAGAGGCATCCTCCAAGATATAATGGCTGACCACCTTTTTGTTGACCTGAAGACTTTTACATCCACTAGGAAGAGACTATACTTTCCGTTCATGCCCACATGTTACAGAACTTGAATCGACTACCTCATGACATCTACGGATGTGCTACCTAAAATCACACAATGTAAAAGTGAAAATCAATGCATTTCACGATGTTACCGAAAATGTACCTGCACTTACAAATTCTCTAAATCAAATCCTGGAGGATGGACACTCTCAGATATAAGCTACCAGATAAAAGAAGAAGCTTCTGGAACACTTCCAGGATTTTATGGCTCTCAACAAACCTCCATCAACGCCTATAAATCTGCGTTAAAGGCAGCTAAAACAGTTTTCTACGCAGAGAAAATTATTGCATCCCCCAAATCATCGAAAGAGATTTTCAGAATTGTTAAAACTCTAAGGAGACCCCTGACCCCCAACCTTGCCCCTAATGCATCAGGGTCCCATTGTGAAGAACTTGCACTTTTTTTCCACACTAAAATCCCAAAAATTCTCGTGGCTCTCCCACTCATTACCACCCCCAAATTACTACAGTTGCTTAAACCTCCCTCTCAAGGTACTACTCCTGTACTCTCTTCCTTCACCCCGCTTACTGAGGAATTGCTACCCGCCCTCCTCAAATCAAGTAAAAAGTGGCTCACCGCTTGACCCTGTTCCTATTAACATCTTAAAATCAGCCCTACCTATTATTGCCACTCCAGTTATCAATCTGATCAACTTTTCGATTGAAGCAGGCACAGTCCTACGGGACTGGAAAATGGCCATGGTCAAACCGTTGTTAAAAAAAAACTAACCTGGACCCTGGAGACCCATCCAACTACCGCCCCATTTCCCTTCTCCCGGGTATCAGTAAATTGGCAGAAAAATGTGTAAACCGCCAACTGTCCTCATTTTTGAAAGCCTCTAATTTACTCCATCCCACTCAAACAGGTTTCCGCCCGGGACAAGGGACGGAGACGGCACTTCTTAAGGTGGTGGAAGAGTCTAGGAGGATCCTGGACACAGGTGGCAATGTGGCCATCATCCTCCTAGACCTCAGTGCCACCTTTGATACTGTAAACCACTGTATCCTTTTAGCCCGCCTAAACAAAATGGGAGTCTCGGGAAAAGCCCTTTCATGGCTTGAATCTTTCCTTCGGGAGAGGTATTTCAAGGTATTTGAAGGGGATTGCCACCAATCACCAATACCCTTGCAGTGTGGGGTTCCACAGGGCTCCTCCCTTAGCCCCACACTTTTTAATGTGTACATGTCCCCCTTAGCCAAGATAGTGGCCCCATACAGAATTGAATTAATCAGCTATGCTGATGACACTCAGCTCGTGGTCTCTCTGAATCAGGCAGATCTATCCCACATGAGCTTGAGTGACTGTCTTGAGGAGGTAGCAAAGTGGATGGGCCAGCCTCAGCTCAAACTTAACAATGAGAAGACTGAACTGATGTTATTGGGCAAGAAGGCATCATTCAATTCCCCCACTTTATGGCCCCCTTCTATGGGTGCTGGTCCCACCCAGAGAAATGTGATCAAGAGTTTAGGATTCTGGTTAGACGATGATCTTTCATTCAAAGTGCAAGCCAGGATAACTGCAGCCACCTGTTTCGGCTTGCTAAAATCCATTCGCAAAATCCTGCCTCAACTTCCTGATAGAGCCAAAAAAATCCTAATCCAAGCCATGATTTTATCCAGGCTTGACTACGGTAATGCACTCTATCTCAGAGCCCCGGCCTCTGTGATCTGTAAACTCCAGGTAGTCCAAAATTCAGCAGCTAGAATGCTGATGAGCACCAACCACCGCTCCTCAGCCAAGCCAGCGCTAAGATCACTTAATTGGCTACCGACAAAAGAACGGATACACTTTAAAGCCCTCTGTATTGCCCATAAAAATCTGCAAGACAAAGGCCCCCGATCCTTACCAATCTTATCAAACCATATAAAATGCCCAGAAACCTCCGCTCCAACGATCTTAACCTGGCACAAGTCAACAGAATCAATAAGGCTCGCGCTGGTGGCCGCCTCTTCTCTTATAACACCTCAAAGTTATGGAACTCCTTGCCCCTCACCCTTCGTCAGGAATCCAATCATCTTTCATTCCGTAAGAAAATAAAAACATGTCTTTTTCCCGGTAACTAGTTAGATATTGTATCCCAACTTTCACTTTCAGATCTTCTGATGTCGCGGCTTCAAGCGCTGGGATGCCTCCGGGTAGCCATGCGCTATATAAGAATTATTTTCATTTCATTTCAACTTCTACGCAGACTCTATCGACCCCTGGAAAGGCCTATATGAGAGGCTTAATGATACATGACTCAACAATACCTCTTCTTCATTCAAAGACATCAAATAATTGTGCCCTCAACATCATCCTCACAACCCAGTCGGAGAAAGCCCTCCATCGCATTTGTAGTAGACATGATGAGCATGGAAAAAAGGCAAGTAGGCTTTGAGTGCTTTATCTAAAGTAAAGCGAGGCAAGTTGGGCTCTGTCAGGTTTTTACAGCCACACTAATACTCTTCTGACTAATCCAAGAGTCATTACTAAAGGAGTGCATCCTTCTATGAAGCTCTGTGCCAAAGGAGACTCTTATGGACCAGTCTACTGAATATCAATTCCTCAAAGGCCTGCAAATTCCCAAGCTTATGCCGAAATCACAGCACAATTTGTACAAGGGAAATTCTGACAAAGAAATACAGAGGCAATAAAACAGAGGCCTACGGGGAAGGCTCCGAGCAAAGATCGAGTTCCTGTGGAATCCTACAAAATCACTGCACCTCTGATAGCTCCAGTCTTTGGAGGGGTATTTAGGGATTCTAAAGAAATGGAAGGTCAAACTGCAGACTTTAATAAAGCTCACAAAGTGTTGATTCCAAAGCTAGGTAGAACACCAATATGCTGTGGGAACTAGACCTAAATCCTTAATTGCAATCTAAAAATTCTGGCCAAGGTCTTGGCTGCAAGGCTGCAAATAGTGGGGTTTATCCCTGAGCGCACATCTTGCAATCATATGCATGAACTACTGCACCTTTTAGGGATTACGAGACAAACAGACCATGAATTGATAGCCTTTTTCCTTGATGCTGAGATGGCTTTTAATCAAGTGGATTGGGGTTAGCTTGTTTGACTTTTCACCAAAATAGGCATAACCACAGCCTTTGTGGTCACGGTGAAGAGGTTATTTTGCACCCCCACTGCAGTAATCAATGGCATTTGGTTCTTCTTGGATAAACTTCCCATACAAAAAGCAACTAGACAGGGTTATTCCCTTATCTCCTATGTTATTTGTATTACCTTTGGAACCCTTGAGTATCACTATTTGCGAATCACAGGCTATTTAGACACTGTCATCCTTCCTGGCAACTTAAATATGATGCTTAATGCCGAAGATATCCTCCTGACAATAGCCTCCCCCTGACACATCCATCCCTGTAATCGCGACAGTAATATCTCACTTCTCCATTTTCTCCAGTTATAAAATCACAGGACCAACAGCCTGTCCTTTGCCTGACCTCCCATTGCAATAGGTACATGCTAAATTGAAATACTTTTGAATAATAATGAGCAGGAAACTACAACTGATGATCAAGGATAACGTGGTGGTTATGATAGAGCAAATGCTAAAAGTCTTTGAAATTTAGAGCAAATTACAACTTTCCATGTTGGTGGAGCATCTAAATGATACAAATGTTGGTTGCCCCTTCTTTAATTATGTTTTGGCTTGTTACCACTCCTTTTGCCAGTAAAACAACTTTACTCCATAGACCAGCAAATAAAATTACATATGGCAGGACTTCACTTCACTGCACTGCATGCAACTACTACCAGGGGGGACCTGCACCACCCTAGCATTGACATCAACCATAGGGCTCCACATCTGTCACAGCTGATCAGCCACTCTCATACAGAGCTGGAAACTCTGAATTGGGTAACGATGGAAAACCACCTATTAGGGGGACTAGTGGGGCCTGTAGTTTTGCACAGAAACCATGTCCCAAGTACGTAGAACCTAATCCCATCACGGCATGATCCCTACAGATATGAAAATCCAGTATAAACTGTGGAAGCAACATGCTTCTTACATATTCACTCCCCTAAGTGGTTCAACTTGGAGATCAGAATATTACACCAGGATGTACAGTGGCTGCAACCGGCAAAGAATGGTATTCTCCTGCTAGATCATGTCTTTACTGAGGGAACTTTTCAACCCTTTGAAGACCTCTGTACAGAGTATCTACTGAACCCCAACCAATGTTCTACTACTTACAACTAAAAGCATGCCTCTCTACAAACTGAATAGATCCCACTGTGACCCTGACATGTCAGCTCTGCATCAAACTTGGAGGGATGGGTCACTCAGAAAGTTGATTTCTAGCCTGTACAAAACGCTTATAGACACTCTATCCTCCAAACCAACTGTTCGATTTTAAGCAAAGAATGGGGACCCCCACCTTGAAAAGTCCAATACCAAGATTGAAGGACGGATCTAATGCATGACCTCGATAGGGGCTTACGTGAGGCCAGGCTGAATTCAGCTTTTTTAAGATGTTTCATGATTGGCACTATTTTTCACATTAATTGCAAAGGGCAAACATGTCACACACCGCTCCATGTTGGAGATGCATGCATTCTGCTGGTGAGATAGTACATATAGTGTGGTCCTGCCCAGTCAAAACCTTACTGGGATCAAATTTGGCATAAACTGCAGACATTAAGTGATCTGCGCATAACACCATCCACATAACCTGCACTCCCCCTCAACAGCAAGGACATTGAGGGCGTAAGAGAGATGGTTAGACTCTGCAGCTGCCACAATATGCAGACTGAGACACAGGAAGTCTTACTCATCATCCATAATACGCTTAAAGGCATGGCCCTAATGGCTCACATGAGCCCCTTATTTATAAACTGAATAACCAGTTAACTAATTTGGATTTAATACCCCTGCGCCTACAAACCTCCTGAACACTACTTGACCTATAGCAAGGCTATGGAGCTTATAGGTGGGTTTACACTATCTTTCTCCATTTATGACCTAGAAGTTAAGTGTTTTCTCTTTTTTTCCTCTTCCTTAGCGATAACTGTTGGATCCGCCGTATGTTGGATGTGGTCGGACTAGTAGAAATATATAATGGATTAGACTTTAACATATCAGATATAATGCTTATAGATAATTCCTATTTTATTGTGCTCAGTATTGAAGGTGTAAACGAGCAATCCAGGAGCGGGCCATAAAAGGTAAGCGTGGTGGGGAGGAGTCAGGAGGTCTTGACAAATGATGACGAGGGTAAATTAAATGAATATTTAATTTTCCATTGTCATCATCTGTCCAGACTCTGCGCCCCCCACCCCTCCACCCGATCTCTCCTGTACGGACCACTCCTGGTGAAATCTCAATAAACACATTTACATAAAAACCTCTTTACTATACACTGGCAGCACAGTGAGAATTGCCACTTTGCTCATAGAGAAGCCCTTGTGTCAATAGAGGCGTCCGTCAGGGATGTGTTATGGCCCCCACCCTTTTCTTGCTTTTTGTGAATCGGGTGGTTTCTTTTTTATTGGAAATAAATACTGATGTCCCAGTTTTGGCGGGTGATAAGGTGCCTGCCTTACTCTTCGCGGACAACACTTTATTAATATCTAAAAACCCTGTCGGACTGCAGAAACTGTTAAACAGGTTTTATCTCTTTTGCCATTTGAGGGGCTTAGTAATTAATACCTCCAAGACAAAGCTCCTCTATTTTAATCCCAGTAGGTCGGTTAAGTCCACCCTCACACTTGACGGGGCATCCTTAGAGTGCGTCAAAATGTTTGATTACCTGGGAATTAGAATCTCAGACAATTTAAGCTGGCGACCACATATTGACAAAATGGCTCTGAATCACAAACGAGTTGTGGGTGTGATAGGAAGGGAACATTGTGCTTCAAAATGTAGGCCTATTGCTCCTGCCCTTGAAATTTATGCTGCCACGGCCGTAGGTTCAGCACTATAATGTGCTGAGCTTATGGGCTTTGTCAACGTTGATGTTCTTGTAAAAGCGGAAAATAAATTCTTTAGAGAATTGGTCTCACTCCCACAGGGAACCCCCACTAAGCCACTACTGAGCGACTTGGGACGCAGCTCAATCAAGGATATTGTTACCTTACGTCCTCTTCTATACTGGGCTCGTCTTTGGCGTACACCGGAGTTATCTAAATACGCCGCTGCCCAAGAGAAGTGATGAACCTTGAGGGATCCCATAAGATTAGTTGGCTAACAAATACAAAAAGGTTTCTTTTAGCATTGAGATTCAAAGCGGCTTGGGAGTCAGGGGCCCCGCTGACCAAGTTAGATATCAAGGGAGCCTACTGGGCATGGTTCGAGTGCCAGGAAAATAGAAATCCCAGCCCAGGCAGACTGACCGACGAGTTTCCTCAGCACAAGCAGATGACCCGTTTGGAGCCCTACTTAGATTTTATTCAGAAACCCAGGGATAGGGCCCTTTTCATTCAGTTTAGATTGGGTACGCTTACCATTCATGAATATACAAATAAATGGAAGCCTCCCCATCAAACAGTCCCAACTTGTCCGCAATGTGAAGGAGTAGTTGAAAGCGTCCCACATCTCCTGTTTGCATGCCCAGCTTATTATAAACCAAGAACTAGATTGTTAAAACCCATTTGTTGGCAATTAGGAACCAGGAACCACCACGAAGCACTCAGAATTTTGCGAGCAGAAACCAATACAACTTTTGCTTGCGGTGTGGCCAAATTCCTTAGCTGGCCTGGGTGATAAGATTAAAAGCGCTATGACCAGGCTGAAGATTCTTATTAAATTCGTTTTTAAGCTCCATCAAAGCTGAGATAGTTTAATTCACTTTTAACTTCCCTTGTGGGTTTTTATCCTTTTGAGCTGTTATTTATTGATGGAATGTTTATGTCAAATGAATATCTCAGGAATGTAACTTATGAATTGTCCTAAATTTAGAATAGGTATTCCACTGTTCTGTAAAGTAATTTGCATCCTTTGAGAGATGACTTTTAAGATTTTTAATCTGATTTCTTTGTGCAATTATTATAAATGGTGCTTTTTTATATAATCTGTAAAATGCTTTTAAGATATATTTATATCGAAATAAAGCTTTGATGATGATACCTCCTTGTGGCTGCACCATTCTAAAGGTGGCCAGTGCAGTTTCCTTTATGAGGTAATCCTTTTTGAGATTGTTAGATGGTGAGTGAACTTTCCTTGAAGTAAGTAATCCAATGGCGGCTCCTCCGCTATAGCGGAGGGGCATCACCCCACTTCTTTCAAGCAGTGCGAGACGAGAAGTAGAATCATAAAATGATAAAAACTGAAAGCTATTATCATTATATGTTTGTGCTGCTTTGTGCGTGAGCGAGTAGACTGCTCTGCTTACGGGGCAGAGCAGGGGAGGGTGGTTTGCCCACTTCTAAGTGTGCAATGATGTTTGGCCAGCCCTGTGGGGCCACCCAAAGCAGTAATGCTCATTTCCCTTGTTCGCCATGTTCTTTACCATCCTTCTGATTGAATGATTTGTTTTCTTCCACTATTTATATGCTGTAACTTTTTCCTTTTTTAGCACTCCATGTGAGTTCATAGGTTTCATTGCTTTTTCCCTCATGTGCTGATTCTCCACCGAAACCCCATCACCTCACACTCTCTATGTTTCTTCCTTATATCTTCCACAGCTTGTTTGTTGTTTCCCCATCCCTCCTGGTTTTTCTGTTTTAAATATTTACACATCCCCAATGAGTCCCTCTGCTGCTCCCCCCCACACTTGCTGCTCATCAACACTTACAAACATCCCACGACCACTCAACCATTGATTCCCTTTCTCCTGGTCCCATTCATTTTACATTTTTTTGAAGGGTGTGGAAACTGCAATTTGTGGCTGGGCTGCCCCTTAATAATTGTGTTTTGAGGCATGTTTTATACTTTTAGGTCTGATGGACAGGCAGCCTATTGACACTAATATGAAACTATATACATAGTTTTGGGCCTGCACCTTAATCTTGAATTGATTTTTTTTGTCTATTTCATTCCCTTGCTTCTCATTTGATAATGTTACTCCCCATTCCTTATTTGTTCCACCTCTGGAGCATTTCTACATTAGTATGTTCTGATTGAATGACTTAAGTTCTTTTATTGCCTTCATTCAGGGAACGATTTTTTTCTTTTTTCCTTGGGTGTGAACGTGGTTCCTTCCTTTGTCCCTCGTGTGCTGCTTACTTCCTCAAACAACAGCCCCTCACACCATGTTACTATCTCCCCCTTTCTTATCTTATCAGTTGCTTCCTCCACCGCTCCCTGCTGTGCTATTTTTTGCTTTCATTTTTTCTCTTTTCTTCATACCTCAAGCATCTCTGTTGCTCCCCATGCAGCCTTCTCCCCACTTTCCATTGTTCTCCTCCTTGTAGACTTCTCTTTCTACTAGCTCCTCCCATCTCTACTGTTTTTTCTGTCATTGTATTTGCACTCCTTTTTTTTTGTATCTTTGGAGGGCTCTTCACCTTAGTTTCCTTTTGGGCCCCTTCTTTTGCAGCCCCTTTGGCATACGTTTCAATATTTTTTTTTAATGCTTCACTCCAAGATTAGTGTCGCTATTTCAGAATGGTAGCAGATGCTATATGCATTATGCAGAGCATGTGTGCATTTGTCATGCCATGTGAGCCCATGCACTTCATCATATTGGGCTGCCAGAGCTTAATGATGTATACCAACCCATGCATGCGTATTAGTTAGTAAGCTTTTTTATGCCATTGCAGCACTGCATATATTTGTCTGACTCCCAATATTTATTTGTTTAGATGATGCAGCTTTGCATCATCAAACATGCGTTTATCAGCAACAAGCATTGACAAAGCCAAAAAATTAAGTAACACAATTGAAAGGTGACATTATCTTTGTCAAAGCTTAATTTTATTGTTCCTAATATTAACTCTAAAATGTTGGCATCTGTTATATAGTTTATATTTATGTTGTGGTGTATATTTTCTGTTGCTGGCAATTTGCTGTATGGTAAAATTACCAAGTTATTTTTTATTTTCAAAAAGAAATTCCAAATAAAAAAAATATGAAAATTAAGAAAAAAAATGACACCCCCTTGCCATGGGTACTTCCTCCCAAGGCAAGGGGGGCTTGAGCCCTTTTCATTGCCCTTTACCTCCAGGTTTTTCCTTGCAGTGGCACGTATTGAAAAACAGCTATATGTCGGCCCATGTAAATTAGGTGGGCAGACATATAGCCAAATCTCTGAAGGTCCTTACTCTATCGGGCCATCTGAGACGTTTGACTGCGGCGGAGATGAAGTAGTCTCCAACCCACTCAAACTATGGACCCCACGATCTAAATCGGCCTCTAGTTACATAATGGATACTTTTTTTCTTCTGTTCATTTTTGGAGGTTTGTGGGTTGTTTTTTTGCAGAATTGAGTGGATGATACAGTACAAAGAAATATTTTGAAATAGGAGTAAGTTATGGTATATATTTTTACGTTTTTGCAATTCCTTTAAACAGTTAATTTTGTTTTATGTGTTAATTCATCAATTTAGTTTTTATTTGTTCTTATGCATTTTGAATTTTTTACTTTATTTCATCTGATGGGCTGTGAGGTTTATAAGGCATTGGTTAAGTAGTGTTTTTATTCACTTTAACATATTTGTTCTTTCCTTTTTTTTAACTCCTCATTTTTCCTCCAGCAGCTCAGATTTATTTTAAGACCACATACCCTTAGGTATGAGAGTCAGCTGGGCCCATTATTGTTTCCAGAGGTCTGTGTCATATAGCCCCAAAACTGCGCAACTGAGGACCTAATCAATCATAGGATGGTGCATCACGAATACCCACCTTCACTGATTTGGGATAAGCCACTGTTCTAAGGCAGACTATAAATGGAGAACTGGCAACTAATTCATAAGTATCCATTCCTCCAATATAATTCATGGCTGCTGCTTTTCCGTTGGACCGCAGGGTTTCGTTAGTTCACAACTAAGTTGATGTCAAGTCAGCAGAATCAGATACATCAAACGTTTCTTAAATTCACTTGCAGCCTTTCCTTAGTCAAGTATTTTAGCAATCCTATTATTACTGCATCTTAACGGGGCTGAATAACTAAATGGGCAATTTCTGAGACAATTCTATCATTCACTTTCACATTTTGAACATGCTGCTGCTCCACGTGTTCCAAACTTTGGCATCTTAGCTGGTGTGCATTACAATCTGTGGATAATAAAAGGCTGCTTTCTCTGTATCATATGAACCATCTATAGATACTTGCCAGATATTCTCTGTCTCCTGTGAAGGGAAGCATCCATCCCGTTTTTCGGATGGCGCCTTTGTAATGATGCTTGTAGACCATGAATTAGATTATAGCTTGTTTATTCAAGGTAGTACAATGAATACAGGTGAGCGCCAGGGAACAGCTCTATCCAACACCCAGCTCTACAACAGCTCCTCATTCCAAAGATGCACCCATACATCTACCTGGCATCATAGTATTCTACCAACACCACGAGCCTTAAAGGCATACACAACACATCTCCCTCTCTTCAATGCAGGAGAGGAAGAACACAACCAAAAATAAACAATAAAAACAAAAAGGAAAAAAAAATCATAACAAAAAGTACAGACATACCTAAAATCAATAATAAATTATTTCATAACATAGTCTTTGAGCCAAGAGGGTAAGGCACATGTTCTTCTACCATAACCCCTCTCAACACAATAAGATTCCCCTTTGTCACTGTTAGAAACATCATTGTTGCAATCACTGGCAACCCTCCCCCCACCCCCCTCACAGGAGGACTGACCCATAGAAGGTAAGTGAAGTATTCTCAATAATTCCAGGAGAGAATATGATTCATAAAATGAAGTTTAATCCAGGAATAAAAGATCCCATCCACATACAATGCCAGCAGACATCAACTGACATCAAATAGAACATTTCTATGACACATGGGGTGACATGGCTAGTGATGTCCTTGAGATTCTATTAAAGCTGCAGTGCTAAATATCACACATCCTCTTCCCTCAAAACAAATAAGAATGTAAAAATAAATAAATAAATAAGATATACTAAATACACAATATTAACAAGATACGCATATCATACAAAATCAGTAAGATAACTAGGCCTTTTGGACACACGTGTAGAAGACCTAATATTACCAGAAACATTTGCTCTACTTTTCTCCAAATCCTTTTCCTTGGAATCAAAAATCAGTCCATCTTGCAATTTCCTTCTAACAATAACAACTCTATTTAAGTTCCAAATACGATGATCTTGAGTTTGCACTGCATTGTTGAAAATGTTGATTACTTTGATAGGCTTCTGTTATGGCTGGGTTTTCTGTTTAGATGGGATCAGCCCCCAGGGGCCCCTATGACCCGGCCAAAACGTACTCACCTTCCCTCCTCAGATCGTATTCACAATGGATAGATTTACAGATATATATACAGGTCGCATCTAAGGATGGGGCATGATAATATACATATATAGGAATTTTCTACAATATCTTATTCACATCAGTTGGTCTCGCGGCCACCCTGACCCAGACCGGTCTACCCTAGGGCAGATATTGCGCACAATCCGGTGCGACTACACATGGGCCTGCAGAACCCTATGCTCCCGTTTCCAAACGCTCAACAATCCTGTCGAACTCCACGTCAGTATCCCCCCTGGCGCTCTCACTTATTCAAGCCACAATCCTGTGGGTATCAGCACTGGTAGTCCTCCCCAGTGTTCTCACTAACGCCGCATATCAACGACGACCACATTCCTATGAACAATTATCAGGATAATATCTCAGTTACCTACTCGGAATAAACCTATAATAATAACTTTAAACACGGTTCCAAATTGTATGGTGTACTTTCTGTTCTTGGCATCAAAGGTCCACTCACTCCCTCTTTGTTCGATCACTATTTACCTGATCGGGATTACACATCCGTTCACATAAACAACTTTCGACTGAAAGATGCATTTACCGAGATTGAACAGGAACACAAGGCACACAATAATTCCATAAGAATTAGGGTATTTATTAACAATAGACACAAATCACATTACTATGCAACATAACTTCTGCAAAGAAAAGGTAAAGATTATAGCTGGTCGGACGTCACCTGATTAATATGAAGTTTGGACTCGGCAGTCATCTAGGTTCCCTTCTCGTCTCTGTGTCCTGGCTCGCCTCGCAGTCACCCTCAGCCGTCACAAGTACACGTCTGCACCGCTAGGCTCAACCTCGTCTGCTTCCCCTCAGGACCTCGGAACCTTGCTGATTATTAGCTACCGTCTCTCTCTCTCTCTCTGTATTGGTGCACTCCGCGCTGCTTCTCGTTCAGTCTATCTCAGAGAGTTTCGGTCTTAAATCTTTCTCCGACTTCAAAGATGGCGACTTGTCCACCATGAACATGAATAATGGCAGAGATGCTAACGGCTAGATGCCGCCTATGGACTAACCCACAAACTGACTAACACCTTCGCTAATATCAAAGCCTGTTCCTTCATGGAAAGTTACGGCCAGTAACCTGCCGCCCACCAAATTCTTGTACCTCCCCGTACCAAGGACACTTTCCCAGCCGGCCGGCCTGAAGTTGTGTCTTCGGAGTGGAGAAAAATACATTCCTTCGATAAGGGTCAGCCTGAACCGGTTCTCTCCAAGCGAACAACAGCTTGAAACTAAAACATTACTCTTCACCTAGAAAGCCTTCTCGAGCTACTGGGCAGAAAGCAAAATGGAGTCTGTCTCGTTTAAGGCCTACGGAGCCCATAATATGCATAGCTCCATGAAAAATAGCCTAGCATGTTAGCAAATGAGCAAATCATGACTAATACTTATATATCTATCCCCTATCTTAAGTTCATAAGCCTTACTCTAAGGAAAATGGTACGAAAATGCCCTAATATATGTAAGGCATGGTCCCTGTCTATCGGCCTACTCCCTATGCTATGGGGGTGATAGGCTGGAGTCACTCTCCATCATTCTCCTTCTCCAAAGAGCTAGCAAGAAGACAGCCATAACAGCTTCATGAACTTTGTTTCAGAAGAACCCACCATGCCAGGTCGTCTCACCATGACCATATCTCCAACACAAACAACAGTTTTTTTGACATTTTTTTTAACATCAAAATATGCTTTTCTACGTTCTGCCTTATCCTTCTCATTTTCAAGAATTTCATCATTGTTGCACACACATTCTTTACCCTTAGACACTTCATACTTATTAACCCAGAAAGGTTCAACCTGCGTGTTCGGAATTCTCCCACGAAACAACAAAAATGGAGTCTTACCAGTTGTGGCATGAGGAGTATAACGGTATTCCTCTATTTTTTCCAAAACACATTTCTTCCAGTCAGATGACACGTTTTTGGCTAAACTAATAGTGTCCTTGATTACTTTATTAAATCTCTCAACCATACCGTTGGCCTCGGGGTGGTAAAGAGAACAGGTCTTGTGTGTAATACCCTTAGAAGATAAATAATGTTCCATTTCTTTGGAAACAAATTGAACACCATTATCTGATAAAATGGTTGCCGGAAGACCTTCTCTACAGAATAACTCACTCAAACATTGAATAATTTTACTCGAATCGATTCCTGACAAAAAAAACACCTCTGGCCATCTTGAGTACATGTCTATAACCACTAGAATGAAAACTTGAGAATCTCTATGTTGTATGGGACCCACAAGATCTAGAGCTATGTCCTGCCAAGGACCATTTGGTCTTCTTCTTAAGAACATAGGTTGTGTGTGTGCACTGTAAGACTTGTCACTGACATTACAATGAATACAATCCCTAATTACCCTTTCAACCATTTTATCCATTCCCGGCCACCAATAAGACATGCGAAGCCTCTCCTTACTTTTGGATAAACCTGAATGAGCAACATGGACCAAATCTATCAAGTCCTTTCTGAGACTAGATGGAGGGATCAACCTCGTCCCACGAAACAATAGATCATTATCAACGGATAATTCACTGCGTACCGTCCAAAAAGGCTTAGTCAAAGCAGAACCAACTTTGCAGCTGACCCAACCAGTTCTCAATAAAGATATAATCTCACATAGAGTAACGTCTTTTGCTAACTCTTCAGACCATTTCTTCTCAGATAGAAATTCATAATCCACAGCACACACCAATTCATCATCTAAATCCAAACAATCGTCTTCCAACTCTCCACTAGGAACCAAACGAGAGAGAACATCTGCTATTCCATTGTCAACACCTGGAATGTATTGAATACCAAAACTATACTCCTGTAGGCCAATAACCCACTTTGATATCCTCCCAGATACCAGATCCAAACCTTTCTTGCTAAAAATTTCCACTAAGGGTTTATGATCAGTATAGACATTGAAGACCAGACCCCAAAGAAATTTCTTTAGCTTCCTTATTGCCCAAAACACAGCCAATGCTTCCCTCTCTACAACAGAATAACGAGTTTCAGCATCCCTCAAACTCCTAGACAGAAACATTATGGTTTGCATGCCTTCTGGACCATTCTGCTTCAACACAGCACCCAACCCTTTTTCACTCGCATCAGTGACTAGAATAGACTTGAACTTAGGGTTGAAGCTTTTTAACGCAGGGGCACTGTTTAATCTTTGTTTGATTTTAACAAACTTGTTCTCACATTCCTCAGACCACTCAAATTCCACACCTTTCCTCAACAAACACCTCATGTTTACTGTTAATTCAGCAAAGCCTTTGACAAATTTTGCATAATATTTTATCATGCCTAACAGCTTCATAAGTTCAGATTTATTTTCAGGTGCCACCATTTTGTTTATGGTGTCTACCAATTCGGATTTAGGTTTTACATCATCACGTGAAATATTATGTCCTAAGTAATTAATAGAATCAGACCTAAATCTACATTTACTTGCTTTTACAGTGAGATTGTGTTTGCTGAATCTTTCTAATACCATATTCAATGTTGTATCATGATCAGAAACATTATCTGCAAAGATTAATACATCATCTTGATATATACAAACACCAGTAACATCTTTTAACACTTTTTCCATAACCCGCTGAAACACAGAAGAAGCAGAAACTAAGCCAAATGGCATCCTCTTGAATCTATAGGTGCCAAAAGGCGTAATGAAAGAAGTAAGATCTCTGCAAGACTCCTCCAATTCAATTTGGTGATAGGCAGAGGTAAGATCTATTGTACTAAAGACTTTGGCATTTCCTAATAAAACCAATAACTCTGCAATATTAGGTAAAGGATATCTATCAACAATTACACATTTGTTTAATTGCCTGAGATCAATGCATAAACGCAAATCTCCATTCGGTTTTCGCGCTGCGACAACTGGAGCCATCCATTCACAACCCTCTATTTCTTCAATTATGCCATTTTCAATGAGTTTCCCAATTTCTACTTTCATATCTTCTTTTACAGCTAAAGGTACACCCCGGACCTTACAGCTTACAGGAACAGAGTCATCTCTTACCCTTATCTTATGTTGATAACCTTTAAGACAACCTAGAGTTTCTTTAAAAACATTGGGAAATTTCTTTTTTAACTCACATGTGAATTTGTCTTCTAATGACTTCCCTTCAATTGATTTCTTGTCTTCAATTAGTTTTTCTTCTTCATTTGTAACATTGAGAACTCTGTCTCTTAATTGTATGCAAGGAGTGGCATTAGGATCTAAATATACACCCATATCACCTAAATGAAACCAGCTGATTAAACTGTCACCTTTCTTTGAGACATACACTTTACCAGCCACATACCTAGACTTATACTCTATAAGACCCATAAAATAACCATGTAGTTTTATTGGGTTTTTGTCATATCCCAATGGAATGATGTCAGCTTTCATAAGAGAAACCTTACCTTTCAACTTCTTGGTGAAAAATTCATCAGAAATGATGGTAATTTTGGCACCAGAATCAAACAAAACTTTAGTTTTTTCACCCTCAACTAATATTTCATCAATAGGATCAGGTTTTTTACGTGAGACCCCACCATCGCCAATAGCTTGAACCACTTCGATATCACAATCAGATCCTGAAGAAGTTTTTTCAAAAATATCTACCTCCTTTACCTTTGATCTAATTTTTGTTTTACACAAAGAAGAAACATGACCTTTTAACTTACATTTGGAACATGTTTGTTTTAGAGCAGGACATTTCTTGTCATTTGCAAGATGACCTGGTTTGCCGCATCTGAAACATTTGAGTTCAGAACCAGATTTTTTGAACTCTGGTCTAGTGGCATCTTTAACATATTTATCGTTTTTAGTTCTTACCACTTGGACTTTATTTTCTTTTTCAGCATTCTTTTTGATTATAGCCACACATTTAAGAGAATGTTCAATACGCTTGGCAATAGTTAATACCTCATCAAGGGAAGGTTCATCCTTTAGCCATAACTCATCTTGAACTTTTTCTATCCCACAACCAAACATAAATTGATCACGAATACATTCATCAATTAAAGCTCCAAATTTGCATGAGGATGCAAGTTTTCTTAAACGAGTTACATAAGATTCAATGGTTTCTTCATCATTCTGCATACATTTAGTGAATTGATATCTTTCAAGAATAGTACTAACTTTGGGCAAAAAGTGTATATCTAATTTCTTTATACTAATTTCATACTCATTTAAACCATTTGCGTCTGCGGGAGAAAGATCAGGCAAGTCATCAAAATATCTTGGCCTTCAGATCCTAAACAATGAAGCAATAAAGAACATTTTCTCTCAGCACTGAGAGAAGTCCCACAGACTTTGGCATAACGTTCAAAGACCACTTTCCAAGTCACTTACAGCTTCATTTGTGTTCTCATCTACACCTGCCAATTGTGCCTGTAAGCAACTGTCATCAAAATGGTCATCAATCCAATCAAACATATTTTGGCTATCTCTCATCTCTGTCCCCACCTCATCACACTGATCTTGACCAATAACAATGCTTTTAGGAACTCTGTTTCTATTTCAATATCCACCTCCTTGGTATCCCCACTAACTTTATCTCCTGCTCTTGTTATCTTTGGTACTTCTCCAGAGTTCCATGGTCCAGCAAAAAATGTACTTTTCTTTTGTATTTTGTTGGCAAGGAGGGAAATATGTAATAAATGGAAAGACCCTTCACCTCCAATCTTGCTGGATTGGCAAAGGTCAGTACTACAAACATCAAAGATGGACCTCTTCAGATCAGGAAATCAAAGCAAGAGAAACTTCTGGAGATTGCTTAAATGCTAAAGAGTTTGGGTTAGATCTTGTTTTTTTTTTCTTTTTTTTCCCCAAGGTCCAATGATTATGCTGCTTGGCATCCTCTTTTTTCCATTTGACTATACCCAATATATTTAAACACGATGTGTATATGAACGCAGCATGTGTCCCATATGGTTACTTCAAGGTGGCTTTGTTGGACTATGACTCTACTTACTGTCGGGCAATCAGGGCTGCTTTCTCGGAGCTCCTCCCAGTTCATCTGAGACAGTAAGGTCATTTCTACATGCTACTAGTTGATCACCAAGGGCGAAATGAGGACACAAAAAAAATGCTTTTCATATTCCACACTCTACCATCACTCAATCTCACAGCATTCCTCAGAACTTCAATGACCTGTTTTTTAGGCTCGAATTGACTATCGCCCTTGGGAACCTTATAAGGTTTCCTTACTCGCACCCATTCTCCAACTTTAATTTCCACATTTTTCGTGCCATGGTGACTATCATAATACTCCTTACTCTTAGAATGGAGTAACTCTAAATCGTTCTTCACCACTGTAGGAGACCACTGTGCAATTTTACCCTCCATTAACCAACCAGGATTTATTTTGCTCCTCGGTAACCTTCCCCTCATCATAACGAAGGGAGACAAACCTGTGCCTTGTGATGTAGTTCTGTAAGACCACACTGCCTTTTGTATTTAAACTTTCCAATCCATTTTTTTATTAACCGCCGCCTGAATCACACCTTTGATCACCCTATTGAATCTCTCAACAGTGCCATTACCACTTGGATTGTATAATGCAGTTGTTTTATATTTAACACCACACCTTTGAAAATAACTAGCAGCCATGTGAGACAAAAATTGCACCCCATTGTCAGTAAGGATACAAAGAGGTAAACCATCCATAATAAAAATCTTGTCCAAAAATTTTAACACGCTCTGTGTGTCTGCTTTGTCTACAAATCTCACGATTGGCCATTTTGTAAATAAATCAATAGCCACCAACCCAAATTCTTTCATTTCCCCAATGGGCCCAATGATGTCCACCTCAATCGTTTCCCACGGAAGTTCCGGAATCAACCCCTGACACATATGAGAGGTTTCAGAGTCTTGAGTGACTTATCTGCCGAGCTACAAACTTCACAATTCCTAACAAACACCTCTGTGTCCTTATCAACACCTGGCCACCAAAACAAATTTTTCACCATAATTTTGTTTCTCCCAATGCCAAAATGTCCTTCATGACATAGCTCCAGAACCTTCTTCCTCAAGGACACCGGAGGAACAACTCTGTCACCTCTGAAAAGTATATCCTTCTCCAAAGACAACTCCGTTCTAACTTCCCAAAATGCTCTTAGTTTGCCTTCCATAAAACACTGTCTTGGCCACCCTGTACATATATACTCCTTGATCTTTTTAAGTTCTACATCCTTATCTTGTTCTTCCAACCACTCTTTGTTGCTGATAGCAGGGGCACCTGAATCGTGAACCAAAGCAATACTAACAGTCCCCCAAGGGTCATCTACATATTCCTCAAGTGGAGAAGGTAACCTAGATAGGCAATCTGCAATTACATTGTCTCTACCTGGCAAATAAATCATTTTATAAATAAATTCCTTCATGTGCATTGACAATCTTGCCATTCTTGAAGAAGCACCCGCAATACCATCAGATGACAACATTTTTACTAACGGACGATGATCTGTCGTAATTGTAACTGTTTTTCCCCACACAAAAGCTCTAAAATGCTCCAGCGCCCACACACATGCCAACTCCTCCCTTTCGATAATGGGATACCTGACTTCAGCTGGGGAAAGTGCCCTTGATGCAAAAAGAATAATCCTCTCTTTCCCCTTCACATCTTTCTGAGATAACACTGCACCAATACCTTTATCGCTCGCGTCCATTTTCAACAAAAATTCAATATTAGGATCAAAACTTGCAAGTGCATTGACTTTTCGCAGATCCACTTTCACCTTGTCAAATTAATCTTGGCATTCCTTTGTCCAAACAAACTTCGTATTTTTCTTAAGCAAATTCCGAATATTAAACACTTTTGACGCAAAGTTGCTTACAAATTTTGGCAATATTCCGCCATTTCGATAATGGGATACCTGACTTCAGCTGGGGAAAGTGCCCTTGATGCAAAAAGAATAATCCTCTCTTTCCCCTTCACATCTTTCTGAGATAACACTGCACCAATACCTTTATCGCTCGCGTCCATTTTCAACAAAAATTCAATATTAGGATCAAAACTTGCAAGTGCATTGACTTTTCGCAGATCCACTTTCACCTTGTCAAATTAATCTTGGCATTCCTTTGTCCAAACAAACTTCGTATTTTTCTTAAGCAAATTCCGAATATTAAACACTTTTGACGCAAAGTTGCTTACAAATTTTGGCAATATTCCGCCATTCCAAGAAATACTCTCACCTCTTCCTTTGTACCTGGCACACTTGAATTCACAATATTCTCAATCAAAGCCGGCTTAGGTTTCACTCCTTCCTCACTTACAATGTGCCCCAAATAAGATACACTTCTTTGGCAAAACTTACATTGCGATAATTCCATCGCCAGGCTTGCCTTTTCTAGGACCTCCAAAACCTGTCTCAACTTAGAGTCATGTTCCACCCTGTCCTTTGCAGCTACCAAAATATCATCATGGAAGAACACAATCATATCCATATTCCCCAATAACCTGTACATCAACCTTTGAAAGACAGCCGCAGCTGACGCCAATCCGAAAGGCATTCGCCTAAATTGATAACACCCAAACGGCATGATAAAAGCTGTTAGGTATCTTGATTCTGGTTCTAACTCTACCTGATGGTATGCGGCGGACAAATCTATAGTAGAGATCCAAGTGGCACCTTTAAATGAAGATACCATCTTGTTGATCTTAGGTAAAGGGAATTTTTCTACAATTATATTATTATTTAGATGGCGTAAGTCTATGCATAGGCGAATCTTGCCATTAGGTTTCCGTGCTACGACAATTGGACTAATCCATTCAGAAGCTTCCACCTCTTCTATGATTCCCTTTGCCAGTAGGCCTTGTACCTCTCCTTTCACCTCATCTCTAATTAACATTGGGATGGGTCTAACTTTATGCACTTTCGGTTCCGCATTAGCCTTTAGCAGTATTTTATGCTCAAAGCCGTTCAACTTTCCTAGTTCAGCACCAAACACTCCAGGAAATTCTTTCATCAAAATGTCACTCAACTTGCTCTCTTCATCCATAACCAATACTTTTTCTTCACTGTTAGGGTCCAAAATTATATATACATTTTTCTGATCCAACCATCTTGTACTCCTTCCTTTGAATATAAATGTGAGCCACCTATAGCCCAACATCTCAATTCTCTCCCCCGTATAGCTTACTGGACAAATATCTGAATTCCCCAATTGATCTCCAATTTTTTCCACAATTTTTTTTTTCCAAACCTCTTCATTCACGATAGTCCAAGGTGAACCTGAGTCCGCATACACTTCCACAACTACACCACCTAAAGACACTTTACATAAAGGTTTCCCTTCCAACGCTTTATCCAAAATGTTGATGACATAATTACCTCTCACACTCTTAACATATTCCTCCTCCTCCTCAACTACCACTTCATTCTCATCCCAAACATACTTGACAACGCTACGCTTGCGACACATTTTCGAAAAATGTCCGATCATTCCACATATACCACATTTCTTATTAACAGCAGGACATGTCCTACTAAAAGCCAAGTGTTCTTTGCTATCACAGCGATAAAATCTTCTTTCTTCTCCTCTAGTATCTTTCCTAGCAAACCTTGTCGGTTGACCAGTCCAGCTTCCCTGCGAACCTTGCTGCGAACCTTGCTGATATTTCATCTGTGGTCTGTTATGTGATTGTAATTTACAAACAGCACCTGCCGTTTTTTCCTGTTCTGTTTCTTTAACCACAGAAGAACATCTCCCAGACATCTTCCTCATAATGGCCAACACATCATCCAATGGTGCATCACCATTCACCCATAGTCTATCCTGTAACGTTGAGTTATTGTTGTGCATAACCAACTGATCCCGTAACAACTCATCGTGTAGAGTTCCAAATTTACTATCTATAGCAAGTTTTTTCAAATCATCAATCCACTCGTCAACCGTCTCTGTCTTGCCTTGCTTCCTTTGAAAGAACTTGTGTCTAGTCACTCCCATGCACACTTTTGGTGTGAAGCATTTATCCATATCCTTGATACAATTTTCAAAGACATTTAAATTCACATCCTCCACTTTACTCATACGTGAGTGCGTCTTCAACCCAACTGCTCCTAAAGAATGTAACAAAATTATTTTTTTTGTTCCGGTTTCATCTTCTTTTCTTCATCTATTGCCTCTATATAATTAATGAAGTATTCCTTCCACTCAATCCATTTTATTTCTGGATGAGTACCTGTAGCCCAAAATGGTTGAGGAGTGCTTATGGTAAAATTCTGTTGTGCCATTTTACTTCCTTCGTTATCACTTGTGTTACTGACTATAACTTCACCTGAATCTCCTCTCTCCATCAACTTCTTACTTTTTCTTCTCAAATGTCTTCTCTTTATTTCTCTCTACTATGTGTTAATTACCACTCCCCGACAATCTCACCTGTATTCTATAAACAAAATGTACCTTTTGTTTTATTTCCAATTAATCCTACATCGATGACTCCACTCGTAAAATATTTCCCTTTAGCTTCCGATTATTTCACGAGTTAACCTTCTTCCGCTTTTCAAAATGGCTGCCGTGTAAGGTCGCGTTGCGTGACCTTGCGCTATTGCATTTATTTATTATTTATTAATGATATTTATAGAGCGCTTGCAATTACCCGTAGGCGTCTCGGCGCTAGAAATGCAAATGTTCTCTCACCCTGATCAGGAAGTACGGAGATGTAAATTACTGGTTAAATAGCCACGTTTTCAGTTTTTTTCTAAACTGAAGGAGCGAAGGGCATGTTTTTATGTGGATTGGAAGGGTGTTCCAGAGTCTAAGGGCTGCAATTGAGAAGCGGCGATCACCCCAAGAAGCTGTTCGGCTACGTTGCACCACTAGTTGGTTGAGTGAGGTGGATCGGAGGGTTCTCGATGGGTTGTAGGGGATCAATTGATTTTTAAGGAAACGAGGTCCTTGATCCTGTAATGTCTTGTAAGCTGTGCATAGAGCTTTGAATTTCACCCTGTTGTGAATGGACAGCCAATGGTAATTTTTCAAAGTATCTGAGATAGGTGCAAATTTGGGTTTTTTTGATAGTACGCGAGCGGCCGCATTCTGCACGGTCTGTAGTTTTTTAATAACTCTGCTCTGAGCATTGAGCAGCAGACCGTTGCAATAATCTAGTGATGTCAAGACTAGAGAGGTGACTAGCGTTTTGGCTGCTGAGTCTGGTAGATACGGTATGATTTTTCTTACCGTTCTAAGTTTGAAATGGGCGTTGGCTGCCACCTTATTTGCATGGGCATGAAGTTCAGCTGGTCATCAAAAGTAACACCTAGGTTTCTGACTTTGACCGTAAGGGAGGGAGGTGTACCTAAGGCCGATGGCCACCAATCTGCAGACCAGGCTGGTGAGAGATTGCCAAAGATAACCACCTCCGTTTTATCGGAATTAAGCTTCAGGCAATTCCTTGCCATCCACTCACCGATAGTGATCATCCCGGTTTTAAATCTCTCTGCAACCCTCTGTCCATCACCCTTTATTGCCAGCACCAGCTGGGTGTCGTCAGCGTATGAGGTTAGGCTCATCCCATGTGCTTTGATGACACTAGCAAGGTCCGACACATATATATTAAATAGTGTCGGACTTAGGGATGAGCCTTGGGGAACCCCACACGGTAACGACAACTCAGCTGACTGGAAGGGACCCAGTGTAATCGCCTGGGTTCTATTGGCTAGAAAGGAGGCGAGTAAGTCCCTAGCAGTGAGCTGAATGCCCATCCTCTCGACACGGTCGACCAAGATCTTGTGGTCAACCGTGTCGAAAGCTGCTGAGAGATCCAAGAGAACTAACAAAGCAGTTCCTCCTTGATCGCGGATGACTCTTATGTCATCAGCTGCTTTTATAAGAGCGGTTTCTGTGCCATGGTTTTTACGGAAACCGAACTGTGTATCATCCAGTAAATTGTGTTTTTCTATGTAGGATGACAGCTGCTGATTCATAGCCTTTTCTAGAACCTTGGCTAGGAAAGGGAGGCTTGCTATAGGGCGATAGTTTTTTAATTCGCCTTTATCTGAGACAGGTTTTTTGAGCAGGGGTTTAATCAACGTGTTTTTTAATCGATCAGGGTAAATTCCAGATGTCAATACTGTATTACAGACAGCAGTGATGATGGGAATGACTGTGTCCGGTACAGTAGCGAGCACAGAAGTCGGGCATGGGTCCAGAGCAGAGCCAGCTTTGATCGTTTTAACTATACTCTTGATTTGGTCAGTGGTGAGGGGGCTAAAACAAGTCATGGAATTTTTGGGAATAGTTGTAGAGGTTATGGCATTACTGCTGGTCTGGTCTGAGCTAAAGGCTTGGTAGATGTCATTAACCTTTGCATAAAAGAACTCCGATAATTCATCACATAAAGCTTGTGAAGGGAGAGGATTAAGATCCGGGGAGTCTCCAGCGAGGGTTTTAGCAATGTCAAATAACTGTTTACTGGAATTTTTCGCAGTTTCTATCTGGCGTGTGAAAAAGTCTTTCTTAGCTGCTATTATCATAGCTTTGTAAGTGGCAAGGGCTTTTTTATAATTTTCCTTATTTTCACTGTCATACGTTCTTCGCCAGTGTCTTTCCCTGTTCCTGGTTAACTGTTTTTGAATTTTTAGTTCTGTTGTATACCACTGAGCTTTAGGCGCATTTCTATTCTTAGAAAGTGATTTAGTGGGTGCCAGCTGGGTCGTGGCTTCACCCAACCACTTTTGAAATTGATTAGTGGCTATGTTAGGATCAGTGGATAGTTCTGGGATTGTGGAATTAAGAAGCAGCGTTAAGTCATTAGGGTTGATGTCCTTCCAGGCTTTAAACGTACCCTTTTTCGCTGGGACCACTGTTTTTCTCTGTGAACCTTTAATTGTAAGTCTGCTGAAGATGACTGAATGGTCTGTCCAGGTCATAGGGAGAACTGAGGTGATACACAGTCCTTCCACATTTGTAAAAATTCCATCCAGCGTGTGGCCTGCCTGATGGGTGGGAGTCAGGACCAATTGTCTGAGGCCCATTATATCTAAGTCTGATAGAAGGGCTGAAGTATCCCTGTCACCAAGGAGCTCCAGATGGAAATTAAAATCTCCCATAATCGTAGTGGAATCTTCTGTAGCTATGGACTCAGTCATATTAGTAAAATTTGTGAGGAACGCAGATCTTGTCCCCGGGGGTCTATAAATTAATATACCCTTAAAGTTATAGGTAGGGGACAGTTTTATATTGAAATGCATGGCTTCGCATAAGGTAGTAGGAATCGACGAGCAACGAACTTCAAATTGGTCTCTCGCTATAATAGCTATACCACCACCTTTTCCTATGGGCCTGTCCTGCCGGTATGCACTGTAGCCTGAAGGGGCTGCTATGACATAATCGGGGGCAGATGCTTCATCAGACCATGTCTCTGTGATGTAAAGCACATCTAAATGAAAGTTGCTGATAAGGTCAGCTATATCCTGGCAATGTTTGCTCAGGGAGCGCGCATTAATGAGTGCCATGGAGACATGGGTATCGGCCTCATTACTTACAGATTTAGCATACAAAGTTGGATTATCAAACACAGGGGAAATGTTACAATGTGAGCATTGTGTGTGTGATACCAACTGCATGAGGATTAAATCGAGTTTGGTGCAAAGCGGCGCATAAGATGGACAGAGCTCCAGCAGCGCATTGCGGGTATAGGAGAGAAGAGGGCCAGGGGTTGTGGCCCTGGGCCCGGTCCCGGCGCGGACGGGCGCAGACGGGCCCGCCTTGGGCGCGTCTTCGGCGCGCCACCGGCGCGCCCGCTGCGCCCGCCCGCTGCGCGGACGGGAAGGTAGTCTGTTTATATCCATCCAATCGAGTGGGAGGAGGGTGGAGGGGGGAGATCTGTCCCGCGATCCTTCCCCAGGCCAAGATGGCGCCTGAAGCATCATATCCTTCAGCACAAGAATTTCTTCAGCCTTACGATCAGCTTTCAGACTCGCGCACAACCCGTACCGAACCTCGCCGCTCGTTCGAAAAATGCAAGCAAGCTGAGACTCAACGGACACTGTGCCAATCTCCCCAAAACTCTCCGTATTAAGGGGTATGGAGTTTCTCACCACATTTGCTTACCGCCGTTCGTCTGATGAAATTCGATCTTGATTCCGACTTTTTGACAATCGTGTGAAACGATAATCCACACCACGATTCTTCTTTTGTTAAAGTCCATAAATCCACTGAAATAATTTCTTTACCAGTCCGTGAATTCTCCTCCACGTTCCATCATCGCCAATTGTAATGATGCCTGTAGACCATGAATTAGATTATAGCTTGTTTATTCAAGGTAGTACAATGAATACAGGTGAGCACCAGGGAACAGCCACTATCCAACACCCAGCTCTACAACAGCTCCTCATTCCAAAGATGCACCCATACATTCTACCTGGCATCATAGCATTCTACCAACACCACGAGCCTTAAAGGCATACACAACAGCCTTCCTACTGATTTCAACAATTTTCTCTATCAGGGTATACTATTTAACAATTTCTTTAATTTGTTTATTTGAAGTGATAGCTAATGCATCCATGGCTTGACAAGTGCCTTTATAGGCCTCCTGCTTTACTACCACAGCTCATGTCGATATTTGCTGATTTGTAACCAGACCACAGACACCTTCCCCACCACAGTCCTCCTCATAGACCAGATCAAACATCAATACCGTCAGTACTTTTTTGGCTAGGGGTCGTAACAACCGCAGCAATATTTTTTTACACACAATACATCAATAAAAAATTAGCTTTTCAAATTATTAAGAAGAAACCTCCATAACATTCCATACACTATTATTTGCATATTCTTAAATGGCTAACCTTAACAGAGACTCTAATACACAGCCATTCCCAACCATAAACTATACATTGTCCCTGCTTATACTGCATCAAGCCTATGCGTAAGATTATGACTGATCCAACTACCTGTGCTGTCCCCCGGACTGATCTTGCACAGGAGGCCCATCTGCCAAGAATGTTACTTACCTTGGGCACCACCTATGCTCTCAAATACTACCCCCAAGGGCAGAGCTGCTAGCTTGGTGCATACACGCCTGTGCGGGGATTGGCCGTAGAGACCTGTTGGAAGCGTGCAAGAGACCACTGTCCCCCACCTATCCCCATTAACAATCGGGATGCATTTTAAGGACCATAAATACCCCACCAATCATGACCTTACCGCCACAGGCCAGCATAGTTCCCTACTATCTACCCCAACCTTCCAGAAGAGTATGCCTTGCTTTGTCTCCAGAAACAACTAATTTCCCAATTTCAAAAGGTGGACACCTTCCTGAACAAAAAACCTCTCTCCTGGTATGCACCCGTGTGGGATTTTCTGGAGTTTTGGAGACCTAAACAATTTGTCCTACTTTTTATTAATCTGTTTTTCTGACTGGTTCAGGGCCCAGAAAGACTCCCCTCCTTGCCATTGCAACCTCTGGATGATGTGGGACCACAATAGGAGTGACTGCGAGCTTCTCCTTGCCAACCATCCATTCTCTGTAATCAATGCCTCAAATAAACCTCTTCTACCGGGATGTGCTAGGTTGTTGCCCCTTAGATGTACCATCACTACTCCGGGGGCATACCTCCCTTGCAAAGCCAGGATTCCATCACGCTCCTTAACTGTCCCAGACATAGCCCCCTTGCCCGTAAAAGGAAACACGGAAACCCACCTGGCAGGCCCACTCAAACCAATTTCCAGTAGAAAAATGTGCTTTAGCCTCCGGACATACGGATGTCCTACAACCAAGACCTCTGTTTCCTCTGGCACCCAGGCGAGCACCTGGCATGCACAGAAATATGTTGACTGGCGCACATCAGAAAGCTTCCTTCCTAGGTCACAGGACATGAAAACTGTGAGGAAACAAAAATAGAAACCTTTATTGACCTAACATAGCATTTGTAGCATTCAGAAGAACACTTGCTATTTCTCTGCACCGCCTGCCCCAAGAGTCCCATTGTCGTGGCCTCCATGGCTGCCCCAATGCTGATGTAATGGGAACTGAACTCCGTAGGGGCAGTGGCTGCCGAATTGAGGGCTAGCCTAAGTACCTTAGTAAACTGATACTTAGTCAGAGGGGTGCCATCAGCAGGCAGTAGGAGCCCCCCCCCACCCAGGGTCTATGTGCCAGGAATGTCATAGGGTTAGTCACAGTACAGCATGCATTGCCTTGCACCCCATGCCATATGACTTGGTCCCCTCTTCCACCCTGGTCTATTTTTGAGCGTGGTACTGAGAGGGATACTGAACTCCCCACACAAATGCATGTGCGCTAGCTGCAGCCCTCCCTGCCAGTCCTTCTTATTTCTTGCCATTAGCTCCCCTAACCTAAAAGCTCAGTAGAAAGCTGAGGCGAATGATGCTCTTAAAAAGTGAACTTCCACAGTGGACCTACAGACGCCTCCCAGTGACCCCAATACTGATGATATTGTGCCTACGCCAATTGGGTGCCGGGCCTCTGTCTGGGACTCCTGCAAGCATTGCCATGCCTGCCGCACCCTCTGCACTATGAAAGTGCTTGTAGGGTCCTGGTGGCACCACATTTTTGCAAAAAAGGAAATTGCAGCCATGTCGCGCCGTGCACAAGCTGAGGAGCGCCACCTCCCTCAAAGCTCCTAAGACTGACAGGATAGCAGAAGATTCATGCCACATCCCTTCCAACACTTCCCCAAGAAAAGAAGAGTAGGCACTTAATGCCCCCTCATACCCCGCCTTGTCTTGTGTGCTATGCTGGCTGCACGAGGTCCGATAAGCTTGGGCACCAAGTTGCCACAGATGGTCTGGAAAAGGCATTGGGGCTTCTGCTGCTTATGGGTGGTGGGACCTGAAAACCTGCATCTTGAAATGAGACAGAGCATCAGCAGCATTATTCAGCACCCCTGGGACATTCTTGGCCCTAAACAACACATTAAGTTTAATGCTTTGGAGCACTATCTTCTTCAACAGTCTCAGTATCATCTTACATGTGGCCGCCTGCTGGTTAATGCACTCAACAACTGTCATGTTGTCAGACCAAAACATGACTGATTGATTGCAAAGCTGGTCTGGCCATCTGGTCAATGCCACAAGGATGGGAAAAACTTCCAAGAAACCTTTGCTGGTGCCAGTTGCGGCTCGCAGAGGTAAAGCTGTCGGGTGGTGGGGCGGAGCAGCAGCAGGGCTGGAAGGGGGGATAGTGGAGTCTGACATACGACAGCAAAGGAGAAAGTAAATATATAAATAAATATCTGCGGTTGTATATTGGACTTCACTACCACTGCCCAGCCCCTCCTCCACCCCGCCCACTGCCCCGCAGCATTACCTCTGCGAGCTGCCACTTATTGGTGCTCTAACCTGACTCCACCCATGTTGCTGGCCAAAGCTGCATGCACTATGTTGGGCCCAGAATGGCAACGAAACCCTCGCTACCTGCTACATCAGTCAGGAGGCTCAGCTCCTTACTGGACTTGGGGGAGCTGGTCCACATCACAGGGCCACTGAAGTCCCGCAGGAATGCCATCCATATACACATGTCCTAGAGTACCTCACAGGACAACCTGGTGTGGTATTGCTTCTCCCTTACACCCGACATTGCCTGCACGATGGTACATGAACACAGGCAAGCCATGGGAATGAATCTTAAGGCAAAATTAAGCTGCCCAACAACCTTCGGTAAATGGTGCAATGTGACTTTATCCGTACTCATGCATTCCTGCAAAGCAAGGGAGAAAGCTGAAACCTTCCCCTATGTGAGCCGTGACACCCCGGTTTCAGAATCTAACTCGATACCCAGGAAATGACTGTTGCTGGTCCCATAGCTTTGCCTTGAGCCAAGGAAACTCCAAATTCACCCATCAGTGCACAGAAGGACTGTAATGCCTTGCCACACTCCGGCAAGGTGGTAAGCCCAGGAAGAGGAAATCATCCAAATAATGCAATACCCACCGATGGCCTGTCTTCTGCCTGAACACTCACTCCAGAAAAGAGCTGAATTTTTCTAAGCATGAGCAGGAGATTGAACAACCCATGGCATGCATTTGTCCACATAATACTTCCCCGCTAACTGAATGCTCAGTAGATGAAAGTCCTGCTGGTGCACTGGGAGCACATGGAAAAATGACTCTATGTCTGATTTTGCCCCAGCTCCTGGAGCATTTCTATTGCTTGGTCGAGGGAGGCGTACCTAACAGAGCATAAAGCGCTGTCAATTGCGTCGCACAGGGACTGCCCCCTGGGGGCGGACAGGTTATGCATTAGCCGTTATTCACCCGAGTTCTTCTTGGGCACTACCCCCAGTGTTGACCAAACAAAATTTTCCAAGGGTGCCGACTAAAATGGGCCAGTCACCCTCCCTGATCTCGCTTTCTTATTAATTTTTGCTGCCACCACTGCTCTGTTAGACCTTAGGGACTGCTGATTCCTGGAGTGGCGGACACCCAGGTATCCTGGAGATGTTACCCGGAAGCCCTCCCTAAAACCCTCAAAAAGATCTTGGGCTGCTGCCGGGTTAACATACCTATTAAGCCATGCAATTAAGGCTGATAAATTCACTGGGGAGGGGGCCTTACAGAGGTGTGGGTCATTATTCCTGCTTCTTTCTCCCCCTATTCTTTGATTTCTTAAAACACTTTGATTCAGGATTTGAGGAGAGACTACAAAATTATCAAGCGTGCTTGAATTTAGGTGAACAAGGCGGCCTGGTGCAGAACCACCTATCATGGTCCCTGTTGGACCTAGGATACACCCAAGTCACATAAGGTAGATTGGCACTAAATAGCAAGGCTAAACTCCAAAGTACATGTGTTAAGTTTGCGTCACACCCCTCAGTAACATAGCGTCCATCCACTCAAAAATGACACTACACCTTACTTTTTATAAAAGTGGAAAAGCTTTATGATCTCTTTTGTTGTTAACTTCTTCTTTGTGTTCAAAAGATAATTCAGTACCACAGTTACAATGAGTTCAGTGCATTTACGCTTCTTGTTTCTGTAAACTTCCTCACTCCCGCCTTCAATCAATCAATCAATCAAAGACATTTATAGAGCGCACTACTTACCCGGAGGGTCTCAAGGCACTTGTGGGGGGGGGGGGGGGGGGCGAGGTGCTGCTACTGCTCGAACAGCCAGGTCGTGAGCTTCTTCCTGAAGGAGAGGTGGTCTTGGGTCAGGCGCAGGTCGGGAGGGAGGGAGTTCCAGGTCTTGGCGGCCAGGTAGGAGAAGGACCTTCCTCCTGTTGCCATTCTTCGGATGCGGGGGACGGCGGCGAGGGCGTGACTGGCTGATCGGAGGTGGCGTTTGGGAGCATAGAAGTTGATGCGGTTGTTGAGGTAGCTCGGGCCTTGATCATGTAGGGCTTTGTGTGCGTGGGTGAGGAGACGGAAGGTGATTCTTTTGTTGACGGGGAGCCAATGCAGGTCTCTCAGATGTCCGGAGATGTGGCTGTTTCGTGGGATGTCGAGGATGAGTCTGGCTGAGGTGTTCTGGATCCGCTGGAGTCTCTTCTGGAGCTTGGCGGTGGTTCCGGCGTAGAGGGCGTTGCCGTAGTCCAGTCGGCTGGTGACGAGGGCCTGGGTGACCGTCTTCCTGGTATCGGTGGGGATCCACCGGAAGATCTTCCGTAGCATGCGCAGGATGTTGAAGCACGACAAGGAGACGGCGATGACTTGACTGCTCATGGAGAGGGAGGAGTCCAGGATGAAGCCCAGGTTGCGTGTGTGGTCTGTCGGTTTGGGTGCGGTGCCCAGGGCGGGGGGCCACCAGGAGTCATCCCAGGCGGAGGGCGAGGAGCCCAGGATGAGGACTTCCGTCTTGTCTGAGTTCAGTTTCAGGCGGCTGGTCGTCATCCACTCGGCTACATCTTTCATCCCTTCGTGAAGGTTGGCTCTGGCGGCGGCGGGGTCGTTGGTCAGGGAGAGGATCAGCTGGGTGTCGTCGGCGTAGGAGATGATGTTGAGGTTGTGTTTGCGTGCGATGGCCGCGAGGGGGCTCATGTAGACGTTGAAGAGGGTGGGGCTCAGCGAGGATCCTTGAGGGACGCCGCAGATGACTTCGGTGGCCTCTGACTTGTACGGTGATAGACGGACTCTCTGTGTTCTTCCGTCGAGGAAGGAGATGATCCATTCCAGTGCCTTCTCCTGGATTCCGACGTTGCTTAGGCGCTGCACTAGGGTGTGGTGGCAGACAGTGTTGAATGCCGCGGAGAGGTCCAGGAGGATGAGGGCCGCTGTTTCTCCGTTGTCCATCAGGGCTCGGATGTCATCGGTGGCAGCGATGAGGGCGGTCTCGGTGCTGTGGTTGGCTCGGAAGCCAGACTGTGAGGGGTCGAGGGATCCATTTGTCTCGAAGGCGGCCAGCTGTTCCTTCTGCATTACTGGCCTTCCTCAGTTACTTCTGCATTACTGGCTTTACCTTAAAAACAGTTTCAACCATTAATTCATAAAACACCCTGGTTTACCACCTTGGGAATATCCAGGCAATAGGAACCTGGAATGGTACCTTGGTAACTACCGTGTGACACTTTCCCTACAATCAGGTGAGTAACCCCAGAGTTTCAGATGCCAGATGCAATGTTGTAATCAGCTCATTTATAGCTTGCTCATGTGTTTGAATAAGGTAAAGTCACAGTTTTTCCTCCCCTTCCACCTCTGAAAGAGAATACAACATTAGACCTCAATCCCCATCTTTATCAGCCACAGGGGCTCAATTCTCTTCTCCAGCACAGTCGCGTTTCCCTACTTCACCTATTCTTCTTTGCTCTCAATCCTGATGAAAACCTATAAAATTAGCTGTTCGCAGCACAATAATGGTTTGTTACTTTAGCATTCACATCAAATTAATATATCCAAGAACTATATAATGTTGAGATCTTACAGCTACATTAACGGCCTGATTACGATTTTTGCACAGTTGCTCTTCAAAGCAGCGCAAGGGCAGCCGACCTGATTACGAGTTCCACTCATGCAGGTGGATGGTCCTTCTGCCTTTCCCAAGGAAGTGACAGAAAAACAGACACTGCAATGGAAACTGCAAAGTGTTCCTATATGGCATGGACGGTGACATCCATGAGGGCAGGAACCGGGGGGGGGGGGGGGTGCAAGCAGACAGTGGGAACATGTTGTGCCCCCCTGAATGCATCCCCATGACGGGGGATAAATTCCTCCACGCCAGCCTTTTCATGGCTGGGACCTATCATGAAATGGTTGGCGGTGGAGAGAACTTGCAATATGCTCAGCGGTACTGTGCAAGTCCCGCTCAGCTTGTTACATTGGGCATCCACCTCACTAGCCTATGGTGCTCCCATTGGGTGCCTTTTTCATAGGCACCACCGTGGGACCACCAAAGAACCGCCTCCCTGACACATGGAATCTTGCAATCAGGCAGGCAATCTTCACACGGGTTTGGTGGTGCTTCCCAATACAGGCTTCTATTCCCCCATTCTGCATTGCTCTCCAACCCCATGCGGTGCTTTAAATATATATATTTTTTTATTTTGATGGCCCACCTTCTTCTATTTCCTGCTGGGCTGCTCTGTTTAAAAGAAAACCACCTTTGCAGAAGTAAAAATGCATGATTTGTATTTGCTGCTCTAGGGGCCAGATGTAGGACGGCAAATACTGTTACCGACCGGTATTTGCTGTTTGACATGTAGGGGGCCTTATAGTTACAGAATCGGTATATTTACCGATTCGGTAAATTTACCGATTCTGTAAAATACTGAATCGGTAAATTTACCGAATCGGTAAATACAGATGTAGGTGGCACTTTAAACAGTGCCACAGGCCCTTACTGATTCGTTATTTTCCACCAAATACTATTTGGTGGTAAATATCGAATACCTGTGTACATGCACATCCGTGCATGTTCACCTGTGCCATGTGGCAACAAGACATGCCCTAAGGGCATGTATGTGTGTCATATGGCACACAATCCTGAATCAGGGGTGCAACAGGGTGTCAAAGTGACAGCCTGTCCCCCTTGCAAAATCGGTAATTTGACCGAATCGATATTTACCGATTCGGTAATTGACATTGATTCCTATGGGCCTCAAGGCCCATAGGAATCAATGGCAATTACCGAATCGGTAAATACCAATTAGGTAATTACCGAATCATACAGATTCGGTAAAAATTACTGATTTTTTACCTACATCTGATTTACCGAATCTAGAATACCGAATCGGTAAAATTCGGTATTCTAGAGTCTGTAAATCAGATTTACCTACATCGGGCCCTAAGTGACGACTACCATTTTAGAAGGGCACATAAAAAATATTTAGAATGGGTCCTGCTTTAGGCTTGAACGTGTGGTGATGCATGTATGCTCGAATGACATCACACGTGGAAATCAGGGTCGGATTGGGATCACAATTCGGCCAGGGCACTGACGAAAAAAGTGGCCCACATTCAAGAGGCGTGGCCCATATTTAAGGGGCGTGGCCCATATTTAAGGGGCGTGGCCCACATTCAAGGGGCGTGCCCTTTCATGAAACACCATTTGCACAGACAAGGAATGAAAGTGGGAGGATACTTTTCTTGCACATGACACAGGGCCAAGGTGACAATGGCCTACATGCTGAGCAACTAAAAAAAATAGCAAGGCCCCTTTTTGTCACAAAATTATTCCAGCCCTCCAGCACAGGAGCACCTGAAAAGCAGCAAAGCCCCTGCTATTACTAACCTACTCAGCCCTCCCCAGACCTTCAGCTCAGGAGCACATGAACAGAGGTAAGGCCCCTGCAATTAGTAAATTAATCAACCCTCCAGGCCTTGGGAAAATGTCCTGGCAGGGGAGCACAAAACACAGCTTTCTGGGTCATCCAAGGTAGCCAGGTAGCCAGGGGGAGGCTGAGGTGAAGCTGATGAATGGGAAGTGCGTTCCCAGTGTGTTCTGGCAGTTTGAGTATTTACCATTTACTGTAGTATTACCCTTGTACCTGTGTATGGTACACTTTTGTAACTTGCACAAGTCACTTTTCTCTTGTAACACACTGTTTGCTCCTCTCACTTTTGTTTGCTTTAGATACTTGCACAAGTGCCACCATTGCCTACGTAACGTTTATTCATGTGCTGGAGTGTCTGCCATTAATTGCAGTATTATACCTCTACTTGTACTTTGTAAGCTTTTGTAACCTGCATGTCACTTTTTCCTCCTGTAATGTACCGTTTGCTCCTCTTGTATTTTGGTTGCTCACTATTGTCACTTTTGATTCATGTAACTTAACGTTTGCTTTTGTAATTTGTCCACTTATAATTTTCTCCTCATGTATTATTGCTGTTCCTAGTGTGAAGCGCTCTGACACCTTCGGTAAAGTCCACGCTATATAAAATCGCATAAATAAATAAATAAAACAAAAAAATTCCAAACATCACCAGGCCCCCACTGCAAGACCCATTCTTCCTCGCCCACTGTGCCCTGAATGTGAAGGGCTGTGGGCGAGGTGTTAAGACTAACACCGTTTCTGGGCTGCATTGGCGCCAGGGGGCCGAGGTGCAAATGGCTCAAAGGCCTGAGAAACACCTGGCCCCCAGGGAGGCCGATTATTGCAAACAATCACCCCTCCCCAGCCCAGCCTCAGCTTGATTGCTTGGCAGGGCAGGGGTGAAGGAGAGCCCACAGCTGACAATCGCTGTCTGGCCGCACAGCGAGGCTGCTTTCATTTTCTCAGTCTCTGTCTCCGTGCACTGTGTGGGCCGTTTTTTTTTCTCCCCTTTCCTAGCCCACTCTCTGTGGACTGGGACAGGGGAGAAAAAAAAACGGCCCACAGATGGCACTGAGGCAGCGGCTCTTCGGCCCATTCCCGAATGCCCGCCTTGCCAATCCGCCCCTGGTGGGAATGCATTGAGAATTATGTGACCTTCCATAGCTTCATGATGCATACGCATGCATGCGTTGACATATTCACATCTTTTTTCTTTTTGTTCTTTTTCCAATCATGCAGAGCATGAACAAAAAAAGCTTTGGTAAAGCCAACAGATCAATGAAAAGGCAATAGTTATTGGCTTTGCCAATGCTTGCTTATTTGAGTGACGTGACGTTACAGCCAAAGAGTAATTCACATTGGCTGCCAAAAGGCAGGATATGTTACTTACTCTTTATTTTCACCACAAGATGTTTCCTTTCCTTGGACTATGAATAAAGGGTTTTCAACAGAGCTGGCTCTAGGGTGGTGTGACCGGTGTGACTGCACGGGTGCTGACTGAGGGTGGACGCGATGTTTATTATGGCTTTAAAATCACCTGCTGCTGTGTTCCTTGCCTCCAGCTATCTATTCAGGAGGTTAATATGCCTGTTGCTAAGAGCATATACCATGCAGATCACAAAGTGCATATCATGCAAATAGGTCAGTGGGTTACTTTGTCAGAGAGATCCTATTGTGTCTTGCAGGTTATAAGTTAAAATCCTAAGGAAGAAAAGTGAGCAATTAACTGTTATCAAAAAGATGCATAACAACTGCAAAGAATAGGTTAGAGTGTTATGATTTTTTTCCCAGTCTTTCATTATCTTAATGTTGCAAAATATGTTAATTTATGTAGAAATCAATTCTTAAACTATACTACCTACCAGTGTGGATGGCATGTGACTCCTACACCTTGCAGTTCTCTGACTCATGTAACGTTTCCTATACACGGATTTACACATACACACACATATAATTGATTGTCTCTTTGTAATATGTGTGTGATATAAAGTGCCCTGACACATTACACTGGTATGTGTGGCGCTATAAAACTAATTAAATGCATCTGAGATGGTCATTGGTTGGCCACAACAAACAACATTTCCAGTGCCAGGCAGCTGACACCTCAAGTCTCGAGCAGCTCAAATGACCTGTCAACCCCTCCTACAAGCTTTCATTTCTTCAAACTGAGACTGCTGGGTGTCATCTGAGCTACCCCTGGATTCGAGCGATGCTATAACTGAGGCAAAGGGTTGATCTTGTATTTTACTTCTATAATGAACGGCATTGATTTTTGCTTCATTGAATTAAAAACGACCTTGGCCTTTCCTGTCCTAGTCTTTCAAATCTAAATGAAGCGGTCAGTGCGAGCAGTGATCAGAGCGCTCTGCCTAATCCCATTGTCATTATGACGGGGATGATCAGACGCGCGTGTTGTGCGGCGCTCGACGAGAGAGAGGGAAAAACCCTCCGAGGCGATGTGAGTGTCTCTTCCCTTTATTATAGTAATCATTTACATCAAGGAAAAAAGTAATTAGAAGTGATAAGATGTAGATCTTTAGAGGGAATGGAAAAATCGATGTGAGATCTGAAGTCATTGCGCTTAGCGTGTGTTAATTTGACTTTAGACTGAAAAGAAAACGGGGTTAAAGGGATCTCTCGGGTGAAAAGGTCGGGCAAGGAAATTTTCCAAATTGAAAAGAGGGGGTGCAAGGTGACATTTTTCTGCTTTTATCGGAGTCCAGCAAAGGTCGGTAATAAACTAGAGACACATCGAGTCTGTGCCAAGTACCTGCAGAATAGGGTGAGGCCGTGAGGGGATTTTTTTGTATTGCAAACCGGAGGTCTGGGCACAGAGCACGGTGCGAGACCACGCCCGGTGGGTACCGTTAACTCCCTGGAACTGCCCTGTGCCTGGTACCTACAGGATACGAATGTATGTCATCCATTGTGAGTAGTTGCTGGCCCTTCACACGTGACTAATACCTGCATGGATCGACTTCAGGGCACACTAACCGGCATTAGGCCTAGGCACCAGATATAGCTGCAAGCAATGTGCTGTTCTTGCAGTGGGCTCAGGAACCGAGAATGGGTGCACATGAACTTTACCTAAAACCTGCAGAAAATGGCCACAGACAACACTATGTCCTGTGGATACTGAAAGCGTCAGTACTGCATCTATGAGTACTGGAAGAGGACATGGCTGCAAGCCATTCCCTGCTAACAGGTACTGCAGAGCATAGTTTGATGGGTATGTGTTGTGCCTAATATATGCAAAGCATAACTGGAGACAGTTTCTAAATCATGAGCAGCGAAATGGGGCATGTCATCTGCCCTTTAGAGAGAGCATGAGCACTGGGCATAGAGTATGAAGAAAAGGATGCCCGTCACTTAATGCTTATATGGCTTATATGGCTGAGTCCAGCCCGTCAGCGCCCGTCCGCGACCGACCGTGGCACAGGGCAGAACTCCATGCCCCAAAGACTGACAGGGTAGATTACCATCTGAGAATCCAATACGCAAGCTCAAATCTATTAGAAATGGGTAAGATCTCTAATAAATCATGTCTGCACACCATTGACCCTAACATGATGTTACCGTCACATTGTAATATATGTAACAAACCGCTCCCCACTCTCCAGAACCACGATGTCCCTAAGACCAAATTAAAAATGATGCTGCTCAATTGTAGGTCCATGATAAAACATAAGACAGAAATTCACGATCTGCTACAAAACCGTGAATTCGATGTTATGTTCCTGACGGAAACTTGGTTAGAGGAATCCTCCTCCCCCGATATCTTAGAGACAGTGCCCTCGAACTACAGTCTCCTAAGAATCGACAGGCCTAAACAACGTGGTGGAGGACTTGCTCTGATTTTCAAAAAGGAACTGGAATGTACTCTCACTAATAAGACCATCACGAATAGTGAATGTGGTACATTCTCTATAAAATTATCTCCATTTACCACCATTACTGGTCATCTCATATATCGCCCCCCAGGCACTGCTACACCCTTCTGCAACCAACTCCTAGAAGTAGCCACCCAGCTAGCCATAAGACATAACAACTTCATGATTTTAGGTGACCTCAATCTTCACCTTGAAGACAATAATGCTAAAGAAGCTCAAATACTCAAATCAGCATTACATGCCCTGGGAATAAAATTGCTATCCACCAACCCAACGCATCAACATGGGCACCTTCTTGACCCTATATTTGCCACATGGGAAGGTATTGAGATGCTCCCCCCGGTCCCAATAATATGGTCTGATCATCATATTAGTATTTTCTACATCCCTACTAACATTACTAAGAATGTTCCCAATAAACCGTTGTCTGCAAAACGCCGTAATTGGAAAAATTACACCCCTGAACGCCTGATCAGCGAATTAGAGAAACACACCCTTCCGGTAGGTCAGTCCCTCCAAGACACATGGAACAACTATGAACTATGGCTAGGTAAGGCATTAGACAACATCGCCCCGTGGACCTCGAAACCCCCTGTCAGGAGAACCAAATCAGAACCGTGGTACTCGGAAAAACTAAAAATCGCAAAGACCCAATGCAAAGCAACAGAACGCAAATGGAGGAAAAACTACTCCCCCGAGCTTAAGGAAATGTACAAATCGGAACTAAAAATATATCAGAAAATGGTAAGAGAGGAAAAAAGCGCCTTTTACAAAATCATAATTGAAGAGGCAGCCAATCCCACAAACGAACTGTTCCGTATCTATAAAGAACTAACAGACACTACGTGTTTAGATACGCAGGACACATACTCCAACGACATATGCGAACAAATAGCTGACTTTTTCATCGAAAAAGTCGAGAAAATCCACGCCACTTTCCCCAAACCCTCTATATTAGTAAAAGAGGCAAGGACCAGGACCCCCCTCACTCAAAAACCTACCCTTACTCAATTCATTACCCCTGGAAAAAAAGACTTGATCACCATTATCAATAGCATACATTCTGGCTCCCCTACCGATGTATGCCCTTTGGACAAAAGTAAAGACATTATGGAAAACTTTCTTATAGATCACATAAGAAATATGATAACCCTCTCATTTCAAGAATGCAATGTACCAGAGACTTGGAAAACAGCGCAAGTCATCCCTCTAAAAAAAAAAAAACAACACCCCTATCACTCAATTTCAAAACCTAAGACCCATCTCCTTCCTGCCACAATGTGCCAAGATTATAGAAAACATAGTCAACACACAACTCATGACTTTTCTTGAAAAAGAAAATATACTCCACCCCACTCAATCGGGTTTTAGACCTGGCTATTCTACGGAATCAGCCATACTATACTCAACAGAATGCATCCGCAAGATGGTAGACGAGGGAGAAACAGCAGCGTTGGTCATGTTAGACCTAAGCGCAGCTTTCGATACTGTGCTTCATGCCACGCTGCTGTCCCGACTCTCAGACATTGGAGTGAAAGACCACGCTCTGGCTTGGTTCCAGTCTTTTCTTTCTAAAAGATCATTCCAGCTGCACTGCCCAACCTTTATATCATCTTCTCGTGACGTGAGCTATGGGGTTCCTCAGGGCTCGAGTCTGAGCCCTACCCTATTCAACATCTATATGGAGCCCCTGGCTCGCGTCATAGAGAACTTTGGGGTGGGCATTGCCAGCTATGCCGACGACACCCAGCTTATGTTCAAGCTTACCCCAGACAGCGAGAAATATGCCACCAATTTCTCTGGCTGCATGACTGCTGTAGCCACCTGGATGGACAACAATTGCCTCCGCTTAAACGGAGACAAAACAGAGGTGTTGGTGGTAGGGAACAATACTTCAATATGGTCCCAGGCATGGTGGCCCACGGCTCTGGGCGATCCCCCCCCACCCTGTAGAAAAGGTCAGAAACTTAGGGGTTATGATTGACGCGGATCTTTCGGGAAAATCTCAAGTCAACAAAATCACAGGCAAATGCTTCGGCACTTTAAAAACCCTACGAAAAATCATTGATCTCATCCCTACGGAAGCCAGAAAAACTATAGTGCACGTGCTCATAACTCCCCACTTAGACTATGGAAATGTTCTCTTATTAGGCCTTAACCAACAGCAGTTACACCAGCTACAATGCATACAGAATGCAGCCGCCCGCATGGTACTAGGTCTTCCCAGAAGAACATCCTCCAAAGCAGCCCTATCCAAACTTCACTGGCTCCCTGTTAGGGAAAGAATCAGATTCAAAAGCCTCTGCTACGCCCATAAAATCGCCCACAATAAAGGACCTATCTATCTCAGAAATCTACTGACTATCCATCGTCCCCTCAGAGACCTAAGATCTTCTGGAATGACACAATTCAAACTTCCCCGTATCTACAGAGCCAGAATGGGTGGAAGATCCTTTCGCTACCTTGGAGTTAAACACTGGAATGCTCTCCCAGTTCATCTGCGTATGGAACCCTCAGAAACGCTTTTCAGAGCCAAATTAAAAACACACCTCTTCCCTCAATAATTATTTCCCTCTTTCCCCTCCCCCCTCTCCCTCTGACAGATTCAGTTAGCAGTTAGGGCGGGGACACACAGTTTGTGCAGCCATGCGCTTTATAAATGTAAAAAAAAAAAAATGGCATGACCTATGGTTTCGTCCTTTAAAGACTGGCTATCATTTTCAGACTAAAGTAACATGTTGTGGAAGGGAACTATGGTCCCTACCAAAATTACAAAATAATTCATGGTGTAAAACAACTTGTAAATCACCTAGAAAAGCTCCTATTTGAGGGTATTGTGGTTATGATTAAAAACATTAAAACAACACTGAAGTATGCACATTTTGGTTAGCTATGCCAGATGGCATGTTAGAATGCAGTCTAGAGAAATATCTCCTGACATAAGTAGTGAGTAATAAAAATCGTTTACAAAATGATTGTCCGGAGGAGGTAGATTTTTTATGATTAACTCCTTTTGTTGTGTAGCGTTTTAGGACCCTAGTGTAATTTTACCGATTTATGCCCTTATATAGGTATAATTCACACTACCCTTATATAGGCATAGAAAGCATACCCATATTTAGACATAACCCATGCAGTCCTAATACAGGCATGGCTACTTCCACTAGTTCCAAAAAGCCACAACAATTTATTGGAAAACTCGGCTTCAGCAGTCAGGGACATCCCCTTTCTTGAATATTGATTTATCCTAGAAATCATGGCATTTTCAAAGAACTACCGTTCTTTGGTGACGTTATTATGTCCAAACTTACGTCAATCCAGGCACCTTCAAGGTATAAATATGCCTACACTTGCGCTAGCAAACACACTGTGGTTTGGCGCATTTCGACTATCTACTCAACGCATCTCGCTACATCAAGTGCCGAAGGAAGCCGACCCTCCAGCTGAAGCACTGACAGAGAGGCTGCCTTTCTCTCGCTGAGAATCATCTCCATTGTTTCCAATCTCCCCTTGCTGGGTGTTGGGAAATCGAGTCTGGAGACAGAGATACCAGACCTCCTTCATTCTAAACCAAGGTACGGAGCTGATTAGACCCTAAGAGAAATCTTGGATAGATTCTTGGCAAATAAACTAAACTTATGCTACACCTCACCTACTTCTTCCCTCGTACTAGACTTAGGTTAGGTTTATGAGGTAGGCATATTTTAGAAGCACCAGTTGAGTACTTTTAGTCTTTGTTATTTATGTATGTATTTTATGGCTTAGAAAACATACCATGCTTTTACAGTATTGTTTCATAATACTCTTCCTGCTGTACGCATTATACTTTACAGCCAGTATTACGATTGTAGCAGTTCATTTCTTCTGCATGAGAAAGAATACTGTTCAATAAATACTTTCATTGAAAATGCCCGTCTCTCTATTTCTCTGCACCTCTGGTGAAACGAAGCATGCACGATTAACTGAGTAAAATATCTATCTATTGTTTCCGCGACTCTAAAGATACTTCTATCTTGGGGAAACAAAGTTGTCATTTTTATGCGGTTGTCAGAAACTAATCCCTTCTTGTGTATTCGAGAACATTTCTAGTGACCTCTGAGGTAGCTGGCACTCACAATTAAGTCTAATATATTTGATAGAGACCTAGTCAATCTAAGTCCTACGTCAAATCTATAGGATATGGTATTCCAATGTGCAGAGCCTATTGGGAATATAGGAACTACACTACATGGCGCCCAACGTTTGGTAAGGCACTAATTTAACACTAGATGCTAGAGTAACTAAGTGGTGCTTTTCACAGAGACCCCCTTTTCCCGTAAAATACTCCAATAGACGTCTGGAGTGGGTTAAAGGATAAAATATCCACCATAACTGAGTAGGACGAAAATCCTATGTATTAGTTGCTGGTTTGTTCAAAGTTGAAGGATACAGTGTTCCAAAATATTGTGCAACTTATCTTTGTTTCCTTGAAACTAGCTCTGCAAACTATCAGTCAACAAAATGACGGTAAACGAGACCAGTGGAGTTGCAGCTGCAGCCAGACCAGTTTTAGACATTACAGGTTTTCAACAAAATGACCCGGATACTATAATGATCCCGAAAAACTTAGGGAAAACCATCACCATAAAGCTAATAACAAATCTCTTATCATCAAGAGGTGGTAGGGTAATTTTTGTCATAGAGGCACATGAATCTCGGCAGACAGAAGTATTCTATTCATGGATTGTCTTCCCTGAAGCAAATCCAGTAACACATGTGTTCCACTTCTACGAAGTAGAGGAACCTCCAACGGAATACATTCCTTTCGAGGAAATTGAAATTCCACTAACTTACCAAGAGCATCAGCTCTGGTTTAAAGGCGCCCTACAACATAAAAATCACATTACCAGGCTCGGTCCACTAGGTAGACCAGGAGCAACATGGACGGTACTAGCCAGCTATACACCACATCCTGACATACAAGAAATGTCTAGTAAAGAACTATTAGTTCAACTAAAACAATTAATCAAAATACATAGACAATTGGTTCAATATGTCATGAGGACTCTAACAGTCCAACCTGCTATCAGGATTCCACAGCAAACTCATCACCAGGGGAACACATATAAAATTACACCACATTGGTCATTGGTAAATTACCCGCAAAACGGGAACAAATTCCATTCTGGTTAGCTCAAAAAAGTATTCAAATCGAGGCAGTATTTCTCGATACTACTATGGGGATTGCACCACATCTGGAGGACTGCCACACTTGGGGTACAGTCTTTGCTGCAATCTACAAAAAAACTCATGGTGTTCCGTCTATGGCGGTAATACCAGACGTCTGAAACAGATTCAAAATGAATACGGGCCAGAGCCTGCTTTGAATCTAGGCATGAAATTACTTAAAGATTTCAAACAGGTCTCAGCTATAATATTAGCTAATAATAAAGGTGAAGCAGCATCCGTGGAAATCCGCGAAAAATCAAAAGAACTTGATATAACTGAGCAACCATATGAACTAGTAAGAATAATTGAAAAATCCTATGAAGAACTAGGTAGAGATAGTTTGGGTGGTAAACCAGTTAAACCAAAACTAACAGAAAATCCTGAAAAGGTTTTTATTAAAAACACTCTCACTACTCCTAAAAAGAAGTGGAAAAATACTAGACAGACAATTCCTAAAGAGAAGCCTTCTTAATCCAAAGGTAGGTCTCCTCAAAGGGAGCCCTCTGAAAAGAGGTATAACCTCAGGAATAGGGATAATTTGAGAAAACCTGATAGATATCAAGATACAGATACATGTTCCTCTCGTACCTTTCAGAGTTCCTCACAGAAATCAGAAAGAAGAGGACGGTCAGAACACAAGGAAGAACACGTGAAGTCAAAAGACGATCAACACGTTCCAAAAAATAAGAAAACCCAATTCATCAAAAATCAAAAAGAAGATAGCAGGTCTAAAAATCGGACATTCCGACGATATTGAGGACACAACTCAAGAACGGGGAGTGGGCCCAGACAATGCTAGACAGCGCAGCAGAAGTCACCATAGCTCGCAAGATCCTGAAGGATCATCTGGAGACAGTGGACTTGAATGAGTATATTAGAGTTGAAACTGCTGCTACCAGGGTTAGTGTACCCTGTAAGTTATGTGAAGTAACACTGCGGATGGAGGGGGACATAACTAGGAAAATAAGAGCACTCTTTTGGGAGAAGATCTCTAAGGGTTATGACATTCTTCTAGCTGAAAAAGACTGGCCACCAAAATTTGTCAGGGAGTGCCCACATGGCAAAGAAATCATTATGCCAGCATTCTCCAATCATATTCCGATTCATAAAAAATATACTTATGACAGAAAATGGGCAGTAGCACAGGCTCCTGCAATATATAAAAATTATATAGGATGGGATGAGGATTCTCCTCACCATAAAATAAAGTTAAAAAAATCAACGAACTGCTCAGAGGCAGTATCCAGTTAAGCAAGAAGCTAAAAGAAAGGTCAGGGAGACCTTAGATCAACTTGAATACCACGGGGTGATTGAAACCTGCACCTCATCCATGAACAATCCTTTGTTTCCTGTCTCCAAACCAGACAATACATATTGTCTAGTATTGGACTTCAGACATTTAAACTCCTGCAAAACATTAGCAGTACAGAATGCACACAGTGCAGCACTGATGAATAACATTGTGCGCAAAAAGTATAAAACGACATTAGATATTTCAAACGGTTTCTTCTGTCAAAATATCGCACCTGAAAGCAGGTACTTGACCGCTTTCTTAATTATGGTGACACAGCGTCACTTCTGTCATCTCCCCCAGGGATTCAAGAATAGTCCAGAGTTATTTTCAGCCAGAGTAACAGAGTTACTACAAACGTATGATGATGAGGCATTATCTTATGTCGATGACATCTATCTAACAGACGATGACTTGGACAGGCACTTGAACAGAGTGAATACCATAATAATTGGTTTTGCATCTGAAGGGTACAAATTCAACTTCAAAAAATCAAGAAATGCCTATCTTAACGCCCGATTCATAGGATACGAACTTTTAAGTGAAGGCAAAAACTTGGCAGCAAACTTTTTAGAGAAATGTGCTCTGCTCCAGCCTCCAAGAACGATGAAAAACTTAGTCAATTCTAGGTTTCCCGAACTTCGGAAAAACTTACATTCTAAACTACGCAGAAAGGGTTAAACCGCTCTACGAATTAATCAAACCTGAATTCAAAACTACTAATTGGACTCAATAACACACAGAAATTTTGCGTTCAGTGCAAACAGACATGTTAGCAACAACACATTTACAGACATGCGTAAACATACCCAAACTTGTAATCCGAATCATCCCAGGAAGATGCGGATTCGCGTACTTAACCTTTAATGAAGGTGAAAAAGTACCAATTTCTTATAAATCACACTTGCACACACAAGCTGAAATGAAAATCCCTTCAACAGCGCTCGGCTGATGCCAGAAGTGTTATAAAAAGATTTGCGAGTCTTTATAGGCACATACGCAATCGGGGTCTACGTTTAGCTCTCGAGCTTACAAGGAGGCCAGTCTGGGCGTTGCATTGCGGTACTCAAGTCCATTCCATCCTGAGGGAAATTCGGTTGTGGAAAGAAAAAACCATGACATAAAGCAATCTATAACAGCTAGGGTACTAGGCTCGGGTGATGGGTGGGTCAAACATCTAATAACTGTCCAACGTAGTCTTAGCAATCTTCCAAGAAATGTTCTGGGTGGAATCACTCCATATGAAATCCTTTTTGGTACTAGAATGATTGTCGAAGACCTCGATCGTCATACTTCAGTGGTAGAACAAAAACCCTTTGATATCAAAGACCGTTTGGCTGTTTTGCAGGACTTAAATGAAACAAGAAGTATAAGCAACACATTACAGAAGCCAACGACCACTGAAGAAAAAACACCTGTCCCAGCAAGGTCTGTCTGGATTCCAAAGATTGGGGATCTAGTCAGAGAAAAGATTGTGGATAAGAAGGAATGTGGGCTTTCATGTAGAAAACCAGTACCTGCCCTAGCAATCCACGGATCAAGAACAGTGTTACTGCCGCCCCTTGCTGGAAGAAAGGAGAACCGGTTTGTATCAATTGACCTGGTAAAACCACACCATGTGGCCGTTAATAAGTAGTAGGCCCAGTGGACTCCAAAGATTTAGCAGATGACCAAATCTGGCTACTATCTAAGAGGTTCAAACTGAGAGACTCATAACCTTTGAAGAATCTACAGTAAGAAACGAAGGACTATGAAACAAAGCAATGGAACTTGTGCCTCTTGAAACCCAAATAACAGTTCGTCAAGACACTCCTGTCTACAATGCTATAGCATCTGGCTATACTAATATGACAAGGGATCAAGCAATTCCAGCAATGTCAAATAATCCGGATGCAATACCAACAATTGACAGAAATGCCTCTGGCTATTTCATCAACTTTGATACATTTTCTGAGGATCCCAGTGAGCCCGAAAAAACGCCAGCAAATAAAACTTTTAAAGACCAAGTAACAGAACTTTTTCAGCAACTAGAAAAGACTTATCTGGTTTCACCATAGGTTGAATTTTGGATTGTGTTAGGCGTACTTTTACTCCTACTTTGGCTCAATATTGTATTATTTTATTTATTTATTTTTGGAGTTTTATATAGGCTGCCAAGACCCGAGAGTACCGGTGCGCTTTACAGCATTGTTTCAAGGTAGTTAAGCATATTAGAGAATTCGTCAGCAAAAAAGAAAAGAATGATTCGGTAGTCCAAGCGTGCTAAGGCCTATGGAAGCGGTGGGCGAGTCAGAGGTAGCCTTGTTGAATGCTGATTTCGGAATACCTAAAAGGATCGGCAGACTAGGGGTCCCGAGCCTTCAAGGCAGCGTGGAAGAGTCCTTAGGTAGCCTTGTTGAATGCTGAGTGGAGGTGATCCGAGGATCGTGAGGCCGCTTAATCATGTGCAGGGATAGTCTTGAGGCAGGCTGAGGAGGATGTGAGCAGAGTCAAGTCAGAGAACACCGTCCTCAGGGGTAGCGTGGTTATCCATTTGGGAAGGCGCGGTTCAGCAGGAGGATTTTAAGGTTTTTTTAATTTTGTGAAGGAAGGGATAGTTCTGATGTCTGCTGGGATGGAGTTCCAAATTTTGGGTGCGGTTCCGGCAAATGATTTCACAGCTGTTTTGTGTTTGCGTGTTTTCATGGGGAGGAGAAGGAGAGAGTTTGAGCTCCTGAGGTTTCTCGTCTGCCGGCACTATTAAGTTTGGCGGCTAAATAGTCTGGTTTTCCAGTGTGGAGGGCTTTGTGCGTGAGGCATGCCGTTCTGAAATTGGCTCGCTGTTCAACTGGGAGCCATTTTAGTTCTCTTAGTGCTGGTGAAATGTGGTCATATTTCCTGATTCCAGTGACCATTCTGGCTGCTGCTTTGAGGGTTGTTCTGAGGGGAGCCAAGTTGGATTTTGAGGCACCAGTGAGGGTTGCGTTGCCGTAGTCGAGTCTGGATAGCACCAGCAATTGTGTGGCTTGTTTGAGGTCTTTGACAGGAATGAATGGTTTGATTTTGAATAGAAGCCTTAGGTTGAGGAAGGCAGACTTTGCAGAGTTTTTGATGTGGTTGGTCATGTCCAGTTTGGGGTCTAGGGTGATTCCTAATGATTTTACAGACTTGGCCAAGGTGAGGTTACCATTTAGAGCGTCCAATGCTTTAAGCTACTCCGCAATTTGTGGGTTCTCTTCTTTGTTGGAGATGAGGAGGTTCTCCGTTTTTACTTAGTTGAGTTTAAGGTGGTTTTAGGATAGCCAGCCTTGAATTTCTTTTAGAGTGTTATTGAGTCTGAGGATGTCATCTGGGGAGGAGGTTTCTAGATAGATCTGGGTTTTGTCGGTGTATAGGTGGAAGGGGATCTTCGCCTTTTTAAGAATGGTGGTGAGGGGTTCCATGTATAGGTTGAACAGTTGAGGTTAGAGCACCAAGCCTTGGGGTACACCTCTGCTGACAGGGTGGAGGTCGGAGGTGAAGTTCTTGATTTTTATCTTTTGCGAGCGGTTCTGGAGGAAACAGGTGAACCATCGGAGGACCTCATCATCGGCACCTGCCCTTTCTTTAATGGCCTTGATGAGACGTTGGTAGTCTACTGTGTCACAGGCTGCCGATAAGTCGAGGAGAATGAGAAGGCAGCATTGGCCAGAGTCAAGTGACTGGTGTATGTCGTCTGTGATGTCGCCGTCTCGGTGCTGAACCCTTTTCTGAATCCCGATTGGTGGGGGTCAAGAAGGTTGATGTTGTCCATGTGTTGAGTTAGCTGTGAGAGGATGCATTTCTCCAGGATTTTTGATAGTAGGGGGAGATTGGAGACGAGTCTGAAGTTGTTCAGGTCCGTGCAATCAAGGCCTGTTTTTTTTAGTAGTGGCATGACTTGGCCAACCTTGAGGCAATCAGGTATAGTGCCGGATTGGAGGGAGCTGTTGATGATTTTGCACCAGAAGGGAGCTATGCCGAGTTTGAGGCTTTTAGTCAGTTGAGTAGGTATAGGGTCTAGGAGGTGAGAGGCGGGTTTGGAGGTTGAGGCCTTCCATGTAGTTGCGTTGTGAGGACATGTGCTTTCTGTAGTATATAGGGGAAGGCTTTCGCAGTCGGGATTGTTGCTGGTGCTAGCGAGTGTTTGATCTTTTCTTCGAAGAAGCTTGCGAAATTTTCGCTGAGTTCCGTGGAGGTCTGGGTGAAGGTTGTTGTGGGCTTAGTGGTTTTCTTGCTCGATGATTTTAAAGAGTTCATTAGGCCTGTTTTTTGCATTGTCCAGGGCGGAGCAGAAAAAGTTGTTTTTTTCATTGTGGATGTGTTTTTGTAGCTTCTCCGCGCTGCTTTGAGTTGTTCGAAAGTGCTAGCGGAGGGGTTGTTTCTCCAGAGTCTTTCTGTGGCTCTAAGTTGTCTCCTTTCGTTATTGATGTCCGTGTTGAACCAGGATCTGGATGGAATGTTCCTGGGTTTTTTTTAGTTTCAGAGGGGCAATCTGATCGAGAATAGTTGACATGGAAGTGTTGTAGTGGTCAGTGAGTTCAGTTGTGGAAAGTTCAGAGAGAGTGAGTAGAGAGGTGATTTTTTCTTCCAGGTCAGTTGTGTTGATGTGCGTGAGATTTCTGGTCCATTTTGGTTATCCTTGGGCTGGGGGTTGAATGGAGACTGGGTGAGAGATTTGGAAAAGGTTTAGGTGGTGGTCATACCAGTCTATGGGCAGGGTGTGGTTTATCTTCACTGTGTCTTGATTGGGTATGATGGCATCTAGGGTTGCTCCTTTGTTATGGGTTGCTTCTTTGCAGCATTGCATGAGGTCGTTATTGCAAATTAGATCTTTCAGATTTTGTATACGTGGATTGTTATCTTCATTCTAGTGTAGGTTGAAATCGCCCAGAATAAGAGTGTTCGCATCACATAGGGAGCAGCGAGCAATTTCGACAGACAGGTGTTCGATAAAGGCGGTGGAATTGCCCGGGGGTGGTAGATAATTTGGCAGGTTACTGTTTTTTTTGTTGCAGGTGATGATGTTGACAGTTGGGCACTCAAAGGAGTTGCAGTTGGCTGATTCTGATTCCGACACAGACAAATTGTTTCTGTGGATGATTGCTAAGCCTCTACCTCTATTGTCTATTCTGTTTTTATTGATTTTAAAGCCTGGGGGGACAAGGGTGTCCAGGAGAGGAAGGGAGGAGTCGTTGAGCCAGGTTTCGATGATGAATGCTATGTCGATGTCATGAGTGAGGATGGATTCTGCTAGTTCAGTGGCGTGTTTTGAGGCTGATCTGCCGTTTATGAGCATGCATTTTGTGGGGATCGTCTCTGTTTTGGGTTTCTTCATAAGGGATGTTTGTGCCGGTGGCCGGTGGTCTTGGTGAGTTGGGGAGGGCTTGAGCTCTACCAAGTCCGGTGATCACCTGTATTTTGGATTGGACCATGGCAGAATTATGATTGTCATACGAGGCGGCGAGATCTACTGCATCGTTCTCGGACATAGCGTCTCTGGTTCTTTTAGGACGCCTTGATAGGTTGGCGAGGGGGTTCGTTGCACATCTCTTGCGAGGGGTAGTGGGTGGATTGTGTTGTGTCTGAGTGATGGAAGAGTGGGTCTGGGAAAGCTGATAGATAGAAAATATAGTAAAATGGACACAGCAAGTAAGAACATCAACTTGCTCCTGAGGCCACACAAATCATCTCATCGTGAACAAAGAGACCTGTCATCAGTGAACATCACAGCCGTTCCTGTACCTGGTGGTAGCATGGGACAGAACTGATTATGAAATTTATGGTCCGGCTGAGCTGCTGAAGATTCCACATCAATTCAAGGTTTCCCTGAGTGAATTTGTTTCACCCAGCATATTTTCTGATGATTGGGACTTTGAGACTGTTAAGAACATGATGTCAGATTTAGAAATGTCTGCAAAAATTCTAAATCATGAATACTTAGAAGGTTCATCAGATTATGCACAAATGTATTGTAATATTCATTTTGGTCATCATTACTTGCACAAATCTGCAAGCTCTAGAAATGTTTATTCATTCAATCAATAGGAACATTGGCCAACGCCACCAAAAGGTAGCTCAAAAATATTCTATAACAAATTATCCATACTTCTCAGGTTTTAATACCACAAATCCAGAAAAATGTTACTTTAAAATGCTAAAAAGACAGGAATGAAAAGTATGTTGACAAATAGAAAGCAAATTTATTCTGCAGCCTTTTATGCCCAGTTGTCCTCATTAGGTTTCGACTTTTGGAGATATAACATAGAAACAAAAACTGTCTGGGTTTCAAACGACTGCCAAGTGCAGGGAATAGAAGCCTTATTCAGAGTCTGCATTATTCCTGAGCAAATAATGTTTTTGAAAGACACTGTTCAACAAACATCATGTCTTGGCCTAGCCAAGATAAAAGATTTAAACAAACCGTCCATACCTGTACCTACAGCTGATAGTAAAAACACTTCAGAGGGAGGGGACGACGTAAAAACTATTTTATTAAAAACAGAACTGATCCTGATTGGAAAAAAAATTGTTAATCTGGCCCACCGACACAAATAACTGTCAAGATAGATTCCTGATCAAAACACAAGGGTTTACAGTAATTAGGCCAGATCCGAGATATGTCCAGAGACAACATCCAGAGATAGTAACAACTTACAGTGTAGGAAAACTATGCCTCGAATGCGTACAACAATCTACCCTTTCAGAGGTTAAACAACACTTAACTTTACTTAAAGATGGCGTTGATTTGAGAGACTTCTTACTAGGGCCTCATAAACCACGTCATAAACATTTCATATATGACGGTATTTATGCTGCTTATAATGAAGCATGGAAAGTCACGCAAATGGAAACTGCAAAACGAATACGAGAAATTGATCATATTAATTTAGAGAAAGCTCTCTCTGTAGTTGATAATGGGTTAAAAACTCTGTCATCCAGAATGTATTCTTTGGACAGCATTGTATCCTCTGCCATAAGCATAATCAAACAGGATTTGCTCATGTTACATTGTCAGTCTCAATTACGTTCTATAATGCTGCTAGGCTGGACGTTACAAAATATTTGTTCTGGCTATGTGCCTTGGCGTCTAATCAACACCACGTCATTGTTTAATGGATTTAACCTTACAGATAAGCAAATCTGTTTGGCACAAAGGGAAGCAGACTATACGGTGCTGAGCATAGTAAATCTGGAAAGATTACCATTAACTGTTTCTGAAAAACCAGCCATAGAATGGATAATACATGGCACCATTACGTTGCCAGTGACAATTTTCCAGTTTCAGTTTCGCTTGAAACACATAGCAGCAGGCCTGTATGAAAGGTTGGGTAAAGAATACATCAAGTCAACCTGGGATTTACCATACACACACAAATGTTGGAGTGGGGGAAAATAAGTATTTCTTAGTGGCACACAATGTAACAGTGCACTAAATGGTATACTTTTATGTCAGGGTATTATTTTACATGGCGCCTGTGATGGTTCTTTGACCAACTTATTCTGCCACCTGCAAGGTTCTCGGGCAGCAGTGATAGATCCAATTTTTAGGCAGCTTTCCAATGGGAGCTACATAATGTTGAATGATCACAGCTGTTGTGGAATGATGCCAAGAATTGCCAATCTCGTAAGTGGGCCAGCCAGGGTCACTTGTTGTATGCAAGTAATGTTTTCTAAAGCTGAAACAGACAGGAGTCGCCACTATGGCCTTCACTGATCATCTCATCTATTAGAATTGATACTTTAAGCAGAATGAAAGCCATTTTTTTTGCAAAAAACTGTGCCACTGACCTCGTCCAAAGAGACGTATGATCTGCAAGTTGCAAGGTCCTCTGCGGAGATACATGCCTTATTATCAACAAACTGCCATATACATTTCGCAGAAATGTTAGGTCGTATCTTAAATATGTCTGATACCAGTGGTATTGTACATGTATTTAAAACAATTTTTTCGGGACTGTTAGCACCCTTTGAAACAGTCCTGAGCATATTTCCAAACTTCGTGCACTCAGTGTTTGGCGGACTGCCTCTCGTTTTGGGACTCGCAGCAGGAATTTTATTTTTGTTACTTCTCCTTCGATATGGCAACCCAATCCACCAACGACGCCCCGATCACCATCGAGAACACCCTTCTGGTGATGAGGTGTTGTGAGCGCATAATTCAAATTTTGGGCTTGGCTCGTTTAAGAAGTCTGAATACCACATGGTTTCTTTCATTCAGACCAATCTGGCAAGATTGCATCTTACCTGTTCTACGATGCCTGCTATGTGGAGAAGAATGCTTGCTAGACATCTGTCTTACACTTCCATCAGACCTACCAACGGATGTTGACGCTTTGCTTGGTCCGGTAACGGCTCATGCATTGTGTTGCCCCCAACGGCTACCCATCCTGGTGACGGCATTCATGGAGGTCTCAACTGCACAGCCAGCTGACGGTGAGATACGTGGACCGGCAGGCACACACCATCTACTGCGAACAATGCTAATGCGAATAACGCTGACGGTGATGCTTCTCATCTGTGTACAATTGATCTGCTTAACGAGGTAGTCCAACTTTCACCTACAATAGTAGACAAATTATTTTCAAACTTAGAAGACTTAATGTTTTCTCCTATCAGCGAGAATGACTTTTGAAGTTTGCACACATCGTTCTGATGACCTCTGAATTCGACCTTCACTTTTCAAAACAAAACTTCTAACTTTAGAATTCTATTTTTCTTCGATTTAGGTTTACCAAATTGAACTTTTTTTGGGGCACAAAGTAACTCTGCTTAAAGTAGAACTATTCTTAGAGAACAGGAATTCTATGAAAACTTCCAAGAGACAATATTTGACCTCCTTCACAACCAAAACAGTTTATACATTCTGTCATGAAATGGTATTGGCCTTTTATTCTGTATTTCAGAACCATTTCATAAAATGCTACCTAATGACTCATTCTGATAAGCATTTTTCTAATATCACACTACATGCTTTTAATGAAAATATTGCTTTTTCAAATGCGTACATCACAAATGCTCATTTTCGTGTACAACCATTTCGAATGCATTTTTGTGTTTTGGGAGGGATTGTAAACACATTATGCTTTAGACATGTTTTAATGCTTAGAAGTAAGTAATATTGAACATAAGAAAGTGGAGTGGGTGTTGTATAGTGTTTTAGGACCCTAGTGTAATTTTCCCGATTTATGCCCTTATATAGGTATAATTCACACTACCCTTATATAGGCCTAGAAATCATACCCATATTTAGACATAACCCATGCAGTCCTAATACAGGCATGGCTACTTCCACTAGTTCCAAAAAGCCACAACGATTTCTTTGAAAACTCAGCTTCAGCAGTCAGGGACATCCCCTTTCTTGGATATTGATTTATTCTAGAAATCATGGCGTTTTCAAAGAACTACCATTCTCTGGTGACGTTATTATGTCCGACCTTACGTCAATCCAGGCACCTTCATGGTATAAATATGCCTACACTTGCCCAAACAAACACACTGTGGTTTGGAGTAGTTCGACTATCTACTTGCTCAACGCATCTCTCTACAGCAAGTGCCGAAGGAAGCCGACCCTCCAGCTGACGCACTGCCAGAGAGGCTGCCTTTCTCTCGCTGAGAATCAGCTCCAGTGTTTCCAAGCTCACCTTGCGGGGTGCTGGGAAATCGAGTCCGGAGACAGAGATACCGGACCTCCTTCATTCTAAACCAAGGTACGGATCTGATTATACCCTAAGAGAAAGCTTGGATAGATTCTTGACAAAGAAACTAAACGTATGCTACACCTCACCTACTTCTTCCCTCGTACTAGACTTAGGTTAGGAACATTGGGGTAGGCATATTTTAGAAGCACCAGTTGAGTACTTTTAGTCTTTGTTATTTATGTATGTATTTTATAGCTTAGAAACCATACCATGCTTTTACAGTATTCTTTTCTAATACTCTTCCTGCTGTACGCATTGTACTTTACAGCCAGTATTACGATTGTAGCAGTTTATTTCTTCTGCATGAGAAAGAAGACTGTTCAATAAATACTTTTATTAAAAAAACGCCAGTCTCTCTATTTCTCTGCACCTCTGGTGAAACGAAGCATGCACGATTGCCTGAGTAAAAGATCTATCAACTGTTTCCACGACTCTGAAGATACAATTTATCTTGGGGAAACAAAGTTGTCATTTTTATGGGGTTGTCAGAAACAAATCCCTTCTTGTGTATTTGAGAAAGTTTCTAGTGACCTCTGAGCTAGCTGGCACTCACAATTAAGTCTAATATATTCGATAGAGACCTAGTCGACCTAAGTCCTACGTCAAATCTATAGGATATGTTATTCCAATGCGCAGCGTTTATTGGGAATATAGGAACTATACTACACTTTGGGATGACATTTGTGTTAACATTAGTAAAGGAATAATATCTATTAGACTATGTTCTCTCAAAGATATTCTAATACCATACAACTATGCAACCATAACTCCCCCAGTGCATTGCACATGATCTTACAAACGACATCACAGATGACAGATCTCTTCGTTAGGGACGTTCACTCATAACATAAAGCATTTTCCACTGCTGCTGTCATTTTCAAACCATAGTTTCAATTAAGCAAATTAGGGTAGCAACGCAACACCGGCTGCTAGTCACAAGGCAGAATGGCTCCCATCTTTGTTTGGGTAACCTGGGCTGGGTTCTTTCTGAACTCTTCAAAAAGTGTCACAATAAAACCTATTTTCAGGACGGTTGACCTGTAGAGTCCTTTTAAGTGCCATCTCCTTAGCTTCTTAAAAGCGGACTCATTGGTATGAAAAGCAGTTTGTTTCCGTTGTGCAAGGAGGTTTTGGCAGAGGGCGCTTAACTGTTTCCCTTTGAGCTATTGGCCAAATGCCAATCGAGATTACAAAGCAATGATGCTGTTGCTTCAACAAAATTGTTTAATTCCCTTTTTAAAAAACCTGAAGTGTGTAGATAACACTTAGAATCTATGAGTGAATACATTGAATACGAGCCTCCACAAACATAGTTTGAGGGGGGCCCATGATATTTAACAGTCCCACGGTGGACGTTGTTTGCATATAAGTAATTAGTATAATCTGAAGCATGATCTTTAGAAGCGGAGGGAGTTTTTCTTTATAGTCCCTTTATGAAGGGATTCGTATGCAGGGGACTGTGGCAGGATATTTTGTCAAAATTAAAGAAAGCACTTATTCCTCACTCGAACATGTCTGGAAATGTGCATGCCACGCAAAATGTAAAATTTGTATTGTGTCATCATTCAATGTATTGTTGTTTAATTTTATCATCTTGATGATTGTATTGTCATCATATTTTTTTAATGAAATATTTCGCTTTATTTTGGAAGGCTCCTATTTAACTTTTTGTTTAAATGTGTTTTCTTGATGTTGAGATTGGGTACAAACAAGTTTTTGTACAATTAAGAATCAGGATATTAATGTGTGAAATATATAAAATGTGTTTTATTATCCTGACAGATTTTACGTTTCTTTATACTGTTTAAGAAAACAAGTAATTAAACATAATCTTGTCACATCGCCAACAGCATAATTATTATTTGTTTTAGTGTTTTATATAGCCCAAACTAGACCCGAGACATCGGGTATCAGAGCGCTTTACATGAGTACGAGTTTCTTTACAGAAGAACACATTCATTTTTGTTAGGCACCGGGAGATTAAATGATTTGTCCAGAATCACAGGATGTTGAGCGTTCTTACTGAGACTCAAAACCGGTTTTCCAGCTTCGAGGTCGAACACTCTAGCCGTAAGGCTACATCCTGTCCCCATTGATAATGCAGGCCTTTGCCAATGTGTCTACTTCTTGCTATACAGTTGTAGTGCACATTGGGCAAGGTCAAGATTAATTCCCTCTGTGCTCTAAAAGCAGTTGTATTTTTTGTCCAATCACCCCGATTGTTAGACCTATCATCCTTAGGATGGTCTTCCTTCAAACCTTTTACCTGCTTACATCCTCTTTTTGATATATCCTTTTGTTGACTGGAGGACTCTGAGCACTTTACTAGTGCAAAGCAGTGATAAAGTGCATGTGCTTCTCCCCTAAACATGGTGACATTGGTGGATACTTGATTAGCAAATTTAGTTTGCTTATACATCACTTTTAAAGTGGTATACCATATACCCATGACCTGTAATCTAGATGCTACTAGATTGGTTGTGCCACCAACGCAAGTAGACTTTCAAACCTGTCTCAGGCCTGCCATTGCAAGGCCTGTGTGTTCAGTTTAAGGCCACTTCGACTTCAAATTTAAAGCTACTTGCCAAACCCTAAACTCTCCTTTTATTACACATAAATCACCCTAAATGTAGTCCCTAGATAATCCAAAGGGCACGGTGCTGTGGCAGCAAAAGGTAGGACATGTATTTGGAGGTTTTACATGTCGTGGTAATGACAAACGGACAAATACATTTTACAATACTATGACGCCTACTTCTCTCACAGACTAGCATTGGGAAGGTCGCACATCCCGGAGCTCCGCCGGCTTGCATGTCCAGCCACACCACAGTAGGAACTTTGGGACCCCAACGAGGCAGAGGGACCGGCCTGAGAGTGGGCGACAGCCAAGTGGGCAGCCAGGAGTGAAGCGGGATAAGAGAGCAGGAGTGGAGGTGGCTCCGTTGACTGAAGTAGGCCGTTTGTGGAATTACTGTTGTGGATGCCCACCCCCGCTTTCCCCCCCTGCCTGGGAGCAGCGGCGGGCCTATAGTGGTGCTGATTGACCCTCGAGCCAAAGTAAGACGAGGGCCCTGAGGAGAGTCCTTCTTTGGCCCGTAGTTACGGGCCGGCCCGTCTTCCCACACCAAACGACAAGGCTGCAGCCATCCTCCCCCTTCCTCTCCTTTCTCCGCTGGAATCTGCAGGCTCCATTTGTGGGGACATCCTCAACTCATGCTGAGAAGGCAGGTGGAGCAGACGGGGACCTGAACACTGCAGACTGTGGGAAGCCCAGTGTATTGGTAGTCCCTTGCGCACCTGAAGAGCCATACAGGGGCCTTTGTTAGCTCGTCCCCGCTTCCTCACGATCACCCCCACAGGAAATAGAGGCGAGGGCCCTCGATCACAGCTTTCTGTGGCCCACAACCGGTGCGCCGGCCAGCCTCATGCAGTCTGCTCTCACGCACAAGGGGCCGACCCTTCTTGACACTACAAATGGTGGAGGTGGTAATCGGCTGACCCTACAGCAGCTCGCCAAGCAGTGTTGGCGGAGGTGATCCCTGGAAGGGTGCGTGGTTGATTACAACAAGGAGCCATGGGCTGCCCGGGACTCGATGAACATGTCCACGCAATGCCAGGCGAAAAAGGACCCCTCTGTAAAGGACGTTTACTCGCCAACATACAAAAAAGGAAGACACAGCGTGTGAGTCCCGAGATTACAGGGGAACACAGACAAAACTAGCGGGGAGGATGGGGGTAGAGAGGAACCTCCACTCATGGAGCGCTTGTTCAGTACTCTTCAGGAAAAGTTTGTGGACCTCAAGCGCAATATTGTGGCAGACATTAAAGAAATTAGACAGGACGTCGCCGCCCTCGACCAAAGACTGGACTCGATGGTACAGAATCATGATGGCCAGGAGGAGGAGCTGGAGGAACATCGCCGGGAAATATTGGAACTACGAGACCAGAACGGGGAGCTGCATTACCAGATCGAAGATTTCGAGAACAGATCACGGCGCTCCAACATACATATCAAGGGAGTACCAGCTTGTGCCATCCCGACTGACTTGAAGGGGTTCGTGATTCGGTTGTTCAAGCGAGTAGCGACATCACTACAAGAGCTGTAAATAATTTTGGACCGCACACAACTGGCTGGGAGACCAGCGACAACACCAGGCCTTCCTCAAGACCTACTGCCATGCCTGCATTATTATAAGCAAAAAGAAGCAATAATGTCTGTAACCAGAGATCTGAGGTCTATTGACTTCGAAGGCTTCAAAGTATGGCTATATCAAGATCTTTCACCAACTACACTGCAGCGCAGCAGGGTCACGCAACCCTTGCCTGACTTCTAACGAGCCAGGAAATCTGCTACAAATGGGGGGATACCTTCCGCTTACAGTTCACTTGGAAGGCGGAGGTCCGAACAGTCCGTACTTTAGCTGATGCAGGTGCATTACCAGAGATGACGGATCTGCAGCAGGCATCCCCTCGGTGTCACAGACTCGCAAACCCACGGATGGGGGACAAAGAATATGGCTCATCCAGACAGAGGCTAAGCCGAAAGAAACAGACAAGCAAGAAAAACGCTCAAGACTTCTCCAACATCTCCAAAAGGAAAGTTCCTCCGGGCCCACCCTGGGCAACCACTAGGGCAACCACTAAAAGACCACGCTGGATAGCCCCTTCACTGTTGCGCACTGACTGCTGGCTGCTCAGGCAGGAATAGTAGGCCCTAGACTGAGGTCGAGGCCCAGCACCCCAATCATTGGGTATGCCGGTGGAGCCCATCGAGATTATCTCTTCAATACCACTTCGCACACCTAGCCACAACATGAACCCTGACTCAGTGCCTACATCGACTCCCGAGTGGGAGATGTTATCAGTTACCTTATTCAAGTTATGTTTCCTTTTCCCTTCTCTCTCACATTCTTCATGATGTTCCTGTCAGCCCCAACTCCTGGGGGAGATGTTGGGTGATGGGTTGGCTTACATGTGGGAGGAGGGGGGGGATTATGGTAGGCATGAGGTCTGTTCTTAGCCTCAATGTTAGAGGCGTTAACTCTCCAACTAAACGGTTGGCGTGACTTTCGTTTTTTAAAGATGCCAAATGTAACATCTGTTTGTTACAAGAAACACATCTGGTACAAAAAGATTGGCGCGGATGTGCTCTCGTTGGTTCGACAGGCAGTATTTTTCTTCCAGCCCCGAAAAAAAAGCTGGAGTCGCCATCTTGCTTGCTACACACTTTGCAGGAAAAGGAGATGGTGTCTTTTTGGATATACCGGGCGCTTGCTTGCACTGCATATACGAATTCAGGGGACTAGAAACACAGTGGGCAATATCAATGCTTCTAATGACAAGCAGGAACTATTCCTCAAGGACGTCCTGGGACGCCTACTCTCTACACTGGGCAAGGAGAGGGTGGTGGGGTGACTTTAATATTGTAATGGATGGGCAGCGGGACAAGTCTCATCCCCGATTGGGTCAGGATAGGAGACTCACCACGGGGGCTAAGGGATGGCTGTCCGAAGCGGGCCTAGTTGACGTCTGGCGACATGTACACCCTACAGAAGTGGACTATACATATTTTTATGCGGTACATCAAATATACACACGGTTTGACTACTTCCTCACTACGCCGGGGATTCTGAGGGTCACAATCACTGCTGACATCGGAACAGCCACCCTATCTGACCACTCCCCTTTCACCCTATGATTCCTCCCCACTAGATCAACACCGCACTTTAACCATTGGCAACTTAACACAAAACTTCTTACTAACAAGAAGGTCCTCACCGCCACACTTGAGACATTGACCACCTTTTTAGAACATAATGACACTGCTGACACAGCCATCGACACACTATGGGAAACACTAAAGGTGGTCCTCAGGGGTCATTTTACTGGTATTACAGCGGGATATAACAAAGAGCTACAAGACCAGCTCAACCAGCTGGAAAGCCAGATTAAAAAGCTGGAGACAGTGCATACCCGATTGGTATCAGAAGTGGTGCGCCGGCTACCGCCTGTAAACAGCTACGTGCGAAAGATATGGGGAGAGCAGAATATGCCCTACTATGCCTGCATCAGATATATTATGCCGGAAGCAATAAATTGAGACATATGCTAGCTCACCGCCTCCCAGCACAGACATTGGAACGCGTTTAGCCAAAACTAGCAGTGCAGAGGGTTCTCATTACAGATGAGGGAATTGTGAACGCTTTTGGGGCATTCTATGGGGCCCTCTACACCACTGAACCCCTAAAGGAGGCTGACACTGAGGTGTATCCAGCCCCGGCCTATCCACCAGAGGTGGAGGTACCCGTGTACGCTGCTCTGAAAAAACAGATCACAGCGCAGGAAGTCCTCATAGCCATACTTACGTTGCGGCCACGTAAGGCCACATAAGGCACATATGGCTTTGGAGGATAATTCTGAAAAGCCTTTGCTGGCTCCGATACTTACTCGTTTATTTAATTCCATCGAGACCAGGGGAATGCTCCCAGAGTCGATGTGCCATGCCACTATCACAGTCATCCCCTAACCGGGTAAAGACGTCAAAAGTTGTGCGTCTTATCGTCCATTTTCCCTGCTGAATGTGGACGCCAAGACCTTCACCAGTGTACTGGCAATCAGATTGGTGCAGGGGATGGTCGATCCAGACTAAGCAAGATTTGTCCCGAACTTGGTTGCAGTGACAGCACAAAACGTCTATGTCACCTCCTGGACAAGATGCAGCGCTCACAGATGCCAACTCTTGTACTGACATTCGGTGTGTGGTGGTGAGCCTCAGCAAGGCCTACCAGTGAAAGGGATTTGCCTTTCTCTGCACAGAGTCCTCAGACCAATAGGAAGAAGTTGGCACAGAAACTGAAATAGAAAAGACAGAGTTTAAAAAACCTCATGAGGTGGAACTACATTCACAATCAATCAATCAATCATAACACTTGTATAGCGCACTACTCACCCGGAAGGGTCTCAAGACGCTTGGGGGAAGGGGTCCGCTACTGCTCGAACAGCCAGGTCTTGAATTGTCTCCTGAAGGCGAGATGGTCCTGGGTAAGCCGAAGGTGGATGGGGAGGGAGTTCCATGTCTTGGCCTCCAGGTAGGAGAAAGATCTGCCTCCGGTGGTGGCTCTTCGGATGCGTGGTATGGCGGCGAAGGTGAGGCTAGTGGACCGTAGCTGGCGGGTTGGCGTGTAGAAGGTCAGGCGGTCATTGAGGTACTTGGGGCCCAGGTCGTGGAGAGAGTTGTGTGCGTGGGTGAGGAGCCTGAACGTGATCCTCTTGTTGACAGGGAGCCAGTGCAGGTTCCTCAGGTGGCCGGAGATGTGGCTGCGTCGGGGGATGTCCAGGATGAGTCAGGCGGAGGCGTTCTGGATGCATTGGAGTTTTTTCTGTAGCTTGGCTGTGGTTCCCGTGTAGAGGGTGTTTCCGTAGTCCAGTCGGATGGTGACGAGGGCCTGGGTGACCGTCTTCCTGGTTTCGGTCGGGATCCATCGGAAGATCTTGCGAAGCATGCGTAGGATGTGGAAGCATGATGAGGAGATTGACTTGTCTGGTCATCGAGAGGGAGGAGTCCAGGATGAAGCCTAGGTTGCGTGTATGGTTTGTTGGCTTGGGAGCAGTGCCCAGGGCTGGGGGCCACCAGGAGTCGTCCCAGGGGGAGGGCGAAGGTCCCAGGATGAGGACTTCCGTCTTGTCTGAGTTCAGTTTCAGGCTGCTGTTCTTCATCCACTCGGCAACGTCTTTCATCCCTTCGTGCAGGCTGGTTCTGGCGGTGTCGGGGTCTCTGGTGAGGGAGAGGATCAGCTGGCTGTCGTCGGCGTAGGAGATGATGTTGAGGTTGTGTTGGCGTGCGATGGCATCAAGAGGTCTCATGTAAACGTTGAAGAGGGTGGGGCTGAGTGATGATGCTTGCGGAACGCAGCAGATGACTTCGGTGGCCTCGGATCAAAATGGGGGGAGGCGGACTCTCTGTGCTCTACCGGCGAGGAACGAGATGATCCACTCCAGTGCCTTCTCTTGGATGCCGATGTTGCTGAGGTGTTGAACTAGGGTGCGGTGGCAGACAGTGTTGAACACTGCAGATAGGTCCAGGAGGATGAGTGCCGCTGTTTCCCCGTTGTCGAGCAGGGCTCGGATGTCGTCGGTGGCTGCGATGAGGGCAGTCTCGGTGCTGTGGTTGGCTCTGAAACCGGACTGCGAGGGGTCGAGGGATCCGTTCGTCTCGAGGAAGGCGGCAAGCTGTCTGTTGATGATCTTCTCGATGACTTTGGCAGGAAAAGGGAGGAGCGAGATGGGGCGGAAGTTTTTGAGGTTGGTGGGGTCCGCTGTTGGTTTCTTCAGTAGGGCGCTGAGCTCGGCATGCTTCCAGCTCTCCGGGAAGGTGGCGGTGTTGATGGAGGTGTTGATGACGTCCCGGAGTTGGGGTGCGATGGTGGAGTGGGCCTTGTTGAAGACGTGGTGGGGGCAGGGGTCGGAGATCCGGAGTGGATGGTGTTCATCGTGCGGGCTGTGTCTTCGGTGGTCACCATGGTCCAGGTGCGGAGGGTGGCGGTGGAGGGCGTCGGTTCGACGGTTGGGTGCGTGGATGGTGCGCCGAAACTGTTGTGGATGTCGGCAATCTTGCGGTGGAAGAACGAGGCGAGAGAGTCGCAGAGATCTTGTGAGGGAGTGATGTCGTTGTTGCCGGTGCTGGGGTTGGAGAACTCCTTGACGATGGTGAAGAGTTCCTTGCTGTCGTGGGCATCGTTGTCAAGTCATTCCTTCAGTGATTTCTTCTTGGTGGTGCGGATGAGCTGGTGGTGCTTGCGGGTGGCGTGTTTGAGGCCGGTCATCTTGTCATTGGTCTGGTCGAGGAGCCAGGCTTTCTCGAGGGTGTGGCAGGTCTTCTTGGAGTCTTTGAGTTCGTCGGTGAACCAGGAGGCCTTGTTGCGTCTGGGTCTGCTGGGATGGTTCTTCAGTGGTGTGAGGCCGTCGGCGCAGGTGGTCAGCCACTGCGTGAAGTTCCGGGCTGCTTCGTTTGGGTCCGTTCTGCTGGCGGGTGGGTTCTGGCTGAGGGAGGTGGTGAGCTGGTCGGCGGTGATCTTGCTCCAGCTTCTGTGAGGAACCTGTTGCGGGTGGTGGTGGGTTGTGGTTCTTCTGAAGCTGAAGTGGACGCAGCTGTGGTCGGTCCAGTGGAGTTCGGTGGAGTGGCTGAAGGTGATGTGCTTGCTGGATGAGAAGACTGGATTCACACAGCACCCTTCGGTAATGCATGAAGTAGCACACTGAATGGAAGGACCTTGGTCCTTTTATACCCACACAGGGGCTCAAATGAAGGTGGTACAAGTACAGAATATTGATTGTAAGTACATATAAGCTCATACAGAAAGTGTACAAGCAACAATTGGGAGGAGCTAACAGCTAGCTAATTCTGGTGGACACATCCTGACAGTTACAAGTTGAGGACTGCTGTAAGCTCAACTGAGCATGTTCGAAGCAGAAGAGGCTAAATATATCTCGTCTCTAGTCAGATTTCAAGAGCAGTTAACAGGGAGGTAGGACAGAGCACATGGTGAGCACATGGCAAACAAAATGGCTGCCAGAAATACAGAATGGATTCTACAAAATAGACAAGATAGTCTCTAAATACGAGATGTCTTCTGCTAATGCTAATTAGGTTAACCTAATCGCTGCAAAATACAACAGGTGCAAAGAAAGTATTCGACCATGTACATTGGTCGTATCTATATCGGGTGCTGGAGTGGGCCTTTGGCCCCGATTTTGCGGTTGAGTTAAGGTCTGCTACGCAGCCCCCGAGCGAGCACTTGTGTAAATGGCATCCAATCTCGCCTTCATCATTCGGTGAGGAGCCAGGCAGGGGTGTCCCCTGTCCCCACTTCTGTTTGTGCTCTATATGGAGCCTCTGGCCGAGCACCTAAGGAATAACACAGGGATAACCAGGATCCAGATGGGTGGGAAGGCACATGAAATTATGCTTTACGTGGATGCCGTGCTCCTGACCATCACATGCCCGCTTGACTCCTTAACATCAGTTATGGCGGAATTCTCAGAGTTCAGGCGAGCCGCAGGGATCAAAAGCAACCCCCAGATATCCATGGTTCTAAACTTGACACTGCAGGAGCCAGAACGGGCGAGGCTGTGCGAGCAGTTCCAGTTTCAGTGGGCAGATAGAGGGGTCCCCTATTTAGGCTTACGAATATTCCTCAAACTTAAGGCTACTGTGTACCACAACTACAGTAAACTACTTGCTATGACAAGGTCCGATCTTGTCATAGCAAGTAGTTTACGATCTTGAGGACAAGGTCCCAGAGGGAGGCAAGATGGCGGCCGTGTAGACGGCCGGGAAGCAGCTCTATTGAGGAGGTGCACAATGAATGGATGACAACCCCCGTAATCCCCTTACTGAGCGTATTCTGATTACATGGTACCGATAGAGCTTCCGAAAAACTGACCTGACGGTTATGCGAAGCAAAGACGCGAGTTTGAGCCGCTTGGGTGTTGAGGAAAAAATCGCTGCATGAAACTGACCTGCCGTCAGCCGCTGAAGCGGCTGTTACTGGACGTATTGCAGGTGACGAGGAGGCTGAGAGGCGGGGCGGCTGCCGGGCTGCTGGTGGAGGCGGAGGCAACGGAGTTCGCGGAGTCTGCCTTCAGCAGACAAGCGGTGCGGAGCCTTTGGACAAAACGGAGGTGGCAGCGGAGCAGGAAGCTCCGTTCAGCTGAACTTCGACAAGCTGATACCCGACTGCGCTGTCAAGCAAGTTCTGTACAAGGCGAGGTGGGGCTGAAACTGTACGCCCTGGAAGGTTCCCTGGACTTGAAAGTGGAGGAGGATACTAACAGCGATAGTATCCTAGGCGGTAAGGAGCAGTTTGGGTTGAAGGAGAGGAGGAGGGAAATTATGGCCCCTAAAATGAACGCCAGCGCCAAAGCCGCTGCTAGAAGGAAGGCAGCAGCCGAGTTAGCCGAATCATTGGTAGATTTAGAGGGCAATAAGAAGAAGAAACACGGCTCTCCATCGCTAAAACAAACGGTACAGCAGCAAGGGGCAAGCAAATCAAATCCGGATTCCCAGGGTACTACCCCAATTTCTGACATTTTTCAGAGAGTGAGTAAAAATAAAGACTCCAAGGATATCAAGGCTGATGTAACTCAGACCCAGTCGCAGACTATACAAATGATTGATGTGGGGACCCCTGATAATACAGAAGGGGGGCACATTGAACAACTTAATATTGTCGAAAATATAGAGGGGGAAGAACAGCAGGGGAGGCTCCTGAAACTGATCCCGCGGTTAATGTCTCGGCAATACCCCGAGTACTAGAAGAGATCCTGGAGGACGATACTGGGGGGAGTCACAGCGGTAAAAAAGAAGCCCCGAGCGAGGCATTCTTCTCAGTATCAGAGGGTAGAGAATGGTCGGAAGATGAGGAGGACAGCCTGGAACAAGAAGGCAGTGATTTAGATTCTGGTAGTGATTTGGAACAAGATGAAGGTAGTCCCCCGAATACAGCGGTGAAAACTTTGTTGAGATCGAGAATGCACAGCCAGAAGAGGGAGCAGCCGCTGACTAATACTGCCACAGATGGTCTAGGTGGGGAATCTGCACAAATGTCCCTTCTGGAGGTTATTCATCAGGAGATTTTGGCGCATCGAGAGGAAGCAAGACAGGAGAGCCGCATGTCTCAGGCAGCAGTCAGAAAAATACAAGGGGCAGTCAGGAAACTAACCAAGGCATGTGTGAACTTGGGAGAATGGGTCACCAATTTGGAAGACAGAGTTGTTTCTACCGAAGCTGAATCAGCGGCTGCTTCCAATAAGGTTGATATGCAAGCAAAGCAGCTAACTGGTATGCAGTGGAAACTTGAGTCATTGGAAAATAGATCGCGTCAAAACAACCTACGCATTCTGGGAATCCCTGAAGGATCAGAGGGTACAGATATGAAAACATTTGTTGTAAAACTTTTTGAACATGCCTTTATGGACTTAAAAGATTGGAATTTTGACAGGGAGGTTCAGAGAGCACATCGTATCCCTGCTAATATCCATAAGAATTTGAAAGAGAATGACAAGCCTAGAGCATTTTTTATCTTTTTGGGTAACTTCAATCTGAGACAAGCTATCTCTGAGAGGGCGAGACCGGATAAAAAAAAGGCAGTGGATGGTTATACATTTTTTGTCCGCCCTGACTTCTGCCATATTACGGTGGAGAGACGTTGGAGATTGCGGCAGATGATCAAACCGTTTCAGGACAAGGGTATGCAGGCATACCTGATTAACCCCGCTCAGCTGAAGATAATCAAAGATGGAAAAACATTTTATTTTTCTTCTGAGATTAAGGCAAAAGAATTTCTGTTGTCATAGGTAGCTTAGGAACTCTGTAGAATGGTTAAACAGTTAAAATCTGTCTGAAATAGTGGTTTAATTTATATGCGAGTTCATTATATTGGCAGTTGTGGTAAATTGGTGTCCTGCCCTGCTCTATCCTGTCAAGCTTTTGCAAAAGTACAAAGCGGGAATAGAGACACGGGGATCGAGTGAAACTTATAAGGTAGGGGGTCACAAAACTAAATTAAAAAAAAAAGGGGGAAAAATGGTTACAGGTCTTCCTCCTCAATCTGAGCTGTAAACCATCACGTGCACAGACCATTGGTCTGAGCGCCTCTGAACAAGGGGGGTGGGTGAAGGGCAGCTCCAGGTTGGAGCCGGGTAAGGGGAAGAAGAGAGTGCAGAGGGAGGGAGGGGTGGGGGGGGAGAGGGAAGGGGGGAAGAAAACATTGGAAAATTACGAGATGGAAAGGATTTGGATTTGGGCCGATATCAGATACATGGTGAATAGTCAATGTAGAAAATGCAAGTACTTTAATAATGTCAGACATTAGGATATGCACTATTAACGCAGAGGGGTTAAATGATTGGAAGAAACGGCAGAGATTGAGTCACTTGGTTAGATCTAACAATATTGATATAGTTTGTATTCAGGAAACCCATATCCCCTGGAATAAAAGAAAGCTGTTGGAGATATGTGGGTATACCTTGATTGGATGTTCATCGCAATCATCAATGATCAGAGGGGTGGCTATTTTAGCTAAAAGTAATTTGGGCGGGGTGAAACGTAGTAAAACTGATGGCTCTGGGCGATGGGTATTAGTTGAAATGAATTTGGGTTTCACGTTGTGTACAATATACGGTCCAAATGAGGATGACCCTACGGTATATGATAAATTAGAAGAAGAGTTGGCTAACTGGTCTACCCCGATGATAGTATGTGGTGATATGAATATCTCTGCAGACTGGCAACGCGGAAGTGACTATACAGGTCGTAAACGTAAAGTTAATAGAGCTTTAAGCTCCTTGATCCAGTCTCACAGGTTGGTGGAGGTATGGGGAGAAAAAGTGCCCGGAGACCGAGGGTATACATATTTCTCCAACCCGGCACAGAAATATTCTAAACTGGATTACTTTTTTGTCACAGTGGGGGAAATTGGTAAGGTTAATATCGACAAATTACCAAGAATAATATCCGACCATAATCCCCTAATCTTAACGTATAAGGTCCCTAATGTACAGAGGAAAACATCTAGATGGACTTTCGAAAGGAAATTATTAAATGACGAAAGGTTTGTTATACACGTTAAAAAGTGGGCAAAGGAATTCTTTGAATGTAACAGATATAGTGCTTCCAGAAATGGAGTTTGGGAATCCTTTAAGGCTACATTAAGGGATGAGACGATCAGTTGCGCAGCAAAATTAAGGAAAGAGGATAAAAGTAAGGTGGGAAAACTCATCTCAGATCTAGCAGAAATAGAGAGGTGTCATATCGAGGAAATAGCTTCAGGTAAAGATAGTGGGGAGACTGTTAGTAACATGGCTCGGGTCAAGGGTGAAATCTTAAAAATAATCACACAGAAGGAGATATCTGAATATCAAACACAAAGAGCAAGGCGATATGAGACTGCAGAACAAGCTGGTAGAGCATTAGCGCTCCGCATTAGGCAAGAATCAAATCGTAATAGAATAGGGAAGATTAAATATAATGGGAGCGAATATACAGACCCAAAATCTATAATGGATGTGTTTCAGGATTTTTATCAAAAACTATACGATCAAGAGCCAGGGGTAGTACCATTTATGCAAGATCAGTCCCCCCTAACCCCAAGGTTGGAGGAGGAAGATAGGGCCTGATTAGAATTGGATATAACAGCAGAGGAGATAAAAACGGCTTTGAATGAATTGGCAGCGGGTAAAGCGGCGGGCCCAGATGGTCTACCAATAGAGGTATACAGGGCCTTGGGGGATGAAATCCTCCCCTTGCTTGAAGATCTTTTTAATGGAATAATTTGCTCAGGTAATATCCCGGACACATGGAAACAGACCAATATCGTTATATTTCATAAAAAGGGAAAACCAGAAGAGAACCCAGGATCATATCGTCCGATATCTTTAATAAACACCGACGCTAAATTATACTCTAAAGTTTGGGCAAAAAGGCTAGGACGGATTATTGGCCAACTTGTTTCACCATGGCAGCATGGATTTGTCCCAGGGAGAGGTACTACGGAACATACAGCAAGGGCAATTTCATTATTCGATGCGGTCGCTGCTACGGGTGGAGATATGGCTATGATCCTTTTGGATGCCGAGAAGGCTTTCGACCGTGTGGTCTGGGACTTCATGTGGGAGGTATTGGTCAGAAGGGGTTTCGGAGAAAAATGCAGGAAAGCCATTAAAGCGATGTATATGGACCCAGTTGCCAGAATTACTACAATGGGTTTTCAATCAGATGAGGTAGTGATTAGAAGAGGTACCCGCCAGGGATGTCCCTGCTCACCCATACTTTTTTCATTGTACATAGACCCGCTAATTAGGAAGATTCTTGCATCGGATAGAATATCTCCTGTTGTATCTCATGGACATACCACCAAGCTATTGGCGTATGCGGATGACCTGGCAATTGTTACCACTAATCCGCAAGCGGCAATGCAGGAATTAAGCAGTCTGGCTCTGGAGTTTGGGAACTATTCGGGGTATAAACTTAATACAGAAAAAACTATAATAATCTGTTCTAAGAACATTCAGAAAAGGGATCAAAGGTATGTGGACTCTGCGGTCTATCTAGGAGTAAAAATCAATGCAAATGTAGGTAAAATCATTCAGGAAAATTATGGGCCCTTACTCGCTACAATTGACAAAGAGTTGAGAAGGATCAATGTACTACATTTGTCTTTGATCGGGAGGGTAAATGTTCTGAAAATGTCAATGTTCCCAAAGTTATTGTATCTATTTCATGCCATACCGCTATTAATTGATGAAGGCTGGATGAAAAAGATGGAAGCAGTGTTTTCACAATTTTTATGGCAATATGGCAAAGTTAGAAGATCGTTAGTTCGACTTTCTACGCCATTAGAGGGAGGTTGATTATCTGCACCTAACCTAAGGTTATACCATTGGGTCTGCTTATTGTTACATATGAACCATCTATTGTATTATGATGTTCCCGAAGTACTGCTTGGTACCCACAGAATCCCCACAATCTATGAACTAGTAATGGGTAAAAAGGCTAGGGGGATTCTAATACGTGAAATTAATGTTCTGTATTTTAAGAGGAGCAAAAGTAAAGTAATGTTGTCTGCGTGGGGTGCATGGAAGGCAGTTTTAAAATTTCTTAAGATTCCTAAGATTAACGGTACAATAGATCTCTGGAACTCAAGCCCATTCCTACATCTAGGACAAAGCAGGAATAGTGGCTCATGGAAGAGCTTGGGCATTAGATGTCTAGGGGATGTCATGTGTAAGGATGATCTGTTAGGGTTTGAGGCTTTGCAACAAAAATTCAGTATCCCCTCGAATCACTGGCTGTTATACAAACAGCTAGAACAAACAGTGAAGGCACTAAGACCTAGGGTTTTTATTCAGGAGTTAAATCCATTTGTGCAATATATAATGAATGGGGGTAAAAAGATTAAAATAGGCTATAATCATCTTTTACAGGGCTTGGAAGAGGATATTGGACAAGTAGAAAATGCCTGGGCTGTAAGAATAGGAGATCCAGACATTGATGTGGACTATGCTCTGGCATTAAACAGGAAAGTGTTAAGAGCGACCAATTTGAAAGCACAACATTATAAGATGGTTTTTAATCTCTATTACACCCCCGCTAAGTTGTTTCAATGGGGTAAAAGGGATACAGATAGTTGTCCAAGGTGCAACCAAGGTCCGGCAGATCTAATACATATGTTTTATTCTTGCCAGAATCTCAAACCCGTTTTAAAAGAAATGGAGAAGTTTTTATCGGGGCTGCTAGAGTGTCAAATTCCTCTATCCCCAACAACTGTTTTGATTGGCAGGGATGAAAACCTTAAAGTTGAACAGGAAGCCGAAGCTTTTATTTTTCTGTGTGTCGCTGTTTTTAGAATTTTAATTGCGGCGGCCTGGAAAGATCCGATAGCTCCCACATTCCAGATGTGGCTTACGAGGCTGCTCGGGACCCATAATATTGAAGAAGGTTTATATAGTTTTAAGGGTAAAAAGAGGAAAGAGTATGGCAAAAAGATATGGGCTCCGCTTAGTAACTGGAGGAAAATAAGTTGATTGATTTAAAAAGTCCCTGCACTATCTTTTATGCTTTGTAAGTTAAGGTCTTCCTATGATGCTAATTTATCTATAAGCCGTCTGGATTGTGACTTGCACTGGAAGTTGTAAAAGAACTATTTATATCTGCAAATATGTTTTAATCCTGATGTCTAAATTTTTAACATGTCTTTTTACCTGCTGATATCTGTAAATATGTATGTGTTTTTTTATTTATATTCTGATCCATCTCAATAAAAATAATAAAAATAAAAAAAAGACAAGGTCCGATCTTACTAAATGGAAGGCGCAGAGCCTCTCATTGTTAGGAGCTGTCAAAATTACGCTTCTCCCCAAAGTGCTCTCTGTGATGCAAACCCTGCAACTTCAGCCACCTGTGCAACTTTTAGATAAGATGCAAACTTTATTCTGGGACTTTTTTGGGGGAAGAGGTAAAATGGCAAGAATGTCTAGATCAATAGCTGTCCTCACTGTGGCCGGAGGCGGCTTGGGAAACCCGAATGTACATAAATATTACCAGGCAGCCCAACTTCGGTATATGGTGGAATGGTCGCGCACGCTCACCGAAAAGCATTGGTGCTTCATAGACCAGTCCATAGACGGAATGCATATTTAGAAGGTGCCATGGTTGCCTAAACCACATAGACTGTGGGGAGTATGCAGTTCACCAGTCACAAGAGCAAGAGCAAAGGTGGGGGTCTGGGGCACAGTGCAGTGGAAACACAACCTCTCCACCCCAATATCTCCACAGACCCCACTGATAGGAAAACCCTACTTTCCGCTGGAACTGGAAGGCTCCGGCTACAGAGCCTCACAGGATGCTAATTGTAAATGGGTGGGGGACTTATTTGACATTGATGGCCTCATGGACTTTACCAAATTGCAGGACTGCTACCCACTGCCGAATTCTGCAAGATGCCAGTATTTGGCAGTGGCCCATTGGTTCACCAGACCATGGATCCAACCACATGCAGGCAGATCCCTGCTGCCTTTTGAAAAGTGGCTCATTACGCGGAGCTCATATAAGAAGTTGCTGTCAGACATCTATACATTTTTGATACGCCTGAGAGCCCCCTGCCATCGCCCGCTAGGGACAAATGGGAAAGGGAGTTTGACCTTCACTTTTTGGATAAAAAGTGGAGTGACATCTTGCATCGGGCACGAACAACCGCCCTCAACACTACTAGTAAGCAGATGCTCCTTAAAATAGGCCATTACTGGTACCTTACGCCTGCTCAGGTAGCCAAATTAGACGCACAGGAGAGTGGGATGTGCTGGCGGCATTGCGGGCAACAGGGAAAGCTTACACATATTCTATGGCGGAGCCCCAAAATAGAAACACACTGGGCTAAAATTATAATGCCTATTAATACAATGTTTGATACAGATATACCCAAGTTCCTTAGCTACATCTTGTTAGACCTCCACAACCCAATCACATATACACTAAAGTCACCCAGAGGTAAAGCAATCACTCTTACTCTGGGGGCGACAAAACAGCTCCTGTTGGCCAGATGGGGGAACAGCTAGGCTATCCACACATCAAGATTGGTTAGGCAAAGTTTGGTACATCTTGGGAATGGAAAAATTGACTGCAGTAACCTCACAACAGCTACAGGTTTGACAAAATGTGGAAGTCCTGCATAGCATACTTGGCAAATGAGTTCCGTGGACTGACGTGTCCACAATATCTGCGGATCCAACACCCACCGGCCTCCGGATTCACTTCAAGCACCTAACACCATGGGGACAACCCCAGGGTGGTCATTATGCCCCGAAGTGGAGCCTGCTTCCCCCTCCCCATCCCCTTAATGTCTCTCTCTCTTTAATTTTCTTTGACTCTGTTGAAGGTATGTCTTACTTTTCACCCATGTAAAGCTTACTTAACGTATTCTCAAAAGTATAACCCCCAGACAGTGGATGTAGGTTGTTTAAGGATGTATTGTTGTTTTCTCAAAAACGAATGAAAAAGGTTTAAACCGAAGATGCAAATCCTCATTCGAAAGGAGTAGATGCATCATGTTTCATATCTTTGGAATGATAATGGTAAATCCTCTTTACTGGTAAAGTTGGATGTAACATTACTGTTTAATAAATGCCACTTTTAGAAAGTGGACATTTTTCTGATCTTACTGCTGTGTGTGTCTTGCAGTCTGTCTCCAATAAACATCTGGGATGGGTGATAGCTACACTTTGTGCATTCCCTCTAGACAGCCACAAACAGATAAAGATGAGTGTGACAGAGAACTCATCTATATGTATCTACATTCTGATAGCTGTTCCTGTTCAGAAAGAGGGAAGAGTAGCTGACACACCTACCTACAATAGGCAGTGTCCTATGTCCCACACAAAGGGCTGATCAACCCCCCCCCCCGCACAGATAGCCTGGCAGACTGGATTGAAATGAAAGGGGACATGTGGACTTCAATGGCCTGCTTTGAAGTCACCCCCACTTCAAAGGCACATTTCGGTATAGTTACTGGGACTCTGACTCTACCAAGACAATACACTACTGGACCTGTGCCAGGTGTAACAACTGCTGTGCTACAACGACTGCCACTCTGTCTCACTGCTGCTCTCAAATGACAGTTTTCTGGTTTGTTGAGCTGCCCTGCTGCCTGCAAATCTCTGCCCTACTGACGACAAGGGCTAGACCCATCTCACTTGAACTCCAAGGGCTTTTTAGCTTGCCCCCTGTTCGAAGTCTCAGGGCTTCTTGCAACTTTGCAACAGCAGCTGGACTCTGCCAATTGCCATCTCTGAATTCTGCCCTGCCAAGTGGTGCCAATCCAGTCCTGGGCCCTTGGAAGGGGGTCTCTGCTGTCCAGAACCATCAAAATCGATGCAGTGACAACTTTGTGCTGATCGGAACCGACGCATTTCTCTTCGATGCTGACGCAGGAGTCGATTGACAACATCTCCTCGATGGACTCTTTGGCTCGCTGACAACTGACAGTGCAACTCGATGACAATGTAATGCCAACATCGTAAAGGAGTTCTTCTTTGCCTGCATCTCGAGATTTCAACGTTGACACTGTGCTCCATCCAAGGTACTTTCTCATCAGGACCTGTGAGAGTCCTGTAGCCAGACTGCCCTCCAACGTGGTCAGCCTACACTTTAAATTGTGCCCCAGTACAGCGGAACTAAAGTAACCCCTTAGCACTATTGACTTTTAAGCACTATTTTTGGTTTATTCTTTAAAAGTTCATAATTCTGGTTCTACTTATTGGATGTTGTAGATTGTGGTCTTGTTTTACTCATGAAATGATTCTCTATTTTCTAAACCAACGTGGAGTATTTTTCTGGTGTGCTCATTGAGTTACTGTATGTGTGTGTTGCACAAATACTTAGTCATTGCGTCTTCTCCTAAGCCTGAATGCTCTGTGCCACTTTGGCGACCTTGCTTTGCTCACGCAGCCATCTCATAGCCTTGCATGGTCCCCTCTTTTCTTTCATGAGAACCCTGTAATGCTCTCTTCGGCCCATATGTTACCCTTGCTCTGCATGCACCCTCCGTGGCTCTCTTCCTAGGATCACATACTCAGGCTGCTGCAGCCCATGACTGAAGTTTATGATTCAACATCACAGTATGATGTTATGATGAGAACTAAACTGCAACATTCATTCAGTAAGTATCTCAGGACAGGAAGCTAATCCTGGCAGATGTTTGGAAATTCTGCTGAGGAGACTTTCATTTTAGTTGACAAACTTAACAGGCCTGCCATTATTCTAACGGCACACCCATATACTGTGATGTTGTATCTGTATCTGGTATAGGTCGTGGGCATTGTTGTCATACGGGCTCAGGGTTAAGGCTGTAACTTGATAAGAGGGCATCACCAAATGTTTTTCCATCCGCATATTATATTTTAATGTGCAGTCTTTAGGAGTGTGTTTGCAATAAAAGTACTTTTCCTTTTTAAACAAAAAAACACTGACTGGACAATAATTTAGTAAGTGTTGTTTTTGTGAACTAGCGTGCTGGGGTGACTAGCCCACATCACCTCCCCTTAGTAGGCCTTGGACTGCTCTGCTTTGCTACCCTGAGAAAGTCAAGTGCTACAATGGGGTACTTGTTTCCCATTAAAACTGCAGTTATGGACATAATACTTATGAAGAAATGACTTACCTTCTTCGCAACAAATAACCCACTTTCTAACAAAAATAAAATGAATAGGGATGGGCGGAGCCCGCTGAGTTGCACTACTTGGAATTCTGTGGAGTTGTATGAAAACTCAGTGTAATTCCGTGGAGTTCCATGATCAAGTGGAGTGCTTTCTCAACTTCTAGCAACAAGCCTTCTGTAACCCACATGGGCAAACCAATATAGTTGGCATAGCTTTTTGACCCAACAGCAGATCCCTGTTGGAACACTAATATAAATCTCTTCAACATTCACACAAATTTAGCTTAAAAACATAACAAACGCACATGCTCAGGATTTCATCCAAGCCACGCAACTGCCTAAATGCAGACCAAATAGGCCAGCATACTCAGGAATAGAGTAAATGTGACCCAGTGGAATTAAATAAACCTCACACTCCTTCTGCACACACACATTAGACAAGTGGATCTTCGCAACACTCGATGACACCAAACATGATGTCAAACATGACAACAGACCACCTTGATTCCAGTCTATGGGGTTCCACACAGTATGGAAAGGCTGCAGAGTCTCCATTATAAGAGGTCGATATTAGAAACGCACAGTACAGAAGCCGATAAAATTAATTAGGATGGGGAAACATCAACACTGACAAAATGGAAAAGCTGCACAGAATATATGTACATTAAGATCATTTTTCACTGGTACTATATTGTCTTTCTGCTGCAGCGCAGGCCCCACCCCGCCCCTCTGCTTATACCCTGGACTTCGTGACATCACATTGGAGGACCTGTTATGTAAACTTTCGGCAGTGCTAGGAATCTGTACATGATGACGTGCGTACTACTAGTACTGGCCCACACGGACAGCACTCAGTCCGGCGCCGGCTACACCTTTAGCCCCCCTTCACCTGCTCTCCTGAAGCCATTAGCGAGCAGGGAACGTTCTGTATGTTCAGTTGTGGGCCCTCAGCGAGGAGCAAGAGCTTCACTGTGCCTTAGTCTGCAGTGCACCTGACCTGGGTGGGAATGTTTGTGCATCATTCCCTTCTCACTGACCCATGTCCAGGGACTGAAAGTGGGAGAGAGTTCACCTCAGAGCACTGTTTAATTGCTGCAGATGTGTCACGTCACTGCATGCATTTGTTGCCACAGGCTAGTCATGCAAGAGAGAGCAGGCTTCGGATTGGGGTGGAGTTTTTGGATAGGACGTCACCACATGTGTGGGCGTGTACCGGCCTCACCACACATTCAAGGAAGAACACTAGTAGGTTTTGCAACCAATTTAACTGGTTTGGATTCGTTTTCAAATAAGGCAGACGTTGCAGATGAACGCCAAATGGTGCCTGCCAGTAAACTACGCTCTGCCAGCGGTTTGAAGAGTTTTTGTTGCCAAATTTCGCTCTCCAAGTGGAGCGCGGAGTGGGAAAAACTCAGTGAGCTTTGCCATTGTACCGGAGTTCACTACACACACTTAATAATGGCACCAGACCTCCTTGACTTCATTAAATAAAAATATAAAAAACCAAACAAAAAGGGTATGCAACTTCAAGAGCTCTATACCTCCTTACATTTTGTAGAAATATTCCATGCAGTACATGGATGCTGGTGACATACCAAATCTAGAGTCAAAAAAAGGGCCACTGCAAAGCACGGTATTCTGTTACAAAGCCCCCTGTAACATAAATAAGGCTCCCAGTTCTTCTTATTTTTACATATACGTATGGACAGACAAGCATCTAACTCATCATCGGTAGGCAATATTAATCAAGTATAAATAAACTCCCACCACAATGTTGAGATTAATAACTATGATAGTGTTAGACCTGGCTGTTTCAGAGAGTTTATCACCAAAATGCTTGCTTTTTGACCTCCTATTTTTGTTGGTTTTATGATTCTGGGCACTTTACCACTGCTAATCAGTGCTAAAGTGCATATGCTCTCTGTGTAAATTGGTATTATGTATTGGTATGTCCATGATTGGCTTGTTTGACTTACTACTAAGTCCCTAGTACCGTGCACTATGTGTGCCCAGTGCCTGTAAGTAAAAAACTGCTAGTGGGCCTGCAGCACTGATTGTGCCACCCACACATGCAGCCTTTTAAAGGGTTCTTAGGCCTGCCGCAGCAGTGTTTGCACGCAGTCCCCACTGCCATGTTGACCTGGTAAATGCACCCACTTTCCAGGCCCCAACCTTCCCTTTTCTTACGTGTGAGTCACCCCTAAGGTGGGCCTGGTACCCCTGTGGGCAGGGTGCAGTGTATGTGAAAGGTAGAACATGTCCTGATGTGTGTAACATGTCCTGATAGTGAACTACGGTGAATTTCGTTTTTCAGTATTGAAAGGCTCTCTGTTCCATAGGATAGAATGGGAGTTTACTTATAACGTCTTATAAGTATAAGAAAGATAGAAAGCTAGAAAGATGGAGGTTAGTATGCCTGAACTCAGAATATAAAAATGCATCTTTTAGTAAAGATGATTTTTATATTGTGTGTTTGAAAATACCAATTCTAGACAATAGGTATTTTCTTTCTCAACCATCCTGTGTGCCTCTGCTAGTTTGTGGATTGACTGTCTGGTTTTGAAGTGACAGGGGCTACGGATGTGCATTCACTGTAGACAGCCACTGGCCTGTGGTGGTTGAGGTGTGAGCTGCCTTTCCTGGATGAGTCAGGGATGGGCAGAATAAACCAGGGCGGCATTTAGAGTAGGAGGAGGAGATTTCCTTGGACTTGAATGGGCTTGGTTTCGCTTACACAAAGCTGTCTCCATCTCCTGCCGGGAAGCTGGACCAGAAAGAACAGAGCTGGTTTTAACTGAGCACAGAGCCTCTCTGCCAACAGTGAACAAAGAAAAATGGAATGTAAATATTAGGATCCAGATCCCAGAACTTTAGATCATTTCTGGAATTCGAGAGGAACCTTTTGCCAAGAAGAGGAGCTGGAGAAACAGAAGGCGAAGTACTGCCCCTTTGCTGGGTGCTGTCTACGGTTGGCATGGAGTGGCTTTTTCTGCCAAGGAAAGGACAAGGACTTTACTGTGTGCTATGCCCCCTACTTGAAGAAGATCTACAAGGGCTTGAGGTAAAGCTTGCCTCTTGTTGTGAAGTCTCAGGGACACAAAGACTTCACCACCAGTTCCCCTGAACTCTTTCCTGGGAGCTATGACCTGCTGCTGTGTTTGGCGTCTGGAGGATGTTCTTGTTGTCGGCAGCTAGAAAAAAGATGCAACTAAGAGAAGCAAGTCAAGTCAAGTCAATTAAACGTTATTTCGGCTGAAAGCCATAAATGCGGATTGATTCAGGAGCCCTAGGGTGGGTGCTACTCTCCAGGTGTTTATCAGAAATCTGTCCACTGGGCAATTTTCGGTTATTGGTATTCAGGTGGCCTACTATAGGGTCTTTATGCCCACCACGGGGAAGGGAAACCTGCGTACCTTGGCTATTGACAGTCCTATTTGTAGACTTTGAGCTGTCGCTAATTTTTAATACTGCATCGGTTTTAGATCCCCAAGTGTCCAAGGAAGTTTTTAGTCTGACAATACTTTTCATGACATCACTGAGTTCTAATTTAAGAAGCTGATAAAAAAAACACATTTAAGCTGTGATTTAAACACCTTGGCCCAGCCTGGAACATCAGAATTTGTGTGGGTGTCCAAAGGGATAACCTCTGCAGTATCAGAATGCTCTATTTCTACACATGAGCCAGCTCCACGTTCCCCCCTAACTGTACGCTTCTTTTGCGCAGGGCATTTCCTTTTCCCTCTCCCACCCTTGTCTACTCTATTAACTCCAGTTAGGGGTACACTAAATTGTACCGATGGTAACTCTAATGAATTGACAGATATTTGTTGGATAGATACTTCTGGGGTATCCGGGGTACTTGGCTCAACCAACTGGGTCACACTAGATAATCTTGGTGTAAGGGACAAATGCCTTTCTGTACGTTCAATTTCACTAGAGACCTGTTGTAACATTCTATCAATGGCTGTAGGATGTGGATTGACAGTTTGCTTGGAGGATTTCTGTCTAGTATTTGGCCTTTGGCAAGGGGGAGTAGTTTTCCCCATATCTTTTACCCTTTCTACGTAAAGCTAAACCAATAGTAGAGCTTACTAGAATGTTATCAGTTGCTAATCAATAACAGAGAACTTAAAACCCATACAACTTGACAAACCCACATACACACTGAAGTATATATTTGCAGATCTCCGACTTCTTACAGCATCCGTAGTAGAAAAAGTCCATATACTGGTACTCACAGTCCAAACAAGATCAGAGGGATAGCCCAGTCCGGTCTCTCCCAGTCACGGACAGGCATAGACAGGCCCGCCCTTGGTCCAGGGCTTAGTCCTGGCCTTGTCCCGTGCCGCGTCTTGCGCCGCCTAAAAAAGGGAGTGGCTTTTAGGTGCGATGTCAGCGCCTCCCCCAGAGTTCAAACAGGTGTGTATGCAGTGATGCGCCCTGGTAGCTGTGGTTCATTCCCCGGGTGTAGGCGGCAACATGGTCGATTTTCAGGTCGGCAGGCAGCCCTCCTTCACCTCGGCACAGCCTGTGCTCTCCTTCTCACCGGTCAGCAACAAAAGGCACTCCCACAAGCCAGGGGCAGAGGCAGCGCTTTAAGGTGCAATGTCAGCGCCTTCCCCTGAGTTCGAACAGGTGTGGATGCAGTGATGCACCCTGGGGGCTGAGGTCCAGTCCCCAAGTGTAGGCGGCAACACAGTTGATTTTCGGGTCAGCAGGCAGCCCTGCTTCACCTCAGCACAGCCTGCGCTCTCCTTCTCACCGGTCAGCAACAAAAGGCACTCCGAGGCACTAAGAGAAGCATGACGCATCAGCACCCATTTCCGATGGATCGCCCTTATGCGGGAAGAATTTCCAAGCATCACCATCGTGCTGTTGAATAAACCAACACAGCGCCTGCCCGCGGCTGGAGAAATTGCCGTACACTAACTCCTGTGCACGTATTCCGACTCATGCTTTGCTGTGCTGCTGCATGAACCAACGCATTGTGGGACCGCGGCTAGAGAGACTAATGCAATACCATTGCCACTGCATCAAGAAATTATGCATTCCTGATCTCCAAGCATCGCAGAGGGGCACCAAGTGTACGAGAACACTAGGTTGCAGTAAGAAACTGACGCATCACCTCCCTGCACATTAGAAAACCTATGCATCACTTCCTCTTCAGCAAGAAACTGACACATCACCTCCACTGCATGGCAGTAAAAAACCGACACATCACCTTCCCTGCAGCTGTTTTTGTTTATGATTTTGACGCATCCAAGGCACTTTGTCTGGAAAGTGTTGCATCTATAGTTTGCTGAGGACAGAACTGTTTTTACCTTCTAAAAGACACATTTTGATAACTATATTTTGGATTTTTGTCATTTTGATATTGTTTCGTTTATATGAAGATTACTTATTTTTCTAAACTGATGTGGTGTCCATTTGTAGTGTTTTTACTGTATTATTGTTTGTGTGCACACATGCTTGCCGCTGAGATAAGCCTGTCTGCTCATGCCAAGCTGCCAAGCTGCCAGTGGGTGAGCAGGGGTTGTCTAAGGGTGTAACTCCCTTACCCCGATTAGAAGCAAGGGTCCCTACTTGGACAAAAGTACCTACCTCTGCCAAATCAAGACCCCCATTTTCAACAGATAGCAATATACACCCTGGTGTATGCATGAATAACAGCTGCAGTAGCAATAAATGTAATATCAATGTACGCTGCAATCTATGCACCCATAATGATGTCAATACCAGTAAATGCAATGTCGATGTAAACCATAACTTATGCCTGCATAATGACTTCAATATAAGTGAATGCAATGTTGTTGTACGATGTAACAACTGTTGTGTAATAATGAAAAAATGGGTTAATATGATATCAATGATCGCCATGGTACACATACATACACTCCCAAACTCATATCATTGCTCTCTGATTTATCCATAATGACCTGCCAATCAATCCCAAGTCAGAGATGTGAAGTCAGACAGGCCTTGTGACCCAAACCCAAGTTTGCCAATTCACAGGCCACAGGTAGGGTTACACTTAGCCCAAAGACAAACGCACACCCAGGGAAAAGGTTTGAATGATCCCATAGATAACATGTTTAGCCAAAGGCACACGTTCCCAAAATTCCACAAAGTAAGATGCCACATTTAGATGGGAACACTCAGCCAACTAGGATACAACAGGCACACCTCACAAGGTGATCACGAGCTTACCACACTGAACATCTGGACACTAACACACTGGCCCCCACTAGCTCTCACTCGAGGACGAGAGCCATCTGTGTCCCCCTTATCAGATGTTTTTCCTTGTAATTTATGACTATGATGCTTTTCAAAGTATGTTGAAGGGTTTTATTGTACCCACAAAATGTATATCTGTGCGGCCAAAACTTCTGTACTTTGAGACTGTCTTCAGACGCACCTCTGTCAATACTCTCCCAGCTGCTGTGTTTAATTAAACCTACTTGTTCCTGTTTTGCCAAATGCCTCTTGTCTATTAATGTATTTAAGGCAAAATCATGTTCAAGCAACACTTACATCCCACCATACATTATATGGCAGTGCCGGCTAGCTTAAAAAAAAATGGTGAGGCGTGAAGGCGCACAACTCACCATAAACTCAGGAGGGGGAGCATTACTGGTGTGGTACTTCTCTTTGCTGTCCACGGGCAGGAAAAGAAAGGATTTGCTTCCTGTTTGTGGAACACAACTCCAACCAATCCTAGAATTGCTCTCATACCATGAAAGCAGATCCAGGATTGAATTGTGCAGGATCACCCAGTGCTAATTTTGGGGCCTGTGCCAGCAATTCCCAAGCTGTTTCACTGGCTTTGTATTGCTGGGTCTACAGTGGGCATGTCTGGCTGGCCATCACATGACAGCTGGCCAATCCGACATGCACACTGTAGACCAGTGCTGTCATCCTACAGGATTCACCCCCACCTCCACCCTCAAGCTGTAAACAGTGTTGGTGCGGTGGCAAATAAATAAAATTGCACTGACATGTAATTTTATTTTTTTGTCTTTGCCTGTTGCTCTCGCAGCAGGTGGGGCTATGCTCCTCCGCTGCTGAGGAGAGGTCAAACCTCATACTATATGACACCAAAACATAGCATGGCAACCTTTTTCAGGTAAATACTATATAGAAATTTGACCACCTGTGTGCACATGCACACATATTTGCCCTCATGTAAACATTCTAGGACTACTTCAAATTAACACAACCCTTAAAACATGATAAGGGAAATAACAATAGTGAGTCTCAAAAAATTAGGAAAATACAAAATTATTTATTCATTGAAAATGTTTTTTTTGGTTGTTTTTTTTCTTATAAAAATGTATAGATTGCATTATAAAAGAACATATGCTTATAATAAAAAAGTGATATACATATCATACAGAGACTTGTAAACCATGCACAACATTCTGACTACTAGCATACCAAACAATACACACTGACCATACATACAATAGATTCTACATAAATGTATATTGACAGTTGATAGATAATCTGTAATGTTATTCAACCCAAAAATGATAAATTGAGGAGTAGGGTGAATATTTAGAGTTCATGAAGTGGGCGTAAAGATGACTCAACGCGTTTCGACAGAAACACTGTCTTCATCTGGAGTATCACCTCTGGAAGTTGTGCTCAAAATGAATAAACACCATATGATTTGCATCTCTGTAGCTGGACTGAAGAACAAAATCTATACGGTCTTCAATGTAAAGAAAAATCAAGAGAAATATGATGAGATGTGGGTGAGGAATAACTCTGATTCTCCGAAGTTATGCGATAAAGTGATCGGAAGTCTTCGTCAGGTACATTGTTTTGCTGATTCTCATATATCAACATAATCCTATCTCGAGCCCGAGACAGGTATCAATGGTACCACTGATACCTGGTCAAACGATGTCTGGATAAAACAAAGGCCAATGGCATCCTCCCTATGAGCAGCGATAATCACTAGGACCAGCTGTGAATCCTGGTGTAAACCATGTATATAGCAAGTCAGATAAGAGAGTAGAGCTTTACAGCTCTTTCTTCGGGGAAAGGCAGACCAAGGGATATCAGCCACAGCGTTTACACGCACGCACACACATTCCCAGGGAGCTCACATTTCAGGGCCACATAACAGTTCACATACCTTTCCATCACAACAATTGAAAACTATAAATATAAATTGTAGAAAGGTGAGAAATGTACCCCAGGAACACCCCCAATCCTACCTGCAATCGTGTCTGCCTTCAAAATGCAGAGGAGCAAAACCCTTGCACTGGCAGTCACTTGTTAAAGGAGTAGACTTCAAGGCATTATACATGATATTCATATAGCAGTACAGTGCACCAAATATACTGGAAATTCAGATAAACTTTCAAAATATATTTTTTATTTTAGTTTAAACCTTTTTTTAATAAGTGTGTCCCCATCCTACCCCCTATTGATGTGCACTCACCGTATACATTTCATATGTTTTTCTGCATTAACTAGGCCTGGAGTAGGTAAATTAGACACACAGACTTGTGCGAAGGGTTACTTTTCAAAATGCAAGTAAAGAAAAAAACTGAAAGTTAAGATTGTATGGATGTTCAAACGATTTGCATAATAGTTACCCTACCTTTCCCTTCCTTGCGACAACCCATGTGTGCATTGTAGTTCAGCATTCTGTTTAAAGTCATTAAAACATTGAGATCTACCAACTATTAATGTATGCCTTAAGACCATTCCCATTTAGGGGTAGTGTGGCATTCAGAGCTTCTGTTGCTAGGACTTCCGAATCTGATGATGTTAACGGGACTGGGAAGTCTGTTGAAGCTGAGTCTGTCTCCCAACTGGAGTGTGCTGATGGATGGGATTTTTTCAGGAAATAAATAACTTACAAGATACATCTACAAGCGTTGTTTTAATTGTGAGTACTCTTCCTGGTTTCACTGGCGACATAGGATGACTGTATTCTAAAGAAAGGATCTCAACATCGAACTTAAGCGTTTTATCTTGAGCTTAAGTGTCTTTATTCAAGGTGACAGTTGCTCTATTTTCTCTAACAGCTATTGCGAAGAAACCCTCTCAAGGTACTGATTTATTTATTTCCATGTGATTCACGAGATCCTGTTTACAATTTTGGTGTTGGTATTTATTTTAAATTACCTTGTGAAGCGTGCACAATGGAACTCTGTGCTCTCCTTTGCTTAACCCCCACATACCTCAAGGATCTTTGTGCTGTGACGTGTATGCAAGAACCTTCACCCGCGCACCGCTGTGTCTTCAGCAAGTATGAAATGTGTTTTGCTAAATTGGAGAAACACTATTTACCCGAAGTTAGAACCATACTCGAAAGATACTGTTTTGGCATTAGGATGACACTATAGATAACTATGTAACTAGTTTTAGGAGGTTAGCATCAACATGCACATTTGGTTCTACTCTTAATGAAAAGATTAGGGACAAATTTATGTTGAAATGCAACATTGAACGTGCAAGGGAAGAACTCTGGCAAAAGGATTAACCTTCCCTTGAGGATGTTCTTCTTATTGCAAAAATGATTGAACATTCCACCTGATGTGTGGAAGTCATAAGAAAAGAAGGTGACAAGAAGGATTCTGTTCAACTTCTCAAGCAACCACTAAAGGATCAAAAAGAACATGAGAAAATGAAAAGTAATTTTGACAAAGTGAAAAAGTCTTACACCTTTCAAGGTAGACGTTTTTGTTGTGGGAAAGTAGGTCACTTGGCTAATGATAAAAAATGAACTAAACAAATGTGGACAAACCCACTATGTTGGCATGGTACAATCACTATTGTGGTTAGTGCATGGACCCATTAGGTTTGTTTAAAAGACCCCTCACACACCAACCTGGTTGGTGTCATGCTTCATCATTGGGGTCCCAGCCGGGTGGCCGAATGCCCCCCCCGTTTTGCTACGATTCCTGATTACTGCGGAGCTGGTGTGGTGTGGATGTGTGATATAACGTGAATCAAAAATTCTGAGAGAGACCTTGCCTGTAAACTTTATTAGTGGCGGCTCGGGATATGGTTAAAAATGTATAGGGCAACTAGTAGGAAATTATAGTCCTTAGTTGACTATATGAGTGGTCTACATTTTATAGCCCGCAAAAAGGTAAATGGTAGGGGCTTTTTTCAGGACCGGTAAGTGAGGCTAGTGAGTGGCAAAGTGGAAAGTGCCACGTGAAAAAAGGTGAAATACCTACACATGCTCTAAGGTGTGTGGTCTAAATGTTGACGTACTTACGGACACTTGTAAAAACCTGTGGGAGAAGAAAAGACAAGACATACATGTACATATTACTTTTAGCAACATAAAATGCAATCTTATGTAGGTGCTATAGCCATTGTCTGGATGACAAACATAGTGATTGTATAAGTTGCCTTGATAAAGTGAAGCATGCTGCATGCACGTAGTGATTTGTAGCCTATAATGGGTGCCCCTGACTTATTGTGGCAAAGAAACTGAGGAACTTCGTGTGAGGTCCAATGAGTAACATAGCTCGTTGTGGAGAGTAAACATGGTTATTACCATATCTAGACTCTGCAAGCTCTAATGAGCCGGCTACGGCCACCTAGGAAGGTGGTCATGTGGTGCGCTGTGTAGGTTGTAGCCACACATGTGGGTGTGCCATGCGTTATCTGGATTAAGTAACAGACACACATGAATTTTAACACAGGTGGACATGCGGCGTGCACGCAAGTTAAAATAATTAAAAACAGTGGGTAGGCTAGCGACGCTTTAGTGGGAAAGAATATTTACACTATGTTAAGGTTTTCGGCAGCCGATCAATGCTCGGGAGGGGTCTCGTCCAATGTCCCAATCTGGAGAGAAGGGGGGAAAGGGTATGGTGAGCACAAGAGTCCATGTGTGCTCTGGTGTCCTAAATAGATGTGAAAGCGCAACCCTACTTGGTCTCGGCGAGTAGCCCATCTTTAAACATGCTCTGGTCTCCAGTAGTCCCGACTGGTCTGGAGTGCCAGGGAGCCGGTGTTTTTATGCTGCTGCGCCCTGCCGAATACGTGCCGGTATGCTCGTGGAGCTACTGGGAGGCATTGCGAATGCGGGCACAGGTGCAGTGTGGCATCCGGAAGTGAACGAAGGCTGGTAATAACCGCGCACACGTGGTCATGCGGGGTTCGAATTGAGGGAAGATCGGGCAAGGTTTCGGCCATATTGGAATGGTCGAGTTGTAAAAACACAAAGAGCATTGTTCTTCGTGCATTATTAGTTAGTGCGCAATGTGCAAAAGCCCTGTGCAGGTAGCTAGAAGGGCACAGTCTTGGTGGGGGCATAGTGCCATTTGATATCGCTGGGCAGGCCTGTAACATCAATGAGTGCAGAATAGAAGCCCCAGAGCATTTTGTGAGTAAAAGGGTAGGAGTGGGCGGAATTTGCAAAATTTGCTGTCGCAAAAATGTCAAAAATCTCTGCGATCACGCGTAAATGTCGCGAAGATGCGGACATTTTTTCCCCGCCCGTTCACAATATTTTCTGCATGATTGCGTAGAAAAATGTCTCACCAACTTACCCATAAGGTTGCTCATGGGTGCGGCCATCTTGTTTCCACTTGTCCCGCCCGCTCACGATGCTTACTTCCTGTTCCAGGTCGCGCAATGCATGCTCGCGCCCATTCGCAGTACATATTTCCTGTTCGGGAAAGCTTTTACTTGTTCGCGCCGCTTTTTTGTGTGCTTGGGGAGAAAATATCGCGCAAACTTGCGCACATGGTCGCAATGGGCGCGGCCATCTTGTTTTTCACTCTATTGCATAGTTCTGGGGCCTGATTTTGAATCCTCCCTGTATCTTTGCAATCCTTTGTTTCCAGCCACTTTTTAAAAATCTTTTTTTATTAATTATCTCTCTATTTTCCTGCTTCTATATTTTTGGTTTTTGTCTACTTTTTTGGGGGGTTTTAGCTACTTTTTCACTCTTTCTACTCCCTGCTAATTTCCTTTACTTACTTTTAAAATTGTATTACCTTTTCTTTCTCGCCCCGTTTCTCTCTCCCCACTACCATGCCAAAGGGTAGGGCTCGCCGCAGCCAGAGTCTCTACCCCACAGGAGGTGCAGGCACGGGCCTCATTTGGGGAGGTGGAGTTTGCTGCACTCATCGTCTTTGTGCAGCGCCACCTCCCCTCTACCCTCGCAGCAGGTGGCAGGCCTGGGTCCGGGTACAGGCTCCGGGAGTGTCGACAGCGCTGGGTGAAGGTACGCCAGGCAGTGTTCTGCTGCTCTGGGGTCCAGCGCACCCAGGCGCAGTTGACGCACCGGTGGTCCAACATCCTGGACCGTGAGCAGGACCTGCTGGACCTGCTAGGAGTGGAGGTCCCGGGTCTTGGTGAGTAACTATTTAATTATTACTACTTTGTGTCTGTTCTTTTGCTCTGTGTTATATATGTTGGGAATGTCTTTTTTTCTTCCAACCAGCTAGAATGTTGCTGCTTACATTCCAGGTTAGTTAGGTTTAAAAGTCTTCTGTGATTGTTATGACACAGGTGCTCCTCTGCGCTACTATTAATCTTTCTTGTTTGCAACTTCGCAAGAAATTAAGTTACGCAATGCTATAGTGACTCTATTCCTTACTTTGTCCTGTCACTAAGAGATAGGGGCGGATTGATACTTTGTATGAGTTTTTAATTTTTTAGTAGTATGCATGATGCCTCCTCTGCCCCCTCGGTTATGAACTTACGTCATGTGCTGCTGGTACCCCAGTCTTTTCTAGTTTGTTCAATGAGTGGTGGTAATAGGCTTAGCACTAGCAGAACATCAGCATCAATAAATCAACACAAAATTTGGTGTATACAAAAAATGTAGTCATGTGTCCTCCATTTGACCATTTGACAATTGGCATGCCTGCAATAGGTGGGCTAGGTCGGGTGGTACATCGTACTTATGCTTAGTTAGTATTCTGGAATCAGAATGGAAGACTGGATTAGTGTTGATAAATAGGAAGTCGTCGATCCGCAAATCCCCCCATACTATTTGTTGACCCGATGAGATCGGTCAATTCAGTTATTGCAATTGTTGTTTACATAAGTGTTTTTTGACAGTTCTTTAAAAATATTTTATTTGTTTGACACCATCCACCAATGTTTGTCTCTTTCTTATATCTTTCCTGTTCAGCACCCAGGGGCAGGTAGACACAGACAGGGAGTGGGACTCAGTCGGCAGGAGAACCTCCGCAACACCATGCCGACACCAAGGTGGGCTACTCTGCTGGCCCTAGTAAGTCTTCTTGTTTTTAATAATAATTCTTATTCCATAACTTTTACCGCACCATATTTTTCCCAAACTATTGTTTCAGTTTCCTAATACTATTTTTACCAACAATTATCCTTCGATCTGTACTGTTTCGAAAATCTTGTTATCCCTGCCTCTGCTATGATGACTCTCTGTACTACTACTACTACTATTAGTCTGTCTGTACTGTAGTAGCTAAGCTTTCCCAGTTGGCCACTTTTTATTTAAAAGGTTGTAAATTAAACTCAGATTCACCAGTAGCTCTAGCCATTGAGTCTAGTCCTTTGGGTCGTCCTCTTGTACTACTTCTTTAGTCTTATTGATCTTGAGTCTTTGCTAATCTTGAGGCCTCGACAATTCACACCAACAAATGCCCCAGCAGATATGTTACTTTTTTCATATGATAGGACATACTACTACTGTTGTAGGGATTTTGCACATACAGACCTTTGCACAAGAAAATAGGATGTTGGTGATGGTAGGTTGGACCTTCCTCACACACCTGAATCAGAAGTTCAGAACCCACCACAATCCCCTGCCCGACTAGTTAAAGTAGTGTCTTGTCATAACTATTAGCTCTCTGAACCCTCTCCCCAAGATACCCAACAAGTAGACAACCCATAACATAACACACCCAACCTCTCAGTCGTGGAAGCAATGCACATACTTCCTTTAATTTTCTCACTCGTGTAAGTCCACACCAAATACCACCAAGTCTATGTACTTTCAAAATGTTTATTGACAAGCTCTGTACCTTAGCATAAAAATTGTTACACTTACTGACAGTTGTTAATTACATCATTATAACTGAACAGTGGTGGAAGCACCACCATCCCCAAGGTAGGAATTTATTTTATATACATTTATAACTGAAGATCTCTGAGTGACGGGACCCCTCACCTTAGAAGAACCTAGTACTGGTAGTTGTTGCATCATAAGCTCTGCAAAGCTCTGGTTCGTAGAAGGGAATCTTCCATCTGTAATACGAAAAATTAAATGGTGCACATTAGTATATTGCAAGCATTTCTCAGCCGTGCCAAAAATTGCAGCATTTATAGATAAGCAATATGGACTAACAGTACACCAGAACTTCATTAAAAAAGTGGCTTGTTAATGTCTTGGTTGACTGCTTGTACGCAGCGCATAGACAGTAGCAGTGTGAGGTCATGTGGGCTCAAAGGTGTCTTATACAACAAGCTGCAAGGTAACGTCACATGTGCAAAAATAAAAGACACAAAGGTAAAATGGTTGCATGGCTCGGGCTAACTAAGCAAAGGCTAGAATGACCCTAGAGACCATATATAACTACTAGTGTCTACACGACTACTACCTGATTTGTACTAGTGATGTATGTTGTATACTATTAATAACTCATTTTTCAATCTTGCTACTGACCAATAGGGGGAGGTGTATATGACACCTAAGAAATGTGTAATGTTTTCTAGGTGCACTACCCACGACCACCATTGCCGGGGCCAGCCAAGGTGACACAGAGGGAGAGGATGCAGCAGTTGCTGAGGATACCAATGGAGCATTAGGGGGAGTGGCAGCACCAGTGGCAGGCGTTGGTAAGTTAGATTCATAATTCTTAACTATTGTTGACATTACACTCTTTACAACGGTGTACTGTATGTATACTGTACTGTTGAGACTTAGGGCCCCATTAGGATGGTGGGTGGATTGCCCCCCAGGGCCGGCGATAGTCACCGCCGAGCCGACCCCGCAGGGGAAAACCTCCCGCCATCCCTGTAGAAAAGACCCCACCATATTACAATGGCTGGGGGGTCCAAGGCGGATAGAAACAGTCCACCGATTTTCCGTACAGTTGTCATGTCGACCGGGCGGAAAAGGTTTCAATATGGTGGGGGTGTCTGAACACACCGGCAGCCATATAATCTGCATTTTGGAATGCCTTTCCGTGGTGGCATTCCCGCCATGGAAAGGCATGCGGAGTATGCTTGGGGTGCCCGTTGCGGGCCCCCATTGAGGGTACCTACCTATGTTATGGTACCCCCTGCCTTTCAAAGCACAACATGGCAGGCTCCACGCAGGGCCTGTCACGTTGTGCTTGGAAAACCACAACATGTATTTTTTAGCATTGCGGCGGGCGGTGCTTTTGGCACCGTCCCCCACATTGTTAAAAATACGAGATGTGCCCACCACTGTGGTGGATACATCCTAATTGTCCCCACGGGACCCCTGCCCTTATGGCGGGTGGTCCCTTTTTAGCGTTTGGATGGCGGGCGGACTTTGTCCACACGCCACCCGATGTCCTAAGTAAGTAAGAGTTGTTGTGAATGTTTGAAGAGTGTAGAAGACACCCTTTAATTGGAAAAAGCAGCGGGAGTATTGAGTAGCCAATGGCCTGATCTATCTGTGATTTCAACTCTGCTTTGAAAATTTTATGGAGAAGACTAAAAGTCAGCCAACCTCGCCAACTCCGAACACCTTCACTTCCAAATCCACATCGACCCCAAGACCACACTCAGAGGCACCCTCCTCTACAGACCACCAGGACCCCGCGCAAAATTCAGTGAAGACATCACGGACTTCATCACTCCACACGCGCTCCCCTCCAAAGACTACATCCTTCTGGGAGACCTCAACTTTCACCTTGAAAAGATCAACGACCGCAACACCACGACCCTCTTGGACAACCTCACCAACCTCGGACTTAAACAACTAGTCACTTCCCCCACCCACATCGCAGGTCACACACTCGACCCCATCTTCACCTCCAGCAATCATATCTCCTTCAGCCACACTACGGATCTCCTCTGGACTGACCACAGCTGCATTCACTTCACCTACAACAAGCCAAAACCCACCAACCACCTCCAACCAACTCTGCAAAGAAACTGGAACAAAATCACCACCGACCAGATCTCCGCATCGCTCCTTCTAAACACCCCAGCCCACTCTTCCAACCCAAACCAAGCTGCCGCCAACCTCACCCTATGGTTATCCAACACCGCCGACACCTTAGCACCACTGAAAAAACGTCAAAGCAAACCTGGCAGCAAGAAGGCCTCATGGTTCAACGATGATCTTAAGAAGTCCAAGAAACTCTGCCGCTCCCTTGAAAAGGCCTGGAAAAAAGACCCAACCACTAGCACCAAGGACGCCTTCAAAAACGCCACCCGCACTCACCACCAACTAATCCGAAAGGCCAAGAAAACAGCATTCAAGGATCGACTTGACAACAACGCCCACAACAGCAAGGAACTTTTCAACATCGTCAAGGAATTTTCCAATCCCTCGGCCAACTCCAACGACATCACCCCCTCTCAAACCCTCTGCGACTCCCTAGCCTCATTCTTCCACAACAAGATTGCAGACATCCACAACAGCTTCGACAGCCAACCCGGAGACCAACCCATCCAACCATTTGCTGAACATTCTCCCCCTGTGAACACCCTTAACGACTGGAACCCAATCTCCACTGAGGACACAATCCGCCTGATGAATTCCATCCACTCAGGATCCCCCACAGACCCATGTCCTCATCACATCTTCAACAAAGCAGACTCCGTCATAGCACCGCACCTCCGAGACGTCATCAACTGCTCCTTCAACTCCGCCTCCTTCCCGGAAGACTGGAAACACACTGAACTCACCGCCCTTCTAAAAAAACCCACAGCGGACCCCACCGAACTCAAAAATTACCGCCCCATTTCGCTCCTTCCATTCCCGGCCAAAGTCATCGAGAAAGCTGTCAACAACCAACTCGCCGCCTTCCTCGAAACCAACAAATCCCTCGACTCCTCACAGTCCGGCTTCCGAGCAAAACACAGCACTGAGACCGCCCTCATCGCAGCAACAGACGACATTCGAACTCTACTGGACAATGGAGACACAGTCGCCCTCATCCTCCTCGACCTCTCTGCAGCATTCGACACAGTCTGCCACAGCACCCTTTTACAACGCCTCAATAACATCGGAATACAAGGAAAAGCACTTGAATGGATCACCTCGTTCCTCACCGGAAGAACCCAGAGAGTCCGCCTTCCACCATTCAAATCCGAGGCCACTGAAGTCATCTGTGGCGTACCACAAGGATCCTCACTCAGCCCCACCCTCTTCAACGTATACATGAGCCCCCTCGCGGCCATCGCCCGCCAACACAACCTCAACATCATCTCCTACGCGGATGACACTCAACTGATCCTATCACTCACCAATGACCCCAGCACCGCCAAAACTAACCTACACGAAGGAATGAAAGAAGTTGCCGAATGGATGAAACAAAGCCGTCTGAAACTGAACTCAGACAAAACAGAAGTCCTCATCTTAGGCACATCCCCCTCTGCATGGGACGACTCTTGGTGGCCGGAAGCCCTTGGAAAAGCACCCATCCCGACAGACCACGCACGGAACCTAGGCGTCATCCTGGATTCTTCACTCTCAATGAACAGACAAGTCAGCGCCGTATCCTCATCCTGCTTCAACATTCTTCGCATGCTCAAAAAAACATTTCGCTGGATCCCCACCGAAACAAGGAAAACAGTCACCCAAGCTCTGGTCACGAGCCGACTGGACTACGGAAACACCCTCTACGCAGGTACTACCGCTAAACTCCAGAAGAAACTCCAACGAATCCAAAACGCCTCAGCCAGGATCATATTAGACATCCCGCGCAACGAACACATCTCTGGTCACCTGAAAGACCTCCACTGGCTACCCGTCAATAAGAGAATCACTTTCCGACTGCTAACCCACGCACACAAATCACTCTACGACATCGGACCAGAATGCCTCAACTCACGACTGTCCTTCTACACCCCCTCCCGCCATCTACGTTCTTCCAGCCAAGCCCTCGCCACTGTACCTCGCATCAACAAGACCACCATGGGAGGCAGATCCTTCTCATACCTGGCTGCTAAAACATGGAACTCACTCCCCGCTTACCTTCGCCTTACCCAGAACCACCTAGCATTCAGAAAGCAACTTAAAACGTGGATATTTGACAAGTAATCCTCCTCCCCTTTCTAAGCGCCTTGAGACCCTCTGGGTATGTAGTGCGCTATATAAATTCTCTGACTTGACTTGACTTGACTAGATCAGATCACCTGGTGTTCACCTAAAAAGCGAAAGACAGGTAGAAGGAAGAACGGGTGAGATTTCATAAATGTTATGTACTGTGCTTTATAGTGCTACCAACCATGCCACTATGTGTATAATTAACTTGTCTTACTGTTTTTCTAAGAGTATATTTTACAATTGTTTTGTTTCTGTTTGATAAACAGGTACTCCTTCCAAGGTTGATCAGAAGGAGTTGCCGCCAAGGCACGGCGCTGGAAACTGGAGGCAATACAGCGTGAATACCGGCGGCTGGTGGTCTTGGCAGAGGAGGAGGAGGAGGAGATTGCTGCTGCACTTGAAGCCTCCTCCATTGCCCTGGGCCCCAGCCACCACCCTCCAGCAGGATGGCACCACATTCTGGCGGCTGCCTGCCACCCTAGCCGCAACACCATCTCTGGTGCCCCCACCACTCTTGCTCCTGCTACCGCACTCTCAAGCGCCGTGTCAAACGTTTAGAGGAGCAAATGCGTGTCGTCCTCCAATCCCGCTGCCAGTACCTGTCTTAGTTCTGCCCCTTTTTTAATTCTTGTTTGGGTGGGTGGGAATTGGACGTTGGGGATTTTTTTACATTTGGACTTCTATTTCTTAAGGACATTGGTTGGGGTTAGGGAGGGGGGGTGGGTCAGATTTTGTGGTTTTCCTTTTTGTACCAAGGAAGGTGGTGGTGGGAGTATAGTAGTCGTAGTAGACACTGGCAGGGCAGCAGCATTTGCAAAAAAGGAAAATGAGACAGTCAGTTCCCTTTGAGAGACTGTTGAGGAGTAGTTGAATGAAGTAGCGTACAGAACGTACCGAGCAACAATAATATGCTAAAATATTTTACAACAAAACATAATGGTGGTGGGGAAGGGGATAGCCTACTAGACAGAGTTAAAAACTATAGTTGTGTCAAATCACTTGACTAGGCTTACAGCCTAACAGTTAGTGCTGTGTATGAGGAATGACAACAAATCAAATCAATGCCAGCAATTCATGCTGAGGTATATGTTCCTTTCTTAAATAAAAATCACCTCTAAAATATACTCCTCATGGGTCGGCAAGCAGAAGAAGATCATCGCTCTGCCTTGAAATTTAAGTACTGTTGCTTTCGCACACCCGCCCCAGCAAGCGTGTGATTAATTATTGGTGTACATTTAATTTAGTCATACCTCAATAAGTCACACATCCCGGGGCAAGAGGGTTAGGGTTTGTTGAATGGATAGGAAGGGGGTTTGGGGAAGGTATGACAGTGAAAAACAGTACGCATGGACAAACAAACGACAATCTTTGAAGACTACCTTATCCAATATGTTAAGGTAAAAAGGAAATGCATGCATGATGATGATTGATAAGGAGACCCGGATTACATACACTTCTTGTTCTGTTGTTCTGTGCGTAATACTTTGACAGATAGCAAATATCTTTTTTAAATATTGGTAGGGATGAATCATAAACAGAGCAAACCTAATGATAATAACAAAAACAAGAAGCACATTGTTGTAAAGATTGTAGCCAAAAAAATGAATCAAATTATTTAAAAGAAGGTGAAAGTTGATACTGTTACTTTGTTATCCTGGTCAAAAATATGGACTGGATTTGCATCTCGGCATTCCAACCTCTTGGTCCTCTCTTTCATCAATCTTGGCTGTCGTCACTCGCCACTGCCCACCTGGAAAAAATGTAGATTGATTGGTAAGGTAAGTGTGCATTGTAATGTTTTCCCAAGTATAGGGCAAGGCCCGGCCTGTAATTGTAGATGGAAACACAAAGAGGATATTGAGAAACAAAGTTGATACAAATCCACAAGTTATGGTGTAGTGCAACACAAGAACACTTTCCGAGGCGGCATGTATGCATCATTTCTACTGTAGTCTGTTTCTGTTTCCAGCATTGACCTTCAACAACAATAGGACAGAGCAGACCCACAGTGACAGGCCTGACAGCACGTTGCTTAGCACATCCTCAGTTTAGAGTATATATTTTTTTAAAGAGTTGGACAAAGTCAAAGCACATATCCATTCCAAACATAGCATTTTACAATTTAAGGTAGTTAATAAAAAGCACAGCAGTCATCCCACTGCTACACTCAACTTTACTTCTACACAGACATTTGGGTCTGCTGTGGTTGTTGTTGACGTGTTTACCTTTAGGCTTTTATGAAACGCATGAAACGTCCTCCTGGATTGTTTATTCCATCAATCTTCTCCGATACTAGTACTGACTGACTGTGAAGGTCGTCCTGCAGTAGAAGAAAAAATGTAGTTATTACACAACAAGAGTAGAACTATTATTGACTTGAGTCACTCTTTAGTGTGTACAGTAAGACTACTCGTACACTTTGACTTCACTTTGTGCACAACAAACAATCAACAAATACACAAACACCAATCGCTAAGAGTCAGGTGTCCAATGCATGCCATTCATTTTTTCATTACCTGTTCCTTCTCATCTTAGGTAACGGGCCGTCTTTTTCACCATCATTATCATGGACGGTGCTGTTGTCATACTCAGTGCGCAGATTGAGGCCCCTTCCTGTATTCAAATAAAACAATGTATCAAGCTGCAGTAGAAGTACACATTTCTTATTTGCACGAAGGGGAAAATTCACCTTGAGTTACCTTTAGTCAGTACTGTAGAAAGATGATTAGTGCACAATGACATAACTTCATGCACAGCAAAAAACAACCAAATCACTCAGTCTGCGACTCTGCGTCCAATGCGTGTCATCAATCATAACCTGTTCCATCTCATTTTCATGGGCAGTCTCTCTCGGCTCTGAAAGGAGGATAGCTATAGTAGTCATCATATTCCACTTCTTTTGGCGGGACTAGGAAAGTTTTCATTTTTTCTTCTATTTTCCATCATACAATAATCATGAAGGCAGTGTATTTAGGCAGGAGATTCAGTATGATGGAGTGGAGGAGCTGGATTCGGAGGACTGTACTGTCAAATGCAGACACCTGAAAGTTGTATATTGAAATAAGAAGAACAGAAGACGGTGCTAATGGAATGGATTTGTTGTGATTCACAAGGTTTGTAACCGGAACGATAGGACACACAAAACAAATAGAAAAAAGGGAGATAGACAGTAAGTGCAAGCCTAATTGTCAGGAAAGTATAGCTCGTCCTCAAACTTTGGGGGTTCAGCCAGTAGTAGGTAATCATCATGTGACACACTACTTCCGCTGTCCTCCTCATCTTCCTCCCTTGCTTCATGTATTGTGTAATTCGGTGGTATGAAGTGCTGATTCATTTTGATCATTGTTAACCTCTCCACGTTTTTTTGCGAGAGACTGGTCCTTCTCACTGTTACAATGGAACAAGCAGCACTGAAAACACATTCGGAAGAGACACTTGCGACATGGCAAGCCAGATAGCTTATCGCCAGCCTGCTGAGCACCGGCCATTCAGACCTTTTCCTATACCAAAACTGCAATGGGTTTTGATGAATGTACACCTCTGTTGGGTCATCCAGACAGGCCTGGACCATCCACTCATTGTTCAGGGGTGCTGCTGCTAACCTTTCGGGCTCTTTTCTCTGTGCATCAGCACTGTGCTTATTAATGCCTAACTGTAAATACCAATCGTCTAACGATTCTACTGGGCCTAATGATCCAGTTATTGTTGCTGTTGTCTATGGTGATGATGAGTGTTGTTGTGATGATCCAAAAGCACTGCCCTCAGCCTTCAAAGTTGCACTTGATGCTGCATGCCCTTCTGCAGTACTTCTTGTTGGTTGATCTTGCAGGCTTTTAATAACAGCCGTTCATTTTCCAACTTACTCGCTGCCTCAGCTATCCAACCTTTGTAGCGGACAACATCCATCTCTGAAAAAGGAAAGAATTTCTTAAGTCCCAATTTTGCCTGCGGATCAAGAATTGTGGCAGAAATTTAATGTTCTTGTGACAACATTTTATTTTCTATCCTTGTATTTTCAGCTAATCGGCGGGCTAAGCTCTGCACCAAGTCATAGGTTTCCTTTTTGTCCTCTAAACCTTTGCATGATTCAGACACCTTCTTCAGCTGATGATCTAGCATTTGCAATAATGGGATAGCTTTGCCCATTGTACAGTCGTGCTTGCTGACTTCACGTGTGAAGACCTCAAAAGGACAAAGCATCTCAGTCAGGCATTTAACTAGGCCCATTGCTCCATCTGAAGGGTCATGCCTTTCACAGTAGCATCCCCTCTTTGCAAGACATATTCATTGAGTGGCTTGTACTGCTCAAACAGACGATCAAGCATGTAATACGTTGAGTTCCAACGTGTTGCCACCTCCTGGATGAGTGCTTTGACTGGCATCCTATAGTCACATTGAATGATCCTCAGCTGCATCTGAGCTTTAAAAGAATGGCTGAAATTAGTGCATATTCTTCGGCATATGCTCAGAAGTTGCTGACTATGGGTTCTTTTTTCAGAAAGTCTTGAACTATAATGTTTATGCAGTGCACCAAACACGGAACCCTGAAATAGGCACCAAGGTCCATGGCCTTAAGTACATTACTGCCATTATCTGTGGCAACAAAACCAATACTAAGCCCTCTTGGGTGCAGCCATTCAGAAACCTTGCTGCGAAACTCTTGCAAATTGTTTACAGCAGTATGAGATTTCTCCATGGCGAACATGGCTACAGCATGTTTCCAAGTAGCTTTAAAAATCTCAGCTGTGTCAACAGCACCTCGTTCAGATAGCTTATCTCTAACCCCCACAAAAGAGACCCAGTGTGCAGTGATGCACATGTAATCTGTGGCTTGGCAACTGGTCCACATGTCTGTTGTTAGGTGGATATTGTGAACAGCACTCTGCTGCAAAGCTTGTCCAACCAATTCCAGCACATCATGATGTAGTGCCGGAACAGCAACTCTTGTGAAATAGGACCGGCAGATAGCTGACACAAATTCAAGGAAACCCTGCCCTTCCACAAATGAAAATGGGAGAAGTCCAGTGCTAACATTTTAGCAAGCTTTGCATTGTACAACCGTGCCTTTGGGTGGTTGCGTTGGAACTTCCCCTCCAACATAAGCATGCTCTCAATGATAGGCTGTATTACTTTCCTTTGTGGTGCTGTTGTTTTCATTAACCCACTTAGGCTTAACGACACAGTTTTTCTCATTGCAGTACTCGGTCGCCTTGGTGTCTCAGCCTGACTCTGAGTATGGCTCTTACTGCGGTGCCACTCAGATATTACTGAGGAGGATGTGGGAGGTACCACTACAGTACTGGAGACAGGGCTCAAAATGCCTACCTCTTCTTCACCTTCCACCGCAATAATATCATCCCCTGATTCTTCCTGACCAACTTCAATGGGTTGACTTTTTCTACTTTCTTTTAAGTGAAGTAGGTGATTCTCACACACGATAGGGTGGTGTATTCTGAGATGACTTGCTTGGCCTCCGGTACCATAGTTTGTACCAAGCTTACCGCGCCGAACACCTGTGCGCCAAATGGAGCATATAGCATAGTTCTCCTCCTTGGTGCTAACAGAAAAGAAGTCCCAAACTGGGGAGGATAACTTTCTGGCACTGCTGGATGTGCCACTTTTAATGCCAGATGAACAGGAGGGTGCGATTGGAATGTGATGACTCTGTGCAGCTACACTGTGACTTTTACTACCACTACCTACTGAGATGGTTGAGCTGGATGAAAGTCCTTGCCGGGCCTTGGAAAATATAGCAGCTGGAGGTCGTGTATTGTAACCTGTGTTGGTGATATCCGTGCTACATCCCTCTCAGTAGCAGCCTTTCTGGATAGGGTGAGAATGTTGGTCTCCATCCCCTTTGGGGCGGGAGTGATGTGCATGATGACTGGCTCGTCTTCATCAATATCATCCCCCTCTTCAACATCTACGTCCATAACTTAAAGTTTTTCGGGAACCTTCCTTTTCAGAAGCATTGTCTTGTGCCGTGCGTCACTCTCAGACTGAGCTGGTGGCTGCCAAGTGGCATCACGGTCATCAGAAGCGGGGCTTGAAGAAGAAGATGATGTACTAACAAGCCTCCTTTTCCTTGATGGTGGTCTGGTAGACAAAGGACTTCCGAAACAGTGGTTTCATCCACTTTGTCTGCAGGAAGCTCGATTTCCTGAAATGCCCCTACGTCAGGAGCAACAACTACTGTTATGGGCTGTTCTTGGGGCTGCTGCTATTTTTCTTGCGGCTGCGGCTGCGGCTGATGCTGTTCTTGAGGCTGCTGCTGCTGCTGTTCTTGCGGCTGCTGCTGCTGTTCTTATGGCTGCTGCTGCTGCTGCTGTTCTTGTTGTGGCGGCTCACTTATCTGCTGAGTTTCTGCCTGCGTTGATTGTGTACTACTTTGCGATAATGACATTTCAACATTGCTGCTCGTTGGTAGACTGGCTACCTCTGCGACACTCAAGGGCTTGGGCCTAGGTTGGTGGGGTTGGCCCGCTGGTGCGGAGGTGCTGCTCCCAGCTTGGTTCTTGGACAACGCTGCTGCAGGCATACCTTTTTTTAGGGACCCAAAAAACACATTGGCGGGCACACTAGTCGTGGTTAATGGCACTTCCTTTTTCTGTTCCTTCTCTTCACCGGCAATTTTCTTGGTACTGGACCTGGTACCTTTCTTTGGGGCCATCTTCTTCAGATGTCAGGCAGGACACAGATGCACAACAAGTTGTGGTCACACGTGGACGTGATGTACAGCAGGACTTCTGTCTGGCTGGCAGTACAACGGGTGATGCATGATGATGACACCTCCTCATCTGGCTTGTTGTGCACCAAAAAGCAAATAATCCAGGAGAAGAACATCAGTGAAATGTTGCATTTGTTGTTGTGGTTTGGTTACTTACTACTGTACAACAAAAGATATAGTCTAGCCATTTCTGAGATTTTGTCAACAAGGGCTATGTTATACTAATGTGTATAATACAGACACTACACTCTCAGGAAGGATAGGAAAGAGAATAAGAACCACCAAAATAAAAGTTTAATGGAAGTGGGTGGACCCTATTTGCCATTAACCCCTTCGATGCGGCCGCTTTTTTTCCCGTGTGCGGCCGCTGGCCGAACACGGGCGGGCCATGACGAACCCCAGCCATCATCAGCACACGAGCACCGTAGTGCATGACGGCTGGGGTTCGTCACCAGCATGGAAGGGGTTAAATTATTAGAGCATCACATCATTCAAGGAGCTGCTGCTGGCAAAGGGGGTGGATGGATGGGAGCAGTAAGCCGAAAGGAAAACTATGCAGACCTATATGACAAAAGCAGGACACTACCAGTAACTCCCAACACAAAGAAAGGCTACCAGCCACATGGCCAGGCCCAACAACATCAGAAAGCCCACCCCCAAAAAAACACAATTCCCAATACAATCCAGTGCCATCCATGGCCTAAATGATGTCTAAATTCAACAGACCACACACAGAAACACATGATTGATAAAGCTGTGGCTATCTGCTCTGAGGAAACTGGATGAAAGCAGGCCTGTTGGCAGACAAGGCCAGACAAGCTTGCAGGACTAGGCTTCAAACTGGCTACCAGCCACATGGCCAGGCCCTACAACATCAGAAAGCCCACCACCAAAACCCACTTCCCAACTCAATCTTGTGCCATCCATGCCCTAAATGATGTCTAAATTCAACAGACCACACACAGAAACACTTGATTAATAAAGCTGTGGCTACCTGCTCTGAGCCTACTGGATAAAAGCAGGCCTGCTGGCAGGCAAGGCCAGACAAGCTTGCAAGCCTAGGCTTCAAAATGGCCACCAGCGACATGGCCAGGCCCAACAACATCCGAAAGCTCGCCACCAAAAAACACACTTCCCAACTCAATCCAGTCCTATCCATGCCCTAATTGCTGTCTAAATTCAACAGACCACACACAGAAACACTTGATTAATAAAGCTGTGACTACCTGCTCTGAGCCTACTGGATGAAAGCAGGCCTGTTGGCAGACAAGGCCAGACAAGCGTGCAGGCCTAGGCTTCAAAAAGGCCACCAGCCACTTGGCCAGGCCCAACATCAGAAAGCCCACTCCAAAAAAAACCACTTCCCAACTCAATCCAGTGCCATCCATGGCCTAAATGATGTCTACATTCAACAGACCACACACAGAAACACTTGATTAATAAAGCTGTGGCTACCTGCTCTGAGCCTACTGGATGAAAGCAGGCCTGTTGGAAGGCAAGGCCAGACAAGCTTGCAGGCCTAGGCTTCAAAATGGCCACCAGCCACATGGCCAGGCCCAACAACATCAGAAAGCCCACCACCAGAAAACACACTTCCCAACTCAATCCAGTGCCATCCATGCCCTAAATGCAGTCTAAATTTAACAGACCACACACAGAAACACTTGTTTGATAAAGCTGCGGCTACCTGCTGTGAGCCTACTGGATAAAAGCAGGCCTGTTGGCGGACAAGGCCAGATACGCTTGCAGGCCTAGGCTTCAAAATGGCCACCAGCCACATGGCCAGGCCTAACATCAGAAAGCCCACCCCAAAAAAACACACTTCCCAACTCAATCCAGTGCCATCCATGCCCTAAATAATGTCAAAATTCAACAGACCACACACAGAAACACTTGATTAATAAAGCATAAAGCTGTGGCTACCTGCTCTGAGCCTACTGGATGAAAGCAGGCCTGTTGACAGACAAGGCCAGACAAGCTTGCAGGCCTTAACTTCAAAATGGCCACAGCCACATAGCCAGGCAAAACAACATCAAAAAGCCCACCCCAAAAAATATACTTCCCAACTCAATACAGTGCCATCCATGCCCTAAATGATGTCTACATTTAACAGACCACACACAGAAACCCTTGATTAATAAAGCTGTGGCTAACTGCTATGAGCCTACTGGATGAAAGCAGGCCTGTTGGCAGACAAGGCCAGACAAGCTTGCAGGCCTAGGCTTCGAAATGGACACCAGCCACATGGCCAGGCCCAACAACATCAGAAAGCCCACCACTAAAACACACTTTCCAACACAATCCAGTCCTATCCATGCCCTAAATGCTGTCTAAATTCAATAGACCACACACAGAAACACTTGATTAATAAAGCTGTGGCTACCTGCTCTGAGCCTACTGGATGAAAGCAGGCCTGTTGGCAGACAAGGCCAGACAAGCTTGCAGGTCTAGGCTTCAAAATGGACACCAGCCACATGGCCAGGCCCAACAACATCAGAAATCCCACAACCAAAAATACACTTCCCAACTCAATCCAATGCCATCCAGGCCCTACATGATGTCTAAATCCAACAGACCACACAGACACACTTGATTAATAAAGCTGTGGCTACTTGCTCTGAGCCTACTGGATGAAAGCCGGCCTGTTGGCGGACAAGGCCAGACAAGCTTGCAGGCCAAGGCTTCAAAATGGCCACCAGCCACATGGCCAGGCCCAACAGCATCAGAAAGCCCACCCCAAAAAAAACACTTCCCAACTCAATCCAGTGCCATCCATGCCCCAAATGATGTCTAAATTCAACAGACCACACACAGAAACACTTGATTAATAAAGCTGTGGCTACCTGCTATGAGCCCACTGGATGAAAGCAGGCCTGTTGGCAGACCAGGCCAGACAAGCTTGACAAGCTTCAAAATGGACACCAGCCACATGGCCAGGCCCAACAACATCAGAAAGCCCACCACTAAAAACACACTTTCCAACTCAAGTCAAAGTCAAAAAGTACTTTATTCGGTTAAAAGATAATAACCATAAAAGTTCACAACATGATTTGCAGTTTACACGGGGAAAATTTTAAAAAGGAACAATTCTATTATATTTCATTAAAACCAATTGTTTTCCACAATTTAAAAACGAGTTTAAAAAAGCCTTAAACTACAGCAACAGTTAAAACAGTGTCCATTCTCTGAAGTTCTAAAAATGCTGAGCGACATCTATTTAAATTCATTTCTTTGAGAATTGGGATAAGGAATTTTCTACGTGGTAAAATATAAAATTTACAGAAAAATAAAATATGTATATCAGATTGGGACGAAGATTCATCACATGGACACATAGGCAAATTTTGAGACCATGAATTAATTTCTAGGAAGGACAAGAGTCTAAAAACAATGTTTAGTCTAAAACGGGTCAAGAGAAATCGATCATAGTTGGACATCGGTAGCGTTAAATACCGCTGTATCTTGTCAGCAGTTATTACCAGGAGATGCGAGGTAACAGTCTTTTTTTTCGTTTCATCTCGCCTTCTCCTCTCCTCGAGGTATACCATACACTGCTTGCTCAACAATTTCCTAGATATATTAACCATAGTGAGCGGATCATCATAATATTGTTGGCAACCAATTTCAATAAGAAAACGTTTTACGTAATCTAGCCACTCAAACCTACCCACATTTTCCAATTTTAACATATCATGGAGCATAGCCAGATTCATAACACACTCATTTGTTGTCCACACCCTGTGCCACAAAAGGATGGGTTGTGTTCTAATTATATCTGATATATGAGGTTGTCCTAGTTCAGTGTGGCAGATATAAGTCGCCACACTTTGTTGTACTGCTAACACATCCCTCATAAACTTATTTTCGGCTATTTGAATTGAGTTTATGTTCGAATATCCCCATAAACCCGAGCCATACAAAGCTACCGATCTACACGTGGCATTATATATAGTTAAGGTTTCTCTTATTGGCTTTTTACACAGCTTTTTTATAAAATTCTTTAAGGCCAATATTGTTTTTAGGAACAAAAGAGTTCTGGCCTTTACTGCACTTGCCCAAACCCCCGATTCATGGAACAAAATGCCAAGATAAGGAAAAGAAGAGGTGTTTTCCAAGGGAACATCATTTATGTACATTCTTCTCATTTGCTTTCCAGTTTTTTTGCCACAGTTCATGGAGAAGGTTTTACTGCAATTAATTTTTAAAACTAAACTCATCATGAACTTTTCAAAAGCTATTATCAAGTTTTGAAGGGCCAAGGGGGACCGAGCCATTAGGACTGCATCATCTGCATACAAGAGTGCAGAGATTGATCTCTTACCAACCCTAGGCATATCCCTGCACTCTTGCAGCAGATGACTCTCAAGTCCATTAATGTAGACCAGAAATAAAAAAGTAGCCAGGACACACCACTGGCATACTCCTCGTTCAAGACCAAATTTTCTGGTACATTCACCCCCCTTTCCATAGCGAACCGAAGCCATAGCTCCTGCATATAATTCTCTTAAAAAGCAAATGATTGAAGGTTCCACACCCAACCCTTTTAAAATTTCCCACAATTTCGCATGTGACACACAGTCGAACGCCGACGTAAGGTCAACAAACGTAAGATACAGGCGTTCGCCCTTTACCCTTGTATATTTTTGTTGGACAATCATTAAATTTAAACATTGTTCGATTGTTCCTATGCCCTTCTGAAATCCAAACTGTAGGTCACTCATTATCTCATTCTCTTCAGCCCAACGTTGGAGTCTTGCCAAGATAACTCTGCCAAGGATTTTTATAGAGGAGTCCAAGAGGGAGATTGGTCTATAGCATGCACAGTTTTGCCTATCTCCCTTCATGTATATCGGTACAATGAACGAAGTAAACCAAGACGGGTTCAACCCCCTTGCTAGTGCTGCATTGAAGAGTTGTAATAGCATAGGGCCCCAGATCTCGCTGTTGGCTTTGTATAGATCTGCTGGGATCCCGTCAGGACCTGGGGCCTTGCCTCCTTTAGTTGCTTTCAGGCCCAACATTACTTCCTCCAGCGTTATCACCAATTTCTCAACCCCTGCCTCTGTATTGCCCATTGTAATTGGGCCTATTGTAGGACTATCATCTTGGCACCTATAAAGGTTAGAAAAATGTTCCACCCAGCCCTCCTCAGCAATAGCAATCTCTATTCGTGCCTTGCATTTACGGCCCTCCAGAAAGCAGATACATCTTTTGACTGTGATGCTACACATAAAGCTTCTAGGGCCTCCTTTTTTATAACATCTTTCCTTTTCTTTAGGGCCTCATTATATATTTTCCTAAAAACTCTTATTTGTAGGGGATCTCGGGGTGTCCTATGAATAGCATGTTTCAAATCAGTTAGTGCCCTTGTACATGCTTTGTCAAACCAACTTTTATTACCCTTCACCCTATTTTTTGCCTCCACCCACAAGCAGTTTCTGATTGTGGAAGCTATAATGTTGAAGTGCTTTAGAATCTGTTCGCTATTAGACTGCTCATTCAAGCATATTGCAAAGCTATCCGAACAGACATTCAACAGTTTTCCTAGGAGCATTTCTGGGACCACCTTTCCCCAATTTAGAGAATACCCATTCTGTCTCCCGAGAACCACATCAGGAACTATACATAAAGGGTGCATGTCATCATGCTGCTCAGGAAATGGGTTTTCAACCTCCATTGTTTGGGGCAGATGGTCACTTAATGGTACCTCCATGATCTTTAGCCCCTTAATATTGTGGCTATAGCTATTTGAGGAAATGATCAAATCAATTGTGGTAAATGCCCCTCTACCTATAAATGTGGGGGCAAAAGGGGTTGGTTTTTGGGCAATTTCATTGGCATATCCCAAATTATACATAAACAATATTTCATTTAATGTATCCCCATCAAAGAGTGATCAAAGTGCATTAACTTGATATCCTGTTCTAACATTAGGCCGCAGATGCCCTGTTTGCCCTTTTTACAGAGTGGACAATTAAAATCCCCCCCCCATAAGATTGTTACTTCCCTGTCCTTTTTATCAATTTCATGTTGTATATCCTCCCTCAGCATTTTTAAGGTGCTAAGGATTTAATTTTTAGGGATAATATTATAAAAATGCATCAGGACCAAGTTAAATCCCTTATTGTTTTACCTGATTACTTGATAATAACTAGATTTTGACGTAAAATGTACCTGCTCATACTTGAGCCCATTTGAGAGGAACATAATTAAACCTCCCTTTGCTCTCCCAGATTGACCCCCCACAGCCGGAGTGAAAAAGCTTCTATACCCACTTGGGAACACTGGATCAGTGGACCAGGTTTCTTGCAGAGCCAGAATGTCTGATCCATTTATAACACTTTCCCAAGTTGGATTACTAATTTTCTGCCTCAGTCCTGCCACATTCCAAAATAAAAATGTACAGGATTTTTTATTCTCATCAACTAGGCGGTCGCCCAAAGGATCATTACCCAAATCATTTCCACCTGTCGGGTGGCATGCTATTCTGCATGTCCTCCCTTCTTTTAAGTCATGATTACTGGGTATCATACAACCTTCCTCTTCATTATAACCATAAGTCGCAGTGGACACTGTAGCAGGTTGAATAATTTTCTTGTCACCCTCCCGTGCCCCCTGATCTCTTCTATTCTCCTTGAGTTCATCACTATTCTCCCCTAGTCCTGATGTTTTGATGGGAGAAGTATCACTTTCCAACTCAATCCAGTCCTATCCATGCCCTAAATGCTGTCTAAATTCAACAGACCACACACAGAAACACTTGATTAATAAAGCTCTAGCTACCTGCTCTGAGCCTACTGGATGAAAGCAGGCCTGTTGGCAGACAAGGCCAGACAAGCTTGCAGGCCTGGGCTTCAAAATGGACACCAGCCACATGGCCAGGCCCAACAACATCAGAAAGCCCACCACTAAAAACACACTTCCCAACTCAATCCAATGCCATCCATGCCCTACGTGATGTCTAAATTCAACAGACCACACAGAAACACATGATCAATAAAGCTGTGGCTACCTGCTGTGAGCCTACTGGATGAAAGCAGAACTGTTGGCAGACAAGGCCAGACAAGCTTGCTCGCCTAGGCTTCAAAATGGCCACAAGCCACATGGCCAGGCCCAACAACATCAGAAAGCCTACCCCAAAAAAACACACTTCCCAACTCAAGCCAATGCCATCCAGGCCCTAAATCATGCTTGAAAATGAAATACATTAAAAAAAAAAACAAAGGAACAGTTTCTTCATCATGCACACACCCATGAGGCCATGACTAGCTCTGGCCTACTACTGACTACTACTACCCACAACATTAAAAAAAAAGGAATGATAGTTACCAAAATAAATTTGTAGTTGCAACAACTGCAATGCCCCCAATCAAACAGACACAACAAACACTGACTTGTAAAATATCTAATTCAAAAATCCTCAAATCGAATTGCAATGATGCAGCAGACAAAAAGAGTGATCTTTCCAGCTCAAACTCCAAAGGCAGAATGACCGGAAGATGGACAAAGCACTGGGAGGAGCCTGCTGGACAGGAACAGGAAGTTGGAGATTCTGTGGCACTTCCTCCCTCTCCCCACCTTTTTAAAAAAGGACTCCTTGCACAAAAAAGGACAGCCAAATGTCAATCTGAGGAGTTTTTTTCATCCAAATCATCATTTGCAGAAGGTTTCATGCTGCTAGAACTGATATTCTTCTACAAATTGAAAATTTTACATGTTCGAGTTCTCCAGCTTAACATTACTTCCGCCGGCGCAATCAAAATGAGTTGATCGCGTTCTCTCGCTGCTTGTCGCGTTGGAAATGACATGTTCGGGTTCTCTTTCTCCTTGTCGCGTTCGATATGACGTGTCCGCATCCTCACGCTCTCGCTCACGGTGGAGAATAACGTGTTCGAGAACTCAATCATCTCATACTCTCGTGGTGCATGATCACGCGAAGAAAGACGGGATCGTGCAACGAATGACGTGATCGCACGACGAATGATGTTAATGCGGGCGCAAACTCTCACAAGATAGCACAAAATGGGTACCACAATCCAACATCTCGTGGAGAACGCGACTGGATCGGGAAAACTTGTCGGCGAACGCTGGGATTCAGGTAAGGCGATCGGGCACGCGCGAGAATGTTTTTTTTTTTACAGCGCGAGCAAGACACAAATTAAGATGCAGGTTGCGGAGGGGGTCTGAGGAGCAAACTCATTTCAAAACCACCACCCGCAACTCCCTTCTCCACTTCACCAGCTTCCATCCCAGATCCCTGCGGGAAAACCTCCCCTACGGCCAGTACCTTCGGCTCCATAGAAACTGCAGTGACATAGGGGACTACAAATCTCAGGCCAAAGAGTGAAAAAAAAAATTGCGGAGAATGGAACCAGGACCATAAATCATCCCAGGTTCCTGGTTCCTTGTACGATTGATACTACAATCTACAGTAGGGTGGATAATTTCCTGACCAGCTGGTATGAGAGGACATGGCTGGTTGAGGTTTCCTATACAAAGATGTCCAACACAGGTGCGGTGACCGAATGGTGAACCCTGATGAATCTGCCATAAAATTTACCGGGCAGTGAAACATGTCGGTTACAGGTAGTGGTATGCGACAGTAAGCTACCAGCCTTTTTATTTCACCAGTACACACCAGAGTTAGTCATAAAGTTGTACAATTGGTGCGTCTGTTGATTTTAATCTCACTCTTCGTTGTTTGTCACACCAGGGAGCTATTCATTTAGCTTCATGTTCAGCACCTCTCTGTTTGCACATTTTGCTTTGACACTGTTTTCTTCTTGGAAAAGGAATGGCAACCGATGATGAGAAAGGGGCATAGAATTGGTAACATCTGCCAAGTTCCCCGAGGGTTGTTCGCTCGTGAGGTGCCTTCCTTTCCACCACACATTTTTTGTTTGCATTCATTTTTCAAGTGTAGGTGGATGGACTGTCTCAGTAGTCCAGACATCATTGGATATGTCGAGTTGAACTCTGCCCGTAGTCTCCTGGTTGCAGTTACAAACAGTGGTTTGTTGTGGCAGTAAGGCATTAGAGAACACGCACCTAACCATAAATTGAGAGGGGGTGGGTCTGGAATTAAATAGTATATTTTTCCAGCAAACTATGTTCTCATGTCTACTAGACGGATGCTAACTAACGTCCAGGGTACAGGGATTTTTTGGTATTAAAATTCATGTGTGCCTGTTACCTATTCCAGATAACGCATAGTTAGTTGTTTCCCTTGCCAGGGCGGATGCTGTGGATTCTGGGGCGAACAATCTGTCCCCGTGTCTCACCAAGGTCCTCGATTGGATGGATGCCTCCTTTTTAAAACTCAACGGTTCAAAAAACGAGATCATGATGTTGGGATACAAGGCCCCCATTAATCTTGACTCTTGGTGGCCAAGATGTCTGGGTCCCTCTCCTTCCCCCAAGTACCAAATTAACAGTCTGGAGGTTCGGCTTGATCCCACTCTGTATGTATGTATGTATGTATTGCGACTTATATAGCGCACGTATCACCCGAAGGCATCAAGGCGCTTGCCTTGGGAACCCATACTGGCTTTTCCCTATAAGATAACCCCTACTGGGCATCCCCAAGGTGAAAACCAGGCATCCCGCAGCGGGTTGGCCGCCGTAGTGGAGATTAAGCAGCTATTGCCCAGAGTCGCAGCGTGGGACCCCATGATTAGAATAGGCACCGAGGCGAGAATTATCGAGTCTGTGGACATTTTTGGGTTCAGGACCCTGCCACGTCGGGAATTGAACCCTGGTCCCGGGTCAGACCTCTGCATCAGGGTCTGCCGCTCTAATCAGTGAGCAACACTTCTCCACTCTGGGTTTTCAAGTTCAGGCTCGTAAGGTCGCCTCGACTTGTTATGGCCTTTTGAGGATCTTAAGGAAGGTGTTGATCCTTTGTCCGTTCGAGGTGAGACGGATCCTTGTTCACTCGCTGATTCTTTTGTGGCTTGATTACGCGAATGCGGTCTATCTGGGTGCACCCTTAGGCACTATTAAGATACTTCAGTCCGTCCAGAATTGTGCAGACCGCATGCTCCTGGAGGTACCTAGACATGGCTCGGCGTAGGCTGCCGTCCCGGCTCTGCATTGGTTACCGGTGCAGGGAAGGATCCAGTTTAAAGCCTTGTGTTTGGCTCACAAATCAATAACCAACAACGGTCCGGCCATTCTGCGCCCTCTTTTCAGTCAGCATCAAGCGCCCAGAGCTCTAAGATCCAACTGCCGTAATCTGCTCTCTGTCCCGAGGGTCAAGCGCTCTCATACAGGTAGTCGACGGTTTGCAGTGCAGGCAGCAAAAAGTTGGAATCAACTGCCCGATAACCTATGCTTGAACTTAATCATCTATTGTTTAGAAAGTGGCTGAAGACCTTCCTGTTCTGCTGAGTAATGTTGTTCTGTTATGGGTCAAAAGCGCTGGGATGCCTCCGGGTAGCCAGCGCTATACAAATCCGTACTCATTCATTCATTTATTCATGGTACACCCACATGTGAGGCTACAACCCACACAGTGCGCCACATGACCACCTTCCTAGGTGGCCGCAGCCGGCTCATTAGAGCGTGCAGAGTCTAGATATGGTAATACCCACGTTTGCTCTCCACAACGAGCTATGTTACTCATTGGACCTCACACAAAGTTCCTCAGCTTCTTTGCCACGATAAGTCAGGGGCACCTATTATAGGCTGCAAGTCACTACGCACATGCAGCATGCCCCACTTTATCAAGGCAACTTATACAATCACTGTGTTAGTCATCCAGACAATGACTATAGCACCTACGTAAGACCGCATTGCATGTTGCTTAAAGTAATATGTACATGTATGTCTTGTCTTGTCTTATCTTCTCCCACAGGTTTTTACAAGTGTACGTAAGTACATCGACACTTAGCCAACACACCTTAACGCTTGTGTAGGTATTTCACCTTTTTTCACGTGGTACTTTCCACTTTGCCACTCCCTAGCCTCACTTACCGGTCCTGAAGAAAGACCCTTCCATTTACCTTTTCACAGGCTGAAACATGTAGACCACTCACATAGTCAACTAAGGACAATCATTTCCTACTAGTTGCACTATACATTTTTCAACCATATCCTGAGCCGCCACTCATAACGTTTACAGTCAAGGACTTTCAGAGATATTTTTAATTCACGTCACATCACACATCCACACAACACCAGCTCCGCTGTAATCAGGCATCGTAGCACAACCGGGGGGCATTCAGCTACCCGGTTGGGACCCCAAAGATGAAGCATGACACCAACCAGGTTGGTGTGTGAGGGGTCTTTTAAACAAACCTATTGGGTCCATGTACTAACCACAATAGTAATTGTCCCAAACCAACATAGTGGGTTCGTCCACATTTGTTTAGTTTATCATTACATTGGGGATACGGACGCACCCCTCTTTTCCCTTGCTCTCTCATTGTTTTCCTATAATGATAAACAATGCCCAGCTAGTAAAGTCACTTGCAGTAATTGTAAGAGAAGAGGCCATTTTGCTGCTGCCTGTACAGGCAATACATTCAAAGGAAGGGTAAATGAAACTAATCATGATGCTGCTTGTTTAAATGATTCACTGTCTCATGCAGAATATGGACAGATATGTCTACAAATTACTGAAAGTGTTGATAGTAGCCCAATTGATGACATTTTGGTGGAAGGTGAAACAACCAATGTTCTCTTTGATTCAGGGGCTAAAATCACCATTGTTTCTAAAGAATTTTACTTACAGAAGGTCAATGATAAAACCAAAGTATTTTGACCTGATATAAGACCTTGTGCATATGGGGGTGAGCCAATTAAGTTGTTTGGTTACTTTTGGGGTCTTGTGGAATACAAAGGGAGGTTTACTAATGAGAAAATACACATTTTTCAAAAGGGTGACAGTATTTTGATTTGGTTTCACCAGACAGACCTCAGGGTGATTTTAGATCCTAATGAATCACCACCTATTACATTGAAAGAAAACTTTGAGGTAAAGAACATATGTACTGTGCAAGATAATTCGTCAAGGATTTCATACAAATTTAGAGGGCGAAATTTCCTCAAGTGTTTTGTGAAACATTAGTATGTTTTCGACATTATCTTTATCACATATTTCTAGTTGACAGTGCAAAGCAGGTACATAGTAAAGTATGTAATGTACCTGGGAAGTTGAATTGGAAAGGTTAAAAGCAGATGGTATTATTTGAAGAAGTGGAAGCAATGCAGTGGCTTGCTCCTCTTGTAGCAGCCATGAAAGCAGATGGATCTTTACGCTTGTGTGTTTGATCTTAGAGAGTTAAACAAGCATGTTTTGGTAGACCATCATCCTTTACCTAAGATAGCTGACATGTTGATGCTACTGCGGGGTGCCAAGGTGTTTAGCACCATTGATCTAAATTCTGCCTATCATCAGATTAAGCTTGTTGAGGACGCTAGAGATCATACTGCATTTGTGACTCCTTTTGGGACTTATCGTTTTGTCAGACTTCCTTTTCGTTTTGTATCAGCAGCTTCGGTTTTTCGGAGAACTTTAGAAAATGTTTTCAAAGGACTAACCAGTGTGAGAATATATCGGGATGATATATTGATTTTGGGGAGAGATAATATGGAACATGATGAGAGGGTCTTGAGTGTTCTTGGCAGACTCAACTAATTTAATCTGACTGTCAAGATTGAAAAATGTAAATTTAGGAGGGAGTCCATTGACTACTTAGGACATTCTATCTCAGCAGGTGGTGTGATGCCCAAAGAGGACTTGGTTGATGCCTTTCACAACTTGCATTCTCCAACTATCAAAGAAAAGTTAATGAGTTTTCTAGGAATGGCAACATACTACAGTAAATTTGTTCAAGGTTTTGCCATCCTGTGTGTTCACATGAGAGCTCTGCTTCGTAAAGGGTGTGAGTTTGTATGGGACCAAGTATGTGAAGAAGAGTTTTGCACTTCAGGGGAGAGATTGAGATAAGCACCAAAATTGATAAGTTTTGATCCCAAAAAGAAGTCTTTTCTGATAACTAATGATTGCATGAAAGTACTGGGTGCCGTTTTATTGCAAAGGAGTCAAGGGCAGGATAATGAAATTTTGTTTCGTTCAAGGAGTTTGAGGGGTGCTGAAATGAGCTATTCTATTGTGGAAAGAGAAGCCCTCACAGTATATTGGTCTAGAAGAATTTTGAGGAATCTCTTGTGGGGCTGCGTGTTTGATGTAAGGATGGACCACAAACCTTTATGTAAGATTTTTAAGAAAAAAGGTATTGATGCAATTTCCAGTAGAATCATGAAATGGGTAGTGGCTATACAAGAGTATGATTTTGACATTAACTATTTGCCAGGTTTTGAGAACAAGGTAGCAGATGTTTTGTCCCGGTTGGTAGATGGTGATGACAAAAGCTCATCTGTTGAGAATGAACAGGATGAGAAAGTAGTCTGTTTCATAGCAGGGGGTAGCATAGTCAAGGAAAGGTGGCATTAAGACCTTGCTGCTGATAGTGGCATGCTTAGAGTTTTGGATTGGGTGAGGGGGTTGGAATGTCAAACCTAAAGGAGATGAAGAGGCAGAAATGTTTTGGCATGTTAAGGATGAACTTTCGGAACAAGAAGGCCTGCTGGTCAGGGGGATGAGGTTGGTTCCCCCACTATCCCGTAGGGAGGACTTTATCTCTTTAGCCCATGCAAGTCATCAAAATATGTCTAAGACAGAGGAGAGACTCAGATTGACTTACTGGCGGCTGGGTATGGGTTTGCATGTGGAACGTGTTATCAGAGAGTGTGTTCAATGTGCTTTGAGTGAAAGAGTTGCAAAGCCTAAGGTCCAACCCATGGTAATAAGGAAGTACCCTAATGGTCCATGGAAGAAAGTTGGCTTAGATATAGTTGGTCCCATCTGTTCCTCAGGCTGATTTAGTTCTTGTTGATTGATTTTCTAGATGGCCAGAAATAGCCATTACTCATGGTGTAGAAACCAAGCATGTGAATACATTTTTGGAAGAGCTTATGGCTAGAGAGGTGATACCTGATGTCATTCTTACAGACAATGGGGTACAGCTAGTTTCAAGAGAAATGGAACAGTTTTTGTGTGTATGTAGTCAAATTCATTATACCACCCAGAGAGGTGGTATAATGGTGGAGTGTTTTAATAGTGTGTGGAAATAAACCATAGAGATGGCAAAATGTGCAGGTTTTGATTGGAGGAAAGAAATATTCAAAAAGGTGGAAGTATACAGAGTCTCCCCTCATGCTGTTACCAAGAAAACACCCTTTGAATTATTCAGGGGTAGGCGTGCCAACACACTAGTGGCTCCTACTTGGGTCAATGACATGTAGTTGAACCGTGATGAGTATAATGAGGGGTGTGACTGGAGGTACGCAGCGCTAAGAGGATTAAAGCTCGTAAAGAGCTTTCTGACCTTAGGAAGATTGTTAAAAAAACTGTTGTCAAAGTTGGTGACTGGGTTTTAGTTAAGAATCAGTGCAAAAAATGGTTCTTCTAAAGGGTTTTTAAAACCTATGCTGGTCATCAAATTCTTTAATACTGCTGTCAAGACCAGTGACTATCCGATATGGAACTTAAACAGATTTGTTGTGATCAGAGATGCTTTGATTCAGGATCATCTTTTGAGTGGGGAAACCCATTTGGGACCAGATCTTGTGGGCTCCTCAAAAAATACTGAGTCTATTCGAAGGTCTGTGAGGGTGTCTACGCCTCCAGTGTATTTTAGTGAATACGTGAGGTAATTAGCGGGGTTCTTTATGAATTGTTATCTGCATCTTTTTTCTGTTCATTTAAAAAAAGAAAGAGGTTTCAATTAGGAAGTGTTTTTCTTTTTAGCTTTGTTGTATGTTATGTTTTTTGTTGTTTGTATTTTTACATTTGCTCTTTTCTTTCTATAAGGTTGGGTTTACTTTGTAAAGAAGGGAGATGTGTGGCATTCTGAGCTTCTGTTGCTAGGGCTCCAGAATCTGATGATGTCAACGTGACTGGGAAGGCAGTTGAAGCTGAGTCTGTCTCCCAACTGGAGTGTGCTGATGGATGGGATTCTTTCAGGAAATAAACAACTTACAAGTTACTTCTACAAGCGTTGTTTTCATTGTGAGTACTCTACCTCGTTACAGGTAGCTAACCATGGGCAAGATGTTCAGCTGTTTTTAGCAGCCACAAATGGAAAATCAGGCCAATTGCAACCGCTAAAAAGGGTTGTAACATGTACAAACCCTAATTTGCGAGTCGTTAATCTATTACCATCTTGCAAAATAGGGTTTTGCAAGTCACAATTAGGAAGGGGCGTGCCAAAGGGGTCCCTTCCTATTAGCGAGTGGCAGGGGGATGTACAATTGTTTTGCGACCGCAAATGCAGTCGCAAAACAAAAGCCGGTGGTAAGCCACTCGCAAACAGGAAGGGGTCCCCTAGGACCCCTTCCCTTGTGTGCTTGTCAGTGAAAATATTTTTTAAGAGTAGGCAGCCACCCTAATCTTAAAAAAATTTGAAGAAAACTTTTTTTTTCTTTTAAAAGCATCCCATTTCCTTTAGGGAAAATGGCCTGCATTTGAAAAAAAATGTGTTGCTTTACTTAAGAAGAAAACACAGGCATGGTGGTTTGCATCCTCCAGCAGGCCACCATCCCTGTGATTGTAGCCCATTCTAATGGGTCGCAAATTGCGACCTGCCTCATGAATATTGATGAGGCAGGTCATTTGCGACCCCATTGGGAATCGCTAAATGTGTCTGAGACACATTAGTACTTTCTGTTTTGCGAGTTGCAAATTGTGAGTCACAAAAAATTGCAATTTGTGACCAGCAAAACGTAATATTAGTACATCTGGCCTCATATGTTTATATTTAAATGTGTTCTATGAAAGAGCTTTCAATTGATCTAAAATATGGGTCATTCTTAAAGTCCTCATAAATGTAAGGTTCATTCAGACTTCGGCAAAAGAGGCAAACAATGTTTATGTTTATGTTTATGAGATTTATAAAGCGCTCAAATACCCATAGGTGTATCGGCGGTATCTCTAAGCATGTGCAGCTTTAACAATGATAGCAGAGTTCTGGGATCATTGTGCATGTTAAAAAGATGGTCACAAATACAGAGCAATAAGGGCACGTCTTATATTCTATCTAAAGCCAGTGCTTTAAATGGGCAAGTATTACCAGTTATGTAGTACCTGCACGTCTTTAATTTGGAAGGCATAGTACCAGCACTTCTCACTGTTTCAATCCTTTTAATGGACGAGTATTGGCACTTCGCAACACCTGACAGATAATCTGAGACAAAGAGTACCTTCACATCTACATTTCTATTTCAAGCACCGATTACAGCTCACCCAAAAGTGACTCTCCATCCCGCTGCCTGCAGGGGAATCAAATGCAGACGTGTTAAAAATAGGGCAGCTCAGAGTAGACGTACAGAGACAAGCTTGCTTAATGCCTGCCCAGTACTGCACTGGATTTGATTAGTGCTTTGAGATAAGAGCAGTCTGAGAAAAGATGGCTCCCCTCCCTCATTACTTCCGCTTTTACCTCTGTTGTTGCATTGATTGCTCCTTGTGATGTATTACACCTTTCACTTGTTTCACTCGAGTCCACCCTTTTCCCCATGCTTTCCGTATCATGTCCAGGCGCTGCCCCTTCTCGTTGACATTAGCCCTTTGCTGGCTCCTTAATAGAGCACAGTCTGGGAAATAAAAGAAATCTATGAGCGCGTTTCCAGAGTACCATAAAGGAGAGCTCAGAGTGCAATCTTCCAGAGGCACAGTTACTATTTCATACACATTTCAAGAAGAATCTAGTTAGACATGATCACCAAGGGAGAAGGCTAGTTCAAGACCTGCTGGTTTTAATGCTGAATTGTTGATCTGAGAGCGGGAGATCCTTAATCAATTCCCAGAATAGGCAACATAAAACAGTGTGAGCTTAGGCAACTTATGTCACTTTAGAATGCGGTCCTGGACCAGCGTGCAGACTTCAGTATATATCTGTTATGAAAACTTTCCTAGATGATAGATCATTGTTGCTGTTTCTATATGCTTTAAAACAAACAAGCTGACTGTCCATCATATGTGTTGTTTTCTGCATTTTGATATTGGAAATGAGAATTGCAATGCTGATGCTATTTTCGGTATTCACACAAAACTGCAAACCAACAAGGGCCAAATTCTATCATATATTTTAAGGTTTTTGGATCCTCTCTAAAGTTTAATATGTTGGAATCTTTCAAAGGGGAACAGCCATTACATTGCGGCTGTCACCCCGCATGCCATTACAACACAAGCGTTACCACAATTGCGGTGTGAGAACGTGTAGTCTTTACTACGCATTTTTTTAAAACCTGTATGCTTTTACCACGCACTTGTAAAGGAATGTATGGTAAAAGCACATACGCTGTAAAAAAATTTAGGCGATCCACGTCGTTGTGAGGAAAGAGAGGCTCTGCCGTTTCCGCACAACGATGTGCACCACCCCTTATACAATCGCAGGAAGCACAAGAAAAGAGAGGATCCACGAGGAGCGAGAGGTAAGGGGGATTGGGCCTGGGTTGAGAGTTACTATTTTAGGGTAAAAGAGGGTCGGGGTCACGTAGGGGTTGTGGTTAAGGATAGGAAAAGGATTGGGAATCGGGTGGTCGTGCAGTAGTAGCGTTTTAGGGTTTAGGGCAGGGCGAGGACTGGGGTCGAGGGGTCATGCAGGGTAGTGTTTTGGAGTAGGGAGAGGAGTGGGGGTCGAGGGAGGGTAGTGCAAGGGTAGTGTTTTAGGGTTCAGGGTAGGGAGAGGACCGGTGGTCAGGGAGTTGTGCAGGGGTAGTTTTTTAGGGTTTAGGGTAGTGAGTGGACTGGGGGTCATGTAGGTGTAGTGTTTTAGGGTTTAGGGTAGGTAGAGGACTGAGGTCTGGCATAGTGCAGGGTTGCGGTTTAGGGTGGGGAGAGGACTGGGGGTTAGGGGAGGGTCGTACAGGGTAGTGTTTTAGGGTTCCGGGTAGGGAGAGGACTGGGGGCCGGGGTGGTCATGCAAGGGTAGCTGTTTAGGGTTTAGGGTAGGGAGAGGACTGGGGGTTGGGGTTCATGCAGAGGTAGTGTTTTAGGGTTTAGGGTAGGGAGAGGACTGGGGTCAGGCATAGTGCAGGGCTGCGCTTTAGGAGAGGGCTAGGGGTCAGGGGAGGGTCCTACAGGGGTAGTGTTTTAGGGTTCAGGGTAGGGAGAGGACTTGGCGCCGTGGTGGTCATGCAGGGGTAGCTGTTTAGGGTTTAGGGTAGGGAGAGGACTGGGGGTTGGGGGTCATGCAGGGGTAGTGTTTTAGGGTTTAAGATAGGGAGAGGACTGGGAGTTGGGCGTTGTGCAGGGTAGTGCTTTAGGATAGGGAGAGGACTGGGGGTCGGGGGAGGGTTGTGCAGGGGTAGTGTTTTAGGGTTTAGGGTAGGGAGAGGATTGGGGGTCGGAGGGTCATGCAGAGGTGGTGTTTTAGGGTTTAGGGTAGGGTGAGGATTCGGGTTCGGGGTCATGCAGGGGTAGTGATTTAGGGTTTAGGGGAGGGAAAGGATTGGGGTTGGGAGGGTCTGCAGGAGTAGGAGTTTATAAAAGGCAAGGCCTGGGGTCGGGGTCATGCAGGGGTAGTGATTTAGGGTTTAGAGTAGGGAAGGGTAGTGTTACTTACCTTAGACTCCTTTATCAAGTGTATGCCTTTACTATGCATGCCTTTGCATTGTAATGGCACACGTGATAAAGGCATATGCGTGGTAAAAGAATGCTCTTTAATCATACAAGCATAGTAATACCTGCTTTATAATGGCATGTGTGGTATTAGTATGCATAGTAACGTCATACTTTCTCTTTAAAAACACTTTTGGTGAAAAGTACGATAATGTCAGGAGAACCCTCTGGGTGTTACTCCTGAAATAGAGAGTAAAGGCAATACTTTTATAGGTGATTTTGTCACCCGTTGATACAATTCACATCACTCAATATGATACGGCAAAGAGAGGTATTAGGTAGCTAGATACTAGTAATATGAAGCCACTAAAGGGCACTTCCTCTGTCATATAGTTACTGCTTACCTATATGTACCCGGTTAAGTTAGCATGAGTTTATTAAATGTTTAAACGCCAATTTACCTTTTGCTGCTTCTGCACACAACACATAATTGTTGCTTTAGCTTTCAGCCTAGAAGAGCGTTGTGATTTACACGAGAATAATATGTTATTGCTCTGATAACATTGCTTAGCATCACGGTGTCTGTACAGTGAGTGCTGAAGCCTTGAAGGATAAGTAAACACAGTGTTATTGTAAGGTCTGATCTTCGCACTTCCCTAGACATAACATAAATGCAGCTGCTGCCAAATCTGGCTTTAGGCACGTTTTATATTGCTTTGCTAAGAACACAAAAACACACTTGATGGTGCTTCGCATGCAGAGAGCTGGTGGAAGATGATGTGATCCTCTGCCACTGAGAGATTGAGGTATGGGGTCGCCCTGCTAAAGCCCAAAAGAGACCTTCTTAGATATAATATAATATGCTAGGGTGAGAATTAATGTTGTTAAATCCTATTTATTTCAACATTTTAGCATGTTGTCACCTTTCGCATTTTATGGACTAGTAACTATGCTGATAACTTTGCTTCTTATAATATGTTTGTTTGTATTGTCTAAGATAGTGCGTTTGAGAACCCTGCATTAGTAAATAAATTTTTCAATTATGCACAAGTCCTCATTTACTCCACGTTCTGGTTTGAAATGATTGTATAACGAAAGAGTGTCTATGTGTTCCAAGTGACCTGAGGTATTCGGAGATCATGTTCTGGTTTGTCTAAACATTGGGAATTTGTTATGACCAATGAGACACTGTAGCTAGCTCGGTAAGGGGATTTTGGGTACTGTGGTGAGTTTTGGACCATCCTAATTCACTGAGGTTCCAAATCGCTATGCACAGTTCTATAGGAGAATGGAATCCATGCTGCATGGCGCCCATACGTTGGTGGTCTTATATCATGACACTTGAGTAGTATTACAATATTAGTATTGATGTGGTTGTTATTAACACATGTGATACCTGTCTTAATGGTAACTAATAATCAGAATGACACAAATGTAAGTGTGAGGGTAAGTGTGGTTACTAAGAGAACTACTACTACTGAATTAATACAAGTGGATAAAAGCATGTATTATCATGATAAATCAAATAGTGATTCGTCATTCAATGTGTTCATTAAACTTCTTTCTCGTTATGTGGGAACAATGGATGTGAGTGATTGTTATGTTTGCATGAAACCACCTACATCTACCTTGGAGGGTATGACCTATCACCATCTTCCATTAACTTATGGTGTGTCATGTAGTGTGGTAACTAGTTTGTTTTATGTTACTGGTAAGTTGCACTATTTCTATATCAAAATGGATTTAGTCTTTTCAGAAATTTCTATTAGAAGAAATATGAATGCAGTACTTAGTGCTAGAAATGCAGAGTTTATGGGAGAATTCTTTCTAACTACTAATCCCATTGACATAACACATACACATAGAAATATTCTAACAAGCCTTTTGCGTGATGAAGAAAAGGATTTTCTAAATTTAGAAGAAGAAAGAAGGCAGGATTTCCAAAAGAAAGAAGTTGAGCAAAGGTCCCATATACCTCCATGGGCAGCTTTAGAAATGGATTATAAGAATGGCGAGGCTCATGCTGCAATGTCCTTGGACTTGTCAAAACTGGGGAAATTCTGTCTACATAGATTAGAGACTGAATATAATATAATATTCATTAGTACTAGCCAATGTGAACATACCTTCCTAATAATGGGGGGATGGGGACTACAAGGAGGAACTTTTTTATTTATTTATTTATTTAAAGAGTTTTATATAGCACTGGCTAGACCCGAAGGTATCATAGCGCTTTACATGAGAATCAACAATGTAACAGAACAAGTTCAACAAATTACACAATACATTAAAAATTAAGCAATACAATTAAGAGTGGAGAGAAAGGAGAGAGAGAAGTAGTGGAGGGGGCATGGGAGGTGAGAAAGGGAGGATAAGGGAAGAGACAATAAGGAGAGACTAAAAGAAGTCTGTCTAAAGACCGACTGGGTAGGTGACGACCAAGGAGGGAATCCACGGCCCATCTCCTCTATAGCTAAACCAGGTCGCTCTCTCGGGCGTCAGACAAAATAGTTCAGTCTCAATACATTGAGAGAGGAGAGAAGGAGAGACATAAAATAGAGGGAGGACACGGGAGGAGAGGACAGAAGAGACGAAAGGAAGTGGAACAATGCGGTTCAACAATATAACAGAAAAAGATCAACAATTACACAATACATCAAACAATCAGCAATACATTGGGAGAGGAGAGAAAGGAGAGAGATAAGTAGCGGGTGTAGGGGAGGTGAGAAAGTGATGATAAGGGAAGAGACAATAAGGAGAGACGAAAAGAGGTCTGTCTAATGACCGACTGTGTAGGTGACGACCAAGGAGGGAATCGACGGCCCATCTCCCCTATAGCTAAACCAGGTAGCTCCATTGGGCATCAGACAAAATAATTCAGTCTCAATAGATTGAGAGAGGAGAGAAGGAGCAACATAACTAGAGGGAGGATGCGGGAGGAGACGACAGGAGAGGCGAAGGGAAGTGGAACAATGTGGTTCAACAATATAACAGAAAAAGATCAACAATTACACATTACATCAAACAATCAGCAATACATTGGGAGAGGAGAGAAAGGAGAGCGATAAGTAGCGGGGGTAGGGGAGGTGAGAAAGTGATGATAAGGGAAGAGACAAAAAGAGGTCTGTCTAATGACCGACTGCGTAGGTGACGACCAAGGAGGGAATCCATAGCCCATCTCCCCTATAGCTAAACCAGGTAGCTCCATCGGGCATCAAACAAAATAGTTCGGTCTCAAGTGTCGAGGGAAGAGGTTCACTAAGAAACAGGGTGAGGACCCGGTGCAGGGGCAGGTGTTGGCAGAGGACAGAAGCTGGAAAGAGTAGGAGCGGAGAGGGGAGAGGGTTGGGGGGAGAGAGAAGGGAAAATGAGGTCAGGAGATACGCGGGAGCGTTTGCCCGAAGTCCGGCTAGGTAAGTGATAGTCAAAGGAGGGAGTCCAAAGTTAATCTCCCTTATGGTTCGCGAGGTAGCTTCACTGGGCATCATACATGGGATCTCCAAGCAGGGGTGGTGTACACGCAGGGACACGTCAAAGCTCCCCCTTTGCAGCACCATGTGGCCCTTCTGCCTCACTTTCTAGTGCCCTACAGCCACCTTGCGCACCGCTATTGATCAGTGTTTTTCCTCCTCTCAGGTCAGCTCTCCTTCATAATTCCCCAGCCACCACCGATTGCAATAAGCCCACCAGGGGCCTTCCATATGAGTCAGGAACGTGCAATTGGCTACACTTTCATTCCCTGGTTCAGTCCAGCGGTGCTACTCGGCATGTCTCACAGTGTGGGCCTCTCCACCCGTTTGGGCAGCCAAAATGACGGTCGGGCCCAAAATGGCAGTCATTTACTATTTACTAGTGCTGTATTGACTTGCGGCGGTGAGTGCCCAGAGAAGTCTTCAAGCACCTCTAAGGCATGGTACGAGGTGAGCAGGGCCAAGCACAGCTAGCAGTATTCCAGAGAGGCCTACCGAGAGGGAGACCACCAGTGTCAGTAGGTCCCGGAGATTAGGCACGGATATTCCATTTCACCGCTACCGGGGGTTAAGCGGCCGCCATCTTAAGGTCAGGCAGGGCGGAAAGATGCAGTATCAAGACAGCAGCGTTACCGCCGTTGGAAGCGCTCCACGCTAAAATGTTACCTGAGCTGTGGTCACGATCCGCACTGGGCTGTCCTCGTCTGCTCGTCGCAAGGCGACTGTGAGAGGGGCTCATCCTCGCAGACACCGCACCGCCATTTTGTGTGCCGTTCATTTCTTCTACGCGACGGCGGATGCAGAGGCAAAACGGTGCTTTCCCGCACTGCTCAGGCCGCAGAGACAGTGCCCATGAATGCCTCACATCTTCCGTCGGAATCTCCATTTGCGACGCTCCCAAGCGCCACTTGTACTTTGCCATAAGCTAATCTCCATCACAGTGGCAAAGATCTCTGCCTGCATGCAAGTAATCATTCACAATAGCCATTAACTGATCCCATATTTCCGGGAATCTATTATTTGTGCGGTAAAAATGCCTATTATAGATTACCTGCATGATGGTATGGCAGTTGTTACATTGCCATTGTATTTCCGAAGGTATATCACATTACTTAGAACAATGAAACTAATGATGTAAGTAAAGGACTAATAAGAAATAGAAGAACAAGTTTTTCAGAAATTATAGGGATATATTTGGTGCATTGATACCGTTGGAGGTACACTAAATTCTCATAAAATACGTCTATTGTCCACTGCAGTTGATCGTTTATCAACCGATACTGCTGGAGGATTCTTAATGATTAATACTGAAATGGTTGTAATCAGATCTATGGTTTTGCAAAATTGTTTTGCCCTTGATATTCTTCTGGCAAAGGAGGGTGGAGTCTGTGGCATGTTGAAAGTTCAACATTGCTGTGCATATATCCAAGATAAGGGTAAAAGTATTGAGGGATATATCAAGAATATTATGAAGATTCATAATGATTTGACCCAACTGGAGGTTGACGGTGCATGGGAATATTTTAGAAAAAGTCTTTTAAAAATAGGTAACTGGTTTTCCACTCTTGGAAGCAGTTTATTAGGAAAGATATTATTCCCTATGATTTCAATAGCACTGGTGATATTAATGATAGTAATGACCTATAAATGTTATAAGGGAAAAATGAGAAAAAGGTAAGTGATTGAAACAAAGAACAAAATTAAGAAAGAGAAAATGGGTGGAGATAGAATTCGAGCGAATGAAAGACAATTTGGTAAAATGAAAGAAATGAACATAAAGGAGAAATATAAAGAAGGTGTAAAAACTAACGTAGACACTAAGATTTAACGTTAAACTTGGCAATTGGTAATGATGGGCATTTTATGATGGCTCTAAAATGCCATCGAAGGGGTATTGATGGAGCAAGGATTCGGGGAAAAGAAACTTGCTCGAATCAACCTCTCGTTACCAGGTACTAACAAAAATATATATTAGATGGAAGAAAATAAACATGCGCATGACATTCATACATGAGGAAAAAGGCTTTATGCTTGCTTAAATAGCACAGAATAATTTGCTGCCTAACCGAAAATCGTCTTGCACATGTGCAAACTAATACCGCATAATAACCATGTGATTAACTCATGTGAGAGGGAAACCCTCACACATGCGCAATGTGTCACTAACTGTTGGTCTCAAGGTACCGCATACCTGGCATATGCTTGCCTGGATATAAAAAGAGTTGTCGCTGCTAATGCTTTTGCTTAACAAAGAAGAATATAACATGGGATAGAGTAGAAGAGGGTGGTGAACAATGATAACAACAAATTTGAGAAAATAACATCTGTTTATGATTCCTTTATTAATAGTGTGCGTTTGGGCCTGATGTGCTAAGCCAAAAGAAAAGATGGCGGTTGAGACATAACACAAGTTGAGTCTGGGCACTGAAAGTTTTGGAGTGACCTGGTGACTGCATCATTGACCGGCTGCAAAGAACCAAGGATGAGATACCTGGAAAAATTTCTTGACTGAAGAATTATATAAATTTGTATCTAATCTATGTGTGTGAAAGGAAGTTTTTCTGGAATTTGAATAAATTAAATGGGAAGGGTTTACTAGACAAAGAATTAGTTAAGAAACTAAGAATGACAGCATGAGGTGATGACAACTCCCCTGCCCTTGCCCAATCGCAGACCAGGATTCACGAATACTTGCAAAGTGAGTGAGTAAAAGTTGAGACTGTTAGAGGTGATGTCAATGCTGAGTGAGGAGTGGTTGAGAGCTGCTGCTGGAGAAGAACAGACTGGGAAGATTCAATACTGAAAGACAGCCTGATTGAAGAATAGTGGAAGAACATCGAGGAGGGAGAGAGTGTAAGAGAGGGATGCGCTCCGATGTGTTGGGTTCTAGAGAAGTGTAGTAAGTATAATCTTATCCTGCACCTATCCTATAGTCTTTGTCTCCTGACTCTTTATCAGTTGACCTTCACCAATCCTTTTGGCCCAGGGTTGGGTTTCCCATTTCACCACTCGGTAGTTACATTCCTGTCTTAAATTTGCATACCTTTTTTGCAAATGTATGATATATTATGTCTTTTGTCTCTCCATCTATCCACTCCAAATGTATTGAATTGTTGAATAGATCTATGAATTGAATGTATTTGATGAATGAGTTTTCTCTCCCATGAAAGTTGATGGAGTTTGTACCTTGAGTCTGTATAAAAGAGCATTCATTTGTGACGGAGTTATTAGATCTATTCATTGAATCTTACCCGGAGTCTGTGATTATTTTATTGAAAATTATAAGTTAAATAAGTTAAATTGGTAATATTACCATCAACAACTGGACTAATGGTCCACTGACCAAAGAAAAAGTGTTGATCTGTGAGGATTAGTTGGGCATTAACAAATCGAGATCAAAGTGAAAATAAAACTTGACCCCCAGCGAAACAGTCAGGAAATTTGAATGTGTCCATGGGCCCATTTTGTGTAATTTGTTGAAAGTGAAATGTTCATTCTGGCCTTTCGCTGGATCAGCAGTGCCACCGGCTAATTGTATCAAACAACCTGACTGGGCCCAGTCCTGTAGTCAGGTTGTCTGAATCAGAGCTGTGTGGTGCCACAGAATCATCACATTAAGATACATTGTAGCACTATGATGCTCCCAGCGGCGCCTTAGCTCCTCTGTGAGCCTCCAAGCCTGCTGGAGCAGTGTGCACATGGCACAGCGAGCACACTGCCACCTAGCACTCACAGTGCCTTCCACAGTGCTTTACAGTGACAGCTGACATAGCACCACACTGAAATGTGTTAGTCTGATGTGTGATGTGTGGCACTTGGCAGGACTGCAATCCTATGAATGCCCCATTCAAATTCTATACATATTATTCATGTCTATTTCCATTATAGCTCTAAGGGAAACTAAAAGGGACAAACACTAACTCTAAAATATAAATAACATCCTAAGATCAATACACCAGCTTGGGTCCTCCCCCTTACTACAGGGGCTACGTGTGTGTGTGTGTTACAAATAAGGATCCACTATGTGGATGAGAAATTAAATGGGCCCAAAATGTTTCAAATATCAAGTCAAAAGCAGGCTAGATATTAGAAGACAAACTACAGTCTATGATCAATCAATCAATCAATGGAGGCCAGCACCCTATTGGTGACTGTTAGACCTGGCACCATTGGCGTGGGTCTCCCTTCCAATTTTTACTGTTGCCTCCTGTGTTTTTGCTGTATGTTGGACTACGTTTTGATGGTCTAAATGCTTTCAGCACTTTGCCACTGCTGTTCAGTGCCAAAGTGCCAGTGCTCCCTTTGTAAATTACTGTCATGGATTGGTGTTTCCATGATTGGCTATTTGATGTACTAGTCAGTCTCTAGTATAGTTCAATGTGTGTGCCCAAAATGTGCCCAAATGCTGCTAGTGGGCTGCAGCGCTGATTGAGCCACCCACAGAAGCAGCCTGTAAATTGTAACTCTGGCCTGCCATTGCAGAGCCTGTGTGCAGTCTGGGACTGCCATGTCGTCTTGGCAAGTGCACACACTTGCCAGTCCCCAAACCTTCCCTTTTCTACCTATTAGTCACACCTAAGGTAGGCCCAAGGTACCCCTGTGGGACATGCCCTGATGTGTGTGGCGTGTCCTGATAGTGAAATACTGCCAATTTCGTTTTTCACTATTGCAAGGCTACCTGCTCCCATAGGACAGAATGGGGAGTTTGTTTATAACATTTTTTAAACATAACTGGCCCAAGGAACAAGGTTGAAACCTGAAGTTTAGTATTCCTGAACTCAGAATGTTAAAGTGCATCTTTTAGTGAGGGTGACTATTTCATTCTGTGTTTAAAAATACTACTTTTAGAAACTAGGTATTTTCTTGCCTAACCATCCAGTGTGCCTGTGCTAGGTTTGTGTATTGCATGTCTGGCTTTTGACAGGGGTGGAGAGGGGATGTGGATCCAGATGTCTGATGAGTCAGGGCTGGGCTGAATGGACCTGGGCTGCATTTAGAGTATGGGGAGGAGATTACCTTTTCACCTGAATGAGCCTGGTCTGCCTTCAACAATGCCTCCTCCACCTCCTGCCAGGAGGCTGCACCAGTGAGGACAGAACTGGTTTTGGCCAGGTACAAACCCTCTCTTCCTTCAGAGAACAAATAATGTTGGTGTATAAAAAGAATGGCCCAGGCTCCAGACTTTTAGATCACTTCTGGGAAATCAAGAGGAACCTTTGCACAGGAAAAGAGCTGGAGAAGCTGAGGAGGAATACTGCCCCTGTGCTCTCTGCTGACTGAGTTGGCCTGCTGCGGCTGCTTACTGCCAACAAAAGGAAAAAAAGGACTTTGCTGTTTGCTTTGTCACCTTCTTGAGGAAAAGATCTCCAAGGGATTAAAACTGAAATTGCCTACTGTTCTGAAGTCTCAGGGACACAAAGACATCAACCCTTCTGTCTCCCTGCATCTGGAACTGCTGTTTCAGCTGGCACAGAAGGAAATTGCAACACTGACGGGTGACGCTCTAACCCACATTGAATCCATGGGTGCCACTCGTGACGAGTGTGACGCATCGCCCCGACTTGCACCGTTGGCCCGACGCCTGCTGATGCTGTGCCGCATTGACTCCAAAGCCGACATTGAGACCACTGCCTACACTGGAGTAGAGCATGCCACTCGTGACTTCCCGACCCGCACCGTATCTCTGACCTCACCACGCCGGTGCTTCATCAACTTTGAGCCGATCCTCGACGTGGGTGACTCCCAAATCCATCGACGTTGTACCATCATAAGGAACAGACGCCTCGCCGCCTTTGTGATGTCACCTCCCAGACACAGTAAGGAACAGACGCCTCACCTCCCCTGTGCCTCAGTAAGGAACAGAAGCTTCACCTCCCCATAGGTCGTAAGGAACCGACACCGCTCGGCACCAACAAAGCATCATCTCCCCGACGCTGTGTTCCTTCTTTGCTTTCACCGTTTCCAAGGTACTGTTCTTTGTGAACCCGACGCCGCACACTTCGCGGTCTGCGCCGTACTTTGTGATTTTCATCTGTCACGACGTCATTATAACTCCAGGTGGAGTTAGTTGTTGCTACAAGCTTTATTTGAGTGAATAACCTAGTTTTAAAGATCTCTTGATAACTTTATTGTGGGTTTTTGTCGTTTGGTCTTGTTTTGGTTTAGATAAAGGTTATTTATTTTTCTAAACGGGTGTGGTGTCCATTTGTAGTGTTTTCACTGTATTCCTGTATGTGTTCACAAATGCTTTACACACTGCCTCTGAGATAAGCCTGTCTTTTCGTGCCAAGCTACCAAGGTGGTGAGCCCGGGTTATTTTAGGAGTGTTTTCCCCTTACCCTGACAAGAAGCAAGGGCCCCTATTTGGACAAAGGTACCTACCTCTGCCAACTAGAGACCCCCATTTCTAACAGTGACACAATATTATATTGGGAAGCCTGGGCTGTTAAGGGAATATGCCACTGGAAGATTTATTAGAATGAAGCTTGGACAAGTCTTTCCATTCTCTATGCACTAAATTTGATTTCGTTAAAAAACATTCACTGAACTCTTCTTAGTCTATATATTGAAGGGTTGCAAAAACACTCTAAATGTTGGGAGATGTAAACAACTAAATTATGGTATACACTTAATAGTACGGAGCTGTACAGAGATAAAACTATACAAGCCCAAGGTATGGGCAAAGATTTTCTAACTAGTGGGCTCTCTATCCCCCATCAGTACATTTACTTTATTTTTTTACACAATAAGCTTGAATTCACAGGTATATTTAATCATAGCCACAGTTGGATTACAACAGACCTAGCAGTGGCCAAATGGGCAATTTCAGATCCTGGAAAAAAGGCCACACTCCCTAGACAAGAATAACGGCTGTTTGAGTTAATGAAGGTAGCCCCTTGTGAGGTGGACCTTCACAAAATTCAGGACCAAATTGTGACCTTTTGCAGGGGGGGTCATGGCTCCAATATAAAATTGGTATATTGTATTATATTTAGTTGTATTATTTTACTGCATTGTTATTATATGGTTATAATAAATGCAGAAATATACTAAAATGAATAGTGGATCTATTAGAGTTTTAACTTCTTACATCTTGCAGCCTGATCTCAGAGAACGCTCTTGCGAAGTTATCGTACCCCGCTCCTTCCCTGATTTGTTTCCACCACAGGTGACAAGGTACTTTCAGGGGAATATATGATCTACTTCTGGCCCCTTAACAGTTTATTTAATACATCTTTAGAACATTGTATCTTTTAGTAGGGTATGCACTGTTTACGTGAAAAAGCATTACAATGCACATATATATTGAGTATTGCTTAAATGAATACATTTTTTAAACTTCAATAAAGAATTATGACAAAGATATAAAGTGTGCTTGTGTGTTCTATTGGTGAATCCTGGGCTGCATCTGTCAGGAATGCTATCAAGGAATGGTAGACAAAGTAAACAGAATATTGGGTACAGAGCCACCCAATATCAATCAGGGGGACAGAGGAGAAAGGTAAGTTAAAAGGGAAGCTCGGCACAAGGGAGGAAGAAAGTTTTGTCTATCAGAAAGAACAGGCACTCAAGAGGTAGCTTGGCATCCAGAACAACTTCCTCCCAGATAGATGTGAAAGACATATATATAGCATCATTAACAATTTTTGGGGGTAAAGCACTCGGGAGTTCCACGCGGTAAAACTGAAGCTCAGTAAGTTCTTCACCCACAATTTCTGTTACAGATACTGAATCCAAATACCTACATATAGGATATTGATGCAAAGTCAGGGGTCTCTGGAGCTGATACATATGTTGATGTTCCAAAATGAACTCAAGGGCAATATGGTGGACAAGAAGCACAATCTACATTGTCAGCTGTGACCATGAATCTTGACATTCAAACAGGAACACATAAGGCAGTAACAGCAAATATGTAGAACTTAAATTCATAGCCACGATAGAGCAGCGCTATAAAGGAGGAGTGCCGAAGAGGAAAGAAGGAAAAATAAAGGGCTAACTCAGTAGAATGCAAGTACCAAACCACATAAGGGAACTAGGGGCCCGATGTAGGTAGCCCTTTACCGATCCGAAATGGCCGAAAATACCGATTTTCGGCCGTTTCCGATCGGTAAAGGGCTACCGAGATGTAGGGGCACATTTTCGGTAATTTTACCGAATCGGTATCATTACCGAATCGGTAAATATACTGATTCGGTAATATGTACCGAATCGGTAAAATATTTACCGATTCGGTAATATTTACTGATTCAGTAAAATTACCGAAAATGCAATGTAGGTAGGCAATGTACCTTCTGCACATGGCTTACAGAATCGGTATTTTACCATGGAATACAAATCCATGGTAAAATACCGATTCCGGTGTGCATGCACATGTGTGCATGCACACCTATGTCATGTGACAGGCAGACCTGCCCTTAGGGCAGGTATGCCTGCCACATGGCACCTGTGCCTGTTTTGGGGGTGCCAGAGGGTGTCAAAGTGACACCCCCTGCACCCTTGTGAATTCTTTAATTACCGATTCGGTAAATACCGAATCGGTAATGCCTAATCATTCCTATGGGCCTCAAAGCCCATAGGAATGAATGGGCATTACCGATTCGGTATTTACCGAATCGGTAATTAAAGAATTGTTAAGGATTCGGTAACGAATCCAGATGTTGGGACCTACATACCATTTACCGATTTTGAAATACCGAATAGGTAGGATTCGGTATTTTAAAATCGGTAAATGGCATTTACCTACATTGGGCCCTAGAAGCGAAGACCGCAAGAACAGGTAGCAAACTAAAAACTGGGTTATGGTAAATGAAAAGGCAGGTAGTGGCCAAGAAAAAGGTAACTTAAGAAAGTGAAGGATCAAGAATGCACTAAAGGAATGCTGGCTAAGCAATCAGGGAGAAAGATAGCGCTGCAGGCTATGCTAGTACAAGGAATAGCTACAGCTCAATAATTATGAATTTTTAGGAAACAAGAATTAGTAAAGTTCAAGAACAATGAGTCAGTCAAACAGGAACACTGCTGTAATGACTAACCCTGGACACTGGGGCTTAAAAAGAGCTCACTGTGCTCACGAGTATCAGGTGTGAGCAGGCTAGCACCTGCTATCAACAGGTGTGCTAAATACCTCCACCTGTCTTTTGCATGTGGGGCTCAAGCTGAAGCAGAGAGCAGAGATTTCTAGGTATTGGCATTTTTTGCGAAAGCAGACTGGCTTTCACCAAACCCGGCATGGATTATGAATGGACTGAAATTTCTGAATAGTGTCCAAGAGCCTGGAAATCAGTACATGGGTATAGCAGAATGTCCGGAAGTTTATGTGAACACTGGAAAGTGCCACTCTGGTGGTGGGCATGAGAGCACAGGGAGTGAATGGTGACAACTATACCCATTCCACAGACAGGTACTGGGATCTGAAACTGAAACCAGTAAAATAAGTATTTTTCTATCATACAGACAATACAAGATATCAGAAGACTATTGGTAAAATGCAAAGCTCTGGAATGTTAAATTACAGGCTGTGGACTAATAGGTCCATCAGAAGTAGAACATTGAAGAAGGAAGAACTCTGGTGCTAGAGGCAGGATTGAATGCAGACTTAGGGGCCCATTACGATGTCGGGTGGATTGCCTCCACCAGGCTGCCGGTGGCCACCGCCGGCCTGGCAGAGGCAATCCACCCAACACCCTATCCTGAATTCCCCACGCCATATTAGTATGTCGGGGGGACCGCAGCGGATGGATAGACCGTCCGCCGCTTTTCCGCCCCCGTCACCTTGCGACCGCGGCGGAAAGAGCTTAATATGGTGGCGGTGGCCAATGGACACCGCCAGCCATATTATGATGTGTGGGCATAGGTGCATTTCCGCAGCGGCAATGCCGCCATGGAAAGGCAGGCGGTCTTTGCTTTGGGGGCCCCCTGCAGGCCCCCCTGGTGAAGGCCGAGGTGGTGGCTGCAAAGGGGGGGTACCTGTGGTACCCCCCAGCATTTGCATACACCAAGCAGCAGGCACCGCGCGGTGCCTGCCGCTTCGTGTATGCAAATGCATGCATTCATTTTTAAGATTGTGGTGGGCGGTGCAGTGAGCACCGCCCACCACAATGTTAAATATGAGGGATGCACCCGCCATTGTGGTGGGCGCATCCTAATGCACACATCGGGATCCCCGCCCTTTAGGCGGGCGGTCCCGTTTAACGCAAGGGTGGCGGGCGGGCAAAGACCGCCAGCCAACCTAATGACCCCCTTAGTGTCCAAAACCAGGACAGAAGGTAAAAAGCTTGAATCAAAGGTGTATTAGATTTGGATGACAGCAAGCCGTGTTAGCACTCACAAAATAAAGGCAGATTTACTGTCTATTTAAAAGCAGATAGCAAATTGGCAGGAGACCCAGAAGATAAAGGCAAGCTGATGGAAGGCAAGGGACCTAAAAGGAAGCATACTTTAAGCTCTGGCCCTAGAGATAAGCATCCTGAGAGTTTTGTCTTTGAGCCTGCAGAATCAGCCTTTGAGAGTATACATGTTGGAACCTCTGAAGGCAGGGGAACTGAAAGTACAAGCTCAGAATGTAGGCAAGCTGGAGGCTCGGGTCAGTAGGAAGGGAGGCTGGAGGCTCAGATTCCGAAACCAGGCCCACTGGAGGCTAAGGGTCAGAAGACAGGCATGCTGGGGGGTCAGGGTCAGAAGGCACGCAGACTGGAGGCTCAGGGTCAGAAGGCAGGCAGGCTGTAGGCTTTGCTCACTATGAAGTCAGGCTGGAGGCTCTGGCATTGAAGGTATGCAGGCTGGAGGCTCTGATGCCAGGCAAGTTCTTGATCTGAAGGCAGGCAAGCTGAAGACTCCGGCTTTGAAGGCAGGCAGGCTGGTTGCTCTGACAGCAGGCAGGCTGGAGGCTCTGCCATTGAAAGCAGGGAGGTTGGAGGCTCTGGCATTGAAGGCAGGTATACTTAAGGCTTTGGCTCTGATGGCAGGCAGGCTGGAGGCACTGGCATTGAAGGCAGACTGACTGAAGGCTCAGGCTCTGATAAAAGCAGACCAGTTGAGGACTCTGAAGACTACAAGGATACATACTGAAGGCTGAGAGGTACAAGGTTGATAGACCTTAATCATGGAAGCTAAGTAGTTTTTGGATGGTAGATTTTCTGTTGTCTTCACAGTTCCTTGGCACACAAAAGAACACTCAAGCTGCTTCTTCAGAATGCCTAATAATAGTGCTCGCATCTTAGAGTCTCTAATGACCAGACTTACCTTACCATTTGGCTGTTCACATCGCTTAGTCTGAGGAAATAGGTCAGAGATTACTTGGTCATGGTAGATGATTTCACTTTCATCTGCATTGCAAGATAGTAAACATCCAGAGCATAGAGTACTCATATTTCATGACTTTCCAATGTGTGGCATGCTTGAAGGAAGAGCTCAAACAAGGAGTCAGAATTGTTTTCCTTCTCAATCAGGAGGTTTGCTTTAGTCGCAGGAGTTAGGTCAAGAACGTGGCTTGAGTCACAGGATATTGTCACTAAGTGATTATGCGGGGCACTTGTTGAGGGTCTGTCTGAGAGTCAGTTGCTGGTGTATATATTAACCTCTAGCGTAGAAATGACTGCTTGAAAACACAGTATCAGAGGAGTTAAACCATGCATCATTCATACAAATGCTTGCATTAACTGCACTTAATGTACAGTGAGACTTGTCAGGCTTAGGGCGGTCTTACCCCAAACTTTTTGCCTTACTGCTTAGTTTTTCACCAAATATCGCTTTTGTTTCCCTTAGAACACTGTACATTGTACCGCTGCTAGCCAGGCTAATATGTGTGTGCTCACTCCCTAAAACATGGTAATATTGGCTTTGCAAGTCCCTAATATAGTGGCACAACATGTACCCAGGATCTATAAATAAAATGCTACTAGTGGACCTGCAGCACCAATTATGCCACCCACTCAAGTAGTCTGTTAAACATGTCTCAGGCCTGCCAGTTAGGGTGTGTGTGCAGTTGTAAACTGCCATTTCAACCTGGCAAAATGAAACTTTTACCAGGCCCAAACATTCCTTTTTAATACATATGTCACCACTAGGGTAGGGCCTACAAAGCCCAGGGTGCAGTGGACATGAACTTTTAACTTTTAATGTCCTGGAAGTGTAAACCTATTTAACTTGTTTTTCAGTACAGCAAGGCCTGCCTCTGCCATAGGACAACATAGAGTTACCTTAATACATTGAGTAAGTGATAGCTTTCAATTAAGAGCAGGTAGGAATACTGAGTTTGATGTCCAAATAATTGTAATTTGAAACCATTTTTAATGATGAAGCCTGATTTAAAGTCACAGTTCTGGAAAAGCTACGTTTAGGAAGTTTGCAATTGTCCCAACCGTTTGGGGCCTGCAAACTCTATCCTTGGTCACATGACTAGATGTCACCAGATGTTGGTCTTTGTGTATTTCACTTAGACAGTGAGCCAAAAGAGGAAATGGAGTTGGCAGAATGGGCCTTCTCTGACTTGATGGGTCACATAGCTATCACCTACCATATTTGCACTTAGCAAAGCCTCTGCCTCAGCCCACTCACAAAGGGTTTCATACCAGTCTTTGTGCCCCCAGACACGCTTGAGCCAAGGCAGGGCGGCAGGAAATTCCAAACACCTCTGAGGATGTAAACTTCCTGAACCTTTTCCAACTTTAAAGTGGCTACCCTGGTTCTCTTGCCTTTCATTGGCACTCCCTTTTAAAGGGTGGGCATCAACATTGGTGGTCCCTTGGACCCCAAGACAGCCTTAGACAACAGGTTCATCCTGGTCTTGGTGGACCATGTTGTGCCATTCCTCTGAAGTCGGCAACTGCACCTGCGGTGGCCAGGGACCTAATGGGGATTTTTACCCAAGTGGGGTTCCCAAAAGAAGTGGAGTCTGATAGAGACACCAACTTCATGTCTGCATACATGAATTCCATGTGTAGGGGAACCTACAAGTTCTCCATAACATATCACCCTAAAACCAATGGGCGTGTTGAGAGAGAGTCAACAAGAACCTCAAGGCATTATTTCGGGTCTGCCTGAGAACCCCGGCTGAAGTGGGACATCCTAAGTGGCATGCCTGCTGTTCACCTACAGGGAGGTGCCATAGATGGGAGTTGGGTTTAGCCCATTTGAGCTCCTCTATACACACACTGTTAGGGGACCTCGCAAACCGGTGAGAGAAGGCTGGGAGCAACCTCCCAGGAAGCCCCCTCAGGATGTAGTCTGCTAAATGCTGTCTTTCTGTAAGCAGATGCAGCACTTCTGGAAGAAGGCGAAGAACAGTCTTGAGAACAGTCAAGAAGTGATGAAACTCTGGTATGCCAGAAGGCCACTCTGGTAGAGCTTTAGCCTGGCCAGAAGGTGTTACTCACAGAACCTGTGTAGCCCAGAGCTCTAAAAATTCACTGGGCAGGTCCATATAAGGTGAAGGAGCGGATGGGGAAGACCACCTACCTGGTGGATCGCAAGATCCCTAGAAACCCCCTTAAGAGTGCTCTACATAAACCACCTCAGACCACACTTTGAGAGGTCTAAATTTACCATGCTCTTGGTGGCAGATGGCAGAGTGGAAGAAGAAAGTGACCTCTCCCCGACCCCATGCCTACCCGGAGCATGATCGGTCAGTAGAGGGAGTTAAACTCTCGCCTACTCTGACCCCAGAGCCGCAGAGTGACTGCCGCCTTTACTGGGGCAGTTTTCTTTTCTGTTCTCCCTCACCCTTGGGTTCACACACTTATGTACCCACAACATAAATACTGGAGACAGTAGGCCTAGTTCAAACAACATTTGCAGGTTGTTGGATGAATTGAGAGCTAATATCAAGGAGGAGGTCTTCAAGATACTGGTGTTAGTGGTGATTGATCTTTCTAGCAAGCCCAGGTCCAGCCCCGTTGTGCTGGTATCCAAGACTGCCCCACCGGACACTAATTCAGAAGTCAGGTTCTCTGTGAAGTACAGGGGACTCATTTCAGTCACTAAGGCTGATGTCCAACCAATGCACCAAGCTGATGAGCACATAGACAGGCTGGGCGATATCAAATTCCTCAGTACTCTAGACCCTAGAGGGCCACTTCCAGTTCAGGGTGATGTCCTTTGGATTAAAAATGCCCATGCCACAAACCAGCGATTGGCAAAGAGGGTCATGGCTAGAAGGATGCAATCTGTGTTGCTTACCTATATGACATAGCTGTCTTTAGTTCCAGCTGGGAGGAACACCTTTACCATCTTTAGGAGGTGCTTCAGGCCCTGCAGCATGCTGGCCTTACTATCAAGGCCAGTAAGTGTGAGGTGGTGCAGCCCCTCCATGACACGGTTGAGAATATCCTGGCCTGGCAATCCCACAAAACATGGACTGAGGTGAGGGCCTACCTGGGTCTAAACAGATAGTACAGGGGGTTTGTTAAGGACTATGGCACCATTGGTGCCACCTTAACTGAGCTGACTTCCAAAATGCAGCTCAGAAAGGTGATCTGGACAGAGGCCTTTCAGAAAGCCTTTGACACCCTCAAGGAAGCTATAAGTACAATACCTGTACTCAAGGCATCTGACTTCTTCAAGGAGTTCATTATGCAGACAGGCACTTCAGAATATGACATACGGGCTGTCTTACACAGTTAAATGGCCTTGATCAACCGGTAGCCTTCATTAGTAGGAGGTTACTCTTCTCTGACCGGAGATGGAATGCTATTGAGAGGAAGGCCCTTGCTGTGGTCCGGCACTGAAAAAGCTGAGACCATACATGACTAGAACCCAGTTCCCAGTTCAGACAGACCACAGGCCCCTCGGTGGCTTATGTAAATGAGGTGTCAAAATCCCAAGCTGTTGAGGTAGGCCATCTCTCTACAGGGCATGGACTTTACGGTGGAAGACTATCCTGGGTCAGACCACGCCAATGCTGATGGTCTCTCCAGGTTCTTGCGTCTTAATGATGGGTTATATAGCCAAGAGGGCAGGTTGCAGTATATTTAAAAAGTTGGACACGCACTTTTGAGTTATACATGTCCTGGTAATTAAAAACCCTTAAATTAGTTTTAACTACTGCAAGGCCCCTTTCTACCATAGGATAACATTGGGTTACCTTATTACATTTAATAAGTGCTAACTTTCAACTTGGAGCAGGTAGGAAGGTTGAGTTTGGTGTCTAAAGCATTGTAATTTAAGAACCTATTAAATGGTACAGTCGTAATTTAAGTCACAGTTCTGAAAATGCCACTATTAGAAAGTTGCAGTTTTCTTGTCCTGACCATTTGCTGCCTGTATCCTCGGTCACATGACAATGTGTACCCGGCAGTAGCTCTAGGAATTATGATGGTTACAACCCAGATCTAATAATGACTGGGGTGAGTGTCTGAAAATTTCTAGCGCTCCGTCCATCATCTCCTTGTGTTTGCTCTGTTCGCCCTAGATTGGAAGGGTATGCCCAGACATGGGTCCCTTGCTCACTTTGCCTCTGGAATCAAGCTAGCAAGGCTGATGAGGAGTGTTACCCTAAAACCTGTTCCACCATGCTTGTTTTCGGACCAGGGAAGACATGGTTTGGCTGTTTGGGATGGACTGTTCCCATGAGGAACAGGGTCAAGACAGTGAGCCCGGGACCCACGACTGGGGGGAATGTTTTGATTTGTTCTGCATTCCGTCCATCAACTGTGTGTCTTTTGCTTTCTTGCCCTAAGTGCACCCGGTATTCCCAGACGTGGGTCCCGAGCTCACTGTGCCACTGGATTCAAGCTATCCTAGCTGATGAGGGATGAAACCCCGAAACGGGTCCTAGGATGCTTGTTTCCGGTCCAGGGAGGACCTGGCTTGGCAGTTCAGACTGTACTGTTCCCATGAGGCATAGGGTCAAGACTGATTTGCATTTAGCCAGTACTAAACTGGGGTGGCATGGTGAGCAAAAGAATGATGGATTTAGCACAGATCTCTTGACTGGGGGTGAATGTTTTGATTTGTTCTGTATTCCGTCCATCATCTGTGTGTCTTTTGCTTTCTCACCCCAGACAAGCAGGGGGCAAAATTTGGAGGCAGGAAAATCCAAACACCTTCGGGGTGGAAACCTCCAGAATCTACTCCTACTTCAAAGCTGGCACAAGATATAAATATTAGAACCTTCAATCAAACACTTCAGTACACCGCTAGACCTGTGGAACATTCAGAAGGACTGCGGTTATGCTCTGCTGCAAGAAGGACCGATACTCTGCTGCCCTGCTACTCTGCTGGCCTGCAGCCTGCTGCCCTGAGTGATGCCGACTGGACCTGCATCTTGACCCCAGGACAACTGGAGTAACTCCAAAGACTAGTTGGCTGGCCCCCTGATGAGACAGTAAATGCTCCAACCACTTTGAACCCAGCACATGGAGTCTATCTCTGTGAGTCATAAAAGTGTGTCACCCCAGTCCTGGACCCATGAAAATGGACTTGAAGGTTCTCTGCCAACCCAGCTGTTGACTCTTGGGCAGATCTTATAAACTGTGATGCATTTCCTTGCAGCTCTCCATCAAAGTCACCACTGGGTGGTGCATCCCCAAAACAGGACATTGCATGCCGCATCTCATCATACCCACACCAGTATGACGCATCCCTGGCCAGTAGTCCACATTGCAAACATCAGTCAAAAGCATCCTTGATGATCTCACATTGCAAGCCTCATCGATAACTTCATCGGATCCACTGCTTTGTGATGTATCCTCCACGGAGCACCTTGCATTGCCACCCACCTCTCATCAGCACCACTGATGCACAACACATCCTCAACACAAGATCTTGCAATGCTATACAACAAGGATTTAAGGTAGTGTGCTCATTGGGCCTAATTTGGTCCTTGTATCGGGCCCATACTCCATTGCAGTTGGCTTGAACCTGTGACTTTATCCTGGTCCGGCACGCCTGAAAAACTATAGTTGACACTTTGTGCTTCTAAGTACTGTTTTCACTTAAAGCTTTAAAATTGCATATCTCTAGTTTTACTGATTGGGGTTTTGTGGCGTTGGTCCCAAATAATGTATTACATTTTACTTTATTTTTCTGAATTGGTATGGGATTTTTCTTGTGTAGGTTTTTCACTTCATCACTGTTTGAAATGCTGTATAAATACATTACACATGGGGGCATATTAACAAGCGTCAGCGATAATTATCGCTGACCGCTGTTAGCGTGAGGAAATCTATCGCCGGCTATCGCTGGCGATGATCTCCATGTTAGCGTTGTATTAACAACGCTTAACGACATGGAGATAAAAATCCCAGCGATACCGGGGATTATCGCCATTTTCGATGGAATATCGCTGGTTTTCCATTGATATTCCATTGAAAATTGCGATAACCCTGTTGATAGGGCTTGTGGTTTTAGCCACATAATCCACCCCCTATTACAGGTATGCCTAAGTCAGGAATTTAGCAGACGTTAAATTCCTGAGTTAATCCCCTTTTAGAGATATAAATTGCAACGCTAACACTGACGGGGCCTCGTTGTTAACATCGCAAAGCCCCGTTAGCGATAAATTTCCCTGAAGTATTCCCAGACACTCCTACCACACACCTACCTTGCATCTCATTAGTGATGCGAGGCTAGGCGATAAAAAATCTGGTTGCTAAGCGTTGAAAACCAACTCTAAGTGGCCTTGTTGATACGGCGATATAATTATCGCCGCTTAGCGTCCGAAAACGGAAGCTAAAGCAGTGATAATGTATTTATTGCCGCCTTGTTATTATGCCCCATTGTCTCTAAGTTAAGCCTGACTGCCTTAGTGCCAAGCTCCAGGTTAGTTTGGGGTTTGTTGTTCATTCACCCTCAAAGAAATTGTTTTTTCTGCTTGATTAGGGTTCCACCCCCCCTACCAGTAACCCAATTTCCTACAGTTAATATACTTCTGTTCTGTTCTGCTGCTTTTCTCTCAATTGTCCCACAAGGCTCATCCTGGAGCCCAACAATGTTCAATGTTTCAATCACCCCTCTATCTGCCCTAGTCAAAAGCTTTGGTTTCAAGCATGCATCATCTGCTGATAACACACAGGTTTTAGTGACCATCTCGGAGAACAAAGCATCCACCAGAGATACGTTTCACAACTGCATGTCTGCCATAGCAAAAGTGATGACCTTCATCTGTCTGAAGCTCAACAGAGAGACAACTATTAGGACGTTACGCCTTTATGTAGTCATCATAGTGGTAGCCAGTAGTCTTGGGCATTCCCCCTGCTCTGGTAAATTTGGTCAGGATCTTGATGTCATCTTTAAAATCTACTCTTCGCTACTCAGATTAACTAGAGAGCAGCCACATGTTTCCTCATTCTTCAAACTCTATACAAGACCTGTGCTCCCTATCAACATGCTCAAAAAAGTTCTTCAAGCCCTTATTACGTCCAGATTGAAGTACTGCAACTCTTTTTACCTGGGAGCTCTGCAATATATTCTACAAAGTTTTTAAGTGCCACAAAATGTGGCTGCCCGTCTGATGCTTGGAATACTCAAAACGTCATTGCCGAAATGTCATCTTATATCCTTACATTGGTTTCCAGTGCTAAAACATATCCATCTCAAAGCACTATCTCTGACTCACAAATCCTTCATTTACTATAGCCCTACTTATCTTAGATTGAAATTCAGATAACTCATACCCCCAAAATATCCTCACGTTTGTTTCACGGTCCCTCCTAGAAATTACCAAAGTTAAATGAGCTAGGCATGGAGGAAAATCCCTTTCCTACCTTATTGTTAAAGCATGGAATGACCTTCCATTGGACATACAAAGCACCACTCAAGGCAAGAGTTTTAGGGGAAAAACTGAACACTTTGCTTTCTCAACTTCCTAAATTCTCTTGATAACTTTGGGGAGTAGAATTCTCCATGGATGCCAATTCATCAAAATGCCAGAGGTGGCGAAAGTGACATCACATACCCTTTGTCCTTCACTTTCACTCACACATACATACATTCACACATATACACACACACTCCCTCTAAAACACACTTTCACGTGCACGCACACAACATACATTTAAAAGCATTCTTTTTGCTTTCCTCAGCTGTCAGTGAAGGTGACATCCCAGCTAATGGTACTCAATTTATGTTACACTAATAGTGAATAAAGTAATATTATATATATATATTAAGTATGTATTATAGTATATTATCATGAAATATTATTCACTATTAGCATAATTTAAAAAATGACAGAAAACAAGGAGTGTAGAGGCTCAACTGACGTCCATAAGGACGAGCTGCTGCTGTGTTCCAGGCACTGGTTATGCCACCTCTGAGGCCAGGGGTCACAAAGGCAGTGCCAGGGATCCAAGGGACAAGCCAGAGTTCGAAGCTGTGAACCCTAAATTACATCCATGGAATTATATTGTGCCATGAGGCCTTTCGCTAGCTGTTTCGCACTCTGTATATGTTTTCCATGCATTCATACTTTACCATAGCAATGTAGCTATGATGTCTAAATGCACGCTGCCTTAAGATAGATTCTGCAGCTCTGCGCTCAGTTCAACAGTTTATTTTTTCACCTGTGAATAAGGAGACTAAGAAATTTTACAGGATGGTCTATAAAACGGACTCCCCACCCGCTGCCTGCAGGTGAATCCATGCAGACTTGTGAACAATAGGGCAGCTCAGAGTAGACTACAATCCGGGTACTCAGAGACAGGCCTGCTTAATGCCTGCCCAGTACCGCACTGGATTTGATTAGTGCTTTGAGATAAGAGCAGTCTGAGAAAAGATGGCTCCCCTCCCTCATTACTTCCGCTTTTACCTCTGTTGTTGCATTGATTGCTCCTTGTGATGTATTACACCTTTCACTTGTTTCACTCGAGTCCACCCTTTTCCCCATGCTTTCCGTATCATGTCCAGGCGCTGCCCCTTCTCGTCGACGTTAGCCCTTTGCTGGCTCCTTAATAGAGCACAGTCTGGGAAATAAATGAAATCTATGAGCGCGTTTCCAGAGTACCATAAAGGAGAGCTCAGAGTGCAATCTTCCAGAGGCACAGTTACTATTTCATACACATTTCAAGAAGAATCTAGTTAGACATGATCACCAAGGGAGAAGGCTAGTTCAAGACCTGCTGGCCTGAATGTGGAGTTTTCTGTCCATAATCATTACCTGTTGGCTTTGCAAACGCTTTTTCGTAAATCATTTTAATCATTGGCAAAAGAAAAAAAAATACAAAAATCTTGTTTGCCAATGAAGAACAGCTTCGTCAAAAACAAAAAAAAAGGCACTGCAGACTGATGACTTATATGCGTGCAAGACTCACCAAGCTTGGGAGTGCCTGAATTTTAGTTTTTAACTATTAATTTACCATTTTACGATGACAGACCCTAATCTTGGAGCTGTAAATAAAAAAAAAATGACAGCACGTTTTAAACAAGCATTTGCAATGCAATAGGTCTCGCGTTAGGAAAGTTTGAGCTATTGGTATTGTAAATGACAATTTTTTTTATTTATGTGTTGGTTTTGAAAATAGGGAAATATAAAGCTTTGTCATTTACAATGCCAATAGTTCTTACTTTCGCAAATGTGACACCTATAGCGTTTCTAATGCAATATGTGTTGTATTTACGTGAGTTAGATGTATTGATATTATAAATAACAATGGCTTTTTTAAAAAAATAATGAATACTTACATTTTAATGGTAGAGAACCAGCGCTTCTCAGCATGAATGTAATACTTTTAATGGGAGTGTACCTGCGCTTTTAAGCTTGGGTGCAACACTTTTAATGGGAGAGAACCAGCGCTCCTCAGCATGGGTGAAATACTTTTAATGGGAATGTACCTGTCCTTCTTAGCAGGGGTGCAATACTTTTAATGGGAGAGTACCAGTGCTTCTCAGCAGGGGTGCAACATTTTTAATGGGAGAGTACCAGCGCTTCTCAGCAGGGGTGCAACGCTTTTAATGGGAGAGTATAACAGCACGAGTGCAATACTTTTAATGGGATGGTTCTAAACCTTCCAGTTACTGGTGCAATACATGTATCAGCACTTCTCAGTACCAGTGTAATATGTGTACTAGCGGTTCCCAGTACTGGAATAACACTTTTAGGAGAGTGGCAGCACTTCAAAGTACTGGTACAATGCAATACCACAGTTTACACTTTTAAGAATATCAGGAGATGTTGAAATACCCTGGCGGCTGCTCATATTCTGTGTACTTTTCATTTGTGGAGACAATATACATAGCTGAGAGAGCGCAATTTGAATAAAACATATATCTGCATCATATTTACAAGCCTGTGGCGTAACGTTGGGCTATGTAACTTAAGGAGTGAGAAAATGTATCTGTATTTACTCTAAGAATGTTTATTAGCATTAGAAAAGCCCGTATACATAGTGGGCTAATGTAGAAATGTGTGAAAATGCTTAGGAACATTAGAACGTGCTAAACAGAATTCATGTATGCAGTTACTAAACGGAGAAAGAGATGAAACGTAAAATGAAGAAACGTGCAGACCACATGGCACTGTATAAGAATGAAAGTGTACCATTGTATCTTTCATGTAGCATGGATTCGATATTATTCAATGATTTGCTTCTTATATATATGTGTGTTAAAAGCAATATTTTTATAGAAGTGTACTGTAGGATTTTAGAGCGGTGTGTTAACTTGTTATTTTAAGCTAAAGAAGTAAGAGTTCACCAAGTGCAGTCCACTGCATATAATTTAGTGGGCTTGGAAAGATAGGGGGATAGCTTTGATCTGCACGTGCGAGCCAAGAGTCAAAAGTCTCGTTAAATTCAATTGCCAATGCTGGTCGAAGTTTTACGGCCTAGTGAGATAAGGGAAGCCTGGAATTTGGGGCCCTGTTTCGAAGTGTCTGTTTCCAGGTGCGAGGGGGGTACCAATCACAAATGTAATGAATCGAGCTCTGTTTGAGGAGATAGGCTCGGGTCCGGAGGAGTTGACCGTAATGTCATGGGGGTACCAGCACGATGGAGACAGCGCCTGGGAAGCAAGGTCAACTTAACAGACGATTCAAAGAAACGAAACTATGGAAAAAACCAGAAGCAGGACCACGTGAAATGTGTACGTGGTGGGCGTCTCAAAGGGGCGTTCCACCCATACTGTGATTTTGTATTAGGGACAGCACCCCGGGGAGGAGGTAGAGCAGATGGCTTGAGGACCCTTAGAGAGCGGATGGGTAGGCAGAAAGGGTACTGCTATGCGATATAGGTTTCCATCTGAGACTAAGAGAGTTTGCGCTTCTTCGGAAGTCAAACGGCTGACACCTTGTTAGGTAAAGAATTTGCTGAGTAGGGATGTCATCTAGTATAGAGTAGGGACAGTTTAACCTGTTTCATTTCTTTTCTGTAAATGACGCTTCAGATCCACTTTGTGTCAATGATATTCAACTTATTGATTTTAGAATTAGTTTTGATTGTTTTCTTCAGTAGATTGAGGTTTTTTAGGGAATTCATGTTCCTTCTTGTACCTGTATACCTGTTGAACCTTATATTGAGGTGTTTGTACTTGCAATTGATCTTGGTTTTATAATAAACCTTTAAACTTTTACAGTTGTAAGTGGTTCTTTGGAGTTACGTCAGTCTATGGGGTTGATCTAATCTATGTGGGTTTGCCTTTTACTCAATGACAGTCAATAATCGATCCAAAAAGGGACAAATGAGATAGGTATCTAGGTGATCAGATAAAAGATCAAAATCTCATTTCCCGCAGTTGGTAGCAGAGAAAGATGGTTGGCTTCTTGAGGAAGGCAACCTAGGTTAGGTCTAGATTACCCCAAGGCCCCTAGTCATCGACGACCAGAAGAAGAGCCACCTGCCGAAGAAGGTGCTGACGGTGCGAGAGAGAAAAAGCAGCAGAGTCGGTCGAGAGTGAGTATAAGGGTCATGCGTTGCCAGATTGCGGTGTTTTGTGTTGTACCTGTGTTGTAATGTCAAGCGGAGTTGAATGCCTGTAGCGTGATTGTGAGACGGTTGTGAGCGCGCGCAACCGGTGAAAATCTTAAGTCCAGAGAAAGGCTTGAGTGGTTCGGGTGTATCGGACATCCAGAGTAATTGTCTACCGTTGTGAAGGGGGTCATGAGGTACCATTGATCGCCCGTAGGACCGTGATAGGGGGAACGTAAGAGTGAGTGTATGAGTAACGGACGCTGGTCGGACGTTTACTGTGTGTAAGCAACCTATCAGTTAAGGCGATCGTCTGAACGTTGTGAAAGACGTTTCATCAGTTGAGGTGACAATTACAGTTAGACTGTGGACGTACAGTCAAGAAAAGTGATCGCTTGGTCGGAAGTAGTCATTTTTCGGTGTATGAATGGGACGCATGCAGGATCGGGAGACGAGCTGAGAAAGGAGGGGAACTGCTGCAAAGGGGACGAGTGACGTCAGAGCGAGCTGCGCTGGGATAGGCTGGTTGGTGTAGAGCCGTGCTGGGATAGGCTGCTCAGCGAGAACTGTGCTAGGATAGGTTGAACAGCGAGAGCCGCGCAGGGATTGGTGGTTCGCCATCGGGAAGTAAATAAGGAAGGGAATTAAGGAAATCGTACAGTCTTGAAAATGAAGTGTTTTAAATGTCTAAGGGCGATCTTTAAGAGAGACAGAGGGAACTCATATGCGGGGGAAGAGGCCCCACCGGAGGGCACACCAGCTTATTATATGGCTGTGAATGTGGGGTTACACTCGATACTGTGGATCTCCGAGTGGAGCAAGATAACAGAGGGAAACGAGGAACTGACGTTCCCGAGATACGGGACGTTTAGGTTAGAAGCATTGAATCAGCTGAAAGCGGTAATGCTCGCAACGAGACCTCTACCCAGGCCAACACAGTTCGAAGCCCTCAATGCATGGTTCAGGGCGGCGTACGACCGGAGCCTGAACAGGCGCCAGGAAAGAGTGAGACGATCGGTGCAGGCTGCAGAGGTTCCATCAGCTCAGGACCTGTGCCATGACCTGTGTCCGGGGGACTGGGTCCTGGTGAAGAAACACATCAGGAAGAACTGTTTAGACGTGCGCTGGCGTGGACCATTCCAAGTCATATTGGTCACGAACACGGCAGTAAAGTGTGGAGGCTTGCCCAACTGGATCCACGCCTCACACACCCGAAGAGTTCCAGCACCTCTGGAAGAAACAGCTCCTCTCTCGGATGAAAATCCAGCTGAAAGCGGAGACGCCATAGTGGGGACAAGTCAAGCTGTAGAGGTGCCAGAGGAGGCTGAGAGCGTGTCTGACCAGGCAGAGGACGGTCAATACACCAGTGAGACTGAAGCCGCCTCAGAGGGAGAAAGCAGCTGGGAGTTCGAGTCAGACACTGACCAAGCTGTAAGTGGTCAAGAGACGAGTGCAAGAACAAGGAGCAGGAGGACAAGGAGTGGAGAAGCTAGCTGGCCGGAAAGAAGGAGAAGGTCAAGCCTGAGAGCAAATCCAGAAAGAACCCTTGTCCCGATTTCTGAAGACTCAGATCTAGACGAAGGTGCAACGGACTCAGGCTCCGAGAGTCCGAGAAGATCAAGGAGGGTACGTGTGCCCTGCAGAAGATACGCCACCCCTGAGTGGACC